>NC_087516.1:13340844-15740844 GCF_963921805.1 Phalacrocorax carbo
CGAAACCTTTGTGAATTCTGACCTGTAAATAAAAGGCAATGGAGAGCAGACATCTTTCGTAATCGTTCAACCCTTGTTCTGTAGTAATATTGACTCAAGAAAACCATCTAATACTTGTATGGCATTGAAGAACCAATAGAATTTATCCTATCTCTGGATTTTTAATTTAATATTGTATAAATTGGTTTAAACAATTTTGATAGTCTTGTAACTTCCAAGCTTTACAATCAGTTTGTTATGCAAACTGTAGTTAGTTATGACCCTGCTGAAAGCCAGAGTAGCCAAAGAAGCAAGTAGCTGAGAGTTTGATACATACTGTCTTTCAGAATGACATAAATAATTGCATGTAAGTGGCTCAAACAAAAATGTGAACTTAGCTTCATCTTCATTTCTTGCATTTACTCAGTTGGATCTTAAGTTGCAACAGAACTTTTCCCATACATGTCTAACTCCACGTGCCGCTCCCAGTCCCGCAGAATCAGGCTAAAACACAATACAGGATTAACTGAAAGCGTCATCCTACATTTGACTGGTCACCTGGATAGGCAAATTACAGCACTGACAAAGCATCTGCCTTCTTGTATCCTCAAAGCCCATACATTTAAAACATGGGATGGCAACCTCATACTTAGGCATGTTATTAGGACCTGGTACTTGTGAATTTTTCACCCTTGTTTCTGGTTGTCTTGGATTAAGGAGCTTCTTACTTTAAGGTCCAGTATAGATTCTTTTTTGTTGTTGTTCAGATGCAGCAGTGCCCACAGCTTACTGCACACTAGACCTACTCATGGTGAGAAGTGATTACTTGTTCTTTAAGACTAACTTTCCAGTGCTGGTTTTCCTCAAGGGAACCAGACAGTTAACCAGGAACAACCTAAGTGCATACTACTGTTGGGGTTAGTCATGTTTAAGGAGTCATTCCTTCTTTCTCAACTCTAAGAAAGAAAAATCAATGCTTTGATGGGCAGGGAGGAAGAATAATTTTTGGTGCATGTGAGAAGGCAACTAGTGTTCATTTTTTAAACTAATCAAATACAGGGATCAAAATCTTCAGTGTAAAACTAGAGGGGGAAAAAAGCAGGGGGCGGATTCCATATACTCTAGTTTGGAAGTAGCTTCTTTCCATCTGGGTGAGAGCACACTAGCTGTGTGAAGTAGGATTGAAGAAATGGTTTTGTTACACTTTGACTGGAACCTATGCTCAACTGCTACGCTATAAAGGGACAGGGTCAATTTATGTACTTCTTAAGAACTGTCACATTGGTGTTTGCCTCCTCCCAACCCCTCTGGATTTAAACAACATCTAACAACTACTTCATCAGTATGGTTTTGACTGCCCTACTGGAAAACTTCTAAAGGGACAGCTTCTGCCCTAGCACATTAAGATTTTGTTACTGAGCTTCCCAGTGCCTCACACAAACTGTCATCTTTGGACTACATTACTTCATTCAGGGTGTTCTTAAACACAAGTTACTGTTAAGTGTTCAGCACAAGACTCAGAAATATTTCCAGCTGATAACTATTTCATTGAAGTAGTTCCTCTTCCTTGGCCTGCCCTTTCGGAGAGGCTTGAGCATGGAGAGCTCAGACCACCTGTGCACTCTGCCATACAACAGTCAGCAGCACAGAAGAAATTGAAGAACAGAGGGAGGTGGTTCATGAAATTTAAGCATAAAAGCATCCAACAAAGCTACCACCAGCACCTCTGTTCAGCTATTTCATAAAGACTGCTTCTCCACCCATCATCATTGGGCTAAAAATGCATCTCCATTTGTTACTGCAAAGACGTAAGCCGTTTTCTCATTACGCAAGCTATGTTACCATTAAATCAATAATGGAAAGAAACTTTAATACAAGTTTATTTACCAATATACAATGCAAAAACCTAGTAAAATGCTGAGTGTGCACAACATCACTTAGGTTTTACATGATTTCCGCACAGGCATTTGTGTGTCTGGCACAGCTACACCAGTACACTATTCAAATGAGTGCAACGTTCCCTTTAAGGAAGAAGCTGATGAGCTGAATGTGCTCACCAAGTACCTTCCTTCACAGTATTTAATGTGTCATCACTTAAGATCAACTGGGGCACATGCAAAAACATTTTGCAAGAAGGAATACTAAACCAAAAGGTTAACGAAGTCCGTTACAGTTGCAAAGAAATTGGATGCAGCTGCCGCACAAGAAAATAATGGCAGAGTGCTTAGTCTGCGTGATTTACAAGGCAGTTCATGGTCAAAGACTCGTGCAAACCTACTGACACTGTTCTTAATGCTTGCTGGGACCACAACGGAACATAGGGCAGGAGGGTCTCTATCCAGAATACTCTGTAATGAGCCCCTCTGCACTGGGTAGTACACACAGAATGGAGATTAATGCTCCCTTGTTACCTAGTGAGCAAGTATTACTGTAAAACATCACTGGGACGGGACTGATTGAAGTAAACATACAGCATTAAAACAGACATATTGCTGCCTCTATCAGTAGCAGAAGGATCAGTATTTTGAACAGCTTATGGAGTGTTGCTTTTTCATAAGCTTACATCAACGCCGTTAGGACAGATACTATCATTAGTAATATCTTTAATTAGAAAAGTCAAGAGCATTAAGCATATAAAACACCTTTTCATTAGCAACATGAAAGCTAGGTTATTTGTATAGTACAGGAAGCACTTCCAGATCAACACAAGATACAAGTTGAAGAGCTCTTTGCCATGTTTTTTCTCAGCCCCTTCACCACAGAAGAGAAGCAGCATAGCTCTAGTAAGTTGCTGGATTAACATAACTGTATCTCAACTTAAAAAACAAACAAACAATCAAAAAAACAGCAGCTCATAACAAAGGAATGCTTAGGCTAAATCTGTTCCATGTGAAAATATGGAACAGCAGCATCCTCTAGTGCAAGTCACCTTTAAAATTAAAAGCATAGCTGACAGTGAGACATTGCTTCTAGGGAAGCCCTTTCCAAGGGACTAGTATTTGCTAAAGCAAACATTTACCACCTTGAATTTGCTTGCAAGTATAAAATAAATATTGATATCCATATTTCATACATTAAAAATACTTTATTTTACATTCATTTTGATGTTCAATAAGTTACGTCTAGCACCAAAGAAACATTTTGGAGGGGCTGAGGACTTAAGAAACTACAAAGTGTAAATGCAGAATTCACTTCAACATTTATATGACTCATTGGTGCCTAGATTTTTTTTAAGTTATTGATCAGATGGGCTTTAGACTATTGCTTTAGTTAGACCTCGATGTGCCAAACAGTGTAGAAATTTAAATATATATTAAAAATCACTGATTTGAGAAAAATAATCATTAATAAAAAAACCAAACCAAATCAATCCTTTTAACCTCCTAGCTACATGCAGAGTTGAGGCTCCAGAACACTATCAGTAATGGTATGTTATGGCCGTTAGGTAACAAGTTACAGGAAGAACCAAATTGCATAACTAGAACACCAGAAAGGCTGAGCTTCCTTTCCACAGGAGTAGGACAGAGAAAATAACCAAGGGTTTATACCTTGTGAACTTGAGTGCTGTTTGTACGTGCATATAGGGTGGAAGTGGTTCTTAAAGCTGCTCAGCACACCGCAGTTTGTTCCTCTGCTGCCAAGGAGAGACAGTTTTCCCTCGAGTATTCCATGACAAGCCACTTAAAGGTAAGCCAAACAAAGTATTACATCCAAGAGGACATAGCCCTTACCTTTTTTGAAGGGACATAACATCACAAGCTCAAAAAAAAAAAAAAGGCACTAGAGTTTTGGTTTTTTTCTTTCTTAGAAATGCTGGCTTTGTAATTTTACCCCTTTTATTCTAAACTCACTGCTAACACTATTTTGGTAATGCTGGATATATTAACTAAACCCCACTTCTGAGCAGTGTACCTCTGCCAAGTCACAGAATTAATACTGTTTTAAGATTCTGTGGTACCCTCACTGACTACAGCCCAAAGCATCAAACCCAGGTGACATTTCCAGTGCTTGCACTTGCTCTGAAGCCAGTCCAGTTCCACCTTTTGGCACACCTGCACTCCAGAAGATCTGCCCAGCTGGCCCCCCCTCACAGTGTCCTGGTCTGGACATGACCGGTAGAGAAGCTTAGGCACAAGTAATACCATGCCATCCTCCACCTGGCAACCACCACTTTTCATTGATTTGGTTAAATACCAGCATGGGAATTTAAGGATGAAATGAGCATAAAAATCCTTTTCTAGTCCTCCTTCAACATCTTTCCCTGAATCAGTAGATCTTACTGAAACAGCACCGCAGATCTGGCATTTCTGCGACGTGCTGCATTGCATCACCAGCCGGGGCCTGTCGCGAACACCCAGTTCAGACTCTAGTCATTACGAGTTACCTCTCAAGATGCACTGTTCTCGCTGCAGTGGGCTGCATTCACAGTTCTCCTACCATGTCAGTAATTTCAACTTCAATGGGTTTAGTCTGGTACGTTTCAAGGTATGTGCAATTAGAACCCTGCAATGGCTTGATTTACAGCTCCGTACTGTAGGAATACATCAGCTGTGTGCTTTGACCTAATCTGTATAACTTCTCATTTTTTGTTTTTAAAAACTAATCTCAGTGATCATTCTCCATTCGAGAACCTCGCGCCTTTTCCCTGTCTCTCCCAATCAAATTCAGGAGATGGCAGCTACACCTCCTCAGCCCATACAAGCTCAGAAGTTACTGGCACCAAAGGAGGAGGAACAAGGTCCCCCAACAAGAAGAAACAGTGCTTTTGCTGCCCAAGGCTCCCGACCACTGCCAGACAACTCGCTGCCTATCGTCCCAAACCCCATTTCTGGCCCAAATTGGCCACTTCACAGTAGTGCTGACCCTTCTCTGGAACAGAGCACCGCAGCTGCCCTGCACTCCCACAACTTTGCCATTAGCTAGTTAACATCAAAGCTTCAGTGGGGTCTGCTTCAGCAAAAACTCAAGTCAAAGCTGTATGTCGAGACCAGCTGGGTGTGACAGTAGCTCTTCAAGAACCCTTTCCACAGCACAAGTGCCTGAAGGCATCTCACCTGCCACCTTTCTTTCCTTCCTCTCCCCTGCCACAGCTCACCCCTGCTGTATTCTTGACAAAACTCTCACCCCACTTGTCCCAGCACCTAGGCTGTAGTTACTAAGGAAAACGTTCTGAAAGCTTAGCGATGGTCACAAAAATCTCCACTCACTGAGCTCAGGACTTTTGTAAGCTTCACTTTGCTGCCAGCATTACACCAAAAAACAATGGAGAAGAAAGTTTCGTTTGCTGAAAACTATCTCCCACCTTCAAAGAAAAGCAAGGATTACACTGATATTCATTTGTCCAACAGTGAGAGGAGTAAAGTAACTACCCTGGCACTACTGGACTTGAGCAATGACAGAAATCTGTTCTAGTAATGTACCAAAAGCAGTGAAATCCAATGAAGAAGTTTGCCGATTAAGTATTTCCCATGATCCAAAGCAGAAGTCTATTTGAACCATGGATCATGAATACTGTGGGGGTTTATGTATTTGCTTTTTTTGTTGCTGTTGTTTTTGTTTTTAAGTGACATAATTCCTGTATCCTTGGGGAGGGAAGGCAAAAATAACAGAGTCCTTGAGGCTATAGCGGGCCTCTGCTGGGTTTTTTCAGCTCAGCCGAGTTTCATGAAGCATCCCTGGATATCCAACCGCTTTCTGTTAGAAAGTTTAAAATCCTTTTCTTCAGTACCTTATCTAAGTAACTCGGAAGGCGACTCTTGGAAGGAATTCCTTGTCTTTTTTGGAGATGGTCTTTAATGATTATAGTTTTTACAGTCACATAACGTGCAGGACTCAAATTTAGAGAACTGCAGAGCACCTTTTCCCTGTCCGATAAGAGTTCAAAGCCAGGCAGGTTTTCAATGGCAGCAAATTCACCTTCTTTGCCATCTTCCTTCCCTCTCTTGGAACTAGCGATGTTTTTGTTCTCCTTCCTCTTTTCCCGTTTATGCCTGGCTGCCTCGTATTCTGCCGACTCCTCCATCTTGGTGATTCCGTTTCGACGATACCGCTGCAGCTCACGGATCTTTGCTCGAAGTATCCTCTCCTTGTGCATGTTCTCAAAGAAGTCTTCAAACTCCTTACAAGACATGAACTGGTACAGAGGCCTCAGTTTCAGCCTCAACTCTTTCTCTTCTTTTGTGATCTTTCGTTTGGGAGCTTTCTCCTTGTCCTTTTTATCCTTCCCCAGAAAGGCTGGCACCAAGTTATAGTCTCGTGCAATGTTCTTCCGCCGTTGCCTCTCCTTGAGTTTCCTTACGTACATATCTACGTGAGCTCTCTTTAACTCTATTTCCACATCATCATCATCATAGTTCACCGAAAGGCCACTGATCAGAGTCTCCGCATCTTGATCGTATTCGATCTCGTAGTCATCCCGAAGCGGCATGTATCCCAGCTGCTGCTGCTCAGCCACTGAAATATCCAACGGTGGGAGTGGCGTGGTCAAGCTAGGAGAAAGGGGGCCGCCACTGGGACAGGTGTGATCCGTGACTCTGTTCGGAATAGTGTCAGGGATGCAGGCTTTTCCCAGGTTGCCGTGGATGTACATGCTCACGTAGTGTTCCATCACCTCCTGAGGAGTTCGGGATGCTCCCACATGAGCAGCCATGTCCTCCTAAACAGAAAACAAGGAGGAGTGATAAACTGATTCCCATTATATCTCCAGCATAATGTGCACCCAGGGGAGAACATGACTTCTTGTTCCCTGCTCCTCAGAAGGCAATTCACAATACCCAAACTTTTCTAGCAATACTGATATTAGCCAAGTTTACATCAGATCTGCATTTTTAGGTCCAGACAAGTATTTACAAGTGCACAGGGGCCTGTAAGCCATGAAAACAGCACTGGAGACATCACTAAGGCAAGCTGTATCAGATCCTCCAGGTACAGGAAGACCATTGAGAGACTGGATCCATGTGGTGATTCCCGAGCATCCATCACTCTCTCAAAATGATCCAAGGGCTGGAGCACCTCTCCTACGAAGACAGGCTGAGAGTTGGGGTTGTTCAGCCTGGAGAAGACAAGGCTTTGGGGAGACCTAATTGTGGCCTTCCAGTACTTAAAGGGGGCTTATAGGAAGGATGGGGGCAACCTCTTTAGCAAGGCCTGTTGTGACAGGACAAGGGGTAATGGTTTTAAGATAAAGGAGGGTAAATTTAGACTGGATGTAAGGAAGGAATTTTTTACACTGAGGGTGGTGAAACACAGGCACAGGTTTCCCAGAGAAGTGGTCAATGCCCCATCCCTGGAAACATTCAAGGTCAGGCAGGACGGGGCTCCGAGCAACCTGATCTAGCTGAAGATGTCCCTGTTCGCTGAAGGGGGGTTGGACTGGATGACCTTTAAAGGTCCCTCCCAACCCAAAGCATTCTGTGATTCTATGGAACAGCCAGTTTACTGTCACCAGGAAGATTTCTCAGTCCCAAGCCAGCACTGAGATCACTACATTGTTTGGATTTTGCTCATTTATATTGCATCACTGAAGTACTTTTCAAGCAATACAGAAATAAAGACAGATAGTATATACTGTAGGAAAGATAGCATTTACTCTTTTTTAGTTATTTAAGAGCTAAAATTAGCTACAGTGATCATAAACATTTAAGATTTTGAAAAAGTCTTTACGTTTAAGGGAGCAATGCACAATCCAGTAACAACTAATGGATCAGGCGACGATGCTTTTACTGCTGTCCTTCAAAAGCGAGCCTGGCCGCAGGCTGAGGCGGCAGACAGACAGCACGCCGAGGGCCGCGGCGTGCGGGAAGACAGGAGGGACGAGCGGGAAGGGGAGGGTGCGGGACCCGTGACAGAAGCCGGCGGGGAGGCGCGCGTGGGGCCGGAGGGACCGGCAGGTGCGGGAGGCCGGCCGCTGCTCCGGCCGCGGCTCTCCCCGCGCTCGGCAGCCCCGCTGGGCCGCCCGCCCTTACCCAGTTGCCGAAGCCGAACTGCTCGATGGCGTCCAGCAGCAGCTGCTCCTCCCGGCTGCTCCAGCCGCCCTCGGCCTCGGCGCCCCAGAGGGTGAAGCGGCCGCCGTCGACGAGCTGGTAGCCGTGCCATCGGCGGTGCGGGCCGATCTCGGCACCTGCCGAGAAGCAGTCGGGGCAGAGCTCGATGTCGGCGCACTCGGTGCAGCGGAAGCGCAGAGGGCTCACCTCGGCCAAGCAGTACACGCAGTACTTCTTCCCCAGTTCCGCCATCTTACCCCGCCCGCCCGCCGGCCGCGCGCACGCGCCGGCACGCCCCCGCGCCGGTCTCGCCAATGGCGGTGCGACCGGCGGGAGGAGACCCACTGCGGGTAGCCAATGGGAGTGGAGGGCTTGGCTCCCGTCTAGGAGCTCCGGCCAATGGAGGCCGGTCCGCCTGGGCGCGGGGGGTATTAAATAGAATAAAGGGCTAGGATTGGCCGATCAGGACCCGTCTTCCTTCCCCGCGACCAATCGGAGGGGTGACCCCGTTGCTGAGTGGCGGTCCGGGGTGAGGGGACGCGGCCGGGCCGGCGCCGGGGGGAGAGGGGCGGGGCCGAGTCCCGTTGCCCGGGCGACGGGGGAAGCGGGGCGCGGCGCGGCCATGGCAGCGGCGGGGCGAGCGCAGCCGAGCCCGGCACCCCCCGGGGGGTCTCCGGGGCCCGAGGATCCCGCAGTGCCGGAGGAGCCGGAGTTGGTGCCGGTGCCGGGGTCCCCTGCGGCAGCAGCCGGCGGTGTCGGCGAGGAGGCGGCGGCGGCGAGGGGCAGGGACGTAGCCGCGGGCGAGGCGCCTCCCGCTGCGCCGGCTGAGGAGGAGAGCGAGGAGGAGCGGCGGGAGCGGGCGGCGCTGCTGGAGCAGCTGGGTGGGCTGGCGGACGAGCGGGAGCGGCTGCGGCAGGCCAGCACCCGCCTGCAGATGCAGCTGGGCCGGCTCCTGCGGCGGCGGCGGGCGGAGACGGAGACGGCGGCGGACGGGCCCATGGCCTACGGCCAGCGCCTCCTGCGGCTGCGGGAGCTGCGGGAGCTGCGGGAGCGGGAGGCCGCGGCCGGGCGGGAGCGGGTGGCGGCCCAGCGGCGCAGCGGCGAGGAGCGGCAGGCCCGGGCCCAAGCCGAGTGGGCCGCCTTCCAGGCCCGCAAGAAGGCGGTGGCCGTCTCCAGCCTGGGCCGGCGGCCGGGCGGCGGCGGGGAGGCGGCGGCGGCGGCGGTGGTGGACCGCATCCAGGCCAGAGAAAGGGAAAAGGAGCAGCGAGTGCGTGAGGTAGGACCCCGCGCCGCCCCGCCCCGCCCCCCCCGAGCGGGAAGGCCGCCCGGAAGGCACGCGCCTTCCTCTCACGGCCACCCCTAACAGGAGGCGTGACATGCTTTTCTCCCCTTTAAGCTGTATTACTGTCATAACTTATTTTAACCAGGATCGCTTCTTCCCCGGGCAAGGCAAGGATTAAAGAAATAGAATGATTCTTGTTTTGTTTTTCTTCTCCTCCTCCAGGCTCGTGTGGAAAACATCAAGCTGAAGCATGAAATCCAAAACCTTGAAACCAGCTTGAAAGCTCAGGGAGAGCGGGTCGAGGGCCAACATCTTATGGACTTGGAGCATATGAAGAAAGAGAATCAGAAACACAGCGAAAAGATTGACATTCTCAGCAATGAAGTTTTGAAGCTCAAAAAGAAGGTATCGAATGCGGTGCATATTCTCAGCCAGTTCAGGGAAAAACTACAGTTTGTGGAAGCTGAGAACCAAGGCAGAAAAGCTGAACTGATGGACATTGAGACCACCTTGGCACAGAAGAGAGACATCCTGACCAGAACCAAACAGGCTAGAGACAGACTGCGGAGAAACAATTTGAAGTTGCAGCAGAATCAGGGGTTGCTTGGAAATGAGATATTGCTTCGGGACTTTGAGGAAAAGGTGGATACCATAGAGCTGCTGAGTCAGCGGTTGGAAACACTGAAGTGTCACCATGCTGGTCTGATCCTCACTTGTAGGGGAATTCAGGAAAAAATCAAGGAAGCCAACTCCCCTTTCCTTCCTGAGGATGACTGGAGAAAAGAAGGCATGAGAAAGAAATAAACAAAGGAGTTTTCCATAATTCTAACTTTTAACATGCAGGGTTTTTTTTTCTTTTTGCCAAGTCCTGGGGAATACGTGACACACATGCTCCTGAAAAAACCTTTTCTAAGTGATGTGTCAGTATTATGCATTCAACAAAGAGATTACAGCAGTTACTCATTTTGAATGAGACCAGATGCATTTGCCTATCTTCAACAAACAAAAAAAGCCACAGACAGAAGCCTGTGCTTCTAGAAAACCATGCTGGCATTCAGTCCTTCAAGGCCTTGGCAATGTTGAAGCAGAGCACTCACCCCATACCCTAACTCAAATCCTCATCCTGCCACCCTCTGTATGGATTTTTTAATTCCATATCAGCCTCATCTGTACAATAAATGCGCGTGCTGTCTGGGTACGTGGTGAGGGGTTATTTTCATAGACGTGGCTGAGACATGGAGAGAAGCTCATTGTCAATACTGGGCACAAGCTGCCTTCAGCCAATGCACTACTGGAGCGCTATCTTGCTTGCCCATTCCATGAACATAATTGGCTGCCAAGCTTGCCTTGGTGGTGCACAGGAAGAAAGATATATTAACTATTTTTATAGTATAAATATAAACTAGTTTTCAGTTATAAGATGCCTGTATTTAATTCCTTTGGCCTTTCAGATATTACAGTTTTAGGGGGTCCTCAGCCTCGTCCTCCTTATTCACAGTGTGTGAAGAGGTCAGAGTAGTGTTAATCCATCACCGTTTCAGTCCCCTCTGCACTGCTCAACTACAGCATATCAGAATTCCAGAAAAAAAGACTGAAAGGGAGGGAGCAACAAACAGTTACGCATTTATGACAGTACAGCTGACAGAGCTTTAGCTACTGGCAGCAGCTTCCCCTTTCAAAGCAATGTGTTCTTTAAACTCCAACTCCCCCCTAGCAAACAGTGACTATGAAGCTGATCTGCATCTTGCAGCTCTTGCTGCTGCTACTGTAGCAATATTTTTGATTTAAGGCATGAGATGGATGTCAAGAACATAGAAACATCATCATAGACCAGTAAAACACTGTAGCTCCGATATCCTGTGTTCTCATTACTGAAGGAATTGCAACCTTCATGGCTCCTTACAGGCCATCACTAGCTGCTGTGCCCCATTACTGAGTCAGTTCTACCTAGCTGATTGTTAGTTTCTACATGTGATGCCACTACTTTTCTTCTATAGACCCATTTCTCGTAGTTGGAGTTGGGTATTAAAGGCCCAGATTTAAGCTTTCAATGGCTGTGAATTTGGCAGAAAGGAAGGCACATCCCAGTGATAAAGAGTAGGAACAAAGTCTTTTAGGTTTCCACCCCAGGTGGGACTCAGAGCCTGTGGGACCTGTGTTGCTGAGACGCGTTTGAACTGCTGGTTCTAGTTCCAAAATAAGGTGCGTGTGCATTTAAACAAAGTCCGCAAGTCACTGAATGTCATCATGTGGAGAGAAAAAGTAGATAAACTACCATAATGACATTTCTAGAATGGCTCTACACCTTCTCCTTTTAAATAATCTCTGAACTAGGTTATCTGAGTTGCCTGGATATTTAAAAGACAAAACATAATTAAAGTGGTTATTACACTATTGAAGACTTCAATCTTGTTCTTTTGTCATAGTGAAATGAGAGATTGATAATTTCTTATTCTTACTGCAACCCTGCTGTAGCAATTTGGTCATATTCTCCTGAGGTCCTTACAGTTCTGCAGAACTATTGCATAAACACAGTGGAGCAGTGCAGGCTCTTGTTCTGCAAACAACTGAAGTACTCTGTATCATCAGTAGCTCACACACTCTATTCATGAGGAGACATTACACAGCTAATATTCAAAAGCTTTCCACAACATACCAGTAGATCTACCTCTGTCTGTTGTTGCTGGACACTAAAAGGAGACAAGTGTAACTGCCAACCCCTCAGAATGAGAGAGACAAAAATCAGTACCTTTCATCTTAACCCTCCCTACCAAATGTGAGCTCTGCTCTTGCTGACAGAGTAGTGATCGGGCAAGGCAAGCAGCCTCTGGTGTTCCACAAAACCATTTTCATAAATAATTAAGGATGATCAGCAGTCATGTCCCCAAGACAGGTTACTCTTTCCTGTTTTGACTTCTTACAAATTCCTTCCAGGAAAATTTTTACAATTTTTGCTGCTTTTGGCTTAAGGCATATAAGCCTTCCTTTAATTCCTTAAAACACTGTCAAGCAACTACCTGTAGACAGATAAAGGAAGAGCAGCAGGGAAAATACATGCTTTTTGTTGCTGCATGTTTGACGTCTGGAGGAGGCAAGAAATGAGGGTGCAAATGAGGTTGATATTACTTTCCCTGTACTGAAGCAAATACTACAAGACACTGGCTTAAGCTTTGCACACTGTCTCCAGGACTTTTCGTAGCACTGACTTGTTGAGACAACCCACTGCTACCTCAGCCTTCCGATGACAAAGATTACAGACTTCTGTTCTCCTATAAATGTAGGAAGACATTCCATCATGAAGCAGTATCTATCTTTCCTCATCTCGTGCTGGCATGCAGGCAAGCATTTAACTTCTCTTCAAACCGACTGGAATTCATACTGGGAAAACAAGTAAGGAAAAGTAGCTCTAGTTTTGAACAGTTTTGGGCAACTCCTGCAGTACATACAATATACAGCCCTGTTGGTATCAAATTGGTATAGGCTTACATAAAGCAGCTCTGATTTTACATTCTAATCCAGCACATGAAGCAGTGAGGTGCTTCAGTACAAGGAACTGAGAGACGTGTTTACTGGAGAAACTAGAACCATGGCAGCCGTCTTTGATGGCGTTCCCCACAGAGTCTCATTGCACAGGTACTATCTTCTCTCCCCTGCTTTTATCTATCTTTTATTTGGTGCTTTAACTTCGTTTCAGTTAAGTAAGCAACGGGAAGCTTCTTCACTTTGATCTCTCAAGTTATGCCTATGTAAGAATTGAAAGAATACTGCCTTAAGCACAAAAATGCCCCATGATTATGATACCTGCAATAAACCCAGATTTCTTCTTTTAAAACAAAGAAAGGATAAGGTATTCAAGCATTTCCGAGTTCTGCGCATCTCGCAAAGATGTATTTACATCTATTTTTCATAATAAATTTATCAGATCTCAGACCTAGTCCAGAGAAAGGCCTACAAAATGGATTAAACCATGGGCACCGTAAGTATCAAATCTTATAAATGTTCCATGTAATGTAACAGGTACTTTAACATGAGACCTCGGAAAGCATCACCAAAAATCCTCCACCTGCAATGCTTAAATATCCTGAACTCCTGATTCTGGACAGACAAAAACCGCTAAAGCAGCCTGTGGAAAAAAACAGACAGGTACTTGAATTTTTCATTTCTGAATTACACTGACAATAGGTGATTAAGATAACTTTACATTACTTTATTTAACAAAACCATATATTTACAGTTGAAAAAAGTTCCAGTTTGATACACATATCTAAACAAAACAAACTTCATAACTACATAAAACCGATTTAAACATGATGTACAGGGGATGTATCAACAGTTGTCTATATGTCATCCTAGTTTTTAAAACATTCAAAAATAAGTTGTTACAAGGTACCTTTTTTTTCCAAATTAATTTCTTTACTAAATGAAATACCGTTAATGATTGATTGCTGATTAAAGTTGCGAAACGGCTTTATTATAAAGTGCAGGTCATACAGAATTCCAAACCTGGTTAAAGTTTTCTGGTTTCTCTAATCTGCTGCATGAGCGATGGTAGTTGCAGGCTTCCGATGTATTGCAGCATTCTTATTTTTCCTTAAACCCATGAAGAAACAAAACTTTGCTTGACAGGGACACTTGTTCAATGAAAGAATATCTCATGCATCATGTTACAGATACTCTCAAGCACCTGAACAATAACATTGTCAAAATTTTTTGTGCAATCCCTGAATTTATTACAGAAGTCTTCCTTAATAGCTAATTATTAGATTTGGTATGCTGCAAAAAGCTTGGAAAGTTCAGTGGCAAGTAATTCTACGCCCTTACTACTCATCTTGGTTTTATCAAAATTCAAGCGTTACCGAGAAGTTGAGACAATTGCATCTTTAGGCAGGTCATTTTTTAAAAAAAATGTTACTTTGTTTGAAAACAAACTGTGCAAAGCTCCTTATTGCATTGCTTTTCTTCATTAAAGAACATACCTTATATACACAAAGAAATAATTCAGAAAATATATACATCTTCTAAAAACAGAAAGATCAAATCACAGAACAAATAATTACATTTGCAAGTAACAAACAGTGCACATGTGTTGCAGCAGGCCTTTTCCCCTACAACTATGCCCATTTTCACTGTTACATTCAACATCTTACTAAGAAGAGAAAAAGGAGAACAGGCTGTTGATGGCTGCAAAGATACCTAGTGGCTAAAGAATGTATTTTAACCAGACAAATGAGCCACGCACGTAGACTTGGTTTAAAAGGAAATACAAATCCAGTCGCAATGAAGACTTAAATCACAAAGCCAGTTACAGTACAACCAAAAAATGTATAGTGAGGAAAAAGTTGTCTCTGTGTTTGATAAATCATTTAAAAGCATAGTGCAAATGTTTCAGATGGTAGACCTCTCATATCCTTCAGAGAAAGGCATATTTGTTGTAGTAATAGAAAAAGTAATATTAAAAACACCCACTTACTGACCTTCCAGCTTTCTATTGCACTTCAAAGCAATGTAGCATACACGTACCGGTCATGGAAGGACCAAAGCCACACAAATTCTGGGAGAATTAACACGTGTTTTGTATCATCATCTTGATGTCTATTTTCAGTAAGTGATGACCTAGAAGAAGTCTTATGGAGGGGTTAAGATGGCCAACAAAAACCCACATCCATTACGCCAGGTACACGAAGCGGACAGGAAAAGAGGCCATTGAGGTATCAGGCTTGCAAACTGCATTTGCCTTACACATCTTCCAATGCAACCACAAGTCCTCACTTACCAGGGAATCTTGCCCCCACTCTCTTTAATATTACAGTCAAACTATCCCTCACAGAAACAATGTTTGTACTAAATGACAGTATTTTGAGTATGTCCCGCAGTCCTTTACATTGTATGTTGAGTTGAGCAGTGTGCAACTATTATTCTCCTTTTTTTTTTATTCAGACAGTGCCAAAATAATCAGCATAAAACAGACCGAAGAGCATTGGGAAACCGCTGACTATAGCTGGAGGATTTAGTAACGCCTGTTTACAGTTAACACAAATACTGCTTCAGTTAGTTTCCCTTTTCAATGATCGTCATTATTTATAAAACAGATTTTACACCATACAAACATTCTTGTAAATCAGAGGCACTCGTGATTTACAGTTCAACATTCATCTGAATGTAGAGGGGATCTAAGCTGTATACATGCAACCAGAGTTTGCCGTCTCTGTAACTTGCTTCCAAGTGTTAGAGGCTGGATAAAATGGTAGGAAATGACAGCTTGTACTTATCCTGATAGTATTTGTCTGGCACATGCCCCAACTTCTTTCACTTGTTGCCTCGTATGGATCAGCTCCATGTAACGCTCTCCCGCTGTGGCGGAGGCAGCTTCAGGAGATGCCACAGAACATTCTCTTTTCAGCAGCAACGCTGGCTTACCTAACCTCACCCCTACACCCTTCCTCCTCAGTTTTGCCAGTGAGCAGAGCTGGGTTTAAAATAACTATTAATTGCTTTTAATCATTTCTTAATTTATCTGCCCAGCCCACAAGTTTTATCAGCACAACTGGAGAGGCAGCACAGGAATAAGCAGCCGATAAGCAAGAACACCCTGAAACAGCACTGCCCCAGAAGAGGGAGACATGGAAACACATGTTTAGTAGTATGTGACCCTGTGTTTAAACAAAGAGAGCACAACTGGGAAGTGATGCCAACTTAATATCAGAACCCCTCTGATCAGTTTGGAATCTAGTCTGATTAATGGAACTCCTTATATATGGATTCAGATTGGACACAAAGGTTTCCAAGGCATCTTGAAGAATAATTGGCTTTGCACTGCTAGCTTGACTTCTCTTCCAAGACTATTTTCTACTTAACTTTTTCTTATTAAAAATGGAATGTAGTTCTGTATCTACACAATTTCTTTGGTAAATGGGACCCACAGCCTATAAAACAAGAAGCATTTCTAAGGAAATGGTCCTTACATCATTTAACTACAAATTCCAGCACCAGTTATTTAAAATCCAGATCCAGCTACTCTTATGGGTATGGGAAATATATCCTGCCTAAGAATGAAACTGGGGAACAGCTTTCAAAGCAATCGATATTGCTGAAGGCTGTCTTTTGAAACATCAAAAGCAAAAAACACAAACTTAAATAAAACCCTTAATATTGTTTAGTTTCACTGCCCTCATCAGAAGTACAGAATGTGTAACGCTGTCTACAGCAAATGCTCATTCCACTAAAAGTGTCAGGCTAAGCCTCGATTTCACTTAAGGGTTTTATCTCCCAATTTCCTTCCTTCCCCCCCCTTCTCTTTTTTCCTCTCTCCCCTTTAAGGCTATCCTACTACTAAACATAAGTCTGAAATATTACTTTGATTTGCAGGCTCACATATGTCAAACAGTACTCAATAATTCTGCCACTTCAGCTCTTTTCCCGTGAGTCACAGGGGGCAATTGTAGTTTTAACGTTTGAGTGAAGGACTTCCTTTTTCCATTTCCCGGTTATCTTTCTGCAGAGCAGCCAGTATCTAGAAGTTTCAAGGAATGATAGAGAAAAAAATATTAGATTTAAAAAGTGACTCCATAAATCACTGTCTGAAGAGTTTCCAATTTAATTATCTCTGAGCAGTGCTATTTTAACTATTAAATGTAACTAAATTTAGAGAACCTCTCCACTGATGGAGACCTCTCCCCTAAGTTCTTGTGGCACAGTAGATAAAAATGGATTTAACGAAGGTTTAAACTCAATCTCCTCCCAACACACAGTTTTGAAGCCAGGAGATGAGATTCTTACCCAGATTACACAAGTCTAGCACTATTAAAGGATGCTTTCTGAGGGGAAGTTATAATTCTCAAGACAAACGGGCTGGCTAAAAACACAGCAAGCGAGCAGCCTGAGCAATATGACATTATCTAAGAGTTCAGGACAGACTAACCATAGCGCTGATTGGTGCTCGTCTAGAGCACATCACTGCCTCCAGATCTGCTTACCTTTTTTTCTGAAGCAAAAAGTCTGCACTTGCACCCACAATGAAAATTTCTATTTCCTATTATCTGATGCACAATTTTGTTTTCTTAGCCCTCATGCAGAGGGCACGGTGACAGCCCGCCCCTCATGCTGCTTAGCGCACCCCCTGCCCTACAGTTAGTCTTTGCTGAAGAAGTCCAGCAGCATCCCCAGAATCACCCTGGAATTGAACGTACTGAGGGACATTTAATCTCAAAGAATTGCAGTTATAAGTAACCAGCCTTCTTTTCTCTCTCTGACCGACTTCAAGCCAACCTCTGCACCAACAGAATTAAAAGGAGGTAGATCTAAATTGCTCATAGGGCAACCACACAACACTGCCTATGCCTCAGTGTGAAAGCAACCATAGCTGTTGCAACAAAAGAGTGCAACTTGGGTCTGAAGAGAGCCACAGCTGGCTGGCCATTCAGCAATTTCTACAACTGAAGAGAGATTTCCACAAAGTCCTCTTCACAGAGATTCAGGGTAAATCAACAGCTCCTCAATCAAATGGCATTAGGAGAGTTTCAAGTGCCATAGTAACAATGTCCTTGGTGGAAAAACGTTAACCTTTTTAAAGAACTAGAGAACACCACCAAAATACTGATCCAGAAAAGCAGAAAAACATATCAACCTTAAGCCAACTAACAGAGCTCAGATTCTTTAGTTATTTGGAAAACCTTACGGAGCTAAGATTTGAAGCACAGAGATTACAGAAATGCCAAGCCAACAGTCTAGTCTGTTCTGCCATCTCTATTTCTCTGCTGTTGACAGTGAAGCGGTGGGTGTATCAATAGCCACTCATATTTCAGGCTAAGGCTGTATTGGCACAAGGCCCTGGAGTTCTTCATAGGTAATTCCAGAAGAAAAAACAGAGCTTGCAGGTTTCTCTTGATAACAAGAGTCCTTATTATCAGAAGTGCCATGTCTGTGATTTACTAGGACTCCTTTTGGTATTTAGTTTCCTGATCACATTGTCAGTGACCAAAGGAAAATGGAGTGAGACGGAAAACATAAACCAGCTCGTCTGAGGAGGGAACCAGGACTGTGGGATCCAGATTCATAAGCAGCCCATAACATTTTAGATGAGTTCCTACACACATCATCACGCCTGAATGTGACCCACAGGATATCAGGACCATAATTACCATGGTGCGGCAAGATGAAAGGTTCAGTAAGTGGGCGTTTTTCTGAGTGCCAAATACACCTCCTGTTGAGATGTGCAGCTGAATTTGACCAAATATACTCCTACAAAGAAGCAGAACCTCAAGCTCTGCTGCTTGCTTATGCAGTACAGTTACTGTAACCAAACAAGATGACGCTAGAGATGGGAACACAAAGCCCGCTTTCCTAAACTCAAGAGCACTCTGCACCCTCTGGGAACTAGTGCCCCTGGTCACTCAGTCCCCCTAGACTTTATCTTATAGGCAGTGCATCCATCACACTGGACATTCATTGTGCTACTTTGAAAAGGTACTTCCCTAAAGAAAACACATGGATACTACAGCGAAGCATCTGACCCCTGCAACAATAGTCAGAAATAATTACCCACCTAGGGAGCGTCCCAACTGCAGCCAGGCTTCTCAAGCATATTGTGGGGCTGCCACAGACCCAGCGCTGCTATGAGTCCGCCTGTGCAACCAAGTCACAAGCTACCAAAAGCCTGTCTGTCTTAGGACTGCAAAGTTCAGCTTTCTGAGTCCATACTCATCCCGATGAACTTAAAAAACCAGAAGACAGGTAAGAGGTCATCACCGGTAGCATCTTAGTAATAGAAAACATAATCCCAAACACTCTCTGTCTTTTTAACGCTTCTAGGTTGGTTCCAACAGTGATACCTCAGCAACTGAGAAATCCCAGGATGTGAGCAAATTCATAGCCCCTACCCACTTCTGGCTTGGAAAAGGATAGCAGGCTAGAAAGTGAAGAGGCCTTCCTCATGCAAACATACTCAGCAATGGAACAACCTGGTGAAGAAAGCCAGTTGGTGCAGAAGTCAAGGCAGGTAAGAGGTCAGGCAATACCAACCCTGCAGCATGCTAACTGTATTGAGATCTATCTGCACCACAGTTCAGCAGCATTTTTTTTCTTCAGTTTGCCACAACAAGTGAAAACAATCAGGAATTCCAGATGAAGAGCCTGAGGAAGACTGCTTGGGCTAGGTTACTTTGAAGTCTTCCTCCTGTTGTGATAATCACCACTAAACCTTCACAGGTGTCAAAGACTGAAAACCACTGGCTAGGCAAGCCTATTGCTTGTATTACTTGGCAAAACAGGACCACCATCTCCCCTCCTTTGCAAAGGGAACAGCAGTAGGCTGAGAATTGATTTGGTATATGATCCTCCTCCACACAAGACATTCAAAGAAAGTGAATCACCTGAACAAGGAACAAGACTGGGAGGTTACTTGTGGAGGCATTGCTGGCTGAAAAATGTTCTTAAGGATAGAAACAAAGCTGGATCTGTACTAGCAACTTATGACCAAGACTAGAAAGTAAATGCAAAATAAGCTGTGAGGAAAGCCATGTCAGGGAGGAAATGCTGGCAGCATGCTGCTCTTAGCTGGGCAGCGCAGGCTGTGCTCGCCCTGATGCCCAAGATATGGCTCAGAAAGCTTATCAAAATTCTTATCTCAAATAGCAAGCTGGCAGTCCCCGCCATCTACAGGCAGACTTTTACTCCAGTAAAGAACCATAAACTCCCATAAACACTACGTTTAACAACGCCTTTCAGTTTCACTGCAAAAAAGAATGCATAAACTGGGCAGAGCTCTATTACAGCGTATTTCACGAAGAGGCTGTAGTACTGCTTTGAAGGGGCCAAAATGGAGTTTACACTCCAAATGCTATGGAGTACATTTGACCTAACTCTCCAGCACGATGGCTGTTACAGCCACTTAATTTCCACATTCAGATGATGCACTTCCACCTTTTTTATTTAAGCTGGAATTTAGCTGGAATTATAGTGATGAGACTACAATTTTTGAAGCAAAGACTTTAGTGATAAATTCCAGTGAAGAAGTCAGAGATGTAGTCACCTCTTCACAGCCCAAAATGAGGCAAACTAGATCCTCAAGCATAATAAGACAATGCCTGTATGATGATGTGTCCTGACAAATCGTCATCTTCTCCTGAAGAGTGAATTTCTGCTCTTAAATATCAAGTTGTAATGCTGCTAGCAGCCTCTGAAGTAAAGTATCATACGACTTTAACTTATTAATTACATCGACTCCAACCAACATTTCAGTTTTGAATGTTGACTGAGCTCTCCCTTTCCAGAGGAAAAAAAGCTCAGGGAATCCACTCTCCTGAATGTATACTAAAAGCATGGAGTGAGCTACATAGTCCTACCTACCTGTAAAATCGAACGCTAGCCCTGTTAAATAATTCTTCCAGCTGTTGCCAAACCCCGTTTTCATGAGTACAGTTCAATCATCTGTTATCAAAGATCCTTACATGCTCCTTACCTGAGCCCACTTTTTGTTTCTACTTTGCATCTGAATGGCAGCAATAGATGTGAAGAATTCTTCTGAAGGCAAGTCCTCTGGTAGCTTTGTTAAAAACTGGGCTATATGAATGAAGTCCATTTTGGTCAAAATATCTTCAAAAAGTTTTAATATTCCCAGGGCTGTACGGAATAAGAACTCTTCTCCATCACGGCAGAACACATCCCAGACGCGACATGCCAAGTCTAGTGGCAAAGATTTGCTGTACAATGTGAATATCCTGAAAAGGAGTAAAATTTTCAGAGTTACTGCACAAGAAAATGTCTGGGATACTCACAGAAGTACACAAAGTGATTATTAGTTAAATCTGAGGCTTCTAAAATATTTATATCTGAATGCTTTTTTAGTTCTAAAGTACTTCTATTAGTTGTTGCATAGCAATACATGAAACAATATAAAATTGTACAACAGTTAAGGGATCTTGCTATCAGTCTGGGTCTCCAGTTTTCTCGGATCACACCAGAAGAAAAAATATACATGGTTTTACGACAGACATGCACTGGCCACAGGTATAATCAAAGGCATATTTAATCATCACTTCAGAGTTGAGGACTGATGCAGCTTTAGCTGCGAGAACACAAAAAGCTGAATCTTAAGACATACTGCAAAGGGAATTCTGTGGATCAGATGAAGGAGATGTGCAGAATTAACTCTGTGTTCCAGGCCTGATTGATTGGAAAAGTAATAATAGCACGAGTTTTGGAGAAAAGATCAGTTTAAACTCTAGTGAGTTGAGAGGAAGACACAAGATGTCCAGAGAGAATGCATAGATAGCTGTGATAAGATGGTGGCTCAGCATGCTTGAATGGATGAGATCCCCAAAGAGTAAAGGTAACAGCAGAAGCAAGAACCTCCTCGCAGCTGCTAGAACTGCATTTTCATTAACTGCCAAGAGCACATTTCTCCTTTCCTCAAAATGCTGACAGCCTTGCAGCCAGGAACACCAAGATGTTCGCTACTCCCTCCTCTACCCAACACTTCACTACCATGCAGAGCAGTTTTCATTGCCACTAACAACATCATACAGCAAGTGAATAGAATTAGATTTCCTGGAATCACGTTGTAGTATTATAAGGGAAAAGAGTTACAGTGATTTTTTTCCTTCATTAGAAAGAGACCATTTCTCCCCAGATGCACTGCAGAATTCTTTGCAGTTTTACGGAGATGTTTTATTTCTCCAGCAGAGGTCAGCAAACCCTCAAATTTAAAGAAATCCTTTCCACATCTTTTAACGCAGAATTTCTTTAAGTATGATGGATCGAACAGTGGTTCTCTATCCCCTCCCATTTTTTATTTAGGAAATTCAGATTTACATTTAAAAATACAATGGAACTGATACACACATACATATATATATAGGTATAGAATATGAATGAATGTGTTTTCACAACAAATTCTAATAATCAAAGGTCTTCTGCAGTATCTGCTTTTTAATACCTAAGATTATTTGAACAATGTGTCACCAAGTATCCAGTTCCTCTGCAAATCAGCGCACTTTAGGAAAATGGGAAAATACATTCATTTTACAAGCAGCAAGACGAAACTAAACCATTTGCACAAATTCAGGCGACAGGTTTAGGATCCTTAGGATTTTACTTTTTCTCTATTTTTACATCTCATTACGATTTTTTATAACGAGTGGAAATCGTTCAAATCCTGCCCCCTCTTTGGGTTACTGATCATGCATTGCAGATTTTGTATACTCTTTCGCCATTTTTATACAGTCACACGCCATATAAAAATGTCTTGGTACAGAATACTTACACAGCAGAATTAAGACTTTTTGTCTGTACACACACGCGCACAGGAAACAGCAACAGCTTTCCCATTTAAAAAGAACAGTGTAATAGGAAGCAATTCAGCTGAGTCCTTTCCTGGTCACCAAGTAGCAGGCAAACACTCAGCCAGAAGCTAGTCCTTGTTAAAGATAAGTAACAATGCTTATTTTTCTGGATCTGTTTTTATTCACAAAACCTATTAATCTGTCACGATTCAGACCTAACCTGAATAACCCACGTGTATTAAATCTGCAACCACGCAGAAAATTAACTGTCAGAAGAAATAGTCAGAACTATTTATTAGAACACTACTTTTTGTAGGAAAAGATTTACTCGCATCAAAAAAGCTGTCACATCAAATAAGTTATTTGACATTGATCTCTTCATAATTTGAAAGGAAGCACAATTTGCAGGAAATTCGCAAGGCAATTAACTTTCATTAATACTAGCATGGAATTAAATGCATCAAGCCCTAAGAACAGAGACTGGGCCCCCTAGAATAAGCAATGAAACAACAGTAGGAATCATAGCTGCTAAGAATGGATTACAGCATTTGCTCCCTTCAAATATTTCCTACTGAAAGACATTTTATTAGACATCTGAGCTACTGGTCTGAAACCCAGCTGAAATTTATTATAGCAATAAAGCAGCTGCTAGACTAAAACAGTTACAGCAGCGACTCTCAGCAGCACTAGCACTCTACTTGTACGTGATCTGCTCTGGCTGTACTGCAGGATGATTTCCTGTCTGCAGCTCTCTTCCGACTCACTAGAAGTCCCAGGTGCAGACAACACGGCTAACTAGCACAGAGAGGTCCAGTGTCAGAGTAACGCAAACGCACTGTTTGCACAGACTAACAGTTTGGGGGCGGGGGGGACTACCAGATGCTCCTGCTCCTCCAAGCCCTGCTTATGATGAAAGCATACTTTGAGGTAGACACATGAAATCCTGGCTGGTTTACTACTCATAGGGAAAGCGTATGACCATAATGTTATCAAGAAAGCGCTGTTACCATGATAATCATAGGCTCTATGTTTTCTTTCCTTTGTTCCTCCTTTTTTTCCCCCCTCCTTTCTTTAATTAAAAAGTCTTCATAAGCTATTGCTAACAGCAGTGAAGGCAGCTATGCCAGATTTTGGATTGACAACTCACGCACAACAATGCTGACGCAAATCAGATCTTATATATTCTTGCACTACACATTCTCTTCCTGTGTCTGTAACAGCACAAAAATATTTCTGTAACTTCTGATTTCAGCTGTTGAAACTGATGAACTAATGCACCTTTTAAACCTATTCTTGGATCCTCCCTCCTTCATCCTGGTACTAATTTTTAGTTGTTACCTTCTGTATCAATTTCAACTACATTTGCTTTGAGACAAAGACTGCACCTTCCTAAGTGTTCATGCATTACTTTATTGTGTAGCGGCATCTCTGTTCTCATTAGCTCCTTTATAGTTATTGCAATAAGCTTGTTAGTAACAGTTTATTTAGTACATTTTTAAAATAATTGGAGTTGCAAAAAAGTGGAAGTATTTACTTTGTTCCTTATTAGGAAAAGAAAAACTTAAATATTATATACTATATGACACTGACTGCAACAAAGCAACCTCTTAGCCCTCAGCAAATCTGACTGCATTGTAAAATGTATCAATATAATACAAATACTGTGTGATTTTCTGAGCAATTTCCAACCAGTCAAAAGCACCCAAAAAGCCCTGCTCTCTCCCCTAGGAGTACTACACAGCAGCGTGATATTTCACTTGATTCCACCCTAACCTGCAGTGACATAAGGATGAGCACACGCTAAACTGGGCAGAAGACTGGGATCCTTTGGAGTCCGGTAACAACTCCAATCCAAAAAAAAAAAAAAAAAAAAGGGTGTCACCAGAAGCCTTTGGACAGAATGACAGTCCGTTTTTATTTGAAAAGGAGACATGCATTTAAAGCATTACCCTAAGCTTCATTTTCGTGGGAGGTGGGGGGGATGGAGTTGACATGGCATGACATGGACTATGTTTTTCTTAATGTAACACATCACAAGCTTATAAATACTTCACCGGAAGTGCCCACTACAAGCATCCACACAAAGTGGCTCAGACCTTTATCATAACAAGCAAATGGTGTCAATAGAAAGTTAGTGTTCACGGTGCACAATCACAGTCAATGTAATACTAAAGAACCACCAATCAATCCATCAGTACAAACAAAGCCTTTGGCTATAATTATTGCCAAAATAATTTTTCTGAGTAGAGATAAAGAGGTGTTTGTACAGCAGCAGCAGGCCATAAATAGACAGCATGTGTCCTTTGCAAATCCACATTCTGCTCTGCTCACCAGAGCCTGCAGTACATCAGCTGACAGAGCTGAGAGGCCAAGACCAGGCTATTCATATACACTATTCCCCTCTATTCTCTGTGAGCTAGACTGTACATTGCTCTTAACACCCCTCTCACACTTGATTCCTTTTATATTCTTCAGAAAAAGCAAAATGCTGTCCAGCTTTTTAATTCTTACTGCGAGATTTATCAGTTGGCATTCAGGCTTGGAACACATGGGTCCTTTTTAAAAGAGATGCCTTACTTCTGGCAGGTATCCGCTCATAATCATGCCACTGTACCTTTTAATTAAATTCTTAAGTCCTTGGCGTTTTCCCATCACAGAAGGCAGCGGTGGAACTGAAATGGCAGGGGGCCTCCCCCCCCCAAATCCTTTACCAGCCCCAAGAAAACCCAAAGCAGCATCGCATCACCTGCATAGCTGGGCCCATCTACACACACAGCATTTCTTTTTCTTGGAACGTCCTGCCTCAAAAATTATTTAAGTGTACCAATTTTACTGCTGTTCCCCACGGCACTGGTTACAGGAAGCAGCAAAACGGAGACCAGTTGATTCCACTGTAATTGCAGCAGGAGCAGGAGGGTTTCCCAGCAACTGGTCTGTGCAGCAATGGCTACTGGAGCCCTCCCAGAGCTGGCCCCAACTGAGATTTACTGCACACATGCCTGCACAGTAACCATGCCAGCCACCGGAATAGCAGCAGGCATCCCTTTGGAGCTCAGAACAAATGCGCATTTAAATAAACATAATGTTGTTAGAGCAAGGCTGTTTCACAGAGATTTTTACCTACGACCAAAAGATCTGTCTGTTCAGAGCGACACTGTACCATATTCTTCCCTGACTTTAAACACACATTCTTATCTTCCCGGAAACAGTTCTGGTTTTAATGGAGTGGTATCTGTACTACAGCAAATTCACTGTCAGCCATGAGCCGCAGGCAACCTTATAAACAACATTTTCCAAAGTCCTTAGCTTTAATACTTACTCACTTGTGACAACACAGACCCACCTCATTTTTCCTTACATCTTTTCTATATTACTTCCTGGAAGTAATGGAAGGACAATACACATGAAGTCCAATTCACTAAGTTTTCAGTGGACATTTTAAAAACAAAACAAAACCCCAAAACCTAAACTAAATCTGCTTCCTACAGGACCAAAGTATTTTAAAGCAGAAAGTACGTATATATGTATACACATACTTATCCACACATGCACACATACATATTTAAATATTATACCTAAATCTTACACAGTTAAATACCAAATCCACTGTCTAACAAAATTAAAGACAGAGTGGGACAAGCTGTCTAGCTCAAGACAAGTGTGAAAAAAGTTTAATATAGGATTGGGCAGGACTACCTCAACTAGCCTACATTCCTGTGCAAGATCATAGTGTTGTGACTCTCTAGGGATGGGGAAGAACAACTGATCACATAAATCTTTACTCCAGAAAATACAATAAAGAGTAGTCTATCAAAGCCTAATTGCTATGGGGAATGTAAATCCTCAACCTTTCATCAAAACAGTCTTTTTCTAGATCTCCAGTTTCTGGTGTTGTTCCTCAGGATTTCTTCTTTACGATGTAAAGCTCAAACTTAGAAAACAAAGTGATATTAACAAGCCTGCACCATGAAGACAGGGTTTAGTCTCTCCTACGTGTTTAAAAAAAAAACCCAAAAAACTTATTTATGACAGCATCATATTAAACTAATAATGCATTAAAAAGATAACCTGGTGATTTTAGTGTTGTCTATCCAGTTATTCTACAACACGTTTACAGTTTTGCTATTCTAATATCCCTTTCATTCAGTTGCTTCCTCCACACACAGGCTTTTCACAACGTTGTCTGAGGCAATATAATTTCAACATCTTTCCTCTTATCATTGAACATACCAGACTCTGCCCTCTTCCTTCCCATTCTATCCTATTCCAATATTTTTTCTAGCATCTTCCCGCTCTGTGCATAGACCTAGTTCAGTTTAATATTCTCAGCCTTCACTCATAAAACTCCTTCTGGTGGTATCTCTCCCACTGGTAGAGTACTCCAGAGTTTGATACTCATCCAATACTTCTAAATGTCTTCATTAAGGACCTAGATGATGTGTCAGACTGTACCCTCAGCAAGCTTGCAGGTGATACAAAACTGGGAGGAGTGGTCGATACAGCATTCCATAGGGACCTTGAGACACTGGAGAAATGAGCCAACATAAGTCTCATGAAGTGCAAAAGGGGAAATGCCAAGTCCAGCACCTGGGAAGGAAACAAGCCTCGGCACCAACACATGTGGGAAGCCAACAGGCTGCAAAGCAGATTTGCATAAGACGACATGGAGGTCCTGGTGGACAGCAAGCTGAATATAAGTCAGCAACATTTCTCTGCAGCAAAGAATGTCCACAAACTCCTGAGCTGCATTAGGAACAGTGCTGCCAGCAGGCCAAGGTAGGTCATCCCTTCTCTCCACTCAGCAGTGGTCAGCCAGCTCTGGGCTTCCCAGTATGAGACAGACATGGATATACCGGAGCAAGTCCAGCTTGCCACGAATACGATTAAAGGCTTGGAGTATCTGAGAGGCTGAAAAAGCTGGGACTGTTTAGCTGCGAAAAAAGATGGCTCAGTCCTAAATGTGTAAAAATATTGATAGGAGGGTGTAAAGAAGGCAAAGCCAGACTCTTCTCAGTTGTATCCAGTGAATGGAAAAAAGCCAATGGGCACAAATTGAAATACAGGAAATTGCATTTAAACATAAGAAAATAAAAAACTTATTCACTGTGAGAGAGTGGTGCAATGCTGGAAGAGGTTGCCTGGAGAGGTCATGGAGTCTCCATCCCTGGAAATATTCAATAACCAACTGGACAAGTTCCAGAGCAACCTGCTTTAGTTGACCCTGCTTTGAGCAGTGGGTCTAGACTAGATGACCTCCAGAGGTCCCTCAGATATCTGAGAACAGGAGAAGTTATTAACAATTTAAGGGCAAATCAATTTTTCACAAAAAAGATTTCCTATCATCCTGAAACTGACAACAGAGTCTTGGTAAGAAGAGACATTTTAGTTGCCCCAAACCAAAGCCTGATAGGCACAATGCAAATGCTCAGTTTGGAGTGCCTTATTCCACATTGAAATTTGGCAGGAGTGCAAATAAGATCCTTGCCTTTTGTCGTCTCTAAGGAAAAAAGGTTCTAATTACACCAGAACTAGAAAGGAAGGCAGTTTCACCAAATAAAAAGATTGCAATTGTCTGGCTGCGAAGTGGAATAGCCGCATTAATTAAAAACATGCTAATGCCCTTTAGCTATCCAGTTGGACTGTGTCAAGATCAGGTTTAAGCAACCCGTACTGGGATCCTCTAAACAGGATCTGGGACTACCTAACATGAGCGAGGTACTGCCCAGGAGCAACAGTCATCCTGCCAAAAGCTTAGGTTTGCTTTTCTGTAACTTTTAGCTTTTTGTTGTGTGGATAGAAATACTACGTTTTAAATACTCTTTTTCCTGTTCTGTTCAAGAGGACAGACTATAACTTTCAAAAGCAACACTACCAATACTGTCAGAATATAGACCCCTGGTACACACCCGCACATCAAGTAGAAAAACAACATATTTTCTTAGAAGATCAATCCAAATATGCACTAAATATAGATAAACAGTGCTATACAGCTGTATTTCAAAATAAGCCTCAAACTCAATCAAAGTATGATAATAAAGGTTAGGCAAATGTTAAACATCACAGAAGTATGTGGGAATGAGTTAGATTGACAAACTCAAGTACTGAACAGAAGATAAAGCCTTATATTAAAAGAATACCAAACCAGGTAAGAGCACTCCAGCTTCTGTCATGAACACTGACATGGAACTGTATGCTGGTATGCGTGTTAATTACACTTTCAATGTCTTACCAATCAATAAGATAGATGTCTGGAGTTAAGTTATTTTTTTTGAAGTGAGCAAATAACTTTGGCAGATTTTCTTCAAAGAATACCTCAAATGCGGCGAAGTAAGTCAACATCTGGGAAAATACAATGGGGAGAAAAAAGCTGTTAGCTGTATTAATAGGCTTAAATGTATTAACTCTTGCTGGATGAACACTCTTCAAAAACAGGATTGTATGAATTACACGATACAATAAAGAGCTAAATGTTTACATAAAGGACAGCATCAGCAAGCACACAGAGTTTAAGATCCACCCTATATACTGTTCTCATACTGAATAAAATTATTGTTTTGGGTCTTGGCCAGCTTCCTTTGGAAAGAAAAATATCAGCAGGAGACAAGTTATTTGCTGATTTCTGAAAATAATTACGATAACAGAATGGTGCTTTATGCTTGTGACAGTAGTTTAATATTACACTGAACAGAATCCAAGGCCCAATGGATTACAAAATGAAATATGGAACTAAAATAATTTAATAGTCCACAGCAAGAGTGAAGCGTCCAGTTGGCTCCAATCATAAATCATATTCTAATCCTAAAGCTTCTTTTATACCATTTTTTAAATGAGATAATAGCATTTCTAGTGCAAACAGGAGAGATGAGGTTCACACAGAAAAGCCAAAGATCAAGGCATAACACCTACGCAAGAGAAACAGACTGTAACTGCCATCTGATACCACAACCCCTGAGCCATACACCTTTTAACATGAAGACTTTCATATTATTTTAAAATGTGAGTATTTCGGTGAAATTTGGTAATGGAGGGCATGGAAAAACAAAATCTTCCAATCCAACTAAGAGTTAAAAACAAAAGGGTTTTTAGGTCTTCTCCCTCTAGTATTAAGAGGATAGGGCAGGGAAGTTAGCAAAGTCCTTGAATGATTCACTAATTTTAATTACAATATCCCAAGAAAAGCAATAAAGAATGGCTGTGATTACTTTGAAGTGTAAGTTGTATCAGCGCACTGCTCCCCAAAACACCATGACATTAAAGGGAAGCGAGGAGCCTTTTGTCTGAAATGCCTTTAAAGGATGACAGATTTATTTACGAGTTTTCTTCAAATATCCTTACAGAAACTCTTCCTGTTTCATCTGAATGAAGTGACAGATGGTGGACTACCTTTATTAGCAGCGGCAAATATAAAAAATTGATCCCGGTAGTCAGTAAGAGTGCAACAATTAAAAGCCAATCAGATGGGTGTATTCTACAGAAATAGCCATGAAAAGTTTCATAAAATCTCTGAGCTATCGGTTACAGTCCTACTTCCAAAATGACCTGTTTACATGCTAACACCACAGTAAGAGTTTTCTGCTAAAGCATTTCAAAAGTGCTTTAGAGAGGGATTTTACATATAATTGCTACAATCACATCTATTGATAGTAACGCAGGCACCTCTATTAGAAATGCAATAGCAGTTCAGGTTATTTATCAAATCAACATTCAACAAGACATTTACTTAGTAGTAATTAAAAAAATTCTAGTTCAATAAAACTGTAACCAACAAAAGAAATCAAGATAAATCAGTTCAAATTACTATCATTTCCACAACTAATTAACACTGGATTTAGCTTTTTAATTTATTATATGTTAAGACAGATCAGCATTTGGTTATTAAGTTGTAAAACTGACACAAAAAGATGACAGTAGACAGCAGATCGGTATATGAACCACAGGAAGCCCAAACTGTCTCACTTTATGTCTCACTACTCTGTTTGAAATATTAGGCACAAAGTTTTTCTTGTGGAGTGAATCATGGCTTTGTTAATTTCACGGTATGTTAATATTCTTTCATGTATCACCATCTCTACTCTTCTGCAAGCATTCATTTACCACGTAGCCTCTATTTAGCCAGGCTAACAGAACTAAACAGCACTGTCCAAGAGTATACCAGAAAAAAAGCAAGCCAATCAACCCTATTTCAGCTAAAAAAACCCCCACCTTATTCTAGCAAATTTAACTCCAAAATCATATTCACAAGAACCATATTTACACACTGAATGCATGAGCATGTCCTCTTTTTCCAAGTACAGTAATGGAGATGGACTGATACTGCTTCTAGCAATGCTGTCTGGACTGTGGTACATCTCCCCACGGGCATTTACAACTGATGAGATTCAGGGGCTGCAACAGGGAATTACATACTGTTTTTCCAGCAGGAAATACTGATAGTATCCCTAGTGTCCTACTGTTTAAGCAACAAAAGTGATTGCTGTTGATGTAATCCACTCCCTTGCTTTATTTCCCCCATTTGAACTCTTGAGCAGCAGATCCTATTTTCATAGTGTTAAAAGATAAATAAGTGAGAAAGAAATACCGAATGCCATATATTTTACCAAAAAAAAACCCCAAACAAACAAACAAAACCAAACCTGAACAAAACCCCACTAACTTTGAAGTAAATTAAAAACACATTTCAGGAGATGTGTCTTATTTTGCTATGGTACACAAGCAGCCCAGTGTACATGGTAACAAAGAATTTTAGAGACTCCAGAGAGAACCAGGCAACCAGCTCCCACTGCAAATTGGAGAGGTCTGTTCATCTGATCCCTCCAGGTTCCTCTTCAAACACAGCTGCTACAACAAGAGATGGGAAACCTAGTTCTCCCTGCAACAGTCTATTTTTAGCAACCTATTAGTTTGGGATAAAAGAAAACACCTTCAAGACACTTCTTCAAATATTAAGGCGTTTTCAGCTTTCAACTACAGTCCTCAATTTGAAAAACAACTACAATAATATTCTCACAACTATTCCCCAAGCATCATAAAATAGCAGCTGAACAATTTCATTCACCCGCCTGCTCAAAAAGGTTAGTGGGTTGTTTTTCTGTTTGGTTTGACTTCTTTGAGGGGGTGCGCACATGTGTGTGCTGGGTTTTTTTTTTGTTTATCAAGCATTGTGCTTTAAAATAAAGTCTGGCTTATTTTCCAAGCTCCTGGGCCCATCAATTTTTTTTTTTTGAACTTACCCTAAACATATCTACAACATGTAGACTACAGTTTTCTTGCATACTTACAAGGCCATGGTCCACACGGAAAAACGCCATCTGGCAGGGTTTATTTAAAAGGTTAGAAAAAGCAATGAAGGCATCTGCAGTATCCAAGTTCAAGATCAATACAGCCGCTATGAATGACATGCCCTGTACCTGAAGAAAGGAGAAGCGTTACCATTCAGCAACAACTGTATTCTTCCAAGAATCCTGCCTCATTTTGTCCTCATGATCACTAGTGTTTAATGCACTCACTGAGCTGCTGAATTTTGCGACACGATCAGAAAGGCAGGATTTTTTTAACCCACATGACCCTGTGGTATTCAATGTTCAGAGCTTGGAAGCTAATGATGCCCATACTTCCTCCTTTCAAAGACTCTAAGAAAAACTCCTAAGACAGGCTGGGATGAAAGCACTTTCAAATATGCAGAATAAAGATTTTTTTGACGAATAAGCTGTTTCTAAGCAATTCCTCTTCTAGGGATGGGACATATATACTTTTAATTGTGGGAAGCTGGACTAGGACACCAGAGACAATGCCTGTTCTTTCCTTTTTCAGTCAATCACTGGCCATCACAGACAACTGCAATGACTCATTTGACAAGCAGGAAGTTGCATTTTAAGATGAAACTCATGTTTCATTTACCATAAGCTCATGATGTTGTTGCACTATTCTACAAAGTATGCAATGGAATCAACGCTGAATCTAGGCAAAGCTTGCTCTCTCAGAGGGTGTAACGCTGCCATGGCAGAGTCACACAGACCAAGGTGGAACAGTCCTTCCTGCAAACCTGAGGAACAAGCTCCTTCGTAACCAAAACGTTCCATGCCAAATGAAGTGCACCACCTGGTCTGCCCTTTTTCTAGTTTCCTGGCAGTCATGTTCAGCAGTTTTTGCCAAGCATCACACGCAGAATAGGAATGTTATCTTTCTACATCTTCTTGATGTTTAGAGAACATTTTAGCTCTCTAAAACAACTGCTCCTGAATAAAGAATAAGCTCCTATATAGACCCCTGCTCTGGGAAAAAAGACTAAATGAAGTATTGAAATCTACTTAGTCCTCTCATAATCACTACTTCAAATACTTTGAGGGAGCTCACATAGCCTTGATGGGCATTGCTTTAAAGATTGTTCCACAAACTCACAGTGCTAAAGCTCAGAAATGCTTATCAAAAGGACTAAGATACTCAACTGAACAGAATAGTCTCAGTAAGGCTGTCATTAAGAACAGTATGTACTTCAAAGGAACAATTTAACTACATCTTCTCTTTTGACTCCAACTTTCAAGCACTACAAATATGTACTTTTGAGTTTGCCAATTACTTAACCTGCTAAAAAGATTAAATCTAGCAACAGAACCATTACGTACACTTCTCAAGCATGTATCGGAATAGAAGAAAGCACACAGAAACCCCACAAGTATTCACAAAAATCATTTAATACTGGTCTACATATAACTGATGAACACAATCTGCCCTCCCCACCCCCAAAAAAATGTCACTTACGTAGCCTACATCAGGTCTGTAACAAGTATAGGCTCCTAAAATACTGTGCAATGTGTCATGGTAAGGACCACCCTATAATTAAACAAAAACAAGACAATACATCTGAGTACGTAACAAATGTTAAAAACCCTCCTGTGCTACAGACAGTATTTGTTACTTCTGATGAAGGGCACATTACTTCTTTATGCAGCTTGGAACAGCCCCAAGCCTTTCAAAATAATTTTGGCTTTAAAAGCATGAAACAGCCCTCCATATCACATTTATTACAAATGCATGCAGTTCATCCAAGACATCAATTACATATTAAATCCTTATACTAGAAGAATGTAAAGCTAGAAGATTCCTTATAGCATAGCAGCACTTTGACAACAGTGCCAAGAAAGCAGAACACTAACAAGAACTACTTGTCTCTTAGTCTAGAAGCAGAATTCAACCATGAAGAAAACACTTAAAACAACTCTATGCCTAACAAACATAGAATGACATGTACAGCTAAAAAGAATTTCGTACTGTTGGCTATTAACAGCTGCTGTATCTTACACTAAGTACTGTAACTGGCTGTGAATTTCCAAAGGGAAGGTTTTCACCCAAGAATGTTCACTTATCACAATCTAAACATTTTAGGGGGCTGCTGAAATTTGTGTATAGAAGGACAAAACATCTAGTTAAATGAGTCATTAAAGCACACCAAAACATACAAGTTAAATTGGTCTTGCATGGAGCCATAAAAAGGCCACCAACTCTTGTTTGCTTGAGCTGTTCTCTCTCTCGCCTTACTATGTATTTGCAACCCAGCAGTGTTGATTCACTGACTTGGAAACACTCACCTGCATCACTTCATCACACAGAAACCAGCAGAACTGGGCTAGATGAATCATCATGATTAGCCAACAGACTGGTTTTTTGCCTTTTCCAAATGTAGAGTACCTTGAGGTTACTCTTTTCTAAATTATTTATAGTTTTCCAAAATCTTTAGGAACTTTTTCCTCTCAAGATGTCCTTCAGATTTGAGCTCAATGGGCTGTTTCAACCAACTGGCAGGCAAGAATATGTAAAATTTGTTTCTGAGAAGACAGAAGTTAGCATTGCTTACCTGTTGGAATATACAGAGATTAGGAAACGTTCTTGAGATGTCCAGTTTTATTAACTCCAAGCTTGCTTCTCTGTCAGCTGCAGAAAATCCAGCATCTACAAAAGTCAAAGTTACTGCTCTTATTACATGGATCAATGTATGTTCTCTAACCCAGCCCCAGTAAGGGTTAGTTTTTGCACATTTCATTTATTTTGATGCAAATGCTAGGGAATAAGTATAAACAGGACACTTCCCTGAACTCAGCACACAGGCTAAGAAGCAAGGACGTCCTGACTCAGAGCAACCCTACAGTGCACATTGACCCTCAATTGGTTTTGAAGCAATGGGAAGAAAGATGCAGGACAAGGCAGGCGAGGCACTTTACTGGCATTTGCTGACAAATCATTAGACAGACACAGGCCTGTTAACTTGTGACCCCTGCCCTCAAAAAGGCTTCCCAGTGGCTCCTGAAATAGCTGCCTCTGTGGAAAGGTTGTAGTGGGCGAGAGAAGTCGCAAAGGGCAAAGGAGTCCAGGAAGGCTGGATGTTATTAAAGAAGGAAGTATCAAAGGCGCAGGAGCAGGCCGTCCCCATGTGCTGTAAGTCGAGCAGGTGGGGGAGAAGACCGGCTTGGCTGAATAGGGAGCTTTGGCTGGAACCCAAGAAAAAAGGAGAGCTTACTGCCTTTGGAAGAAGGGGCAGGTGACTCAGGAGGACTACAAGGATGTTGTGAGGTTATGCAGGGAGAAGATTAGAAAGACAAAGGCCCAGCTGGAACTTAAACTGGCCGCCGCCGTTAAAGATAACAAAAAGTATTTTCATAAATCCAGCAGTGATAAAAGGAGGGCCAGGGAGAATCTCCCTCCTTTGTTGGATGTGGAAGGTAACCTTGCCACAAAAAATGAGAAGGCGGCTGAGGTACTTAATGCTTTCTTTGCCTCAGTCTTTAACAGTCAGACTGGTCATCCTCAGGGTTGTCAGGCCCCTGTGCTGGGAGATGGAGCTAGTATGCAGAATGAAGTCCCAGGTGTTGAAGAGGTGGCAGTCACCGACCTGCTCCTTCACCTGGATGTTATCAAGTCCATGGGGCCGGATGGGATCCACCCAAGGATACTGAGGGAGCTGGCAGAGGAGCTCACCAAGCCACTCTCCATCATTTATCAGCAGTCCTGGTCAATCAGGGAGGTCCCAGATGACTAGAAACTAGCAAATGTGATGCCCCTCTACAAGAAGGGTCAGAAGGAGGATCTGGGGAACTACAGGCCTGTCAGCCTGACCTTGGTTCTGGGAAAGGTCATGGAGCAGATCATCCTGGATGCCATTAGGCAGCACATGCGGGACAACCAGGGGATTGGGCTCAGCCAACATGGGTTTATGAAAGGGAGGTCCTGCCTCACTGACCTGGTCTCCTTCTATGATAAGGTGACCCACTTAGTGGATGAGGGGAAGGCTGTGGACGTTGTCTGCCTGGACTTTAGTAAGGCCTTTGATACTGTCTCCCACAGCATTCTCCTGGAGAAGCTGGCTGCTCGCGGCTTGGACAAGTGCACTCTGCGCTGGGTTAAAAACTGGCTGGACGGCTGAGCCCAGAGAGTGGTGGTGAATGGAGTCACATCCAGTTGGCGGCCGGTCACGAGTGGTGTTCCCCAGGGCTCAGTGTTGCGGCCGGTCCTGTTCAGTATCTTCACTGATCTGACTGAGTGGATTGAGTGCACCCTCAGTAAGTTTGCAGATGACACCAAGCTGGGTGGAAGTGTTGATCTGCTGGAGGGCAGGAAGGCCCTACAGAGGGACCTGGACAGGCTGGATTGTTGGGCGGGAGCCAACGGTACGAGATTCAACAAGGCCAAGTGCCGGGTCCTGCCCTTTGGTCACAACAACCTCACGCAATGCTACAGGCTTGGGGAGGAGTGGCTGGAGAGCTGCCTGGAGGAAAAGGACCTGAGGGTGTTGGTTGGCAGCCGGCTGAACATGAGCCAGCAGTGTGCTCAGGCGGCCAAGAAGGCCAACGGCATCTGGGCTTGTATCAGGAACAGTGTGGCCAGCAGGCACAGGGAGGTGATCGTGCCCCTGTACTTGGCACTGGTGAGGCCGCACCTCGAGTACTGTGCTCAGTTTTGGGCCCCTCAGTACAAGAAGGACATCGAGGTGCTGGAGCGTGTCCAGAGAAGGGCAACGAAGCTGGTGAAGGGTCTGGGGAGAACAAGTCTTATGAGGAGCAGCTGATGGAACTGGGGTTGTTTAGCCTGGAGAAGAGGAGGCTGAGGGGAGACCTTATCGCTCTCTACAACTACCTGAAAGGAGGTTGTAGCGAGGTGGGGGTCGGTCTCTTCTCCCTAGTAACAAGCGATAGGACAAGAGGAAATGGCCTCAAGCTGTGCCAGGGCAAGTTTAGGTTGGATATTAGGAAAAACTTCTTCACCGAAAGGGTTGTCAGGCACTGGAAGAGGCTGCCCAGAGAAGTGGTTGAGTCTCTATCCCTGGGGGTATTTAAAAGAAGGGTAGACGTGGTGCTTGAGGATATGGTTTAGTGGTGGACTTGGCAGTGATAGGTTAGCAGTTGGACTCGATGATCTTAAGGGTCTTTTCCAACCTTAACGATCCTATGATTCTATGATTCTAAGTCCTAAAGCAGAAGTGTTTGATGAATTGCAGCTCTCCTTCCAAAACCATGTCTCTTTACTTTGTATGTATTGTTAAAGATTGTGGACACTGCAACACACTCTCCATAATGGAAACAGATCTCATACAAAGTAAATTTCTCAAGTATTCATTTTCTTTCTGATATCAAAAAGTTTTATTTGTATTTTTTCTGGTCTGGTAAGTATAGTTGGGAATTACTGCTACTTATAAACAATCAAAAAACAAGAGCTGACACTAGCCAACGCTTACACCAATCACATGCGCATATACTCCAGAAAATACAGGCAAGAGGAAGCTGGAAATGTACTAGATGTCATCTCATTTAAGAGGCAGACAATCTTTAGAACAAAGTAGGGGATTTCCAATCAAAAATATTTCTCCGTTGATAAATGCCAGTATGTATGTTCTACTTTTTCTGCTCAGCATAATTACTTACCAAAGACAATTTCAAGCATCTGCATGCAGTTTTATACTCCCTCAAAACCAGACTTTTCCAATCAATTAATAAATCTCAAACCACTTGATCTGCAAAAATAAATCGCTGCTCTCCAAAACACACCCAAGAGATGGGCTCAAAGCTGCAATAAGGGACTGAAATGCAATTTCCTGCTATAATTTGAGTTTCAACTTCAAAACTACCGATTCAGAAAAGTATTTTAGTGTTGCAATTCAAATTATAATACCCAAACTTTCCTCATTTTTCCAGAAATTAGCATCAAAAAAGAACTTTATAAACTAGAGGTAGTTTATAAAACACATTTGTTAGTTTTTCTTTATAGGAGACTGTAGTTTCATTGAGAAGAAAAAACATACCTATTTCTTGCTTCCACAAAAAAGCAGCTTTCCTTTTCTAGAGGCATCTTTACAGCTGAATGTTTTTGTTTAAAGTATGTGATTTTATTTTAAGGAACAATTTTACAAAATCTCTTATTTTGTAACACAGCATAAATCCTTCATGAAAAGCATACCTTCGCATTCTACTTCAGCCCCTCCTGTGCTAAGTGATCGCCATTTCTCTTTGGCACGAGCCAGGCAAATATCATACAGTTCTGGAGAAAGAAAAACAGAGAAAACCAAGTCCACAATTTGTATATGCTCACACCCACTGTCAGGTAATAACTACCCACCGTCACAAGCAATGCTGCCCAGGTCGTTACAAGTAACAGTATCTCTAACACAGTAGTTCAATTTCTGAGTAGGTTATGGCTTTGAAAGACTTGTGGTACTGACCTATATCTTAATCTTAAGTGAAAAGGAGAGGCAATCTAGGCACAAGCTGCATTTTATGTTCAAGCATTTAGCTTTCTTGCAGAGCACAGGTGTTCAAAATTATAGCCTGAATGGATAATTGGGATAAATCTAGAAAATTCCATGTAAGAACTATACCCGAAGTAACTAAGCCGAGCACAGAAAAACAGCACAATACAGCATGAGTACAGGCAGTCTACCACATTTCCATGTTGGGATTAATTACATATGTTAGTCTTTCAGAGCTGTGTTTTTCTGTACTCTGAAGTAGCACACTATTTCTGTTTTCACAAGCACACATAAACCGAAGTACAAATTTTCCCAGGGGTCTTTTAATCTCTCACAAACCTAACGTCTCACTCTAAGTCAAAGGAAGTATGCTATATGCATACACATAGGCACTACAAAATTAGCAACAATTCTGTTACAAAAAGAAAAAAGCTTTAGTCATTAATTCTGACCATGTCCATCTGACATCAAAGAAAGACACAGTGACAGCAATAATCAGAAACAATTCACAGCAGCAGTCCTAGAGCAGTTACAGGGTGAAAAGAAGCCGTATTTTTCAACAAAACACCTCAAAGCACCACTGAAAAAGCATTACTAGGTAACATCTCCTCACACCCACACCTCTGGTTCTGATACACCGTAATAAATAGAAGACTGTCCCCTTACTATTTCTCTTTGTAAGACAATGTAGACAAAACAACTTCCTCACCATGAGTGATGTTTAACTCGTTGCCAATTGCCAAGCTCCAGACTTTGCCTCTCACGCTCGGTGGGATGCCCTGCCACCACAGCTCTCGAACTTTACGGGAACAACACCTGTTTAAAATAAAACAGATTATTCTAAGAAATATTTCATTACCAGCTGAACTGTGAATTTGTCCTCCTACCACTGCTGAAGGGATCCAAACCAAAAATAACATCAACAGGCCAAGAAGTCAAGCGCGGTTTGCACAAAGCCATTCTTTAGTACTATTTTGCTTTGAAGCTTAAAGGAAAGCTTGCTTACTTCCTTCCAAGTTAATGGCTTATTTTGACAGAAGCACTGCAATCACAGTATCCGTAACCACACTTGACCAGCAAGAATCACAGGGACAGGAATAAACAAATTGAAATTAAATATATATATATGCCACTGCCTATGCTAAAGACAGGACAGACTTAAATCTCCCCATAAAATTAAATACAGAAACGCGTTATGGAAGTCTACCCTCTCCCCCTCTGACACCACCTTGCTGTACAAATGAGACACACAGTTTCCCACCCAGCTTCGCAGCTCTAACCCTCCAGAAAAATGCATGAAGGTGTAACATGTAACACCTTTTAGGTGGGAGCATGAATGATGTTTTAACAACACAAGCTTTGAAATTGCTGCAGCTGATGTTCACCAATCTGAGAGCACAGAAGAAGGAACAGAATAGCACCCAAGCACCAGTGAAAGTTTGTGGTAGTGACAAAAACCACAAAAATCCATTTATCTGAAAGCAGAATCTGGACTAAAATGTTAAATAGTGAATACTTTGAGGAACTTCTGGATTTATAAACCAATATAGTACAAGGTGCCCTTACTCTAGCAGCAGCCATAACAGATGCATCTTCAGATACTGAAGACAGACATGTAAATTGGCAATTTGCTTATACTTATTACTTCAGTTCTCCAGAAATGTATTTTCCAACAAACTCCATCCAGATTTTTAACATATATCCTCAGAACAACTTAATTCCATGATTAAGCAAATTGCAATTCTGAGTGCTGTGGAGGCTGGATTTTGTTGTGGTGGCCATTATATCTGGGGGGGGGGGGGGGGGGGGGGGGGGGGGCTGTTTTTTTTTAAATGACTAGCTAAGTCCATGAGAAACCAGACCGCAAAGGCAGCTTACCAACTGTCTGTGCTCTTTCTTTGTACAGGAAATCTTTTAGCACTTAATATTTTTTTAAAATAACTTTTTCCCTACTTCTCTTTTCCATCACTTGATTTCCCCAGCAGGTACACCACTCTGTAATTAAAGTGTCTTCATAATACCATACACGTACTTCAATCTACATCTGATATTATAACATGAACAGCTCAAGTAGTCAAAGAAAACTCATTTTCAATAAATGCATGGTGTTCAAGCATTATGCTTTCTGTTTTTACATTTTCTACTACAGATCACTTCTCAGTGTTTCCCAGTTCCTGAATATCCTGAACCTCCATTAAAGATAAATAGTAAGAACTGCATCACTTCCAGCCACCTTGTAGAAATAATGAAACATATGTTGCTCATTTTCCTTGTAGCTGTCCACCAGCAACTTTCGAACACAAGCTTCCAAGACTATTTAAAATTATACTTCCTAACTTTGTAACTTCTTTTCAGGATACAGACTCGGCAATTTTAATTAAAACTTAGTATAACATACTGTCTTACATATTTTCCCAGTTGGGCAAGATTTCATTGTTCCAAGTTAAAACAGCACTGCCGATGCTGTCTTCCAGTTTACAGCGTTCTTCCAGTTGTTTCTTTCTCTTCTGGGCTTCTTTAAGCTCTGCAGAAAAGCAATTTCCTTTTTAAGTTAATAAAACCAGAAACCAAATATTCAGAGTTAGCTATTCATGGCTATATAGCCATATAAAAGCACACTATATTCACCTAAACATATAATAGACTGTTCAAAGTCTAAAAATTTCCCAGACATACAGGAAGCTAAGCAGTGACGCTAAATGTGAATAAAGAAAAAAGGTGAACTTTGCATAAGGCTCATTTTTGATGGATGGGACAAAAGGATTTGGATGATACATGGCTCCTCTGACCCTTCAAATCTAACCACAGTAGTAACAGTAGTAACCTCTGACAGCCAACAGCCCCACCTAGTAGGACAGGTCAGAGTATTTTCTATTAAAGCCCCACCCCTTTTTTTTATGGCAGACTCACAATACAGGCTAAAATAACACAGATTTTGTATTTTGTTTTCACTCTTATGTGTTGGTCTGTGTAAATTATGATTTAGGTATACTCTTAGGAAATCAAGAGCCACGTTTTTGATGCCACTTAGCGTATGGTTAATCTAAATGTCATACATCAAATATATATAAAGGAGACTTTTTTCATGTTTACCTTACACATATTTCTCACTATTGCATTATCAGTATTTTTTCTTGCATCATCAACTGCTATTTTTCCCACAGGCAAATTTGTTAGACATGCAATTTAACAAATGCAGGCAGACACTCTTTACAGCAGCACAGTGGAAATACATGCACACACGATTACTGTCTACAATACAAGAAGGTACTGACCTGGCACGGAAAACTAATTGAAGAACAAGCAGTACCATGAACAAGGTCTTTGGAATAAATACACACAACCTGATGGGTCCACTTTACAGCACAAGAGAAGCTGTGCCTGAGCAGAACCATACCAATTGCCTTCTAATATGTTCAGCTTTACTAAGAGGCTTTGAATTGAATGCAGCTTTGAATTTTTTTCTAAACAAAAAAAAGGCTGTTTACACTCTTTGATTTCCTGTCCTCTACACAATACTAATACACTCTGCTAAGTTGTTCATCTGAGTGCCTTTTGGGAAAATGGGTTTGTCGGGGTATTTATCTGGACAAAATGACATACTCCAGTCCAGCGAAGACAGCACATGGACCTGTCCCATTGCCTAACCTGAGCATCCCCCCATTTCTTCCAAACCATCTACCCTACATGCAAAGAAAGAACAGAGAAGCTCCTTTGGACTACTACATGTTAAGTGGATATATTAACAGGAGAGTCACATGAAGTTAGAACTTCACTGGTAGGTATATGAAGTTCAAGACAACAAGAGGATACTTTTATTAATTAATACATCAACTGCAGAAAGCAAGCGAGTCCTGTGTTCGTATTACCCTTCCACTGTTTCATATGGCCCAGAGGTCTGGCCAGCTGGGGAAAAAACATTTCCAGTAGCTCTCACTGGACACAAAACTCCTATGAGTCCAAATTTCCTGTTATTGCAATGCTTGTTTTTATCAGAAAACCCAGATGGTCAAAAATATCAGCAGAAGGAAACCACAACTGTCAGCTCTACCTGATGTTCATGGTACAGTGGTGCTGGGACACTTCTATGAACAATGTCAGACAAGAAATTTTAAGCAAAACCTTAAGAAAGCTGTAAATTTTAAGTGGGAGACGAATTACCAAATGAACATAACTACATATATTCCACCTATGTGGAAATTATGTATTTAGGTACTACAGCCTCAAATGGTTGTTCCCAGCATGAAACTATCAAACATCCTGTAGTTATCTAAATAAGTCTAGTCTTCACTAATTTGACTGATAATCTACTTCAGTACATTAGTAAGTTTTTAAACCCAGAAACGAATTTAAAAAATTCTTTCTGCTAGATTCCAGGATTGTTTTCTTTTCAGCTCGGTGCAGAGCTTTTTAATGAAACTACCATTGCCCCTCTCTCTTCATTGGATTGATTCTTCTTTGAGGGGAGGTACAGATCTGTCACGTTACAGAGTAACGGACTGACACAAGTGCATGGCAGGTTTAGAAATACCCCTTAACTTTACTTCTCTCCTCTGAAGACAAGAAATTCCATCACCTCTTTTTTTTGCTTGAACCACCATTTCTTCGTACTGTTGTCTGTGTTTCTGAGCTTCTTCTGCTGGTTTTGCAGGGAGGTTCCTTAAATTTAAATAATAATAATAATCAGTATTTAAAGCTGGCAAGCCTGTCTAAAGAAAATTCTAGATGCCTCTAGAAGAAAAGCATATACTGCTTCCTGTCAAAATATTTGATCAAAGAGCAGAGCAACAGATCCTTGGAAAGAATTTTTTTCTTTTTGCCAGAGTCAGCAGAAGAGAAGAACACTGACCAGCTACGACTACTTTTATACCCAAAATATGCTGAGTAATTTCCTTATGTTTGGAAATTTCAGCGTTTTTATTATTAAACCAACTGAACCCACAGGCTGATCTTCATAAATAAAGGGAATATACCAATATATACCAAGCTGGTAGTTTTGATTTAAACTGATCTCTATAGATAAGACACAAGACCATACTCTCTCTTACTGTGCACATCACTTAAGAGTTACACCCACAACTTTCTTTACCCATGCAGTAACGACTCCCTACGCTAGCTTCCCTTTCCCCTCTGCTCTCTGAGACCCCATTTCTCTTTCAAAGCTTTAACTCCTCCCCCTCACTTCTACAGCAACAAGTGGCACTGGAGTCATCCTCTATATTCTCCATTTATTGATACCAACACAGCCATTTTGATTTGGGATTAAAGCCTGGACTCGTAGCACCTCTGCCATACAAATACACCTGCTCATACGTCAGACAACATTAAGCTAATCATATTTGTAATTAACATAACCACCATGCATCTCATACAACCACAGGATCACCAAAACATCAGAACAGGAAATGTCCAAGTATTTTTTTTTCTTCTGTATTGTAGAACACTGTATTGTATTCCTAGGACAGTTTGTATCTTTGGTTAATAAAAGGGATAAGCAAAAATTCACTTTCACATTCCTATAAGGTGCCACACATAAAAATGGTATGCAAACTGTAAGTAAGCAATTTAAAAAGATTCTTTAGAAAGATTCATCAGAGGACAGCACTGCTGTCTGGAACAGTCTTCCCTACTAGACAAAAGAAATGATGATTCAATTGTCCAGAATCTTAAAAATACCTTTTCTGCTATAAGTTCCTCAGTCTATCAACAGTAGGAAAGAAAGCAAAAATCTGAATGCCATCCTGTACTCTATCACCAGTTCAATCTATCTGAACACTGTACTTCTCAGATGACCTCACATAAAGAATGATTTTTAACAGACAGGTTTTAAACACAACAAATAAGCTAGCATATATTGTTTCCAGCTGTACACAGTAAAACATGCTGTTAGAAATAATCACTCTTATATTGTTCTAGATCCCCCAAGAAGTCTTGTCACATAGTCTACCAGTCAAGCCAAAAAGTGTCTTAAATGACCCTACAACTAGGCTACTTTGATACGAGCTTCTCCATACAGATTTGTCATGAAAACATAGACCTATGTTATGTCAGTTCTTTACACCAATGCACAGCTATGTCAAAAATGCAGGTGCCATGCATGTAAAGTGGGGTACCATTCGTAAATTGACTAAGCATGACTGAATTTATGTCATTCAGGAGCAAGCCATGGCAGAGCAGCTGCCAGTAAATTGTTATGGAGTTAGTCTGCATATGAAAGAATCTCCCTGCAGTAACAGAAACATGAAACAACTTATCACGTTCTTGACAACCTTTAAAATGCAGTGCTGAACCCACTGCAGAACAATCATATTGTTTCATTATTTATGGAGGTGTGGTCTTTCTCTGTGTAAACAGGACACTGTATCCTTGCTTCTCAATTTCTTTCGCAGATACCAGCTCCATTTTTATGCTTACGTTCTATCAAGGAAAATAAAAATCTTTTATTCATGTTTAGAAGCTAGAATTACTCAAAAATAGAGCTCTGCTCTCCTAATTACCTCCTTTCACACAAAGCCATTGCTTTCGTTATAAAATAAGGTTACTTTTGTTTGAATAATTTTTCTCATAATTATCCCACTTTCATATTCACTAGCCTGAAAAGATTTTCTACTTTAAATTTTAAATCATGTATTTAAGTTAGAGTTATTAAATACAAACAGTAAGAAATGCTTTCCTAGCTTAATTTTAAAGGGACCCTCACTGTGGTACTTCCCAAAACTTACGCTGGTCTGTCCTCTAAAATAAGTGCTGTAGTGGAGAGTGGTTCAAAATCAAGATTCTTCCTCACGTTCTGTTTAGGAGAGAGCGGTCTGTGAGCTCGTCCAGTTTTTTCTTCATATTCCTAGAGAAGCAAAAGCCAGGGCAAGTTAAAAGAGTGGAGAACACCAAGATGATGCACATGAGAATTTAAACAGGGTCTACAAAAGTCTTCCAGACAATGTTTTCACCTCTCTGCCCAACTGCAGTCCCTTTAAAGCTTTCCAATTAGAGCAACCTCAGAATTGAAAACAGTGTTAAATTTTATGTTCAGGAGTGGGTTTTGATTGTTTTTTTCATTCCTTCTCTTTGTAGAAACATCTTAAGTTCCTCTGACTGGCAGCCTGCTTTTACAAAGTACTGCTAAGAATGAGCTTATAAACAGCAGATACTATCTGAGGTATAAAATGAGACCTATTCAAAATAGTTTTGCTTTGATTTACATGGTTTTGAAATTGAAGCCAAAAACTACCACAAGCTCCTTGTCTTAAAATCTCATCGTAAGATTTCTCCTAACCAAGCTGTTTTCAGATGCAACAGCTCACGATGGAGAAAAAAAAAAAAAAAAGGTTAAAATCATGGTTAGACAGAAACTCCACAGTTGTTATGACGCTTTGAAGTACAACAACCCTAAATCATAACAGTACATTAATATATAAATGTATTAATTTGTGTTTGTAATACAGGCACTGACACACTGGAGCATGAGTAGCAAAGAGGCACCAAGATGACTGGGGGTCTGGAGCGAGTGACGCACAAAGAGAGGCTGAGAGAACTGGGCTTGTTCAGCCTTCAGAGGAGCTGGCTTTGTAGGGATCTTTGGTAGACAGCAATAACAGGACCGTGAAGGCCAACTATGAGTCTCTGAGGTGCTTGTATAAAGAACACAAAGCCAATAGACACAAACCGATACAAGGGGAATTCCTTGTAAAAAAACAATCACTAAGAAGGTAGTCAAGATCTGCGACAAGTTTCCTGAGTCCCTGGTGGAACCTCCGACCTTGAAGGCACTCAACGCTCAGGCAGACGAGCCCTGGGAAGCTGGCTAGGCAGACTCTGCTCCATGAGGGGAGTACACCCCTCAGAGGGTTCCTCCACCCTTAATTACTGTATCACTATGATCTACGCCAGAGGATATGGCATTACATGTTATTTTTACTTTTCCTACAAACACCGTTTTGGAAGAAAAATGTTCCAAAACCATGACATAATGGGATAAAACATCCTCTACACAACTCCCGTCTACTCCAAACCTTGAAGTACTATGTTAAGTATTAACACATATATTAATACTTCAGTATTAAGTATGAAGCAAATATTAAGTATTCAAAGTATCAATGACAAACAGCAGTCCTACAGAAAAAACTAATCCATACTATAGATACTTCTACATTCAGCTTTGTAACGAATTTTCCCACTTCCAAAAACCACCTACTTTCACATGTAGCTTGTTTATACCATTTCTACTAAAATTAAAAAAAAAAAAAAAAAGGAAACTGTGACAACTAATCACTATAAACGAGCACAATGAACAGTGTCCCAGCTAGGGACTTTTTCCCGTTAGCACAAACAGCTCCTCAAGTTGTACAGGTTTCTTCCTCTCAACCTAACCTCTCAATTATGTCAAAACTTCCTTGGGCAATAGATCCAACACAATAAGAACAGCCTGGATCATTCAGAAACCGAGATCCCTACCACTTCCAGAAAGGCCTTCTCTTCCATTCCAACCCCATCTTTTTAAAAAAAAAAATAAAAAATAAAAAATAAAAAAAAAAGGCTGGCTGGCAACATACACATGAACGCAGAGCAACACGGCTGTGGCTTTCTAGTCTGCGTCACACAATTCTAGTTCAAGCTAGTTCTGTGGGACTCACAGGTGCAGGTCTGTGAAGCTCTCAGGACACAGAAAACCCCTCTTTTTCTTTGTTTGTTAACTAGGTACTGCCTCAATCATCAATCCTATGATGCCTGCATTGCTGTGATGGGAAACATTGTCATGAATTTGGAATGTCTGGCTCATTAATACCAGTTAATACTGCTATGCATGACATCAGTTTGAAAACAAGGAAAAGAACCAAGAAAAACTTATTTCAACTACTGAATAGTACTTCACTTTGTTCAGTAAAGGGATAGTGCTCATGCTGACAAAGCTGTTCAGAAAAATACCCCTCCAGCGAGAAAATAAGCAAAGAAATATAGTAAAAAAGGTATTGTGATCGACAGCATATTCACAAAGCTAAGACATTATTCTTGCATTAATAACTCCCTGCAAGCAGCTGACAGTGACCAGTGTATGACTGCATGACTATAATATGCTTCAGCTGCACCATCAACTGCGGAGTATAGCCACTGTGCTGACAGGAGTGAAGCAAATGGCTCTTCTTTCTCCTACTTATCTATTATGAGACTGATTTTTTTTTTATTAACTATTTTTCACAAATTAACATAGTCAAATATTAACCTCCATTACTGCTTCCACAGACAAGGTGAACCTTGTCCCTAAATCTTGATGTTTTTACTTCTTTTGAGACGCTCTGGTAGAAGAAAAACCACCCAGCATCCACAAGAAACTGCTAATATGCAGGAATCATCACATATTGACCGCCTTAAAGCATCACGGAACTTGACATTAGAACACATGCACCCAATGCTTATTACAGGAGAAGTTCCAGGAAAGCTGCTTAATTTTGGCTTATGGTAATTATTTTCAGGGTCTTCTTTCATTGAAAGCCAACCGCAGAGCAAAATTCCTTTTGGAAGGTGAGAAAAATTGTACACACTGGGCTGCAATGGGGAATTTATTCCGTACTGCAGAATTAATTTGGAAATCTCATTCACCTGAGCACAAACTTTTCCAGTCCAGCACTACACATCATTCTTCCAAGAATTTCTTGGTTAAGGTATGTTTTATTTTGGACTATGGGTGGCTACATACAATATTGGCACATTAGTACAGTTATTCAAACCTCTTGGAGAGCAAAAGCCCACCCTGCATTTCAGCAAGCATTCACTGATCTGTTCTACTTAGCACTACCCTACAGTAAAGAAACCAGACCAGCACAAAAATGGGAGTGGCACATTTTATCATATTATGAGTCCTTTGTAGTAACGTCATCCTTCTCATTGGTAGCCAAAAAATAAAGATGTCTGTTAGTGACAGTTGTTATCGACAAGACTGTTTTTTAATTAGGGAAAATTAAAAAGCAAATTAAAACAACCCCACTCCACCCTCAAAAAACCCCAACAAAACACAACCAAAACAAAAAAAAAAAAACACCCACCCAAAATTCACTGAAGGCAAAAGCTCCTGAAAATGACCTTTTATTCCAGTAAGAAGAGGAGGCAATTTAGAACAGAGCACAATGTATGATATAGCAATGAAGCAGACTGAAGCCTCCACAAACTCATATTAACAGTATCTGCTGACTGAGCAAGTACGAGTATTTGCACATACCGGCGTACTGCAATAGGCTGAACCACACAATAGCTCAGTCTAAGCTGCTTCTTTTTTTCTGTTTAAAAAACAGGCTCAAGTCTCTCACAGGTACAAATAATTCAGCATCTATTTAAATCCCATACTGTGATTAAGGGTTACCAACCTGATACGGCTGCAAGCTAATTTTAGGATCAATTTAGGATGAACTGATCGTTTATGCTTTAGAATACATCTTTATCACTGAGATCACTTAGGCTTTCTTCCAGGTTTCGTCTTAACCTATTCAGCATTCAGCCACAGTAGCTGAACTAGGGTTTGAAGGTGTTCTAAGAGAGCGTGCTGTAGATTAAAACATTGATTTAAAAAACCCAAACCAACCAACCAACAAAAAACAACTAGTGAAACGCACACCCCCGAAACCAAGTTTAATTCTGGGTAGAACCTGGCAGCTTTGCAGCTGAGATGCGAGAGGCTCAAGTTGTGGCGATCCTCCGCAATTCTTCAAGGAAGCGAAGCTACCCTGCAAAGGGATCCTAAAGCCTCTCTACGGGGAGACACGAGGAACCCCCCCGAGCACAGGGCGAGTGCGGCGAGGCCGGCTGGGCCGCGGGGCTTTGCGACCCCCCGGGGCCAGCGCCGCGGCACGACGGAGCCCCACGCACAGAGACCGCTCCATCAAGGTCACCTCGCGTCGGCCCTGTTTGTTGGAAGGGAACCACCCTCCGCGGGAGTCGGACGTGAAACGGCCGCGCTCGCCGGCAGAGCGGCAGCCGCCGGGCGGCCCGGCTCCGGCTCCTCGCCTTGCGGCTTTGCCCGGGGCGGGAGAGGGCTGGCCGTGAGCGCCCGTCGGGTCTCACCGAGCAGCCCCAGCCCCCGGGCGGGTCTGTGCCGCCGCCGCTCCGCGCACAAAGGGGGTGCCCTCCCCGGTAAGCTGGCTCCCCGCCGGGCCCAGCAAAGCGATTTCAAAGCGGGCACGGCCGGTTTTACCGACGCGCGTTAAAGCCCGCGCCCGCCCGCCCCGTGTGCCCCCAAGCCGAGCGCCCCGCCGCGCCCCCGCTCACCATGAACGCTGCGGCCCCTCACCGGCGGCGCCGCCGCAGCCCCATGCCTGCCCGGCCCCGCACCGCGGGCCCCGCTCCCCGCCCCGCCGCCGCCCGGCCTCGCGGGCCGCCCGCCCCGCCCCGCCCCGCCAGCCCCGCTAATCACCCGCAGAGCCGGCGCGCGCGATCGGTTCTCTCCGCCTCGCACAGCGCTGCCTGAGCGCGCCGGCCCCCGGTGGAAACCCGACGCCTCCGAGCCCAGGGGCGTGAGCCGCAACCGGCCGTGTCCTTGCCGAAAGAGCCGGGGCTGCACGCGCCGTGTCAGGTTTCCCACGCCGGCGCCGGTGCCCGCCCCGCCGGGACAGCCGCGGTAGCTGCCCGCAGCGCACGAGCGGCTCGACCCCGCCGCTGCGCGCCGAGCCCAGCCCCGGCGGGGCAGCAGCCGCGCTACGCTGAACCACCGAGCGGCGCCGGCGCCCGGGGCCCGCGCCTCCGCCGCCGCCCGGACAACGCCCACGTCGCGACACGGTCAACGATTCACCTCGGTCAGATGAAATAAGTTTGCCGTTTCTCCCCTGTCCAACAGCTCCGGTATCTGAGTCCGGAGATGCCCCGGTTGCCGTGGCACCGGCGCCGGCAGGCCCACATTTTACCCCATTACCTATTCCTCTGCAGCCCTCAGTTGTCCTCTTCTCGGCCCTGCGCCAAGGATTTCATGTTCCTTAACCTCACGGAGTACGGTTTGCAGCTGCCTGGCTGCGATGCCGGAGGCCTGATCCTGAACCACAAGACGGGCAGCAAAGATGGACTTGAAAACGACCGAAGGCACTGAGGTATCCTGCTTTCAAGAGGTGGCTTTGCACAAGCTCAGAGAACCGGCTTTCTCAAAATTGCTGTTATATCAGCTCATGTTTTCAACTCACGACTCCGCATCTAATTCACAGATGCAGCAATATCACACCAAACAAGGAACAGCTCATTGCTTAGAAGTATCTTAGCTTCGTTCCCGCCAGCACCAATTACTTACAAGCATCTGCCATCCCAGCATCTGGTGCCAGAGCACTAACAATTACCACCGCAGTGGCAAGTCAACATAGCTCATGAAAAGCACTTCAGCCTCCAATGCTAATGCTTCTTCTCATAAGCTAGCTGAAACAGTAAATTATTGTACATTTATGTAAAATCGTAGCTATTAACACAAAAAAAAACTTCAGGTCATGAGGAAGAGCAACCTTAGGTAGACAACAGTATTCCTGCGGTAAGTCTCTGTGGTTTCACATGCTGGAAATATAACACAACTGCAGCTCTTCTGGACATAGGAATTTGTTGATCCACAAAAAGAGGAGCTTAATCAACTGCGCATTCTGCAAAACACTGACCGGGAGAGCGCGATGCCTGGTGACATGGGAACATACGTCCGAGGGTGAAAAGCCAAGTACACTCCGTAACTCAAGCCACAGCCAGCCACATGTTACACAGATGTCTGGTAGCAGTCACTATTTTTAGGCTGCTGCAATTGTAAGAGTACCTGAGGCTACTCAAACAAGTTATGCACAAGCTTTAATTACATGGTATTTTTTCCACTGGACTTCCCGCCTCATTCAGCGTACAAGACAGGAACTGGACCAGGACTGCACAAGCAATCACAATATTGGTTTTTCCTGGTTTTTGAGTCTCATTGCTACCTAAATGTTGCTTTAATGTTCCCTTCTGTTGCTTCATAGCTTTTTACTGCATGTCCATCTGCAACCTCTTGCCTTTTATTTATATAGTGGTTTACCAGATAAGTTTAAGCCGGTACATACCCAGCACTTCACCATCCTCCCCTGCCCCCACACCATTTTTTTGTGCCGCCATCAGTAGTTGTGTGACTGTACAATACACTAGATTGGGGAAATGATACTGCTAAAAACTAACCTTTTGTTTTGGTGGATTAGTTTGGTTACTCTGGCAACGTCTGCTGTGGGGCAATGTAAATGTGGAAGGAAAAGGAGCAAGCAGCAGGACTGTTTCTTTCAGCAGCTTAATTGAAACCACGAGACCATGAAACTTGTGATGCTCTTCATATTGGGAAACTAAGGTCTGATTCTTGATGTGGCACCAGGCCATAAAAAAGTAATTTTAATGAAGGGTCTGACATAATACAGTAATCAAAGATTAACTTAAGGAGACTGACACCTCAGGTAAAGATCAACTTCTGAGAATATCCTTCAAAGCTTAACAGAAAGAGAATACAAACTGCTGAGCTCAGATATTAAACTTCCAAACAACTCCTTAAGGGATATATAAAAGGGCTTTTTATATAACTCCAAAACCAGTACAGAACTATTCTGAAACGCAATTAGTTTATTAGTTACTGATCTAACAACCTGAGAAGTCAGAGTTGCATGCTCAACCCGCACAGTTTGCCAAAGCAATCTGGCAAGCCCTGCAATTAATTAATGATCCAAGAACCGTCAGCTCTACTTGCTTTACCCATCTATATATAAATTTAATCCACTTACATTATAGAAAGGATACAAGAGCAGAAGATAGCAATGTGATGACACAACTGATTGAAATAACATTACATGCTTGGAGTTTTATCTTCCACCAGATATCCTTCTCATCTTCAGTACCATAGTATTCTCCTGTTCCATACTTAACAAATTAGGAATGCTTATGCAATTTAAGGGTAAGAGACTATGGCCAGTTCACATGAGGAGAACCTCACGCTACCTGTTTTTAGGCATCATTTCAAGTACTCTGAAATTTCCCCCTTTTACCCTGAAAAGTATTTATTTTTCTCTTCTGATTAAAGGTGATACGGAACTTGGGCTTGCAACTTTGGTCCCATGCAATCAAACTGAAGTTAAATGAATAAAATAATGCACATATTTACCAAAAGGTTAACAGTAAAGAGAGAACTAGAAGCCACATACTCTGCTTTGCAGCCCTGTGCTCCAGCCACTGGATTATTTTAACAATTTTTACATATACGTATTTTTAGAGCATCATATTTTGAGCAGTGGAGGCATCAAATTAAGGAACATTTAAAACCTAAGCCTAGATAAGGCCAAATTAGGTCTCCTAAGAAAGGGTAACAGTTTGCTGATTTGGAGTCTGTCACATCTCACCATGCAACACGCTACACATCAGATGGCTCTCACCCTCAGGGGTCACATTTCATTAGTGCTGTATGTAAGTAATCTAAGTGCTTTTTGGTTCATAGAGTGACAAGCTTTATTTAAAAAAAAAAAGGTGAAGGAACCTAAAATAGTTGCCTGTATTTTAAGTACTCTGCGACAAAGCATACCTATGAACCATGTTGCTCAAGAGCAGCTCTTGATTGTCTTTAAATCCCATTAAGTGTGGGATCCTTAATCAGATGATACAGCATATTGTTTGTTACAAGTGACTCCAATATGAGTCACAGTAACAACAAAACCACTCTACTACTTAGAACACTGAAAAGGATGTAATTTAATCTGCATATACAAACATGTGCAGTTTCCCTATATGCTGATACTATCTGACACACTGCAGTATCAAACAAGTGGAAACATTGACAAGAAAGGCCTCCAGCAGGGCAAGCATCTGATAAATGCTTGAACAAGAGAACACAAGCTAAATGGTTATTTTACACCCCCCCCTTTTTTTTTTTTAATTAACATCTGCCAGAACCAAATACTACCAACACCTGCTTTCTGTATACCCGTTAAATGTCACTTCCAGGGACCGGGATTATCCTGAATATGGACTTCATGTAAAAATATAATTTTACATAAACTTTATGTCCACTCACTGATCTCTCCACCTCAGTTTTCTGCATAGCCTCAGCACCATACCCTTCCAAATAATCCCTCAGCAACTTTGTCTTCCGGCATTTCCTATCAGTGCTGACATTGCAGAAGAAAACTTATCTTTTCGATCTAGTCTCAGATAACATGCTCTTCAGCCAGACTGAAGAGAGTGTCAGAACTGTCCCTCTCATTCTGAGCAGGACACGGAAGTAAAAGGACTCTCCATGCCACGTCAGCTTCATGCTAACACCATTCTGAAACGACCAAAGCACCAGGTTAACCCTGGGATATAGGAAAGGAGCTACAGGAACACAGCATTTTACCTTGCAAATACTCAAATCAGTTGCAGATATGACCTCAAACACTTGCAATCTTCAAGACAGCGTACAAGACACCCAGGAATGCCACCTACTTTACAATGCACAACAAACGTATTATGCTGTTGCGATACCCATCACCGCAGCACATGGGTACCATTTCTGTTTGCAAATAGCTCCCTGTGTAGGTAAGTATGTGCAGGCTTGTCTCTAGCTACATGACTTTAGTGCGTACACCAAACTAGTGTGAGAAAAGGTACTTTACTTGATACTTTTAACCATATCCCACTCCCCTCACCCTTTTCAAATCCATCCACTAATTCCTATTCTGCTTCCCCATCAAAATTTGTGCATCTCTAAGGTTCTCTGACCTTTAGAGGTCTGATACTTGTCTGCCCTTAGAAATCACAGAAAAGCAAGGCAGTGTCTATTGCATTAAAGCCTCTTTGACTGGTTTTCTTCATCCATGTTTGCCTCTCTGACCCCTGAAGTTACCTTTGAAGCAGTTACTGATGCCAATCTCTTAGGTACCTAATAAAAGCTTCTTTTATACCCATACTGGTGTTGTGCTTCATATCATCTCTCATCATCTGTCTGGACTGGTGGACTCTTGTGCATTCGGTATTTAATTTTACAAAAAACCTGTATCAACGTGTCAATTTTCCAGAATATATTCTTAAGGTTCAGTCTTGAGGAGAAGAGATTATAGCTTTTTTAAGCTATGCACAAACCTAAATAAAATATATGAAGGCAGGCAACATACCTTCAAAACCTAGCTCAAAGCGATAACTATTTCCAGGCTTTAATATTCATGAAACTGTTTCCACTGAACTTTATCATGCTAAAGAGACAATTTAGTAATACAGCAAAAGAAAATTTTTGTGTGGAAATTACTAGCAGGCACAAAGAGTGTGTAATAAAATCACATCAAAAAATGAGAACAAGTGTCCTCTGAGAGAGGGAGAATGAGAACATAAAAATTGAAGAAATATTTTCCCTGTCTTTCTTCCGAAAGACACTTAAGGAAGAAGTACCAGTCTGTTGTTTTTTTTTTTTAATCCTTACATCCAGATCCTCAGGGTTTCCAATAACACACAGAGTAGCTCCAATAATTTTGCAGAGCCAAAGAGCATCAGCTTTGTTGTTCCTAGTGAGCATGATAAGAGTTAGCCTTTCAAAACCTTCACCTCCCTCCTGTTCTTTAATTTTAGATGAACTTTGAGATGTATAAACTGGAAGAGAGACAAAGAAAACCTTTGGGTCAGGTTTCTTGGGAGCTTGTTATTTTTATGTTAAACAGAAGCATGCTGAAGCCTAGCAAAGCTTTCTCAAATTCATTTTACATTTTAGCAATGCAAGTTCTAGTCTCCTGTTAGGATAGGTCATTCTACCACAAATATTTAGAGGCTAACACACCTGCCTTCAAGGACTTGTCTCCAGCTTTGCTTCACAGGAATGTTTTGCTAAGAGTTTGTGCATTGCCACGTTCAAACATACGTGCCAGTATTTCCAGGCTTGCTCTATACAGACTTCTATTTCCATTCCAAAACCCACAAGGGGAAAAAGAATCCAAAAGCCTCCTGTGTGTTATCAGCATGCATCATGGAAGGTTATTACGTGCAAAAAACATACTGGCTGTACAAAGATATAGGTGTTTTAAGCATCTATTAAGCACTATCAGACACACAAATGCCAGATGCAGATTGGATCCTCATTGAGCAACAAATGAGAATGAACTTCCACCAGTGTATCAGGTCTTCTGAAAAGCTGTCTTCCCTGGCCTTGAAATTTTTGGGTAGGAAGAGTTGTTTACTTCATCCTCAGAAGACAAGCATTTTTTCCATGAATTTTTGCCTTCCTGCATTTAAAAATAACCTTGTGCCATGTGAATTCATATTCCACCTAATGCTAACCATCAACTGAGGCTACAAAGTAACTGATTCAATTAAGACTGACAAACTTTATGATCTCACTGGACAGCTTTAAACTTACTGCATTTCCCCCAAGACATACCACTGGCACTGAAACAGACCCTTCAGCAGAGATTAGCAGCTGACATTTTAACTGCAGTAAGAACTAAAAAAGCTTATACTTCTATCTATTTAGTATCTTTCTTCCAGAAAGGACATACCTATCCTTAAAAACTGCCTGTTACACTTACTTAGGATCCCTCCAGCTTCCAGGGCTTTTCACCAAGACAATTTATGAGAAGTCCTAGAGAGTGATAAAACTAAAATAAAAGCTTTAAAACTGGAGGGGGGGGGGGGGGGGGGAGAGGGAAAACCCTCTCAACTCCCTTTCAAAAAATACTTTGTAGCTTGTCATAACTGTTAAAACTGATATTCAAGCCTATTATCATCTATTCACCTAATGTTTGTGACATATTCTGTGCTTTCACATGTTCATAAGATAAGGGAAGAAGTTCCAAGAGCATCAAAAGCAGCACTTTGACAGCTAGACTCTGCTAGATTATGATACCTGGGTGGGTCCTGTTACATTCTTTTATTATTAAAATACTCAGGAACAATCCTCCTGCCGTAGTATTAAATTACCCTTTCATTTACTGTGGATGGAAGCTACTACTCTTGCTTCATCTGTTTAAATATGATAGTAGATTTGTTTGCGGCAGGTAATTTTCAAGTCAGGACAAGGGCAACCCACTTTTTGTAGAGCAATACAGCCTACTGGAATTGCTGAATAATCCATTTAGTACAGTTCTTGTTGGAAAAAAATTTTAGGACTTCATAAGTGACAAAATAGGTTTCCTTTCTTATTTTTATTTGCTTCCACAAAAATTGGATGGCCATTACATATGATTACAATAAAATAAAAATATTTTTAGTTGGATCAGAAGGAAAGACATGAAATTGCAGTGCTTTAAGGCAACTTGCAAGTTTTGGGTTATAATCCTTAGTGGGAAAATTAGATTTACACCTTTATTTCTAGAGATTGAAACAAGAATAAGCAGAGGTTAGTTTCAGACTAACCACAGTAACTGTGCCTTCTTACACTGCAGTTATACTTTTGGTTCTTTGTTCTTAAAAAAAGGATCTCAGGCACACCATGACAGGTTTAAATCCTGCCTTTCTGAAGGCTGACAAGTAGAAATGAACCCAGAGGAGGAGAACACAGGAAGTGACTCATTTACACCCTCGGACTTCTACTGCGGAACAGACAAAAGCGCGCTAGACAGCTCATGGCCTACCAGGCTTTAAAGTGTGAATGAAGCCTACGTGCAAACACTCACCCCACCATTAACAGCTATAGCCACTAGTCACAATGATTTATCCAGTGATCTACCCAAAGACAAACTCAGTATGAGCAGAAAACAATGCTTTATACAAAATTGTAGATCTAGCTCCTGCCAGAATCGGTAGCCAGCTTGCACCAATCACTTCCTCTTCAGAAGGCCCTGAATCGTCCATCTGAATTCAGCTAACGCATGGCTAAGACAAACACTTAGAAGTGCTCAGTATTTTTAGACAACTGCTGCCCATCAGCAGAGGGTAAGGGGAAGCAGAACAGATGGTAGCAGCTAGCCATGCTCCACAGCTTCCATCCGGAGTGCTCTTGCACATGGAGCTGCATGAGAACCTCCATACATCAGCAGCCGGGGGACTTTTCTCTGGGTTGGCTTTTTTTGGTTTTGTGGGTTTTGTTTTGGTTTTTTCCTGGATAAAAGACACTGCTCTCAACAGGAGCTCTTATCACTGTCTGCCTAAAGCAGGGGTTGTAGTACTTTCTTTCAGCATTTCTTGCTGGGTGTTGTTGCTCTTGCAACTCTTTTCCACCCAATAGGTCCAAGCCAAAAAGCAGGCTCTGAGTAAAGTAATTTTATTAACCAACTAGGATTAAAACTTTTAAAAAAGAAAAGGCAAAAATAAAGTGAAGATCGACTTGAATCATAACTGAATCAAATCAACTTAGAAAGGTTTTTCTTACAAGCTTAACTATCCACCCCATAAAAAAGCATCACTATGAGCCATGCAATGCTGGTTTGAGAGTTCATTTACTCTTTATCATATGCTGCAGAGTAAGCCTCTTAAGTACAATTGATTTTAATTGACTGGAATGTTGATCCCACATATAGTCATGATCTAATTATTACAGAAAAACATAACCGGTAAATGATGCTGATTTATTTCCTGTTAGTGCACTACTCCTAAAAGAAAGCCTGTTGTGTCTCCAGCTGAAGACAGCCCAGTTGGGAAATTTTATCATTGGTACCAGAGAAGTATGACACTTTTCAATCTCGCTCCTTCCTTGAAAGAAACAAATACAGGAGTGTTTGTTTTTTTTTTTTTTTAATCAAATCAGTTTGGTAGGAGGGTGTGGGAACATGCTGCTGGCAGCTTGTATGACAGAAGCAATATTGTATTCATGTCATTACCAAGACTGAACAATCTGACTTAAATGACTTCACTGTAATGGCAAGTGCAGAAAAGCAAGGTGAACTGAAAAGCCAGCTATAAGCTCTTACACTGCCACTCCACCTACTGCACTCCTGCAATCTGCTCCTCCTGGGGCCTCGCAGAGACAAACTTGTTATCCACAGCTGCACACAAACCCCTGTAGTTTTCCACTGCATCTGAGGTGGACAGATTGTTTTCACCACTGGTGGCTTCATGGCTGGAATCCAACTCCCCAGCAATTCATTTATTTGAATCCTTATCTCTACGGGGAAAAAAGAAAAAAGAAGTCTCCCCCGCCCACCCACAAGAGCACACTGGCTTTCAGAACAGAAATCCTTGTAAGTTTGGGAAGATGACAATCCCTAGGTTAAAAATCACAGCTACTTTCTGTTACTAAGGAACTGCCATTAGAAATTTTAAATATTCTGATATGGAATGTCAGCAAATGAGACTGTAAAATATTTAGACCTGAATTTATGAGTAAAGATTGTTACTGAAAGGCCTCACGAGTTATATGTGCTGAATTTTAGTGGCTTTGAAACTCAGAGAAAATTAAGACATTCCATTGAGCTCTTACTGGAATTCATATACTTAAAGTTAAATTGAACAGTCTCCATAGGGTCACAGCACATTTAGAAGGGAAAAAAAATTACACATTGATTACAAAATAGATTTTAATATTACAGGAAAAAAAGAAGAGACAAACTATAGAAAAACATAATTTTATGTTATTTATGTTATTTATATTTCCTTTGGGGAAGACAGCTCTAACATGGTATTAGGATATAGCTAAAATCTGACTGTCCTCTATACACATTGGCTTCTTAATACACAAGATCTTGACTGGCCAGTTGCAAACAAGTTCTGTGAAGGCTGACGACATGAGAGAAGACAACCAAATCATATGCTGAGAACCATGTTATCTTTTTGTGAATTTTGAAAGGAATTTCTTTTTCAGGAGCATTCACTAACAAAACCACTGGGAAGGAAAAAAAAGTTGCAAACATATGATATTTACATCTGCTGTCCTTGCCACTCCTCAAGAGTTCCTGAAGGAAGCAGTGGCTGCAAAGCCTAGCTCAGCTCTACAGTCTATTGGAAGGGAAGAGCATTTAAATTTGGTTATTACTTCCAGTGAAGTACTGTCATCTGACTTATAGAGCATTTTCACACATCAATTATAAAAGCAACTGGCATAACCAGTTCTGCTCAAGCAGGATTCCTAAAGATAATTGATACAAAAAATTAATCATGCAAACCCCTGTTGTAAATGTACTTCCAGCTTCTCAGATGAGATTACTTGTTCTGACAGCTTTTAAGCTTTTATACAGTTAACTGTATAAAACTGTATAAAAACTCTAAAAAAACCTCTTGGTGACAATGCAAAGCAATCCAACCTTAGCCTATGCCAACACTGATTCTTTATCAAGAGAGAAGTACTCGTGTATACTGTCAGCAGTAAAAGTAGGCCAAGCACCAACTTAGCTGGAGTGACTTTAATTCCCACATTGTTAAAATAGACTATAATGCTATGTCTTGCGTATACTAGTTGAGCAAGTGAGTGCTGTTAGTAGTTTTTATAGGACTTGAGAAAAGGCTTACGTGCTCAAAAACCTGTCTGACCGTTCTTTTGGTCAGAAGTCAGTCAGAAAAAAAAAATGTTACTGCTTCTTACAAATTGTGTCTGGCCTCAGTTGTATACGTACAGCTATCTTCAGCTGTGGTTATACACTCAACTTATGAATGGCAACTGAAGTTTGATGGTCTGGAGTTTTCATCACTTATTTATTAAGTAGCAGGCCAGAAGGAAGTAAGAACTGGTATTTCTAAGAACAATCTTTAGCCACTTCACAGTTCAACTACTTCCTCCCACCCCTTCACCCTTTACATAAACACACACACCTTTCAATTGCATTCCTTCCTGCAAATTTATTTCAATCCCAGACAAGATTATTATGGGGAAAGTATCAATACAATGTGAATATGAATGTATTTAAAGATTACTCCCTTCGTGTAAGTTTGAAAAATGGGTACACAGTCATCCCTATCTTTCAGAAGACTATGTTTGCAGTTAACTTTGTTCATCTCATTCTGGGGGAAAAAAAAAAGGTATCAAAAGATGGAACCATGAATATACCAATGAACTCACTATAGGAGCCTACAGCCAAATTAATGGGAGAGTCACAGGGCTCTAATTAGTAACCTGGCGCAAAGGATTTCTTTGATGCCTGTCCAGAAGCAAAAGAGGCTGAGTTGAGAAAGGATTTCTTAGTGGCTCAGACACCTTAGTTCCTGTGCACAAAGAGCTTCATACCAAGCAGGTACGATCAGATGGATTTCTCTAGGTATGTAAAACTTGAGGACAGCTAGAAACAGAAATTGTAGCTACTACTACAGTCAGACTATTTTGTGGTATCTTAGATTATCCAAAGGACTTTCAATAGTCTAAGCAAGGTACATGCAACTTGAATTCCACACACACACCCCCGCCCCAAGATGTGAAACAGTAATCAAGTAAAAATCACAATGAAGAATTTATCAACTTTCCTCTAAGTTGCCTTTCAGAATTAACTTAGACCAAGATTTCGCTAATAGAAACACTACTCAAGAGCATCTGTAGTCAGTCAGATTGAGTCTTCTACAATCTATGGGCTAATGAGTATTTTACCACACAGAAAATAACATCACTGTGAACAGACAATTTGCAGGAAGACCTGGACTCCATGGTATGAACATATTTGGGTTTTTTTTCCTTGAAAAGAATCATTAAGTCAAGCCTGAGGAGCCAGAGAATGGAAAGGCTCTTGCTCAATAAACAATCCCTGTTTCGAGTACCAGCACCAACAGAGGCAGGAACTCGAATAGAAGGGACAGGGTCAAGCTCAGGAGGAAGTTACAGTCTACATCTCCACCCTTTCCCAAACTTGAAGCATCTCAAGTAACATTCTCAGAAGCCTGTCAGTTTTCTGCCACCAGCAAACAGGCACAAAACCCTTCAACAGGGCACAGAGTATCTCTTCGGAACAAATCTAGATGAATACCCAAGAGGCAGAGTGATGAAAAGTTAAGTTACAAGGGTACACCAACGCACTGTTCCTTTGTTCATCATGTCATAGCACAAAACATTAGAAATAAGTCTGCCAGTGCACTGAATCCCACGAATATAATATAATCCTGCACATACAGAAGACGGAAGGAATAAAGTGTACTATGGGAAGGAAGCAATACCCGTGATAACCATGGTCAGTAGCACATGAGCAATTTCTCATCAAGTTTACACATGCCCAGTTGTGTAATATAATCAGAAATTCACAGCATGGTGTGACAGGTGTCTGCTGCTACAAATCACTATGTTAGCTCAAGAGATCAACCGACAGCAGGGTTCAAAACCCTGCTGATTTCCCAGGATGTCAGAAAAAACTTGCTGTGCCCTTTCTCCCTCCAGTTTGTTTTTTTGAAGTGTAAATTACACACAATACTATGTTAAAAAAAAAAAAAATGTAGATTTTGAATTAGTCCCTTCTGTCTAGGTGACATTTTTCTCTCGGGCTGTGTGCTCTACGCACTTCACTCAATATGTAGAGCTGACAGCATTCAATTAACAATTACAGTGTTACCCTCATTGTTCAGGACCTTGCAGCTCCCCGCACAGTCCTCAAGACCCAGTTCCCATACTGACAAGTTCATGTCAGAGTGTCCCACAATGTTTTCCACATCTCTCTGGATGAGACAGTGTGGTAGTCAAGTCACTTAACACTGGTGATCAAGATACAGAGTGTTGAGCACCAAAACAGTGACCAACTTTGCATCCCCAAACGATTGGCTTCTCAGGGCTCCTAGTGCTTATAGTGGTTTTCATGTAAGTGTAACTCCCATTGCAGTGCGCTTTAAGGGAGGCCCTAGCACTTCTGGGAAGGAAAATAAATTTAAAAAAAAAAAATTAAGCCCAATTTCACATAAAGCATACATAAAGTGCAGACAATGAACAGCCACTTACAAAAGAAATATTTTAGGCACCTCATTTCACGTCCCACGGGAAAAAGTGCAGACACTGAAACAATTTACTAGGACACTAACCATCTGCCTTGACCACGGCCATCTTCTTCCCCAGCTCCCACATTTCATTGCACATCTCCAAATTCTTCAATACATGAAGTCATGATGTCACCTTTCCACTTGCACACATTGAAGTTCTTGGCACAAGTCAAAGAGCTAAAAGCATGCCTCTAAATGGGCAAATAACTCTGCAACACAAGTGCTACTTTGCCATTGTCAAAGCAACCTGCAAGGGGTAACCTAAATTGGGATGTGCTTTTGGGTGCTGGTGAGGCTGGATTAGTTATTTACAGCACTACCCATGTCTCTGAAATTCTACATGTCAAAAATAACTTCAGGAAAGCACTAACTAAATCAGGAATGATTAGTTATTGTTATCCAAGAGGCACTGGAGACAACTGTTTCAGACTTGCAATCTTGCCAGAAACTCACTAATGGTTGGGTACCATACCACATAATTCTTTAATAGCTACTATTTTCTAACAAATTTAATACAATCACTCAAATTTGTAATGTTCTAGGAACACTGAATAATCACGATGTAAGATAGTTTGGATCTAAAGGAAAATATTCATAGTACCAGCAACCACCACAAACGTATTAGTAAATTATTTACCAAAGATAAATACTTATCAAAGAACAGATGTCTACAATAAAACACACTGCTAAGCATCCCGAGTACCACAATCACCTCTTCAATTGGGTCATCAAGAATCTTTGGTGAACACTCTGGAACTGTTAACTGCATCAAGATAAGCTGTAGGTAAAGCCTGAACAGCTGATGATAGTGACAACTTCAAAAGCTGCTTGAGCTTCACTTAAATTAACAGCCTAGCTACAGCTAAGAACAGTCACACAAGACACCTGGATTTCCAGAGCACTTTACCCAAAATCAAGCTCCACAGTCCTTCAAATCAGCATTCTCATTTCACACACAGCAGACAGTTTCAAAGTTCTAACTACATGGTCTCCCTCCATACAAACCTTCCCAGTCCCACAGTGGTTTGAGCAAGGAAGCGAGAACCAAATGAAATATAACAAAAGCCCCAAACATATAAAATGCCTATACGCAATCCAAAAATCCCAGATCATGTGAGGCAGATTAAAAGAGGATCCCTTCTTCTCACTGAAAGAGCAGCTCATCAACTAGAGACCACATAGTTGGGTTTCACAAGATCTTCCCCCATTGGGAAGGCAGGTTATTTGATTGACTAGCAACATGCTTGGGTTCACCTGCAGAACCAGCTCCCTGAAATGTTATGTTTTCAACAACGTTACAATGTTATAGCTTGAGATGTGATATGCAAAGGAGAGAGTTTTTTCACTCTCTTATGACACACTAAGGAAGGCCTGAAAAGATTTTTTAATTTTTTTTTTTTTTTTTTTTTTTTTACAACCCCTTCCCCCTCAACTCTGTCCCCAAAAACAACCGTTAGCAGTTTGACAAATCATGATCTAACTACTGGCAAATACAAGTAGCACACACACACATAAACAATGTCAAAGCCGCAATGAAGACAGGGAGAAACCGAAGTTCTTTGGTGTTTCTGATGCTTTTCAAGTTTTTCTCTATTCAGGGAACCACTTCAATAAACAACTGTAATTCACACTCCCTTCTGAACTATACTGCCCAAGGAAAAAAAAAAATCAATTTTATTCCATTTACTTATCCTGAACTATGTTATATTGTTCCAAAATTTTAAGTCAGTAACCAAAATTTCATCAAGGCCCACACATGGAAAATTTCAACTCCAAATAGCAAATACTTTAGAAAACAAGGAATGGGTGAAACCAGCAGTCCAACACAAAATTCTGGCATGCTACCACATTCACTTTGTCTTGAATTTATGTATTTTTAATTACTATTTAAGCACAAATAAGTCAAGGCCCAGCAGAACACAGTTTTCCTTCAAAAAGCATGATAAAGAAAAAGATTTTCAAAATACCAGCTAAGTTTGGTTATAAAAAACAAATATGCATTCATATACTCTGAATCTCCATACGAAATGCTTTAAACCAGTGGTATGTGTTTTCATGGAGCACTCAATGTAATGACCATGTAGAACTCGTTCTTTTGAATGGCACTGTTATAATGGAAATAATAAAAACAAAAATTCCAGTGAAGAACCTTCTCTGATACCGTCCAAGAAACTGTACACAACTCAAAACAGGCCGCAGAGTCATACATACAGATCATAAACTTAACTGGCTTCTACATTCACCACTAATGCTAACACAGAATTAAACAAATACCTTTTGTATTTTCTTTGGATCTTTCTGTGAGTTTTCTCTGAGAGGTACTTTTCCAAACAACTTCCATCCCATATCGTTTTGTTTTTCAAATCTTGCACTTTGCTTTCTGGTAAACAAATTCCTACAAAAAAACCACAAAGTTTGATTAAAAAAAGGGTTGATAGATTATAATAAACAGAAGGATAGACAATTTGCTAAGCTTATGTATCCCAATCACATATTCCAACTCTTCCTATGGCTGTGCTGGCAGGCACTGTTTCTCATCCTCAGGAGGTACATTATGCAGTTCTATCACCACATCAGGCAATGGGCTTGGTTAAATAAGAATTTTTAGTAGGTAAAAAGAGTTCATTTGTAACTTTCTAAAAGTGCCCTAACCTAAAAGGTCTTAGCCCCCCTCTAGATCATTCAGCCTTGTTCTTTTAAAGTAAGACTAAGATACTAAATCTTTTGCTGCATAAACATTCTCCACCTGCCTGGTACAACACGCTAGTACCAAAAAAAAAAAAAAAAAAAAAATCACAAAAAAGTTGCAGACATAGTAGCCTTTTACTGTATTTGATCTGCTTTCGTAAAAGATTATTCTTGCTGAATAACCTTAAAAGCAGCTATCAAAACACATTAATTCTGAAGTCTCTGAAATGTCTCAAATTAAACACTGTAGTAACAGTCATAGAGCTAGACATAAAGCCACTGAAAATGAAATTATTTTTATTGACTTTGCTAGTTTTTAATCATAAAGTGATATGCCAGGCTTGTGTCTTCTCACCACAACTATGTTTTTCCAAAACTGGACAGACGGTACAGACCAGTCTTCATGCTTTTGGTAGCACTCAGCTCCTCCAAGAGCACAACAGATATTCTATACGCACAGCATGTCTGGATTATTGAAGTAACAGATTTTCTTTTTTCCTACTGTCTAGTTAGTTCAGCAAATATTCAAATACGTCCAGGTTAGCTCAGTTATTTACATACCTTGGTGTAGGTTTTTCTGGGAACTTGACTATAGGCTTTCACTCCCTCATTTAAAAGAAAAAAGAAGCCAGAAGTTCCACTGAGACTAAAATGCTTTTGCTACTTCAATCAGCAGGCAGCTATAGCACCTTCATACCACAAATACTTCCAGCCTGGCATTACCGCTTTTCCTTACCATTACTACCTTAATGCCCAGGTGGCTGACCCACCAAATACGGACTATTTTTTATTCATAAAGTGTGGCAGTTTGGGAAATAAAATAATACTGAGCTTCATGTTCTAAAAGGGCTGAATACACATCTGCACTAGGAACAACCTGGACACTAAAAAGTTGTTTTTCCTGGCCACTTCAGATCAGCTAACACGAACAGTATCATAAATACACCAACAGAGATAGTATCACTTGGAATACAGGAGAAATGTTTAATACGAGAAAAACAGTCGAGGCACAAACGTTAGAGTGTGCTGGAATGTATTATAAGGTTAATAGGGTGCGCTGCCTTCCTTAAATATGCATATATTTACACAAATGATCACATGCTTCTAAATCACAAGGGTACAGTTACCTTGAAACCCAAACCAGGAACAGATTATCATATTAAAAGATAAGAACAAAATGTTTAGGTACAGAAATTACACAAGTCAATAATATCAAAGCTAAACAGTAACTGTAATTCTACAAACCCCTTTCAGCTTTCCCCTACTCCACCTCACACAAAATAAAAAATAGTATAAAGATGGAGCAGAAACAACTGTAGGGAAAATACCAAAGAACAACAGCATGGAAAACCTCGAAACACATTTCCATGTTTTCCCTCCTTCCACTTTTTTCAAAGCATAAGGTTATAATTCTACAGGTAAACTACTGGATGAAAGATTTACTTTGTCTCTATAACTAGTATACTCTATGTCAGTGTTGTGAAGCTCTCCTGTAGCTCATCATTACAGCTGTAACACTACTTAGAGACTGATAAGCTAACTAGAGCATTAATCAACAAGTTTGACTACTCTCCTACCAGTACAACTGCTAGTGCTGTGAAAGAGAGACCATCATAAAAACAACTTGCAAGAAATGTATCTCAGTTTAATTTGCTTTCTTTTTACTGGCAATTCCTTCACCTTGGCAATATAAAGAATCACAGAATGGTAGGGGTTGGCAGGGACCTCTGGAGATCATCTCATCCAACCCCCCTGCTTGAGCAGGCACACCCAGAGCAGGGGGCACAGGAACGCGTCCAGGCGGGGTTTGAATGTCTCCAGGGAAGGGACTCCACAGCCTCCCTGGGCAGCCTGTGCCACTGCTCTGGCACCCGCACAGGAAAGAAGTTTTTTCTCATGTTTAAGTGGAACTTCCTGTGTTCCAACTTGTGCCCATTGCCCCTTGGCCTGTCACTGGGCACTAATGGAAAGAGCCTAGTCCCATCGTCCTGACACCCACCCTTTAGATATTTATAGGTATTGACGAAATTCCCCCTCAGTCTTCTCTTCTCCAGGCTGAACAAACCCAGGTCTCTCAGCCTTTCCTCATAAGAGAGAAGCTCCACTCCCCGATCATCTTGGTAGCTCTCTGCTGGACTTGCTCAAGCAGTTCCACGTCCTTCTTGAACTGGGGGGGCCTAAAACTGGACACAGTACTCCAAATGAGGCAGAGTGGAGGGGAAGGATAACCTCTCTCGACCTGCTGGCCACACTCCTTTTAATGCACCCCAGAAAGAATCCATTCTGTTTCAGCATTTAGTACCCTGAAGGGCTTCTGCATATAATTACCTTCTTACCCCTGCCCAAGTTACATATATATTATGAAGACAGCCTGAGATGATGGTTTTATAGGATCATTTGAGACAGCTACAGGGGAAAAGAAATGTAAAGAGAGACAGACATGCAGTTATTTTTTATATATATCTTTAGTTAATTTAACATGGAAAAATAGCAAGCAAGTTCTAAAATGTATCTAAGAATAAGACGGAAAGCATGACAGGAATAACACCATCACTGCAGGTAAATACAATACACAATGCAAGACAGGCTGGCTGTTATTGCAAAAGGATTTCTTTCAGGTTGTTACTACTTCAGAAGCAAGTAAACGAAACTCCAGACTACATTCTGTCTTCAGAGAAAACAAGAACTTCTAGCATTAGGGACACCTGAAAGAGCCTCACAAGGAGGTACACCTGTGTGACAGTTCTGTGCACATTCAAATCCTCTCTTTTGCAAGTAAAAGGCTTTCACCACAGTTCATTGGCACTGCAATAATATGAAAGTTAAAGGACTAACAGGCAATTTTCTCTCCCTATCTACCCCCATTAGAGGTTACTAGCACAGTTATATTCAAGCAACAATCCCCACAATCTCCTCCGAGGCATAGTAAGAGCAGCAGGTTTTTATCTTCAGAGCAAAATACAGATTAATTGTAATAATAAAGTATAATAGCTCTCTGCTGCAAATGCATGTGTAAGATGAACTAAACCTGAGAAGCTGATCTCACATACTTGCTTTCAATTCAATTCTGCAATCCTAACTATCTGTCTTCCCTTTACAGGGAGCATCATAATAAGTAATCTGTTCTACAGCTTATCTAGCAGATGGCACAACACTTGCTCAGCTCACTCTTCTCTGTCCATGTGATTTCCACTGTATGTTCTAGGGCACCAGGCAGCTCGTCCTCCCTCTGTACTATGTCAGGGATTTCCAGTTCACCTTTTTTTTTAATTTAAAGTATATATTGAACTGAAAGCACCAGGCACAGTCAATATACAATTCCCATTCTCTACCGAGCAACTTACTCTCCTTTTCCTCTTTTTTCCCTGCTCTGTCTCTTCTGCCTAAGTCCTGGTGTTTTGCTGGTGTCCACACTCTTTACACACTCCAAAAAGTCTCAAAGCTCCCAAATGGCATAACATTATCAGAAGCCACAAACTGGCACAACCAAATGTAGAACTACAAACTACAACCTGTTCTTGCATTGACTGAGGAAACCCAACATTGCTAAACCCTGATATGCTCCAGACAGCAACATGCCAAAGGTAAAGCACATGGCATTTGGGCTGGCATGAAAGGAGCAGAAGAGCTCCCTTTGCACCTCATTTTAGAAAACCTAAGGGAAAAAAAAAAAAGAAACTACAGAATGTTTTCTTGTCCAATTTCTGCAGAGCTTTCCAATAAATCAGGACAATACCACAGGGTCCTGATAAAGCCACTACTAGAGACTTCTGGACTGAAAGCAGACCCTTAAAATATTCAAATCCCTTAGAAGGAAGCAATGGTTCCTGCCATATATATATATATCAGAGCAAATAATTCATAGCAAAAGCTTTCATTTTTCTGCTGCCACACCACAAAAAGGAATTCCTTTTATCCCATGCTTACTTGGCACCCCAGGATTTTAAGAAAAAGCTGTAAGCAGTCTCACTTCTGACCAAATATAATTCACAAAAAGAATTCCACTCTAAAGGTAACTTAAGGAGATCTAACCTAATGGAAAATGCAGGTTAACAAGGAGCAAAAATTATCTATTTGAAAAAGACAAACAGATCTTCACACCAAAGACGAGCTCAGAAATCATAGGGTAAAAGATCTCAAAGTTTAATCACAAGTGTTTTAAGATACAAAAATTAATTTGAGATCTTGAATATGAAAAGGGTTGACATACCTCGAAAGAAAATATCACATGCTGATCATTATCTCAGTCTCGCTGTCCTCTTCACAACCATTAGGGCACATCAGGCTGATTTACAACAGGGATATTAACAGGAATATCTGACATGATACATCATGTCTGCAGTATCATTAGTGTGGAGCCATTACAGTGTCATGGGTTACATTTGCATTCCTATTGAACATGTTAACTATTTTACACTAAGTGTCTGCAGCTGCTTATTTTAGGAAAATCAAGCACAGAAGTTAAATTGAGATCACATTTCAAACAGAAAATTACTTTTGCACAGTCCCCTAAAAACAATATTTGGGACCAAACAGCTGTTTAACCTTGTGATTTTAATTGAGCTGTGGAGAGGAATTACTTGCCTGAAGAGAGTTCTAACTCCAGTGTTAGTGTTCACTTACATACGAATAGCATCCTGTGATACAGGAGAGATATCTTTTGCTCTGAACATACCCATACTGCACCATTACTATACACTGATCTGCCCAACTGCCTTTTTTGCGGGGAAGAGAGGAAGTTAATGCCAACAGATTAAGTTCAGCAGTGTCAGGAAAACCTTATTTTTTTAATAAAACTTAAAAACCACTTCATTTTGGTTCTGTAAGTACTGCTAAGATTATGGTAATTACTGAATAGTTGCCATATATATACACTGCACATTCATATATTGCCAGTATTTATGTAGCCTTGTGTGCCGTCATGGGCAGGCTGAAGCCTCAATCAAATTAAAAAAATAAAAAAATATTAGAACTACATCAGTAACAAGTAATCAAGCCAAACCTAGCCATATAGCATCTATTGCAGCTTTTTCAAGCTTATGCTTTTAAACAAAGTCCCGCATCACCACAGTAGCAGAAAGGTTATCTACTTCAGCCCAATTCTCTTTCTAAAAAGACAGGAAGTCTGTACCACAACTGCCAGCAACTAGTGCCGCATGACGGCTCCACGAGCGTTCAGCTATTCACTTCTTCCACATTTCAGCTGCGGTTTGTCCCAAGGAAGGTTAGGCACTTAAGTGAAGTCCCCTCTCAAAAGGCCATCCCTTCCCTCCCCACTCCACCTCCCACTTCAGTATACCAACCTACCCACTACAAGGAGCAGAGGCAGGGCTGCCATGGCTATTTAGTCCAGATCTTAAAAGTCAGCTGTAAACCTCTTCCCTGAAAAGCCTCAAAGGCTTCTCTAGCCAGGCGGGCTCAATACTGCGCCCCTTGAGACACCTCTGAAGTTTGGTACCACCAGAGTCAGGGACCTGCTTCTCTGGCATACACCACAGTAGCTGTCAGAGGGTGAGGCGGACACACAAACACCCACTGACACCTGTTGCTGCGCGCACACACATCCTACACCTGGACTTCCAGGCAATGCACAGTATTTTTTCCTACCAGAACTCCCAAGATACACCAGTTGCCTGAAATAAAAGGGTACAGGAGCTTAGGACTTTGGAGTTGTCATCATTAGAGTATTTGGGTTCTCCAGAAAATCAGAAATTGATGAGTTTTAACTATTTTGATGTTACTATTTTGACATAGATCCTTAGACAAAGTTCCAAAGATCAAACTACTGGCATGCAGCATGGAATGATAGTTGTGAGCAAAACACAAGTGAGACGGCATACATTGCTCTGTGGTAGACTACTTTAACACTGACCTAGCATAGGGATTATATTTACAAATAAATGGGTTCCTTACTCTTTAAAAAAAAAAAAAAAAGACAGTTGCTGTGAAGAAACAAGCATGAGAATTAACTAGAAAAAGATCCAACTCATGCACAGCCTGCATTTTTCCAAAACTAATTTGCAATTGCACGTACATTTTCGTTATGAGTGTTAAAAACACATACAACATTTCCTGTTCTCAAGATGCATGCTCGCATTCAAATTTTAATTAGTCTTTCAATTAATAAGGTTATTTTCAGAAGACAAAACAGTTAGAATAGTCATGCAAATTAACACCTGGAAAGACTTACCAGTCTCATGAGTAGAGCAGATGAAAAATAAGGGCAGTAGAGAAAGTTCAAAAGGTTGAGATTTGGTAGAACAAAACTATCTTGAAAAACAATTTCAAATGAGTATCAGAGTCACATGTATTCTTATGAGGCAGGAAAGAAACAGAGGCAAGCCAAAGTTCATTTTAGCTGCTTCCAGAGGAAGATTCTGAAATTTCCTGATAACTCTAAATGACAGGAGGAGAGAGCACTAAGGTCTTGAGCCCCTCAGCCTATGCAAGGCAGTCATGCTGGAGCGTATACGAACTTTATCTAAAAAGTTTGACAGCAAGCAAATATTAATCGTAAGAACTAGGTAAACCCATGTCAAGAACATAAGCACAATATAAGAAATGCCTCCACAGACATTATTCTTCAAAGCACCCAGAAACCTACGATGAAACAGGACATTTCAAGTAATGTACAGCACCTACTAAGCAAAAAATATATTAAGAGAAATTTAATTAAATATTTGCTGCACTGTGAGCAAAAGTGTTCAGCCACCTTACCTGGCATGGTACAAATTCAGTTAACATTATCTAGGAAACATTCTCACACTATTATGGAATCTAGGCAAAAGGTATACCAACATTGCTTTCTTCTCATCCTTCAACCTTTTGTATTCCATAATAACCTTCACAACTTACTCTCAGTAAACAGAAGAATGATTCTTGCCTCTAGGTGTTACAAATTTGCACTCTGGCCACTTAAACAATTTCCAGAGTCACAGAAAATAAATCCTGAAAAATCAGCAACGTATTCTGTCACAGCAGTTTTGGTTATCTGTTTAGAAGAGGAACAACATACATAGATCATGACGACTAGGGAACTGATGGACTTGAGAAGAAATTCGTGTCGGAAGACGTACCAAAATCTCCTGAAGAGCCCTAAATCTACAGTCTTCACAGGTGGAAGCCAACAGCTGGTACCCATGACCAGACAACACTGGTTTCTACAAAAAATTTACTAAATGCAGTGATTACAGTTCTTGTATTCCCTCCCCCCAGTCAATCTACTCTTTTCTTTAATACAAAACAAAAAACCCAAACAAGAAAAACAGAAAAAGCCAAACCCAAACCAACAACAGAACAAAATGTCATCAAAAAAGCCCATGTATTTGTATTTTGGCCATGGCGAAGAACATTCATCAACAAGTCAAAAGTTACGCTTCGATTAAGATTCCAAAAGCACATACGAAAGCAGGGTTTGCAGAATTTAATCTCTGAGAGGCTGCCAAAGGTCAAGGTAAAGAAAGGACAATGCTTGGTTTATGGATAAATAAACCCAGCAGAAGTAGAGCCAGACAGCTTAGAAGTTGACCTTCCTATGGAGGAGATAACTAATGACAAATCGTGTTTTATAAATCCCTATCATATTTTATAAACAAAGTTTTCCAACCACTGACATTCCAGCACGTTCAGTAAGAACAAAGAATAATGACACTTTACAACGTAACAGATACCTGCGGGTGTAGAAGAAAGATTTCCACAGTTGAGGGGGACAGTAATACAATACAAGTTAGCAGTACAGCATATCTGAAAGCTTGCAGTAGGGTAGCTTTGAAATCTCTCTTTAGATTTCTGGGAGAAAAGCAGGGCTTGATAAAACTACTTATCAAGACTACAATGTTATGCATTTACCTTTTTCCTTAAAGGGTAGCCCTCATTTCAGAGGAGAACAAACCAGAGCTGCCTGCACTGAAGTGTCAAAGACACAAAAAGATAAATCAGACAGTAATCCTGCACGTTAGCAGTTAGGACTGGTTGTAGCAAACCAAGAACTGTTTTGCATGTGGCTGATGCACAGTGCTAGCCTACCAGGCCAATGCTGCAGAATTCTCAGAAACAAGAGTTTCAGCCAGTTAGGACTCTCATACAGTAGCAACATTTGCGCCCAAGTTCAAACTACTAGAGTCAACCAGCTATACATAATGGTTCTTTTCTAGTTGGCAAAATTCCCAGTTTCCCAGTGTTATCAGAATAACCTAATATTCTATTCCTAGAGTCTGCAAGCAGATTTCTTCATTGATCTGAAGTACTCTTACCACACAGATCAAAAATGGAATCCTAAGCAAAAAGCTGAAGCTGAGTCAGCAGTAAGAGCTTGCAGCATTAAAGATGGACTATGTTGTATTAGCAATATCAAGAAGAAAAAGAAAGATTCAAAGCTCTACCTGGTACCCATCAGTCTGTATCTGTATCCAGTTTAGGGGCCCTGAACTAAAACAAAGAGAGCAAACACTGGAGGAAGTCCAATGGATGACCACTATGATGGCTGGGTGCCAAGGCCTTCGATACACAAGCAGGGGCTGTGAGAGAGGTGGTTTCATTTAGCCTGAATGACCATTCTCAGAGATACAAACAGTAAAAAGGAAAAAAGAAAGAGGCAAAGCAGCAAGCTGCTGCAAGATCAATTCCAACTGCATAAAAGAGGAGAAAAAAAAATTCACAGCGATAGCAGCAAATCCTGGATGACATAGCCCAGAGAGGTTGTGGTAACTGACCTTGGATTGACTGGACAAGCTCCTGAGGAACATGATCTCATGCTGAAGCCAGCCCTGCATCAAGCAGGAGGTTGCACCAGAGGGCTCCAGAAGTCCTTTCCGACTTGAATTGTTTTGTGATCCTGTACTTGCGAAAGGCTGCAGCTCACAAAGGGGAGCCCAAGCACTAAGGAAATACCTTGTCTTACCTCACGATTGTTACCAAGTTCTTGTGGTTATTCTATTAGTTGTAAACGTAAGGTGTGAATGACTCCTTATTTACTGTAGGGTTTTTTCTTTATTACTCTTATGAGTTGTGTGAAAACTTTTGAGGCACTTAACAACTAGGAAGAGAGGCTTAATATGGATAGCTCCTTAAAAAAGCAATGTAACTAATGCCCAAATTGAGATTAACAGTTCATAAAGAAGAATTCGTAGATTTTTTTCCTGCGAGGAAACTCAACATTTAACAGAAGTCTGAATATCCAGAGCAAGACATAAAAACAGATATTCCTGCCTCAGAAAATCCATGGTCTCCAAATACTATTTTTGTTAAACAAATATTCATCCATAGATTGCATTTTATTAACAGACCATTTCTTTTTTGAGCCTTTTTAAATATGTTTAAAAACAAAAGTCAATGTGGACTCCAACTTCCCCACAGATTACATAACACAGGGAAAGGAAGTGAGACAGGATTAAAGAAAAAAAATAATCAAGGAGCAAGAATTTATATTTGTTTCACATTGCTCACTGCATTTTTCAGAACCTCTAAGTGTACATAACATTCCTTCACAACGTTGACCCTGAATTAAGTACTCTTTACAATCAATTTTTTAAAATAATTTCTGTACTTGCAATACCTTAGAGCAGTTGATATTGCTGATAAGAAAGGGATGGAACAGAAAGTCAGCTGAACATTAAAGGGTATCTTGATTAGATAGAGAGAGAGACAGAACGTTACATGGCAGTGATTGTGCTGATATTCTCCCTCTTCCCAAGTGCCTGTCCACTTCTTTTCACAACTCCTTTTAACACAGGGAAACATCAGGAAAGTTCTTGCAAATTAACTGGAGATTGAAGCCCACCTAGCTCACTGATTTACAAAACCTTCATATAGACAATGAATCAGAATGAAAACTGACCTTAATTTCATTCATCTGAATTAATTCCTGAAGCCTTGTATACATCTATCAAAATGTATGTAACTATTACTCTTTCTATTCAAAAGCAAGCACGTGGAGTGTGTAGAACTGAACAAGCTTTCCAAAAGGCAGCCTCACACAGGAGATGAAGGAGAAGGCACGGGGGGAAAAGCATTACAGCTGAATGCTGCAAGTGACGTATGACACCCCATCTATGCTACAGGTCTCATTCATTAGCCGGTGTGAGACTTTTTCAATGCTTCCCACTAGCCACTAGAAAAGAAACATACACATTTGCCTTTATTTAAAATAACTGGATCACATTAAGTCCTCACTTACCACATAGTTTTGTACCATTACTAAAAAAATGGTACCATTACTAAAAAAAAAAAGCCAAAACTCAAAGTACTGCTTAGCAGATTTTCATTTAACTTCTTTAATGAACAAATATCTTCAAGAAGCCTCTTAGTTTTGCTGTTGAGTAACTGAAAACAGTTTTGCACAAACAGGTGTTTAAATAAAGAAGGTTTTATCTGCAAAAGCAACTTTCCTTTAGAATGAAGAGCCACATCTCAAATAAGATTTAGTGCAAAATTTAAGGAAAAACTAACAGAACAGTAATTCTAAACAAAAGTTATATTATTTCATGTATAAAGAGAAAACAGGGATTAAAATTAACGTGGACAGTTTCAGTTCAACACCTACTGGAGAACAGGCCACATGACAAAGTTCAAAACTTGACACAGTAAATTAGAGGATAGGAATTCTGAAAGCTGTATCATTCAATATTCAACCTTTATCAAAAGAAAAAGCTGTTGTCTTTGGAGAACTCCAACTCTGCACCTAAGGAAGATTTGCTTTGAGAGAGAATGTTTATTTCAGAAAATGCTGCAACTTTTTTTTTTTTTTCTACACAGAGACACGATAGTAAGTACAGATGAGTTCTATCATTTCAAGTAGACAGAAAGCAGCTTTCAAATAAGTAGTATTCAAAACCATATTGTGAAGACTAAAGCACCCATGAGATGAGAACACCTGAATGCCTCATAGGCTGCTGAAATATTGTTGCCAGCACTATCTGTTAACACAGATCCTTGGTGCCCATGCTGCTTCCCACACCACTGAAACAAACTTGTTTGTCTTCCTCTCTCCCCAACCCTTATAGATGCCTGTTATCGACAATGATTAGCTCAAAATGCACCCAGATAAGTAGTGGGGAGGGATGAAACTGACACCAAATTTCTCTTTTCCCTCCAACAGGTGAGTGAATCCCAGGGGTCAGGCAGCGAAGCAGCCTGTGCTGGGTGTCCCTGTGAGTCCCCCCCCGTCAGAGGCTGGGCTTCTGGAGTCCTTCCTCCCAGCTTCTGGGCAACTCCACCTGCAGCTCAGCTACTTTTTGTTCATTTGTGGTTAAAAGCAATGTCCTCATATCCTCCTCCACAGCACATCCAGCTCTTTCTGTCCCTCCTCCTACACACTTCAGTCCTGTTCTCAGCTTGTCTCCTCCTGAACAGTCTATACTCTAACAGGCTCCATTTAACAAAAAACATGCACAGAAGAGGAGACAACATCACATATAAAGTTTAATATCTCAGATTACTCAATCATAATTATTTTAATCCGTTCTCTTCACTTCAATGGTCAGTGAACTCCCTCTTTGGAGAGATGAAAGTAAGAAATCAACACTATAATGCTCCTTGCTATTCTACCTTAACACCAAAATTAGAGAAGTACAGTAAGCTGTTCTCTCCTTAAAATCAACAAACGGCCTTATGACAGGGCCCTATTCATTAGCACAACTGGCTTATCAACAGACCGAACTCCTTAAGTTCAGAACTCCGAATCAAGTATGACCAGTCACCTCAAAACATGTATGTTTTGTGTGTGTGCATGCGATATAAATGTATGACTTACATGATTTCAGACTTAATGCTGAAACAAGTAGTTATTGATAAACCTAAGCCCATTTTCTTTTCAGACTACAAGTAAGAAGCACAAACCTGTGCTCCTGTGCTAAAGACTGTGGCCTATACATGGCATAGGATGCCAACCCTGCTTCAGAATCTCAGAAATAGAGATTCTTTGGAAACAGTAGAAGATAATATTCTTCTTAAAGCCCTCTATTTCATGTGTAGTCCCTACTCCCTGAAGAGGTTTCCTGAGATCCTGCTGCTTAGAACATTCAGATCAAAAACTTCTAGGAGCAGCCTGAAAAGAAAGAGGATCCAGACAGACAATATCCACAGCAGTGGACTAAGTAAAGATTCTTGTAGTCCGTTCAAAAGGAAGGGAAGTGCATGGCTTATTAACTGAACATAGTCGTAGTCCTTTTCATGGTCACTGTGTGTCACCATAAAAAGCCTCATCCTAACTCTCCAAATGATAACTGAAAAGTATAACTTGTCCAGTAAGACCACAACAGTCCTGATTCAGCAAAGCTGTTTAAAAACCCGTGCATTTAAAAAGTCTCTGTTTCAGCAGTACCATACAGAAGCGAAGTCCAAAGGTAAAACTGAGTAAGCTATGCTACTGTGCATCACTAAGGCAAAGGGACAGACAAGGCATCGACTCTTTTGTCTCCCAGGCAATTATTTGCTCACACTTTCTCAAACCAAGTTCCTGCATATATTCAAATGAAGGAAATTAATTCAAACTTGAGCTGATACAAGCACACGTGACACTTGAGAACAACCAACATGTCAGGTTTCTTTGTCAGCAGTCAGCATTACAGCTGCTTTCAGAAGCATTTTCATGTGCTAACCTGGAGCCTAATGAGAGCACTAGTGCTCCACCTAGCACCGTACCTGTGATGCTTTAAGCTCTTTCAAGAGGAAAGCTATGCATAAACAAGCAGGTAAGCGGTCTCTTTTTCTCACTTTGGATCCTCCTGCCACACCCAAAGATGCATGTAACAACCTGAGGAAACAACCAGACCTTTCAGAGTCTCAAACTGCTGAAGAGACAGCAGGTGAGCCAGCAGAGCAGTCCAGGAAACTTTTTTCACCACAGTGCTCAAGAAGGCAGGGCAGGAGCCCTCCATTGCCAAGTGCCCTTGAAGGTGCTGGGATTGACAGGCAACAGCCAACAGGGTTCTCCTTTCTTTGATCTCCTCTATAACTCAATTTTCAACTGCAGCCTCAAGCCAACACCAACACTTCATAACATACCACAGATATTGGCATAACTGATGTGGAACACAGCCTCACACATAGTGCACATATGCATACTCTCTCACAAGGAAATGTAAATCTACTGAGTGCTAAGAAATAATTTTACATTTCAAAGCAGATGCTTCCCCAAGCATCTTCCTGATACTATAGAAGATTTACCCTTAATTAATATGTAAGCAGCTTAGGTGCATGTGACCAAGCACCAGAGGCATCTAAGATTTGTCAGTATTATGTCTACAGGCAGCCACAAATCTTAACTGACACATCCAGAGCAAACTCGGTCTTGACAAGAATCTCCCTTCTCAGAAAGGCACTGTTCAAAAGATATTATTCCAACTGCCTCCTCCTCGCCTAACACTGTACATAAACCCCGGCACACAGCATAGGGTGAGCTAGGTAGGAAGGCCCCTAGAAGTCAAGTTACTTTCAAACAAAATACAGCAGGGCCCAAGCTCATTTATGGAAGAATCCAGGGAAGAAACCCTGAGAATCCAAGGAGCCCACAGGAACTCCATGGAAGGGGGACTGTGTGGGATCATTAGACAAAACAATTACAACCCCAGAATTTCTAGGTTGCAAATATGAACAAACCCTAGTAACAGCATCTTTCAATCCTTAACAATGTTGACAGCGTAAATATAGACAGTATTTCCCACGGCAAGGAAGGACCCTCAGAAGCTCCCTGCTTGTTCAATACCTGTGAAACTCACCACCAGGTCGCACAACATGAGAGAACAGATGCATAAAATATGGGTGAGTGGTGTGCAAGTACAGGCAAAACTTTTGTTTTCAAAACAGAAAGAGCAGGAAGTGGATACTAAAGGTAAGGTTATTAAAGGCCGGGTTTCAGACAGAACAGACAGAGCACCTGGAATTTCAAAGCCGATCACCTAGTCTGAACTTAATCCTCATATGATGGCATCACGTGGTGACCATGATTACCTGTTCCCCATTTAAAAGGCAGTAAGGACAGCTTTTGTGCTCTGGAATTCAATGTACCTGCAAAGATTCAGGTTAAAAAGCTCAGTCTAGTGAGCACCACCATTTCTGTAACACCGGCAAAACTACTAGAGACCACACTAGAACAGAATTTGGACAGATGGCTTTAGTTTGTTGGATGAAAAAAGTTGAGAAGCAGTTAAACATCCTACTTTGAGCAGGGTCTAAGTACACCCATTCCACATGCTCTCTCCAGGCTGAAGGACCACATTTGTTTGAGTTAGCAGTTGTGCTACCAGAATGGGTAACGAAAGTTCATGCTTTGAAGTGCTGAGAAGCCTCCTGCTTCAGAATTAAGTCTGGTTCCATGGCAACAGAGGTCCACAAAAGCTTCAGCACCTCAAACATGACTGATGACTGGAGTTCTGCTGCACAGCACGCTACTCTAACTTCGACCTCAGAATAAAAATCAATTAAGGCTTCAGCCAGTTTAATAGACCTAAGGAAACTACTTCTCTTAAGCTTTGCAAATAAAAGCGCCTTTCAAAGAATGATGTTTGCCAATTATCTAAGTATTGTATCAGCCTACTCATATCAGCCTATTCATCTCATGCAAAAAGAAAGGTTTATATGAGGAAAAAGATTAGCTGAAGCAATCACATGTTCAAAACAGGCTAGATACAACCAACTCTGCTCAATGTCTCAAGTTTATTTCTAGAACCCTTTCTTCAAAATGTATCATACTTCAGACATTATATCCTAAAAATAAGAAACACTATGAAGGCCTTAAATAAAAACAAAAAAACCACCAACAGACAACCTAAACCCCAAAAACTAGATGAATCCTTTTCCTCACTGACCATTTTCACTGGGTATCTGCATTTAGAATACCTTACTGTTCATTTAAGGGCCACATTTGGAAGATGTCATGTAACTGCTTTGAGTAGCCAATGCTTTCATTTCAACAACTGAGTGACAAAATGTCAGATGTTCTCATTCCATACAAAAATGAATGAAAACAGGTATTAACAAAACTATAACTGAGATTTGGAAAAATCACAGCAGTCACGCAAGTGTTTGGCAAGTATTTGTATTTTAAGCTTCATACGCTTCCATTGATCAATAAAATACTCCATCACTACTTGACCACTCATTAATCCTTAGATGTCAAAGCTCTTCAGTGCTGGTATGGATCCTACCTATATTGACCTATTTATGGGACATGAGATTAAGGACCTTGGCCAAAATCACAAAAGGCATCACTGGAGAAGCCAGGAAGAAAACCCTTGTTCAGAGAAAAAAAAAACCTTGTTCTGAACTCCTTCTACTGTAATTCAGACGGAATCTTTTAAGTAGATTTAAGATGCTTCCATACACCATAAAGATAATACAAAGCAGGGTTCATAGCCTTAGTCCCCAGCAATATTTGCCAACTTTCTTTAGCACAGAAGTAGTATGTTGTTAATACCAATTTAAAATAAAATGGCAAGCTATAACCTCTTTTGAAGTAAAATATCACACAAGACCTTTCTCCCATGATCTTGGTTAATCTCTCTGTTAAAACATTACCTGCCAAAGAAGTTCGTAAAAGGTCCCAATATTTTTCGTTTACTGTCCACGTCTGTCTCTTGACAACCCTCCTGCTGGCTCTGATCATTGGTCTCTCTAGTGGAATTCAGAGTAACATCTGAGAAGTGCGCCTCGTCAGTCTCCAGATTCACAATTGCACTTGAACTGCTTGTGACCACAAAGTCCAAAATGTCTTCATTGCTAACTGATAAAGTTGTTGACAGTTCTGTGCTAAGACTAGAAACGCTGCAGACAGAGATATCATCACTTCGATTTAGAGTTTTTGAAGTTGGACTGTAAAGTTTGACAGTGTCATACCCAGTTCTTGGGAACGTAGAGGATTTTCGCACAGCGTGGTCATGTTCAGAAGTCAGAGAATGTGGAGGCACGTAAGATGGCAGTGTGCATGCACTCTGAAAAGTCCTGTCAGGCACAATCTCAGGTTCTGACTGCTTTCTCTTCACATTTAACACACTGCAGTGAACAGGCTCTGGATTTCCTATTTCTAGAGTTGGAATACCAGAATCCACTGATTTAAGGCTATGGCAATCTTCTAAAGCACTGGACAGCTGGCCAGGCCCATACTCAGGCAACGAGAGAGATCTCGGGGTCCCGGAGTTCAAGTTTTGAAGGCCCTGGATACTGCTGCCCACTCTTGCATCCAGAATTCCCATGAAGCTCAAACCATTTAAGGAGTTGGGTAAATTCATATCAGTTGTCTTGGCCCAACTGGGAACTGCTTAAAAAGAAAAGACAAGATTATGAGTTTGCAGGAAGGTTGTGCTTTGTTGTCGGCTGTTTGTTGGGTTTTTTTCAATATACTCAGTCCTGTCATAATCTAGGCTTTTAATTAAAAGTTATTAGTTTACTATCCCTTCCCCCTGCTTAAACAGGCAGGACAACAGCAACTTAAATTAGGCTTCTAGAAAGTGTCAAGCATGAAAAGCTTTTCATAAGCAGTTTTTATGCCAGTGTTTGCTTTGTATGCCTCTCCTGTGAGTGAAATTACATACTATAAAAAGGGCAGTACTTTAATGTTCCATGTCAATATTAGTACAAGTATTTGAAATTTATTTTTATATAAACATAAACACATATTTTCTGATGTCAGGGGGCTACAAAACTTGGTTCCATACACTTAGACCAAAATTCTGAAGCGTTCGTTTGGATAGAATTTCTTAGCATTCTTCTGGAAAACATAAAACTGATAATCAATTTGTCAGTAAAATAGAATGCATAATATATCAGTTTTGCATTAAGCAAGAGATGCAAAATCTGAATAGCTATGAAGCTATCCATGCAGTCAATGTTTTGACAATACACATTATGCACTTCATCAGTGCATGCACAGTAAAACTGACACTTGCAAATATACTGTATTTACTGCACTCAGGGATCGCTATCCTTCATATTTGCAAAATACATATATTCACACTGTCTCCTCAGGGGCTGCCAGCAGGGCAGTTAATCCAGTCAGTGTCCCACTTCCAGTCTAAACACCAGCAACCCTCAAAATGAGGGCAGTGAAGTACAAGCTGCAGGTTAGGTGCACTGTCCTTGTGGGCGACTGCAGCCTTTCATAAACCTGCAACACCCTCAGGACTGCTGCCCTGGCTTCCAGAACTGCTACTGACCCTTTAAAACTACACAATTATTATTGTGACATTACATACATCTTCTCTTTCTATATGAAGTTATTAGTTAAATTATTTACAGCTCTACTGAAGTTTGCAATGTAATTACTCTGCAGCAGTTGGCAGAAAAAATATGCACATATTGCTTTAGTTTCTTCACTCTGAGATACTCTGCGCTAAGTGTGAAGGAGTGGAGAATAGTCCTCCCATCTTGCAAACAGCTTGCTTTCTAGATGGATTTCTCTCCAGTTCCTGAAGCCTGGTCTCCTACTTCTGGCCTCCTATTCTCTCTCAATAATAGCAACTTAATTAAAGGTGCCAGTTGCCCTCTAGGAGGTCCTCCCCGCATTCTACTTTTAAAAAACAAACAACATTCCCCACCCCCAAAAACAAGCCAAAACTTAAATCCGACATCTCATTTGGGAAAACTGGTTCCTCACAGCAGTTCCAAACCACTGGCTAATGGCACCTAAGCCCTGCCAAACACCAGGGTTTGACACACTGTCTGTTCTTAGTCCTGACCCATCAATACACTTCTGCTTAGTGATACTGACAGGCAGTAAGTGACCAAAAACACATTTCAAACATATTCCACTGGTCCAAACCGTAATGATTTTTTCCACAAGCTTTCAGATGCACAAAAAGTTCATGAATCCAAACGTACTTTGTATGCTATACAAACTCTTTAGCCTACTCCACAAATGCTATTCACTAGCTGATCTGACGCTCCAGTTCAGTCCACTCCTAAGTGTATGGAAAAGTCAAGTAGAAACAACCCTAGATATTTCATCTTTTAGACCTTTTCGTAACTTTTTAATGGCCAGCTATGTGCTACCCATCCAAATCAATCAATGCATCAATTGCCTAATCCTTTGGATATGCAGGGTTTCAAATTTATTGTTTTGACTAAAAAGCTTGTGAAGATGTACAGTTTTCTTATAGAGTTGCTATAGCAACTTTTCTTTTTTCACATTACTATGGTTTGAAAAGTTTACATCCCCTGCAATTTAAAGAACTGATGTCTGTGAGATAGCCAGCATACAAACAGCACGCATTACGAACACCTCTGTTAGCAAATTAAAATTGCAAGGGCCAGCAAAAAAACAACCAAACAAAAAACCCTAAACAACAATCCTTGAATACAGGCAACAAACTATTCTACTTCATGAAGTCATCTGTGATAGTCGAAGTGTACAAACATGACATAACATGGAGCAGTGGATGTAATATGAGATAGATCACTGTTGCGCATACTTGGATCTCCTGCTTTCACACCTTCTTGCTCGGATTCACTTATTTTTCTAATGTAAGTCTGACTCTCATCTCCTCCCCATGCTCACCCACCCCTTCATACACATTATATTGCTCTTTAAAACACCAGCCCACCCAGCCCCAACGTTACTCTACAGCATATACACACACGCTATGGAACTATATAAGCAAGGGTGCATTTGTTTGTTATAGCACAATTCATACTTATTAATGCATCCAGACAATGGAGTCCAGAAAACAAGGTTCAGAAATGTAATCAGCCAGGAATGACTTTGCTGTTGTTTGGGTAAACAGCACAAGCATGTTCCCATAACAAAGTCCTTCAGTGACTGCCTTCCCTTCTGCTCCCCCAAGCAAGAGCCAGGCCTCAGTGTAATTGCATGGCTCTTCTTGACTCAGCTTACAAATGGTAAGCATTCAAGTGGCCTTGGAAGAGCCAGTAAATGCAGCAGCTCAAGTGGCCAAACAATTCTGTGAACAAGAGAGTTCAAAGAGAAGTGAAAATAAATATCCACGTGCAGTACTGAAGCTATTTTAACTTGGTATTTTTTTTAAGCAAGAGATTTAACAGGAAGAGATCCTTTAACGGACAACTAGCAAATGCAGAAGTATGTAACAGCTATAGCTTGCTGGAGCAAATTATGCAATAACAAGCTACAAGGGTTTTACACAGTTCAGCAAAACCGTGGGAAGCTTTGAAGTATACCCATCAAGGGCTTTAAATGAAAACTTAAGATGTAATCAGCTGTCAAAAACATACATGAGAACTCCTTGATTCATTTTGCATTAGGTTCTTATAGAATTATTTTTAAGGTTATAGTGATCTTTATACTCCTTATTTCAGCTCCTCACTGGTAAGTGCAAAATCTGACAACTGATGTCAAACATTCTAAGTGTCATGTGCTCCAATCCTAAATTCTTGTCACAAATAATTTATTAACATAACATTATTGTAACATTATCCTAATAAATATAGCGTTATTAAAGTATTCCTAGTATAATAAACTATTGAGGAAGAATAAGCAATTTTCTCTGCACAACATTCATAATCCCCATGGTTTACTTAAAAATATATTATCATCTAAATAAAACTGATTTTTGTAAAGTCTTAACATCCTATGTCTTACAAGAACCATGATCTCATAAGCGTGAAAATCCCAGAAGGGAGATAGGAAACTACAGCAGAGGTCACAAGTGGGATTGAGAGCATAGGTACATATTATTTACTCATTAACTCTTCCAACATAAGCTCTAAGGGGCACCAGATAAAGATAGTTTAGTAGCCAGGTTCAAAATTAACATCAGGAGGTAGCTATTCATGCCAAGGGTAGTTGAACTGCGTAACTCCTTGCCGTAGTACACTGTTGATGCTAGAAGTTTACATGTAAGCTCGGGAAGGAAAAAAATCACTGGGGATTCATAAACACAAGAAAACTCAGGAAGCCTCTGAATTGCAAGTGTCAGAATTTCATGGAAATATCAACATACATTAGCCCTGCTTTTAGGCCCTCTCCCAGGTCAATTCTTCTGACAGGTGGCGTTTTGGTCCGTCCCAGTGCGGCTGCTGTACGGCCTCACGCTCCCCAGATTCTGATCACGGCATGCAAGAAGGCATGTTCTGACAATAACCAGAGGCTTTTAAACAGATCTTGACTTTGCACATCACTTCGCCACACAGAGGGAAACAAGTCATACTTAATTATAATTTCTGAGATCTAGAATAAAATGGCTTTTTAACCCATTTTAATGTAAAATTTAAAAAAAAAAGTTAACAGCAACACCAAACCAGCACAGTAAAACAAAGATTAGAAAGATGCCAGCTCAAGCCCCATTCTTCCAAGTTTGCTATGACTTGCAATGCAATTTAGGCAAAAAACTTGTTTATAAGGAAGGATAAGACAGCTGTCTACCAAACAGGCTTTGTGTTTTCTTGCCTCACAGGAATGAGGAATGGCATACATACACTGCTCCTTTCTCAAAGGAGTTAACATCTCAAATTTTATCACATACCTTATCTCTTCAACAGTTCTCTCTGCAAACAAATTTTTTTTAAGTTCTTAAGAGCAAGGAATTTCCTCAGTTACAAAGTTGCAACTGGTTTTTTTTTCTTCTTAAAGGAAAAAATTAAGGGTTTATACTCTCCATGCATTTGACAATATTTTTATTGAATGTACCAAGAAACACATTGCTGCTATCAAGTGCAACTGCAGGTGACTTCAGTGCACAAAAGCATCAAACCCAAGGGTTTTTTTCTTAAACATTTCTTGGTTCCGATTATGTTCGCATCTTACAGCCACAGCACTGCCACCAGCGAAGAATTCCTGACGCTAAAAAACAGTCTCGCTTTCGACAACGCATGAGATACAGTGATAAAAGCTACATATGTAAGCACTGCCTGAAGTTTAATGGCAGAAAGAAAAATCCCAACTTGTTTCTTATTTTTATTAAGAAGTCTTTTATCTAACTCCCAGGCAGCGTCCTTCACAAAGGGTGCGCTTTACAAATCTGGCTTCTGAGCAGAGTGCTTGGAGAGCGACTGTAAGTAAACCATTTTTACACTTTTTTTGCTATGTCAGGCAAGCAATATAAATGAGTCACAGTGTTCTTTTAAAGCCTCTGCTCCAGATGCAGTTTAGAGGGCTTTTTTTCCTCCCCACGCTAATATTACTGAAAAAACCTGAGGCCACGTTAAATTAGCAGCAGCGTCGTGAGAGCTCCAGCTAAGGTTAGCCGTAGTTTTGCTTGGTCTTTGGGAGCTGCCTGGGAGACTTCGACAAGAAGGAGAGGCAGCGAGAGAGATGAAAGTTTCTTCCTTTTCACGAGCTCTGAGGCTGGCCCGACACTGCGAAGGCTTCCTCGCTGCTGGCCTTCATTAAAAATAAAACCCCTAAACAAAACACCACAACCAGTGCCTTTCCCCAAAGCCTTGGGGAAGCAACGCTCACCCTCCTCTGCGGTCTGTACACCCCTCGGTGAACACTCCGGCGGCGCCGAGCTGCTCCTCTTAACTTTTTAAGGTGGCCACGGTCGGGCAAGGCGAGCCACCGGCCACCGTGCCCCGCACCGCCGGGGGCTGATCCCGCCTCCGCGGCGCGCAGGTGGCGGCGGCGGCACCGGCCCGGCCCGACCCTCCCCAGCCGGCCCGCTTGCGTCCCGCCCGCCCCGCCGGGCTCTGCCCCTCGCCCCGCCGGGTGCCACCCAAGCCCCCAGCCCCGGGCGCGCCGGGCCCCGGCAGGACGGCAAGCCGCCGCCCGAGGAGGAAGAGCCACGCGGAAACTTTGACGCCTCACCGGGGTAGCGCTGCCCTCCATCTCTCTCCTCGTGCTGGGCCATGCCCAACCCGTCCCACAGCCGCCGCTGCGGGACTAAGAGGCGGCTGGCGGCTGCGGCGGGCGGTCCATGTCGCTCTCCGGCCCCCGCGGAGGAGCGGCGTGTTCAGCGGGGGTGAGGCGGTGCGGCCCCCGCCCGCCGGGCGCCCTCTCTCCGCGGCGCAGGGCCTCCCATGGCGCCCGCCCCCGCGGCGGGCACGGCGTAGCGCGGTGCGGCGCACACCTGGCTGCCGGCGCGGCGGCGGGCTCTGCCGGCGGGGCAGGTGCCGGGCTCCTCCCGGGACGCTCCGGTCACCCGCGGCTCGGCCGCGTCCCACCCCGCCGCCGCTCCCGTTTCCCCCCCCCTCCCCCCCCCCCCCGGCGCGGCGGAGGCGAGAAGCGCCGCCCGCCGGGGAAGGAAACGCCTGCGCGGCGGGGGGCGGGGAGGCGGCTGCCGGGGCTGCGCCCTCGCCGCCATTTTGAATCGTCTCGGCGCGGCCGTGCTGGGGGAGGGCAGTCCGCGGCTGGCTCCACCGCGGCGGGGTGATCCGGGGGCGCGGCGGTGGCTGGGGAACGGTGGGCTTCAGCTGAGGGCGGCCGCTCGGGGGAGCTCTGCGCCCCGCGCCTGCGGGGAGTCGCGCTTTCGGTACCGGTGGTCGCAGCCCGCCCTGCGGTCCCGCCAGCGGCAGCGTGGCGGGCCGAGCTCTGCCGGGCCGGCCTCCGGGGAGACTGCGGTGGGACTCCCGGTTTGTGTCTGGTGGCGTTTAAAACAAAATTTGGTGGTTTCTGCAAGTTTGGACTGTGAAAGTTGTGGGACATCAAGTGAAGGTGCATCCATAGCACTGTGGAACTGACCTGTAACGCCAGAAGTGGAGACTCTAGGATAGTGATTGTTGTTCTAATCTGTTTGATTTATATTTCAGTTCTCGTGTCTTTACCTTCCATCTCAAGCTGCTCCCTTTTGCGTAGTCGACCTGTCCCGCGCACCCCTTCTTCTCTCCACCCCCACACTGAAGTCAAGGGAGTTAGGAGCAATCAGCACCTTGCAGCAGCAGAGTTCTCATGTTTCCTAATCATCTTGGAAACTCGTTGCTCTTTTCTGCAAAGGCCTTGTGCGTTTTGCACATAGACTCAGTGATCATGTCTCTAGAATAGTGGTAAAAAAGTTGTCCCCCATCTTAGCTGAGGATGCAAGTACCAGCCTCTTATCACTTCACACCTGAAGCTGGGATCGTACCAAATGCAGAAATACCTGAACTTGCATTGGTGTAATTTGTTCAATATCAGGAAGAGCAAATCCATGATTGTTCAAGCTTCGATGCGGGCAAGTTTCACCTGAACAAATTGTGAGAGGCTGAGGTAAACTTGTACAGAAGTACTTACCACCATTGACACCAGTTCCATGCTATCAAGGTGAGAATGAGGTAATTTTCAAGATAAGTAGGCACTGAAAACCTACCATCAACCAAAAACGCACCTCTGCAGATGCTTTCTGTGACTGGGACAGAGACTGGTAAATTTCAGTGCTTATTCCACTGGATTTCTAAGATGGGTATCAATATAATTAAGACTGGCACAAATTTCTCCATATCTTTCTTTGAAAGTCACTGCTTCCTCTGCAAGACAGCTTGCATATTACTATTAAAAGAAGGTAAATTAAAGCAAAACAGCTTTGAAGCACTATAAACTTGTTTATATGCAAGAGACATACTATTTTGGAGCATATGATATCACTCACTCGTTTTTCAGTATTAAGGTTTTCACTCTGGTTTTGAGAGTGGGAAACTGTTCTTCTGCTGGAACAACCAGAGGAGTGTATTGTCATCGTGGTGTAATCAATCTTGGGTCGAAGTTGTCAGGTTCCTCGGGTAAGTAACAGAATGGAACTACACAGTCATGAACTGTAAGTCTGCAGAGTGTTGCCAAAGGAAATAATGATACTTCCATCTTCCTAATATTATTTTGGCTGAAGAAACTATTAGAAAAATCTGCTGCAGGAAATCTTTCAGCAGTAGCAGAGCACAGAGTACACTTAAAAGTTTCAAGTCGCACAAGGATTTAGGTGCTTAAGCACTTCTTGAGTCAGCACTTATTTAAGGACAGCATTTTGCCTAATAATCATGATACCTTTGAGATCCCATTCTAAGTGATTTATTCTAGTGGATATTTTCCATTTCCAACCCACAGATGACTCTTCCTATTCAGCTGGTAGGTTTTTTGATACATACTTAAAATTCTTGCTGTTCTTCACACTGAAGAAAAACAGAACAGCCAAGGTCCCAGTGTGCTAGGCAGTGTAAAAACACCTGCGTCAGCCTCAAAATATTCATGGAAAACCACAGCCTAGTCAATATATATCTAAAAAATTACTTTATTGCATGTGAATTAATGTATAACTTGTGGAAAAGAGTAAATAGCATTTCTGGTTGCTGTGAGCTATTGGCAAAAGTTGACTTTGCATTAGCAGTTAGCACCAGTTCAGCTGAAGCCACCTCCATCCAAGATAATGTAGTTTCTGTCTGGAGGTGTTGTGTATTATTGTTCCTCTGTATTGGTAAAAGCTGAAGGGCTGATATTATGGGACTAAACACAGTGTCACACCATCAGCTCTTATGGAAGCGTGGCATGTCCTAATTATTAAAAGGAAACAAAACAGGTACTACCAGGTACCGGAAGTATAAATCCTCAAAAGCACGATAAGAAGTTAGTTGTGGCACTTACTCCACGTGGTTATCTGCAGTGCTCTGCCATTGATTCAGAGCTGGGTAAACCTGTAAAATACTTAATTTTGTAAAAATTCTTGGGACAAAATCCTGATGTTTTGTTCAAGAGTCCCTTGCCTGTGGCTGTTGTGTAGAAATGGAAGCACAACGTAGAGCAGCCTCAAATTGGCAACCGATGTTCACCTAGTGGGCAAAAAACACTGATGTGGTCTAATAGTAGATTGGTGCTAGAGAATTTAATTTTTTAAAACATTCATTTCGAAAGACCTCCCATACAAAGTCATATTTGTGCCAGCAGAATTCAATACGCTAGTTTTATGGTTACTCTGCAAAAGAGCTTGAAGCATTCATGCTCTGATCTGTCTCACTGATTTCTCCAAAATCTACTACATGTTGAAAAAGTAAGAGTCTTTCCTTTGTTCCTTTAGAACAAGGTAGAGTTAAGGAGCCAAAACGCAGGCTTCCCTCACGCCTCTTATCCCTGTAGATGTGGGAAATCATTCTCTGCTGAGGCTTTCAGTTCTGTTTTGAAGCTTCAGCAATTTTGCAATGGATACAACTTTAATTTTTTTTATTAACTAGATGGGAACATCTAGATTGAATTTTCATTCATCAGAAGCCAAGTATGATGCAAGCAGCTTTCAGAGACAGCCAAACTGAGCTTCACTTGAATTGGCTGTGCAGCTCCCTATCCACCTTGAGGTCAGTAATTCTGTCACAAACTAGAAGTCATTTCAATGTAGTGTTTTTTCTCTAGTTAACCAAATATTTGCATATTGTGTAGATACAATGGTTGCACATCACTGAATACGAGCCGATCAACGGCTCCTTCCTCCATTTCCATTACTGTCATTTTAGGTAGTTTTAGCTCACACAAGCAAGAGTGCAAGTGTGCTAAGCGTAGCAAGTGATAGATAATCTCTGTTACCATCCATGCCAGAGACAGGAAAGTTCTCTCTTGAAGGTAAGTTTTAGAACAGAGATGAGACATGCATCTTCTTCCACTCTGGTTTACAGAATTACTTGTATGTATGGTAAAGTAACTAATGCATGTTTTATGGCACAGGAAAAGGGAACAAAGATTAAATTCAGGTTTCTGCTGACTTGTAGCAATGAGCAAGATGATGATTTGATCAAAAATATCAGTATCAAATGGAGAATACTACGTTCTTCCAATTCACAAATTAATTTTGTGCTCACAAAAGTATTATTTGCCTGTGATTTGCACATCTGTGTTTGATAGCAGCCCACTTCCAGCACAGCCACCATCTGCACGGGCATTCCGACTAGCAGTGGAACGTCTGTGCACCAAACCATTTTAATGGGTTTGGGATGAATCAGGAACAGCTGGAGAACGTGCCTTTTCATTGTCCCAAAAGGCTGCCTCCTTCTGTAGGAACTTAAACCTGATAAAGGATGAGGAAAGTGAAGCCAGGTCTGTAACTATCATTACTGTTAACCTTTCCGTTACCACTGGGTAAGAACAGACTTACATGGTTTAAAGCTTCCCTCCATGAGACAGCAAGAAAATGAAGAGTGGGAGAGGCAGGGGAAGATAGGGCGAGACTTTCCAAGCACGTTTGAATTGGTATTACTGTAACATGATGCATTTGACTGGAATGTTTCTATCACTGCCTACAAGCTATTCAGGAAGGACAAAACGAGTACTAAGGTGTGAAGGAATAAGACTGTACAAGCTAAAAATATTGCTACTTGTATTAATATCTCAGAATCTTAAGTGCCCATAAATAATTGCTAACAAAGCGTCTATAGTACTTTTGTTACGGATCATAACTCATCACTAAATCATACCAGAGAAGGAAACAAGGTTTTTATTATGCACCACTGCATAATGAAAAGTTGGGATGCTATAGCAGATTTATTCTCTTAAGCAAGCAAATTTAAATTACATTTCCAAAGCAAACGGATTAATTCTGTAACACAAAAGGCATTGCACCCAACATGTGGTAACTTCCTACTGGAACTCGCTAGGAAAAAAAAAATAGAAGTACTGGACTAAAAATTAGTTTTTGTCTAGACCTAGTAATGATGAATGAAACCAAGTAACATTCAATTTGGGCAGAAAACAGATCCAACTAATACATCTGTATAGGTCTGCAGCGCTTCAAAGAACAGTATTTTTGTATTGAGTAAAGTTGTACGAATAATGGAGGGAAAATATTTAAAAAGCATGAATGACAACTGAGACTTCCTGAAGAAGACTTTGTTGTCAAATAGATGAGGGTTTTGGACTCAAAAGACTGGACTAAAACCCCATCTCAAAGTGAAGACAATCATCAATACAAATATTAGAAAATATAAAATGTAAAAAAAAAAAAAGAGAAGGGAATAATCCTGCTAAAAGGGTGTTACGAACAAAAAGCATGCTAACAGTCCTTAACATTCATTACTGCTTGAATAAAGTAGCCGTGCAAAAAATAAACATTCAATACTGATTTCTGTCCTGTATCCAGAAGGGATCCGGGTGGCCTACCACAGCAGGGAGGGAGCAAGGAGGCAAACTATCCTTTGGACCATGGGCTTAAACCACACACAGGCTGCACTTCTTTCAAACACAAGTTTGGGATCAGTAAAGGAAAAAATGGCACAAGCTTTAGTGTCCCACAGGCAATCTAATGGTTCTTGCTTCACTTTAAACTATGAATCAATTTCATAGCCCTTCTGGATATAAGCTCTTCTTGTATGGAAAACCCAGTTCAGACAAATCTGGAAATTAGTTCCTTGTTTTTTCCCCGAGGCAGGATGTTTGTGTACATACCTACGGCATTTCTGACACGTGTCTAATTGTTCCTAAAAATCTCTAAAGGAGGACGTGGCACCCCGGTTTTTAGGCAGTCGGCTCTAGCGCTTATGTATTTGCTGTCAGTTTTGCTGCTGTAGTGCCATGTGCTCAGGCATTTCTGTGGCTATGAACAAGAAAAGCACTGAGATGAATATGAAAATATACTCATCTCTACTTTTTAACAGGCTTGACTGTTTAGATTGATTTTAGAGGAAATTCAAGAATTTGAGACTGCTCAATTCAGTGACACAAGGGAGGTTGCTATATCACACCGTGTGTTTCCTCGTAGTGAGCAAAATAAGGTCTACACAGAAATGATGGGTAGTTAAGCCTTCTCATTAACAATTTCTAAAATCTTTATGTGAGAAGCAATTGTAGCAATATTATATAGCTGTTACTGCTGTTAATAAAGGTGACCCTTCCTTGTAGTGACAGGGAAATGGAGACTTACTGCTGCCTTTGCACCTCCTCACGTTCTTGGGTTAAGCGGGTTCTAGAGTAGCAAATACATCGCAGGAACAGGATCAGTTCTTCAGTAGCGCTTGCCCTAGAGGAAGGCTGTCAGGTAGAGAGGGCAGCGTATGTGAAAGTCTCTCATCTCAGTCTGTCCTCGGTGCAATCTTTATAGGTGAAGCTAACCACAACAATCAATGTTTTGCCACCCAGTCACTCTTCCTCGGCAGCTCGCTGACTCACTGTTACAACTCTGTCGTTCCTTTTAATCCCATTATCATCATATTGCAGCACAGGTAGCTCCTAAAATCTCTAAGTACTTGCACATTATAATACATTTTAAAAGCAGCTTGAACAATGGAAAAGGGATCCTACTGTAGGAAGCTAAAATGTGTCAGTTAAGTTTAATTTGTCCCAAACCTCTGGAACCTTGGTTGCCTCTAGTTTCACAGGTCATAAAAGAAAGTAACGTGAGATGCTGTTTGTGAAAGGTAGATGACAAATTCAGTGGGGATAATACTTAAATACGCTGGTCCCAGCAGGAAAAGAATGAGTTACTGTCAAGGCATCCTGGGAAGACTGGCTTTCCAGGAGCCGCAGTACGGACAGCACAGTTTGACATGCATTTAAAGCCTGCCCCACCGATGCCAGATGCAATTGCTGCCAAGGGCTATACAGTGGGGTTTGCATGACAGAAGCATTGCTGACATTGGAAGCTAATCCTTTAGGATCTATGGAGTTAGTAACTCAGACACAACAACTGAAAGTTTAATTCCTCTATCAAGCTTCTTCTATAAACACAGTGAGAAGACACTCCTGCTATATTTAAGAAATAATTAAAAATAATTTATGCCTTTGAAAGTTTTAACTATGAAGTTGAAAGCATGCTAGATACTAATGAACAGAAGCATTCACCCACGGACCTTACTGAGCAACTACTTTCCATTATTTCCCAAGTGTGTATTTATGTGTTGTTTTCACTGCACTCCTAACTCAGTGGAGCTGCAGTTGTTCTACGCGGAATCCCAAGTCATTGTGGCTGTAAACTTACAGCAACATAATTAATGCACGCGTCTCCACCAAGCTGCACACAAGCTGTTCAAAACAGGGTCTGTTCTTTTTCCATTTTATAAGAGGAGGTCTGGCCATGGGGTTGGGCATATTCATTTTCTTGTCAGCTGCAGTTTTTCTAAAAGCAGAAGTGAGATACTATCTTGACAGCTGAGCACAAGTTGAAAGCAGAAATGAAGTCTGCTGTTTTAGATCCCATACTATATAAAAATTCTTTTACTGATATGTGAGAGAGGGTCTGGGTTTGCTTTTTTTTGTTTGTTTTGAGGTTTTTTTTGAAAGAGGTGTCATGTTCTCTAAACATGGTGTTGCCATTAAAAATGCATTTTTTGAATGAGGTTATGACATTTTCTACAGAAATAATTAAAGTGGGGACTAAGCTTCTTTTGCTTGTCTTTTTTTTTTTTTAAAAAAACACATGCAGTGTATTTAATTTTCCTGCATTGTATTGAAAAAGAATAAATAATAGATTAAAAAATTATAGCAACTGAAAGGACTCTGGTACTAGATACTAGATTTTAGGAAAAATTTTTTACTTAGGAAAAATGCCTTCACTGAAAGAGTGGTCAGGCACTGGAACAGGCTGCCCAGAGAGGTGGTGGAGTCAACATCCCTGGAGGTGTTCAAAAAAACATGTAGTCATGGCACTTCAGGGCATGGTTTAGTGGGCATGGTAGTGTTGGGTTGACAGTTGGACTTGATGATCTTAGAGGCATTTCCAACCTTTTTGATTCTATGATTCTATTCTATACCTCATGCTCTCTTTCCAGAATGTTTAATTCTTAACTGCCCTGTTGTATCTAAGTTATATACGTTAGCCAAAGAAAATGAACACAGACACACACGCCATCCAATTGTCCTTTTATATTTTTATTCGGTGTTAAGTAACTCCACAAGAAAACAAAATCAGTTACTCTGGTGTACGTGAAATCAGAACAATACAACCACTTGAAGCAAAAAGTAGAAACAAATTTCAGCCCAGGAATGGAAAACTGATACTTCAGTGCTATGGATATGCAATGCGCTTCATACCACAGTGCGGTTCAGCGTATGCCAACCTTTAATGCTTTTGTTGTCGTTACTGTTGTTGTGTGTGTTTCTATCCATACAGAAAAACTAAAAACCACACTTCAACTCTCACTGAAAGCTTTAGAGCTTTAGCCATTAAACTATGAAAACAAGTAAAGACAATTTGTTATTGCCCAAGCTCAATATATGATTTTATTTTCCCCAAAGGTGCTGGAATTATTACATGCCACAATGTAACTATAAGCAACACCTTTGTTGGTTTTGAGCCCTTTCTTACCAAAGAAGCAGCTCTAGCCAAAATTAACTGAGCTGAAGTTTGTGTTTGAAATATGTCCATTTGGTCATTCCTTGATCTCAAATGAAGCTCTATTCCATTCTTCACTGTAGTGATTTGAAGAATTTGTGTGTAAAGTTCTTTTTTACTTTCATGTTACAGTTAACTAGTTCTCAGTGCAGGTGCTAAACAACCTCTCAAGGAAGCTCCAGAAGAAAGTAAAATATATAAAAATCTATCCAAAGTCTGCAAATAAATTAAGAAAAGAAACTGTAAAGTGTCAAAAGATTTGTTGTAGAATACAAACCCTAAAATATAGCCTAAGAGGAGGTCCAAAAACTCCCTGGGTAAGGACAAACCAAGCCAATTTTAAGTAAGGATCTCAATAAAAGTGTTGTGCAATGAATGGCACGGTTTCCCAGCCACATATTTCAGTTCTTACGTTATCAATTGAATAAAGGCAACAAAACCCAGTTACTGAGAAACCCTTTCTAGCACAGAACATATTTCAAAGGCAGTTCAGCTCACATTCCAAACAGCTATAGTTCTCATGAGGTTTATTGCCTGTCAAAATTAATGGTTAAGCTTTTCAAGTCAGTATTAGACTTTCTGCACTTCCTGATGTTATAGACATGCTGCTATCGTATAGACTAGTTAGTTGTTGTTGTTTTTTAAACTATGAGTCGGTAAAAACTTAGAATGTTCAGTTTTGCAAATATTGCTCCTCCTGGCTTATACACCTTGCATAATGTGTTAAAAGCACAAGGAGTTGATAGTCTTGTACAGATGCAACTTGACAATGTATTGACTTCTAAGTTAACAAAATAAAATTAAAAGCAAGTCACATAAAGCAACAATCACTACTGCAATCACACATGTATAAGTCATCGCTTCCCCTACCCCCACCCACCACACACAGAACTTGCCCCACACATTCTCTCAGAAACACGAAATGAACTACGAGATTTACTAAGTTACAGCCACAACAGCAGCTAACTGCAGCAGCCACAGGATTTCTTTCAAGTGAAGCACCGACCCTTTGCGTTTAAAACATTGAACACTCTGAGAATTTTAGATAGTTTCAGTCATTCAGGATCAAGTTCAGTACCAGATGCTTTTGCAGGTTACATGAATGCCATCATCTGCAACAAGACAACACTCTCATTACTTGTTACAAAATTCACAACAATCCACACGTCACCCCAGTGGTTTATCATTTTTGGTGTTACTTTTTAAACGTCTGCCCCACATTGGCAAGTTGCTAAAAAGGACAAAAAAAAAAAAAAAAGAGAAAAAAAAGCCCTACATTGCCTCCATCCCTACAAAAAAAAAAATCCTTGGCTTCTCCAGTTAGCAAAAATACAAACCATGGTATCCGCAGTGTTGGTTTGTGGGAAGGGGGATTCATAGGATAGAAAACACAGTTTCTGTAAGTCTCTAAAGCACAACCCTGTTGTTCCTACTTCAAAGTTATGAGATTTACCGAATGAAGACTGGACAAGTCATTCATGCTTTTCTCCTGCATTCAGAAAGGCACTGATAGATTACAGTGTTAAGTATTTATCTCCCAGTTCTTAAAGAACAAAGCCTAATGTGCAGAAAGCTGAAGTCTCTGAATAGCAGAAGTAGTTGTAGACACTGCGATGCTAAGAAGATAGTAATAGTGGTAGGGCTACAGTTACGAATGAAAATAACTGCAATTAAGATGCAAAAAAGCAGTGGTCCTACTAAGACAAGCACATGCACATCCATTCTTGATTTGACAACACAATCTAGTCTAGTTCAAATAGCCAAGAATTTAACAGTTTTTTTGGGAAAAAAAAATCTTCAACGGGACAGCTGTGTCCTCATCTATAAAATAAGCAAGAAGAGAAAGATAAATACACATCTGAATCCATTAACTGAAGAGGAAACTCAAGTTGTTGTTTTAGAGCTACAGACCCTCAAGAAGGATAGTTTTCCATCTCATGTTACTTTTAAATCATCTGTTCTACTCTGCAGTTTTTAGAGTTGAGTTCGAGAAAAAAGCTCCTCCTCACACGGATCAGCCCATTCACTTCCACCTTCCGAAGCTGTGTCTTCAGAGCTGGAGCTGTCACTGGAGTAGATCTTCTTCCTGAAGCCATTTGGTTTTGCCTCAGCATTTATATCATCCGCACATCTTGCTTCATAAACAGAAGAAACCTAAGGATTTAAACTGACAGTGTTGATGGGGAACAATAAAAAACATGCTTGCTTTTTTCTGAGCCAGGAGGTTATATCGTTTCATAGTTGTTCAAGAGAGATGTCACGATTACAGAGCAAATCCTACACTTCCCGACTTAGTCCACTATGGAGAAAGGACTGCAGAACAGCAGGGAAAAAAGGTGGGGCCTTTAGTATTTTCTGCTATTCCTTCATCTTACAATTTCCACATAACAGTTATCTCCAAAATTTGGTAGTAAGTATTAAATATCAAGAAAACACAGCACAGATCTGACTGAACTTCAGGCAAAACCAATATATTCTCAGCTGAATCACTAAAGCTATAGCAAGCATGTCACAGTGTAAATACAAGTGCTATCATCACTAAAAAGTTTAAAGGTATCTTGGTAAGTGTACATGTACATAAAGGTTTCCCCTACAGCAAAAAATCAAGCTTTGTTCATAAGCAGGACAGAATTCAGCACACATTCCATTTACGCCTTTAGTTCTGGGTCCTTTTTGCCTTCACAGCACACATCACATCAGCCCACTCTACGCTTACTGAAATTAGACATTGAGTAAAAAAAGACTCAGGTTTAACACACCCAACAAGCAAAAGCCATGTGTTCCCAAAGCAAACAGAGTTTGCTGAACTACTAGCCGCACGGCCCTTGATACGAAGGGTTGTACTCCCTGAAGTACAGCACTGAGGAGTTCCCAGAAGAATGCTCATGACACAGAAGAGATTAAAACACAAAGTAAGGAAAGAAAAGCTTCGGAAGGTTTTAACAGGAATTTTGTTGGAGGCCAGACTGAAAACTGTGATGAAAGGAAAGACATGGTGGCACACCCTTATAAAATAAACAAAAAAACTCTTCCCCCAGACCAATGACACACTTACCATATTAAAATCTAAAAGATGTTCATCATCATTGGATATTTCCTTTACATCTGCAAATTCTCCTACACCATTCTCTCCCTTGGCATTTGTATAACACTCTTACATTGCGTTTGTGGGGGCGTTTCAGAGGAAAAAGGAAGAAAAAACAGAATTGAGGAACACCGTTACTGACATTTAGCCAAACCGAAACCATCTACAGAAGTATTCTTGAAATTCACAATCTAAGGCATGTAAACTCTGTGCCTATGGGGTGGATTTTATAGTTTGACAATCTTAAAGAGAAAAGCATAATACCTTATAGAAGTTTGATCAAATCTTACCTGGATAACCAAGCAGTAGTAGTAGTAATAGTAATAATATCGTTAGTTAATGAAAACGTTTAAAATAGGAAAGTACAAAGAGCAAGAACAACTTTTTTATTATAAATGGCGCAGTACATTTTTCAATTCTGATACTGCACGGTGTTCTAGATCATCCCTATTTCTATAGCCATACAAAACACACTGCGAGAGCAGCCTGATCCTGACTGATGCTCAAAAAAAAAAAAAAGTTGATGTGAACGGCTGTGGCTTCTACTTATCAGAGTAATCATATACCGATATGTGTGGATATGGATATATATATATGGATATATATATATGGATATATATAGATCATATGCATCAATATCCATATATACAAAACGCCCATACAGAAAACTGGATACAGCTAAAGATTTGTGAGAGAATAACATTAGCTCTGGAGATAAAGCTCTAATTTTGTTAAACTTAGTCTGACAGAGGAAATCCTGGAACTCTTCTACTTCACATAAATTCTGCCACTGCAACAGGCAGGCTCTGGACTCCACAGTATTTTGCACTGTATTTTCTGTCTTCCTCTGCAGAAGGAAGGTGGTGAAGCACTGAGACAGTTAGGCAGGTTCACCAGCAGGCGTCAGCAAAAAGACAACCCAGTTCACTCACAGGAGTTCTAAGATTACTCTGTGTAAAATATATACTCAAGTGTGCGAGTCACTACATCTGCTGGTACACCAGTAATACTTCTGCAGTTATCACAGGGGGTGAGGAACTTTACAAAAGGACACTAAATATCTCTCCTTTGTAAACACTGAGGTTTTTTTCTAATGCGGGAGGTTCTGTGAGCAGTCCAGGGGGCAAATCAAAGTCCTGGGGGCATCAATCTATTCTCTTTCACTGTGCAAACACATTTCTATAGTTGGGAGTGAAGTAAGTTAAGATGTTCTTGAAGGCAACCCTAACTGTCCTAAACACCAAAGCAGGGCATTTTAAGCACCAAGAACACCGTTTAGTTGGTTGCCTTTTAAGGTGCACTCCAAAAATAGTTCAGTAATAACTACTGGCTAATCTACTTCCAGATTAAGGAACCAGGTCTCTGATCAAAAGTTTCTTGCACTGAGCCTCTACCAACAGAAAGCATCAGATAACCTGTAAATTCAGAATACATAATGTTCTTATTTAGCTTCTTGCCTTCTCCCTAGAAAAGGTAAATTGGCATATAGGCCAAAAAAACCTGTCTGGATTCTTGACTGTCCACTGAAAACCTGGGCTTGGGCCAGCTGTCAGATGCAAGAAATTCTTGGGAGGCAAGCAAGAGCGCTGGAAGCACACCTGCTTCCACTTGTGAGCAGCCCGCCTACCCAGCCTGGACTTACTCTCTGTGTGGGACAGAAAAACTCCCAGGATTGTCACTGTGAAAGGAGTGGCCAAGAGGCAAATCCCCTTCCTTCCCAGCTTGAGAGAAATTCCACACGTTCACTGAGTAACTGGCATGTTATTTATGCGAACCCATAAAAGGTAATTATCGTGTTTTCACATTCTTCTAAAATTAGCTACCTAATAAGTATTATTCAGGTTGAAACATATTAAAAAAGTGTAATAAAAGTATTTTCAGTGTCAGAGATTAATATTCTATTTACTTAATTCCAAGCTCTGGAATTAAGTCAATTTGCATAAATGTTAAGACTATTTTAAAAGCACTTTCATTTAAAACTATTTAGAAGCATGCTAGAGATCTAGTACAAATGTAACTGAAGCAACCCAGTTCTCTCTCAGATAAAAGAATTTATTGTGGAAGTTTACTGCAGTTTTTTTAAAAATAGTTCCAATTCATCTGCAATAATTCAAATCTCTAAGAAAGAGCATTTGATTCTAATGCAGGTGCAACAGCAAGGTGGTTCAAACAGCCATAGCTTCTTACCTTCACACTGTGATGCAGGAAAAAGGGGAGAATAGAGCGCCTTTTCCCACCAGCACTGCTTTTCCTGGCTGCCACTCATTCTCTGCAGATTAGCATTCAATATAAGAAAGTGTTTAGACCATAATAACAATCATTAGGCCATATATAATATACTTACATGTAAAGGAGGAAATGCTGGTATTACAATCAATTTCCTAGGTCTTAGAGGTCACACTGTTCAATTTCTAATACTAAGGACTGTCAAACCACAACAGAATGTCCATTATCTGAACTGTTCTACTCAGTACAAACTCCACGCAGGGGCTCATACTTTGCCGATACAGAGTTGTACAAATCCAGAACAAAAAGATGAATACCAGCCTTACGCTGTGTAAACTAAGTAAAAAACAAGAGAGAGCAGATAGCTACCCAAGAGATGAAAATACAACAAAACATTAGTCAACATGACGAATAGTTCACTGTAAAACAGAACAGAAAAGAAAGCACAAAAAGCAGCAAAATTTAATGTTTAAACTCTGGAAGGGTGAATTAGCAGTACCGTTACCATCAACGGGATAACATAAAACTAAACTAGAAAATCAATGTGTCAACATGAGGAAAAACTGGTTATGAGGATGATTAATAATTTGTCTTTATGCTAAAAATGCCGAAATATTCCTCCCTGCCTCCATATTTTAATGCTAATTTAAATTTATCAGAACTCTTTCCTTGTAAAATTAATGGACATGGCTAAAATACCAAAAGCTTGTCACAACAGACACGTCCCTGGTTTTATGACTGCATCTGTGGTAATCCCATTAACCTGCAGAAGATAATGCCAGCTTTTAACATCCCCTGTAGGTATTAGAATGATTCAAAACCGAACTATAATGCCACTAGCTACTAAAAAACATTAACAAATGAGCGCCAACACTGAGTTTCTATCCAGCCTCCTCCTCTGTAAACCGGAAAACATTTATGCATAGAAAATGAATGGAGCCTCCTTTTGTTCCTTTTTTTGTAGAACTACAAACCTATAGAACCTAACCTACAAATATGTTTTACTTAATAAAGAGAAGTCCCCCTCAAACCAAATAAGCAGTCAGTGTGTGCTGTATTCAGAAGCGTCTGCCAGATTAAACTTTTTTCCCCACAAAATTCTGCTATAACGGATATTGAAATTATCTGTGCTGGTTTCCTCTCGTAACACCGAGGCATAGTCCTTTTGGAACCAGCCTCCAAAAGCTCTAACCCCAACTCCAGAAAAGGGAGTTCTTAGAAAGTTAAACCACAGTTTAAGAAAAAAAGGGAAAAAGAAAAAAAGGCAAGCTCAAGGGTATTTGAAGCAGGACTTCATAAGAAATATATGCATTTACAAATAAATTCAATCATGGAAGCCTCACTCTGCTGCTGACTACAGATAGAGGCATCTAAACTCCACAGACATAACACTTTATTAACTTCAGCGCTGGTGTCGCACCTGCACTCATGCCTGTGCATGTGATAAGCGGGATGAACCACAGCAGGTTACAAGCAAAGCCAGCTTGAGTCTGGCAGGGCAGAACAAGCTGCACAAGTCTTGCTTCCTGGGCGCAGTCACCATCAGAGCCTGCGTACCGGCTTCAGGATGGCTCGGCGGCTGCACTGATGCTGGCTGCAGGCTGCCTTTGCTCCCGTGTCCTTCCATCCCTGCCTCGGTATCAGATGAATTAGAGCCAGACACATCTTCTGGCAGCATGCGGCAGCAGCCCCGCAGGGCTTCAGCCTGAGCTCAGGCATGGCCCTCTTGCCCCCACACTGACCCTCGTAGAATCACGTGTGTTAGTTCTAAATCAGCATTAAGGTCAGATGCATAAAGCAAAACGGTGGACGTAAAGGCACCCTACCCATACTAAAGCCATTTGGGGGTTTTGTGTGGGAGAAGATGGGGGACATGAGCTGATATCCATTTTGTACGTTCACTGAAGAAAACCATTTTATCCTTAGATGTTTACTAGAATTGTAGTCTGTCATCATGAAAAGTTCTGAAAATTAAAGTAGTACCTTTAATTAGCAAATAAGAAATACCAACTCCTGAATAGTCCCATGATCCTACCTTTTCTTTCCTTTTTAAAATTGTTTTCACTTTATGCCACCTCCTCCTCTCACACATACTCACATGTACTTCCATATTATATGAAAAGCTTTAATAATTTTCCAAGCTACTTATCTAAATAGCTATTATTCTCAATTGTACTAATATTAGAAATTGCAAGTCTTTCCTCTCTGAAACCATTCATATTTATTTTACTTTATTCTTAAGTATAGCTTAAAGACAACAAGGCAAAACCAACTGCAATGCTGTTGCACTCGCAGTCTTGCTGATGGGTTTCCTTTCCTGCTTTACAGCTAGATGTGTGGTAACTGAGGCTTCTCTTAGAGCTTCTGGAGAATATGTAAAATCATTTGAGGACTTCAGCGTTCGCTAGCACAAACACCACAGTAATATTATAGTTACAAAATATTCTCTTCCCCCCAAATCCTGGCAGATTTCAGTCTCAACTGTCTCTGAATTTTCAGTAGATTCGCGTCAGAATTGTGCAGTTAGGTGCAAAAACTAAAACTTCAGTTCTGCTTCTGTCCCCTTCTCATCTGTCGCCTACTGAGAATTAAGCCAACAGCAGAAAAAAATTCATTTTAATGTTTGCTATTGTTTGTAAAAGAGTTTGAAAGAGTAAAATAGTTTCAAAACTTTAAATAGCATTTATGTTTTTCACTGGCATCTAGCTCACATCTGTTCCTTCCAACATGACTTTATGTCTGTTTTCTCCAGTGAGCCTTCCTAAGAACTTCATGCCATGGCAGGGCTGTCCGCTTAGGTCTTTCATCCAAAATCTCAACCGAAACCTCCGGTATACAAAAGAACAACCACTCTTTGCAAACGTCAGTACAAATACTTTCTAAAGGAATAAAAGCAAGTATTATGTTTTTTCAACGAAAACTTCTAGTGCTGCTTCAAAGATCAAATTACAGTGGAACCGACTCTGTAGTCTGGCTGGAGTAAAGTAGCTAACATGAAGCAGAGATTTTGCGAGCTTAAGTGGGTAATGACCATTTTAAACATATTAAACATATTTAAACATATTTGATCTCCAGCATCACTATGGAATAGCAATTCGGTGTTTTGTTAACAAAGCAGAGAAGTGAAAGATTGTTTCCTGCACCATGAATGCCCTTTCCTACAGCTAATGAGATTTTTCCTCACCTCTTCCACTCACACGCCTATTTGAAATAAAGCAGCCAAGGCAGATAGATTACTGTTCTACACGGTTTTATTGTGTTGCTGCTTTCTTCACAGGACTGCTATGGACAGCAGTAATTCATTAGCTGATGAAGCTGCGTTGCGAGGATGCAGCAGAATATCAAGTTATATTGATCTAGGGAAAGGGGCAAGCTGCTTTGGGGAACACACTTCAAACTCCAGAGCTGGGCCTACCAGAACGAATACCCAAGAGAAGCATTTTACTCTTTTGCTCGTGTCCCTACAGCAAGGGACATATCCAACACCATGGTTTTCGACTGTGACCAGCAGGCAGCCTGATGAACAGCACATGTAAGTGATGCTGTTGGTTTGCTGACCTAAGATAAAACTTAACTGTAGTTTCTGTATGACAGGATACTAAACCAACTTTTAGGAATATCTTTGACAGGGGCATTGAGGCAGGTAAGGAAAGAGCTACTACCAAGGTGGGGAAAGGCCAGGTCTAGAAGTATGAAAGCAGACATTCAAGAAAAAAGACTCACCCCTATGATGAATGATAAACCTGGTACTGTCACATCTGCAATATGAGGTTTTAATTACCCGAATGATAAATGCACAAATAGAAAAGCCAAGAAACAAAAGATAGGATTCAGCAAGGATAAGGGGGTGGGATTCCTTCCCCCCTTCCTTATGTATACAGATATACTAAAAAGAAAGTTCATGTTGATAAATAAATAAATAAAAAAACCCCACAAACCTCCAAATATTTATTTTATCTATAGTTTGTTATATATATAGAAATATTTCTCCTCAGGTAGAGCTTGATTGCTCGTACAAGTAGCTCATTAATAAATTTATTTATTCTTTCTTCATGGCAGAAAACAACAGTTTTATTTTGCAACCTCAAATAAATTTCTTAGAGAGCATTTATGAATATGCAACACATTTTCTCCTTCACCAGGAACTGGTATAGGACTTGCTTAACAATTTGAATCTTATTTTATCAACAATCTGTGTAAGGGAAAATATTAGTACGCTTTTTTTGCTGTTCCTTAACTAGTAATTTCGTATGAGGCAGCATTTTTGTTGATTTCCTTGTTTCCATCACAAGTTTTTCCCTACAGTTACAGACAGAAGTCAACAACAATTTCATGTGACATTACTCATTTGCTCCTTAGAAAAGTTACATTGGCCAGAACTTTATTCTTCAATCAAAATTCATGCAAAGCACCTTCTCAGAGCTTGAGTCACAGTTTTAAGGGCAATCTATCTGTCTGAAGGTCCTGAAAAAAGGGCACTTCCAGTATTTTGCACAAAGTTTTATTAAATTTTCCAGCTACCCATCTAAACAGCTATTACTTTAAATCTAAATTAATATTTCTTTCAGTATAGACTGTTTGGGATTTAGCTACTAATTTGAAAACATGAGCATTGAATATTTCACAGAATCCCAGGCTGGAAGGGACCTTAGGGATCATCTAGTCCAACTTTTCTAGGAAGAGCACAGGCTAGACAAGATGGCCCAGCACCCTGTCCAGACAACTCTTGAAGGTGTCCAACGTGGCCAAGTCAACCACTTCCCTGGGGAGATTATTCCAATGGTGACTGTCCTCACTGTGAAAAATTTCCCTCTGGTGTCCAACCGGAATCTCCCCGAGAGCAACTTGTGTCCATTCCCCCTTGTCCTCTCCATGGGACTCCGTGTAAAAAGGGAGTCTCCGTCTTCTTTGTATGCTGACAAGGATCAAGGCAGTGACAAGAGTTTTGCAGAATCTGAACAGAATAAACACTAAAGCCTCATTGTTATCTGAATATTATCTGAAGTGTTATGATTTGACAGTTTCATACTGAACCACAGAAAAAGTAAGTCATATTAATCTCTAAGTACAAATTTCCTTGAACCTGCTCTGCAACTCCTTACTCTCAGAAAGAATACAAGAAACGCATGAATAATTTAGAATTCAAAGCAGCAGTGAACCCATTGAGATCCCTTTCCAAAAGATCAGATTCTAATTTCAGTTCATCACCTACCCAGGAAATACACATCTGGCTCAAGAAGCTAGTCACAAATAAACAAAGGGAGCTGAGTCTAGGCTTTATATTCTTAAAACCTACTTGCAAGTCACCTAATTGTCAAATTCCACTGCAGATATATGTGTAAGGGACCCTATGAGATCATCTCATCTTTACTCTCGCAGAAAGCTGGAATCAACCACAATGCACTATTCCTACACTCTAAATCTCTCCAAAACAGAATTTCCTCTGCTTCCCTGAAAACAATTGAGCCTTATAATAAGCTCATTTTCTGGTTAGAATTCTTTTCTCCAGTTTCTCTTCCCATGTTTTAAGGTCATCACGTGTTCACCAGAGCCTACAGGACAAGCACAGCTTCTTCCTTATGTCCTGTAACTACAAATATGGCTTCTGCAAAACTGCTGGGTTCTTCTTCAAGTTCCCCCCACCCCACCCCTTTTTTTTTTTTCCGTACATGTGATAAAATAACCCCAGTTCCATCACTCTGTTCTCAAAAGTAATGATCTTTGTGTTGCTTTCCTCAGGACATCTTTCTTGATACAAGATAATGGGAACTGAGCCCGGTACTCCAGCAGGCGGCTCTCCAGCTCCAGAGGAGCAATTACTTCCCCTTACAGAAGGGCTTTCCTATTTATATATCACAGTGCTGTCTTTTGCAGTGTGTCATTGCTTATTTATGCTCAGCTTGTGATCTACTTGAAGATGCTTTTCTGTTTCACATCATTTCCTTGCCTGTCAGTCCTCACATTGTGCTTTTGAAGAGGATTATTATTTTCTTTAGAAGTTTGTACTTGTCCCTGCTGCATTCCATTTTATTTTTCAGACCATTTCTCCAATTTAACAACCTTTTGATTCTAATCCTGTCTTCCAGTGTAACTGTGGACTTTCCCAGTTTGGTATCATCAGGGATTTTCATAAACGTGTATTTTACTCCCCACATCAGAAGAATGCATCATCCCCCTTTTCCTCTAGTAAGCCACTGACTGCTATTTTGAGTGTGCAATCTTTTTGCCAAACCAGTACTTAGAATCTTTCTCACTTTCTTGTGCATCCATGCCATTTACTGGTTAAAACATTTATTTAGGAAATTTAAGAGACTCATTAGTAATACCCCAGGTTCCATTTTTCTCTTTAAAAAGATAGAAAATATATAAAAGGCAAACACATTCCTATCTTCTTTGTGTTCTCAAACAAGTATTCTACTAGGCTTTTTTCAAATGAGTCGCTGCTCCTCATGATATTTAGCTGAATATCCCTATGACTAGCTGAAGCAGTGTAAATTTATCTGTATTTTTCCTTTAGCTGTCTTTTCACCAACAACTCAAACAATGACAAATCCCATTACTAAACAGTATCTTTTTGACATTTATCTTTTCATTTCTTCCTTTCCAAGCTTGTTAGTTCTGTCTCTCAGAAATATCCTGCAGTCATTTTCCCTGTTTCTGATTTACTTCTAGGACTTCCAGGTATACCAAGTCTTAATTTTATTGGTTTACTTTATACCTTTGTTTTTCTCCTCATGATTTTTATACTGTCATTGTGAACTCCATCTTTTTAAGGTCTCTTTCATACAAGATACTTTCACCCTTCAAAATCTCAGCAAATTAATGTCTTATTCATTAGAAAGTTAGTGGTAATAGTCTTTGTAGGTGTTTTCATCATCTGCCATGATCAGCACATATCAAGAGCCACCTGGACCAATCCTTTTTCAGATTGTCCCAAAGTTCCTCCCTCTTTTACAATGACATCCTTTGCTTTGTATGTGGCTGACTATCTGCTGTTGAATGTGTTTTTCCCACTTGATTCTCCTGATTTTAAGGCATATAGCAGACCCCTCTGAATTTTATCTCCCTCTTAACACTACCTAGGTTTATGGCAGATGATCTCCTACACTACTGACCTCAGAACCAATGTATGTAAGTCACCCCCCTTCCCTTCCTCTCTTGACAGCCCTTCCTAAAGGAGTTACACGCTTACATTGCATTACTGCAGTCAAGTAAAGTACCTCGCCAGATCTAATAGGCCAAATAAGTCACAAGATCCATAAACATTTCTTGGTGTTGCCAGTAAAATATCCTCATCGCCAAATGCAATGTCCTAGGCATCTTCAGAACTAAAAAGTTTGGTACCAATCCCAACAAAACCCACAAGTTCCTTTATCCATGTCAAGGACTCAATAGTATAAGCATTCTTAGGGCACACCTACCAGATTAAGAGCCCATATAAAATTTGTTGGTAAGAGATACAGCATTTTTATATTCGGAGACCATTAACTGGATCAGATTGTGACCCATGACTCCACAGCTAACAATAACTTTTTTTATCATAAGCCTGTAAAGGGAAGCATAGAAGTTTTATTTAAAAAAATCCTTTACAAATATTGATCTATACTAATCAGTCAATTCCATACCATCTGCTCCAGTTAAAATTCTTTTTCCCATGCATGTATGTGTGGGTTGTCCAGGAAGAATGCTTCTCCTAAACTGTTCTAAATCTAGGTGTTTTATATTGATTTTGCTTAATGCTCATTAAAATAATATCACTCTTAAAGAGAAAAAAGTTTTCACACAGAAGACATACTTGCATGACTTTTGTGCCCTTCCTGCACACGATATAGTAATCATCTTTACTGATTGAAGTTTACTTCATAACATATTAAAATTGTTATAAAGCTTTAAAAAAACTCATTTCACAGACTTAACTACAATAATAAATTTAGATAAATGTTCTCAAGCCAAAAAGCCTACTGTCTTCAGATGCACATTAATGGCTCTTAGAAAAGCCCAGCATGTACACACATCCTCTTGAGACATGCTAGATATGGGAGAGCTAGTTAACCCAGTCTTTCTGAGTTTAGGTTGTAGTCAGGTCCCTCAAGCCCCCAAGGAAGAGCTTAATCGCAAACCAAATTGGAGTCTAGACTGCTGAGATGGCTGTTGGCCCTTTGTACTTCCTAGCCGCCTAAAATTTTGAAGCTATCAAAATGACTACAAAAGCATGCGAGCTGAGCAAGGGAAGCAGTTAGTTTCCTCTTGCTTTAAGGAACTTAAAGAAAATAAAATACCGGTGCACTATTTAGCACCAAAGTTTTTTTTCAAGCCTCATAGCCACCATAAACTATGGAACCCCTGTAAACTTATTTTATACCAGACACTACTTTCTTGAATGGATAAGTGGTTGAAGCAAAGATGAGAATAGACATCCTCATGGAGCACTAAGCATCCAGAAAGGAGATCTGAAGAGGGCTGGAAGGAACTTTAGACTCTTGCTGTTACCAATAACTGTATTATACCACTTGTTCATTCATTATGTCCTACTGCATGATGAAGTTAGAATCTGCTTACTCCTGGTAAAAGGTAATTCCAGAATCTGTTCTAACATAAAGTCTAAGTTTATTAATTTTTTTTTGGTGACTCTTTTTGCAAGGTCTAGCACAAACCCAGAAACTTCCCAGACTCCAGGAAGGATCTGGAGTCACTTCATCACCATTAACTTAACAGAGCAGTAGGAACCAAGATGTCTAGAAAGGATGTAGAAAAGTCACAAATTTGATTCTCTTGTGCAAGCAGCAGATATCAACTTATTGACACTGGAAAAAGAAGCTGCGATAGCAATTTAAAGGAGGATGAGAGGAGAAACAAATGGGGAAAAAGGAAAATAAGGAACTCTGATTTTGTTCAACAAAAAGGATAGCTTTAGTTTAGCAAGAAAACAGTTAGCTTTCCCATACATGAAGTAGTGTTTCAAACTTGGAATTGAGGAGCATACAATTGCACGACACAAGCCAGGTGCAACTCTTCAGCTGAAAATGAAACAAATTCCCTCCTACTGTAGATACTACAACTGCTGAGTATGTGGGAGAGGAGGCTGAAGAGGAAAAAAGTGATGTAAGATGCAACTTACAACTATCCAGACAACATCTCTGGGCTGGCCACACAACTGAATTATTTTAGACTAGAATAGAACAGACTATTTCCGTTGGAAGGGACCTACACCAATCATCTCATCCAACTCCTTGACCGCTTCAGGGCTAACCAAAAGTTAAAGCATGTTATTAAGGGCATTGTCCAAATACTCAAACACTGACAGGCTTGGGGCATCGACCACCTCTCTAGGAAGCCTGTTCCAGTGTTTGACCACCCTCTCAGTAAAGAAATGCTTCCTAATGTTCACTCTAAACCTCCCCTCATGCAGCTTTGAGCCATTCCCACATGTCCTGTCTCTGGATCCCAGGGAGAAGAGCTCAGCACCTCCCTCTCCACTTCCCCTCCTCAGGAAGCTGTAGAGAGCAATGGGGTTGCCCTTCAGCCTCCTTTTCTCCAAACTAGACAAGCCCAAAGTCCTTGGCTGCTCCTCACTGGACCATGCCTTCCAGCCCTTTCACCAGCTTTGTTGCCCTCCTCTGGAGACATTAAAGGGCCTTCATTTTCCTGATGAAATATTTCTTCTCAAACGCAGGGGGAGCTCATAGCAAGAACAACTTGGATATTTTTGGCTGGAAGGCCTTTTTGCTCCTGATTATTATTTATTCTATGACTACAATGGCCTGAAAGAAAATTCTAAGCTTAACCCGTAGCTATAGTTAGGCCTCCTTACAGTACTGTGGTAGTGATAGATATTTTGCATCCATATTTTACTTCTTTTTATGTCTACACTGGTGAGAGAACATGTTGATTTCCAGACAATTAAGCCTTTCTACAAACCCTTCTTTCCTAAAGTTCACATCCATTAACTCTACTGCAAATTCTTCTCCTTGGAAGTAACTACAACTCATATTGCAAAGACTGACTTCAGAGCTTCCTCTTCAAAATTTTAAAATAGGTTTGAATCAAAATCAATAATATCTCATTACTCAAACTATGCACATTTTAACATACTGTATGTACATCAGATAAGCTAAAAACCTTAAGGCAAAAAGATTTTGAAGTCACACAAAGGTACACATGCATATATTTCTAAAGGTGTGCAAGATGACACGGTAATGCCTGCAGATGGTTAATATTTCACAGAATCACAGAACGATTGAGGTTCAAAGGGAACTCTGGAGGTCATCATGTCCAACTCCCCCTGCTCAAGCTGGGCCACCTAGAGCAGGCTGCCCAGGATCACGTCCAGGTGTCTTTTGAATATCTCCAAGATGGAGACTACAACCTTCCTGGGAAACCTGTGCCAGCGCTAGGTCACCCTTAGAATAAAAAAGTTTTTCCTTATGGATGGCACCTCCAGCGTTTCTACAAAACTGTTTTTCTAGAGAACTATATAATTACAAACATTTAAATTGAACTGTCACATGACAAACTGCTGGTTATTGGCTGCCAGCTGCACATTCCAGAACTTTCTATATCCACATACCTCTTCAAGCTCTCCTGAAGAAACAGGATTATCCTCATACGTGGGGAAATGGCACCCTGCTTTACAACTGCAAAACCTGCTAGTCTCCTCACGCGGCTCCACTATTCTGCAGTTTACTTTAGAGCTCTCCATTGCCCTCCCATCTAGAGATTCTTTCATACTGCATTCTAAACAGGGATCTTGGTTTCCTACTGGCAACATCCCAGCCGACTCTTCCTGGGAATCCAATGATGTTTGTGCACTCTTCTCCATTCCAGACTTTTTTAATCTGGGAAGGAATTTTCCAGATTCAAGCTCTGATTTTCCATAATAATGCCCTTCTTTTTCTGCATCTTCTTCCAGAGGTTTGAGGTCTGCTTGTGGATCCTCAAATACATCTACTTGAGAAGGGACAGCAATACCTCCCTCATCTTTTTCTGACTCAAATTCTGACTCACTTCCACCACCTGGAGAAAGTTCAGATGCAGAAATTGGGCGAAAGTGAGTCCTTGGAGAAATCCGTATAGCCCTGTACTGCGTTCGATCAACACCACATATCCTGGGGTGTAAAACCTCACTGTCTGAATCAGAGCACAGAATTGACTTAGGTTTAAAACTAGGGCTGAAAGATGCAATTCCTTCTGGCTCAAATGAACACTCTACATGAAGAACTTGTGAAAATGGATTGTTCAGGTCAAAGGAAGAGAATGAGTATTCAAGCCCTGGTTCTTCAACTTGAAAGTTACCACAAGCTCCCAGTAAGTCTTCATGGAAGATAAAAGAAAAACCCTTATTTAATCCATTATCTCCACTCTTTGATTGCTCATTCTGTTCAAATGATACAAATGGCCTCCATAATTGCCTATGACCAGGGGCAAAGCTATTACCCGGTGTCATAAAAACATCTGTACCAGCTATTGTCACTACATCAGAAGCAGCACATTGTAATAAGCTCCCTTTTGAGTGACTAGGTGGCACCACTGCCCATTCTCCATCACTGTTAAATGTTTTGAGCTCCCCATACACACCACCAAGTATAAATGAGTTTTCTTTATCCTGGTTAACATCCCAAGGTTTTGATGGTGTAGTATAGTCACCACCATCTACTTGTGATAAATCATTTGAGACAAAGGCTCTCTTCTCTAAATTCTCCTTTTGACCTTCCCAGAGATGATACTCTGATCTCTGCACTGCTTTATTGGGCTCCTGGAGGGTTTCAACTTTTGCTTCTGTATCCAAACAGCAGCAATAGTTATTTACATCAGTTGAAAACAATTCGTCTTCTATTCCTTCTATTTCTGCCATCGCTGCAGAATTTCTGTCTGTCATTTTTGTCCAAATATCTTTAATAACCCCTGAGCTGTAGCCATCTCCACACGGACTGCTTTCACTACACCCTTGTGTAGTTTCATAGTCTTTACTTTCTGCTTTTTGTTCTAGCTGAATACCACAGACAGATTCTAGCTTAGATTTTTTTTTGAAAATCAAGGTGGGCATTTCTCCTAAAGTTCTAGCTTGTTGCTGGCAGGTTTCTTCTGGCAAAAAATCTAGAATTTCTTCATCTACATAACCCGAAGACACTCTAGGAACTACATAATTAATATCTTCTGCATTAAATTGCGTGGATTCTTCATACGGAATATTTAAAGTCTCGTTGTCTGAACGTGTTTCTTCCGAGTGTGACCATGGACTACAAGTTCTTGTTGAAAGATTGGAACAGTGTTCATTTTCATCAAAGGCACTATTTTTGGTCCATATTAGCAATCTAGACTGTGTTTTCCCAAGAATATTAGCAGTGCTACTAGAATCTGCATTTTCATTTCCCAAGTCGAGTGTTTCAAAAGAAAATGGTAAAACAGAGTTACTGCATTGCACTTCAAACACTGAAAAACAAGAGTTTATACCAGACCCTTCATTAATATCTGAAAAGAGCTCTTGATTGCCAGCAAGCATGTGTGAATTAAGCATTGTGCTGTCTAAGATGGGGGAGAATCTGATTGGAGAATCTCCTCCAAAACTTTCCCCATCTGCATCACCAGAACTAGAAGATGAACAGCACTCCCAAAATTGAGCTAAATTACTAAGGTCTTGCAAGAACCACCCTTCAGCACCAACAGAGCTGGTCGAATCTGTCCATATTGCACTTTCCCCTTGCAACTCCATTCCATCTAACACTATGCAACATTCTGCCTCAAAATCAGTTTTTTCTTTACTCTTTTGTCGAATCATATTTAAAATCCGACTCTCCCCTTGCATCGTATCTGAGGCACCAGGATCCAACATGGATTGATCAATATCCACTTCATAGAAGTGTGTTAGTTCTGACAGATGAACATCATCTAAATATTTGTCGTCCTCTGGTTGAGAACATATTGAGGTCCCAGCGAGGTCAATATCCTCATTTAGAACTGCAGGCATTTCTACAAAGTGACCATCGATGAATGTACCTGCTGCGAGGTATGTTTTATGAATATTATTGTTGCTAATACAAAGACCATGCACTGATTCAGACAACTCTTCTACAGCCTCTGATGTTACGCCACATATATCTTCTCTGTTGCGGTACGTAGTCTCCAGCTTGCTTTTTCTGCTAAGAGGAACAAAGTACTCTGTAATCGGCTCAGTATACCACAAGGGTTCTTCTTTATATTCCTTTTCATTTCTGCTGTCTAAATACAATTCTTTTCCATCACTACCGCCAGCTTCTTTTCTTCCAATTTCTTTTAATGGCCTTTTACCTCTTTTGCACAGCTGTTTGATGGACCCGCTGCTACTGCTGCTACTGCTTCCGCTGTGGACTTTTCTATCAGCCTTTTCCCCAGATTTCACTGGAAGCCTGCTTTGCCCATTACGCCCTTTTTTATTTCGAACCTCTCTTGTTTTGTGTCTTACTTTAATACATTTCACTGATGCCTTGTATTCACCTTGATTACCACTAGAACTTGAGCCAGCCTCACTGGATCCAGATGACCAGGAACGAGGACGCATCTTTCCCTCAGACTTATGTCGGACTTGCTTTTTGTACAAAACAGGCTTCTCTTCGACAGTGTTGTTACTAAACTTGTTTTCTTTCTCATTTTTACTTTTCTTCTGCTGGGTTCTCTCCTGTACAGTGGCAGATACTTTATTACTTCTGTCTTTAGTTACTTCACTTTCACTATTGCAGTCCTTTGGAGAAGATGTATCTGTGCTAGTTGGTGGAGCAGTGGATGAAGATGAGGAGCTAGAGTAAGAGCATACTTTGGATTTATTCCATACAGTCATGATTTCCTGCAGGCAAACTGGCTTTTCAGAAAGAGGAGGAAATGCTTCATAGTACCTAAAAGCAAAACAAAAAGGTGACATTCAGATCGTAACACTTCAGACAGGCATTAACGTTAAAAAGGATTAATAAAATCACATCAAAACACTACCAATCTAACTGCCAAAAAAATCAAGTTTGTTCTACATATGCACATGCCGCTCACTGCACTGTTTATTTCAGTGATAACAAAGGGGAGACTAAGATAACCTTTAGAAGTGCTTATATTAATATATGTTTATAAAATACTGCCAAGTAAAACAATCCCATTTTTAGGGAGCACTAAACTTCACTGTAGACAGAAATTGTGGATGCTTAAAACAATGAAGGCCTGACTCCAGATTTAGTAGATAATGTAGCAATTCACTACAGTCTTCTCAAACATGTTTGATTTAGAGTATAAATGAGGAAGTCCTGAATTTCAGTTTTTTAATTTCTCCATTGTGAAATGAGACGCTATCTGTTAATGTCTACATAGTTTGATCGGCCAGTTATTAAGAAAACACTATTGTGAAAAAATAATAGTTCTTGAGTGGTTTAAGATGCTTAACAGCTTTGTGCAACAGGGAAGAATTAAAATACCGTTTTCAGCAACATTTAAGTATTATGAATCACATGTATTTCAGTGAAAACCTATTAAAAAACATTCAGAAGTCAGTTCCCTGAAGAAGTATCATCTTTTTAGCAACACTTGCACTAGACTGTTGCTACCAATGGTTATTATTAAGAGATACAGAAGCAGTCATATCTCCAAGAGAAGTCAATGATAAAACTCCTGGGTACGTCAGTAATACTGGGCTCAGGCACTTCAGTTATAATGAGTTTAAATGTTATAAAAGAGTTTCAGTTTCCCATTTCTGCAACAGAAGACAAGTTCTGAACAAGACAGGACAAGAGGTAGTGGTTTTAAACTAAAAGAGGGTAGATTTAGACTAGATATAAAGAAGGAATTTTTTACAGTGGGGGTGGTGAAACACAGGCACAGGCTGCCCAGAGAGGTGGTAGATGCCCCATCCCTGGAAACATTCAAGGTCAGGCAGGACTGGGCTCTGAGCAACCTGATCTAGTTGAAGATGTCCCTGCTCACTGCAGGGGGGGTTGGACTGGATGACCTTTACGGAACCCTTCCAACCCAAACTAGTCTATGATTCTACGAACCCAGGAAAGTGATTCTCTCCCTTCAAGTCTAACGTGTCAATTAATACTGTCTTAAAGGCTTTTGATGTTTCTAGTTGACTTAGTCTTAAGGAAACTAAAATACAGTATGGTTTGAGTTCTGCATATAGTCAAAAGAAAGCAGTCAGGACTTTGCCAGAAATTAAACTAGCCCATGGTACCAAATGCTTATATTTTTATATACAAATATATAAAGTTTATATAAATATAAAATTTATAAATATAAAAGATGAACAAAAGAAAAAGGCAGAGGGGAAAAAAAAGTATTTCTTAACATGCGCAAAACTCCAGATTCCACACTAAGTTAACTTCACTGTGTTAAAATACGGGAGTAGAAGGAGAAAAGAGAAAAGCATCTCAGATAATAATAATAAAAAATGCATACATTTCTACTTGATCCTTTGCTGTGGGAGATAAATCAGTCTCAGGAGACAAAGAGCCTTCTAACTTTTTGTGAATCTTCTCCTCTGTTTTGGAAGAAAATTCCAAATGCTTAACAGAAAAATTAAAAAAGCCAGTATATTTTATAATAGTATTTAACAAAAAGCACCATGATGTATACCCATAATAGTAGTAAATTTCCATAAAAGAGTGTAAATAACAGAACAATGTATAATCTGGTTATTATACGTAAAGAAATCACAAGTTACCACCCAAGATTCAAGTTTGCCACAGCTATCTTCTTGAGCCCTGCAAATTTCACCAAACATGACTGGCGAGCTGCTACCTACAACTTCATGGTTAGCAATGCCCCTGTTAGGAGAATTCCTATTGAATTTTTAGTTTTTTCATATCCAGATGCTTATATCCTTCTTGCATTGCTATATATAAAAAACTATCAACTATTTAACTAAATATTTTTACAAACGTTTGCATCAAACTTCTCATGTATTTCACTAAAAGAAAGTATCCCTGCAGTAGTTGCTGTGCATTGGGTGGATGTAAAGGCATATTTCCTGTGTGAGAGGTGACTCTAAACATTTCAAATTCTTTATATTGCATTCTGTAAAATACCAAAAAAATGCTGTGAGACACACAATTTTTTTTTTCCAAAATAAATGGTCAACATCACCTTGGCTCAGTAAGAAAATGTCACAATATAACACTACAAACTACTAAGAGCTGACTAGTAATTACCGTTTAAAAAGAGAAAAGAAATGGAAACAGCTAAAATCATGCTTTAAGCAGGTAAATATTCATGCCTTATTGCTATTTACAATACACAATAAGCATATTGCCTTTACTATGAGTGTCAAAGGCTGCTGCTATGCACCTGAATAAACATTTATGTGCAGTGAACTTTCATTGGCAACACCACAATTTTATATTTTGCTCCATGTCCTAAGCTTGGCAGCATAAAATCCCCATTATCATTCCCCTAAAGCCTGGGAATTTTAAGCATACCTGTCTGTGATGGCTACTTGGATGCTTTTCACAGGAATAGCTAGTATATAACAACTGAGGCCAATTTACTCTTTGCAAATATCAATACACAAAAGAAACAGAATCAAACCTATTTTATTTTGATTTCTTTTGGTGGGGCAGGAAGATGCTGAATATGGAACATTTACTAAAAAAGCAGGCATAGCTGGATTTGAACAGCTATAGCTTTTCATGAGGAAAGATCTATTAATGAATGACTATTTCTTGGGTAAACAAAGCATACTAGTACAGAATTGCTTAAACTATTTGGATGGATTATTCAAATGTATTTTAAAACTCCATGGCCTGTATTAAAAGCTACTGAATTAACAGCCTGCTTCCCCACCCCCACGTCTCAGAATGTTACAGTTGATAAATGCAATATATGGCCTCAGAAATTTAAAGATTTATTTCTCACCTTGCTTGCTCTGAAGGTCTTTCAGTCTGGAGCAAAGCTCCTCCACTAACGTTTCAATCCCAGAGCTCTGCACAACAACAAAACCACGGAGGGCGGGGGGGGACAAGAAAACAAAAAGAAAACATAACTTACTAAAAAAAGAATACTCATTTTATAGAAAGACATCAATACAGTAAACATATCTTAGGATACGTATTTTTCTCTTTGCATTAAAAAGCAACAAAAATTACTAATAGGTATAGATCCATTCCTATAAATATATTAATTAGAGGTCAAAATGATTCCACAGAACACTGATACATTCACACAGATGTTTCAAATTACAAGTCATTGTTGCATTATTGTATATCCAAGGTTTTGCAAGCTCTGCACTGCCACATTTACTGCACTATATCACTTAGGATTTAGCCAAGAGTCTCAGAATAAAAGCTCAAGAATCAACTGATCACTCAGATGCATTTTAAAAAGCTATGCCTGACCCTTGTCGTTGCACAACCTACACCTGTGACAAAGGGACTGTTAAAAGGATATAGAAAATCAGGAGTGAAGGTGAAAAGGAGAATGGTATGAAGACATACACGTGTTGGTGGCAGAGAGGGAGAGGAAACACTTCCAAGGTATCTTCACACAAAACTTATCCCAGTTTTGCCAGTTTGCAATGCCCAGTTTTTTTCTTTTTAAACGTCAGGTTGTTTGCTCAGGAGAGCAGAGGGAAAAATAAATACCTTATTCATCTTCCCTCTAAGTCTTTATTTTCCGCCTTTATTCCTCCACATAAACCTTCCATACACTCAAGCTTCCTTTTAAATCCCATTTCAGTGTATTTTCACATGCTTCTGCTTTTACTATCTGCCTAGACTTGCAAGCAGTTCTAGAAAAAGCAACAGCACCAGAACAGCAAAACACTGAAAAATAAACACACACACACACACACACACAAAATGGTACAATATATTGCCAACCGTCCCATAGGAGAAAACTCCATTCTATTCTAGTGGAATGAAAGTTGAATTCTAGTCAGCGAAATACTAAAAACCAGCCTACAGCCTGAAATGACCATTCCTGTTGGAAGGAAAACTAGGTGAGGTGGGTACTGTGTAAATGTTCACATTCTTAGTATTTGGATGCTCAGGGATCATGCTTGGAGATTACACTTTGCACTTTCCATAACGGCAAACAGAAGGCTGGAATCAGCTAAATGCAGCAATCTGAAAGAAGTGTGGACGCGAGAAGCCCCCTGCACGTTACCATACAGCTGGGGATGGTAACAAGGGAGAACTGTGCAGCAACTTCTATTCTATGCAGTTTCCTCAATAACGGCTCCAGCATCTTGTCCCCATCATACTTAGCGATTCCGAGACTTACACAAACCTCCTCGCCTTCCGAATTTGACAAAATCTTGTGTGCACGTAGTCACAGCCTATGCATTCTCTCAAACTTAATGCAGATCAAATATCAAGTTACAGAAATGCATAAAAAAGTTTGATTTGCTGTGTCACCACAGTGGTATGAAGATTTCATTTTTCCAAGATCTAAGAGCCTCTCCTGTCTCCTGATTACCAGCTAGAAATTGCTGATTAATGTGAATATATGTAGCTAAAGCACAAGAAAATATTACCGAAAAGGGAATACTAATTAATGAAACTAGCTTGTTTAATTCTCTGTCAGAAACACATACTTGAAAAATTATATACTGAAGCAATGACTTACATGCTGACTTCTGAATTTTAATTATTTGCAGTCAAGTGAGATACCAATTTTCCATTCCTAACTGCACTGCTGCACTGAAGTGCTAAATATAAACCTTTATGCCACATACTTAACTGAGGATGACTTAGCAATATTAAACTTTAGAAGGCACCTTCTGTATCAGTAGATTTACCAACATAAATTAAATTGTTTAGAAAGGACCAAGCAGCACAGTAATATGGACAAACCTATGTAGTTTTAATAATCGTCACTTTATGCCTACACCACTCCTGACTCACTCCCCCCTTCTCCCCCCAAAAGGGCAACAGAGGAGGAGCCGGCCTTGTTTTCGCTTAGCTCTCTGAGCTGCTTATTCGAATGGACACCTGTAGCAAATACTCAAAATCTAAGGAATGCAGATTCACTTCCTTAACTTAATTAGAACATCATGTCAAAAAAAATCCCCCAAACCAGCAACAATATGCTCACCATTACACCGAAGAAGTGAAAACTTTTGGAATCAAACGCTTCATTTCCTCCTGTACCATGAAACTAATACTTGAGTCAGCTGACACGCTGCATGCTGTCCTGCATAGCACGCTGATGTAGCTAGCGCTAGCTTAAAAAAAAAAAAAATAGTGGGGGGGAGGAAAGCCACTATGCAGAATGCCAAGCCTCTAGAGACCACTTGCTCAACCTCTTACTGCAGTATATAAAAACAAGCTGCAGGCTTAACATAATGAATACCTCAGCAATTATTTTGTATATGACAGTGTTGTTCTCTGTATATGAGATTTAGTTACCATATTTTTTTCATTGTTTAATTTAATGCGTTGTAGTTGCAGCAACCCCTTTGCCAGAAAGTAAGATATTTCAGGCACTGGCTTGGTTCAATAGGACACAATCAGTTAACAAAATGAGGTGATCTGCCTGAACTGCTTTGCTTATGTTCAAATTTAAAGATAGTCCCCCCGTCAACAGTACAAATACTGGAGTACCTTAGAAACATTTTTCACCATAGAAGTGCCTAATTATGATTGCTTTTGTAATTCCAACATGAAAGGCTTAAATCTCATAATTTTCTGTGAAGTTATTTAAACAACTGACCCAGATTTCTACTAACCCTTTTCTCTCATTCAAACTGCAAAACGGCAGCACATCATTTTTCAATCCATATTTTTCGTTTTGCTTAACAGAACTTCCTTCACAACAAAACCACATTTTATTCTGTTCTACTGTTTCCAACATATTTCCATTTCCTTCCCCTCCTTTACCTTACACCCAGTTCCATCAAAACTTGTTTTTTGGCTTTTTATCAGCTGGCTGAACCAAGGGAAGGATTACATAAATGATAGGTGTTATGTTACTGGCAATGGAGTGACCGTGCTAACAGATAAATTAAGCTTCTGAACTCAGCCAGCATCAACAAGAACAGTCAATTTGACTGCTGGAGTTATAGGACTCCAGTAGCCAGTGTCCTGCTTACTGACCAACATGACTATTCAGAACCAAATTAATGTAGTTCTGCATAATGAGGAATGAGATCAATTAAAAAGGAAACAGAAAAACTCTCACACATTTATATATATATACAATTTTTTTTTCTTTACACACACGCACACACATAAATGTAATGTCAAATCTTAAATCAAAGATCTTTTTAACATGCTCTACTTTGGAAGTAGAGCAGTCAGAAATGGCAAGTACTAACTCATCAGCTTAAAGCAGCACAATTGCTTTTGTGGACATTTTGGACAAATTCTGCACAAAAAAAAAACCCCAAAGAACAAAGTTGTGATAACCAGTATTTAGTCAGCGTATAAATATATATAATTAAAATATATACACAGTAACTGAAAAATTCCATCAGATTATAGAACTCAAAGAGAAAAATTGTTTTGCATAGGGTTCATTTGTTTTGGTTTGGGTTTCTGGGGGTTTCTTTTTTTTATGCTTCTAGCCTAACGTAAGTTAATAGCTTTCCTCCTGAAGGTCTGTACTGTGTTCTGTAAATATTTACTAAATACGGCTTGTTACTTCAGGCCCATAGGGTATGAGGAGAGTTCCTAGTTCCTCTTTAAGCTTTTTGAGAAGACAAAAGCAATATACTTCATTTTATTTTAACAATTAAAATAATCACTCATTTGCTTTTGAGAGCTTTCTAGCTTACACTTTTAAAACAAATCCTCATTTCACTTTGCCAGATGCACAGAATTGTTTAGGTTGGAAAGAACCTCTGGAGATCATCTAGTCCAAAGCCCTGCTGAAGCAGCATGAGCTACAGCAGAATACAGGCGCTCCTTTCACAGAATACAAGTTCAAACAATCTAGAAATTAAAGTATATCAATATATTCATTATATCAAATCATTCTTTTAACAGGTCATAGGACTCTCGAGACAGAGATGGAACTCTGACTGTAGTGTACCCGGACTGTTTTCTTGGCATGTAGCCTGTCACCAAGAGCAGGATTAAGTAGCTGTTCTATATGAACCACCCGTTAAGCCACGTGAACTAAGGCACAAAACGTGATTCATTGCAACCACACATCTATTTCTATATTTTGTAGGATTATGAGAGCTAGATGAAAGTCTAGGTTTTAATTTTGTAACATTCTGATATAGTATAATTCATCTGATTACAAGTAGTCTCAAAAGAGGTGCTCGAGAGATAGAAAGACCAAAAAAAGACTAAAAAAATCCTTAACCTTAAGATCATCGCTAAATAAAACAAACAAACAAACAATTAAACAAATCCACCAAAACAGCAGCATCCCTGAGGTGTTCAGTCCAGGTAGAGTTCAAAGGAATAAACCAAGGTTCCAGTTTGCATTATGGGATTTTCCTCCAGTACAATAAGGTGGATGACACTAAGAAACAGAGTATGTATTTGTACAACATCTTTCTGACCCTTCAGTAGCAAGAACATAATTAAATCTTTACTTTTTCACTTGAATACATAGTGATTTACAACAAAGACATTGGACCAGTCAGAAAAACAAATTCTATTTATTAACTTCTCTTTTGAGGCTCATGAATACTTGATCCAAATAGTCTTTGATAGATGCGTCACCTTAGAATATCAATTTCCAAGCAGACAAATGGACCTAATATCACAAAATCTGATCTCAAGGAATACAAGAGCAATAGTTCTCCAACAAGAAGATACAAATACTTTCTTGCAACTCTTTCAGTCCTGTTTTCTGTACTAAAACTGCATTAGGAAATGTAAATCACAGATCTAGGTAGGATGAGGCTCAGATTTCAGAGCTGTAATTCACTGCTTCACACCGCACATTCTAAGGGAGAGATAATAGCATGTTATTTACTAATGCTAGATAAAAGAGGGCAACTACCAGCTCAAACTCACTTCAAATTAACACGGTATCCCTAAATGTAGGTTACTAGAACAGTTAATCTGACTTCTGTTATTTAAAACTTAATTCTTGTAGCTCCCTCCTGAAGCAGGCTACATTGAGATTAAGATCCCAAGAAAGGATAATTCCTCCCTAGAAACTGTTCTTGATTATTATTCATCGCTTATAAACAAACATGCTGACTTCAAAGCCAGGAAAGTCTTCCTATCCTTGTAAGCAGTGCCACTGTGAGATTTCACTTAATCACAGTAGTTCAGCTTGTGGACGCTGAAATGTTCTTACCTATATTATCAATGAAATGGGAGAAACTTTTTAAAGTGTGTTCCCACCAATGACACAGAAGTTATTTTCCGCATCAAGTGAAATGCAGAAAGGATGCTTGAAATTTCCTCAGTAGGTACTCTGCCATATTCATTGAAGCATGTAAGAATTCATAATAGGCCCCCAATTAAAATTTTGGGTGAAAACAATTGTTATGCATTGAAGAAAATTATCATTCTAAAAACATTGTTCTGTGATGAAACACAAGGCGTTATTCAGGAGAGCTCTGGAACCCTCTTCTTTCGCATTTTCATGGCCATAGTTGTGTATCTGAAAGATTGCGCCGCCTTCTCCCTCCAAGATGTGCATATGCAAACCTTTCTGTCCCAGACTTGTGACGGAAGCTGCTGGCAAGAGAAGTGCCTTCCCCGCTTTTGCTTCCATTATCACTGGGAGTACATACAAGGTGAAATAATTTTCCATCACACCAAACACCTTTCAGCCTCCAAGACAAAATGATCTACACCATGGGAGATACTTAAATACAAGAAATGCAAGATAAGCATTAATTTACTTTTGCTGCCTTGATGTGAACTGAGAAACAAATGCAAAAAAAATGTTATGAAGCAACTTCTGTGCAAACTAAGCTCCACAAAGGACTTCTTCAGTTCAATACTTACTCTTTCTGTATCAAGAAAACTCATACAAAAATTGGAATAATTAAAACTTTTGTCAACTTCCATTAAAACTAATATCATACTCAGGGCAGCAGCTTCAGTAATCTGACAAATCAGACATCTGGTACTATGAATATCTATTTAAATGCCAAATTCATAAGGGAAAAGGTATTGATTTATTGTAATTATTTTATTCTGTGACAGTTACCTTGGCAAGACAAATTCACTTCTATTTTCTATATGGTATATGAAGTTATAAAACACAGGCTAATACAGTTTGACAAATTCAATACCACATAGCTTACTTAGTATATGAATGGAGAAAGAAGGAAAACTCTTTAAGCCAATGGATTTAATAATACAGAGCCAATACAAATTCTCTTAAACCAATACAAATTAAATTACCATTAAAAAAAAACTGGTTCAAAATAAAACCCTTCGATGCCTTCTCACAGAAGAAGCAGAGTGACATCAGTCCTAACTTGATTTTAGTTTTTAAAACATTCATCTTGCCCAAAATTCTTCCTAGCTCCTGAAAAATTTTTAAAATCCTTTCCTAAACAATGCTGTGTGTTCTAGAAACAGCTAGTATATCCCCTTCCAGAAAGCCAACTGGATAGAACCCAGAAGAAAGATAATATTCACTGGTTTTGTGAAGTGTTTTGGCATTTCCCTGAAATAATTCTGAACAATCATCCTCAGACACACAGAAATGCTTAGTTCTGAGCTAGACAAGTTATATGCTTCAAGAAACGTTACAGTTCTTTTGGAACTTTAACTTGATTATTTTTTGCTTTAATAAATTCAGACTTTTCAACAACAACTTCAGCACTTCATCTTTATGATTTGTTAAGATGGCTTTTACACAACTTGCTTCATTCTTGTGCTGTCCTTTACACCTTTACATTAACAATGTTTATCCTAGCACTTTGCTACCCTCCTTACAGGGCTTTTTGACTAACATTTTTCACTTATTTTTAAAAATGTCAAAAGAATATTGTGTACTTTTTTTTTTTTTTTTACACTTCTCTTGTTCACGTCACTTCTAGTCATATGAGGATGCGCAAGTTACGTCACTTAACAAACCATCCAATGTTTACTACCTGATTCCTTGGTACCTCAGCCTAGTGGTCAGGGTGTATTACCTAATTAGTATTGGTTTACGTCAGAGAAGCAGAGAACAGCAGAAATAAATCAGTTATTAAAATGAATTTGAAATAACCTCATTAATCTGGCATCCTACATAAGACGAAAAGATCACTGTCCCTGTGCTAAGGGCTTCACAAGCCCTTTTGCCTCAGTTCTTACACATCACTATTGCCAAGCTTAAGATTACGCAGTACTGCCTTGGTCTAACTGGCACGCAGATACCATAATCTCTGGAAACTACAATAGTTGGCCAGAGTAACTCATCAATAAAAATATGCTTCAGACATGGAATCATAACCAATTGATTAATTTGGCCTGATTAGGAGCTTATTTCTTCAAATAAAGTTTATATGCAAGACTGTAGTAACTGCATGGAATGTTTGACAGTTCTGCACTTAGAGCAAGAAAGATGACAAACTGCTAAGAAATTTTCAACAGAATCTCATTTTAGACACATCTCAAATTTGTGCTGAAAGCAAGGTACATTTGAGAATAGAAGATTACCATTTCAAATTTTTAACAACATTGTTCACTAGAGCCAAGTGTGTTCCTCTAAGTGTTCCCATACAATAACACAGATATCAGAAGGGCCATATTCCCCCCGTCATAATTCAAAGCAAGCAAAGCCAATGCTCCGAACAACAGCATGCCTACACCTGACTACATTTCCAAGAAATTACTTTTATGAAGTTTCACCAGTTATGTTTCAGTGTCACCTCCAAGCAGTAACCTCTTAGAACAGTGGGATGGAAAGCACTGTTTGCTTAATATATTAGAGCAGTACTCATTCAAAATTCATCGTGGAATCTACCAACCAAGACTAATTCTTACTTTAACATGATGTACACTGCCTCATGGGCAGTTAGCAGATTTTGAGAGCCTGGTTCGTTCAGAAGTGGACCACGTTGCCTGAACCCCGTTAGGACATGCCTTGAGACAGCAGCAGCAGAGCAGTGGACACTAGCCATGTCTCAGTATGTGCTGTGGAACAGTTTAGCTGCAATGGCCACCTTTAGGCAGAGGAGGAAAGAATCTGGGACATCTGGTTTCATCAGTGCAGAAAGTAAGATACATATGAAGTAGTCTCCTTTGCTCATTCTGCAACGTCCTACATTTCAGCAGAATAAAGATACACCAATTGCTTTAACTGAAACTCTAGCACCATCTTGGGGTGGAATTTCACGTGTAATACTACAGGTGTTCAGTGAATGACCTATATTGCATAGGAACTGCAGTAACACAGCTGAAAACCTGCTTGCTCTAGTGAGCAATGCAACCTTTAGCAGAAAACTAGTCAGTTAAAAGATATTTAAGCTTGGATTTATGACCAACAGACAAGCAACATGAGTAACTTCAAACATTATTAGTAGGAAATATACCTACTGAAAAGTCTTTCATAGAATCACAGAATCATTTAGGTTGGAAAAGACCTTTAAGATCATTGAGTCTAACCATAAACCTAGCACTGCCATGTCCACCACCAAACCCTGTCCCTAAGCACCACATCTACACATCTTTTAAATACCTCCAGAGATGGTGACTCAACCACTTCCCTGGGCAGCCTGTTCCGGTGCTTGATAATCCTTTCAGTGAAGAAATCTTTCCTACTACCCAACCTAACCCTGCCCCAGCACAACCCCGGGAGGTTTCCTCTCATCCTCTATCAGGTCTGCACAAGTAACCTCCAATTGCAATCTTGCTCACACAGTATCCGCCTTGCAAAAATATAACACAGGTGATTTTCCAAACTCTTACTTTTTTTACTAAACTTCTGAGTCTCAAAGATACTCCTTTCTGTCTTGTTACTGACAAGTTTCATTATTCAAATGCAAAATAATTTACAGGCTTTCAGAATTGGGACACTTAAAAAAAAAAAAAAAAAAAAAAGAAAGAAGAAAGCGTGCTTCTCAGAAGCTATACATGAACAAAGTGACCTTCTTAGTTTTAGGTGTACCAGACAGGAATTAAAACAACAACAACATCAACAAACAAAAAAACACTGAAAAAAAGTCATTTAATGCTGACAGAAACACTGCTTTGACTTAAGATTTGAGGCAGTAATTTCAGGATAAAATTTCTTATTTTCTTTCAGTTTTACATAAATACTCCCCAGTCCTAAACAGTTGGAGATTTTACGCAGTTTCATTAGAATGGATACCCTTCCTTTGCTAGTTAATTGCAAACCAACACTTTAAAATCTCTTCTACAATTCAGCAGTATAAGAATTAAGATAAGGTCTCTATTCAAGGTCAATATTAACAACCTTTTTAAAACTTGAACAATTCTTCAGCACATCTTTGAACTGCTATTTATACTTCATTCAAGTGTTTTGGAAAAAATAAACTTTAGAACTGCAGTAAGAATAGCAACTGATTACTACATTAAAGTACTTGTTTTAAAAGTTCTTGCCATTATTCTCTCTTCATTTGCTGGCAAGTTGCATTGGACTTATATTTTCTCTGCTTCTAACTTCATCAAGAGCACCTGCAGGCAAAGACCCATACAAATATAGACAACTTGTCACACAAAAAATACTGTCCTCAGAACATACACACATTAACAATTTGCATTCTTACCAGACAGTACCTATGAAAATCAGGCCTCCTCTCACAACAGCACTTAGTCCACAACATGCTTTGCCGCTGCAAAACACAGTGATGCAGAGCAGCCAATAGACTGCAGCTTCCCTGACTTGTCATACTTCGTAACTTAGGAAATGTTTTAGAAATAAACACCAAACTGTAGGCTATTTGAAGTCAAATTATTGTTTTCTGCACCATAAAATTGTAACTAGCGTCTTGGATTTCTGTCTCAGACTAGTGTTTTACAGCATTACTCTTATTAAAAAGAGACAAAAATCTGCATTCAGACAAAACTAAGCTACCAAATAAAGTACTCCCTAAGAATGAATACTATGTAAACGAAAATCCACAAGAAACAATATTTCAAAATATTTGTTTCAACCATTAAATGAAAGACTGACAGAACAGTGTTTACTGTTATCAAGACAATTTTCATCTAACGTATTCTATGACTTCCTCTCCCCATCAAGCAGTTCTGAAGTGACCACCCAACTTTAGGGCCTCTGATTACTGGTAGCAGGGAGGAGAGAGACTGTCTGCAATTTCTCAACATATTACTGGTTTAAGTAATTAAATATAAACATCAAAATTATGGTACCTGGATCTCTGTCATTTCCTTTGAGAGTTAGAAGAGTTATTCTTAACTGTCAATACCCTTACATCCTCTGCACATTTTTCCCCCTAAAATAGATCAGGCTGCAGAGTCCTAAAATCTTCATTAATTGTCTCCCGAATTTTGTTATTTTGTTTGTTTGCTTGTGTGTGTACACACGTGTGTGTGTATATACTCTCTCTATGGACACATACAGGGTAAACATTCTAACCATTTCACTTAAATACAATTTTAAATACACAAAGACTTCTTTCGATTACTCCCAGTAATGGAGCTACCTCAACCTTGCTTGCTTTGCTCCAATGTTAAGGTTGAAAGAGGAGGTTAGGCTTCAAGAGCAAGTGTTTCATTTCCATGTGAGGATATTGGTATTTCCGTCTCCAGCTACTTTGAAAAAAAGGATCACAGAAGAACAGCAATACTATAAGCAAGCTCCAGAACTGCCCATGTGGACTATTGCCAGACCCCTTGCAAGAAGCCTGTGAGAACACCACTGCTAGTTGACATATTTATGAAGATCCTCAAGAACACATCCAACTTCTATCTATTTGACAACACACACAAACAGAAAACACACACAAACAGAAAACACACACAAACAGAAAACACACACAAACAGAAAACACACACAAACAGAAAACACACACAAACAGAAAACACACACAAACAGAAAACACACACAGGTAAACGTTTTCAGATGATTCAGAAAGCAAATAAATTCAAGTGGCATTGGGAAGACGTATTTATTTGTATCTCAATAATTTTTATAAATGCTTCACACACACACCACTAATCATCAATTTTGGCTACAGTTAACAGTATTTTTATCTTTTTGTAGAAATGAAATCATGAACATTGCATGGGGCAGCTTGAATGCCTCAGGAGAAAGAGTATTGTAACATTATGTTCCGCGGTCCAAAAACTACTGATTATTCCTATCAGATTAGCACACAAACATAGGTACAGAAACCAGCCAACACAGGAAATGTGTTTGAAAAGCAGAAAGGATACCTTACAAGTTACTTGCAAATACCACTAGAATCAAAGGAGTATCACTCTTCTCCCAGACTTCAGTGGGAAAAAAAAAAATCTATATTTTTCTCTTTTGCTAAACTAATTACAGAACAGCTTTAAGTAACAACTTTTTTTTTTTTTGGTAAAGGTTTAAAGGTTTGACCCTGTGTTTGAAAATGCATTAAAAAAAAATTATAACCTACAATTTCATTAAAGACAACAAATGTGCAAGCTGAATTGTCTAGGCATGCAAGAGAAGTCAAAATAGCCCTAAAATAACACAAATCTACAGGTTGTAGATTATAGGTTAATGTTGAACAATAAAAATCTGACAAAATGGCAGGAGTCAAAGGAGGAAGTTACTCGTTCAATGTTTCAGATCACACATCTTTTTATTCTTTCAAAACTCTAGTTGAAGGGTTTCTTCCCTTCTTCTGTTTTATGAACTTTCAAGGGGAGGCAGACTAGGGATTATTAATAAATTTACCTCCTTCCTTTTTCTTTTCAACTGGATTTCTCTGTATGATATAAATTTAGCTCTGAGTGATGCTCCCTGGTTTGCAGCTACGCGAAGATGCATCAAGGAAGTAATATCTAAAGCTAAAAATCAACCATCAGTACTTCTGTGGCCTAAGACTACTACTTTTTGTTGTTCATAAAATGAGTATACAAAGATAGTCATATCCTCAAGAAAAACATTACTTCTTGCTATGATTTCTTTATATTTGAATTAACTTTTACAGTAGTCAGAGTTCTGACCTCAATATTCTGTAACTATAAAAGCAAAGCGAATTACCAACAAAATTATATTTTGCATCACTTTGTTAGGATACTAAGTAATGGGAAAATGGGAGTCCAGAAAAATCCCAATTAATCAATTGCCACATTAGCAACTGAACAAATGCCCAAGCAGCCTCACAAAGAGTAAGCCTCTCTATGATGGCAATGCTACTGAAGCTGGTGGTGATGGGAATAACCACACAGATCAACCCACTTCCTTCATTACTCTTGGCCACATATCTTCATCCACTCCTACTGGCACAAGTGTCTCTGTGCTACATATCTGACCAGGAAACCTCTCTGAGTTAACACTCCTTCCACCCCAACCAGGTTAATCTCAGGAAACTGATTCACTTTCTCAATCCAGTTCTCCCCACAACCACACAAACGCTTGCGCAAGCACAAACTGTGACTAGGAAGCCATGTGGAGCAATAACACAACCAGACTGCCTAAGTGGGGTAGAGTTTCTTCTTGCGATAGTGACACGTCAGAGTATTTGTAGATCTGTAAACTAAGAGATAGTCTTTCTAATTTCTGCTGTCTGAAAAGTCTCCTTGAAGAGCTTCCATTGACCTGTGCTACAGATTGTTTCTTCCTTTTAAACATTTCCTTTGGCAGTCTCTTCCTTTCTCTGCTTTTCCATTGAGCTACATGGTATCTGCTGCCTGTGATACCTTCCTTCAGCCTGTTGCCTTCACCTCTCCTCACCCTCTCCAATCAGTACACTTCAACTCCACTTCCACTCATGGATGTAATCTGGAAAGTGAACATTTGCTACTATACATTGCGTTGTGTTTTATTTAGCAATTCTGGATTACACATACAGCATGCACAAAGCAAGATGGCTTTCTGCCCAAATATTCCATTCCTTGCTGCTCACACACAACACAAAGTAAATTTAGAGTTTTAAGAAATACCTTTATGCAAAGTGTTGTGGTAATTTCAACACAACATGGGACATTGCAACTGACTCTGACAAGAATAGGTGAGGGCTTACAGAAAAAGCATGACACTACGTAGTACAGAATCTTTTGTGAAATCCTGCTGCCATACACAGATTTTGTAATTTCCTAAAGAAAACTTTGAAAAACTCTCAGAGAACTCTTCTGGAACCTGCATTTTAAGAAGCCACAAAGTAAAAGATAAGCATCACAGGCTAAATATACCTAACACAAAGAGGGGCATGAAGTCTTAAGAATCTATTAAATAGTCCAAACTTACTTCATCAGAAGCAGAGCGAAGACACTGGACAGCAGCCTGTTTTTTCATTTCCTCTAGTGTTAGATCAGAGCACTTTTTCTTACTCTTTCCCCATTTCTTGTAAGCTCCCTTTTCCCAGCCCAGGAAGATGTCATTCTCCTAAAATCAAAATAAAGAAATTACATTATTTAAAATACATGAGTATCTCAATACTATAGCAGAACGTGACTACAAATAACATACTGTTCAAAATAAAAACAACCTCATCCTGTCTACTAAAATCTACTTTTTTACCAGATTAAAGATTAGTTTGATTACAGAAAACTTGCACTTACTATTCAGAAAAGCACACCTACTTTTCACAGGACACAGAGGCTGCTCACACTTCACTGAAATATTTTCCAATTGCAAAGCATATCCATAAAGATAATTTTATGGCTAGCTTATGGTTGAATATATTACTGTAATTTACACAAAATATGTTAGAGAGTTTCACTGATCTCTGAAATAATAAGGAAGAACAGCAAGCAGTTCAGAGTTAGGATCAAACTTAAGAGAAAGCTAAACAAGCCAAAAGAAGAAAACGCAACGTTAGATCCCAAAGCCTTCAATTCAGTCTCACGATGAACATCATTATGACTCAGATAGCAGTGCCTATCTTAAAATGAATGTGAACTAATTTCAGAAGAAAACTGGGCACTGGGGGGTGGGGGTTGCATTCCCATACATATAAGAACATTTAGCTAAGAACAATAAAAATCAAAGAATGCTATTGTAGTATATGTAATCATCTGAAGCCTGTCCTGCTCATCCAAACAGGCACAATTATGAATGAAAAAATACGTACCCACTTGCAATTCGTTACTCAAAATGAAGATCCAGGCATACCCACAAACGTGCACTGGGTTAACTTAACTTATTCTGCTTTTAGGTGAAAAGTTGATTAAGGCAACATCTACACTAAGAAAACATATATATTACAGTACTTTGTTTTATCTATGCCAACAAAGCTTTACTTTGTACTTGTACATTAAAGCTAACCTCTGCAAGAGCAGCTTTATTGGCCATATACGCCAGCAGTCTGTCAGCAGAACAGCATGAACCTTCATGCTTACAGAAATTTATAAAGCATTTCCTTCAGTTCTCCAAACACGTAATTTGAAAGATATCTGGCACTTGTCTACAAACTTTGATACATTTCAATTTTAAAAAATTTAATCCCTGCAACAAGTACCCAGTTTCTTAAATGGGAGAAGTGAGGCTAAATGGAATTCTCTCTCAGGCACCCACCACAGAGCTGTGTGGATCATGGTCTTATCCCTCCTTCCAGAATATGCACGTTGTTCGTGCACTCTGGGAACAACACGTCTCATCTTGCAGGATGCAACGACTGAGGACAGAGCTTTGGTAGAATCCTCTCCTCCTTTCTACCTCTTTAGACAATAAACAGAAGATTTGCTTCTGACTATATGGCTGTCAGTCACACCTGGCTGCCAGTGCTTCACACCACCATCTGGAGTTTTATGGGGTGGGGACGTGAGGGAGGGAAGCTGTTTAAAACTTGAGTTTTTGAATATTTTTTCCTGCACAAACTCAATGATTTTTAGCCTCAGATTTTACAGGATTAGCAAACACCGTGCATTACAGCTATTCCACATAAAATTTTAAAGTTTAAAATCCTCATGTGAACTACAATATTTATCATCACTCTACATGTATTTGATACAGCCTAAATTTGCGGACCTTGCATTTTCTGCATGCAAACCAAACACCACACCCATAAAACACTATAGACCAGTGAAGAAAATAATCCTTACAGGTAACTCTAGTGTTAAAGTCTATGAGAACTACTTACAAATCAGAATCAGTTACCAAAAAAAAAAAAAAGCACATTACTGTAGAACGGCTAGGAAACAAGAAAATGTCATATTCCCAAGAGTGAGTTTGTAGAACTTGAGGTGTTACACAGAAACTGAGTGAAATTCTGCTTTTATGATGACTAAATTGATTAAAATGGGAAAAAAAAAGATAATCCAGTCATTTCAAATGGCTTAAACTAATCTCTTGCTTTTTCCCCCCATTTTTTTTTCTTTGTCTCCAGAGTCAGGAGACCATTAGTAGGTTTACTCCTTAAACTGGAAAATATTAAGTCCATGACAAACAGGAAAGCAAGCCATTCAACAAAACATTCTGCATGCATAAAGGCAAGCAAACTAGTTACTTCACATGGAAAGAATCACTAAGGCTTCCATTCTCTTCAGCTACTGGAGGCCTTCATTTACCTTTGTTTCCTAACAGAACTAGAGATCATATGATAATGCACATTTTAATGCAAGAGCTGTACCATAACTTTGAATTTTCACAATTCTGTCAGTGGTCACTGAAAGTTTCATTGAAGTGATGCCACCCCAAACCTACAGGTTTAAAAAGTGTGCAAACGCACAGAAGAATAACTGAAATTTGGCTTACAAAATTCTAGCACTGAAAACAGACTACCAAACTTAAATTTTTAAGGGACGACTATACAATACTAAATAGGTATCAACAGGAAGCCAAGGCCATCTGGATATTGAAAAAATTCAAGTTTGAATACCTAAACTGCTATTAAACATCTCTTCATCAGAGTCCTACTGTACTTACCTACTACATAACTAGCTAATTGCACAGTAGAGGTTTTAAATTGTCATGACACCAAAAGTGCAAAGTTTCAAGACAATAATGACTTAAGAACCATATATGTGATTTAAGGAATGTTGCTAAAGTATCTGTATTCTTTATGCTAATGCTGCCTCAAGAAAACCAATATTTGGAGTGCTTAATTCAATCCTGAATTAATATATGGGTGCAAATTTTAGAAAGAGACTTCTAAATTATTTCTCCTGCTCAGCTACACAAAAGCAGCAATTCTACCACTTCCCTCCACCCTATCAAGAAATTGGAGGAGCAAAAGAAAAGCAAGTTTGGTGGTGATTCTTCTTACTTTCATATGTTATAAAGTTAATAGAGAAAAACCTACTATCAGTAAGGGAACAAACATGACACCTTGTGATAAGACTGGAAGAAAATTGTTTTGAAGCTCAGTCTACATAAAAGAAAAATTAAACATACTTAAAACATACTTCAGGAATCCTGCAGGAACTACCCACATTTCATAAAAGCTGGAGTCAAGTTCACTGGTGCAGAAACACTAGATGACTCAAGGACCTAGTTTCTATTCAGGTAAGGCAAAATTTCAGCCTGTTTACTTATCAGCAGAACACACAGGAATGGAATCAGATTTAATAACCTGACCAACAAACTCCTTAAATAGGGAAATCAAATCAGCAGAAAAATGTTTTTTAAAGATCAGATTTTTTTTTTGTAAGAGGTAAGTTCAGGGAAACAGATTCCCTAAGATTCTCCCTGCATAAATGCACTACAGATTGAATTAGATGCACACTAAGATAAACAAATATAATGTATATCGAGTTTTCAGATAATCTCTTGAACAGCCATAATTATCTATATGGTCAACATTTCTATTTCAAGTTATATACGAGAGACTTTAGAGCAAGGATTTCCATTCTCTTAAAGAAGAAAATGCTGAGTTAAAAAGAATTTGGAATTCGAGAATTTTGAAGAACTCCTCTTTTTTGAGCATTTTAATTTCAGCACAAACCAGTTGCTATTTAAGCATATTACCAGCCGGGCACTTCTTACTGTAGTAAAAGTTACTGCTGGCCAGCCAAAACGTGCTGCTTCAACAAGCAAGTTCCAGTAACAAGTTCATATGAAAAACAAGAAGCATTCAATGTCATCATTTCTCAAATACAAAATAATCACACAGAGTGTGTCTCTTCCTTTAAGAATCCAACTCAAAGAATACCATCAAAATAAGTAACCCAAACATCCAGACAAGATCATCTAACCTGAAAAAGAATTCCCAGAATTAAGGTATGCAAGCAGAGTCCTACAAGACTAACATATGTGAACAATTTCTCCTCCTTACTATTCTCAGTTATTAGATTAAGAGGTATCTCCAAGGAAGGAGAAAAAAATTACCCACTTTTTTTTAAAAAGGGGCAAACGTTTGCCAAAGACTCAGCAGAACAGTTGATCAGTATTTTGGCCATGAAGAGTTTGGAATTGTACATCTACCGAATGGGAGGCCAGTGCCTGTCCTGTGCAGCACAAAGATTAAGTTTTGTCTGCTTGTTCCAAACTGGGGCATTAGCCTGCAGACTCCTCTACTAAGCTGCAGGAGAAACCTTTCTTACAGAACTTTTTACAATATGCTCAAATGCCATTAAAATAGATCATCAAATTACTGGACAGGCCAAAGGGAAAAATAAAACAAATGCTCATATGGAGAGAGTGAACAGTGAATGCATATTCCAGCGTTCCTTAGGAAGAAGCTCAAAAACAGTGTAAGACAGATCACCTAGAACAAGTGCTATACTGAGGTCATGGATTGTACAAGACACCACAAATCCCAAAATGTTTTGACAGAACTACAGAATTTGCAGATTTTTACTCTGCCTGTGAAACAGAAGAGTCTCAACTCAATCCGGCAGTGTCCTCCAAAGGCATGCACATTATCTTTTGCCTAACACACCCAAAATAATTCCTGAAGATCAACACGCAGTCCACAAAATTTCCCTTCTAAATTTAATTATCGGTATATATTAAGTATCAAGGTTTATAGTGAATAAATGAATACAAAAACTATATAACCTGACATAATGAAAACCTAGGTAGTCCAGCAGTCCTGATATCTTCTGGCAGCAACAGTTTTTACTGCATTAGTGTTTAACTAAATCCAATGTTCGCATAGACAGGTACAAACCATTGTACACTGCAAGAAAGCTTTTCCAAAAAGTTATTCAAAGAACTCCAGAAATAAACTCTTGACATGTTTGGATAGGCAAGGAATGGAAGAAGCCATAAATTATATCCCAAATGGAACAGGTCCTCACTACCTCTAGCAGGATCTTGTAATGGAGAATTGGGGGAAAGTGCAACAGATTACACACATTATCTTAAAGGTAAAATACACAAGAAGCAGACTGTATAAATACCTTGACTGATTTTCCCTGAAAAAAATACTTCCCCTATGCCAAGATTCAGGAAAAACTCTCATGGATTACTTAGAGCCACCAGGATATACTTCTTCATAATTGCTTTTGCAAAAATTTGAAGATGTATTGCATCTCATTATAATTAATGAGAAAGGTCTAATGAGCCAGGATCATCTCAGACATTCCTCACAGGCTGCCTCAGACTCAGACAAAGATAGTGAGATAATACATATGGAAGACATTTCAGAAGAAAACATGAGAACAGTGGCACAAGCTCAGCTTCTATTCTCCAAAAGCCTTGCAACAAGAGGTTCAGCAGACAAACAGCGGGTAAGTACACTTTCGGAGAGCAGCACAAGTTTTCTCTGTGTCAAAAGACATGCTACTGAAGAATGGAGAGGACTTGAAAATACTAATGTTAGATAATTACTCCAAATCCAGGTATCATCAGGGAAAGAATTCATCTTAGACTTTTTGTGAAAAGTCAGAAAACCCTCTGGCTGCTACAGCTGCCTCTTTCCTGGTTGCTGTAACCAGAACACTGCAATCCTATGCAGTTGGACTGTAACAGAACAGCTGATAATATATCAGACCACACCACACACTGCTATGACTTCAAGGTCCTCAAGGCATTCAGGACTGATGATTCCACTATTTGCAGGCAGGTAAGAAATTCACCTATTGAAACTAATCAATGAGTATAAAATCCTGTAAACCAAGTTTCTGTCAATTATAAATATTGCTTATAATCCTACCAACTTCAAAGGGCAGTCTATGTGTTGTTCACCAATTAGAAGTTACTCCAGGCTGAAACCAAGCAGAAGAAATTTGATCACACCCACTCCCAAGAGAGAGAACGTGCAAATGCTACATCTGTTGAAATCTTATACTTGTTGAGCAGGGTGCCTTTAGAGTTTTCCCGTTAAAGTAAAAGCAGAAAAGAAGAAAATTTAGCAAGGCTATAGCTACAGCTATAAAGACATCATCCTACCTATATGACAGAAAACAAAGCCAAGACCTCAACAGAAACTGCCACTACAGAGTCCAGATATCTGAAAGGGACATGCTATGACTGGAGAAGTTAATTCACAGCATTTATGGTTGCTCTCTTGGACCTAGGAATACAGTTGTGTTGCAAGCATCACAGACCACTGTAATCATGCGATTCTGTGTGAATACATGCAGTGCACAGCTATGCTTGGAAACACATAGTGAGTGTACCGTCACGCAATGGTCTGCTGTACCTTCTTAGTGCGCTTTGTATCTCAGCCCCAGAATCTGAAACAGTACAATTATATCAGCACAGAGATGGATGCAAATAAGTCCTGACTGTTAGGAGGACTGACCAGCCTGGCACTTGAGCTTCTACCTCTGCATTGCATTATATAAGCTTTTGTCAGAATACTTTAGCAGTCATAAAAATAAAAAAGTGATTGCTATTCTTTTTGCATGACTGTGAGAGATTCACCATAACTAAGCATTAGATGCTAGTTAGAAAGCCACAGAAAGGTAATACAGTACTGCTTTAAGAGATAGCTTTGATTACTCAGGGCAGAACCTAACAATAACGTTTTAACTATATTACACACATGTGCCTACTTCACTAGGATAGTACCTAAGATAGGCACCACAGAGCATTTCAACGTGATCACTCACACCAGTAGGAAGGCAGAATACAGTTTGAAAAACAAAAATTTCGCAGATAACCAGTCCTTGAGAACAAGTACTTTTCTTTTGCACTAATCACAGAATGGTAGGGGTTGGCAGGGACCTCTGGAGATCATCTCGTCCAACCCTGCTGCTTGAGCAGGGACACCCAGAGCAGGGGGCACAGGAACGTGTCCAGGTGGGGTTTGAATGTCTCCAGGGAAGGGACTCCACAATCTCTCTGGGCAGCCTGTGCCACTGCTCACAGTACCTGTCACCCTCACAGTAAAGAAGTTTCTTCTCATGTTTAAGTGGAACTTCTTGTGTTCCAACTTGTGCCCATTGCCCCTTGTCCTGTCACTGGGCACCACTGAAGAGAGTCTAGACCCATCGTTCTGACACCCTCCTTTTAGATATTTATAGGTATTGATGAAATCTCCCCACAGCCTTCTCTTGTACAAGTCTCCCAGCCTTTCCTTGTAAGGGAGACGCTCCAGCCCCCTGATCATCTTGGTAGAGCTGAAGCTGACTACCCTGAAACCTGTACAGTTTGCTCAAATACAATGACCCTGAGAGCTTAATGCTGAGCTCCAATCCCTGCCACCACAATTCCTATCCCTAAAACAGAATAAAGAATACAAATGCCTGGTCTATGATACTCTGAATCTACCCGACATCTAACACTAAGACAGAAATACAGAACAGAGCAGTTGTTATAACAAGCAAAATGCCAATGAAAAATTAACACATTTTTTTAAAAAAAGAGAAGAAAATAAGTAAGTCCCACAGAGACACTGCACCAGTACAAATTTGAGTTGCATTGGTCAGAACTGTTACATGAGCTTTAGCTGGAAGCTCTGTACTGACAGCACCTGCAAAGTAATCCAACTGAAGCAACTTCAGCACCTGCAAAACAACTATAGGTGCAGCTGTTCTTCCCAAGCTGATCTACAGATGCTTTCACAGGACAAAGCCCATTGCACTGGGGAATCACATCTGTTCTAAGACTGAAAACAAGAGGCCCTACCTACCCTGCTGCACACACAGCGCTTCACAGAGGGTATCTGGGAGTTTTCTGAGGCACTTGCCTTCACAGTAAAGTCATTTCAGTCATCTCCCACTGCTTAATCAAAGAGCAATCCACATCCTCCTGATTTTTCTCACCAAGTTAATATTGCATACAGAAGATTTTTTTCCCAAAGTTTAAATATGACAGTGTGAGTCATATAGTCTTCACCCAGTCACTCCTGAATTGTAGGGGGAGGGTGGGAGGAGCACAGCTGAATTTTCCTCTATAAAATTTTCAAGTTAGTTATCTGAGCTCTTACAAAAGTTAAACTATTTTGTATTAATAAATAATGTTTATGGGCATATTAATGTGAAGATATAGTAGTTTTCTAAACATGATAAATCTGCTCTTCTTCAGTTTACATGTTTATCAGAAAAAGAGGGTTTTTATTCCCAACCCTGCAAACATGTACACATCTGAATACTTAAAAGATTTCAAATTAATCATATAAAAAAAAAGTACAGGTGGAAGTCTTGGTTGCACAGTTCTCTTTGCTACCTAACTAGTCTTTTCTTCATACAAAAATTTCCACTACTTGAATTTTACATACTTAGTTTGGGTAATGATTAAAAAACTCAAGTCAGAAAATTTTAAAAATTGTTCCTACAGGAATGCTGCACAGCTTAATAAGCGGTAACACAAACACAAACTAAACTAGAATGTTTTGCATTCAAGAAATTTACTTCTACATGTGGTTGGTAAACTCTAAAGCTTAATAACACTTGATGCAGCAGTCACACAGCATTACCCTACTATAACTGAACTATACTCTGAATATTTTAATGCACTAAAAAAATTGGGTTTGAGTGACGCACAATTATTTCTTAGGAACCATTAAAAAGCAGTTGCAATTATCCTAGAACCTGCATTGTCATCTTTTGTTAAATCGGCATAGCAACCAGACTAACATTTAATACAGGTTTAGTGTAGTACAGAGGACCAAATCCTCATTTCTCCTCCTATCTTTAGGTTATGGATGAGATTTTCACTTCAAAACAAACACAACAATACATATCCTCTTGCTCCTAGTTTTTCTTATGTATATTTTAGAATATAAATCTAGACATCAGGTCCCTCTACTGGGTTAACATGGGATGGCAGGGAGAACAAATGCCTCACGTTCGACGGGATCCTGGAACCTAGCAGCTGCATCACAAGTGCTGTCAACAAAAAGCATCCCGTGTCACCAGCGCACGCTAGCCAAATGCGTAAGAGCAGGCAATGATATCCCCACCCAGTTCAGAGTGATAGGCCAAAAGCATTTACAGAGATAAAACCACAGAGTAAAGACCTAAAATTTATCATATGTGGGCTGAGGTCTCTTTCTTCTCTTAATATGAAAAAGAAAACTACATTTTGGACTTTAAATAGGTATTTGCTAATGATGAAAATGCAAGAATAAAAACTATGATCAGAGAGTCAGGAGAAGCATAGCTATAGTTCTGAAGACTTTTTGTATACCTCCATGTAAAAGATTACCTGAATGGAACTACTTCAAATCAATCTACAAATGATTAGTCTTCCAGAATGAAACCCTCCCTCTTCTAAACTGAAAAATTAAAAGGAAAACTCTCATGCTGGTCACAGAAGAACCCAGTTTGCAGTACAACAGGTACTTCATTCTGAGAGTTAGGAAAATACATTTTAAAAACAATTTTTGGGGGATTTTCACTTTTGAGGGTCAGAAAAAAAGTCAACTTCCAAAAATGAGTTGAAAGAAGTAGATCAAAAGCAACAGAAGACATTTGATATGTAAAGTATGCATAACAAATGCATTTAGACCTTCATGCTGCATGACCAAAGGCTTACAAACAAAGCCTTTATCTCACAGGCTGTCTAGCTGTTGGGTTTGGTTTTTAGGTTTTTTTAATAAAGGCTCCATGCCTTCAAAAGGGAGAACAGTCTGCAGGCAAAAAAACCCCGTGAACTTGTTATATTTGGAAACAGCTATGCTTACAAATAGTATATAAAAGATACAACAGAGAATACATTTTAATACTGTACAAATAAAGATCAACGAAAATGTTTCACACAGAATATATTTTAAGGCAATACCTTTCACTTCATGCAGATTACGCTATCTTAATGCATTATTTACTGTATCACAAACTTTTTTGAGAACACGTGTATCCACAAATATACTTTTAAGTAGCGTCTAAATAACAGTCAGAAACCTTTAAAGCACCTAGCTGGTTTAACATTAGGAAACTAGGAGTAAGGCATTCTGATTAAAAACCAATCTAGGCTGAAGTCAAAAGGCTGTCTCACAATGTTCAGATCTCCCCCAACAGCAATTCTCTGGGTCCCCAAAGTTAAAGATTTGTCACTAATTTCTCGGGGTTTCCCCTTAATTTATCCTTTGTTCCAAAATAAGAAAAATCAGTAATAAAATGCAAATTACGAAAGCATATATACCTAACAGAAAGATTCTGCACTTTAGTTACCATCACAGTCAGTAAACTATACCAATTTTATGAGGTTTTCCTTAACAGACCAAAAGCATCCAAAAGGTCATCTACCTTTTGGTCATCAGACCATTAATAGGCCTTAAATCTTAAAAAAAAAAGAACTAAAACAAAGAAAACCCCTAACACATCTAAATAATTAATATAATGCTATATAACATCGCTCAACAGATTCCTTTAGTAATTTTAACCACACAGACATCAAATTTACATGTAAATCAATTTGAGAATCACGTTCTCCAGAAAGTCTGTAAGCAAGAAACATCTTTGTTTCTATAAAAAAGGCAAATCTACCACTGAAGCCCTTACTTGTCTTTTGATATGACAGACCTAAACTAACTAGCCACAAAAAACCCAAACTCTTTCTGTGAACATCCTGCTGTGTCACAATGATCAAGGAAAATGTACAATTCATACTGTCTTTGTATGCTCTCCTCCATCAGTCAACGCTGGGGAAAAATCCCCAAAAGCCTCTTCCCTTCCGTCCTCTTAAACCCCCGCACCAGCAATACCATTACTGGCGGGGGGGGGGGGGGGGGGGGGGGGGGGGAGGGTGGGAAAAGGAAAGAAAAAAGCACACACAGTAAGAATGAAGGACTGCTTATGAACTTTTTTACATCTTAAGCTTTTAGACTCAAGTATGGCTTGAACAAGAATTGTGCTATTAACGTCAATGATAATTAAGTGGTTTTCTATTTTAAAAAATACTCAAGTACTGAGGTTAAAATGTGTATATTAAGGAGGTGTTACAGTAATTCTTGATAAGTATGTATAACATATGTATACCCATAGCAGTACTGGAAGATCTTGGTACCACAGTACAATTTACCATAAACAAGATTCCTTTCTTGAAAGTTCTAGTACTTTGAAACACAGCTGGGCAAAACATACTTGTTTATCAATTTTCCCAGTATTTTTATAGATATTTCAGTTCAAGCCAATGAGTCAGAATAAAAACTGCAAACATTCCAGTAAAATTTGGTTGCAATGTATTAGGGTTTTACTTTCACCAATGTTTTCTGTACTGCGCCTCCCTTCATAGCCCCCCACGCAAGTACTTGCAAAAAGCTCCTATCAACTCTTAAAAGTCATGATTTATTGATTTATCATTTTGCGATATTGAGCCTGCATCCATATAATGATACGCAACAGAGACCACTCTAATTGGGCAAGACATGGAATTAACAGTAATAATAAAATAAAAAAACACCCACCCAAACAAAAAAGACTCAATAGACTCACACACAAAAATCCCAAAACAAACAAAAACGAAGGAAAAAAAAAAAACAACCAAGCCCACACACCAACCCCTTAAACACATTTTATCTTCTATCCACGTATCAAACTACCTCACTGTACAGACAGATAATACTGGAGGAAGAGAGGCCAAGTGACCAAAGCCACAGAGGTCTGCATCAGAATCAAGACCAGAAACCACATAATATGTATCACTAAGAAACCAGAAGGGAACACCCTGCTTATTCCCAAAAATAACCCTGAAGACCTAGCCAATCAAGACTCCTATATTCTTTTGAAATAGTTCTAAATGTAAACTGAAGTGACTGATAACACAAGAACACTGATATCTTACTTAGCCAGCTATGCCTAGTAAGGTTGAGGATGGTTTTTCATTCATTTTTTGTTTTAAATCTTTCTGTACTTACCTGACAGAACCTCAGTCCAGGACTTCAGAGTTCCATTTCCCTGCTACAGTTGATGACACCAGAACACTACAAAGCAAGCACGGAAGGAGGCTCCCTGAAGGACTGAAACAGTGCTACTGATGTCATCAACATTCTGAGGTAGGAAGACCCTACGACCACCTTAACTTCAGTTTGCAACATTTCTAATGAAGATGATTTATACAGTATCCGTAAGATAAAGACTGCCTAAATTTGTCCTCTTCACCACCCCACTCCCAAAAAAGGCACATTGGAATGGATTGTTCATGTGTGTAATCTCGTTCTGGGTATTCAGAGATCACACATTTCTTTTCACCTGTTCAAAACAGAAGCTATTGCAGTGTTTTTGGGAAGAAGTAATGGTTAATCACTCCCCACAGAAACAGAGTTCTAGAAGCAAAGAATCATAGAATCATACAATCATAGGCCCAGGTTGGAAGGAACCTCAAAAGATCATCTGGTCCACCCTTCCAAGGGAAAGGGAGCCTAGGTAAAATTGTCTAGCACCCTGTCCTACTGCATCGTGAAAACCTCCAGCAATGGGGACTCTTATCACATTCCTGAGGAAGCTGTTCCAGTGAATGTTTGCTCTTGGGGGGGAGCGGGGATGGATTTCTTTCACCTATTGAGATGAAACTTCACCCAGTGCAACTTGTACCCGTTGTCCCTTGTCTTCTCCAGGCGGCTCCTTCTGAAGAGAGCATCTCCGTCCTCTTTGTAGCTGTCCTTTAAGTTGGGAAGAATTCATTGCAATAAACCCACTATTGAGAAAAGTTCTTTCCCTGGAAATTCCGTCATCTTTCTCAATAATCAAAGGAATCGTACAGGAGAAAAAATTCCTGAGATGCCAAGAACCAACTCTTCCATAGGAATTAATCTGAATTAAAGGAGCCCAGCAGCTCTCAGTATTTTACTCCTAAATTATTCCTCATTTAGATGTTTGATTGCTGCACTCTTCCCTGATTTCTATTTGTAAACAACACCAGTATTTGGTTTTTTCCCTTTGTCTTAATGTTGTACCCATCATCAAAATTGGACTGAAACTGCTTAGATGCAAGCATATGCTTTAGAGTACAGATTTTCTTGCTTCTGACTGACTTAACTAAACAAAAATTAATTTTAAAATGCCAGGTCATACAAATAACGAGGAGGCAATAAGTAAAATAAAAATAATTTTAAAAAAAGAACAAGTACATGCATTTTAAGATTTTTTTCAATTCTCCAGATAAGAAATTTGTATCTGCAGTCTTTAAAGACTAAGCTATTTGAGAAAGCAATTAGGTAACAGTATGCTTCACAACATATACATTCAAACATTATTACAGAATATCATCCCAAAACTAAATTGATATTAGGACTCAAAGCTTGCAAAGTGGTTATTTGAAGTAGAGGGAACAGATGCAATAAAAGCATATATTATATCTCTAATATAATTATATATATAATTATATATAATATAAGCAGGATCAAATTGGAGGAGTCGGAAAAGAAACTTCCAGCTTCTTCAGATCTCAATGTTGTTCAGAAGACATTCTGTACGTTTGCACTACAGCACCCACTCAGCAACACAGGTTTGGCTACCCTGTCAGTGTGTGGTATTCTTCCCTCTTTGGCTCATTAGGTTCAAATAATCAACTTGGAAAAAGAACAGACACATTCCTTAAAGCTCAGCTATCAACCCACAAAGCACACAGTTAAGGTATCAAAACGAGAAATAAACCAAATGAGGTTTTCATAATATAGTCACCCAACTCCTTGCAAAGCCTGATAAAAAGAAAACTAATTTTGTCACTTCAGTCGTTTCAAATTATCACAGTAGCAACCCCACCACAAAGCTCTGAAATGGACTGAAAAGAAACAAGTCTTCATTTTTCCCCAAGGCCACAGGGCTATCTATAAAGCTCCTCCAATTCTGATGTAGTTTCACCTGGCTTCTTTTTTCTGTCCTCGCCCCACACCCTCATTTCAAACAGGTTTTCAAACTTTATTCTGTCCCCTTCTAAAAAACAGCTACTCATGTCTGACCATGACCTAAGTAAGTTCACTGTTAGGGTACATTCTAAAAGAGTGCTTACAGTGGGGGGAGTTTAAATTATTATTAATCATGAGGTTGTTCCTGGTGACTTCCACTACTGCCAGATAGACTTTTGAATAAAAATTACTTTTGCACATAAAGTTTTCTGTTTCTCACAATGGAAGTGTGAAGGCTTTTATGCACAGTAATGGTTGCTAAGAGTTCAGAAACTGGCAGCATCTGACATTAACTTTTTTTCTGCTTCAGGTACATTTACATCTATTCCACAATACCCTACCCTGCTCTTGCTGGATTTTAAAACAGTAAACTAGGAAAAAAAAAAAAAAGAAAGTTCTGAAGCAGTTAGGTAACAATGTGTGAAGTATAACCAAAACAGCAGCAACAAAAAAGTAATAATTAAGCCACCAAGTAAAAGGTACTTGCTTTCCTTCCTTTCCACTGTAATCATAGCCACCTTGTAAGATGAAGTCTATGATCAACAGCATCCTCATCCCTTCTTGAAGACTTTCAGAACTTTCCTGAGTCCTATATTGAGAAAATTCCACTAATAAAAGTCTTTTGATACAGGTTGATGACGCAGAGAAATTAAAATTAAAAAAGAAAAAAAGAAAAAAAAGACGAAAAAAAGAGGTGAAATCTTGACTGAAAAGTATGTTCTAGGGACACATAAAATCCATAGCAATAAAGGCACAAGGAAACAGTAACAGAGCTGTGCCTGATACACAGCTTTACCTTCTTCCCCTGCCCTTTTTGAATTACAGCCATGTATAGTGACTCACTGTTCCGCAACTCTTTTGCATGTCTTTTATCAGGATTCAGCACTAACATTCTTTTAAGAGATGAATAATGAATATGCAATAACATATTTTAAATACTTGAATACTAAAAAAAAGTGGGTTTTATTCTTTACTGAAAATAGCACAAGATTAAATCTATGAGGAGAGTGATGGGGAGTCTACAAACTACTGTGAAGAGGCCAATTTGACACACAGTTTATAAGAATTACATTAGTTTACTAACATTCCAATATTAAATTAACCTTATAATCACAAGTACTGAAGGTCTGCATTTATGATACAGAACATTCTGGTGTTAATAATTATTATATTAATTGTAGCAATGTGAAAATTTTGTTTACAGTAATTGCTCATACATCAAACTACATTAATCTCAGTTCAGCCACCAAATTGGATCTCCGTGTGGTTTATACCCTCCTTCCACCCACACACTGAAAGAGAACCACCCGCCATCTGAGCCATATCCATGTATAAGACACAAAACATAACTGATACAAAAACTCACTTGCACTGGACAACATCTAAAATATGTAAATACCTGTTCCTGCAGGTCGTAGTCATAGCTATCATGCAGCAGAAGACTGAGGACATACCGAGTATAAATCATGGCATCAATGCCACACTTCTCTAGCTCTTGTCCCAGCCAGGTCTGCACTGGACCCAAAGCATGTAGCAGAGACATTTCAGAAACAGATACAGGGCCTGGATAAGAGCTTGAGGAGCTTTCAGATGGCAAACCATCCACAACAACTGTACAGATAGGGCGCATGAATCTAGGTGGTTGGCATCCTTATAACGTGAAGCATTTTCTGTAGTTGATATTCCGTCGATATCTGGAGGTGATTTTCACTCCAGTAAATAGGAGAGAGGCTTGACTTCTAGGACAATCATTTATATTTCCTGGCAGTTAGCCGTCTAGAGACGAACATCACTCTTCAGGCATGACCAGTGAATAAACTAAATCGTAATAGCAAACACATATGTAGATGTGTTTTTCTACCTTAATTTCACATTGAGGCCAGACGCAAGTCCCCAGCAGGACCTATAAAGAGGAAAAAATGATAAGTTGTGATAATATGTATCCATGCATGAATAATATTAAACAGTGCAAAACACAATCAATGTAGAAAGCAGTCGTTTACATGCTGCTTAATCCACATATATAGTACACCTATTCAGTGTCATTTTGAAGAATAACAGGAATTATTCCAACTTTAAAGCTGACTTTTAGAAAAGGTACTTTTTAGTACAGGAAAAGAGACTATCATCAAATACTTCACAACTAATCTGTTGATTGAGATATGTTTGACCTAGCTTTATGGGAAAGTTCAGATTGTATTACTTTCATTATCAGCTAAAAAATCCACTTTGATTAAAAAAAAAAACAACCAAAAAAAACAAACAAAAAAACCCCACCAACCACCCAAAACCACCCCTGAATCTATGCTGGTATGCATAAAGGCTGACTGTATATTTTGCATCACTAGAAGACAATATAATCCTACTGTTTTGCAGTGATTTCAATTTCTGGATCAGAAAAAAAAAGGCTTGCTTATAAAACACTGAATTAAGGAAATTCATCTGGCCAGGAGTTTCATAAATCCCACCATTAAATAGTTGCTATCTTCAAATATCTCTGGAATAACTTAAAAAATTTGAGCAGAACACAATTTATCAGTGCCAGAATTAACATTTAACCCTCTTTACAGAAAACATATACCAGTCTCACCTGAGAGCTTACATTGCAAGCCACATTCTAAAATGAAACAAACCATCCTAAGACTTGTATCACCCACAAACCCAAATCAAACTCTCTAAGTAAGGGGCAGAAGGTGCAAGCACCACACACATAGGCATTCTGCCCTCTAACCCAGAAAAGTCTAGTCTGCCAATCAACCACATGCCAATCTGGAATTTGTGTAGGCCTTCTCTCTCTTCTCCAGCTTCCCAGCAAGAGAAAACAATGCTCAAATCCTAGCACAAAATATACCCCTCCACTGAAAGAAAACAGAGACTAAAGGATCTACGCAAAATCTACTGTTTTGTTTCAACCCCAATGCAAGATAACCAACACACTCAAAACAGACATCACCTTATGTAACTATCTGAACATTATACTGTGGGCAGCATGTGTTTTGCAGCCAAATGAAATAGAAAGGTGACCTTTCAGTTGATACCTATGTCCACACAACAAACGATCTTAGTTTTTAGGAGCTTTCTTTGCATCACCACCCAGGTACAACTGTATATTCCAGATCTTTTACTGAGTCAGTTGCAACATCATCAAAAAAGAAACCCATTATAATCAGTTGCTACAAAGTTGAAAAAACCCTATGCTATGCTGAAGCCACATTACTTCTCTGATGTCAATGTTCATTTTGAGAAAGTAGGTAATGCAAGAGTATTCAATTTTTGTCAGTAACATGTTTGTATTAGTCAGAATCTCATAAGCACAAATAACAGTAGGTAGAAACATCCTACAAAGGGCCTCGAGGTTACTGCTTCATCATGTAATTAGAGAACAGTAAGTATGAGAAAAGTCTAATATTGTGACCAAGATACTCCAAATCAAGAGCCACCAGTCCCAACTCTGAAGCAGTCCATATTCTCTTAAGTGTTTAAGAACAACATTCCACTCAAAGATCTATTTCATCCTTCTCCTGTTAGTACTCCACATTACAGCATGTGATGAACACTCCTCTCCTAAACCAACGCCACAATCCCAGTCAGCTCCCCCAAACCCCAGGTTTCAAAGATCTGGGCAAACTGACACTCAATTTGTCTTTCTTGAGACATGAAGCAGAACTCCCCAAACTTTCAGGAAATCAACAACTTTTCACAGAATCACAGAATGGTAAAGGTTGGAAGGGACCTCTGGAGATCCTCTTGTCCAACCCCCTGCTTGAGCAGGCACACCCAGAGCAGGGGGCACAGGAACACATCCAGGCAGGGTTTCAATGTCTCCAGGGAAGGAGACTCCACAGCCTCCCTGGGCAGCCTGTGCCGCTGCTCTGGCAGCCGCACAGGAAAGAAGTTTCTTCTCATATTGAGGCAGAACTTCTTGTGTTCCAACTTGTGCCCATTGCCCCTTGGCCTGTCATTGGGCTCTAATGAAAAGAGCCTAGTCCCATCGTCCTGACACCCACCCTTTAGATATTTGATGAGATCCCCTCTCAGTCTTCTCTTCTCCAGGGTGAACAAACCCAGGTCTCTCAGCCTTTCCTCATAAGAGAGATGATCCAGTCCCCTGATCATCTTGGTAGTTCTTTGCTGGACTTGCTCAAGCAGTGCCACGTCCTTCTTAAACTGGGGGGCCCAGAACTAGACACAGGACTCCAAATGTGGTCTCACTAGGGCAGAGCAGAGGGGGAGGATAACCTCTCTCGACCTGCTGGCCACACTCCTTTTAATGCACCCCAGAGTACCATTGGCCGCCTTGGCCACAAGGGCACAGTGCTGGCTCAGGTCAGCTTGCTGCCCACCAGCACTCCCAGGTCCTTCTCAGCAGAGCCGCTTTCCAGTAGTTCAGCCCCCAGCCAGTACTGGTGCATGGAGTTGTTCCTTCCCTGGTGCAGGACCCTACACTTGTTTGTGTTGAATTTCATTAGGTTCCCCTGAGCCCAGCTCTCCAGGTGTCACTGAATAGCAGCACAGCCTTCTGGTGCATCAGCCACTCCTCCTGCAAACTTGCTGCAGTTACGCTCTGTTCCATCATCCAGATCAATTTCTGTCAATTTTTGACAGAATTGACAGAAAGTTCCACTCAAAAGGGGAGTTACAACGGGGTGGATGGGGAGGAAAGATCAGGAAAAAAGTGAGAAAGTGCCCAAACAAGAAACCAATTTATTCTAATTCAGCAGGTCTCCCATCTACCCATAGTCTTTCCTTTTACAAAGTAAAACACACATTCCAAGTACCCTTTGGTTTGCAAAGATACCATCAAAAGCAGTCAAGAGAGGTGGGGTGGAGAGGGCTTGGTTAAAATGATCGCATTTTTCATTGATGCAGGACAGACTGGGATCCACCTGGCTGGAGAGCAGCTCTGTGGAAAGGGACCTGGGGGTCCTGGTGGACAGAACGCTCAACATGAGCAAAGAGTGTGCTGCTGCAGCCAAGGCGGCCAACAGGATGCTGGGTTGCATCAAAAAGGGCATCACCAGCAGAGAGAAAGAAGTCATCATCCCACTCTACTCAGCGCTTGTCAGGCCACGCCTGGAGTACTGTGTACAGTTCTGGTCCCCGCTATACAAAAAGGATGAGGACAGGCTGGAAGGGGCCCAGAGAAGGGCCACCAAGGTGATCAAAGGACTGGGAAGCTGCCATACGAGGATAGGCTGGGAGAGCTGGGTTTGTTCAGCCTTGAGAAAAGGAGGCTCAGAGGGGATCTCATCACCATATACCAGTACTTAAGGGGTAGCTACAAAGAAGATGGAGACTCCCTTTTCACAAGGAATCCCATGGAGAGGACAAGGGGGAATGGGCACAAGCTGCTCTTGGGGAGATTCTGATTGGACACCAGAGGGAAATTTTTCACAGTGAGGACAGTCACCCATTGGAACAATTTCCCCAGGGAAGTGGTTGACTCGGCCACGTTGGACACCTTCAAGAGTTGTCTGGACAGGGTGCTGGGCCATCTTGTCTAGGCTGTGCTCTTCCTAGAAAGGTTGGACTAGATGATCCCTGAGGTCCCTTCCAACCTATGATTCTGTGATTTTTTCATTGAAGTTTTTGGGTATCCAATATAGCAAAGCAATGGGCTTCTGGAAATTAAGTTACTTCAATCAAAAGTGACTGCATCAGTGGACAATGGAAGAGCTATAGATGTCACCTATCTAGAGTTCTGTAAGGTCTTTTACAAGGTCCCACACAACATCCTTGCTGCTAAATTGGGGAGAAATGGATTTGATAGATGGACTATTAGATGGATAAAGAATTGGCTGGATGGCCATGTCCAAAGAGTTACAGTCAATGGCTCAATGTCCAGGTGGAAACCAGTAATGAGTGGCGTCCCTCTAAGGTGCATGTTGGGACCAATACTATTTAATATCTTCATCAATGACATAGACAGTGGGATTGAGTGCACCCTCAGCAAGTTCGAAGGTGACACCAAGCTGAGTGGTGCAATTGATTTGCTTGAGGGAAGGGATGCCATCCAGAGGGACTTTGACAGGCTTGAGGAGTTGGCCCATGTAAACCTCATTAAATTCAACAAGGCCAAGTGTAAGGTCCTGCACTTGGGCCACGGCAATCCCCAGTATCAATTCAGATTGGGGTATGAAGGGATTGAGAGCAGCCAAGCAGAGAAGGACTTGGGGATACTAGTAGAGAAAAACTGAACATGAGCCAGAGCTTACAGCGCAGAAGGCCAACTGTATCCTGGGCTGCATGAAAAGAAGCGTGGCCAGCAAGTTGAGGGAAGAAATTCTTCCCCTCCACTCCACTCTCATGAGATCCTACCTGGAGTACCGCATCCAGCTCTAGGGTCCCCAGTACAAGAAAGACATGGATCTGTCAGAGCAGATCCAGAGAAGGGCCACAGAAATCATCAGAGGGATGGTACGCCTCTCCTATGAGGAAAAGTTGAGAAAGTTGGGGTTGTTCAGCCTGGAGAAGAACAGGCTCCAGGGATAGTTCATTGCAGCCTTTCAATACTTAAAGGGGGCATATACAAAAGCTGGAGAAGGACATTTTACGAGGACCTGTAGTGACAGGACAAGGAGCAATGGTTTTAAACTGAAAGAGGATAGATTTAGATTGGACATAAGAAAGACATTTTTTACCATGAGGGTGGTGAGACACTGGAATAGCTTGTCCAGAGAAGCTGTGGATGTCCTGTTTGAACTGTTTAAGGTCAAGCTGGACAGAGCTTTGAGCAACCTGATCTACTGAAAGATGTCCCTACCCACAGTATGGGTGGGGTGGACTAGAGGATCTTTAAAGGTTCCTTCCAGACCAAACCTTTCTATTATCTTATGATACAGCAAAGCAAAGGGCTTCTGGATACTGAGTCATTTCAATCAAAGCTTACTTAGACACATGGTTTAGATCCTTAGCACCTAGTAAGGACTGATATTATGCTTCAGCTCTTCCCTGAATGAGGTGAGAATGTGGCCTCTCTTTTCCATCTTAACACTTATTTTCATGAGGCATTTGAGGAATTCAATTCTTGAGATCTAGGCTGACAAAATCTGATTTACTCTGGCTGACCAGTTAAAGCACGTCTTGCCTTTTTTTAGATGGGGAAGAGAGGGGAGAGACAACGAAAGAGAGACAAGTTATTGCAGGAATTAAGAAATGAGACACAACAAAATTTATATGATGTTCAAATATTATAGTCCAGCTTTTTGAAATATCATATTCAATTACCTATTTTAACATTATTTTAAGTTTCAAAACATATACATGACAGAAAAACTGGAAATATGAACAAAATTCTGAAATAATATTTGAGAGTTCTCATTTTACAACTGTCATGTACTTTGTTTTACAGGAAGTCTTAAAACACATTTCTATTATGTTTTAGAATTAACAAAATTTCATGGAAACTGAGTACTTGCCCATCCCAATACTAGAGAGAGGCTTTCCATATCAAATTAATACAAGTCATTCAAAGAGCAAGCATTTCGGCTAATAGATATGAAGCTCAATTTCAGAGATAATATTTTCTGACAAATAAGGTATCACTCCTTTTTAACCTTTTTCACACTATCTTGCTAAAAATAACTTTCTCCATCTGCACAATGACCACAGCTAATCTGAACAGGGAGACGGCAATACAGCCTAAGTAATTAGTGCAAGCCTAGTTATTCTAACTACCAAGTTGGAAAGAATTCTCCATTTCCAGCTCTAAAATATGATAGGGGGACATGACTTATAATAAGAATTACCAAATAAAATTTACACATCTCTATCAAGAGTTTGTGAAAATTACTGCTTACTTACAAATCCTAAAGTCAAAAATATATGACGAAATTCTTTCAAAACAATTTTTTATTCCGCTTCCTAGTCAAATTTTTCCTTTTCAGTAACCTTCAGTTTTTGTGATACTGATCAATGACCTTAACAAGGTCACTGTTAGATAAGCTGTCAACAGCTTAAAAACTGCCAAGGCACAAAAGCCAATTTGTGAAATGTCTTGTAAAGGAATGAGAATACAATATTGTGTAAACACTCAGATTTTACACCTTAGACTACCTTAGAATAGATATTCTTTCTCAAAATTCTACTCAGTGTGATAGTCACTAAACATTCTTTTGACACAAAATAGACAGCAGAAGACAATAACTGAGATTCAGTCTCCTGAAATCTAGTTATGAAAAAGCAACGACTTTAAATAATCTATAGCAAGAAACAGGAAGGAGGATCAGTGGTAGAGAAATTGAAGCTGGAACACTCCAGGTCCATTCCCTACAACAGTGTTGTTCTTGCATGGTAAATAATCTTTTTCGAAGACTAAATAATCCCAGTCTTCCCCATAAGTGAAATGGAATATGAGTATTGTAATCATAAATACATAAAATAATTTTTTAAAAAATTTTAAAATATTATTGTATTACCAAGACACTCTTTATATGACAGTCACACAAACACCTTCTTGTGACAGTTGTGTCTACAACAATGCAGCATAAAATTACACTAAGATTACCAAAGAGTGCAGTAACAGAAAGGTATAATTAAATCACTCCTCAATGAAGCTTGATACAAGCCCACCAAGGAAGTGCTAGTTGTATGCAACTGTTCTTATCAGGCTACCAATAGAAAGAATGGATTGGCTAAAAGCTCATGCCAGGCAAGACATTTCAATGTCCTCAACAGCTTTTTTTCTCCATAATTCCTTTTCATACAAAAAAAATGGTTTTTTAAGGAACTTAAAAGCAAGGCCTTTTTCGCCAATTGTTTCTAATCTTGGAAAACAGTGACCAAAGCCAAACCACAAAACTCACTGAATTAATCTAAGGTAACCTCATCTGTATTTTATTAGCACCAAGAGGTCCCTAAAAATTATGCATCCATGCAGCAAGATTCTGAACATATTTGTTTTGTAAATTAAAGAAAAAAAAAAGTAGATGTAATGCTTTAACAAGCTTTCAAACCTTCTTAAAGATATACCTCCTATCAAGTCTTACAATAACTGAAAACATTGGAGTAGGAGAGTAAAACCATACCCCTTACCACTGTCCTAAAGGTCCACAGACTATTTATTGGAGGTCATAAAGAGGTAACCTAAAAAAGAAGAAAATTGTCTGCAGGCTTAAATGTGCTACACTGGGGTCTACACTCTGAATGGAAAAAAAATTACAGGAACTATGTATTAAAGGAAGTTGAAAATGAATTTATTTCTATAATCTGCAATAAAGTCTCTCAAGACTCAAAGTTACTCTTTACATATTTTGATGTCTACTACATGGAGATTGATCTCTTAAACAGAGCTACAGATGCTACCTTTTTCCTTCCTTCCATTCCCAAAAGGGAAAACATTTGTGTTTCCAGTGCTTCGTTCTGCCTACTGCTCTATGTTAACAATTAGACCAAACACATTCTCACACAACAGTTAAGTTGTAACTGCTGTTTTATACAGTGTTTCCTCTACTATTCTGTGAAATACGCCAGTACATTAGATAGTTTATGATTAACAGCTCTCATTTGCAGAAGTTTTTTTCCCCACTATGGCCTTTGACAATGTATGACAATTTTTCAATGCAAGGAGGAAAAAAAATTATACAACTTTTTTATGTGGATACAAATGCCCACATTTTTTAACCAGGACAAAGTCTTTTAGAAGTTGTATTTTTTCCCAGAATGTTTGCATTAAAAGCAAACAATCCTTCGTCTCCCTGACAACTACATACAGCAAAAATATCCAAATCCTAATTAGTATAAATCAAAGTGAAAATTTTATCATTTGGTCAATAACATACTAAAATCACATATTCACTTCAGCAAATTTCAGTCCCCTCTAGAAGACTGATAATCAAAAGCACAGTCACATCATATGATGGGAACAGAAGTCAAAAATTGTTCTTACATATTATGGAGGAATCAGCAATTTTACCATAATTTCTTTTGCTTCTGTCAGTGAAAAATCTAAACAAATCCTAACATACAGACCAAATGGCCACCCACTGGGGAGGGCCCTGTCAAAGCCCAGAAACAAAGCCTATTTAAAAATCTAGTGAACAATGGAATCTGTGTCCTTAATGAATTTCACATGGCATTTAAAATACATGAATTCAGAAGTAGAAGTTACGTATTTTAAATCACATTCCTCAGTAATCTCAGAAATTTGGCTGTATAGTCTTCAGAGCAAGGACAGCTTTTGTATGTGTTGGTGATGTCTGATTGTATTGTACAAACAGCAGAGCAGGGACTTGATTCATGACCAAGACACTGAAATGCTACCATAAAACAAAACAAACCTGATAATGCCTATGCTATAAACAAACCTCTCCCTCTGCCCCAGTTCAGACAATTTCTGCCACAAAGCTTCAGAAGCATTGCTGTGCCATGAGAAACACAGATTAAAACACCTGGCTTGGAATCAAAGCAAGGAACACTAAAGGTGGTAAAGCATAAAAGCAGCTCTGTGAATTAACTTACAGAGCTTTTAAAGAAATATTATCAGGATATTAAGAAATATTATCAGGAAGTGCAAGAGTGATACAATCTCATTTGTAATGGATGTATGTTTTACAGCTGACTGATGTCTAACAAGGCTGGGCTTATGCTATGGTTCTAGCGTAATGCAGTCAAGTCAATAGAACCCATAGAGGGGACAGAAACCAGTCTGTGGGCGTTACTGCAGGATTTTTTTTTCTTGTAAATCTGCAAGCTTATTTTCATAACACTTATCCAAAAGAAAATCTGAAGCTGCAAATCCTGTACAAAAGCTCAACGGAATTACTCAAAGGATTCAAGAGCTACCATACAAGCCTTATTTACTTAAGTTAGGAAAGAAAAAGAACAGAGCTGTAACTGAGATGACGGCAGGGGAGCCACCAGCACAGTTCTGTAGGATTCTGCACTGGGACCTGCACTGCTTCACAAATTCCTAAGTGACCTGGAAGATGGGCTGGGCGACACAGTTAAGCTAATGAATGGCAGTAAGTTGTCAGGGACAGCAAATATAAAATAACTGAAAAAATGCAGAAGGACCTTATGAAACTGGACTGGGCAGTAAAAAGGTAAGCAAAATTCAGCATAGATAAACTTGAAATGAGACAGGGGAGGAATAACCTCATGTTATTACTACACAGAACAATGAGTTTTGAGGTGACTATTAATCCCAGGATCTATTTCCTAAGTAGTAATTTAGGTATTTCATGAAACTATAAGCTCAAACGCAGCAGCAGCCAAAAGAGCAAATTACAGAATTAAAGTCATCTTTGTGTCACTGAATTAATGCAACCATGGTCCTGTAATATCAAAGACGTGCCTCTCCACAGATATTGACTGTTCAATGCATTTTTTAAATAGAAAGTACCAACAAGTTAGTACAAGCTTTCTAGAAAACTTCACACAATGGATACTAGGAGTTCCTCACCAAAAGATACTGAGGACTGAAAAAAATAATTAAATGGGCTTTGAAAGAAATTGAGTAAGAGAGATGCCTTGAGTTTCCAACTAGACGAACCACGTCAGGCTCAGGAAAACCCCTAGACTGAAAATAGTGTGAGGCTGGGGGAGTATTCAGGGGAGGTATCACATACAGTCTCGCTGTTCTTTTTCACTCATAACAGTTCACTTACAGATGCTGTTGCAGGCAAGTACTGGATTTAACATAGCCTTTGTCTGAACCAGTACAGCTGTTCTTATAAAACATTCATGTTCACCATAATACAAGAACAACACTTCAGAAAACAGTAGCTGGACGAGTTCAATTAGCTGATCCACTCACAGGGCTGCACATTATCAACACATATGAACTTTTGTTACAAGATGTCAGAACATCAATCCTGCCAGAGAGCAAAAACTGAGCTATGGGAGACAACTGTCAAGGGACTGCAGAATTAGCAGGTGAAGCACCTGCAATAGGGGTTCAGCTGCACATCCAAGACCCCAAATTCTCAGTGATCTGAATATTCTTTTCCTCAAAACATATGTGTAATATAACCTAGAAAATGTACAATTTGTAAGTTAGTAAATAAAAGGCAAGATGGAAAGAGGAAAAAGCATGACCTAGCAGCAAAATCTACAAACACTGTGAAGAACAGTCACAGCATACTATGCCCACCACGTACCAAACCTTCATCACTTTACAGATTTGTAAGGTCTGAAGTGGTTTCATGAACAGACTCACTACATGCAATATGACTTAAAAATTTAATTAATAAGCCCTAATAGTTGGCAAGTTTTTCAGATCATGGTTCAATAGGTGTCTTGATAATTTAGCAAGCAAATTTTACCTTCAAGACCGAAGTATTGTTATTTCACAGCATCACTCAGGAAACTGTTTCAGGTCAAGACTCAATAGTAAAGATGTATCAAAAAACAAAACAAAGCAAGCACTTCATTATGCAGCACACAGCCACCACTTCCATTTCAATAAACATAAGGGAGCCCAGAGCATTTCTGACAGAATAAAACCTGACAAATAAATTCTGGTACCAGAGTTTGCTGTGCAGTTGTACCAGCTACTGTAACCTGCACCCCCACAACCCAAAGTATTACATCTCCAAAAATTTCAGTATTAATTTTAAGAAGACCTTACAACTGTTGAACACCTTCAAACATTAATCAGATTTAATAAATTGAAAGATACTTATAGACTGTCTGAATCTGGGAGTGAAATACTGCTTCACTCATTTCAAATGCCCAGCTGTCATTAACAATGGCAACATTTACATTGTTTTAGTGAGAATTTGTCCGAACTACGAACATAGACTGCCGTAAGAAATTTTTTTTCCAAGTTTGGTTTGTTACTGTCCAGACCGGATTTTGAACTAAATTTCAAGCTTGCTCAAAACTGGTGTTCGAACTAAAATTTACGCCTTTGTTTAAATGAGACTACATTTTTTCCAAATCCTACCTGAAAAAAAGAAAAATGTACACATATCGCATATCTTAAAAATACAGTAACTTTTTATAAGTTTAAAAATACAAATTGGCATCTAACGAAAAGGAATTTGAGTAAACATTTTTCACATTAAAAATGAACTTAAAACAATGCCACATGGAACTGACAAAATGTGAAGTAATTACTACTATTGTCAGCACAAGTCCCAGTTTGTAAAGACCAAAGTGATGGTTTTTATACAGACGGTAACTAACTTTCAGGAGAACACCAGCAGCAGCATCTTGACAGAGAAACCTGTGCGGCTGATGACTCAAAGGCTAGTTAGCACACAAACTGCACCGCAACTGCATATTGCCACCATGGGAGGATGTTCTACTGTTTCTCTCACCATCCCTTCCTGGCGTTCTCACCCTTTTGTCCTTGTACTTAACCCATCCACTGTGTGGTTGTAGGCACGAACTGGATCAGCGTTCTAAATGGAAAAAAATTTCATTTTTGTTGGGCCAATCTTAAAAAAAAAAAATACAAATAAGTGATCAACTCACCCCGTTGCCACAAGATTCCTACATCTGGAAAAAGAAAGGAAGTGGGGTTGTCCCCTTCAGCAGTGGCCCACTGTTAGATCCACTTACATATAACAAAACATTAGGAAGGCTGAGTTCAGAAACTACCTTTCAGCTAATACAGATAAGTCTTTCAGACCATCGTTACTCTTTGGAAAATGAAATGTGGAAGCCAGTCCAGGTACTTCAACAGATACGACACATACTTACAACATTTTTACAGAAACTTCCTACTGACCCATGCAATTGTACCCCATCCTTCTATCATTCAGCCTCAGAACAAACAATCCCACCACAACAGTAACCTGGATACGACAAAAAACTTACTGGTCGCTTCACATTTGGTGACAGCGAGGCAAGTGTTGCACTGTAACTAGCCTAGAATATTACAGATCATCAAAGTACGGGGTACCCAAGAGAAACAGTGAGTGTTAATGCAGAAGGCAGCATATGCACACCTCAAAAACATGCACATTGCCCCAGCTTATACTTTACAGTACTCCCCAACTATTGGTGTAATTTCAGGATCACCAACATCAGGTTTCAGAATCTCTGTTACATTTCTTTTTACTATTGAAGGCATTGGTATAATTTAAGTCTTTCTATTTAAAATTGCAGATCTTATCAGCATACCAGAGCAAAGCCAGTGACAAACATCTCAGTCTCTCCAGTTTTCTCAAGTCTACTAGTCACAGTGATTGCCTGGATGGACTGCTACAGGGCCTGAGAGGTCCTGGGGAGAAATACGTGTCTAGCTGCAACTTCAAGAAGGAGGCAGTTAGCCTTTTTTGTTCAGTCCCACGAGAATCTTCACAGGGACACTATTTATCAAAAGCTGTGTCTTTTACTACATACACAAACAACAGACCGCACATCATTGATTACCATCATCCTACTTCAGTAACTCTTTCTCAGGTTTAAGGAGGCATAAACAGCGCTAGTGAAAACCAAACCCAAATATAACTAAGATCACAAAGGATGCACACATTTTAAGCTCATGGAGACATTTATCTGCAGGACTTTTGGCATGTAAAACCTGTAAGCTTTCTACTACTTGTATCTCACTATATTTAGTAGCCTTTCTATCACCTAGAATATATGCGGGGATTAACCACACAATGGAGGCTGCAGTCAAGTAACAGGAAGATCAGTTATATGCTCTTGGCTATTTTGATCACTCTCCTTCCTGCCCTCCTGACACCTTTGATTTACCCAACCTTTAGAGCAATTCAAACTACCTGTCACGAAGAGCTGTTTGCCTGTGTTTGAAGTCCCGTCATAAGCAGGATGGTTAATAGCTTGGAGGCCTGAGCGCCAGGTTATGCATGCATCCATTACAACTGACATGCCTCCAGTTTCATAACGGATCCATGCATAGACACAGACACCAGTGTGCCCCAACAGGCATTGCCAGCCTCCTTCAAGGCAGCCACCAGAAAGCATCATCCCCCAGGCCACCAGGGGGGCCACCCTGACAAAACACTCAGTGCTCTTCAAATCAGCTGGAACACTACTGCAGCGCCAAGTAGCCCAGTGGCCACACTTTTAGTACAACCATATAGGATTTATTTCAACTAATATACAATTTATTCTTAGGCATACATTGCATCTTTCAGTTGGGGAGAGAAAAGGAGAATGAATTATGAATTCCAAAGATCCAATAACCACTGCTATGCATATGCTTATGCTATGCTTAAATGCTATGGTATTTCTCCAGCTATTTATACTTCCAAAGTTAACAATCCAGCTGTATATAAACATCTACCTAGTTAATGACCATGCTACACATTTTACTTTCTTTCTTTAACTTCTTTAATGTGTATGAAGGTCTTCTCTGAATGCTTACTATTGAGGTTTTCTGTACCTGGTCTGCAATTCAAGGAGCTAATTACTACCTTTCTGAAAAGCTTAAAATAGCCTCATGAAGGGTTTAGAAACAAATATAACTATTGCCTAACTGTATAGTCTTTTCAACAGCTCTTTTCATTTAAAAAAAGTTATCATAAATTCAGTTAGAAGACACATTAAGACAATGTTTTCATTAATATCTGTAAAACCATACAATATGTGTCAGCCACAACAGGCTCAGTAATCACAGAGCTCTGGCAAGTTGAATTTGCAAGCTCTATGACTTAACTAGTAGAGAACATACGGACTTTGCAGCAAAGAAAATATGGCAGACCTATGAAAAAAATTGTTTCAAATGCTTTTCTCCTGCACTTCTATTACCTCTAATTTTTAATTCAAAACATTAGTAAATTAAAATTCTATATTTATGAAATTGAGATCAGAAGTAAGAGACATTGCAATTTTGAACAGAGTAACAATTGACATGAAATAATATATATTTTAGCACTTGAGTGCATTTGCATAGCCATTGTTCAGTTTTTGTTGTAAGACTGTCAGGAAAACAACTTTTTCTTCTTCTTTTTCCATGAAAACAGTGGTGATACTTGTTGCCACATCATATCTCCACTTCTATGATTAATTACATGGCTTGAAAATGCTATTGCTTATTTTTTAAAAAGTTTACAAACTGAAGAGGTAGGACAGGTTAATATTGCTCTTAAAATATTAAATTTGCTATTTGCCATTTCAAATGGCAGCTGGAAGTCTTATTTTACTAAAATGCATAATATTTAATTACCACTGCTCGAAAACCTCTTACAAAAAGAGCAGGTCAGCATTATACTACTTCTCTTCAAGGAATTTACTGTACTGTTAACCAAGGCATTTCTTTCACAACTCAAGAACAAAGTTACTAAAAACTGGAACTCTGAGGTTTCTCTCAAGCTGATAAGACATCCTGTTCAGAGAAGCTGGTAAAGAAATTATCTATATAACTATGAAAATTAAACTAACATCTGGGCTTACAGAAATATTTTAAGACTCTTGTGTCACCCCACACAATTTCACATGACTTCCCGCAAACCAGCTACAAAAACTTCAATAAAACAAGAATTCCTATAGGTAATTCTGCTTCACTGTGAAGTGCAATCGTCAAATAAGCAGCAGAGTGAACTTCTACCCCAGAAGACAGAACCAGGGGAACAGGAAGTCACTCAACAGCAACCTCTAGCTAATTAGTAACAGTCATTAGCTGAAAAACTTCAGCCAGCAAAATTAAAATATTATGAAACAGTAAAAGTTTTTCCTTAAGTTTCATAAGTAAAGTTATCAATCAGACAAGTCACTGGAAGCTGCCTCCATTTCTTTCAAGATACGCCAGTGTCCTAAATTCAATGCAGTGTTTTAACATTGCACTCCCACTCAGCCAAAGTCTTCAAATTTGTTTCAAGTTTGTAATAACAGATTACAGTGTCACAAGGATTTAGTGAGAATTAATTACTCATCCAATGGCACCAATACGCATTACTGATTTCTTCATTAGTGATACTTCGAGCAGCCTTTTTTCTTTAGGCTAATAGAACACTTTATTTTCTTAAAAAGCACATATGATACATGCTAAATAACCAAAATCATTTCCTTAATTGCTCTGTGTATGTTTTAGCATGTTTTCCCACTTTACTATTGAAGATTATCTCAGCCCAAGTCCCAGCTAGCCTAACACTGCCTGGAGTAACCTTGCAGAGTGTATCTTGCAACTCAACTCTGCTGTTCTGATGTTAAAACTATACAATCTTATTAAAACTTGCTTTATTTTTTCTGTCCTTCAGCTACCCCTAGGTCTCTTACTCTCTTATCTCTTTCTATACTTTTTGCCACAGACTATATAAGCAAAGCCTCTTCTGCAATGCAACTGTGGCTCCCTTCAGAATACTTCTATAACCAAGCTACTTCATCTAACCAAACCGTAAAAACAACAAAAAAAACCCACTCACACAATTTACTAACATATAAAAGGCATAACAACTCATCCTTCCCATGCAGCATCTTAAACTCAGGCACATTAAGGTGAAACAATTTGCTTGAATTTAGTCAGTGACAGAGCTAACAGAAAACCACAGGTCCCTCCAATCCTAGCCCAGCATTCTATCCAGCAGGCCTTGTTCCTTATATAAACGTAGTAGTAACTAGGGAAAGATTTTTAAAAGTTACAAAAAGATCACAAAACTATTCAGATTTCACCTCTGTTAAAATTTATTTTTATTTATTACAGAATCACAGAATGGTAGGGGTTGGAAGGGACCTCTGGAGATCATCTTGTCCAACCCCACTGCTTGAGCAGGCACACCCAGAGCAGGGAGCACAGGAATGCATCCAGGTGGGTATTGAACATATCCAGAGAAGGAGACTCCACAGCCTCCCTGGGCAGCCTGTGCCACTGCTCTGGCACCCTCACAGGAAATACATTTTTTCTCATGTTTAGGTGGAACTTCCTGTGCTCCACCTTGTGCCCATTGCCCCTTGTCCTCCCGTTGGGCACCACTAAGAAGAGTCTGGCCCCACTGCCCTGACACCCACCCTTTAGATATTTATAAGCATTGACGAGATCCCCCCTCAGTCTTCTCTTCTCCAGGCTGAACAAACCCAAGTCAATTACAATTTATTTTTATTCATTAACAAGTTTTTTGCACAGAATGTAAATTTTCACATGTAATCCTTTCTAGAATAAGGCCTACAAAGTTAGACAAAGGTAAAATTAGCATGGAGCGCATATTTGAAATTTCCTCCTCAATACAGTAAGAGAGAGAAATTTAAACATAGCGACCCTGAGGACAGACTATGCACAAACTTAACAGGATATAATTCACTTATTATATATAATATCACAACAGAGCACATTTAATTTAATTCCTTTATAATGGAAGTTTCCACACTATTGCCTTAGAAGTAAAACTCTTGGAAAGACAGATACTAATGTGGATGTACAGAAGCTAAGTAATAAACAGAATCTAGACGATGCAGGAATACTCAGTGAATAGTTTTATGCAGGTAAATCCAATCACTTGCATGTGACATTATAAAGGAAATAGCAGATTAAAAATTAAGAGTATTCAGTAGCTTCCAATAAAGCTAGAGGAACAACTCCTAGTAAGAAGTCTGTGAAAGAATAATCTTTCTAGTGAACATTCAAACCAGTCAACACTTCCCCCCACCCCTCCAACCACCACTGTGGCCCAATAAAAGACACATTAAATCCCTCAGCACCCATTATAAATGTACCCAACGAACTTTTGGGAAAAGTATGTGCTCTTTAGTAAAAATATTGTAACTAACTCATCTAGATCTTTTTCTACTAAAAAACGCTGAGAGTCCTGCAGTTCCCTGGTATTTCTGCCTAGAAAAATCTGGTAAACTATTTCCAAATTACGAGAAACCTTACTTTTCCCTCCTATCACCCAATTTCCTTTTTGTCTGTAAATTGAAATGCAACTGAGCATTCAAATATTCATTTGAAGATTTTTATTTTGTATGATGAAATTGACTTTACTCGGAAAAAATTCTTGGGTGGGGTTGGGGGGATGGACACAACACAACAACTCGTTTCTATAATTACATTTACAAATTACCTAACCAGACTGTCACTGTTCTTGGACTAAAACGAAGGATTCCAATCTCTGTTCCACACAACAGAAGAAACTATCCTAATAAACAGAGCATATTAAATAGCTTCTAGAAGATCATTTGTATTCCAAGCTCCACTAGCAGTGCAGATAACTAGAACAGCTCCTGCTACCTCTCTTAACCTGCGGGAATTCTAAGTCTTCATCACATTCTACTTTACCAGACATTGTCACTCATCTTATGACAGTAATAACTTGTTACTTTTAGTCATTAGCTATTGGTTGTTATTACCATTATATATTTTTAGGGGCTTCACATTACCAGTCCATCAGGTATGAAACCTATGCTTTTATATGCATTTATATATGCATATCTTAAGAAGAGAATGAAGAAAAACAAGCTGCAATGGGATAACAAGAAATAAGGGTCTTTTACTCTCATAAACTACAGAAAACCCCAGATAAAAAAAAAGCGCTCAAATTTCTTATGTTGGACACACTAACATTTAGGTGGCTTTAAAGGAAATATTTAACGCATACTACTTTCAACATCCACCATTACAAATTTTGTATGCTTCTTTATGCAAATCTCAGAGAAGCAAACCAATAGATAATTTTGCTAGGATTCTAGCTAAGTAGACAGAAAGTCTATTCTGACTCTACAGCACCATCCATAAAAACCAGTAAAATTCCACAGAAAATTCACCAGTGCTAAGTATAAAACCAACCTTTTGGCTTCCTTCATTCCTCCTATTCACCTAGAAACAAGTTTCTCAAGAAGGACAAATAGTGAAGTTATAAGCAGTATCTAGATCTTCCACTGTCCCTTTTCCTGCTAGAATGCACAGCAAATGAGCAAAGGAAAATGCTGACATCATTTTACCCCTATGGAATTTCTCTTACTTGGAAGAATAACGAATAGCAACAACAAGAAAAGCAGTGGGGAATGCAGGCTATGAAATCAGCGTATTAAGAAAACAAGAGAAGTTCGAGGCCTCCAATTTTTCCTCTTGGGTCACATATAAATCTCTCTGCCCCTTCCTTTCCTTCCAATTCCCCTGCTGATGAGGAAAAAAGCTAGAGGGTCATATGTGCAATACAAATTTGCAAAATTTGCAGGCTCAGTCATTACCCCCACAGTGCACAAAACGAATTGATAAGGTTCTGGGACTGTAGGTGTGGGAATACCTGCTGAGCAGAATATGGTGGGGATATAAACTGCTGATGCTTTCAATGGAGTGTACAAATCAGGATTTCCCTTATAACTCTAAGTCTTTGAAAAGGAAGAACAATGTCTAGTGTACTACTCATTCAAGTTACCTACATCCCCTCTTATATCTCAATGATCAAATAGAAGGTTTTGATACCAATATAAGCTTTATTGATTGGGAGGGGTTGTAAACTACCATTTCAGCATACCCCTACTGACAATAAACAGCAGATGGAGAATTAGTACAAAAGAAAATCTGTACAGTTACATGTCAAGTAACAATCAAGTTCCATGTTATTTACTTTTATAAGGCATATTTTTTATTTAAACAATGAAGAAAAATGTCGATTTCAGACTCCCATGGATTGTTAGAAGCCTGCAATACTTGGGTTAAGCGCTGCAGTGAAGTAGTTTAGCTTACACAATGATCTACTGAATCATCACGAGCTCACTTTTGACAACTAAGAAGCCAAATTCGATCTGTAATTCCCACCTCATCCCAGGAATGCAGAAGTCATACACAGTGTGTAACAGAAGAGTAGAAACCTAAGCAATTAAAAGGGTTTGCATGAGGAAAATCAACTGCCCATACCACAGTGTCCTCTGGTCCCAGGCCTATAAACTACAACCCAAATTACTTATATATGGAAAACACTGGAATATAGGAATGTCTTCTCTTTGAAAGGACAAGCAAATCTTACTATTTCCACCCTTCAGATCAGTATCAGGTACTGCAATGAGTAATTAAAACAAAGACAAACCAGAGAAAAGCGCCGCACTTTTGCTTTTCTCAAAGTTCCATACCACGACTTAATAAATGTACACTTTGAGTCGAGAGGACATGAGGAGAAGATGGAAATGAGCCTGCTGGAATGAAGTGTCAGTTTGTGTCACTTCTGCATTCAGCTGTAACCTTCGCCAAACCTTGCCGTGTGTCCGTCCCCCGCCCGCTGCCTACGAGCGGCTGCGGCCCCGGCGGGCCCGCCCCGGCGGCGCAGTTGCGGGCGGCCATAGGATGCGGCCCCCGTCAGTCTCCCGTCAGCCCAGCTCCTCCCCCCGAAACGGCAGCAGCCCTCGCCTTTCTATCCGCCGCTCGCCTTCCATAGGCCCGAAAGGACAATGCTGTCGGACAGGGGAAAATGAGAGGCGGGGAGCGAGTCCCACCGATCGGCCCCCGGGTGACCCCGCAGCCGGGCCGGCGGGGGCTTCCACCCACCCCGGCCCGGGGCGTTCGGACCCGCTCCCGGCTCACCCCGGCCGGCCGATCGCCGCGCTTTGTACCACTGCGCGCAGGATGAAAGGTCACGGCGTGAGCCCTGCCCGCGCCCCGGCCCGGCCACCTCAGCCTCCCCGCCGGGCGGGCTGCCGGCGACGGGGAGCGAAGGGGCTCCCGGGGACGGGGCTGCCGACCCTGACCCCAAGCTCCGCACTCTCCTGTCTCCCCGTCCCCTACGCCCGGTGACACCGGCGCAAGCCGGCACCCCTGACGGGTGGGTGCTGGGTGCCGCCTTCCTTCCCCTCTCCTCCCGGGCGTGACCTGGCCCGAAGGCACGGGAGCCCCGACTCCCGCTCCGGGCCCGTGGCTCCCTCCCAGCCCCCGGCGCAAGCAGCAGACCTGACGCCGGGTCCCCAAGGGCCAGGCCGGGCCAAGGGGGGCCCAGGGAAGGCTCGGCTCCCCGGCAGCGCTCGGACCGGGGCACCCCCCGGTCGGGCCCCCGGCCCCGCCCCCGAGCCCTGCCTCGCCGCCGGCCCGCAGCCAGCCCCCCCGCCCGGCCCCTCGCGTTGCCTGTCACCCTCTCCCCGGCCCCTCTCCTCCCGTACGCGCGCTTCCTTCCCTCTCCCCCCAGCCTCCCCGGCACGCTCTCGCCGCGCTGCGGCAGTCGCAGGCGAGAAGCGGGACGCGCCGTCCCGGGAAACCGTCCTCCCGGCGCCGGCCAGGCCCGGCCCGGCCCCGCAACTCCTCCTCTTCCCGGGCTCTTAGCGGAGAGGGGAGGGGAGAGCGGACCGGCGCGGGCCTCCTCGGCCGGGCCTCAAGCCGCCGGCCCGGCGCCCCCCAGCCAGGGGCCGAGCCTGCCCGTCCCTCAGCGCGGCGGCGGGAAGGGGGGAGGGGGGGACGACCCGCCGCAGCCTCCCGGCTCCGTCCTCCCGTTGCCACGGGGAGGGCGGCTGCCGCCCTCCCGCCAGCCCTGCCCCTCCCTCCGCTCCCCGGGCCCGCGGCGGGTATTTACCTGCCGTGGCGGCGCAGAGCGGGGCCCCGGGGCCTCTGGCAGCCGGAGGAGGCGGCGGACTCCGTCCCGCTGCTGCCGTCCCCGAGTGAGGCGGGCGGGACGGAGCCGGGACCTGCCCTGGGAGGCGTTACGTAAACCGGCGGCGGCGGCGGCTCCCAGCGCCACGGGGGGGGGGAGGGGGGGGGGGGGGGGCGGCCGCTCCGTCACCAGGCAACAGGACTCAGCGCCCCGGCGGACCGTGCCGCAGGCTCCTCCCCGTATCCTTCCGCCCAGAGGGCGGCCCTGATGCCGCCGCCCGGTCCGGGTTGTGGGGAGCGCTCCGGGAGCTCCGCCGCGGTGGCGGTCGGGCTCCGGCGGCGGGGGGGTGGGGCTGGGCCCCGCCGTTCCCGTCCAGTAGCTCCCGGGGTCGGCCGGCGGGCTGCATGGCTGCCGCGCGGGGAGGGGGGGGGGGGGAGGAGGTGGGGAAGCGTCCTTTGCCCTGGTTGTACGGCCCAGCCCCGGCCCCGCCTGCCGGGAGAGCGCCGCGCCGTCCGCCGGGCTCCTGAGGAGAAAAGGGGCGGGCGAGGCGTTTGAAAGTCACTGGGCGGCTCGGCGGGGAGAGAGATCGGCGCGGCGGGCCGGGGGAGCAGCGCCCTGCCTCCTGCCCCGGGGGAGGCTGCCCCTGGGCTGGCCTCCCTCCCTCCCTCCCTGAGCGCGCCGCCGGCGGAGCCGGGCTCGCCCCCTCGGGAGGGCTGGCTGGCTGGTAACGACGGAGGGGGCAACACCCAGGGCCGGGGCAGGAATGCGAAGGAGGAAATCGGGGATAATGATGGAGTGTGGCGGTGTTTGTGATGTGAGGTCCTTTTGAAACCCTTAACGACTCTGAGGGCAAGGTTAGAAAATAAAGTTTATTTTCCTGCTAAATGAAAGCCCGTCTGGGAGGAAGGTCGTCTTTTAGAAGATTGATGCCGTTGAAAGTCGGCTTTAGTAGGTGAGCTCCTCAGGAGTCGGGGTAAATTTTATTCCAATTGATCAAACACCTGCTTAATCACAACTGTTTACACAACCCCAGCCTAATGAAAGAGCAACATTTTTAGCATAGTAGATGGGTGAAAATGGGCCGCTGTAAGACTGAAAATATGACATGCAAGACACACCAAAGTACTAATTAAGCTTCTTAATGGGGAAAATAATAATGCCCTTTTCAGGTGTACACTAGTACCTCACATTTCTCAAATACATGAACATATACAGGTCTAAGGAAAGTCAATATGTAAGATGTCAAAGTCTTCTATCTGTGCATAATCCGAAGGGTTTTCTTCCTTTTATTCACTGCTAAATGTATGGCTCCTAGAGTTCCAAAATGTGGTACGTCATCTACGTTGGCTAAGACTGTTTCTTTTGTGCAAACAACACCTTCAGTCACTAGAACTGAGGTCATCTTTGAAAAGATGATCCCCCACCCCAGATGTAGTCCCATATAGGCCTTTTGACAAGTTAAACCTGTATATAAAAATACGTCTCATAAGAAACATGAACATAAGCCAAGAGAGTAACCGCTGCCTCACAGCCTTTGTATTTATTTCCTGGTGCAGGAGCAGCATTACGTTTATTTTTATTTTAGCTAGGCTTTGCCTTTTCTGAACATCCTTAGCACCTTATTTAGTCATGAATTTGAATTAGACTGGCCAAAAAGCCTCAGTTTTTAAAGTTAAATATGTAGGGTTGCATAGCTGCATGAGCTACCGACGTTCTGTTAAACGCTGCCGAGGCAGTAATTGATGTCATATGAATGTGGAGTTAATCAGTTCGGCTTTCTCCAAACCTTGAAGGAGTATTATGGGAAAGCTCTAAAGAGAAAGTAGCACTTACAACCCCGTGACAGAAGGACAGCATCATTCTCTGAACTATTTAATTACTGTTTAAGTTACTTTCTTCTGAGGAAAAGCTGAACCTGAAAAGCTTTGGGGGAAAAAAAATCCTGCTGACTGTTTTCTGCTGAGTCATTCCACTGGTTTATCAGAAGCATTTCGCCAACAGTGTAACACGACTCATGCCAGTCGCAATCAAATCTCCTTTTGTTCGTGAGCTTGGAATCTGAATTCCCCTTTTCAAAGTAGAAATAAAATACAGTAAAATGCGAGACACCTGGGATTTGTCTGTAATAACAATTGGTACCGATTTAAATCAATCTCCATTCAGTCTTCTGAACATATTCTCAATGTATTAGTAATGTATATCACTAATATGGATCCACTTACCTTACTTCACCCTTTCTGTAATTTTTTTTTTCTCAGAAAGCTCTATAGAAGGGACAGATGCTCAAAACATCCATGTTCTCCTAATGAAGCAAGTCAGAGCATGCAAGCCAATGACAGATTATTCTGAATATTCACATAGTTGCTGGGTGACATTTCAAATTGACAGTTCTGGTTTTGTGGTCAGATCTCAGGAATCCTAATAGTGGAATTTTCTGTTTGCTTGTTGGTTTTTGTTGGGTTTTATTTTCCTAGCAGCCAACTAGATTCTGGTCTCCGTTTGGCAAGCATTTCAGAAACAGCTGGTGCATGACCATATGCCGTGCTGGCACTGCTGTGAGCTTATTTCCCACTTGTCCTCCTGGTCAATCAGAGCCGCTCCATGTGCTGAAGGACAGCTGGTCCCTTGGCATGCAAAGCAGCTAATGAACTTTTCCTCCAAAAAGCCATAGGGATAGAACATGCTAACGCTGATCAGAGGCTGTTCCTTTCTGAACTGCTATCAAAGATGGAAGTTCTCTGTGGGACCTCTGTTTTGTTGCCCCAGTGTGACAACCTGCACACAGCCAGAACAACTAGGTGGGTGTGCGTTGCAGGTGACAGCACTTGTTTGGAAAATCAAGGCTGAATGATCTGTGTTGAAAAGAATGCTAAACCACATCTGAGTGACTGATGGATTCTGGCTTTTAGCTGTCAGCCTCAGCAAGTACCACTATTTCCCTTTTACATTCTGACCCCTGCTGGAAAGGGTCTCCAATCAAGTTCTTAAAAAAATGTATCCATTTCACCATATAATATTTTTTTCCTGTTAAGGAACATACTGAAGATGGAATTGCACAGCAGTTCAGTATTACATAGCCATGGCTTGTAAGCATTTTACTGCTAGCCATCCATCTTACGCCCTTAAAACTGGTCAGTTTATAATATTCCCTAAAATTTCCTGCTAGGTGCAATAAAAAAACCCTGGTTTTCCCTGAGCAGGGGTTCTGTATCAGTAAACTTTGAAAGTGATGATAACCAATCATTAGACAGTCCTCTATTGTTCACACTTCATAAACTGTTCTTATGAAATGCTTGATAGAAGCAATCTGCCCATTTGGCTTTTTAGAAATGGAGATAGAGCAACATTAATTAGGGAACAAATGTAGTTTAAGAACAAAAGAGATCACCTAAGCGTGCAGAATATAAATACATACATAAATTCATAGACGTTTTTAAAATCCAGGAAATGTATGGACCTTAATGTAAGGTGAGACAAGGAACATCCAATAGGTACATGATGAGTTTTATTGGGTTATCTTGATGTACAGCTTCAGAAGTATATAATTATCTCTTTGAAACTACTTTGTCTAATTGCATGAGGGCTTGCATAACTTTTTTACTACTTTTCACGGTCCATTTCAGGTTTTGTGCAAAGACTCATGCAAAACGTTCACACCTCCCAGAAGTAATAGCTAGGTTCAAATGACACATCCAAAAGGCATTCCTCAGCACTAGATCAGGTTTCGGATTCCTTTTTACTGATCCCTCTTTCCTAATAATATCCCTGCAGAGTGAAAATGCAAGCTGTAGATACCCACAGCACCGGAAGGCCACTTTGCTGTCAGCATCAAGGACCTCATCCATCGCAGTGAATGGATAGTAACATTAAATTTTGGTCGGATCTGCATTAGGCCACGGTTCGACCTTTCCCCTTGTAGACTTCTCTCTAACAAGTTTCAATACCTTTAGTAGGAGTGTGCTAGCATGGTGAGTTTGGAAGATCTGAGTCTCTTGAAAAATCAATTACATAATTAAAGTAAAATTACTGTCTGTTTAACACAACTGCATCTCTATAACCTCTGAATGTGTTTTAGCTTTCTTTGAACACAGACTGCACATAGGAAACTCATGGAAATTGCAGGTCAGGCAGTGCTATTCTGTAATAAGAATGACTGGGCATGGTGTTGGTATTTCTTTGGGCTCTACATCTTTTTTTAAAAGTTATTCTGCTTCAGTATATTCTTGCCCTTTTTCATCCTGCAGCATTAACAATTGGGAAGCCTTGAGAAACCTTTGGGCAGTCCAAAATAATAAATGAAGAGGACTCTGCCTCATTATGCTGCTGTGTGCATAAAACAGACCACCTGAAGTCTCAGAGGAGATGTGAAAGAACCACGATAATTGCCTACACTACTTTGGACAAACAGCCGAGCAGTACAAAAGATAAAGAAAATAAAAGCTTTATACTACATAACGAATGCAAAAGTCCAAGTACCTGCATATAGCGTTTGAAACAATAAACCAAGGAACAGCTTTTCACTAGTGGCGCAATGAAAAGACTGATGAAAGTACAGTGTTACAAAAATGAAATAATTTCCACAAGTGATGAAATACAAAGCAAGCATTACATGCAATTGCATTTTAAGGACAGTCAGTCACCATAAAATACACCAATGTCTCAAAATCTGATCTTCTTTTTTGGGTAATGCCTATGTAGAAGAATTTGATGTCATAATGAGGAACTAATTTAATTGCATTATATTTGTTGCTACATCAGCTATTGTCGAGCCATTAAGTTAATTACATGTTAAGTTTTAAACTAGATGAAACACATCACGGCATCTGTTTTTTCCTATTTACTACAGCATTCCAGAATTACCATGTTGGAAATGTCTGAGGTTTTGGCAGCTTGCTGTCTTACAAATAGTTCATGAATACAATTAACCATCCTTGAGTAGCCTGCAGCATCGGCAACCAATCCTTGCCTTACTCGTCAGAAATATAGTTATTGTTCCACACTAATTCCACCAAACATTTTTTTCAGACATTGGCCATATTCTCAGTCAGTGAAAATGCTGAAAACAGAGTGGATCGCATTATACTCGCTGATGATCTGGCCACAGATTTTGGAATGAATACTAATAGAGTCATTCCATCTTTATTAATGTTCTATATGAAGTGAAAAGTGAAAGAAACACATGAAAATGTATTGAGTTCTTAAAGTAATTGCATTGGAGGTATTATTCTTTTCATCCAATGCATCAGCATTTTCTTAACATCATATTCTGTTGCAGACCCTAGTAAAAGAAAAGATCCTTTGTGTATTAATGGCTTATTGTCTGGCACTTTGATGTTATGTTTTGCCTGATCAAAAAAGCTTGCTTTCTTTCTCAAATAAGATCTGAGTGCATGTTTTCAGATGCTTAAAAAAAACCCAACATGTTTTGGAAACCTTAACATGTAAGTGAATCATGTATGTAAGACTTATAGGCTGTAATAAACTTATGTTTATTCTGTGTATTTTTTAGTGTGTGAACTAACCATTTTATCTGTGTGGGAGTGGAAGGGAGAATGGCCATTGCTGCTTTCTGATAGAACTGATAACCTGGGAAGTGCTGGTACTAAAAATGAGTAATTCCACAGATATCAAAGAACCATTAAGAGTGGCCAATTAATACCAGCAGCCATTACAAAGAGTTCATATAGGATAGAAAAAAAAGTCAGGTTTGACAAAAACAGCATTTGAAAAAGGTTGAACCACAGCAAAAAATATTACCATTTTCATCTTACAAAAAAATTTGTTTTGAAATACATGCTGAGATCTAGTCCCTGCATTTCCCAACCTTTAACTACACTGAAGAGTGATTTCTAGCTTGTGTGATTGACTACAGGGCTGTTGGCCTGAAATAGGAAAAATTGAGCAGTGTGAGAGAAGGAAAGGATATTTTTCTGTCAAGAAATAGCTAATATTTCAATACTTTACAGCAATACTTTACAGCTACACTGATACGCTCTCTGAAGTGTCTTTCATAATATTTTGGCATATAATTCTACCTGATATTTAGATGCTTATTTGAAGAGTTACTCATTGGGACTTGTTAATGGGGACAAAAGTATCAGACTTTCCAAGGCCAATTTATGTATATGTATTATAAAGGTGTTTTCTATCAAGAAAGCTATCTCTGTCGAGAGGAAAACTACTTGTTTTCTAGTTTCATCAGGATTTCATGTTGAAATTGGTGTCTTTTGAGTTTGACACTATTTCAATATCAATTCCCAAGAGAAAAAAAGCAGGCATAGCTTTAACTGGCTGAATGAAAACTGCTGTCTTCATGGGAAAAAAAAACCCATATATTTCAGCAGCTGAAGAGATCACAAAATAAAGGAATAGTTAAATGTCTAGACCCAGCCAGCTTTTCCACGTGTAGGGAAGGCGGAGGTCATTTCCCCTAAGAAAGCAACAACTTTTTTTCTCTGAGGCTGATTGTTGGCTCAGATACAGCAAAATCACAAACCTACTGTGATCAGGTAACTCAGGGAGGAGGCACCGAAGACTCAACTAATGCAGTGGTGATGTATCAGAGGAGAATATTGAATGCCAGGTTTGGACCACAACTACCGATCACAGATGGGAGTATAATCCTGCGAGATGGATCGCTTGGCTTTATTTGTTAAAGGGGTAATGCAGTATCATTAAATAAAAGAATAGTTTATTTCCCATAACAAATATTTTCTTCCTAAATGTCAATGTCAATATTCACAGTGGTGAATAAGAATTGGCGGCCAAGGGCACTGCTTTCTGGCTTGTTGCAATATTGTGATTTTACTGATTTTTATTCTCGGAGCATACTTTCACAGATGCATGTGCTTCTGGACTTTGAACAGGACTTCACTGCAAAGTTTTTCAGGTAGGAAATGAAATCCTTAAGAAAGAAGCTGAAAACTTTGTGCTTCACTATTGTGCATAAAATTGATTTCCATACCTGGAATTGAAGCATTGCTGTGCCAAAAAATATTAAGGTAATATTTCCTCCGCAGTCAATGAAAAACTATAAGCCCCTGTAAAAAGGGATTCAAGGCACCTGTATGAGGCACGGGCTTCTCTGTGCTGACTGCATAGGCCTGCTGGCTGATCCAGGGCTCCCGTACGCTGCAATGGAGAAGTGCATGCAGCTCATCAGTGGAAATCACTATTGAAAACCATCTGAAGAGTCAGTAGGTTTGGCTTTGTCAGAAATAACTCTGGACACCAAGACATTTTTACAAGTAAGTAGGGACCGTGAAGGGCCCCTGCTTCACATCTGCATGACTGCACTTTCTTCTCTCACTCCCTGAAAACGGTGTGGCTGCATCCAGGCTTCCTATCAGGGATGGTTCTTGGCATGTCCTATCTCCGAATGATGCTAGGCTGGTGCTATTGGCCAGCTGTGCTAACGGTTAAGTACTTTGTGGTCCTCTCTTCAAGTCCACAGCCTGGTCTTGGTTTTTATGCCACTGTAAACATAACTTCAGAGTTCAAAACACTGTTTTGTGTCTTCAGAGCAGGCGGGTACCAGTGGAGGACGTAGCTGTGGCAGCCTTGTGTGCAGCAATCTGTTGATTTGTGCCTCTGTCCTGGAAGACAGAAATTATACTTCTAGGACCTTTTCAGTCTTGAGTAAGCTGAACCCACTGATTCTGATTTTCTAAAGAAATGAGCAAATGGAAGAATGCCCTAGGATACAGGCCACTTTCCATCCCTCTTGTTGCAACTAGGCTGTTGTTCAGAAAGGAAAGGCAGAACCAAGAACATAAAACCCGACCCAAACTCCCTATATCTTGTTGCTGAAGATACTGCTTTGAAATGAAAAGTCTAAAAGTCCTGGAATTCAAACTCTATTTCCATTTATAGGTATGCAGTTTATCCTGCTCTGTAATGCAAAATGTAAATACTATCTCATGAGTGAGTTACTGAGAGTTAAGAGGAGAAAATATGTGGACCTCATCCTAAACTATTCTCTCGACTGCTGGTTAGAGGAGTCTTCTGGAAGAGCTCTCATCCACAGGCGGGATAAAAGTGCTAATGTCAGCTGGGAGTACTAAATGGATTTTGAGCTAAACTCAGTGCTATTCGTGGATGCTAGGTGTGGGAATGGGCTCTTTGGGGATGAGTTTAGGCACTTCTTTCTCAATTACAGCTTTAAGAGTTCAGTTTGGGATACTTTTAAGTATGTGTGGGGGTCTTTGTAGAAAATTTTGCAGTCCGACGTGGAAACTTCAGTAAATTTTAAGCTCTTCCATGGATAATAGGTGACCTGAATAGCTCCTCTCAGATTTTAGGCACCATGCAGACTGGAGCTATTACAAAGCTGGTAGGAAGACCAATGAGCAGAGATAGGCTTTTATAATGGAAATGTGTTATTTGCTCTCTCATATTCAAGGCATACATATTTGGAAAAGTAAAGAAGGCAGCTTCCCTGCTTACAGTCACCCAACTTTTGAATGAGGGGGTAAATTCCCATAGTTTGGATTCAGCTCCTTAAGATACTTGATACTTTTTCTGTGCTTCTGTGCAGTATTTCTTCTGTGAATGAGGTTAACCATATATATGATACTAGTCTTCGTGTTCCTTTATTCAGAGATTTACCACCAACTGTCTGGTAATGTATCATGCAGTGAAAGTGAGGCATTCAGCTGCAGTTTCTTTCCAGCAAACTCATTAACTGACTTTTCTTGACAGTCACTACTTGTCATTATTTGTGATAAGGGAGTTTTGAAAACTGTTACACAAGCTAGTGGTAGAAATAAGTACTTCCAATGTACGTTAAAAGTACTGCCCCATTTATTTTACAAAGAAAACTTTAGCAATAACTCAGCTGAAATTTAATAACTGCCTGGTTTCACCGCTGTTAGTGGTCTCATCCCAAGTCAGTGACAAGCGCTTACATTTTTTTGTGATTGGTCTCAAATTTAAACGTGTGATTGTTTGCTACAACTATTCTGCTTTCTATAGTTATATGAGATGATACCAAATTTCCATGATTTGTTAAATTTTTATTGCCCATAGATGCAGAGAACATTTTCAGTGCACACCTTTTTCTGGCTCACCATCCCATTTCAGGGGTCACCTGAGGCATGTCTCAGTGGAGGCAGCCAGGTTTTCAGTTTATGCAGTGGCGGGTTCAGTCAGCATACTTCTTCACTTGTGATGTTGATTTTGGGGGGATTTTCTTTTAATTCTGTAATGATTAGGTTCTCCAGAGCACTTCTCTTATTTTCCATGGTGGTAGGTTTTGTAATGTCAGCTGATATTATATTCCTTTGGCACACCTATCATTTGCATGCACATAAGGCATTGAAGGTGCTCATTATTTTCTGCTAACAAGTAATCTTGTTCCCACTTAATTTGAAACACATTGTTCTCTGTATCCTAATTTTGGCTTTTACAGTTACTTGCCTCATTGCATTTGGATTACACTGCACTGTGTTTTAATACATCGTATTTAAAACCCACAAGACAAAACATCACAATAAATAGATACATAGATACAATTGCAATGGAAACATGGCAGCTAGGGAGGCTGACGTGATTTATCACGTCAGGAGTACATCGTCATAGGCAGAGTGGACACTATGGAGCTGCTCTGTCGAGTAGAAGCTCAGTCTTCCCACCGGTCTCCCCAGGCTCTCAGCCTTCCTGGGGCTGAGTAGAGAGGTTGTACCAACATGTTTCTGCACTCAAAACAGTGGCAGAACTCTCTACAGACAGGCTTTTGTGACAATATTTTTGCAGCAGCAACCCCTTCTCAGAAGGAGCTGAGGAGGTCTATCAGAGGTTCACACACCTGCATTCTCCACTTTTTAACCCTGGAGCGGCTGCTGGACAGTCTTTGCTTGCCAAGTGATGGCAAACCACTCCTTCATGTGGAAGCGCAACTTCTGCTGAGATTCATGCACCTCCTGAATTAGTCATTTCCTTTCATCTCTGCTCCAAGATTGTACAAGATGGCAATGATGGTAGGAGAAGAATTGTCCTGTGGGCTGTATTTGGCTTGCACAACACCCACAGTAGTGTATCATATTTGCAGACAATATCAGTTTGCAGTGGCTAAATGTCTCAGTAAGAGATTAATGCAATGCCAATGAAAGAAATAAACTGCATAATTTATCTCTTTGGGAAAGTTTTAACACATACAACTATGAATACTCCTTTCGTGTTGAATAAAGGTTGCTTCTTTCACTTTTGGTCCCTTTTCCATTTAACATTGTGTAATCGAAAAAGCCATTTGTATACTACAATATAAGGTAGCCCACAAGAAGTCACAGCAGAATATTTATATTTATATTGTTTCTATTTCTATTTCTATTTCTATTTCTATTTCTATTTATATTTATATTTCTATTTCTATTTATATTTATATTTATATTTATATTTATATTTATATTTATATTTATATTTATATTGTATTGGAAAACCTACCTCTGAAGATAAAGCATTAGGTAAAAAATACAGGGTACATTTAGTTTTCCAGAAGGGAATACACCCTGTAAACCCCAATGCCTGGAGGGGCTCCAGGGAAGGACCGTACGAGCTCTGCTGCACTTGGACAGGGTCTAGCATATATACATAATTATTATAAATAATAGTTTCCCACCTTTAGCATGCCGACATTTCAGCTGTGGAATTCTAGAAAGCACAGTTTAGCAAAATATCAAAGAAGACACTATACAGAGATGAATCTATGTTTACCTGGTTATGTACATAAATCCCTTACTCCCCTGGGAAAAAGAAAATACTGGTGTTGCTAAGTTTGTTGCGCGGGTCCATAAAAGCAAAAGCAGCAAGGCACAAATGTACGTATATATGCTAATATGTGTTCATGTCTATAAATTATGCTGTTTTTTCAGATAGGAGTGCTGAATGGTATGTCTCTGCATTTCTCAGCATAAGCGTACATCATTTCCATGTGTGTTTCAAGAGATTGACTGAATTCTTGAGGCTGAATGATAAGGCAGTGTGGGTTGTGGAGCACTGAGATAATGCCAAGAGTCACCTGCAGAGTATGGAAAGGGTGGAGCTACCAAACTTCTTATGTCAGACCTCACAGAAGTTGAATATTTAAGCGCCTTAGAGATGTTTAATAAATTTTTCAGCATCTCATGATCACTTAGATCTCTTTCGGTGGATTGCCTGGGGACTATGTCCCAGTCACAGGGAAATACTGATTTACCATGGTAAATATTCCTTCAGGAATACATGTTGTTAAGCTGCTTTTTTAAACAGTGAAGTATAGGCTAAGCCTTAAATGTGTGCTGATATCTCCTTGATTTCATTAGGATTTAATCACAGGTTGAAGTGGTTTCCTGAGTTAGGGCCAGAAAGATAGACAATATACAACTAATTGAACAGGAGCAACCCAGGCTGTTAAGATCCTAGTCTGCTCTCATCATGCATATATACACGTTCACAATACCATTTTCATGTAAGTTTGGGCAAAATTAGAGCTTTTAAAAAAAGCATTCATAATTTGCATGGAATTTTCAGATAGCAGCATGAGACAAGACTAAGGGACACAGGTAGGAAGTTTGTAAGAGAAGGGAGTACATAAGAGCCTGCCTCTGACCTTCCTTGAACTGAGAAGTCATTGAATTTGGAGAATTAACTCAAACCCATCTCTACAGCAATCATAATTTGGAATGGCCAGAAGATGCTGGGATGGTATCCAAAAGACAATTAATAAAACAAAAGCTATTCATGTATTTCATGACATGCATCTTGGCAAACAGCTCAGGAAAACTGATATTGATAGAACCAGTGGGGCCTGAGTCACTCAGGGCTATACCTTTAAATATTGGAATGATTTACCAGGACTTGTGGAATAAATTCTTTTCATACCTAGGAAGTTTCCACCTTACAGAAAATAACTTGTTATTATTAATAATTCAAAGATTCAGTGCCTTATAAAGAGAATTTCTTGGGTATGCCAAGAATACAGGAAATATAAAAAAAATAAAGGTGTAATCTATTATGAAATAGATTAACTAATTTGACAAATAGTATTATCGAAATGTAAAATTTAGATTATTTTCTTTTCTGTATCAACAAAAATAGCAAATACAAACATTTCAAATATAAAATGTGTAATTAATTTGCATAAATTTAGCTAGCATATACAAAATAGAGACAACTGTAAAACAGAAATAGAGACAATTTGAATTAAGCAAGGGTAGCTGTTCTCCCACGCCTAGCATACAAACAGCTGGGACTAGCTTCTGTTTCCTTTACTCCAGTTTAACTCTACTTAAATTTGATCCTTTACAGAACTAAAGCAGTAAAACTGAGATCAGATATCATCTTGCAGTGACAGGACATGCTGCCTGGAACTTACATATGGATCTGACAATATCAGTTCCGATCCTGAAAATTTTCTCACATGTGAATAGTTTTATTTCTGTATTCAAGACCTTACATAGAAGATATGCTACATGTCAAGTAGTTAGGCAAATAAAAACTTTCATTCTTGGTTTTTTTCAGTTTAATTTTAGTAAATTTAATAGTAAGGGTCAGCAAGGAATAATGGGCTCCAATTTCTGGCTCGGTTTGTTAGATCCCACATCTGTGTACTATTTTCTCATCACCTAACTTTCAATATATCCTTCTCAGCGTCCACCCAGTGCATGATGCATTCAGTTCACCACTTCATGTGATAGATCTGATTATAGTGTCAGAAACAAGATTACTCAGTGATTCAGCCTAATGGAATTACTGGTAGCAATTGGTAGTGGAATTACTTGTAGCAATTTCTCTATAAGTACATAATGAGGGGAATCTTCAAAAAGAGGTAATGTTGCTGAGCAGATCGATTGTCTCCATTTGGATATCTGAGATAATAAATAGGAACAAAATGTTTTTTACTGAAGTATTCTGCATGAGAATTTGCATTTTCTGTAGAATGGATTTTAAAAAAATACCTCAAACTGAAAAATCACATTCAAGAATTTGGCGTTTTGAACCTCACATGAAATCTGAATTCAGATTTGGATCCAAAAATAGTAAATGATCCAATAAGCAATCAAAGCTGAAATTTCTGCCTTTAGCGGTGGCTATTGCACAAGAAACGAAAAAGGTATACAAGCTCATAACAGTTCCACCCAACTAATGTATAGCACTTGTTTGGCATAGTTATTTCTCAAAGTGCTTTACCAATTGACCTTCTCCCATTTTGTAAAGAAAGAAACTGAGACTCAGAGAGAGTAGGTGATATACCAGAGGCTTTGCAGCAGGCCAGAGGCAGGGTCCCAAGCAGAAGCCCAGTCTCTGCTGCCTAGTCCTGCCATCTGTCCACCAGTGCTGTGGTGCTAAGAGTGATCACTGGAAAAAAAAAACCCTTATTTCAAGAGTATAAACCAGCTTCCACCATAATACAGTGGGTTTCTTATTTATATACTTTCTCTGACTGGAAGAGCAAGGGAAAAAAATCCCTTCAATTTTCAAGATGAGAAGCCGGAGCATTATAGTAAAATTAATGCTGGCAGAAACGTTTATCCCTCTGTGACCTTTTACTGTTTTCTTAAATGAGCAGCTTCTCTCCTTCCGGCTGTAGTGATTCCCTCTTCGTTCCTATTCAAAGAATCAGTTCAGACTGATTCAAGTACTTTTACAGCCAGGCGCCAAATGAATACATTGCATTTCACTGAGTTGCAGATGCTGGTTAGGTCACAAGATGCTCAGGCATAAAAGGCTCTATCCTAAACACTGGACGTTTTCACTTCTCTCTTCTCCTTCTCGCATGCAAATGGGGTAAGATTCACTAATTCACATTTTTTTGTATAATAGAGAGTCTGGTCCCTTCATACATCACATACCAATTTAACTATGTTATCAGAGCTGTGAGAATTTTTCCAACCCATTTAATTGTACTATTTAAATGGATGCACGCTTATACTGGTAGAAAGGTGTTTTACACTGCCACTGGTTTTCTATCTGCTAATGAAGAATAAGCTATTCTGATGCAAATCCCCCTAGATGGGAGAGGTACAGCTTTAACTGTAGCAATACAGTTAGGTCAGCACAGCTCTCTATTGTAAACAAGGTCTATATTGTGGGGCTAAGGCTAGATTACTCAGTTTTTCAAAAGGTCTGCCTACAGAATATGCACAACCAGTGTAACTAGTTGTGTTTTAATAAATACCAATGTGTCTAATTATGACAGTTCATCTCGGCACTTCCTGCGTGCCTCTCACAAAATGACTAAGCACTTCTTGTCTCACCACTGAGCCAATTACTGACTACAGGCTGTTATTAGGGGCAGTCCTATATAATTTTTACAATTACAATATATGTTATTTCATAGTTGTGGACTGCCGACAAGTGAGCGCTGTCCGTCTAGAAGAAAAATATTGTCTGCAATCGTTTTCAAGGGCTGAGGGATGCAAATGTTTACTCACAGGCACAGCTTTTCTGACCGTGAATAGTCCCCCTGGTTTCCAAGGGGTTAAGCCTGGTAGTAAGTATTTGCCAAATTGATGCCTTAATCAGCATGCTTAAAAGTTTAATTTTGCTCTCTCCAAACATGTTTGCAGGATGCTAAAGGAGTCTCACAATTCTACACATGCAGCTTAGCTCCTCTTTTGGAATTGCATTTCGATTTAAAAAACACTCAGGCAAGCAAAACCCACTGTTACACTTACTCTAAGACGTATTTTATGATGGATGCAGTGGTTAGAATGTCACGCAGACAAATACTTCAGTAGAAGTGTGCAAATAATCAAACGACAAAGTTCCAAATCTCATTAAATAGTGGGATCTAGAAGCTGTGGATTAGATTTATTATTGCTAGAAAGAACAGTCACTGTTCACTGATGTCAAAGGCTAAGGTAAAATGGATAAAAATTGAGCAGAAAGCAGGGTTTATTGAAAGAAAATTGACATTAATATCTTTTTTGTCTTCTTTCCCTCTCCGTCTCTTAACATGCAGGCAGCTCCTACTCTCTGTTTTTGCCCTGTGGTCTTGCTGTCATCTTTTCCTGTCTATACCCTTTTCATAGTTCCATGCAGCACTAGATCCAAGAAATCAGTTTTGCCTACTACTACCAAATTTGTGGGGCTTTCTGAGTCCTCCTCTCTGCCAAAAATCAATTACAGAACTTTGGCTCTTCTTGTTTCCCCCTAATGCTTAATCCTTTATAGATGACTAAGGAGTTCAGCAATGGAGGTGCTCACTTTCTCTCTTGTAATAGGAAATGCCCTTGAAGATGTCTTGAGCCCTTTCCAAGGAGCTCTGGGAAGATAAATAGCATGTCTGTGCTGTCCACATTGATCTGCTGCAAATTTTGCACCTACTTCTTATCTTCCCTTGTCCACAAAGCTTGCCTGTCACTGTGCACTTGCAAATTCAGTCTGGCACCTGATAGCTGGCTCTGCAGATGAGAAATTCAGATACAGGTGGTAGCTGGGCCCATACCTGAGGTCCACCTCTTTATGAACATGGTTGATGCCCCCACAGTCCAAAAGGATCTTGAGACTTCCATGTTGAAGATGTGCTTGGGGTACAGCACCTGAATAATTAACACAGTTTTATATTTTGGTAGTGTGATTAAAAACGCAGTCACTTTGTAGACAACTGGTTTCCTAGAAAATGTTGCAAAGAAGTTAAAGTATATTGCATGAACTTAATTACGTCTTTGTTCTACAAACTGTAATAATTAAAATGTAATCCACAGTACAATCAATACATGTTGCCATTGATTTCGGTAATGTATGCATGTAAATAAGAGTGTAAAGAGAAGCTGTAAGTATATATGATGAGGTTAGTGAAGCCTTTGATAATACTTCATTGGTATTTTCATAGTTGAGGTACATTTACGTACTGATAAACATCATTTAATGTTAATAAGTGATTCTGTGATTAATAATTAAAAAATTGGAACTGCTTACTAGCAGCAGGTCAGTAGAAAAAATGTGAAGATTATAGAAGAAAAAAGGCACATATGAATCGACAATGTCATACTGCTGCACAAAAGTAAACATCCTATGGGGATGTCTTAGGAGAAGTGTTGCATGTAAATAAAGCCAAGCGTTCCTTCCACACTACCTAGCTTTTTGAAGGTCTGAACCTAAAAATTACTCATGTTCTTTTTTTGTAGATCAATGAGAGCAAGTGTCCAAGGAAAAGCAATAAGATTGATTAATTCCCTTCCCTGACTGTTCAGGACCAGAACCACTAGCTGAGAGGCTGCAGAGAAACTCACTGTGCACATTTTTGGATATACATCATGTGTATAAGTGTTGCATGTTCATAAACTAAGCAGGGAGTAGGATATTATTGACCTGCATGCCACTGAAAGTATTTACACTTGGTGAAAAATATAACAATCTCCCAGTTAACAAAGCAACATCTAACTTGCATAAACTGGGGCTGAAAATTTAAGGGTCTGCATAACAAGAGAAACTTAAAAAGAGATTATTTGTGGCAATACTGAAACAGTAATGCATCTCTCTCCCGATCAAGATTGTCAGAAGCAGCAGTATGTAATAGAAGATTAGACTTGGAGTCAACAGACCAAGCTCAGATCCTCCTGTTCTTGCTCTGCTCAGCAGTTGTGGGAAGGTCAGTGAATCTCTCTGTTTCCTTTCCCACTGTACTTCTTGGTTTCTCTTTTATGTGTTTTGACCTTTTTGCTACCTTTGACTTTTCTCTCTTTGGAGCCGGACCATCTTTCCCAGCATTTCCATAAAGTTTAGTACAACGTGCCTCTGGATCGTTGTGCAAGACTTTAGACGCTACCACAAGAGTAATTTAGAAGGGAGGAAATTAATTTCTTTCCTAGGCAGAGAAATGATCCCAAATATATATTAACATCTGAGACTTGAATTTTAAGAAATGGCCCTTTGGTTCTGTGGCATCTACTTCAGCGTGCCATTGACTTCACAGTAAGTATGCTGGGGACTGAAGTTATACATACGCTGCAGACAGCTTTCCTTTGGCTGGAGACTGCAGAAAGCTAGACTGGCATTAACAGCTGCCTGAAGCACAGGTTACAGTAAAGTATATCGTGTTCATATCATCATTACATACCTTAGATTCCACTGTAAGCCTGAAGTCTGGGGGTGAGGAGAGGTCTTCAAGCCATAAATACATTAGCCTGGCATGATGAACTCCGCAGCTCTGTCATTCAGCTAAAAGGAAAAAAACCTTTTATTCCATAGACATATTCTTGAGACTGCTGAAGAGCAAATCAAGATGGGATTTTTCTCACTTATTACAGAAAACTTGGAGACATTTCTGTTTGTCACAGATACTGCTGATATTCTTAATGCACCTATATATCTGAAGCACAAAGTGTAAAACTTCATTCACCATCAAACTTAGATAATTCATGAGTGTGCTTACAGCTAAGTGTGCAATAAAATACTTCATTACTATTCATGATGCAGTTAGTAGAGTGTTGGCAATTTTCTTAAAGGGAATAGGAGAGAGACTGTAGAAACAAGTAAGAGATAATTATTAGAAACCTATGGAAAAGAGAATTGCAGCTTTTACGATGCTTGAAGACTGTGGAGAAGAAATGGACCAAAGGGATGGAGAATCAAGGATGAGGAAAAATGAAGCATGCTGCTTTTACAAGGAGACGCCTTTGCAGGAAAGGAAATGTTCCACTTTCCTTCATACTGAATCCTTCATAAGGCCAAAATGAAGATGAAGCAAAAATTAAACCCAGAGGTAGAAATCCACCTGACTGAGAATGGATCCAAGAGAATCTTCTTTTCATTGATGTTCAATACGTAGTTGGGAGATAAAGATTTTTAAAAAGGATACGTATCTGAAATTAATTGTATCCACAACTACCAGGAGTAAGTTCAGCGTAAAGAGAAATGCTTCATTGCCTCCCTTAATAAGGGGGAAAGGGCATGACACAATGTCTCTGATTGAAAACAAGTTCTCTTTTTTCTCTCGTTTGCTGTCAAAGTTTAGCAAACTTATTTGCATTCACTTCTCCCAAATTTTCTGACAGCTTTGTCACTTGCATCCCAACTTTTGTGCCACGAAACGCAGTGTTGTCAGCTCATCCAAACAAGCTCTGAGCTGCACCATTAACTGTACAAAAATCGACATTAAATAAACACATTCTGAATATAGGGCATTATGGTGTTTGTGTGTACTTGGAAATCATCGTTGTTTTTGATTCTTACCAGAGAAATTGCCCCACAAAGCGATTTCCGACCCTTGATTCAGCATGCTGCTTCTGCACCATCCCAATCCCTGTTAATCCTGGGCATAAAAACCACCCGAGGCTACTGCGTGCTGCTGCAGAGCACTACATAGAGTGTGGGTCAAAGGGACAGCCCTTTTCACCTTTCTTTATTGCCCTCTATGAAACAAATAACTTACAGATGTTAAAAATATTTGGAGTTAATAGAAGAGAGCCTATGACCACGTCCAAAATGTTTTGCAACGAATGGCATGGGGCTGTGCAGGTTTAACCTGTGTATTGGCTCATCAGCGTGCAGTCCCAGCAAGGCTAAGGACGTGAGGCCCCCCCAGCAGGGCTTGCAAAAGCTAATCCACAAAATGGTGCTGCTAATTGCTTAATGTACTTGAACATGTGGAAATTAGAAAGTAGCTCAACTTGTTCATCTAATTGCCAAGTTCAATTTTGTGTACTTCAGCTGAAAGTAGCAGAGGGGACCATCCGCCTGAGCAATGTAGTTGTTGGACTGTTATGTGGGCTGAACAGGCAATTTAAAAACAGGTATTTATCTAATGTATTTCTCTGATAGAGCATATTTAATGTATTTCTTTAATTCTCATTCTGTATTTCTCTCATATGCCTATATATATTCGTACATGTTTCAATAATGTTTTAGTATAAGCATCTTGAAGATATTTTTATACAAATGCAGGAGCATTCGTATTCACAGATTTGAATGTTTGAAAATAGGAAATACTAATGGAATTTATTTCTGTAAATACAAGTAATTTACAGAAAGATCCTCTGTAAATGTTATCAGTTAGTGCTACTGTAACTATTACTATCAAATTAAGCACATGCATTGAAGTAGCTCGTGAAGGCACTAGTCATAAATCAGGTCTGTGCTGCAAGAATATCAGTGGCTCTGGAAAAATGTGTTCTGCTGGGGGACGAGGGAGGACGCCAGAGATAGCTGCTTGCTCTTTCTGGTTGATTAGACATCCAGACCCCTACTAGTACAGTTGTCATACTCAACGTGCCAAAGCCAAACATGGCTGAGCATGGAGAGCTGTTCTTAACTCGTGAAGTACAGTCCTGGTCCTGCAAGGGATCTGCGGGCGCAAGCTTTCTGATCCGTACTAGAGTATATGAGTAACATCTAAGACATCGAGTAGTAGATGCAGAGCTGGATTAAGGTGCCCATGTGCAATATTTTTATCTGTTGACAAATCTCTAAAATTTGAGCAGGAATTAAGACATTAAAAATGAAAACCCTTTTATAAGCAAAAAAGAAGGCATTGACATGGTATGAAACAGAGCTTTGAAACTGGATGTGCCACATTGCTACCCAGAGCTCTGCCAAGGCACCTGGTGAGGCTTAGGCTCAGCCATCAGCCCAAGCACAGACGAAACTGCACAGTGAAGCCCCACAGACTTTCATAGTGAGTTATCGCTATGCTGCGGCATTACAACTGCAGACAAAAATAGCCTCCCTACAGTAAGTATAAGGTGAGTAAAGCAGCGCAGTTATTAGTGTAATGTTGGAAGTGCCAGCAGTGCCCAAGGTTTTCCTTTTGGTTTCTCTGTGCGGAATCTGGGTCTGAGAGATCCAGACACTTAATTCTGAAACTACCCCTGTGATATTCACGTACTTCCCTAAACTGGAGTTTTGCACAAATTGAAATGAGCGTCTCTGCTTCACTGATCATTCTGTGGGAAAAATATGTCTGATTAAAAAGTTTACTACCTTTTTTTCTCCCCTCAAGTCCCTCTGTTTTTACCAGATTTGCAAAAGCAAAACCCCAAACACTATATTCCCTGGAAAACACTCTTTTTTTCCCTCTCAGACCTTAAATTTCTACTCATAGTCGCTCTTTCCTCTGTAAATATTCTATGAAGAATTAAGTATCTTAAAAGTTGAAGCTGAGAAAGTCAGGTTCCGAAACACCAACAGTTTTTGCAGCTGTTTTCACCGCGTGAGCCTGCGTGGTTCCGTGTTTACAAAAACACACTTTGTCCTGTTTTATTATGCCTAAACTCCTGCAGATTGTCCGCTTCAGAGAAACACTGCCCCGTGACCTGGCAGGAGTCCCTGCCAGCGATAACCCCATCCCTGCCGAGGGCCCCGGCTAATCGCACCTCCCCACCCTGCCTGCCTTCCCCCCCGCCTTCCCAAAGCCTCCTCTAAAACCCGCCCTGCACAACCATGACATCTGTATTTGCAATTTAACGGAGTTATTCCTAACAGCAGCTTGTTTTCAATATCTCCTTGCAGTTCTTCTCCAGTACAAAGGTTGTTGCAGCTTTCTGAGGTTACTTTGTATTAACTCAGAACTGCTTCTTTAAATATATAGACTGAAAATACTGCATTGCAAACTCATGTCTCCACAAAGCTGTGACTGGATTTGCAAAAATGTGTGGAAAAAAGATGAAAATTTTCAAGATTCCTTTACTGCTGCTCAAAATGAATCATCTATACATAAAAATTATGAAAACTTAAAAGAGGCACATTAACATACATATAAGAACAAGTGCATAACAGTGATATAAAAACTAAGTCTCTACCAAGATCTAGAATATAATTACAGACTCAATTTTCTGAGAGATGAAAGAAGCAATTTTTCAGAAATGTGGTTCTGTCTATCCCTCCAAGACACTGAATAAAACCATTTGGTTTTGGTCCTGCTACATTGTTCCTTCTAATCAGGAAAATTCCATTTTTTTTTCATAATGTCTGTAGGAATACAATTGCTTCTTGGAGAATTATAGCAAAACAAGATATTTCAACCCCGATGACTAGGTAGTACTAAAATACGGATATGATACAGTAATTCAGATAACTGCAGGTACAGTGAGCAATTTTATCCTGACTTGTTAAAATTTTAACTCTTTTTTGGCTAAGGTTGTGTCTTTACAGTAAAGGCCTACTAAACTTTTGGTGCCATTGCCTTGAGCCTTGTGACTATTAGTCCAGTGTAAAGGATTTTATTCTGAAAGTAAATCTGAAGACATTCACCTCATTTAAACTGTTTTCTTGAAGACTTTATATATGTCTTTTAAGTGTTAGTTTCCTTCCTCAAGAGAAAATGAAGGAGACAGACAGGATTTTATTCTGCAAATAAATGTAAGCAGTTCTCAGCACTTGTCACTGAACTTATATTTTCCAGTGGATTTTCAATCTTCTAGGTGTGCATTCTAGCTGTCCCCTCTTCATGGGAACCAGTAGCATGGTGATCACTAGTATTTTAATTGATTCTTGTAATTTATGCTGCAATTTGATTAACTTTTGTGATAGATATATCAAACAATGCGTCAGTCCAGGTTTTGCATGAAGCAGCAATCAGACACGCTCAGGTTGGCATTAAATGGCTGTGTGGGCTGGATTCCTGAAACCACCTGAGAAGTGTGCTGGTGCCTAGATATTTAAAACATATTTATGTATAGCTCTGCTGAGTGTGGCAAGGCTTTTATGAACTAAATGACTAAGTGGCATTTCAGAAGTGGCATAGATGCTGCCAGGTCTCAAGATGCAGTGTGACAGCATGCAAAGATACCCAAATTAGAGGCAAACAAGGTCACAACTAGAAAACAAGCCAGCTCTGGAACTGAATTAACCCACCAGCCTACCCTGGCTAATTGCCCCTGCTGATAGTGAGTGTGCTCATTAATCTGGGTGCAGCATCATCTTCATACCTACTTCAAGACTGAAGGTACTATTTTTGTCAGGCAGATCGCTGTGATATGTAGACGCAGCAATTTGTGCAGAGGCTCCTGACGCGACATGGCATGGCTGGAGGGAGCGGTGCCGCGGGTCCCTGTTGGCTTTGGGAGACACTGAGGCTCCTCATTGCCCGCATTGCCACAGACAGCAGAGACACACCTTGGTGGTGAGGTACCCTGGCCCCGGTAGGGGTCAAGACCTATTCCTGGCAGATCCTGAGCTGATAAACTCTGCCAAGGCTGCTTGGCTTGGCTCCAGCCCTGACTGCAGGAGATCCAGGCAGGAGCAGGAGAGATGTGGGGCAAGGTAGTGTTGACAGATGCTGGGGAGCGGCACAGGGCGAGGAGGCAACAGAAGGGTGCAGACAAGGGACTGCAGACAGAGAGGTGAGAGCAGTGGAGCCTGGGTTTAAAAAGCAAAATTTTGGAGGCCTTTCAGAGCAATGAACGTGTTGGTTAACCACTAGGAGTGCCTGGTGGCCTCACTGCAGGGACTAGCACGCTTCATCTTCCCTGTTCATCAAAAGCCTAATCAAAACCAAGATTAGGTTCTTTTGAAAATCCATCCATGCTGCACTGGGATGGGGTATTCTGCTCAGCACAAAAATATGCTTTGATAATTCATCTAATCAGATGGAGAAAGGCAGAAAGCAGTGAAAGATGGGAGGTAAAAAGGAAAGGCAAATTTGCTCAGGGGTAGGACTAATCTGACAGTCCATCAGTCCATCTTTAAGCTGGGAGGAAAGCTTAAGGCTATCATGGTAGGATACCCAAAGAAAGTGTCACGCAGTTGGGGGCTGACTGTCACCTTGCCTTGCAGCTCTGCCTCTCCATTGCATGCTTTTTAAAATAAATCGTTCCTTCTACACCACATCCTAATACGTCAGTACACAGTGTTGGAAACTTTTCAACATCATTTTATCCTGTTGTGGAAGCACATAGTAACCATCCAACTACTATTAACACATAAGAGTTTTGGGCTGCTTAGACTAAGGCAACTTTGTACTTCTTAATAGAGAACTTTTGAACTTCTTAATGTCCTTTTCTTCATGGTATCAGGATAGAATTTGCATTATTTTTGGGTATTAACTAAGTTCTTCACTCCTCTGAATTCCGTGTCTCTTGAATTTCACTATGATGGTTGTAGGCTGACCTTTAAATCTGGGTTGCATCTGTGGCAAGGATGATCCTCTGATGTACAATTCAGGTGACAACAGACTTGTTAGAATAAAAGTTGTTATTTGGTTCAGCATGGCCTCCTGCTCTCATGGAAAACTGGGTTGTTAACTGTAAATTCAATTATTCCAGTCTCACCGTATTCTTACAGCACCTGTTTTTATGCCATTTGGTTTTGCTTACTGCTTCATCAGTTTCTTGCTTTGGGGTGTTTCTTTTTTTTTTTGGGTTGCGTGCATGTGCACATTGCATGCAGGGGAAGCAATAGTAGTGACTGTTCTGCAGAAAAGATGCTGGTGTGTGTTGGTGAGACAAATAGTAATATGTGTGTTGGAATAGAGTCAGAATGTGTCTGTGGCTAAATTTGCTTCAGCTGAAGTGCACGTATACAGCATAAAGGCAACACTTCACTCCGGCCTTTGTATTCAAAGAATTGTCTGGACAGCAGGCACGCAGCAAAGAGTCAAGCCACGGTGGAAGCCTTGATGCTGGTCAGCTACCTATTCCTGTTAGCTTCTTAGAGTACCGGTGGTTTTTTTCAGTTTAAAATGATGATATTAATATAGACTCCTTGGCTTCATATTTCAACCAACAAGAGAGCAATATATTTACCTTGAAAGAAGAAAAGATATTGGTTGTGAAAAATGCTCACTGGAGAATCTTGGAAAAAGAAAACGCTTTTACTTCTTGTTCTGTTATTAAAAATAATAAAGCACAGGCTCCCTTCCCTGCTGTGTCACAAAAAAATGGGTTCAGTTCTGATTTGAAGAGACTAGGTTTGGGCAGAACTTTCTCAGCTAATAGGTCCAAGTACCAGCAAAGGAATTTCATAAGGTTTTAATGATTTTAGAATTAAATGGGTAATTCATATTGCATGTCTGTGACTTACTTGCACTTTTGTTTAGCTCTGACATATTAAATAAACTTTTTTGGAAAGAATGATTAACTGAAGAGACATCAGATATCAGGCTTTTAAAAAGTCCTCCTGCAATGGAGCTACACCGCAACTGTTTTCTCAAAATGAAGACTCAAACTTTTAAATCAAGAGGACTCGAGTGTCAGATGTCTCAAAGATAGTCTGCCTTCACAGCTTTGCAAAACTTAGGCGGGAGGACAGACAAAAATGAGCACCCCTTGCGGTAAACCAGATTACGCTGTGAAAGCAAACGTGAGTGAGTACCAGGGAACTCACACGACGGAGGAGAGAGCTGCAGGAAATGCTTCAGTCACTGCCTGCAGCTTATCACTCACATAATAATCCAGCCCAGCACAAAAAGTCCTCTGAAACCAGCCTTCACATGTTCTGTCATTCAGAAATTATTTATTTGTAAGACATGCCTTAATTCTTGCTCACAGGCCGATGAAGCTGAAGCGTCCTCTGGAGCACAGACGTGTTACTCAGCCACATTCTGTATGCACACATTGAGTACCTGCTCTGCGAGGCAGGCATGAGTGATTACAGGCTGCTCAGGGACCGGCAGCCTGCTGTGCAAACACAGCACGTCTCCTGCATTTTCAGCCCTGTCTCCCCCTCCCTCATCATATTTTTCCCTGGGGTCTCAGCACTACCAGTGTCAGTTAAACCCAAATATTTTCTAGCTACAGAAAAATTATTTTAGAGCTCCAGGTGACACTGTAAGCAAACTGATGAGTTTCCTTCCACAGCAGCTGGCTAGCAGCTTGCTTTGCGAGAGAAAATGCCATGCAGCAACGCCTCTTTTTAATCTGCTGTGCAGCTTCGAGAATTAAAGACACTTTCTGTCCTCCACTGAAGAGATTCCTCCACAGCTCCCCAACTCCCTCTTCCCTCCAGCAGCAGAAGCCATCACTCTGCTCACTGGGTGCTCTGCCCCTTCCCTGCTGCCCTCAGCTCAATGGACCAGCCTGGGTTTTGTCTCTGCCCCCCAGACGTGAGCATGCAGGGGATGCGACACACTTCCAGCACTTTTCAGACAATGTTAAATGATGGTGAATTAACCTTAACCTGTGAGGAGTCAAGAGTATCGGTGCAGTTATCTGGCCAAGGGCCACGGACACCTTGAGTTCTAGATTATAATATTGTGCAACCTTGTCCCAGATATTACTTTGCCAATATGAAGGATAATCTGTGTTTCTTCATCAGGGTGCCCTTCGAAACACACACAGTGCTGCGAATTCAGAATATCTCAATGACTGTGATTGGCCTTGGAGCTGCTTTAAGAAGCTTCTGAGCCCTTATGCAAGTTGTAGTCCTGTGCCTTTGATTTCTTTGTTTCTACAGCCTGCTTTCAGGGACATAAATATCAGTGAGGGCCACAGCAGGAGATATATATATATATACCCCTTCCCGCCCCTTGAAGAGGGAGATTCTTGGTTAAGAATATATGGCAGCAGCCCCATAGGTATGGGGACCTGGGAAGTCATGCTCACCCATGGCCCATTGAGTGCCATGGTCTCGCTAGACTGTGCACCTCCGTTTCTCTACTTCTGCAAAACCGGTCCTGAAAAAGTGAGTGTATGTGTGTGTTTCAGGGCAGAGAGATGGCAATGTGAAAAACCCCAGAAGCTTTAGATGGGAGAAGAGGTGGGCAAATGAGTTACTGGACCGGAGGGGAAAAGGAAACCCCGAAGAGCAGCAGTTGATTCACACATAAATCAGCAGAGTCTGCTATCACCCAGCCAGATTACTGAATTTTCCATTCCAAACCTGGACAGTTTCCAAATTCTACATTGCAGATTCAGCTTATCTAATTAAATGTGTTTTCAGAGGCTTGCTTCTCTGCATGCCTCCCCAGAGTTATTTTGCAAAAAATGTTCTTTTCAGTGGATAAAAAGAGGCTGCTATCATTCACGCCATGAATCCTGATTCTGCTGTACTTGGGAGTGCTGTATAATCACCAGCCGATAATTAGTTAATAGATGCCTTTATTAAATAGAATAGCCAAGATTATATTCAAGGCAAGATATTTGTCATCTGTGTTTGAGACTTGGCTGCAGATGTCATGCAAGGCTGCAGTTATTTCTGGTTACCCCTTTCAGGGAACAGCTCCACGTCCTCTAAAGTCAGGCAGCAGCACCCAAAGGCAGGGTGTATCCAGAAATTGTCTTAGCTTCCTTCTCATACACCCACCCCTCAACAGAAGATATTATCTGGATAGTTTAAGTCAAAATGGCATTAAGAACAGGTCACAAGAGCCTGTACAGATTCTGCAGGGGTCTTTTAGCATGAGTAAATGCTCTCACCTGCCTTGAGCCGTGCTCAGAAGCGTGTTGGAGTGGGAGCCCATGCACTACAGGGAATGCAGGAAATTTTTTGTATGACCGAGTGACAATCCTTTTCCCAGAGGCTTTGGCAGGCCTCTGTCCTGCATTAGCCAGCTGAGGCTGCGAGCTGTATAATGTCTTCCTCCCTCCATTATCTTCAGCAGAGCCTGTGGATGTCTCTTGAACATCTCCTGTGCCTCCACCAGCAGCAACCTGAACAAAGCTCCTCTTTTGTGCTTCTTCATCTCCCCTTCACAGGCCCTCCAGCAATCGGGCTGGTACAGTGTCTTCTGAGGAAAGAAATATTCCACAGTTATGTCCTGCCAGAGGAAGAAGTATGGTCTTTAAATATAAAAGCAGATTTATTACATGAGAAAAATGCAGGGTGCATTTTGTCAGTATGTTTTTAATACTTTCTGTTTCGGAGGGAAAATATTTTATTACAGCAGCAGTTGCCAAGTCAACTGCTGTGTCGCAGCCATCGCGATGGAGGGGGTAGCATGTCACCTGGCTGTGGGCATGGAGGCTGAGGGGAATGATAGCTTTTTTTAATTGCATATCACCAGTTTTAATGTAGCCCAGGTTTTCAGCGGTTATTTACAGGCTGTTTTATGATCCCCGTGACATTACTCTGGATTTACTCCAGTTTAGTAGACAAGAGCTCACGTGTTTCACTATTTTGTTATTCTCAACCAAAAGGCCTGAAAAGGCACTGAGGGTGGACTCCCAAATTACCATGGCTTGTGCAACCCAGTGATGGGAGAAGTCTGGTCCTTATTGCCTCGGGAAGAAGTCCTGGTCATTTGGGCACTGTATCCACTCTCAGATATCAGGACGTATTCACCAGGGTTGCCGGTATGGCCTCATCCAAGTGAAGCACTTAAGGACTTTTTAAGGGCCATGCTGTAGTAGAAAAGTTTGGCTGCTATACCTATACTAGTTAATCTTTGAGTTGCAATTTATGGCAGTAGGTGCAAGCATTTGCTGTTGTTTTACTGTCTGCCCTCTTATTTATGGTCTCGACCTCATACTCAGCACTAGAGTTGTAGCTCCAACTCTTCTATATATCAGCCTGAAACAGTCTTTTAAAAATTTCTGTTCTACTTTCTGTTACCACAACGTGGCTCTGCAAGAAGAAACCTCCTCCATTCTGGGATGACGACAGGGTATAAGTCCTGGGCTCCCCTGGGAGCTTCTCGAGGATCCAGCTTTTCGCCTTAGTATCCTTGCTTCGTTATTTCTTGATGCATACATAGTATCATTGCCTCACTGCTGCTTCTGCACTCACGTCTGCTGGTAGAAGCTCACCTGGAGCAGGTGAACTTGGCCCAGGAGACACTTCAGTCCCCTTCCTCTGAGCTGGGAGCGCAGAGTGACAAGGACTGGTAAGTCCTACTAAGCACTCAGTAGCCAGCATAGGCCTGCTACCCGTCTTGTGTTTGACGGGCTATCATCATCAACAGAAACGATGATGTGTTTTTAAGGGGTCTGCCACTTGTCTGTGGCTGAAGTGAGGACAGAAATGCGGTGTGATCAGTGTCACTGACGGTTCATATTAGATACTATTGTGATGCTACCAGTAAGCCATTGCCCCAGCGTCCTGAAGCTGCAGTTTACTAAGCCCAGCATCTATAGGCGTAAGTACAAAATTCTACCACCTCTTATACAGAGGGGAAGAATTAAATTACTTCTCCTTTTGCTTTGAAAAAAGAAATCAGACTGTTTTCTTAAACTGAATATTTAAAAATGCACTAAGAATGAGGAACAAGTCTGGTCTCCTCAATTTCTCTGAAAATCTCTTACACATGAACCAGGAGAATAAACTGAGAATTAATTTTTATCCAACATCTTTTAGCACTTAAGTTTGCACGGTATATATTGCTCTGTAGTGAATGTGCTTGCTTATTACTGAGTATCTCCTTTTCCCCCACATATTATAGAAAGCAATACTATAAGCAATAAAAGCATAGCACAACCTAGTCCTATTTACTCCTGGAAAAAAAAGTTATCCTTGCCCCTAGAGGACAAGCTTTATCCTGGGGCTGGGAGAAGTGGGCTTGAGAGAGTCCTACGATAGGAGGAGAAAGGTACAGAAAACAGCTCTTGGGCCATGTCAGTATCAGAACTGCTAGTACCCAAGTTTGTTTAATATTCTATTCTTTTTTTTTTTTTAGCAAGACAGATTTTTTTTTAAAATCACACAAATAGGGGGATTGTAGATAATGGGCTCCATCTGGGAAAACAATCAGCTGTTGCTCAAAGTAGGCATGATTATGCACTATTCCAGCAGGTACCTCTTTGGAAAACAAAAAGTGTGTGCAAGTACATATACCACAAGAGCATGAATGTAGAGAATGGGAATTTGGGCAAGAAAAGAAGATCATGGATGGCTATAACAGTCACTTTAAGTCCTAGTTTCTCATTAATTGACAAAAGAGAGGAGAGCTTGAGGAAAAAGTTCAAGTATCCCATCAAGGTGTTGAGGGGCACAGCATCCAAAGGTGCCCATGGGATGGCTGAGCAGAGAGTACAGCTGCTGAACAGGGAAAAGACTCTTCCCCTTTCTGATGAATTTTAACATTCTGCTCCAAATATTAGAAGGTACATTTGCAACAGATGTTTCATGGGGAGAAACCTCTTTAATCCCTTCCTTCAGGCTAAATAGCTTTACAAAATCCTCCCCAGGGCTTTGATAACCCAGTAAAAATAACAGCTGAGCTACAGATGATCACTAATCTTGCTGTATGCATTTGATCACAAAATGGACGGCCAGTTATTTCTCACATGTAAGGGGTTTTTGCTTAGATATGACATAATTTGCACTTTTAAAATCTCCTGGTACAAATTAGGAAATTATAAGATTGACTATGTGCTCGGGTCATCAAACATCAACTACACAATAAGATGAATATAGGACCTACATGGATAAATTTTTCAGGATGGCGTAAGACCAAGTTAATGTGATTTAACAAACAAAATATTACTCCATAAGGGTAGAAAAAAAACTATATCTGCATCCTAAATTATATATTCATATTGGGATCTATTTCAAATGAACGCCTCAATCACTGGAAGCAAGAATGTTAGAGTTAGACCAGCACTAAGCAGTTCAAAAAATCCCAGCTCTGAAAACTGTTAAAAGACATGTAAGCAACTAGAGACATATAATGAGAGATATTATTAACATTTTTTACTTATCTTGCCATACTTCCTGGAGGCCTAGGTCAGGAATTTGAACCTCCTTTGGGCTGGGCAATAGGCATAAATTAGAGCAGACCCCATTAAATTAATACATAATACTGTGTTTAGAGACTGTTACATGTTAAGAAAGACAGTTTCTTTGTGCTTCCATGTATGCTTCTGCCATTCAGAACTAGTAACACCTTAAAAAGAAATTTTTTTAAATGCAAAATCAGCAGCAGCACAAGGTCTGCCAAGAACCAGGTACAGATTAAACCACTGACTTTAGTCTCTGCAGCTTCTGGAGTCAAACAGCTACACCAGCATCTAAATTGTTTCTAAACTTAGATTATTTTTAAAAAGGAAGCTCAGGTTTGCCTTTTATTGCATTGAGCTTTGCTGCTCTATGTAGGTCAGTGACCAGCCTGTTGGAGCAGATAGTCCTTGATCTTGCAGAAGCCAATCTGAAAAGAAAATGAAGGCTCAAGACTTTGTTGGAGGTGTCTTGTTAAGTGGAACCAAAATCTATTGGCACAGCTATTAATTATAATTTTAATTCCTGTGCTTTTAGAAGGCCGAAGTCAGAGATGTATCTGCTAACACTGCCTATTTTTGCAGAATCTCCCACTTACCTCAGGGCCCGTCCTACTCTGTATGTCCTGAAGTGTTTGCTTTAGGGATTTTCCAGGGTGGACTGGGAAGACAGAGTCCACTCCCGTCCAGCACGCCAGTCTAGAGCTGACTGCATGACACCAAGGCCACCTGCTTCTGTCTTTTGGCTACTGGTGGTGCATAGCACTTCTTTGCCTATGGCCTATGAAAACGAATTGGGTTTTTTTATTATTATTTACACAGCAATAAAGGGGTTTGATCCTTCCTGCACAGAAAGTATAACTGCTGCCTTGGTTTAATGCTTCCCCATCTCCATCTCATCCCCATGCTCTCTAGAAGAGACCTTTTTTTCCCCTTCTACATCATCTGCTGTCTTCCTGGGTGCTGCAGTGATTCCCAGCCCAGCTTCAGACCATTCCTGGCGTGGAGGCAGATAAGCCCTAGACAACACATAGGAGAGTGTTGATGGGAGAAAAGGGTTCTCCTGGTGGACAGTAGATGATGATAAGGGTGAGGCAGAATCTCTTTGTGGAAGGAGGGGGGCACAGGGCACGGGCAATTCAGATATTTGAGGGACAAAAACAAAGCTAAAATGATTTTTCTAAGTACTGCAGTGTTTTTCCAAGTACTTCTCAGAAGGTCAGGCACATCGGTGCAATGTAGACCTACTCTGTAGATGATGTAAAACTTGCAGCATCCATTACAATGGGGTATGGTAGACTGAGGCACCATTACCAACAAAGGAGGACATGAGAAATGGTCTAAAAGAAAAGTGGACATGGTCTCAGCATCTTACCTCAAGGCGATGCAGCAAAAAAGCACTTCCTTATCATTCACAATTTCAGCTCTAAATATAGCCATGGGAATCTATTTTCTTCCTTTTATGCTGCCTCTCTCACTGTCTTGATCTTTTCTTTTCCTCTGTAAGGTCAGATCTATTGTTCTCACTTGAGATCCAGAGCTGATGGGTTGTTTACTCCCATTGTCAAGTATTGCTTTCGGTTTCGTTGCTGTCATCCTTCACTTGTACTTTGAAACAAAGGCACTATGTAAATAGAGAACAAATGATATCCTATAACAAAGCATCTAAGGCTCTTTTGTGTGTTATTGTGAGTCATCTTCTATCACCCCATATTGTTGACCAGTTGTGAAACTTAGTACTCTTTGCTATCAACTGTAATTGGGTACCCAGTGCTTTTTCCAAGTTGCTTTGAGGGCATTTTCCAAGCAAGAATCTTAATCCCCACAAGTCTCTGCCAAAGTCCACATCTTGTTTGATGACCATATATCAGCGTTCCTGTAGCCTGACCGGAGGAGGTCTCCCAGTTTAGCTAACATTTGCTGCCATTTGAAGAGATTGTGTGGTTATAAATTGTGACACTTACCAGGTCTGTATATTCTCCATTTCTTCTTATAGTCTGGTCTAGCTGTGCTTCAGTACAATGTACATTTTCAGAGATCAAAATAAATGTTTCAACTGGAGGTGAGTATTTATTGCAAAAGATCTAGACACATTAGCCCTCCCCAGGCAGTACAAAAAACAATTTTCTGGTTTATTTTTAGAATGCCATATAAAGCCCAGGTCTTTAAAAAATACTTGTAAAAAAATTACAGTAATAGGTACCACAGGACAGTAAATATACTAATAATTGATTTATATTTATTTGAAGATGATTCTTTCAAAGAACAGGTAGATTTAAAATAATGACAGAGGTCATACCACCAGTTACAGAGCCCAGAAGCGAGTAGCTACTGCTAAAACCTGTGGTTTAAAGATGACCTCCTCAAGTTTCAGAGAAGTCTGTGGACAGGACAGAGTGCAGCACTGCTGAGTCTCAGTCCAGGCATGGGGCCAGTTCAGAGCAGGCTCTGGACATCTTCTCACAAGACAACAGCTTTCCAGCGTGTCTTGTACTGCTCTGCATGAGATCGCTCAGCCTGCACCCATTCCTCCTGCAGAAAACATTTCCAGGTACATGTATTGAATGTTTTAATCTCTAAGAAACAAAGTATTAAAATGGCCAAAATTATGCTTTACAATAGGAGAAACCTATGTAAAGCTACCTCCTCTTCCTGTCACCTTGTCCAGACTCTTAAGGCCTTGTCTATGAGGTGGATGGCGGGGGTGATACTTGTCTCCCCTTCCCATTCAGGGGTTAGTAGCCCTACTCAGTATTTCCTGAAGCACAGTTATCACTACCTACCCACTGCTGTCAGCAACCGTGTTCCTGATAGCCCGGAAGGGCCTCTCTGAGAAGCTTTTCCCCAGCTTTTCTGAGTGCACGAAACACTCCTATGGATGAGAACTTAATCCAAAACTGGGGCTGCAGGAGAAGACCCAAAGGGACCCTGGACTTGCTTGGTGGATGGCAGTACCATACTCATTATCCCAAAAGATTTATTAAACAGGTATTTAAAGCTGTTAAACTGTCTCCTGAAGAACGATCCTTTCCTAATCAAAGGTATCAGGAAAATAAAATCATTTGTCCTTCTGCTTTCATTAGTGCTGAGCTCTGCAGAGGACAGGCTGCCCATAGAGACATCTTTAGCTCATGCTTCTGTAGACAAAATCACACAGCAAGAAAGTTAATATTTCTTTGTTTCTATTGCTCTAAAACTGGGAGCACTGCAAAGCCAACGCACAGTGTTGTTTTACCTGACCCCTGCTGCAAACCAGTCCATTAATAACGTAAATGCGAACAGCCTGAGTAAATTGGAAGCAAACATTGCTTATATTCAGCTCAAAGAGGGCTGAAAGACTGAGCTGCCATGCAGCAGCGTGAGACTTGCTAGAACGGACTATGTTGTGCTGGCTGATCTGTGAGCCAAAATAGCAGCCTCCTCTATCAAGAGGAGGACAGTCCTTTTGCTTGATTTTTGGGGACTTAGCAAGAGGGAGATGCTTCTATTTGTTATTTACAAAATAAACCACAGAGCAGCTTTCCACTGAAAGGCTCCTTCATATTCAGGCAGGAAGAAACCAGGAAGGAAAAGGAGGAGAAAAATGTGGAGAGCAGGGAAAAACAAGGATACACCTCAAAATCAGCTGGGGGAAAGTGTCCTTTCCCACAGGTCTGGCTCACCCTGCTGTGTTATCTTGGCTTTAGGCTGCTCTTTTTTATCTTCCCTGCCCCTCCAGCTCAGAGAGATGAGATGATGTGCCTGCAGAGTCTGTTAGCCAGGGCAGGCTGTCAGCGAGGGTCACCTGCTGCCTCATGATGTGAGAAAGCCGGCCGAGTCTTCCTATCGCAAAGCTGGTAGGGCAGTAGCTGGGTTTGCAGGGATTGCACTTGTCCCTGCCAAAACCAGACTAAAATTCTTCTGCCTCTGAGATGATGGCTGGGAATGATACCAGCCTAAGGTGTGTGGCTTTCAGTAAGGTGGCACGTGGCTGGGCACCCAGCTCCATGTTCAGATCATGTATTCTGCAGTAGCGAAATCAAGCTGCAGCCCCAAGTTAGCTCTGGAAGATGCTTTCCAGCACCCTAAAACAGCAGCTCTGGGCTTTCCCTTTCTCCCAGCCCTAGCCCCAGGCAAGGCGGCAGGGCACATGCCTTTGCCTCTGACTATGGAGCCCTCAGAGGACAAACCTAGCACCATCCCTGATTTACTTGAGATGTATTACTTTAAACTCTCTCCAGCTCCCCTACAGCTGGAGGTCTGGGCTTTCTCTTTCTCCCAGCTGTTTCATTTGGATAGTCAGTGTTAGAGAAAAAGAGGTTATTTTTGTCATAGGAGATTGAATATTCATTTCAGACAGCATTCTCAGTACCTGCAGAAAGAGCAGCAGAGGGCACAGGGTCTTTGGCCTTTTACTTGTTTTGCAGGTTTTACTGTTCAGCCTTTTAAACCTATTCACTTAGACTGACAGATATGAAATCTCATGGAGGGTATGGGGAGACTGAACTAGCTGAGGTTAGCACGGGTGAGGAAGTTAATTCAGAAGCACAAAATTTACTTTTGTGACATATCAGTGGCTTCTAGAACATCTTAATCTGAAACTGCTTGGCCAAAGCGTCACAGACTTAAATTACAGAGTAGGGTTTGGAAATCAGGAGGAAGGGAGCTATAATTACTGTAACAAGGATTTAGAGGCACTAAGGGAAAATAAATACTTGAACATTAAAATACTTCCAAAGCAAACCCACAATGCTGGGATTTCAAGACTTCATCAGACTGAAACCTTTTTAGGTAGCAAGGCTAAAACTGTGGCAGTGACCTGCAGGTTGGTTCAGTCTCTCTGTGCTTGTACTTACATCCTGGAGACGAAGTTCCTGGCTCTCACAGCACATCTCTGCTCAGCTTTCTTACCCATTTCTTTCTAGGAACCTTTTGTTCTTTCTGAATGCAACAGTCAATAGCTCCCTAATACTTTAGAGACCTACTTCTGCCTGTCAGAAAACAAAAGAAAATGTTATTGGCAATTACATCTAAATAGGAAGCTATAAAATCATGAGATAAAAAAAGATCAGTGCATTTATTTGGATGTAATGGAAAGCTTTACTAGGCAAAATCAAACCTATTTATAGAATATTCTGATGCCTAGTCCTGCAGCATAATACAGTGTATGCACCTATTGATCACCTGCTGGAGAGTAGCAGAGCTGTGCCCTTAAAAAATGAAGTTTTCTCTCCCTTCAGATAATGAGCAGCTTCTAGGATGGAGCTGTAGCCCAGGTTGGTACACAAGTAAAAAAAAAACCTATTGACTAGGAAGGAAAAAGAAAGGAATTAGTCTGGGGAAGAAAATGGCCTGAAAAAGCTGTACAAAAGCATAGTCAATTAGCTGCTGGAATGACTAATTTCCAGGTGGGTGGATCTGAGCAGGCTGCAGAAACCTGTGTTAAGCCCCAAAGCTCTACTCCCAGCACATGGCAAAGGTATCTCAGAAAAGGACCCCAAAGCGTCAGGCCAGCTGTTGGAGAGCTGCATGCACACAGGCAGCAGGTGATGTCCCAGAGGACACCGGCAAGCTCCAAACCTCACCTGGGCTGCAGCCATGAACTCTCTTTAGCAAAATAGAGATCTCAATCCTTCCTTCCAGGTGTCTGAGCAGGAGCCAGCTTTTATCTTCATTTAAGAGCTTTGCTGAGCGTTGCTGAGTGGTTAGGGAGGGGCAGACGTGCCAGCAGAACTTCCACTCTGCTGGTGGTGGGCTGAGCATGACCTGCCATTTTACAGGGCAGGAGGAGGAGGAGGAGACACTCTGTCAGGGAAGAGGATGAAGGTTAGGAGGAGATGCTCCTTCTCCTCCTCTGCTGAGACCTTTTCAGCCTGTTGCAGGGAACATGGTCCAAGAGAGAGGACCAGAAGAGTGACCACCGCTCTACCATTCGAAGGCTTGGGAACTCACCTGGCAAAGAGTATCTTTTCAGTTACACCAACTTTGTATTTTGTATTAAAATACAAAATCTGCACTTATAGAATATCTGGGATACAGACACCTCACTACTGCTATATACTCCATCTACCAGGCTACAGAGGTGTGCTGCTTCTCATGCACCCTTTCCGGGCCTCCTCAGCCTCACTGACCTCTGATGTGGTGGAGGGAGCAGGTGGCAGGTACCTGGGCTCCTGCCACCCTGGCTCCTGCTATTTAGTGCACTCAGCTGGCACGTGTGGGTTTCAGCTGAGGAATGGTTTGAACACAATTTCCCAGCTCCTACAGCAGCATTTCACTGTCAGACTGTTACATAAAAGATAGGTAGCATCTCCTCCTCCTCTACCGACCTTTTATAAGGAAACCAGCAGCTAAAACGTGTTTTGTAAAGAGCTTGATCTTGGCACTGTAGGTCAAGTGTTGAAGATGTTGCTAGAGTGGGATGCTCGGAGGCCCCTGGGAGAGAAATGTCCAGTTTCCAGCCCCAAGCTGGGTTTACTGGAGAGATAAACACTATGCTTGACCTGGTGAATTGTTTTTTTCCATAAGCCCCACTGAACTTGAAGGTAAAATAATGAGGAACCTTCCCAGGTAAAACCACAAGCAACTTCAGGGTTAGGTAACATTACACCTATTTCCTCCTGTATATACACTCAGAAATAAGATTTTAATATGTCATTTTAAAATAACTGAAGTCTTGGCAGTACCCCACCAAATTTCAAAATGACAACTATAAATACTGCAGTAACTTCATCTATAGAAGGTATCTACTGTTAATACAAATTTATATTTTTTCTGTATAAAAGAACAAAAATACATATTGGCTGGTTTGCTGCTTGGCTGACTTTCTGCCCTCTGCCTTTAAGCCTTGACTAACTTGAAACTCATCACAGATGATGATTTCCCATATTGCCATTTGCTAGTAACATCTTTTCCCATGTCTTATTTTCTGTTGATGTAAGTCAAACATGTCCTGTCTGCAACTGTTAGCTCATATTTGCTGAGCTGCTTGTCCTGTCTTCTCTTCCTTTCACTTACATCTGCCTTACACTGTTTCTTAAAGTTTCTCATTCTGTGCAATACACTTAGGTGTAAGAGCTGGGATCAAATGGTAGGTATAAAACCAGGTCTAGCACCTCTGCAATTTGAACCTCAGATGACAGAAGTTTACCCAGGGAAGGAAATACACAGTCTATTCTGCATAAACGGTGGGTTCATAGCGAAAAGTAGTAATACTGGGGAAGAAAATTAGTGGATTGAAAGACATTAAAGTGACTCTGCTGAAATGCTTTTAGGTTAAATAATATATTCTGAAAAGTCATTTTTGTTCTATGATAAGGTGGGAACCATAGATTAATTTCTTTTATTCCTGGATCATTTTCTCTCTGAGGTGTCATCAACTGAACTTTCAGTACTACATTGAAATGAATATTCATCACTGAGTTACAGCTTTTGAAAGATCTGGGGAGGGGGGGAGAAAACCCAAACCTCTTTTCTTCCCCCTCTTTCTGCAGCTCTGAACCTGCACAGCTCCCTCTGGTTAGCAATGCAGCACGCAGCATCTGTGTGCCCCTGGGCACTGTCCTTAGGCTCTCCGGGTGTCCCCACAGGTACCGGTGGGACGAGGGGGCCTAAGGAGAGTTAAACACAAGCGTTTGCAGGACTGGGGCCTGCCGCAACAATGAGGAACATAATATCCCACTCTTTTCGTAGCACAGTTGAGCTGGCGGTGAGATAGATAGCTCAGGTTCTCCTTCATGGATGCAAGGGTGCTTGAGCTCATCACAGTTGGTTGGTACCCATTTTGGTATGGGCTGTACCAAAGCTGGAGCAGTTATAAAGCAGCTTCATGCTGCTGTGAGCAGAACTGCAGATAAGCAAAATAAACCAAGTCTTCAAATGCCCTACGAGCACAGATAAAACCTGCACAAAATCAGGAAAATGGGCAAAACGGCATTAGAGAGTGAGTGAAATTGTGTGGTTATTGGACACCAGGGGCAGGAAGTTTAGGAAATAAGAGTGAAACAGGGGCTAAATTACAGTATTGCTCACACTGATATACAGCTCTCACTGCTGAACAGTGTGGTTTAAAAATCTGATAGAGAAAATGGAATGATAAGGTGAATCTCTTGGCTGACAAGACAAGAGCTTTTCACCAATATGTTCTTTAAAGGATGTGTTTTAAAGCAATCCTAGTGGGGTGTAGAAGGGTACTACAATAAATTGCACAAGGGATTTACAATTTACAGACAAAGGCAAACACCTTTCACAAGGGTGAAACTGGGATGCTGCGGCTAAACCCTATGAAAAGCCCAAGCGAGGGAGCCTCTGTGTGGCGCTCGGCTCCTGCTGCTTCCGCTGCCATCAGTGGAATGCTCTCGACGGGACATACAGTGTTTGTTTAGAGAGAAAATTGCCATGATGTTACGAACATTTCCGAAATTTTTAAACTGTTAACACATATTCTTTACATTCTGTCTCAATAACGATACATGGAATTTTGGGCCCAGTGGGTAATAAAGTGGCTGCATTTAGTGCCACACAGTGGTAAAAAAAAATATTCCAGTGAAGATGGATATTACAAGGCAACACAGAGGAAATCTTTTATGCACTAATGCTACACTTGGAAAAGGAAAAATACGTTGAAAAAAATTATGACAAACCATTCAATTGGTGACAGTATCACCTAAATTTCCTCTCCTGAGGATGATTTATACCACTAGCTAGCTAGATACATGAGATAGGAGATTTACCTCTGTAATTTATAATCCTTTGCAACAGGGAGAGTTCTTTGCTCATTTATAGCCTTGACAAAATAGTGAGGGGTGTGATGCTGGAATCTGCCAGCCCTTGCAGGTGACAAGCTGCAAGGCAGTCGTTGGGCAGGGACATATGGGATTAGCGCTGTAAAGGTATCTCAAATGACTGAAGTAATACGGAGTAGTCTCTGAAAAAAGGGCTAATTTGGGATCTCTGGATTGGGAAGGATTTTTCAAATTTTCATGATGAGTAGTTTTCTTGCTCAGGTACCACAGAGAAATATTACCGTTGCCAATAAAGCAAGTAACGTTACTTCTGCAAGTGTAATATATATGATGGAATTAATCTCCAGCCATCCAGGAACTCAGCAGCCCTCTGCGCGCTGTTCAGCATGACTGTGTGCCACAAGGATTTGGGGACTAGAAGGCAGACCCCTGCTCAAAACGGTCAATTGCAAGAGCTCAGTCTGTAGAAGCGCTGGAATGGGGACAAACTCCTGCTGTATATTTCAGCAGGGGACAGGCATGCTCACACACCCAGGCAGACACACGTATGCATACTGCTTCTTTCTCGAGAAATCTCTTGCATGCACAGATACTCTGTGAAGTCTATCAGAGCGTGAGGAATAACAGGGATTAGAGCTTTAAAGATCTTACGGGGTCAACAGCTCTGGTCAGGACAGAGCCGTGTTCACCAAGGGAAGCCCAGCCCCTGGATCACGATTGCTTGATGTGACCCAACAGTGCTGGGGCAAAGGAGAACAGAGCCTTTCCCAAAGCAGACGGCAGTCACATCCATTAAAATGCGTTGGGACTCCGCACCCTTTGTATTAGGAATAAAGTTTTAAGTGATGCCTAGTCCAGTTAGTCAATACAACCAAACCAAGAAACAAAAGGCAGCTAGAGGAAAGGACAGCTGCAATGCTTAAAAAGGCTGAAATAATCTAATAGGCTGCAAAAGATGAAAACTCATATTTAAAAAGATGAATACATTTAAACATATATATACATATACATGATTATGAATGGATTGAAACCGCGGCTTAATTTTAGACTCGGGAAATGCAGTGGAACTAAGTTCGTGGTCCAGCTCCAGGTATGTGACTTGTCCAGTTAGCTCATTGTACCAGGCTTCAGCAGGAAGAGGAGAATGTTTCTGCAGTTAAAGCAGTGCTCTGCAGCTACAGAGCTCTTCCTCCTACATTTGCTGCGCAGCGTCATCTCCCATGGCCCCCAGCCGGAGCTGGAGCACTGTGCAAGGAAGTTGTGCAGCCAAAGAGGGGGGCAAGTGCCTTTACCTGCACAGCACATTTGTACATGCAGTAAGACAGGGAATGACTTGGCTCTTGGCATAAGATTGGAATAGCACCAAACAGGGCTGTTCTGAAGCTAAAGGAACTAAACCTGACATTTTTGCAGTTGCACTGGGATGCTCATCTGCAAAATGCTCCAAAACAGCACTTGGTTCAATCTTGCTTCAGCGGCAGGGTTGTAGCTGATGTCTGTTGCCTGCTCCACTGAAAGCAAACTCTTGCACTTCTCTGCACAGTTTCTCAGGTAAAAAAGCAAGAATTGCTGTCATTATCTTGCTTCACACAAAAATATTACGGCTTGCTATTTGGAGGGTATTTAAATTTCTTTTAAATAAAATGGTTATAGTGTGCAACCCTACCTGCATTGCCAATGGTATAGTAATAGTATATTGATACAAAAGTCTTATCATGTTATAGGAAGTAAAGCCATATGAGCTGGATGAGATGGTTCGCCAGCACATAAAATTGCACAGAATTCTCCATGCTGAAAAAAAATGTGGTTGTCTTTGGGGAGGTGGTTGGGGGGGGTTGTTTGTTTGGTTCTTTTTGTTTGTTTTTGTTTTTGTTTTTGTTTTCGCCAGGAAGGAGCCTACATGGCAGCCCTGCAACAACCACACAGCTGGGGTACCAAACAGGCTCAAAGGCAGCCCCAGTGAGACCCATCCCATACAGCTGTGGTGGCACACGCTCTAAAAGATTTTTGTAACAGTGGACTAAATTAGATTTAGGATCATATGTACAAATATGATTTATGCAGCCACAATGCTGCTCACAAGGCCTAGAGGATTGTTCCCAGCCTACTCCCCTGTATAGACCCACCCAAGGCGGGTCTAAAACCCAGTCAAGCTAATCAGTGGAGACAGTTTCAACAAAAGATAATTGATTAACTGGAAACAGGTGTATATTAAAATACAAAGAACTTAATGTCTTGGAATTGTTAACTTTAGTTGAACCTTTAGTAGTACATCTTGAAGACTCTCTCAGAATTGTATAGGATGGGATTAGAAAAAAGGGGCAATTGTGAAGATAGCAACCCAGAAACAAGACGACCCTGAAACTGAAACAGGAATTGGAACCAGAAAAGACTAATTCAGCTGAGACAAGGAATATAATGGACTTTAATAAATGAATAATTTTGAGAACTAAAAGGTCAGATGGAAATTTACAAAGACCTTGGACTTTAAGTAATAGATGAGGTAATGGGACTTAAACGGTATATAAGCTGTACGATATTTTGGACGACTGCCACCCACTGAGGTGACGGCCCAACTCTAAGTTGCGAATAAAGCAAACCTAGAGATACCCACATCTGGTCTATTTATCCTTTAACAATGCATGGATCAGGTTTAGGCTGCTGCCTCCATCAGCTGAAGCTCAGCAGCCTGTATCCCAGAGATGTTGCTGTATAAAAGCAGCCTCCAGCTGTCTCATGGTTGCAGCAGTATTTATCCTTGTGCAGCCTCTGTGATGAGATGACTAGTGGGCCTTTTGGCTAAGAGAAGAATTTTAAAAAGCAAAGAAAGAGAGAAACTACTCAGTATGAGTTAGTGGGAGCCATCAAACCCAGGCTCTTCCACAAAGGAGTAGAAATTAAAATTCCAGACACATAAGTAAGCACAGTAGGATTTATTTTTACAGCCCAGCATGCTTGTAAACTGCATAGCGGTACATGGAAGGAATGAAGGGATCCATACCACTAGCATATGGAGCACAGGCAAAGACAGCTTCTTGCAAGCAATTCAACAATTATTTGGCTGCTTTCTGCTCAAAATAGTTGTGACAGCAGCAAGTCAGAGCTGCCACAAAGATGACAAATTCTCTGAAGTCCACTTGGGAATCGCTGTTTTCGTCCAGGTTCTTGAAGACTTTATCAATGGCATCCTTGTCCTTCCCTGACTGCAAAAGAAAAGGAGCAGGTTGAGGTGAGAAGCGGCACAAACCTTAACCCAGAGTTGTAACTACCTGTACCCCAAGCAAGGGCCCTGGTGGGGCTCTGGGCCCTCACCGAGGCGTGCAGGGTGGGGGGCACCTGCGGAGCGTGAGGCTGATGCCAGCTCGGGCATGCTGTACCTTTCTGTGAGGGGGTGATGCAGGTGCAACAGCTCCTTGCCATAAGCCTGCCTGAGTGTCAGGTTATCACATTTTCTGCTAGTGAGACCTTTTTTTTTTAAAATTCTCTTTGATTATTTTGTGCATTATATCTCTGGGTATAAAGCTGTGAGTTCCTTTGCACCATGGTTGGCTGAGACAACTGCTCTGCGCCAAGCGCAGGACGTGGGCCATGTCCCCAGGGCACCATACTGTCACCTGCCCGCCTGGGGGAAGCTGCACATCTCCTCCTTCTGCTGCCTCAAAAGTACATCCTTCCCCCTGGGACTTATGCTTCTGCGGGGGTTGGGCCCAGGCATGTGGGGAGCAGGCAGTGGTTGGGGGCCTCTGGGTGTTGGTTGGGCAAGTGTAAGTCCCAGCATCCTCCTGGCACGGGCGCAGACCTGCATCTTCCCACCCTCTGCACAGCGACAATGAGCGCATCACACCCCCCATCCCCCCACCCCCCCAAAGGTTTACGTTCCCAGGTTTATTACACCTGAAAGCCGTGGTCACATGGCACAGAGAGAGAGGCATGTTTTCTGCATTTTAAAAAACATTTATCATGTCTAAGCTGTGTAACGCGAAGTCCTGAGGACGTTAGCCGGCTGAACTAAATGCCATGCGTTCCCCAGCTGCTCCCACGGGTGGGCTCGGCTGGCGCTCAGCCAGGCTGCAGTCCTGCAGAATGCGGCGCTCCTGGGGCAAATGTCAGATTTAAGCTTCGTTAAGCACCGCCACCCCAGCAAAGACGCAAACGGTCTCAGAAGTGCCCCAAGTGCTCCCTATGGCGTCAGTGCCAGGCACAAGCTGCTCACAGGACCTGGGGTCCGGGAAGGCACCTCCTGCAGCAAGTGTGATGCTGAGCTGAGTTATGGCAGGAAAAAATATCAGAAAAATCTTTTTCTTGCTAAGTTGCCATAATTCTGATGCACTAACTGAACCAATACATCTCGAGGCTGATGTGAAGTGAGGCACCATCCAAGTAAAAAGCGATTTTTATTTCTTTTTTTATATTTTGCAAAAAAACCCCAGAAGGGGTTGTGGTTTTTTTTCCTGAAGTAGCTTACAGGAGGGCTTTTTGGCTTCAGTCCTGGCACAGATTAACGCCAGTGATTTTTAGAAAATGCAGTTTTAAAAATAAACAAGGGATGGCAGTAGAGACCTACATAAGGTAGGAAACAACCGTGTGGATTTTTTTTGAAGCTAAACAAAAAACAAATCCGCTATTATACTGGAAAGAAACTATATAAACTCTTAAAAAATTTCCAAGAATTTAAAATAATGTCTACCTGAATTGAAATCTGATGGCACTTCTTGATCATGGTCTAATCAACTACATTTCTCATTGCACTTTTAAAATCAGTAAAAAGTGAACCGGTTCCCTAGATTTGACTGATGAACGTCTCTGGAAGGTTTTATTCCTTTTCACTTTGCAAATTAAAATTAGTTTTAAGCAAATATTTTAAATCTTTTAGTGAAATATATGAACTAGTTTTAGCCTCTGAACTACTGAAATGCACATGGGAATTATTCTTTGGAAACTTTATAACTGAGCCCAATACTTCAGTCCTGAGGTATGGATTTATTTCTACCTCTGACTGATTTAGGAACTTTCTAGATAGTTGTGAGCTGTGTCAGCTGTAACCAATTCTAAGACCAGAAATATACATGCATATTTAAAGGACTCAGTTTCCCAGAATATTCTTGCAAATAAAAAAATATGGATCTAAGTGTCAGGAAAATTCAGGTAAAGTTTTCTTCTGAAGTTGGAATTATGTTCTCAGTTTCTTACTTGCAGTTATTAGGCTGCAAGGCAGGACATTGTTGGTTTAAATTTATTTTAAGTTTTGGCATAAATGTTATTTTGTGTTTTGTTTTTTTCTTAGAATAGGTAAAATGGGAAAGGGAGTTGGAGATGAGAGCGTAAGAGGAGATTCAGCTAATTCTCTTCCTGTAAAATTCCAGTTTTTCCAGCAGTTTCAGGAAATAAGTAGAACCAGTAAGAGCAGCTGTGGGGAACTGGAAAAGGTGGTGCCTGGCCAGTAAATATAGTCAGGAACAATGTCTGAGCATCAGCCTGTTTGGTAGTTGTCTAGCACAGCGGCTCCCCGACTTTATTTAGACCAAATGTCAAGTTTCTGGGGAACTTCCGTGCTCCCTTAGAATTATGGCTTTGTTGTTGGTTTGTTTTTTCTTTCTGTGGAAGTGCTACAGGTAACATACAGCTCCATGACCAGGAGCAGGACGCTTCCTTTGATGCTGTTGGGTCACACCCACTGATTGGTTTTACAGAGTTTTTTCAGGAACATTTTCATTTATCCCCCCTGAGCCATCCAGGTTCTTATTCTGAAAATTGCTTCTGTGTTTCATTTGTCAGTCATAAATCCAGCAGGCATGGGTTTCATATGGTGGTTTCAAGTAGCTTGCATGGCAAGGTACTAAATTGTATCAAGTAACCTGGCTGCAGTGCCCTGAAATAGCTGTTAAAAAATTGAATTATGCTGGATACAAAAAGTGGTGGCTAAATTTGAACCATTTGGTTCCAGTCTTTTGCAATTAAGAACATTAACTGTACAGATAGATAAACATTACTTCTAGGTGGAAAGAGCAAGACATTTAAGAGTGTTTTCTGGATTTTTAGTGAAGGGAAGCAAATTAAAAACAATTGAAAATGAAAAGCATTTTGTCTCCCAGGCAGCTAAAGTTTTTACTATAATATATTAAGCATTTTGAATAACTACTAAAAGAAATTTTATATATATATGAAAAAAAACCTACTTAAATGGACCTGATGATTACATACAAACTTATGTTGTAAAATACTTTTTCAGGTCTTTCTTTTACTATTAAAGACAAATGCAAACCAGTTTTCTTTGAGTTCATCTGTTGTTTACACGTCATTTGGATGTGCATACTGAGTATACAGTATAAATACCTTGAGAAAGTAAGTGGATAAATATTTAGAGAGATTCCCCGTCTGCAATCAAGATCTTCAATTGCCAACACCATAAGTACCTTCACAGCAGTTGTGACATGATGTGAGCTCATAAATCCAGGGACAAACAGAAGTAGGTGAATTTGGAAGATGAAACCCATTCTATTTCAAAGCCATTGTCCTGATAACTGAAGTGATGGATTTAGGAAACAGGGAATGGCCCTGAATGTTAGAATCAGTTTAACAGACTTCTTTATTTAAAAGTTTTCTACAAACCATTGCCTATTTCTGGATGTAATTTCCCCTTTAATATACTAAAAGCTATGTCTGCAGGCAGCCCTTGCACCTGCTACACAGAAATGATGCCACACTGTTCTCTTACCGCGAGGAAGTTTGGGAGCTCTTTTTCCAGGAGGGTCTTTAGTTCGGCTTTGGTGAGGGTTTGCCTGTTGCCGTCAGTCTTGGCATACTTGTCAAAGACAGCAATGGTCATGCCCATCGCAGTTTCCAGCTGAGACATGTTGCTTGTGGAGTGTGACTTTCTTCTGAACAGGAACAGCCTCAGGGCTCTCTCAGAGGATGAGACAGGTCTTTTTCTGAGGTGCTTTATTCGACTGTTCCATCCAATCAAGGGCAGCACACCAGAGGGACAGTTATCCCTCAGCAAACATCCGTATCTGAGCACTGCTTGGAGTACACGCCTCTGCGCTGACAGCTTTTCAAAACTCAAACTTTATCACCCTGGTGTGGCTGGTACTACCAGTTGCTCACCAGTAGAAACCAGCCTCTCCTTCCAGATACACAGTGTGACTAACAAATGAAAATCAGGTTTTGATACTGGCTGTTTGCTCAAGAATCAGATTTGTTCCTTCAGATACCCCCAGCTGAGCAGAGGGTTGATAGCCCAGCTTCGGCAGAGTATAGGCTAGCCTGCTCAGGTGGAAGAGGAGCATCTCACTTCTCCTTCACTACCATAGTTAGGGGCTCTGTGAGGTGCTGCCAAGAGCAGAATAGACTGCCCTCTCTGCCATGCAGAGGACCTTGTTGCAGACCAGATGGCTCACTGGCACACACTGCGGGTGGGATTCACCAGATCAAAAGTAGAGGTCTTCGATGCAGACAGCTACCTTGGTCTACCTGGGCTTGCACTCAGGCCAGAGTGGATGTCTGAAACAAGTATGATGAACCAACATCTATCTGGGGCCAGTAAAGGAAGCCTTGCAGAGCTGCTCCACAAAGAACTTGCTCAGACTGGGATATCCAAAGGAGTAAATCTGGTACTTGATCTAACAGCCAGTATCAAAATCTATCTTGATCTGCAGTGAAATAACTTGTTAATGACCCTATGCAGCATCAAACCTTGCAATAAGATGGACTGTACTGAAAACAAAAGGTCATTTTGAAGCCCTGCGGTCCTCTGTGTCTTCTGATAACCTTAGTGATTGTTTTGAAAACCGTGGTCACCCCATAATTAAAACACCAAACACACTGGACCCACATCTACAAACAACAGATCTGTTTGAGGGTCTGCGCTGGGAGCTGAGCGGTACGTGGACAGTGTTAGCTCAAGTGGTGGAAGCCGGTCAGCTACAGCTACACTGACTTTTGAACAAGTTAAAATTTTTGGCCAAGCAGCAGGGTAACCTGGCCTCTGTCAAACTCCAGGTGGCTACACTAGACCTGGAGGAGCTCATTTCGGGTGAGTTACATCTACATGAGAGTATTCAGGGTGGTCACACGCTGAGCAAATTATTTGGGGGAACCTATCAAAACCAGGACATAGTGCATGAATAACGCTGATGGACCCCAGGGTGCAGTGTTCTCTGCAGAATACCCTGACTATGGCTTCACAAAATTAAACCTGAGTTTGGATGTCTTTGGACATAACCCTGCATGCTTGAAGATAAGTTTCCAGTCACAGAATCATAGAATCATAGAATCGTTAAGGTTGGAAAAGATCCTTAAGATCATCAAGTCCAACCGCTAACCTATCACTGCCAAGTCTACCACTAAACCATATCCTCAAGCACCATGTCTACCCTTCTTTTAAATACCCCTAGGGATAGAGACTCAACCACCTCCCTGGGCAGCCTCTTCCAATGTTTGACAGCCCTTTCGGTGAAGAAGTTTTTCCTAATATCCAACCTAAACTTCCCCTGGCGCAGCTTGAGGCCATTTCCTCTTGTCCTATCGCTTGTTACTAGGGAGAAGAGACCCACCCCCACCTCACTACAACCTCCTTTCAGGTAGTTGTAGAGAGTGATAAGGTCTCCCCTCAGCCTCCTCTTCTCCAGGCTAAACAACCCCAGCTCCCTCAGCTGCTCCTCATAAGACTTGTCCTCTCCAGACCCTTCACCAGCTTCATTGTCCTTCTCTGGACACGCTCCAGCACCTCGATGTCCTTGTCGTACTGAGGGGCCCAAAACTGATCACCTCCCTGCTCCTGCTGGCCACACTATTCCTGATACAAGCCAGGATGCCATTGGCCTTCTTGGCCGCCTGGGCACACCGCTGGCTCATGTTCAGGCAGCTGTAAAGCAACACCCCCAGGTCCTTTTCCTCCAGGCAGCGCTCCAGCCACTCCTCCCCAAACTGTAGCGTTGCGTGGGGTTGTTGTGACCGAAGGGCAGGACCCGGCACTTGGCCTTGTTGAATCTCATACTGTTGGCTCCTGCCCAACAATCCAGCCTATCCAGGTCCCTCTCTAGGGCCTTCCTGCCCTCCAGCAGAGCGACACTTCCACCCAGCTTGGTGTCATCTGCAAACTTACTGAGGGTGCACTCAATCCCCTCATCCAGATCATCAGTGAAGATATTGAACAGGACCGGCCCAAACACTGAGCACTGGGGAACACCACTCGTGACCGGCCGCCAGCTGGATTTGACTCCATTCACCACCACTCTCTGGGCTTGGCTGTTCAGCCAGTTTTTAACCCAGCGCAGAGTGCACTTGTCCAAGCCGTGAGCAGCCAGCTTCTCCAGGAGAATGCTGTGGGAGACAGTATCAAAGGCCTTACTAAAGTCCAGGCAGACAATGTCCACAGCCTTCCCCTCATAGAAGGAGACCATGGCAGTGAGGCAGGACCTCCCTTTCGTAAACCCATGTTGGTTGAGCCGGATCCCTTGGTTGTCCCACATGTGCCGCATAATGGCATTCAGGATGATCTGCTCCGTGACTTTTCCTGGCACCGAGGTCAGGCTGACAGGCCTGTGGTTCCCCAGATCCTCCTTCTGACCCTTCTTGTAGAGAGGCATCACATTTGCTAGTTTCTAGTCATCTGGGGCCTCCCTGGTTGACCAGGACTGCTGATAAATGATGGAGAGTGGCTTGGCGAGCTCCTCTGCCAGCTCCCTCAGTATCCTTGGGTGGATCCTATTCGGCCCCGTGGACTTGATAACATCCAGGTGAAGGAGCAGGTCGGTGACTGCCACCTCTTCAACACCTGGGACTTCATTCTGCATACTAGCTCCATCTCCCAGCACAGGGGCCTGACAACCCCAAGGATGACCAGTCTGACTATTAAAGACTGAGGCAAAGGAAGCATTAAGTACCTCAGCCGCCTTCTCATTTTTTCGTGGCAAGGTTACCTTCCACATCCAACAAAGGAGGGAGATTCTCCCTGGCCCTCTTTTTGTCACTGATATATTTATAAAAACATTTTTTATTATCTTTAATGGTGGCAGCCAGTTTAAGTTCCAGCTGGGCCTTTGCCTTTCTAATCTTTTCCCTGCACAACCTCACAACATCCTTGTAGTCCTCCTGAGTCACCTGCCTCTTCTTCCAAAGGCGGTAAGCTCTCCTTTTTCTCTTGGGTTCCAGCCAAAGCTCCCTATTCAGCCAAGCCGGTCTTCTCCCCCACCTGCTCGACTTACAGCACATGGGGACGGCCTGCTCCTGCGCCTTTGAGACTTCCTTCTTTAATAACATCCAGCCTTCCTGGACTCCTTTGCCCTTCAGGACTGCCTCCCAAGGGACTCTGTGAACCAGACTCCTTAACAGTCCAAAGTCTGCCCTTCTGAAGTTCAGGGTAGTGGTTTTGCTGACCCTTCCTTACTTCTCCAAGAGTCGAGAACTCTATCATGTCATGGACGCTGAGCCCAAGACAGCCTCCAACCACCACATCACCCACCAGGCCTTCTCTGTTCATAAACAGCAGGTCCAGCGGGGCACCTCCCCTGGTTGGCTCGCTCACCAGCTGCGTCAGGAAGTTATCTCCCCCACACTCCAGGAACGTCCGAGACTGCTTTCTCTCTGCTGTGTTGTATTTCCAGTAGGTATCTGGCAAGTTGAAGTCTCCCATGAGAACAAGGGCTAGAGATTGTGAGACTTCAGCCAACTGCTTGTAGGGTACTTCATCTGTCTCCTCATCCTGGTTGGGTGGTCCATAACAGACTCCCACCAGGATGTCTCCCTTATTGGCCTTCCCCCTGATCCTTACCCATAAGCACTCAACCTTATCATTACCGTCATTGAGTTCTAGACAGTCAAAACACTCTCTAACATACAAGGCTACCCCTCCACCTCTCCTTCCTTGCCTGTCCCTTCTAAAGAGCTTGTAGCCATCCATTGCAGTGCTCCAGTTGTGCAAGTCATCCCACCATGTTTCCGTGATGGTGACCACATCATAGTTTCCCTGGCACGCAATGGCTTCCAGCTCTTCCTGTTTATTGCCCATGCTGTGTGCGTTGGTATAAATGCACTTCAGTTGATCTATGGATCTCATCTCCAACACAGGCATGCCACCCATAGGCTCATCCCTAGCAAGCCTGGTTTTATCCCCTTCCCCCTTTGTATCTAGTTTAAAGCCCTCTCAACAAGGCCGGCTAGCTCCTGAGCCAGAATCCTTTTCCCCGTTTGCGACAGGTGAACCCCATCTGTCTCCAGCAGGCCTGGGGCCATGTAAACTGCCCCATGATCAAAAAAACCAAAATTCCACCACTGGCACCAGCCTCTGAGCCATGTGTTAATGAGATGGGACTTGCTGTTCCTTTCCGTATGTCTCCCGGCTACCGATGGGATGGAGAAGAACACTACCTGCGCTCCTGATCCTTCAAGTAATCGCCCCAGTTCTCTGAAGTCCCTTTTGATTGTCTTTGCACCTCTCTCAGCTACCTTGTCACTGCCAACATGAACAACCACTAGCGGATAATAATCAGATCCTTCTACCAGCCTAGGGAGCTTCCTGGTAATGTCTCTTGTCCTTGCCCCAGGGAGGCAGCACACTTCCCTATGGGATGGGTCCGGTCGGCATGTTGGGCCCTCTGTTCCCCTCAGAAGGGGGGCGCCTACAACAATTACCCTTCCTTTTTTCTTACCAGTGGCCATTGTAATGCGTGGGGCTGACTGGTGAGCCTCATACCTATTGTGTAAGGGCACCTGGGGGGGCGAAGTCGGCCGGGAGAGGATTCGCCTACTGCGCCGAGCAGAGATCTGAATCCATCTTCCATCTCTTGGGTCCCCTCCCTCTGCCTGGAGGCATGAGGGCAGGGGGGCCACTCCTCTTGGTGCTTCTATCTGGTGCGCTTGTCTCAGGGATGGTAGGGAGTGGCTCCTCCAGGCTATCTCCCTCTCGAATTCCCCAATACTCCTCAGTCTTGCAACTTCTTCTTTCAGCTCTGCCACCGTGCTGAGCAGATCCTCCACCTGCTCGCACCTCACGCGGGTCCTGTCTCGGGAGCCCTCCATGACTGGAGCAGAGCTCTGGCTCTCCCTGCAGCCAGAGACCTGGGTGGCTGCATGTTTTAGTGGGAGTTCTGTCTGCGTTGCCACATGCCTTCTGGCAATAGCTTTTGTCCAAGCTACGTTATGCTATAGACGAGTTAGCAAAAAAACATTTTTTAATTGAAAAGAAAAGTTTAAAAACTAAACTCCATACTCCCAGATGTCTATAGCCACCTGTTCCCCAGGAAAAATCTGTCCTGTAACATGTACAACATCTCAGAGAAGGCTACACATCACAAGTACATGGAACTGTAGTACCTTTCTGAAACCAAAACCCATGATTTTCTGTGTTACATTCTCCAACAAAGGATTTAGAAAATCATGGCAACATCTCAGCCTGTACGCTTCATTCAAACAGTTCATGAGAACTATTTGTTTCTGTGACTTCAACCTTATGACATAGTTACAACTGATTTGCATTAAGTGGGTGTCATGTTTTGGCTGGGATAGAGTTAATTCTCTTCACTGTAGCTGGTACAGTGCTGTGTTCTGGATTTAGGATGAGAATAATGTTAATAGCACACTGATATTTTAGTTGTTGCCAAGTGGTGCTTACACTAGTCAAGGACTTTTCCAGCCTCTGCTGCTCTGCCGGGTGCACGAAAAGACGGGAGGGGAGGGGGCACAGCCGGGACAGCTGATCCAAACTGGCCGAAGGGATATTCCATATCATGTGACATCATGCTTGGTATATAAACTGGGGGGAGGTGGCCAGGGGAAGCAGCGATCACGGCTCGGGGACCAGCAGTGTCAGTCGGTGGGTGGTGAGTGGCTGCATCACTTATTGTTTGCTTGTTTCTTTCCCCCTCCCCAGGTTTCACTCTCTCATTATTTTCCTTTTCATTATATTATTACTGTTATTATTATTATTATGATTACTGTTTTATTTTAATTATTAAACTGTTCTTATCTCAACCCATGAGTTTTCTTACTTTTGCCCTTCAGATTCTCTCCCCCATCCCACTGGGGCTGGGGGAGCAAGTGAGCAGCTGCGTGGTGTTTAGTTGCTGGCTGGGGCTAAACTATGACAGTCAGTAAGGGGTTTAAGTAAAGTCTGAAATTTTTACATTAAAGTGCATGTTGAAACCTGTGGGGTTCCTTCAGAAGATGGAAAAAGAAGAGGGCAAACAACTAGTCCTTGTTAGCTATGAACATCAGCTGGTGTTTGCATACACGCACAATGGCAGTCACTGGTGGGTCAAGTGCCAGGAACTTTTCTTTGTCCTTTTCTGACATACATCTGTAACATTAATATTAAACATGGCCATTAAAGAAAAATAAATTCCTCCCTCTAAAGGAAAACCTAACAAAATAAAATATCTACTTCATGCATTCTCATGGCTTTGAATCATGAACATCGGTGTTAGGTATACAGAAGAAGGGAAAAAGTGCTCTGAAAAGGCAGAGGGGGAGATCCTCAGCTTCAGTCAACAGGATATGTCAGTATGTCCACACCTTTGCCACATAACCTGGCAGAAAAAGTGTCCTCATTCTTGACCCATTTTCGTCTGCAAACAAAGGTAAGACACAATTTTTGAGAAGGCGGCTCCGAAAGTCCTAAAACACAAAATAAATCTCAGGGCTGGAATTCTTACAAACTGAAAGGCCACCATGGTAGCACTGCCTGGTTGGCTTTTTTTTTTAATGAGTCATATTTGTATTCATGCATGTGCACGCACATCAGTAGCACTCAGACTTTTCAATTCACGCTTTTTGTACTGTTTAAATATTCTCTTACAATTCTTTTTTCATTAAAAATAACAGTTCCGTGCACAAGGCACAGACTATTACAACTGTTTGCAAAACCAAAGCAGAGTACAAATAGGAGGCGCACACAGGAGAGCAAGAAGTGTTTTAATGCCAACCCATCTGTCCAGCTCCCCAGTGAGATAAAGCATTTTCTGTGGGCCTGTTTAAATTTTATATTATTATTTTAATGTAAACTATATCCATTATTTGCTTCTCTTAGGTTTCTTTCTTTGCAGAATGGTATAGACAACAGCTTGGATGAGTATTTCCTGAAGGTTTACACAGAATTAGGTCTTGCTGTTCCTAACTTGGGCCAAAAGTTTATATAATTTATGTGATACAAATGTGACTGTCACACACATAATTTTCAAAAACCATTCAGATATACTCAAATTTTATGGCATTTGGCCAAATGTTCAGGCTTTTATGAGATTTGTGTGACCTTGTGCTGATTTCCTCCTAGAGAATAATTTTTATCCTTGCAGCAGCATCTGTTTTGGAGAAGTCTGAATAAATACCTTTACCAGCTCTACTCTAAAGGGCCATTTGTGTCACAGCCAGCTGAATAGCTGAAATAGGATAAATGAAATGTTAAATTTGTATTAGAGCTTATCATCCCTCAAAGCTTATTCCAAAAGGTGCAAGGAGTTACATGAGAAGCTCTTTTTGACAATTTCCACAACTCTGTTATGTATCTGAGTGGGAGAAGCACGGGAGGAAGAAAACACAATCTGAAACGATGAATTCAGTGTTTTTAAGTTGTATCTTGGCAGCAGTATGGAAAGCACTTTATTTTTCTCTTAGCAAGAGGATAACATCTGAACTATAAACAAGCATTGCATATTCCACACTGAGATAAACTTATCAAACCCCTCAAATCTTCCAGTGTCCTGGATTGTTTGTTAAACTTTGAGTATCGACACGCTTTATTTACTAAAGAGCAAGGTTTTCCTTTGCACTGCTTCTGAAAATTTGCTCTAAGTCTGGTTAACAGTTTTTAAAGGTCATTTCATTTCCACAATGCATGGTAAATTTGTTTACGTCTAGTGATTAAGTGATGCAAATGTTTTGCAAAATACAGTTAGAAAGAGTAGGCTAAACAGGCATGGGGAGGAGTTTGTACAAGCACAGCGTGATGTTCAGTGATACACTGTATGGGTCCTGTTAATTATATATGTATAGGCTTTCATTATTTTATTATAATTTACTTCTCAAAATATCCTGAAACGTATTTCACAAGCAATTAATAAGCTCATGTACTGTTTAAGTGATGTTTAAAGGCAGGTAAAACAGAGAAGACCAAGGTCAGCTAACCGTCTGTGTGACTTTCTGAGCTGAGAGCTGGGGTAATCACACTGTGGTCTGGCAAAGCTGTACCGTGGGAAACATACTTTCATCATTGCATATTGACTCTGCTCAAACACAGTTGTTAGTGCACCAGACATAGCCGTATTAGACTGTAAAATCAATGAATATATTACAGGCAATAAATGAATATTTGCAGTGTAAATACTTCTGTCTAGTTTTCAATCCTTGATTGAATAATTTCCTGGATGCTATTCTTTACAGGGTTTTTTATACTTCAGTTTTAAGGTTCATGTTATTAAGGGTTCCAAGATGACTTTTAAAAATTATTTTTAATAATGGCAGAAAAAGAGGCCACACCCTAAGGAAAACTGAATATTGTCCATTCCAGAGCAGTAGTCATGAAATCTAAGTCCCACGATTCCTCACCCAGTCTCACACAAGCAGTCCAACTGTCATTTGCTCTAACACTTACAAAGTACTACTCAGATATAAGCCCATCATGCTAAGCTGTGGTGAGCATAGTAACAAGTTGTTCTTTAGCATGATCAGAAAGAAGAGGAAAAAAGACAAAGAAGAAAAAAGAAAAGAAGAAAAAATAAGAGAAGAAAAGAGAAGAGAAAAAGAAAAAAAGGACAAAAAAAAAAAGAAAAACCAAAAAGGAAAAAAGGAAAAGACCTGTGAGAGAGGATGGTTGTTTTGTAAACTTTAAAACAGACTGAGTGAACATTTTCAAGGAAATTCCTGTTTGTTAGAGAGAGGTAAAGACACGCCAGAATTCCAAGAAAGCTTTCAAAAGACATTTGTATGCAAAGCAGAATATTTTAGCCAAGTTAAGCTCTCATGAACTAAACAATACTCTTTTTCCTTTATTATACAAAAACATTTTATCAGAAGGAAGGAATCTCGAAGAGAAATTTGCCTCATGTTGAGTGTTCATGCAGGCAACACATGGACAAAAAACCTTTGCATCCCCTGAAAACTTTTTTTTTTTTTCATTTTAAAATATTAATTTATGCAGCTGTTGAAGAAATGCGAAGGGTTGCCCTGCTCTCACAGAACTGTGTGTAAAGTGAGGTGATACCCATATACACTGTCAGGAAGATTTACAAGGCAATTTGATCGAGCGGCAGTTCCCCAGGCACACACATTTCACAGAGCTGACTCCTTTTGGTTTCCAGAAAGTAATCACAGGGTGTAGCACAACTGATAAGAGGTGGGGCTATTTCAGAAGGCAAACACTGATATAGTTCTGTCATTGTTAACAGGGCAGCAAACAAGCACACTGGGCTCAGAAATACCGAAAGGTGAGGCGAGAAATGGGAACCACAGCATGCTTTTGTAACAGATAATTTCACTTCAGGTTCTGCTTATCCAAAAAAGAGAAGATCTTCAACACATGGGAATCAAAAATGGACCTGCACAGAACTGGGAGAGTCCTTGACTTCGAGGGGGGATCCCAACCATGAACGGATTCTTACCTAAAGCCAGAGGATGCCTGAGTGTGTTGATGAAACGTGGCCATAGATAGAAATGCAGGAGTTGCATTATTTTGACCAAAATTTATCTTTTAAATGTGCAATTCTATCTAGATGGACTATCTACTGGGTGTATTTAATAGAGCAGCCATTTGTGTGATGATTATTGGTTATGGTGTCACGGAAATGGCCTCCACCTGTCTGAGGTCTCATGCTCAGTGCCCAGGCCCACCACTCACGTGACTTTGCTACGACACTGCATATCTGAAGGCGAGATGAGAAACCAGTTGTTATTCTTTCTACTCAGAGGCAGTTAGCTCATTTTTTCCCCACAGAGCTTGATTGAAATGGTAGCTACTCTTTCCACTTCCTTTTTTGCTTGATAGCAGTCCCTGTCTAGATTAGACCTAGAGTTTTTAGGTTAAGCTTAGTCTGTGTTTGAAAAGAAACTTAAAAGGACAAATCATATTTAATATTGTACAGCTGCTAAACTGAGAAAGGAGAGTTATTCTATCTGAGCAAACCCAATCAGCCCACTGGTATTTTTGGAGTGTGCGTCACCTTAATACCTGACCTTTTTCTACTGTCTTTGTTAGAGATACTTATCTTGTTTTTCCTCTTTCCAGAATTAAAAGCTATGAAGTAAGAAAGGAACAATATCCATTACTTGCTTTCATTATTTATTTCCACAGCAGTTTCAGAAGCCCCAACTGTGCAGTGCAATCCTGTCATGCCAGGCAATGTACAGATACAGCATTCCTGGCTCACGGAGGTGATCATTCAGCTTTAGGACAAGACAAGCACATCAGCAGGTACCAGAACATAGAGCATTTCAGAGCAGACGTATGTGACAGATGCGATTTCTTGTTACTCTTTTGAACTCTTACATTGTTTAGTTAGATCTCTAACCCCTGCCTGTCCACTAATAATGCTACACACTTACTCCCTCTCTGCCATATCTTTTTTTATACTCCTCTACCTCTGTGGAGTTGAATACTCCCCGAGACAAAGTTATGAATTTGATAAGAGCAGCTCTGGCTGTATAAGATGTTGCTGAGTCCTGCCAACTGGCTCGCTCTGGAAAAAGCACAAGGGATTAATTCTATCAGCCAACAAAATCCACCAGTGCTCAGCACCAGGCCACAGCAACCTAGCCAAAGCCTTGTTACTAGAATGTAGTAGTTCATCAAAGACCTTCCTCCCATTTCAGTAGTTCATCTTGTGTGGAAAATGAGAAGCATTTACACATTATCACCTGTCCTTTCTCTTGACCAGAGAAATTGGTTAATGCTCTTTTGATCTGTGTATTCGTTACTCAGTTGTATTTGCAGCTTCCTGTTTACAAAATACTGAGACAAGACTGCTTATTAAAAGAAAAAAAATTTTAAAACTCCATTTATAGCCACCCTGTAACTACCCAAGATGGCAAAAATAAATTCTGATGATCTTCTAGATGTACTTTATGGTTTATTTCTGCTGTTAATTTATAGAGGATGTGGCATTATATCTTGGTTTGGAGTTTGATGGTGAAATAGATTCAGCACACAAAATTGTATCTGGGTTTGAAAGCCCAGTTCATCAAGATGGAATAAAACCAACACATCATCCTCTTTAGGCTAGTGGAAACATGGACTCTGTGGACCCCATGACACACTTCAGTTTCCTCTCAGGTGGTGTTTTTCCTTAAATTAAGGGTCTATTTGAAGATTGCAGTCTTTAATAGAGAAGCAGGTAAAAACATTTTAGCTCAAAGTATTGGTTTGCACCTATGCAAACCGGATCCTCGCAAATTTATGGGCCCCGATGGGATGTACCCGTGAGCACTGAGGGAGCTGGTGGATGTTCTTGCTGAGCCACTCTCCATCATCTTTGAAAGGTCATGGAGGACAGGAGAGGTGCCGAAGGACTGGAGGAAAGCAAATGTCACTCCAATCTTCAAAAAGGGCAAGAGGGAGGACCTGGGAAACTATAGGCCAGTCAGCCTCACCTCCATCCCTGGAAAGGTGATGGAACAGTTCATTCTGGAGGTCATCTTCAGGAATGTAGAGGACAAGGAGGTTATCAGAAACAGTTAACATGGATTCACCAAGGGGCAATCACGCTTGACCAACCTGATAGCCTTCTGTGATGGCGTGACTGGCTGGGTCGATGAAGGGAGAGCATTGGATGTTGTTTATCTTGACTTCAGTAAGCCGTTTGACACTGTCTCCCATAACATCCTCACAGGCAAGCTTAGGAAGTGTGGGTTGGATGAGAGGACAGTGAGGTGGATCAAGAACTGGCTCAACAACACAGCTCAGAGGGTCATGATCAATGGGGCAGAGTCTGGATGGAGGCCTGTCACTAGTGGTGTTCTCCAGGGGTCTGTGCTGGGTCCAGTCCTGTTCAACATATTCATCAGTGACTCTGACGAAGGGACAGAGTGTACCCTCAGCAAGTTCGCTGATGGTACCAAGCTGGGAGGAGTGGCTGATACACCAGAAGGCTGTTGCTGCCATCCAACGAGACCTGGACAGGCTGGAGAGCTGGGCTGAGAGGACCCTCATGAAATTCAACAAGAGCAAGAATAAGGTCCTGCACCTGGGGAGGAACAACCCCCTGCACCAGCACAGGCTGGGGGCTGAACTACTGGAAAGCGACTCTGCTGAGAAGGACCTGGCAGTGCTGGTGGGCAGCAAGCTGACCCTGAGCCAGCAATGTGCCCTTGTGGCCAAGAAGGCCAATGGTATTCTGGGGTGCATTAAAAGGAGTGTGGCCAGCAGGTCGAGAGAGGTTATCCTCCCCCTCTACTCTGCCCTAGTGAGACCACATCTGGAGTGCTGTGTCCAGTCTTGGGCCCCCCAGTTTAAGGAGGACGTGGAACTGCTTCAGCAAGTCCAGCAGAGAGCTAAGATGATGATCAGGGGACTGGAGCATCTCTCTTATGAGGAAAGGCTGAGAGACCTTGGTTTGTTTACCCTGGAGAAGACTGAGAGGGGAGTTCACCAATACCTATAAATATCTAAAGGGTGGGTGTCAGGACGATGGGACTAGGCTCTTTTCAGTGGTGCCCAACAAGAGGCCAAGGGGCAATGGGCACAAGGTGGAGCACAGGAAGTTCCACCTCAATATGAGAAAAAACTCCTTTCCTGTGAGGGTGCCAGAGCAGTGGCACAGGCTGCCCAGGGAGGCTGTGGAGTCCCTTCCCTGGAGACATTGAAACCCTGCCTGGACGCGTTCCTGTGCCCCCTGCTCTGGGTGTGCCTGCTCAAGCAGGGGGGTTGGACAAGATGATCTCCAGAGGTCCCTGCCAACCCCTACCATTCTGTGATTTTGACTTTTATTTCCCAAGCAATGCTAGGAACTACACAAGAATTACAATTCAAACAAAACCCTTCCTATTTACATAGACTTTCTCTACAGATTTACCCTATCTCCAGAGCTGCACTTGCCTAATAGAGGACACTGCCTAATAAGGACACTGAGAGTGTCCTTAACTAGTTAAATGAAGACATCCTTAAGTCAATTTAAGGCTGGCTGTAGCTGTTTAGTTTTTGATAATAGTGGCAGTTTTACAGTGGTTCTTCATATCAGCAGTACAAAGAAAACACTTCAGTTAAAATCAGGTTTCAGACAAATTTTAGTCAACCACGTAAATGCCACTGCTGTTCTGACAGCACTGTTATCAGGCACAAGAATGCTAGTCAGACCGTCACACACAAACATGACTGTTTTGTCAATATGTTGGTTGGGGCACCTCATCATCCTGCCTGCTACTGAGGATCCTTGATGTAATAGAGCCAGGAATACCTGCTCCATACTCTTCTTCCACAGGTACTATGAGAGGAAATAACCCCAACCCAGGGCTTGGAAAAAAAGTGTGGTTCGAATCAGACAAATAATCTGTACCTAGTTGCTAAGACTAGCCGCCTAAGTGCTGGGTAGATTAATTAAGCTGCAAGTCCTTGGATCATTGTGCAATGGAGCAGGAAGAGAGAAGGTTCAAGGCCATAGTCTCAAGTTAACTATACTAGGTCTCCAAACCAGGGTCATGAGCATAACAGAAACAGAGAAGGAGCCTCACTTGTAGGACTATGAGTAAGCAAAGTACATTGATGAGACATCAAAAGTACGGCAGAACACTTAAGAGGCTTTAGAATATATTGTGCCAGTTTTGCTCTTAAATTAGTGTGTTTTCGCCTGTGCTTAACACAGGACTTGGAAACCCAAATTAAACCAGAATGGAACCACCACTTGGCAGCCGCCTGTTCAAGAGGGACTAACCACCAAAACTGGCTAGAAGCAAAGGCCCAGGATTCTCTTCAAGTTCTGTTATTAGGCGGATGGGCTTCATTATATACTGAACAGTTAAAACTGAGATCATACTGAACACTAGAATGTTTGTGGAGCTAAATTACAGAGCTCTTTTTTGTTTTAAAGCTATCAGGATAACCATGAAGAAAAAGCAGAAGTCTGCCTGCCCTGGAACATCTTCATCAGGGTTTGTTGCTTCCCAAGTGGTACAGGAGCAGAGGCAACCTACATGATGCATAGGTGTCAAACTCTTGTTGACTGAGTAGGACAACCAGTGGGAGCTCTGAAAATATTCTGCTGGCTCATAGCCACTGTCAGCTGTAGATAAAAATAGGTCATGATAAATTGAGTGTAGCCTTCAACTGCCAGATGTTGGAAATAACCGTGTTAGCATACAAAATATGAGCAGCTGTTAATATGGTAGTATTCTTTGCTGGTAGGAACCACATTTAATTAACAATTTATTAGTACTGTTGTAATGACAATATGATTTGGAGACTATTAAACTGTGGCTTGGTGCAAATCTCTTCATTTAGTGTTTTTCCTACAATAATTCCCTAAATACTCTACATCTCCTCATTGTGCTTAAATAGAGAAAGAACCAATAATATATGGAAAGACCAAAATGTTCCACACTCACAATGCTGGTGCAAAACAGAGCTTTTTTGATCAGGGACCTGGGCTGAAGGTCATTACCCCTTTTACTGATTCTGACTTTCTTGTGCAGGGGACAAAGTTAGATGGTTTGTGGAAATCCAGAGTCTCACTTGTGATCCTCAAAGGAATATGGCACATGACAGTGTTTCACCATGCAGTAAAGGAAACATATCTGTAATAATAAGTTTCAGGACAAAAAAAAAAAAAAAATCACAATTTTAAAGTGACTGAACTTCAAAAGGAAGAAAAGAAAATGCTCTTGCTTAATTCAATTTATAATGGGATGTGCTATAACAATTTCTCTCGTGCAGGGTATGTTCACAGTGCAGTGATTACAGCATTTTTTGGACAGCAGTATATTCACTGCAGAAGGGCATTCAGGGCAGTTACAGAACAGCCCAGGAAAGAGGGAGCACATCAAACAGTGATCCACGGCCAAACTACAGTAATTTGAGAGGTAGCTTTGTGAACTGTAGTCACTACAGCATAGGCAGAGCCAGAGCATGAGCCATGCTGCACGGCCTTAAAGAATATTGAGTAGTGAGGCAGTCACACATTTAGACTATGCAAACTGTTTTTAAGGGCTCTGGGAAAGCTAGTCTGTGTCTGCTGCACTGCCCAGGGACAAGCTGTAACAAGCGTCTTGAGCAGTGAAGTAATTTCTCCCTGCTTTGCTGGCAAGATGACCTAACATCCAGTTAAGCTCTGAAAAAAACCTTAACAGAAGATGAAATAACCCTGATACATTAATACATTCACATTTCAGATATCTGCTCTTAGTATTCAGCAGTCCTTGGACAACTGCCATTAGCTTTGCTGTCAATACTCTTCACCCTCTGTTCAGACCTTGGATGCCAGGTTTTACTTACATTTTCAGTTTTGGTTTTTCTTCAGTGTTTTTTTTTTTTAATGTTTTAGAACTGGCAAAAGTGGAACAAGTGTGAACACCCCATCTCCTCCAAGTACCCCTCCTCCACCAGTTAGACGAAAATTATACATAATAATAACATATATAGCTTCATTTAAACCTAGTATTTCCTTGTGTGTAGGAGACTACCTTCTCTGGAAGACTTTTCATAGAATCATTAAGGTTGGAAAAAGACCTTTACGATCATCAAGTCCAACCATCAACCCAACAATAATAATCTCCTAAACTGTGCCCTGAAGTGCCACACCTACATGTCTTTTAAATACCTCCAGGGATGGTGACTCCACCACTTCCCTGGGTAGCCTGTTCCAGTGCCTGACCACTCTTCCAGTAAAGAAATTCTTCCTAATATCCAGTCTAAACCTCCCCTGGCACAGCTTGAGGCCATTTCCTCTCGTCCTATCGCTAGTGACCTGAGAGAAGAGACCAACACCTGCCTCACTACAACCTCCTTTCAGGTAGTTGTAGAGAGCGAGAAGATCTCCCCTCAGCCTCCTCTTCTCCAGATTAAACAACCCCAGTTCCTCAAACTCTCCTTGTTAAGTCCTGCTCTCCAGACCCTTCACCAGCTTCATTGTCCTTCTCTGGACACGCTCCAGCAACTCAATGTCCTTCTTGTGCTGAGGGTCCCAAAACTGCACACAGTACTCGAGGTGCGGCCTCACCAGTGCCAAGTACAGGGGCACGATCACCTCCCTGCTCCTGCTGGCCACACTGTTCCTGATACAAGCCAGGATGCTGTTGGCCTTCTTGGCCACCTGAGCACACCGCTGGCTCATGTTCCGCCGGCTGTCAACCAATGCCCCCAGGTCCTTCTCCTCTGGGCAGCTCCCCAGCCACTCCTCCCCCAGCCTGTAGCATTGCCTGGGGTTGTTGTGACCCAAGTGCAGGACACAGCACTTGGCCTTGTTAAACCTCATAGAATTGACCTTGGCCCATTGATCCAGCCTGTCCAGGTCCCTCTGTAGAGCCTTCCTACTCTTAAGTAGAGTGTGTGAATGAATTAACATTCCCTTTCTACATGAATATGATCCTTTCTGGCCTACCACTCCGGCTATGATGTGGTCAGCACCGATGACAGTTTCAGAGATCAGACTCCATCCTGTGTGTAGTCTATCGTGTCTATTTGGTCAAACGATTACCACCATGTGCATTTTTTTTCTCTACCTTCTGTTATTTATACATGGGCTGCCTGAAGAAATGATTTTTTTGGAGAATGTTGTTCAGTCCAGAAGACTTTTCAAAGGTTGATAATACATCCTTTATTATTTCTGGACACAGCAGGAAGAGTTGAAGACAGTCTTCTAAAATGACATACCCTCCAAATTCAGACTCCCTACTGTGTTTTGTTAGTGACAAAACATTCAGAGACTGTTTGGAACCAACCTTTTTTCTTGTATATTGTCCCACTGATATGCTTCTGACCGGAAACTCACATAATGCATCCTTCAGCAGCAAATTATCATATTGTTTTCAGTTTCATAGTTATTTTGCCATATTTTGTTTATGACGTCATCCTTTCAGTTCTGAATGTCAAAGTAGATGGCAGATCCTTGTCTTGTTCTAGGCTTTTCAGCTGCCCTAGTTTTGTGGGATTTGCTCATCTGCTGCACTGGATACAATTGTCGCAGTGGATTTGTCATCTTTTCCTTCTGATTCATTGCAAAAAACATCAAGTGATTCATAAAGTGTAGACACAGCCTTAAAAAGCAAAAAAACCTCCAGTCAAAATAACTTTTACCCACAAAGTCTATTTATAATGAACTTTTACCCAAGACACAGCGTCTAGCACAGCCCAAGGGAACAGAGAGAAACACAGGCCACAGAGTTGTAACTTCAGAGGGAAGGAGTGTCTCAGTACTAACACTGAAAGACAAAGTCTTCCTATGTTTGGATTCAATCCTCATCATTAATTAGGTACAAGCCACTTATTTAGAATACCAAAGATGTCAAGTTCCAGTGTAAACCAGGTTCTATGAAATCTGAACTGGCTAAGCTTTTTTATTTTTAGCTTTTTGTTTTAATCATTTAACACCAATATTTCCAAAAAGCTTTATGCACTGTTCCTTCTGGAAGGACAATCTTTTGTTGCAGTAAACTAGCACACCGTTCCAGTATTCAGATGCTTCCTGGACTGTGCAAAAAATCCTGTTTTCATTTCCTAAGCACATGTAGGATTTGGGATCTTCCGGTAAGTCCTTCAGCAAAAGCCAAGAATTAAAGATCTCCCTGAAATGCGCACAAAGACCTGTGCTCACAGACATATTCATTCTCAAGCTGACATGGCATAAAACAATAAAAAAGTGGAAGTGATGAAATGGTAGGTTTTTATCTTCACACTTGTACTTTGCTATGGGGATTTACTATTTTTGTTTTAATGAGTGGTGTTCAGACCAGAGAGAGGTACCTGCTGGCTGAATGTCAAATAGGAGGCATGGTAGGTACGGCTAACGAACCTGCATCATGCTCCTATGCATTTTTGCACAACCAGAGCCTCTCAGGAGTGTGCTTTTTGTGTGATTCCATGAGCTGGAAATTTGCATTAATCCTACAGCAGTGCATAGATTTGGGCTGGAACCTGCAGAACTTAGCGATGAAAAAAATCATCAACTGCTCTAAGAATTCCCTCAAGGGCCAAATCCCTCTGCAGCTGCCAGAACTGTCTGGGAAACACTCCCTGAGCATCTCAACTCGGGAGATATGGGATGAATCTCCAGAGAGATAGAGACAAGTGCTATAAAAGCACAACTACAGTGGCCTGCTTTGCCACGGGAATGTTCACTCTCAGGTTAAGCTAACTTAGATAATTGGAGCTATGTGTTGTCCCCTGACCTAATTGCTCAGGGTTTTTATGACATATGATACAGACAAGAATAAAATCCATGCTTTGATTCAAGTTCTGTGTTATAAGATTGCCTTTGCAACCCCAAGGAACGGAAAAAACACATGACATAAATTGGAGACTGTAAATAGCCTTGCAGAGGCGTACAGAACCTTCACGTTTGCTGTTCTAGAAATGGTGCCTAAACCTACCCAGAATGTACAGCAAATTTCCAAGGTTTGAAAAAAAAAGGGGAGGGGTAAGCAACGTAAAAAACTAGAAAAAAATTAAATTAAACTGATCATGTTCTGCAACACAACTGCAAGGCAATGACTGCAACTCTAGAGCCATCATAATTTTGCTCATTACTGCTGGCTTAATTTGTTTGAAATATAGTGTCCATGCACATCGTATGTACTGGCTTTACTAATCTACTGGATCTCTTAAATGATTTATAAAGATCCAGTTATGCTTTAACATTTAAAACGATAACACTATGAAATCACCCTTCTAGCTTTCATTAAAATAGCAAAAAAGTGTGTTACATTAAAAAAACCACTGAACCTGTATCATGACACACACTGTGGTTAACAGCTGCTAAATTATAAAGCAAAACCAAAAGATCTTGTATAATTGTATTCACACATCATCTGGATGAATCTTGTTGTCCATACAAACCCTGAGCTTAAGTCCTGATTTAATGGCTACTAATGAACTCCTCACTCTGCACCACCTCTGATGCTTGCTTTCTCATTCTCAACCTCTTTTTCTTACATCTTCATTAAATATTAACAAGTAGAAGAGTTATCCATTTATAGCTAGCAATTAGAATATTTTATCACTATGACCATACCATCTCATGCCTTGTCTTTTTACTTTTTCTACTACAATACCTCCTGTAAAAGCAAGACTCTCAGCTTCAGTAAGAATCTACATATTATGGGGAATTAATTTTCCCAGCTATACATTTTCTTTTTTTTTAGAATGATGACTATTGCACAACAAAAGATAGATATTACTGTTTTACAGCCTGTGTCCTGATATTCTCTCTCACCATAATTTCAGCACCAGTGTGGCCAAATCAAAACTGAAGCCAGGTTCGCTAACAGAATTCAGGAATCTATAAACTCAATAACTGCAGTTGTGACCATGGGCTTTAGCACTTTACATCACCTCTGTGTGGCTTGTCCAAGCCTGTCCAGCTGACTGTAGCAGAAGTTGCGCCTGCCTATGCAGGTGTTAAATTAGGGCTGCTTCTCCTTGCCATTTTATGTTTGTCCTGGGTTTGGCTGAGATAGAGTTAATTTTCTTTCTAGTAGCTGTATAGTGCTGTGATTTAGATTTAGGGTGGAGAATAATGTTGATAACACACAGACGTTTTAGTTGTTGCCAAGTAGCGCTTACACTAGTCAAGGACTTTTCCAGCCTCCCGTGCTCTGCCGGGTGCATGAGAAGCCGGGAGGGGAGGGGGCACAGCCGAGACAGCTGATCCAAACTGGCCAAAGGGATATTCCATACCATATGACATCATGCTTGGTATATAAACCGGTGGGAGTTGGCCGGGGGGACAGTGATCACTGCTCAGGGATGGGATGGACATTGATCAGTGGGTGGTAAGCAATTACATTGTGCATCACTTGTTTTGATGATGATTACGATGATGATAATACTACTACTAACTTTTTCTCTTCCTCTGCTGTCCTATTAAATTGTTTTTATCTCAACCCACAGGTTTTACTTTTCCCCCCCCCGTTTCTCTCCCCCATCCCACAAGGGATAGAGGGAAAGGTGAACAAGTGGCTGTGTGGTGCTTAGTTACTGATTGGGGTTAAACCATGGCAATGTTTTAATGTCATTAAAAGATGAATAACTGCCTGGAAAAAGGACCTTGCCTGAAATCTGCTACAAGCTCTCAGCAAGTGTTGCCTGATCTAATGGCCCTATGAGCTGAAGATGGTACAAGCTCCTTGAGCCTGGTATACAATTTTACATAAAGGGACTTTATTGCCTTTTTTTACTTCTTCCACACTGCTTTCACTCAGTCTCTATATTGATATTCTTCACTTTTTGCTGCCCTCTTCTCCAGACAATTTTAGAGTGTCATTAAATATAACAACAGAATCCAATACTTTTCTACTACATAAATATCTGTTTTCTTATTTGAGTGCTGTCTCTTGCATGAAAACCTTTTTTTTTTTTCTTTTTTTGCTTTAAACCTTTTTCATGTGTAGTAAGATGTCATCCTACGAACAGCAGCTTGTTGTGTGCTTCCTGTTCAGCGCACTCCCCAGTGCTTCATTTTGAAAGTCCTTCCCTCAGAGCAGGAGTCTTTTTATGAACCACTTACCCATTCAGCAGAACTACATGATGAGTTTTCCTCATCTGCTTCATTGGTGGATTCATTTCTCCCATGAAGTTCTGCAACTTCGAGCTTCTGCTCCTCCTGGTGCCTTCCTGCCAGCGCAGGAGGTTGTGCAGAACCTTAGCAAAAACCAAGTTAGAGTCACTGCTTGCTTACTGTCCATTTCCAGAGTCACCCTGGTACTCTTCCAGAGCTCTATAAATCTCTGATATGAAGAGTGCAGAGCTCTTGTACAGCTAGACTTGATGACAGGCACTAGAGTGGTGTTCAGCTTGCAGATGGAAACAGCTGCCTTCAGGTTTCTGAACACCCCTTAGGCGATGGAGATCTGGTCAATAGAGTTTGTGCCATGGAAACCGATGAAGAGAACTGATCAGCTCACCCTTAAGTTGACACCTACAATGGGTCAGTTTATACAAGGACCTCAAGATCCATGCCTGTGTTAACTCCAGTGACTGAAATGGGAGCTTTCACTTGCCTAAATCCCCTCTCCCTGCTTTTTTAATCTGCAAGTGGAATTGCATCTCAAGCCATAGATATTCCACCTATATCCCCGACAGCTCACAAGCTGAGTAAGCCTCATATGGCAACCACAATACTCACGCTACAGTTACTTAAGAGGCTGCCTTAGGTTATGTGTCACTGGTCTGTACCCACTGCCCACAGATGCCCTACATTTACACTCATCCCATACCCTTGCTTTTCACTGTTTTTTCTTGTGACTGCTTCCATCCTTCATTTCAGGATTTTGCAACACACAAAAATTATTAATTAGCTAATTAAAATCACAGCTTAAAAACCACAGCTCAGAACGAAGTCCCCAAAGTCAGGTCTTTCAGATATCACTCCCAAGTGTCACTACCTAGAGTGAGAACATTATGTGGAGCGAAGTTCTGGCCCCTTGCTTTTTCCATCTGCTAAGAAATTATCAGAATTGATATTCCTTCAATATCTTAAACAGGTCAGTCTAAGTGATCACTCCTTCTGGAAAGAGAAATAATGGAGGCAAGCGGCTGCAAGAATGCTCCCTTGAACTACAAGCTGTGCCTTCTGAGCCCCCCTCTCAGCTTCAGGTGCCCTTAGCAGATCAGAAGCAGGTGAACAGAAGTTACACATTCGAATTCCTCTTCGTGATGCCTCTTAAGCGCACCTGTCCAGCCATCTCAAAACAAACATCTAACTTGGAAAGTATGTGTTAATGGAAATATTGTCACTCACCAGAAAGTTTTGAGTGCTGTTTCTTTCTGCAGGGACAGAAGCAAAGATACAAGCTTCCCACCACTGACATTAAGAAAGGAATGATGGCCCATATTGACAAATCTTTCTTTTTCAAGAGAGCTCCTGCAATTATATATTTCAAATAAAGTTATGTACTGTTCAAAGATACAATAGAACACCACCGCCATAGCAAAAAAAAAAAATAAAATTAATATTACTTCAGGAGTGAATCAGTCCACCCTCCCCACCAAGTGCAAGGTCATCTATACTTTACCGTTCCTGAGGGATGCACGCGTGATGAACAGTAACATCAATCCCTCCTATAGCTCCTGCAGTTTGGTAGTTCCCCCCCAGTGTCTAATCTGTGTCTTTTCTGCTTATACTTTAAGGCTATTACTACTTGACCAAGTAAGAGATCAGATCACTTAACTCGTTTTAGGAGCTCAGATTATTTTAACTTTTACATCCATTTCCCCCCATTTTGAACACTACCTCATTTATTGTCTGCCACTGATGTTTTCTAAATCTTTGATCACTTTTGTGCCTCCCTTTGGACTATCAGTTGGCCAATAGTGTAAAATAGTGGCCAAAACTGGACTGTGCTGGGTGAATGGAAAGGTTACTTCCTGTGACTTGACTGGTCAATATACAAGTGATGTTTGATAATGTTAAAGGTCTAGTCAGAGCTAGTCCCCTAGGTTTTCTCTACAGTTGAGAGGCAGAAAGAGAGAGGCAGAGATCAGCATCTTCAAGAAGTGATTAATAGTATCTTGAGACAGGTGTGTAACAGGAGTGAGGTAAATTCTTTTCTAGATATGCTGCATTCTTTTAATAACTTAAGGTGAAACATACAGCGAGTATTCAGAGGCAGTTAGATTTTTCAGCAATAGGAGTAATGTATTACTGCTTTTCAAAGCTTAATTCAGAACTGGGACCTTAAATTGCTCCCCTGTAAAGGTTACCATATGACTATAATAAAATAAGGAGACACAGCCTGTATAAACGTTTTCTCATAACAACTTTATGGACATAATTCCTTATAAATATGGAACCGATACTGCTCTATCTTCCATAGTGATTCATCTCCCACTTTTTATTAAGAACTTGTAATAAAAAGATAAAATCATTAGTAAAGGGTACATTTACTGAACAGAGTAACCATGTCATTGTTTCAGTCACTGCTTACCACAAGGCAAATTCATTCACTATCTTACATCTAGCCTACCAAATCCCTTCTGAGAAACAATTGTTTGAGTCTTTTGTGAAATGCACAGCTGACGCACAGTTTTTTTGTAAACCTTCACTCATAATTCCCCTTAGCAAACCCTTACAGAAGAAAACAAACACTTTACATGGGGGTATTAAGGCAGAGAGCTTAAGTCAATTGTCATTAAGAGTTTTTCCGGTCCTCTCTGTATTTGTCTCATTCACCCTGAGGTCCACAGAGTTGGGGGAGGGATGTGGGAGAGGGAGGAAATATATAAAATAGTTCAAAATGAAGAATCTTTATGATGACAAGTTAAATGGCACGCATATACTCTTGCTAGCTTACCTTTCTCTTCAACAGTCACTGTTGTTCCATTTCCACATACTTTCTTACAGAAAGGTATTTCAATAATTATCTCACAGTAGTAAAATCCCGTGTCATTTCTACTGGCAGATTTTATCACCAGCACATCCATGCTTTGACGGGTGACGTTGGAAACATAAAAAAGTTCTGATGATATAGTTTTGGTGATGTTCTCTTTATTAACAAGATACCAGCTTATTCTATACCTTACAACAGATTTTTCCCAAACACAGGCTATTTCAGCATGGTCTCCAACTGATAGATCTATTTTTGCTGGGTTTTGGATGACTCTTATATTATTGGGATCTGTAGCTAGTGGAGAAAAACACGTAGATTTAAAAGTTAAAGCAGCAAAGAAATTACATTACAGCCCCAAATGTCTACAATCACAGTATTTAAAATAATGTTAATATTGTAAAATAATTATGAGATTACTTTTTAAGATCAGTTACTATCCACATCTCCCTTGAACAATCTGGCTTTCTGGCTAAAGGAAACTGTAATCTGGTGTGCTAAAGCCCTCTATCATTGCTGTGTGTTTGTGTGCAATAAATGAAGATTTTCTTTGTAATTGCTGATATACTTACTTTTTATTTTCAACAAAAAGCTTCTATAATAGAATAGTCTGAAGCATATTAAATACTTTATCTGACAGATAAAGAATGACCAAAAGGAGCTTTTCAGAATGATTCATCAGTGAATAGTGAAGACTGATCAAAATGAAAGGAAAATCCACTACAATTTTTGTCACCGTGTAGGAGTTCTTATCCTGCACTGCTGCTAATTAGTGACAAAAGTACAGCATTTTTGGGGTGGGTTCTTTAATTTTGTTTAAACTTCTTTCATTAAGCTTTTGCTGACAAGTAGTTTATAGCATCACATTCACCTCCTTAGTTTATTAAGTATACAATATGCCATTCAGACCACAGGCGTCTCATCGGGTCTGTTGCCTGGCTTTTAGCTAAGGTTGACTTGGACATTATCAGAGGAAGCTTTTTATTCTTTCCTGTTTTGAATCTCTTTGTCACTTACTGTCCACATGCAAGGTGGACATGCATGAGATACCGTGCAACACTGTATAAAATATTTTCTTCTGACATGAAACCACTGTGTGAATATCAGACAACTTTTTCTTTTTTAAATGCTAGTGACATTGATGCTCATCACAAAAGTCCTAATCCTATAGAATCTATCCCCATGACTGCTGAGACCATTGGTTTCAGATGCTGTGCAGAGAATTATAATTTCCTTTTTTCTAGAATTTATACTGTTAAAATGAGGAACTACTCATAATAAGAGTAAACTGCTTGATTTTCTTCCAAATTTTATCCTGTTTGTAACTCAGACACATTTCACACGAACCTATACGTAATGGGATGATTTTGCCCCTATCTAGTCCTAAAATGGCATCTGATAAGTTTTATCAGAATTTTATCAGAATTATGCAAATAAACTTTTCTCCTCTGCCCTTAGAAAAAAGCCACATATCTGTCAAACCTAGAGGAGTTAGGCTCCTCTATTTTTTCCACAATGCCATGCTCAACAACTTACAGAGGAAAATATTGACAGCATAGGGGTAATAAATAGCAGAAAAAATAAGGGAAAGAATCAATGTGGCATATAAATGACAATTTAGAAGCTGTTCAAGTATCAAAGAACAGAACACTAATTTCAGTTTTTCTGTTCATTTGTTGTTTAAAACACACTTCTGCTACAGGCTGTGCTAAATTTCCATCTTGTCACTTCACTGCCTTTCTGCAAAATATCACTGAAAACATCCTTTTGCCCTTGCTCTTAATCTCTCCCTCTCTTTCATTCAATTTTTTAATTTATACTGAACTCTTTCTGTATTATCCAGTGCAATTTGTATTGAATAAGGAACATGAAACCTTATCTGCTTTGCAGTTCAGTAACTAACGTGATCTAGAAGAAAACCTCCTTAATGTTTTAAAATTCTATATTCAGTGTTTGTCACAATAAATATTCAATTCTGAAGGTCTAAAAAATGGTGCTTGCATTAACCTAAAAACATTTGGGGCATTGAAGTGTAAGATTTGTTCCTCTACACTTTTTCTACAACAATCTCTTAGTGAAAATATTTTTATTTACTCCCCACACATTTTAATTTTGATTTCAGCATTATGAAAATATGGTTAACATCCTCCTTGTCTCTCAGGGTAGATATCTGAGGTAGATATACTGTGAGAAGTTTTTTTAAAATCCAGCTCAAGAATTACAGGTGACTATAAATAAAACAAAGCAAATAAACAGCACTTACCTAAGGTGCCAAAACACATTGTCAAAAGAAGTCTTAGTAAAATTATGATCATCACGCAGGACTATTAGCACTTGCATCAGGGTGTCTTTGCTGAAGACACAAACAAATGAAAGCACGTCAGATTCACAGCTTAACTTCCTCTTCCCTCATGTGGTGAGCGTGACAGAAACTTAAATGCAACCCAGATTTTCCCTACGCTGCCATCACAGATGTGTTTGGTTTAGAGCCCAGCTATCCTGTCTGAAATCACAACATTTCTTCTTCAAGTTTTAAATTGCGTCCTAACAGGTTACCTTTTAACACAAGATTAGCCTCTCTTCTGATATGACGTAAAGAACTGCTTTTCCATACTTAGTGTGAGCGTTGAACTCTACAATCCTTCATTTAAAGGCATTTTATGAAGATAAGACTTCTTTAGCTACCATGAACGTGCTTGTCAGCAGCCTCTTCTAGTCAATGTGATGAATCTTATCCAAAGCCAAAAAGAGACGATGATTATAAATAAGTTACACCAATGCCAAGTATTACTCTTATCTTTCCTTATCACAGATTTCATTGTCTTCTTGCTGAAACCTAGCCTAAATTCTTCCCTCTTGTGAAGAGTACTTTCCTAGTTTTGCCTTAACAGTAAGTAGCATAGCTCTGTTGGCAGGAGCAATGGAGGAAGGTTTAGTTTGAAGACTGCACTCACAGCGGCTCCAACATCAGCGGGACACAACCCAGGACATGGCTGTGTATACATTGTGTCCCACTATTACCTCTGCGGGTGCAGGAAGATTGTAAGCATGGGTTAAATAAAATGATCTATAGTTACATCATCAAGTTAAGGGCCATGTTGAAACCAATTTGCCTTCAATTATTAAAAAAAATTCTACAAATATAGATCACTGTATGCTGTTTAACGTTCTCCAGTACTGATTTTTGGCTCCAATCCAGAATCACTTACATTGCCTAGCCAGAGAAGTGGAAGACAAAACATTGCTTCTGTTTTCTCAACTTATCCAGTCTTATTCCCTCAACAGATGTTTCAAATGCAAAGGTACTAGGCCAGACAAAATTGCTGCACAAACATGTTCCATTGGATAACATCAAACTTACAAGGACAGAAGTTTTAAAAAAAAATCAAATAGAACACACAGAGAACACGATTCAGTTACACTAAGAACTTGATAAGAACCTGTCAGTCACAAAATTTCCTAGAACTGATATCAGATTTTAGCAGCACTGGGCAGGTATCCGGAACAGCTAAGCTGCAATTTGTAATGACGATGCAGCCACATTTAAAGCCTAAAGCACTGTTTCTTCCATTTAACTGCTTCTCAGTATCTACCTTACAGGAGTAGTTTCCAGTGTCACTTAGGTTGCCAAGGAAAATTAAAAATGAGACAACAGCAAAGAGAAATGTCACAAAGCGCTGAAGGCTATCCCCATTCTGATGGTGCACAGCTGACTTAGTTACCACCCTTTATAGTTGTGAAGACATAAGAAATACTTTCAAATTCAAAAGAATGAAAGGATATATTAAAGCAAGTAATTTATACTTAAGGATATGATTTAATTATATCAAGTAATTCTGTTAGCATGGACATTATTTTATCTTTAGTACTACTGATCAAAGACACAGAATAAATGCAGTATGCATGTGTAAATTCAAGGGGAAAAACTAGCTTCTCTTGTATGTAAGTATCTACATTTGTGCATTTAGCATTGAGTGATGCAGCTGGCAGCTCCAGCACGCAGAATATTTTGTCTAGAGACTAGGCGAAGCTTTTTCAATGGTACTGACCGCAGCTGGTATTTTCTCTGAAAGATGCTTTGGTTCTAATCCAAAGCATCTACTGTCTGAGGTGAAATTAATCAGCACACAGAAAAAGGGGTTGGGAAAAAGGTTTATTTTAGCCCAGGTTACTTCACTGTACCGTTTTATGACACAACCCCACAAACTCTCATCACAGTACTACTGAGTGGGGGGAAGAATATGGTGACAAAATTTCTTAAGCCAGCTTTGCTGCCAGAATAAGTGCATCACACAAAACAACTATGTGGGTCAGGAAAGGACCAACAACAGAAAGATCCTTGCAAGTCTTCTTTTCTTTCTGCAACTTAATCTTAGTTAACCTTGGAAACTGCATTGATGAATTTGGGTTCTGTATATGTGCAACTCACTCCCCGGGGTGCTGGAGATGATTGCAGAGCAGCTGCTCAGCACAGAGGCACTCTGTTCTTGGAGAGGAAACAATAGTTATAGCCAGTCTCTTCCGAATGCTTTCCACAAATCCATCTTCCCAAAACTTTTCTCTGTGGCATTGAAAGAACAGCAGTGGAGGCATACTGAAAAATACAATTGAAATGTTTAAACAGAGGCCCTAAATCCCCTCCCTCTTCCTCACCCGTCTGTCAGCCTTGCGTGAGAGCTTGTAGCAAGTATCAGTGAGACAGCAGCACTTCTGAGGTGTTACTGTCAGCTGGGAAAGTTTACTAATCTACAGGAGCATTGATGAGAATATGTGTGAAACTCAAGGTAGTCAAATGAGTTTGTAATTCTGCTGCACTGGAATCAGAAGATGGAGTAAAACCCATTTATATTTATTTTTTATGAAAACTTAATTTGAAACAACATTCTGAAGTACTAAGTCAAAGACATTATCAGATTCTTTTTTTTAAAAAAAAGTTTTAACTCCCAATTGCCTTTTCACAATCTTCAAATCATAACAGACATTGTAGAAAGCTACAGGTGTGCCAAAAGAAAATTATGGCAAAAATGGAAATGGCACTTTTGCTGTGCCTAACTCATGAATCTTCCTCTCTTCCGACTCAAACACAAAGTGGAAAGCATGCTATCGCTTGGGCTTTTTATCCACTACCTGACTTCAGTGTAACAGACCTCAACTTCTTATGACAGTCAGTGGTGTTCTATGAGCTCTGTACAATCATAGACATGAATTTTGTCTAGCTATGACCCAAACAAAACCACCAAAAATTTGGTACTAACTCTAGGACTCTTAGCACGCTTATTTATTATCACAGAATAAAACACACCTAATTTATTTTCTAACTGTGAATAAAAAATTACTTCTCAGTAGGAAAATTGCTCCACAGTACAGCTGGACTAACAAAACAAATATGACAACTGTGGATACCACAATTAATTTTAGACTTATTTTTAAGAGTGCAAGTGATTCTTTTACCTGATTTAGTGATTAAAAAAAGTGAACTGCAAAAATTTCCTTTCCGAGGAGCCGCTATGGAATTCTCACACAACAGAAAAAAAAAGAAAAGGTCAGGGTACTGGCATCGCTACATTCATCAGCGGGACTTTCTCAAACAAGATAAATACTCGCATGAAAGAGGAACTATTTTCTTTAGCTTTCATTTTAGTTTGCACCTGGTTTAACATAACATAAAGGTTATGCTTTAACTTTTCCTAGAAAGCAAAAAACCTAACAGAAATATTACTTATCTTGTGAGTGCAAATAACTAATATGTGCATTTCAGCAATGTGGATGTAACTAGAAGTATTTGAGATGGAACAGTGCACGGGGAAGGAAGGTGGGATGTGACAAACCTGACCATGTGTTTGCCAAGTAGGGGCAAGACCTGTCATCTTCAGTGTTTGGAAGTAGATTCCTTTCCATTTTGTAACTGAGGCTCACATTTTTGCCACCTAGGCCGTATCAGATGCTGAGCAATGCTGCAGCCAGCAGAGCCTAGAGCCAACAGAAAAGCAAGAAAAAGTGGCCTTAGGGCACTGGAAAAGGAGATGGTAAAACAGGGGTTACTGAGAGCCACCCTTTGTCCCTGAACACAAATAGGACTCCACCAGCTCTCAAGGACATTCTAGCTTCTACTCCTCAAAATTACATAGAATGATGGAACAAATGTAATTCGGCTTTCCAGGCAAAATAAACTGATCTCCCACAAGACCCAGAACAGCAGCATCTTGGAGGGTCTGCAGCTGTGGACAAAATAAGCTGTTACAAGAAGTCTGAAATGCAGGATCTTCTGATATCAGTTTCACTCTGGCTTGTCACATCCTCTCCTTCTCCAACACCCAAGCGCTCTGCTATCTCCTCCTAGCTCTTCTACTCTGTAACTGCTACTTCCTTAACTCCAACCAAAATCAAAAACAAAGCTTATTTACCATAGCACAAATATACTGTGTGCATGCGAGACACTCATCTCTGCTTCTAACATTACATATACCCTCTTTTCTTTTGTGTGTGTCCCATCTGACGTATGCTTTGAAGTAGTATTTAAGTACAGAGTGGCCTGATTTCTATCAAGTCTTGATGTAGCACTGCAATGTTTTTCCTTGCTGTCCTGAAACGTGTGAGGGAAGAAAAAGGACAATTGCTAAACAGGTCCCTCTACAGAGATTTGAATGCCTGTAGGCTTCCATTTGCTTGGGTTGAGATTTCTCAGGAAAAAGAACATATAAAATATGCAACGACATCTTCTTCTAGCAGGAATGTGCTTTTTACAGACCAGTCTTGGATGCCTCTGGTGCAATACAAGATTTGACTGTGGCAAATTATTCCCTGATGGCCAATTGCACTGGAATAAGTCCAGATAAAATATTCTGTGGTTTTGTCTTTTTTTTTTAATCAGAAAGTCTTCATAAATTGAAGTAGAAAACCCCCCAACACATAAATCAACTGGTAATGAGGCACTCCTGTTTATAGTATCTTGAATACAGGTTTTTGTAGGATTTGCTCTAACAGAGCCTACTAGAAACGTATCAACGGGACATCTGGGAACGCAGTGCCCAGAGTTAGCAGCTCTAAGACCCTCTACTGCTTGGCTGGGGTTGACCATACAATTGCCCACTGAAGATACAGTTCAATTTTTATAATCTACCAGCATGACTTGCTGTTACCAGCATGTGCATTAGTTAATATCACTTCAGTTACAAAAACATGAATTGTAACCATACCGCTGTGTAACCTACACAGTACACCCATCATACTACATGGCATAACCAAGTAGGGAATGAGAAAAGATGTACAAGCAAGGAAAACGACTTAGCCGAACGCATTTCATTTCCCAAATACATACACAAAACAAAACAAAAAAGAGTTGCCATCATGCCTTACTGCATCCGAGTTACAGTACTATACACTTCCCCTTTGGGCTTAATGTTGCAGGAAAATGGCTTTCACTGCAGCAGACCAAGTTAGATTGGCCTGTCACTAAATATTTATAGCCAAGTATGAAAAATAACCAATAGAAAATATGAAACAACCTTTCTTCATCCAGTAACTGAATGTGGCAGTTTCTGCAGTGATTTTAATGAGATGCAACCAGTGAGTATACACAGGCTGTCTACAGAGAAAAACTGACCAGGGCAGCTCTTCCAGCATAACTACTCCACAATAGCTATTCTGGAAGAGTGCTTTTCACTCTGTTTCCTTTGTTATTGAACAGTGTCTCCACATGGAGGAAATTGCTGCTGAATAGCCAAAGTAAATCAGAACAATTACCACAGCAACATTTCATTTGTACACGATTCTGGATTGGGAATTATTAACTGACTGAAAGGCATGTATTTTCTTCTTTTAAAGCTATCTATTTCCTCTTCCAGTTTTATGTTCATTGATCAGAAATGCGGTTTTGTATGGTGTTGCACCAAGCATTATTCATCACTACCGCTGCAGTGAAGTGACTGTCTTGATTCTCATCTCAGCTATGTGCATTTCCATGGTGAAAAGTAAAACAAGTAGAGATGCCCAACGGGATGCAAACAGAATCAGGTTCTACGGGTCCACGTTGGTTAGAGCTAACGATTAAAACAGAAAGATGCAACTTTTCTTTTGAACATAAATACATACCAGCTATTAGGAAAGCTAGCTGCTGTCCAAGTTTTCTTCTGCTGCAGCTCAATCAGATCTGCTTAGAATTTGCACTTAACTGCCAGTTTAAACCTAAACACAGTCCTCCATAATTAACTTCAACTTGATGCTAATGAAACATTTCCTGCTACCACTGTGCACATACTTCAAGCCTGAGAAGTATGAATGTTCACAGTGTCATAAGAACAGTGTTCCTGCTTCAGGTTACGTGATGAGTTAGATACTGGCCAGGTGGCAGCCCACTTGTCGACAGACTAGCTCCAGTTTACCCAGAATACAAGACTGAACATCCAGAACTGGGATACTGTGAAGCAAAGCTAATCAGTTTGGAACGTTAAGAGACATAATTTAAATGAAATTAGTTCAAAGGAATACAAACAGTACATTAAATTTCAGTTTAGAGCAATGCAGAAACTTTGCAGTTCTTGCCTAAAAGACAAAGTAGCCGCAACATGACAGTCATTCCTCCTTGCATGTAGAAACAGAATGTAATTTGGCAAAACACTCTGTGATTTGGAGTCTTCTCCTCTAACATTAAAAAAACCTAAGAGAAGACTCTTGAATCACCACTAATTAGAAAGTCAATTCAAGACTGTAGGACTAATATGACTCTGTCAATGCTCGACAGTGAAGCATCCTAGAAGCAATCACTTCAAAGCCACCCACAGCAAGCACAAAAACGTTCAATATGTTTGTGCTGCAACACCAAGGTCATTTTTGAACACGTTTCAGAAAAAAAGAGAGTTGTAAATAATTAGCCAAAAATACCCACAACTCAGGCCAACAGTTTAATTAAGTTCAAAGTTTATTCCAAAATTACTATTTCTATCATTAACAGCAGTAGAACATTTTGCAAGATCATCACTCATAACTTGAAACAAAAATTGGAAGCTATTACATATTCACTCCTGAAATACAATGTCAAACTTCATTGACCTTGGAAGTATACAAAGAAAGTCCTTATTTCCTTTGGGTGAACAGTAACTATACCATTTTCTGAGGTCTCTGTGCTGTTGGAGAATCCTGTAAAACACAACAAAATTGGTAATATATTAAAGAAGAAGCTTTACTCAAATGTACATATTATTCAATCTCAACATTGTTCTAACTCATCCCTTCCTTAAAAGCTGGTGTTGGAGCACATTCTCTCCCTTAAAGCTGTAAGTAATATGGAGCCTAAGATTCATAATATTAAAACATACAACAATTCATCTACTTTCCACGCACTTACACAGAAAACGTGAAACTCCTCCCCAGTCATGCACCTCTTCTTCACCGTGAGTAAACAGCGAGCAAGTTCCTAGCTGCAGGTCAAGTAGAGCTATAAACTCTCACCTAGCCCAGCCCAAAACCTCTGCAAGCTTTTTACAAGGCACATATACGGATGTCAGTGACAGGAAGGACAATGTCCAAGCAACTGACTGGAATGAGAAATGAAGCGAGGTCACCCACAGCATTTCATCTGAATGCCAGCTCTAACTTGAATCATATCCACACAGTCCTTTAAGCTGATTACAATGCGTATTTTTAACTGTAGCTGTCTTTTTTTGCAGCACAGGCTTAAGCGTAGATTTACACAACTCATCAGCATCTAATAAAAACCAATCAGTGTCACAAGTGTGAATTCATAAAGTAGCTACTTCTATCTGGACAAAGATAACTGCAGAAAGATTTCAAGCTTTTTAGTGCTTCTTGGCAAATCAAGCCATCAGAGAAATATAGCAGTCTAGTACTTGCAGGGAATCCTTGCTAAATGTTACTACTTGCAGGATGTGCCAGATACCAGGTCTGTTATATAGAACAGTACATTTTTAACCTTGCAAGTATTTTTACATTTTTAATGACTATTCATCAAGCTTCAACAGTCAACAACAATACAGACACCAACCACCTCATTCCACCTACTTTTGCTTGGGTATTGTGCCGTCTTCCATTTCCACCGCTTCAAAGTGTTTACATCCCAGGTGCCTGTGAGTGATCGCTCTTCCACTGCCATCACTGATCCTAATCCCTTTAGCAAAGACTATGAGTAAAGAAAACACAAGAATCAAAACATGGTTTATGGCGAATAGCTTCACACTCACCGGTCTAGTACACAGTTAGACCAGAGTAGAACTTTCATCTCTAGCATTGATCTATTAAGCAGAGCAGTGGAGACTTTAAAAATCTGCTGGGTCATGCAACCCAAGGGCAATTACAGATTCACCAGGCTTCAAACTAAGAAGCTGAGGTGCTGAGAACTTCCTCTGTGTTGTGGCAAAGTTCAGAGTCTACTTATCTCTCCATTCAAGAATTGAAAGTCACACTGCCCTTTTTAAAACAAAACAGAGAATCCTACACCTTGTTCTCCATGTTTCTGTCATCACAATCAACATTTCATATTTTAAAATAATAAACCCCTGCCATGTATTATAAAATAATCTACTCCTACATGAAAGATCAAATAAATAAGAAACTGAAAATATACAGTACATGATGGAAGTGACCAAACTTTCAACAACTTGCAGAAATAAACTATCGAGGAAAAAAGTATTTGTTTCCTTTAATCCTGTCTGCATTTCATTAACTATAGGTATAACTTGCAATAACTAAAAAAACCAGCAAAACAGGATCCAGCTCTGCACTGGTTAAGGTACTGCAGGAAGTGTTACACAACCAAGAGCTCAACAGAACCAATCCTACCAATATTTATGCAGATCTTCATGCTGTGCCTATGGCAGCATTCTGTGTTGCAAAGCTGAGTGAAAATAAGACCTGCTTCCCTCTGAGGTTAAAGTATACTAGTATTTTTGCATCCATCTTTTGTGGAGTCTCTACCACACAGGATGTTCCATTCCAGAGCCAGTCTCTCTGGAACAAAAAACACCCACGTGTTATACCGTCTCAAAGGATTAGATTTACCTTCAGATTTACCATCACAGGTTGAGACAGCACAGGATCCTCTCCAACTTCATACAAGTGCTTAATTCTTAGCAGGACACGACCGAAGTCTGCATCGCCTTGCTTCTGTTTACCTTTAAGAGAAAACAAAATGCAAACATTTTCTTACTTTTTTTTAAGCTTTACACTTTAGTATTTGAACTTAATTATAATTTTTTAAAATTAGCAAGAGGACTAACATCAAGAAATACCCAGCTCCCCCTGTTGACAGGAATGACACTAACAGGCATAATGAACTCATGCAGGAAAAACATTTTACTAATTGAGTAGAGAAGTCATGCAGTATAGTTAACTTTCTTGATAGAGGAATTAAACATTTTGAATAAAAGCACTAGCCACAGAAGACAGAGAGAAAAGAAAGCCAGCTGAAGTGTAACATCCAGCCACCCTTTTGTAGGCACCTACCCATGCGGATGCTGTCGACCTGCTCTGCATGATCAGAGCTGTATCTCCACCCTGGAATGCTCAGAGTCTGGAGGTGAAGATTAGGTGGGACAGTTACAGGCAAACCATGGACTGAATTCTGCTGACGTTGTCTGGGTAGCTTTGGTTTATCTCCTCCATGCAAAGTGAAACAAAGCAAACATCAAACATCCATCACACTCACAAGTCTGGCTAGGGTACTGTGGAAGGGTAAAGAGATTTTTGCTTTTTCTGCCAAGGCAGATACAAAACAGATGCTATGCTCTCTCCTCCAAGGCCTTCTGAGAAACAAAGCAGAAAGCAGCATGATTTTAACTGCTGAAGAAGTATATTAAGAGCTTTCCATAAAGCAACTTTCACTGCAGCTTGAAGTTACTATTCCGCTACCTGGCTTCAGTTTTACTTAGTAAGTCAAATAAATATTTTTAAAAGAATGACTCAGTAATGGTTATTAAGGACTCAGCATCCAGGAAGCTGATATATGGTACACTGGCTAACTTTGCACTAATTCCCTATGTGGACATTTTGTTCTCATTAGATGCTTTAAAATGTATTCTCCTCTGAAAGTAGAGAAAATTACATAACAAGAGAAACATTTCATATGCTTGGACAACATCCATGTTTGAAATTAATGTGAAGTAATTAGCAGGCTCTAAATCTGCCTCCTGCCTCTCCGTATACTAACTTTGCTACACAGCAGGCTTGAAGTCTGCATTTACAAACTTAACAGCATAATTCAGAGCAACATAAATAAGCCATTCAGATGTTAAAGATAGTTAACTGAGTTACCCGATAATGCTCCAAACATTACTACTGGCCTGTGTTCTAATGCCAGTCCACTAGTCCGATACAAAATATTGGTGACAGCCTTGGTTCCTAAAATAAGCCAGATCACAGGGCGAACCACTGAAGAGTCATTCAAAGTCAGATTATAATTCAGGTCCCACTGAAGGTTGTTCCATAGTCTCCTGTGAAGCATAACCTGTATTGGGAAGGTAAATGTCACAACAGTAATCAGCCGTCATGCTTTACTTATATTATCAACAGCCATGAAATTATGCTCTCCTAGAATAAAAACCCAAACATTTTTATATGTTACCTCCACTTGTCCATTTCCTTGACTTGAGACACCATGAGCTCTTTCTGCAAGCAGCATCAGCCTTGTGGTATCATCTTCAATGTAGGCAGTCTGGACCATAGGATAATAGTTCTGAAAACACACAGTAAATCATACAGTCATAATATTAACCTAGGTAACAGTAATGAAGAACAAAGATAAGACACAGTTGACTTTGGATTACCCCTTTGTGCCTACCCGAGCCACTGTGTTATTCATGTATGCCTTGAATGGTCTTTTCTGAATCTGATATCCATTGCTGTCGGTGTAGAGTAGCTGCCTAGTGTTCAAATTTGTGCTTGTTCTTAGAACTGCTTCACGATTTAATTCCAAAGGCCCAATGCTGTATTCTTGCTCTATCCTATGGCAAAGCAACTTCCCATCGTAGCCTTCTGGTACTGTATACAGCCTGGTATACACTGCATATATGTAATCCTGAGAAGTAACATTACTATAAAAGTGAGAGGAAAGAAATGCAGAGTTTATAAAGTGGACAACTTGACTGGTTATGTCAAGACTTAAGTCATTCATGAGGTCATCCTACACACAGACAACTTTCTTGCCTGTCTTCTATATATTTTGTGTGCATGTACAATTATTTTTAATTGCAATTTAATTTTTGAATGTACAGATATTCAGCTGGAGTAAGTGATATCCTACAATTTTCTTTAGTGTTGCAAGTGTAAAGAAGACCCTTCATTTGATGAGAGAGGCTCTATTTTTCTCAAAATTAACATATTTTAAAATAAGTATAACTCCCTAAGCAACACATTTACATTGTACAGAATACATGTATTTTTTTCAAACTGGGCAGCATTAATTTTGATGCAAGAATTACATTGTTTTCCAAAGGTCCTTCTCAACTACAATGCTTGTACAACGCCATGTAAAACAAAAGGATTCAATCAAATAACCAGATTTAAAAGAGGGTGAAAGGGTTATAGACTGATATAATTTTAACACAGAAAAGTAGCTAGTTCATCAGGGGTCAGAATAACCTTGTGTAGAATTAATTTCTCCTCTAATTCACTTGTAAGAAAGATATTCGTAGTTAAAAAAAAATGAACCAATATGTCCAAATTCCATCCATGTAAGAAGATGCTAGCTGCAATTTTAATTGAATTGTACAGAACCAGGATCCTAACAGAAGCTGCACTATAAAATGAACCACAGAAGATAACTCTGAACAATCTTCACCTCCCTCCTCTGTCCCTGCAGCAATATGTGCTATTTAAAGGAGGTGCTTTCTCAGCACTACATTTAGCAGATGCATGCTAGTGTTTTTGTGGAAATGCTGAACAGTACACAGAGCTCACTGTTTAGGAGTAACTATACAGAATTAATCTCCTACATATCTACAGAGTATTAAACATTCCAGTGAAGTGAAGCTCTAATGGTGTTGTACCTATAGAAATACTGCCTTATTTCTGTCATCAAGTTACCAGAAACCACCTCCAATCCCACTGCTTTTGATACTGGAACAGCTGAAGCATTTGCGGCAAATAAGTAGTTATCTGAAATGGGTCCTTTCATCACATCTCCATTCACATGGTACTCAAGGAACTCCTGGGTCAACTTGACAGTCTGGTTAGTCTCCCTGTGAATCCACAGAAGAGGAAAAATTATATTACTTACAAAATCCACATTATGTACATAATAGATGCAAAGCTGAACTGCAACAGGAATAAGGTTGGGAATGTAAGAAAAAAAATAATCTGTTTCCTCAAAGTGGATAACTGATTTTGTAAGATTTAGGAAATGAGGACAGCAGAGAATGAAAGTGCTTCCCGTTAAGACATCTGCCAGTGTGTAAATAAATGGAGTTTCTATGTCATTTTATACTTTGTAAAACAGAAACATCTTAAGACAGAAACAACATCTACATTAGCTCATTTTTTTGATGCGAGAGTTGCTACAGGATCAAAACCTACCTGTTGCACAAAAATAAGGTACATCACACCATATTACCAAATAATCAGACTAATTTAACTGACTTTATAACTAGGTAAATCAGCATGATGCAGTTTTCCATATTTAACACTGGTAAGGAATACAATTGCAACAGGATAGCAAAATTTACATTCGCTCAGTACCTATTTTGTCTCCTCCTTTCTCCCTGAAGCTTACAGTTCAGCTGTTCACGACTCCATTTCACAGTCTTTGGAAAGTCACATGAAGGCAAGTTGAGATGCTATTGCCCTACCTGCTGTGCTCCTCTTTTGGAGACTTGCTGGCAAAACAGGAAAAATCACTTCATCTGGCATATAAATTTAAACTGCTAACCATTTTAGCTAGTGTTAATACATTGACCTACAAATTGTAATGACTTAGGAAACATATCCAAGTCTTTTCTACTACTCCTATTATGGGGCATTTCCAGTGCAGGGGCAGGACCTATAAAGTCTAACTGTTGCAGCTAAACTTTACAAGGCTTCACAGTTTGAAGATCCCATTTTTTTTTTTCAACCTTTCCTGCCATTCTGACCTGACACTGCACTCTTACCCTTTACCCCAAAGCAAACTTGCTGAAACTCAAACATTCTGGGTTTGCCTGAAGGCTTATGAAGACAGTAAATACCCCATTTCTCCTACATGCTGAATTCCAGCTCTTGCTGCCTGCCAGATTTTTGTTCTTCCTTATTATAGTCTTTATTATATTCCCCATGGAACCTGGAAACAGTTAGGATCTGGAGGCACTTGGAGAATGTACTACTTCTAAAGCTGATTTTAACTCTATTGGACAGCAAGTTCTTGTTCTAGGAGGCAGAACTGTGAACAAAACCACAAAGGTGAAAGAGGTTTAGTAGTTACAAGGCCAACATCAAAGGGGTCAAAGCTTCCATCAGTACATAGCTGACAATCTGAATCCTGAGCAGGCAAAAAGCAGCACAGCTCCACTGAAGCTGAAGGAATTGAGCCTATTCGCATCAGCCGAGAAAGACAATATGCAAACCCCAAATCTCATCTCCATCTTGACTGCTCTCCCATTTTATCTGCCTGATTAAATGGAATTTCCTTATTTAAATGTTTCCTTTCAAAAAGTTCTGTAGTTTTCTACTACAGAAAGAATGATACAGGACTTGCAAAACACTACTAATCAGTAAGAGAAAGCTCTTGCTTTATCACTTAAGGCTCATTTTGTAGCCATAGTGTATGTGCTTACTCATTTTTAACGCAAACATGCACTCATAACCCTCTTTAGTTCTAAAGTACAATGAGATTCTGCTGATCTACTAGTTAATACTGTGATATGTGATCTTAGACCGACTGCATGGTTAAACAGGGCAACAACATTACAGAAATAGCAGAAATAAGCACCTATGCTAGTGTTGATGTTTCCTGTAGAAAGGAGAACTTGTGAATTGGAGGTAAAAAAGAATTGTAAAGAACATTCTGTTAGTTAAGTGTCAGAATTAAGACACAAGATTCAGTCCTTGGGCTTATTTTTACAAAGGATTTTACAGAATCTGAAACATTGTTAAAAGCAAGCAGGCAATCTCACCTCTCTGTAATGCTGTGCATTAGATTTGTGTCTTGGTCAAACAAGACCTGGTAGCAGTTGTTAACCACAGGAAGCAACTGTTGACTTTGTTGATCTGCATGAGTTATGTCTTTTCGCTTGTACTTGACTGATCTTCCAATAAATGCAGACTGCATACCATTCAAAGGTTTAACACTGTATTTTCTGTAGCTCAGACCACTTATTTCTACTAGAATATACAGATCATAAGTAGAATGGGACTCCACTGAGCTTTGAACCTGTACATTAATATACACAACAACACTTCATTACAGAAAATTAATTAGAGAGGCAACTATCTTCACATGTTTTAAGTTCTAAATCACAAAAATTAACTAATACTTTAAAAATAAGTTTATAAACATGCCATTCTTGAAGTTTTCCATTATAATGTAGATCTGTGCTGCCTTTAATTGGGAGTTTGGTAAACATGGATTAAGCTTAGCCTTTCTAGTGAAGGAAAGAGGATCACTAAGCAAATTACAAAGATCTTATTTTAATATGAACATGGAATCTTAGATCTTGATTTAAGATCGCATTGTAAAATGTCCATATGAGCAGAAATAATCACTAATTAAAGTAATCAATTGACAGAAAAGAGACTGAAACATAAGGGATGTGGCTAGTGCAAGTGTGAGAAAACTCATGGCAAGAGGAGGAAGCACCCAGGCACACCCTCAGCTTAAGCAAGGCACACAGAGAGGGAGGTAGAAGCATGTGGCATACTTTTGAACAGTAAACAGAACACCAGTACTACTTAATACCAAAATACCTTAAACAACAGTTTTTAATCATCTTTCAATTACATGTATCCATCCATTAATGTTACATGGTTTAGTAGTACTTTTGGTTTCAGGCAAGAAAATGGGCTTAGAGAAATATTGTAGAGGTTATGTGATGAAGAGGTTAGCTAAGACTAACCACAAATTAAAGCAAGTTGTCTTTCACACTGTGGACTAGCATATATCCAGCTACTCACACCACTGACCTCCAAGCCTTAGTTGTATCAACACGGCCTACTCCCACCTTCTCCCTTCACTACACAACTCACGCATGCAGTGCAGAAGAGGGCAAAGCACTTGCCAAGCCTCAATTCCTCTCAGCCGCATACTCACATCAGGGTTCTGAGCTAAAGATTTCTTTCAAAAGGTGTGTGTGATACGAATGCACTTTTGAACAGTACATACTGGAAGAAAAAGCCCCCAAACTACCTTCTCATTTAGCCTCAAGTGACCATCCCCATGCCTATATGGGTAACTTCTAGCAAAAGGGAGTACAGACCAACTCTAGAACAGAAAACTTTATTTTAAAAAGACAAAGAGTGACAGCTTGACTTTAGGGCATCCTAAATCCTGAAATAAATGCTTTAAATACACATCAATCTCATTCTTGTATCTTACCAGGCTAAGGTAATTCAGAGAGTGGGACTTCCGGGAGGTAAGTGGCTGACAAGTAAGCATGACCATGTGCTAACTCAAGAGACTGATGGCTTCCAGATAAAGGCGGTATGGTCTTACGCCATCGTCTTGTATATATACAGGAACAGGAGACAGCTGTTGTGTATCTCTAGCTAACTACAATGTGCCTTGATGCATAGCGATAGTCATAAGCCACAGATAATAGAAACTCTGTCCAGCTGGCAGAACTTGCCAAGCTATCTGGCATCTCGGGGACAGAGGGGAGCATCTGGAATTCTGTCATACCTCTTTAGGCCTTACGTGCACAAGGCATTCCTCCAGGTTTATCAAGCCATTGATGATGATGCACTCTCTACAGCAGATGCTCCTGAGAGAGGCTAGTGCAAGCTTTCACTTGAGGCCACTTTCTTCCCTCCCAGGAACAACTGGCCTTGTCTTGGAGCTTGGCTATGACAGAACGAGCAGTCATATGGCAGCTGACTGTCACCAGCTTCTTTTGGGCCTGTAACTAAGACCTACATTTCTTAAATCTCTTTTCCCCTAGGCAATCTGTCAACTGTACAAACAGAATGTCAATTGTAGGGCAGGGCTTCAACCACAAGGGCTTTACTGGAAACCATGTTTTTTATACAAAGAAAAGCAAGATAAGAAGCACCACGTCACACACAGCAGGCATGCAAAGGACAAACCAAGCACACTAGAAGAGCAGGAAGCCCTTTTGGACACTGAAAAAGAAAAAGTCCAGTTGAAAGAACAGGCAAGTAAAAAAAAAACCAACAAACAAAACGAAACAAAAAAACCCTCACTTTGCAGGAGGACTAGGAAAATCCCAGTTTGAACTAATACTTGTTTTTGTTTTCACTGTAATACTATATATTACCATACTTGACAGGAGGTAGGATCAAGTCAGTGAAAGCTGACAAGTGAAAGAAAAGCAACAGAAAGAAACAAAGCTGATGTACCTGTGCTGGTACAGAACGTCCCAGTTCATCATATACACCCATTGACAAGTGGCTGACAGAAACCATGACAAAGGTAGTGATGTTCCATGCCAGTGGATTATAGACAACAACATATTGGTCAACATCTGGAGCACCTTTGTGCATGCAAACAAACAAAGATATCAGTCACTAAAACTATGTATTTTTAAAATGTGATATTAAAAAGTATTTGAGAGACCTGTCTAGGTACAACCACCTTACAAAATTTTAATATAAAATCCTGCAGTAAAACTTCATAATTGAAAAAAGAAAAACATTTTATAGTCCTTCATAAAAACCTCTTCTGCTTTATTCTTCTATTCTTTACCCAGTAAAAAGAGACTGTGTATTCAGAAAATGACACCTGAGCTGAATGTAAATGCTTTTAGTGAAAATAAGCAGCTTACCACAACTCATTGTTATATAGAAGATCAAAGGAGAAACCTAATCTAAAATTAACCCTGTAAAAACCCAAATCAGTCTGTTGCGCAGCGCACAGCACTACTTATATTTCACAGTTTAAAAAGTTCCGAAGTAAAGGCAAAATGGAATGTAGTTTTCAGAATAGACTCTTTAAAAATTCTTTTATGTTTTTTAACACAAGCTGGCAGTACACTATAGCAAGAACATTTCTTAACTGTGACTGTGCTTCTTACTGCGTAATCTTATGTCAGTTTAGTAATTACCCTGATCAGCATCTCCTCCCTCCATTATATAGCTGAGGTCTGAATCTGGGACCCAAGTCTAATATATGCACTGGGGCAGGGCTCTGCCTAACATCGGTTTAAAGGTCCTGTTTTCAGATGCTTGAGATCTGAGAGCTCATAAATTCATCCGAGTTCCCCTCAGGTCTAGTAGGTCTCATAAGGCAAAGGGGATTTTCCAGCCATGGTTCATGGAACTTAGGTGGTACACAGTATGTTGATTTCTTTGGAGAAAAACAAGACAGCTTTCACAAGTTAGCCTGAAAATTGGAAAAGCTGTGTTAAAGAGTACCTGGTATTGCTGAGTCTTTACTGTAAATAGAAGAATAGACCTCTCCGTTGTTCTTTGCATTGTTCATGTCGAAGATTATGGAAGCCATTAGCTTCTTTACATTGAACATTCCATACATCAAGTTATTCATGTACATGTCCTTCACCTTGGGAGATTCTGTGCCTGTTATACCATCGTGGTGCTGGACCTTACATTTAAGAGTAGTTTGAAAGGTCACAATGTGACAGGATAACTTCAGGTTTGCATTTTTATTAACACGATACACTAACCTTCAGACATATAACTTAAAATAATAAGCTATTACAGCTATATTCACAGATTCACATTTTGCCTATTCCAAATTGCTATATGTAGAATGAAATGGTCAAAGACAAGATGCACACAGCTTTCCCTTGATACATATTCCTGTTTTAATATTTAGAAATTACTAAAGTTACGTACTTACAGGGAAAAAAAATACAAGTTACCAAAACTAAAAATATGGTACCAAGACAGGTTTTTAATTTCCTACTAAGATCTGGTCAGTACCTTAGCTGACAAAATATCTATAACCAGCAAAAGCACTGAGGCCTGTAAATGGTTAATGGTATGAGGCTGATCACTTAGCTGCTGAACTTTGAAGAAACAAATCCATCCTTCCTCTTCTGACTTGCAGAAGTAGAGATTATCAGTAGTTTTCAGTTAGTTACGTTTTTGTTTATTTTTTTTTAATATTTTGTAAATAATAAAACTAACATTAAGAAAAGGAATTTCATGTGCAAAGTTTAAAACTGCATACTCTTTCACCGGCTGAAGAAAACATTTGCCAGTAACCATATCTTGAATGCATGGCTAAGAGGCTGAAGTCATGTTTCAAGACAGTTTTTTGAAAAATAGCTTTATTTTGACTTATGACTTGCTGAAGGGGAAAGTTTGTCTAAAAACATAAAAGCAATCTCAAGAAACTCCAGCTAAAATGCTTAAGCAAAGCTTTGCCTTTGGGCAAGAAACATTTTTATTCAAATTTTAAAAATAAACTAATCTTTACCTCTGAAACTGCCCATCTAAGGCTCTGAAGTTGCTTTAAGGCTTGACACTTGCAAATAGAACTTGCTGGATGTTTCCGGACATACCGTGTGAAAAAAGACTCTCCAGCATAAAGCAGTGAACTTGCTCTCCTTGCGATTCCTTTCAGTGTGCTCCGAGAAGTATAAAATCCAGTCCATGCTTGAAATGGCTCTGTTAAGAGTCGAACACGCCCCATATATGTCAAAATACCGTTTCAGTTATCACTTATTGTTTCTTATTAGACTACTACTGTACAGCTTCTTACATTAAACCTGCTGTGGGTTTACGCATCAGCCATCAAATGCAACAGTCATAAGCCCTACAAAGAAACACAGCCATAAACATGCACTTTGGAAAACTACCATCTGTCCTACAGGCCTAGTAATGTGAGTGGTGACACAAAGCCGTTATCGATTAAGTTAACCTGTGTTTGCCGAAACGTTGTCTTTGTGGATCTGCACAAAAGAACTTCCAAAGTTTCACTGAAGCATATTTTGTTACTCATTAATAAAGAAAGTGGATTATAATCCTTGGTTACTGCTTGATACAAGCCCTCTATATTTGCCCTTTTTAGTCAAAGGGATTTATCTGAAATTTCATTTTCTCAAAATGGAGTAGAAACAGTGATGCGATGACAACAAACCACTGCAGCACTTCAAACTACATCAAAAGACGCCCTCAAGTGGTCAGTGAAAAGTATTTCAACAGAATTTCTGCTAATACATTCCAGTATCCCATAAAGTAAACCAGGAAAACAAATATTTCTTTTTAAAGCCTCAAAATCTCTACTTAGCTTGTTTTTTTTTTTTTCGTTTTGGAGGGAATTTTTAAAAAATTATACCACTGATAAATAGGTCTGCCTGAGAAAAGTTGCAGAAAGTTCTTTATAAAGTGCATATATGCAACCATAACCATCTGCTGTCAGTCTAGGTAGCATCAAAGGCCACAATTACAAAATGGGATCTTTTGCTCTAAAACTCCAGGGCAAATTCTTTTTGGCCTGAAAAATGCTAGAAGTTCTAACAGAATGAATTCCATTTCAGCTTTCAAGGTTACAAGCAGAAGAGTCATATATGCATACTAGCACAGTATAACGAATGTAGAATAGAAAAAGGAAATACTTAGCTGGGACTTAAAACCTGAGTTTCCAAGGCATATGTCAGAAGTGACACTGAGCCCAGGAAGTGACTCATAATAAAATGGCATAGAAAGAATGAGACGATTAATCATCAAGAAGCAAAACAGTATGTGGGAGAAAGTGCACTCAAATCTATACTGCAATTGCAAGGCACAGATAAGTCGTTTGGGGAAGAAATTGCATGTGTGTGTGGGCACCCACCTGAAACACCAAAGGTGCTGCTATGATGCAAGCTAATGGCAATCGGCTATTGCCTGTAAATTATGCCAAAAGATACAGGTAAGAACTCAGACGTAAAAGGATATTAGCACTTGAAACTGGCAGTGCATTTATTAGCAAGTTGTTAGATATGACACGATCCCTAGAGGAATGTGAGTAAGTGGTTGGTCCATGCAATGATTCACAGGAAGCAACAGTTATTAATTTTAAAGGTAATAGACATATTACAGAATATTGGATGTATAAGCTAAACTTGGGTTGCAATAGTCTGATATACATCCACACTGCCAAAAAATGTGATGAAGTAGTGGTAGCTACAATTATATAGGAAGGTATTTTAATGACAGCAATGATATTTTAATGATAATCCAGGCAATGAAACAATGAATGTGTTTAGAAATGGAGAAGTTAGCTGTGTCTTCTCCCTGCATACTTCAACATGAGGCCTAAAAGGGTAAATTTACTGGGGGAAAGAATTAAAGCGATATTGGGTATGGCATGCCTTCTTTCCTATCTTCCCAGTACTTTGCAGGTCTGCTTGAAAAGCTCAGGTAGCGCAGCAAGGAAGAAGCAAGCAAGCAACAAGCAGCTGCAATGAATCTGTGTCACATCACACTACAAAATTTCAGAAATACAGGTAGAGTTTTCACTTTTTGAGACTTCAGTTATAACAAAATTTTCTTTCCCCCAGAAATTAGAACTGTTTTCTTTAATGAAAAAAGACAATACTTTCTCCTAGAGCTACAAGAGATTTTAGGGATTCAACTATATTAAGTGTTTTGTTTGGACCAGGAACATGCTTTTGAAGTACATTCACCAGTTGTCCTTACCTAGCATGCTTCGCTTTATGTAAAGACTGGTTTTGGAGCTCACAAACTGGATTCCTGATGGTATGTAACAAACATTAATGGGCATTCAGTCCATATGACCAGATTATATCCAATTTTCCTAGAATTACATAGAGTGTAGACATCAAATCCTCAGCACCAATGGTTTCACTTTGACCACTCGTATTCCACTGCACTAACAAAGTACCCTAAGAGCTGTCAGATTGCCTTGGTCCTGTGGTCACCTGCCTCACTTCTCTTCAGACATTCATAGATTACTCCACATCACGTTTCCCGTGTCTGCTCTAATCTATGCATAATCTAGTTCTTTTAAACAGTAACAATGGGACATGGCTCTATTTGGCCATGCATCCATTTCTAGGTATTTTTCAGTTTATCAGTTTCCTTTCAGTTCCTTGGATCCTGGAGCACTGTGTCCTTACTACAGATCATTTTTGGGGAAGGGGTAGGAGAGGCATAACATGCACATCTAATACTGCAGAATACCTAGGAGACTACAGGTTATTTGTGTGTGCTAACATGTGGGAGGCAGAGAAAAGGATGAATTCTACGTTAAATGTCCAAACATGAAATGAATAGTCAAAGTCTACATTTGAAGTGGAACAAATCCTAGGATCTTAGCTTTAGAGAGTTCATACAGGACCCCTCCAATGTCACAAGAGATGACTTGGATTATTTGTGCTGGTACACCTCTGCGAAGCACCTTTGCTATCACTGCTGTCTGCTAACCAGCTTGCAGTGTGTTACATGCTTCGCAGGCTTTTTTTTCCTTCATCCATCTACTGAAATATCTTAGGGAATTTCAGCCAGGTGACCTAGGCCTACAGGTTTATCTCATTGCTCACTCTTTTCACTGCAAAAGAACCTGATTAATGTGGTATCTACACAATTCTTCACGTAATTGAAAAAATCTGGATGACATCACACACTCTCGAATATACCTTGTGCTTAGTTTTCCTTTGCACTCTCTATTAGCAAAACGAAAACCTCAGGTTAGGACGGTCCAAAAGAAATATTCCAACCACTGCCCTACCACCTTTCTTATACCACTAAGTTGGGATCAACTGGCCTGTTTGTGGTGTCAATAAATGTTATAAGGAGATGGTGTTTTTCCTCTCTATTTTTCATTTTCTCAATTTCCCTTTATTAAAATTTTAAATATGTACATTTGAGGCAGACATTATGCAGTTGGGAACTTAATTACCTGTTGAATATGGAAGAAAGTCTTGAGAGTCCCGAATTTCCCATGTAAGATTTCTGCTATAAACTGCTTGGAAGTAATCACCAACAGTGGCATACTGGACAGCCACTCCAAACTCATCAGAATGCTTGTTAATATAATCCAACAACAGGTCCATGTTGGAGAACTGAACAGACGCATTAAAGAACTGTTTGTCACAGCCCTGAAATACAGAAAAGACTGTATGTAAAGCCAAATGACTTTAGGTCATGTAATTTAGAAGGACCTTTTTATAACACTGGTCTATGTTAAAGTGCTATTTTCTTGTGACTGCCCATGTAAAAGTTATTTGTTACAAAAATGTCAAGAATGCGTAGGGTTATTCGCACAGATCATCTGATAAGCAACTAGCATTACAGATAGGGAGAAGAGTGTTGACACACCATATTGTGCAAGAGCATGAAATTTCATGGTAGCAACTGGAAAATGCATGCATACATGCCTGGAAAGACGACCTTTGTTTCTTTTCTCCCACTTAGCAGAAAATAAGTAAGTACTTATTTTCAGCTCTTAAGAATGCCTACAGCTTTAGGAATTGCTGAAGACATGATGTGAAACAAAACAATCTGGGCAGAGATCCCTGTAGTACAAATGTCACACAATGTGTTGCTGATCCCCCATCATGACGGTATAGTACTTCTGATGCTCATCCAAATAGTTAAGAGAGGCAATACACTGTCTGTAAAAGCCTCTTTTTTATTTTTGTGCATGCTTGCACAACTTCTGCCTTCTGTTGGAGGTGTCTCAATACAGACTATCTGCACGTACAAACATTTTAAAAAGGCATTAAAGTAAGCATACCTTTGTTCAACTACAAAGTTGAAAAGGAAAATGAGAGTCAGTCAGCCATTGCACCACGTGTATTCTTACAGTATCAGTATTACAGTATAGGCATCGATCTGAAGCACAATAACATGCTAGGAAACCTTCTCCATGTAAAAAGGCCTAATAGAAGCCTTCCAACACTGACGCCAGCTTAATGCATCCTTATGTCTGTGCCTGAGATAGAAAACACTGCCCAAGTCAATCCTGATCTCTTTTTCAAAATAAAAATGCCCTCACCGATTTTGCCAAAGCTTAGCAGCTGCTTGAAGAAATGGCCAAGGAGACTTTATTTTCTTTGCAATCCCATCTTCCTCTCCAACCTTTACCTGATGAGCTGAACTTACTGAACTCATGAATGAGTTGAACCTGATGACTTCAACTGAACTCAAAGGCCTCTCCCTACTCTTTCCCAGATATCAGTGCCACCTCCATCCCTTCCACATTTTTAGGTGCGTCACGGTCACTGCCACATCCTTTATGAATCCTGGGGCACATGCTTGTCCCTCAGACCTAACAGGGTAAATCACTGCTCAGAAAAGTGGAAAAGTGGTCCTGCTCAATATCTTCACTGATGATCTGGATGAGGGGATTGAGTGCCCCCTCAGTAAGTTTGCAGGTAACACCAAGCTGGGTGGAAATGTCGATCTGCTGGAGGGCAGGAAGGCCCTACAGAGGGACCTGGACAGGCTGGATTGTTGGGCAGGAGCCAACGGTACGAGATTCAACAAGGCTAAGTGCTGGGTCCTGCCCTTCGGTCACAACAACCCCATGCAACGCTACAGGCTGGGGGAAGAGTGGCTGGAGAGCTGCCTGGAGGAAAAGGACCTGGGGGCATTGGTTGACAGCCGGTGGAACATGAGCCAGCAGTGTGCCCAGGCGGCCAAGAAGGCCAATGGCATCCTGGCTTGTATCGGGAATAGTGTGGCCAGCAGGAGCAGGGAGGTGATCGTGCCCCTGTACTTGGCACTGGTGAGGCCGCACCTCGAGTACTGTGTGCAGTTTTGGGACCCTCAGCACAAGAAGGACATTGAGGTGCTGGAGCGTGTCCAGAGAAGGGCAACGAAGCTGGTGAAGGGTCTGGAGAGAACAAGTCTTATGAGGAGCAGCTGAGGGAGCTGGGGTTGTTTAATCTGGAGAAGAGGAGGCTGAGGGGAGACCTTATCGCTCTCTACAACTACCTCAAAGGAGGTTGTAGCGAGGTGGGGGGTTGGTCTCTTCTCCCTAGTAACAAGTGATAGGATGAGAGGAAACAGCCTCAGGCTGCACCAGGGGAAGTTTAGGTTGGATATTAGGAAAAACTTCTTCACCGAAAGGGTTGTCAGACATTGGAACAGGCTGCCCAGGGAGGTGGTTGAGTCTCCATCCCTGGAGGTTTTTAAAAGAAGGGTAGACGTGGTGCTTGAGGATATGGTTTAGTGGTGGACTTGGCAGTGATAGGTTAGCGGTTGGACTCGATGATCTTAAGGATCTTTTCCAACCTTAATGATTTTATGATTCAATGTGGAATTTATTTGTACTATTCAAACTCCCTCCTCCCCATTTCGGCATAAATTTCCCCATAGTACCTCTACAGAGTATTATATCCCACTTCTCCCTCCACCCTCTGAAAAAAAAAAAAACACAAAAACAAAACAAACCAAATTCAATGTAATCAACAGTGTCACAAACACTGGAGAAAAACAAATCAGTGACTCAAAGCTGCATCAGTGAGAAAAAAAATGTTTGTTCTCTTTGCAACAACAGATATTGCGGTGAAATAGCCACCTTAGAACACACATCATTCTTTAACATCGTAATTATGAGACCTACAGCATCTATCAAAATTCAAAAACAGACTGTTTAGGCAAAGTTATTCTTTTCTAAGGACTTAACAAGAGTGAGAGCATGAGTGCTATGTGTACATGTAGGAGGGAATTAACACAGCATATTGCTGAAAAAAAGTGTTTGAATGACCAAGGGGAGATATGCTTATGTTTCTAACTAAAATACAAAGACTGTGTAAGAAAATGATTACACATCGATTAGAAAAGATGTTGTTTACCTAATGCATAATAATTTTTCTTGTAATGCTATAGTTTTTCTTACCACAGAGTTATGCTGTGCTAAGCAGTTATGGAAAAAGAACACTTAAATAGACAAAACAAGGAGAGAAAAAAGGAAGCAAGATCGCAATATACAGTTTTGCATGAGATTACCTTCGCATTTTTACAGTTTTGTTGCATTTCTTTCTATATTAAGTACTGTGGAAGAGTTCGTAGACAGCTGGCAGACTACAAGGAAGTTCTAATCTTTAAAAATCCCCACTAATTAGACATTTTGGCCCCGCTTATTAGAAAAACACTTTACAAACATGTGGTTTGTACCTGCATTTTTGCACTACATAGTGTAGCAAAGTACCATTACCTACTGTTCATACTGTAGTTATACTTGCCACTTCTAAAACAAATGCTGATCACGCACTTACCCATGGCCATAAAACGTCGCTTGTTCGGAACCAGGCTGCTCTCTCCTTAATGTTTGCCACCATGGTTTGTGCATACAGATGGATGTTGGTGTCTGTAACAGGGAGACTCATGTTTGGATAAACACCATCTTTTGGCGGATCTGGGAAAACTGCAATTCCATTCCAATAAAACCCTGATCTAAGTAGAAGGAGAAAGCAATAGGCTATAAACAGGATTTATTCAACTGGGGAGAACACATCAAAAGGTGCTGGGATAAAACACAGACACACAGGAAATAAGAAACAAAAAAAAATTCAGTTTATATTCATTGTTAGTGTTTAGTTTTTAGAATTTATCTGGGAGTGGAGGTAGGGGGAAAGTTGTCCAGTTTTGTTTTCGCACTGTGTAACTTTCCAAGTCCCTGCTGCTTGCTGGCACAGAACGAAATTCATAAGACAAAAGAGCAAACTTTGTAACAATGAGTATGTTCCCCCAAGTAGAATTAATTTACAGAGAGTGTTTTACTAGATAAGCCACTGAGTAAAACAAAGTTTTCAAAAGCTCTTGGATCTTTTCACAAAGTAAAAGGAAAATTTTTGTTGCTTTAGTTTAACACAGATAATATACACAATCTCAGCCCAATATAATTCAGAAAATCTCCCACAGAAAATCAATTAGCAATAGCCAAGTCCATACTGAGCTTCCTGGAGTTTTTAAATCCTAACTTTCCAGGCAGAGTAGCAAAAAATCAGTCCTGATTCAGGCATTTTCTGTTTATAGCAATTGATTTGTTTCACATTTTTAGTCTATATTTTTTTTGGTAAAGACTGACATGATATATATGTACATGAAAGTTGTACCTGTGTTCCAAGCCTCACGGTGCTAGAAAATGTTATTTTTAAAGTCTGTCAGTATTTTAAGTATTTCTAATGCCTGTCCATAGTAAGAGTCACTCTTTGACTCAGATCTACAGAGTCTAGACATCTCCTTGACCTACTGCAGGTCAGGAGAAAGCAGCAGAATATGTTGAAAGAAAACAGTCAGAGAAAATGCTTGAACTCCAACAATATAAACTCTCAGAAGTGATCAATACTTCTGCCTGTTTGGGAAATCTTCAGACCTGTTTGAAAAAGGTAGTTGTGATGGGGTACAGTAGCTGTACTGATCCATAACATGGGTGAAGATCTCCTGTCTTTCAGATAAGGAAGGAGAGCCCTGCCATACAAACTGAAGCTTCTGGAAAACAAAAACGGCAAGAAACCATTACCCTTGATGACAAGCACAGAAATACCATCATTAACAACTTCAGACTTTGGTGTGCCCATTTTCCTTTCCACCACTTGTAACACTTTAAGTGCTTTTACTTAAGTACATTGGTACATTAAGTACTTAACGACATTAAGCTGCTGGAGCGTCTCCAGAGAAGGGCAACAAAGCTGGTAAAGGGTCTGGACAGCAGGTCTGATGAGTCTTATGAGGAAAGTTTGAGGGAACTGAGGTTGCTTAGCCTGGAGGAGGCTGAGGGGAGACCTTATCGCTCTCTACAACTACCTGAAAGGAAGTTGTAGCGAGGTGGGTGTTGGTCTCTTCTCCCAGGTCACTAGCGATAGAATGAGAGGAAATGACCTCAAGCTGTGCCAAGGGAGGCTTAGATTGGATATTAGGAAAAGTTTCTTCACTGAAAGAGTGGTCAGACATTGGAAGAGACTGCCCAGAGAGGTGGTGGAGTCACCATCCCTGGAGGTGTTCAAAAAAACATGTAGACGTGGCACCTGAGGGCACGCTTTAGGAGGCATGGTGGTGTTGGGCTGACGGACTTGATGATCCTAGAGGTCTTTTTCAATCTTTATGATTCTATGATTAAGACAGACAAGGGTACCCCAAGCAAGGTTACACACTATATATATAAGGCTATAGTGTTGCCTCTTTGTGTTTGAACTGATGGAGAAGGAGGGGAGGCAGCACACTGCCAGCGTACTGCTAAAATCCAGATCTAAGCCTAGCTTATCCCAGGCATTATACCTCACTTGTTTCAGTGGAAGCTGAACACCTCTAAGCATGGAAAAATCCAGATGTACTCTGGATTGCACTCTATTCAGTGGGAATCTATGTTTAAATCAACTGAAACAGATTTACAATTTTGGAAGCCTCCAGACTACCATGTGCCAGAAAAAAAATTACACGAGAAAAATTTCTCAAACCCTCATAAAAGATTTTAGCAGAAAGGAGGTATCACCAGCTCACTGCAGACATAAGGTGGTAGGTCCTGGCTTCACCGAATCCAACAGGAATTCTGTTGCGTTCTTCAGAGATGCTTGACTTTCACCCAAGGTTCATAAAAACTGCCTAGTGCCCAGCTCATACTAGTGAAAGCCCCTTATTTTCACTTATTTTAGTGTGTAAAACTGATGCCAGATCAGGGACCAAGATTGTGATATGAAAAGAAAAATACTTACTGTGTATGGGACACAGTGCGAGAAGGCAGAACATGAAACAAAAACTGAATTCAGCAAAGAAAGAAAAATATTAGCTGCCACCCTTACTGACCTAGTATTATCACTTTTACAGGCACAAATAAATGTTCCAAGCATGACAATTACTGTGCACAAACATACACACTACACTTTAAAACAGTCTATAAAAACCCAACCTATCTAAGATTTTCTCAAGGGAAGCTGAAACCCATTCTAGATGCCTTTAGTTTCAACACTCCTAATTCTGTGTCCACATATGCCTTGCCCAACTGCCTGCATTTTGTATCTTCTTAAGGCTAGACTATATTTTATCCTTGACCAGAAGTCATGAAGACATTACTGACCATATTGCATACATTCAATATATTTCACTAGTACCATATGCAATCAGCACGTCTCTTTTGGAGAAGAAACACCTACATTTTCTTGCATAGATCAGAGAGATGCTTATCTTAATGCCATGGTTTAGATTACTCTAAGTAGAGGCTGGCAATGGGTTCCATTCCTAAGGGTATTTTTACCTTGTTTTTCTGCATGTCAGCTTTCAGATCATAGTCAATCCGAGAAACAAGATGAGCATTAAAACCAGCCAGAGCAAAAAGAGTTGGTGTTGTAGATGAAGCTCCAAAAGGATCAACATGCCAAGAAAACTGAGGCCTGATCCCAAAAGTTTCATACAAAAATCCATGGCCTTCTGCAAAGCAAAATTTGTTTACATTAGGAACACTTTTACCAGTTAATTTTATAAATTTAATAGGCATATAGTATTACAGATACGCACTTAAAGGATAGCTCTTTGTTGCTGTTTTCCAAAGCATCTGAAGTTTCAGGAATTTAATGATTCACAGCAGAAAGTTTCACACCAATAATATTTATTTTGCTATGCGAAGTATAACTTGTTAACATCATAAGAGATGAATAACAAAAAGGAATGATGATTAGAGACAGACCTGGGAAAAAGTACTTAGACACACATTAGGTTAAGGATAACAGCCAGGTTGGAGTCTGTGTGAAAACAAGCTGGATTTTAGTTTGTGTTTGCTCAAATCATACGACCCATTCTCTGCAAATTTCAGTCTCCTATCAATGACAGAGGGACAGGAAAGCCACCCAGTAAACAAAACTAATATGAATATGATCCTCAATAGTAAAAAAAAAAAACCAACAAAAAAGCAAAATGTTAATAGCGATCTCGATACAAGATGTTATTTACAACCAATGCTATTAATTTTGTATTGAAATTAGTTAAAAAAAAAGAAACCCTCAAATCAGAAAGACCATACAATAGAATAAACTCAGACAAACTATTTAAATGAAAGTAAAACAACCAGCTAAGCAGTAGATTTTATTCAGAACTCCAGTATATTGCACTAGGATCCTATCATTCATTTAAAAAACAAAACAAAACAAAATGCAGCTCTTAATTTCATAGTTCTAGAATTGTGCTCAGAACTATTTGAAAACAGAACCACATCTTCCCCATTTTGGACTAACTCACTCTGAATTTTAATTTCATGTTTGAATAACTGAGGCTGCAAGGCATTCTCTTTTCACTTCACCCTTCCCATGGTTAATGTCTTCTCTAGTGAAAATCTTCACAAACAACGAAACACATTTTAGACAGAGTTTGCTAGGCTCTTCTGAAATACAGCTGGCTGGACAGACAGGAGAAGACACAAAATGTAGACCCCAAATATCTGCACTGGCTTTGTCTTCTAAAGAGGAACTCCACACACAATGCAAGGATGCATCTTTTTTGTTTGTATGTACTCAAACTGAGCAGGCATGCTTTCAGAAAAACTAAATGGAGTTTTAAAATACTTTAATACTTTTGTTCCTGCTGAATTAATTACTAAACTTGAATTTTCTTTTTTAAAAAAAATAATGTTTATACACAGAATGAAATATTAAATTAGAAATAATGTTTTTTGCAGCTAACTCGAATGGATGAAAAAAGCTGGTTTTGCATTTAACAAAAGGACTCTTCAGTCAATATCAGTATTTTCTTTGGAGAAGTCCTGGGTTCAATGTACAAAGCCCATATAACAACCTTTAAACACAGGAGTCAGATGAGGAAAAAAAAAAAAAAAATGTTCATCCCTTCTCCTCCTCTTGACCATTGTGATGCGGTGACTCACTGAGATGCAAACACAGCTGCTATCCCTGTGCTCTTGATAAACACTGGCAAGAAAGGAACAAGGCCAGTGGAGCTGCGCAGTCAGATCTGGCAAATGATAGAAGTGTTTTCTGACCCTTTACTCTCCCATGTAAAAAGCTGCCTAGAGCATAGCCCTGAAATGGGCAGGGTTTCTATCAGCCACGACAGACAGCTGGTGCTAATACATCCTCTCCTGCCCCAAAAAAGCATGCTACTCCCTCACGGCACACTATAGGCATCTACAGCACAGTGGTGGCATGATTTATCCTGTTTCTTTTTTAATTTACCAGAGGGAGATAAACCTAAATACTAAAAGACTCTTTAAACCATCAGATGGAGAGATGTTACATACAAATGGCTAGAAGCAGAAACTCTAAGATTAAAATGGGAAATAGGTGCGTATTTCCAAGAGATGCACTATTTCTAACAGAGGCTGATGATGATTACAAATGGGGGTTTCTTCATTAAGCAGGTCTTGCAACTAAGTTCAGATGAACTCAGTGACATTCTTTGGCTGTTGTTCTGCAGAAGACTTTGCCTAAACGATACAACCTCCCCACACTCTGAATTGCTACCAGGTATTTTCTTCCAAAGCATTTCATGCCCTCAGTTTCACCATAACTATCTTCCCAGGAGCTTATACTTTCAGGAACCCTCCTGCTTACTACAGAACTGTTGCATTTGGGTTTTTTAAAGTAACGGTTTTTATACAGATAACCCACCAGAAAGCTAAAAATAAGAGACACTTTAATTGGTTCCTAAAAAGTAAGAAAGTAATAGTAATATTGGGGTGGAGAAATGAAAAACAAACAAAACCCCAAGGTCATAACAATGAAAAATAAAAGTTAAATGCAAATATGCATACCCGTCAACTGTAAAATTTGATCATCAATTAGTGTCACAGCTTCATCATGCATCACTTGCCCTCCAATGACAAATTCCAATCGTCCCTCCTGAAGCAACTGATGGACCTATGATATTGAAATTAAGACACAGAACATAAACATCATTTCAGTCTTATCCAAAAAGGCTGCAAATTCATTTCAGATCACAGCCCATTACCTAGACAAAACATTTGTCACGAAGGCATCCAGGACAAAAGTAAAATAAAAGGCTGTCTGTACTGAGTGCTATCAAAAGGAGAAAGGGAGAAAAAAGCATACTAATGCACAGCACAGTGTATTGATTTACCGAGCTTACACTGAAACTAGGTAGCAAGGATGAAGGATGAACTGCCAGGTAGACCCTGACCTTCTGGTGTTTCTCGGTAGGGCTGTTACCCTACTATCTAAACACCAAACTGCCCCCATGCGCTGCACTGGCAGCAGCCTAGGACCCTGCCTCAAGGCAACTAGAGCTGGAGGATTAGAACAGAAGATACTACACCTTCCCACAAAGTCTCCCTCCTGCTGCATCTGCCTTGGTTTAGGAAAGGCACGGGGCAGCTGGGTTAGAGAGCAATATGCAACCCCACACAAGCAGCAACGGCCAGGCTTCCAGGGTTTCCTTTAGTCTACTACCTGTTAACAGTTTGGAGACTGAGATCTGTGGGATCCAGGGGAAAAACAGAGCATGCCATCACACCACAGCCACAAACACCTCCCTGCTACTCTGTATCTACCTTGCCTTCAGAGGATGGACAGGTTGCTCAACTTGTGAAAGACAGAATGCTTTATTAAGAAATAGTTATTCCACATGTAGCAGGTTTGCCTGCCTGATAAACCCACTGCTAACCTTCATTTCTGGTGTCTTTTTCCTAGTTTTAAAAATGTCAATATACTATGACCTGTTCAACCATTCACAGTTTTTCTTTTTCTTTTCTTTTTTTTGTTTTTTAATTTCAGCCACTAGAAACAAAAGTATGCTGACAAGTAAAATTTTCAGCAAATGTGCTGGATGAAGTGGGCTGCGTTTGGAGGGAGGCAGTAACAGTCTGTGTCCCTTTCTAGAAGCATTAGGGAGTCTTCTGTTTTTATTATAGTTCCTTCACTAACTAGAACTTCAAAGATACCTCAAACTTCCAACAAAGAAAATTTGTATAAATATGTATTTTAATCTCCTTTTTTTAAATCTGTCAAGTAGGATGCCAGTTCCAGAGCTATTATGTTTATTTCCCCAGGAACCTTCCGTGGATGCCCCTGTGTCTGCTCAGATAGGATGCCAGATTGTCAATTTTGATTATAATCATTTCTCTCTTTCACAATGTTGTGAAAACGCTTCAGGGCTCAGCATTCATAAATTAGTTCCAGCCGACTGTGGTGACTGATTAGCATGCTGGCAGACCAGATAACTGATATCTGGTGTCAGCACAGAACTGGTCCTGACCTACATGAAAAGCATCTGTGGCTATTATTCCCCATTTGGATGGATGTCCAAAAAAAAATACCTCTGATCCAAACTTTGGGCTGTGGAAACTTTTTCTTAATGTAAGTTTTGTAGAACCACTGAGAGGCTGAAAACACAAGAAAAATAATTCAAGTATTTAAATAATATCCAGTCCTAGGAAAAAAAAAGAAAACAGTATCTCTAAGGTCAGCAGAAGTGCTTGTCATGAACTGGGCAAAAGGGAGAAGGAACTGAGAAAACAGACACAGCAGTACTACAAGCAGCAGGCTGCTACAGTAGATCATATCTGAGGTTCTTGAGACAACTACTACTATCCTTACATCATCTCGCCCCTACAAACCAGACAGAAGCGGTTGCATACCTTTTCTCCCCCCTACGTAAAACACTCAGACATCAGCGATAGGAATGGTTCACACAAGAAAAAATTGTGGAAATAATATGCACTGAGGACTAATAGGTTCATATCTGGCCAGATGAAAACCAGAGAGCCTGTACTACAGAAAATCATTAATGCTGGAGATCAAGTGGAAAAAAGCAGGACAGTAACCTGAGTGACCTAATTTCAAGGCCCAATATTTGCAACTTGCTATGTTAAAAACATGCCATTTATCAGCAAGCATGGTAGTTCTTAAATATTATTAGAGATTAAATGTTTGACATAGAGGTTTAAGAGGAATCTGTTTTTAATAATTTTAATTTTCAGAGAAGCAACTATAAAGTAACTAGAGAAGTGACTAAAAATGCATAAAAGCAACAACTATCAGTAATTAGGCTAGGAAATTAAAGGCCAAATTATATGTACTAGTTTTGCACTGCTGAGGTCAAATGTAATATACATTTACTCTTCTGAATTCCACAGAATAGCAAGAATAAATACTAGAAACACAGGCCCTTACTTTGTATTTGGGTTACAGCAGCGTAACATACTTGAAATAAGAGCAACTTATCTTAGAAAGTTAGAGTACTCTTTTGTCCCTGCACAAAGTAGCTCCTGCACTATTTTCTTTACTTGCCCCACCCCAGACTTACAGTACAGGTTTCTAATTAAAAACAGACAAGAAAATTGTCCTGCAACAGGCAAGTATGGGCAAAGTGCCCACACGAAAACAGTGAACTGCCTATACACAGCAAAACCCCTCACACAAAGGTCAGCTGCACACAGGTGGTAAACTATTATTTAAATACTAAATATTACAGAAAATTCAGAATTTAGGGAAGGGCTAGGTTAAAAAAAACAGAGAAGAGGTGTCTTTTTTGCATGATGCTTTAAAAAAAACCTGAAATGTAAAGTACTATAAGGAATATGCTGCTGTTGCCTGGACCCTGGTAACAAAACCGACCATGGAGTTCTGGGAAGCTCCACCTGTATACCCTCTGGTTTTAGGGTCCAAAACTTAAACATCTTGCACTGCAATGCAACATGTGACCAGCTACTAGGCTACCAGCCCAGCCTTTGATTTCAGCATGTCTGTTTCACGCCAGAGGAAAGAAGAAATGACAAAACCTCACAATGTCTTTACTACGAAAAAAACAATCCTCATATTAAAGCTCTAAAGGCTGAAAGGGATCACAGCTTATAAATAAACAAACTCAAGAAACACTTATTGTTGTCGAATCTATAGTAGTCGAATCTACAATCTTGCTGCATTTTCCTTGTGTACAAATGGCAGGCTTTTGAGCAGCACTTAACTGGAAAGAAAAAAAAGTTCCTTCTTGCGAGCAGCATTATGCAGCAGTTTATAAGCTTCAGATGTTTAACAGATGTTGGTACAGCCTCTTTTAGAACATCTCACATCTCACATTACCATGCCTCCAAATAAGGAAGCCACCGATGAAACAAGAATTGTAAAGTGTAAAGAGTCTTCAGTGCAAAGGTTACTACCTCCTACTGCTCTGATCTATAGCTGGGGTTTTAACCTCTTGCAACTGCCTTTAGATTTAATGTCCTTTCACAAGAAGTACCAGATTCAGAGACAGCTTACATAAGACCAGGGCAAAAAGCAAATGGTAAACTACTCTGCCCCTCCTTGTCCCCTGAAAGGAGTGTTGATTCTTTGTTAGCAGGAAGTTTGGCTCTGGAACAACTCACCTGCTGCTTATACTTATCTGTGGCTACTGCATCCCACCAAAGTCGAAAGAATTCCTGCTCCACAGCAATAAATTTGCGCTGCTTTCCTTTCATTAGCTCTTCTACAACAGAGCTGTAGACATTTGCTGCATAAGCATGCATACTTTCCTGAAAAAAAAAAAAAAGTAGAAAATAAACTCTATGATTGCCCATATTAAAGGCTGTTTTGGACATTCATTGGGCTTGACAAGAAATATCAAAAACCTCACATTTGTTTCCTTTCTACGTTCAGAAAGACCAAGTTCTCTCTGGTTATGTACAGCCTGTGGGCCCTGCTGCTCCAAAATACATCCTCTGACTGGGGACCTGACAAGATCGTAGTTTAGCTTCCCCCAAGATGAGCAGACACCAATACAAGCTTCCTCTTTGACATACTGGGAACAGCTTACCCCGTCCCTCATTGCTTACCTTAAATCAGCAATGCTATGAATGATAAGACTTTGCACTAGCATAGTTAAAAAACTCACATGCACGCTTCAACCTTCCATTTCTGCTCTTCTTTTGATGGCCTGAACTATCAGAATTGTTTCTTCAGAGCGAGTATGACTGTGCTGCAGGCATGCACTGTATTAATATGGTGATACATATACTGTAAATTACACTATTATGGCCCTAGAAGCTTCAGTCATTACAAATAACTCCATTTCGTTTGATGTTTCAGAATGTAGTAAACCCAAAATGGCCAAGGATTCTTAGAATGAGTTTGACTGTTAACACAGAAACATCCAGTGTGAGAATTTGTACATCTATCCTGTCTATGCCATTCCTAAAGCCACTTGTATTCCAGAATGGGGCCTATGGATTTTATTGGAATGCAAACATGACTCCTATATCCATCAAATAACCTACCACACTGTTATATCCTATGATATGGTATCAAATGAACAACATCACATTAATTTTAAAGCTGTGTACGTTAAGATATTTTATGTTCATGTATCCTTGCCTGAACAACTTCTGCTGACCAGATCCAGTCTTCCACCCTTTACTTAATTTCAAAGCGATATAGAGAACCTAGAGTTTCCTGCAATGTCTGCATTTTCTTGTAACAAAGTTATCTGCATGTTATAGCATGTTAAAGTATAGTTATTTTAACACTAACCATAACATTTTTCTTCTTAAACTACTGGTACTTGCTTAAGAACGCACACCGCAATACCTACACATACATCTGAAAGTGACTGACATGCAGATCTCTCACCACCTTGCATGGTATGCAAAATATGAATCTACAGTTTTAATTTAGGCAAGTTTCGTATATGAAAAATCACATTTTGAAATAAGAAGGGGATGACGTGATCCAAATCAGAAGTGAACTTTTCTTAACACCTTGCTTTCCACAACTGAAATCCAGCTATCTTTGTAAAAATGCTAGAGTATCATTAGAAAAGGGAAAATATTTTGAGTGTAGGAGGAATGGCTTAAAATACCGTAGTGCTTATCTAAATAATTACTTGTTAAATGATTTCTTGATAAGTTCTTAACGTTTTTTCAAAATCAAGATGATGATTAGATGCTCCATACAAAGTAAAATTTTAGCTACGGGAATAGCTTTTAAGTTATCTAATACTCAACAGTGACACACTCAAGTGACTGCTAAGGAATTTTCATTTTTTCACTGGCAATTGGATACAAACAATAGATCCTAAAATCCAAGTACGATTACAACAACAGGCTCAATTTTAGTTCTTAACAGTTAAGTGGAGTACACTAGGTATCAAGAGCTGAACAAGGATTTTTCAAATATAATACAATATCAAATATTCTTTGTAGTAATTTACTGAAAATATTTTCTTGAGGTATTTTGGAGATTAAGGCAAGCCAGTCTTTATTCTGATTCAAACTACACTGGAATTAAGCACTAAGGTATTACCCAATCCTACAAAGTTTATAAATCCCAGTCATCTGGGTGGGAATTGAAAATAATTGTTCTCACAAACCATGATACTTGCAAGTAACAATAACAATTTTCTTTTTAATTCATATCCTCTATCAGCTAATAAGATACTCTGAAACAATAAGCAGTGATCCAGTATAAATAATCAGGTAAGATTTTACTTATTTAAATATAGATTTTAAACTTCTACCATGACGTAAAAATTGTTCTGTACTGCATTCTAGACGATGGTGAAGCGTCTTTCACACCTATGGTAAAATACGTCAGTGAGATGCCACATCTTACATAAATTATGGTACCACTGCTATCATCAGATTGCAACAGATAACTTTGAGAGGAAAAAAAAAATATTATACATCCAATACCAGAATTCTCCATCAATACTATAATTTCCAGCACACAATGAAGATTGCTATGTGATATCATAAATAAAATACTTATTTTTCACATAATAAATGTAGAAATGAAACACACAAAAAACCAGTATGTTGTCAGTCATGAGTAAAACCTAATAACTACGCAAACAAAAAACGTTAAATAGGTTGGGATCACATTGGTAACTCTCTGTGGAATACTTTCAGGTTTCACTTTATTACAGAATCATTTGAAAAGGTCCACAAGTAGTCTCTGTGGTTTTTGACTACAAGAATTGCTGAGGCTTGTGATTTAATAACAGAGGAACTAAGGCTTCAAGCAATTGCATCTTCTCAACAACAAAAAAAATTGTGTTCCATTTCTCTCAGAGAAGATCTTCGACCACTAATGGACCCAAAATAAAGATCTGTTTTGTGTTCTCTTATGCAATTTCTGAGGAGTTTGAAGTACTAAAGAAATTCACTAACCTTTCCTAAAAAGAGAAGACAAAATACGTGCACAGAAGAAACTCCCTGCTGAGCCACTAGCTCTTTTCTATTAGTTACTCTTAAACATCTGATGCCGTATCACTCTAGCAAGTGAAGTATCCACAGCATCATTCACATAAACGGTAGAAATTTATACTAATGAATAATAAATCAGGATTTTGATTGATAAAAAAGGTATTGACGCTCCACCCGATTTATTTTGCTCTACATCTAATTCATTTAGCAAAAATTACTTTATTACTACACTTCCGTGGCACCAGGACGACGGCGCCAGCCATCGAGGACCTGGGACCCCGCTCGCCTCTCTGAGGAAAGACAGAAAGTTTTCCTGCGGTTTTGGCTTAGTAACAATATAAACTAAAAGACCAAGAAGATCTGCCACAGAATCAAAGCACGCCACCAAACAGATTGAAAATTTTCCTTAAGAAAAAAAAAATTTAAATCCCCCAGGAGCATCCTGCAGACCACAGGCAGGCGCAATCCCAGAATTCACGGGCGCAGCTCCTACGCGGTCCCACGCCGCGAACGAGCGCCGGGACCCCGAGACGCCAGGTGCCGGAGCCGGCCGCAGGGCAGCCTCGGCGGGAGGCGCACCCAAGGGCGCCCGCGTTTCCCGCAGGCGTGGGACGGGGCAGGCCGACACCACCCGCACGGCTCTACGAGCTGGAAGGCGCCGCACTTAACCGTGCAGCGGGGGGCTCCGCCCCGCCACCCACCCCTACCCCAGCCGGCCTCGCTCCGCGGGGGCCCACCTGCACCGTGTACACCCAGCCGACGTCCATGTGGCTGTGGGCGACCACGAAGGCGCGCAGCTCCCCGCGACCATCGGCCCGCGAGAGGAGGCTGAGGAGGAGGAGGAGGAACGGTGGGCGCATGGCGGCTCAGGGGGCTCCCTGCGCTCCCGCCGTGCTTCCGCGTCCCGCCGGCCCGGCACCGCCTCCCGGGGCGGGGAAGGGGGTGGGGGGAGCTGCCGCCCGCTCCTCCGGCTCCTCCGGCCGGCGGCGCCGGGCTCGCTCCTCAGCGGCCGCCGCCTTGCTGGAGCAAAGCGAAACAAAACGGCCGCAGCAGTTTTCCGTTCGGTGAGAGGATTTTGAAGCGCTTGGGGTGACTTTGCCTTAGCCCCGAGTGCCCTGCGGGTCCCCGAAATCCCCGCGGCGGGATGCGGGAGCCACCGGGAGGGACCGGGGGCTCTGGTGGAGAACTCTGGGGCTGGTGTTCTTATAAAACTCGATTGCTTAGAGAGATACCGAGTTCTGCATCTCGGACGACTCTAAATCCTTATGGCTTTTTCTAAAAGGAAATTCTTTTGTTCTGAACGCGAGTTCTTTATTCCAGGGTACATAATAGTTCGTTACAGATTATTGTTTCCGTCTCTAAGGTTTTGAAGTTGTAGGAACGTTAAATTTTATGTGGTTGACCTTCTGATCCCATTTAAATTGGTTTTATGACTTGTCTTATTGCTGCCAGGGAGAGGCGGACCCTGTGCTGAGAACTGAAAAGGTAGACTCCTGTGTCTGCATAAAGTTCTACTGAAAATGAAAAAAATCCAGGCCAGAATTAAATGTTGTAGGGTAATGTAGCCCAAAGAATCTCCTCAGAAATTTTGTCTGCAGTTGCACCAGCTTCTGCCCCATCTATCATTGTGATATTAAAATCCAAAATAAACTACTCTTTAAAAACTCTTTAAAATACCCAGCAGTATAATTTGACTACATTGCTTGCATTCTAGTTTGAGTAAATTACATGCTTTTAACAACATTACACTCCTGAAATAACAAAAAAAAATATCATACCAAACTCTTCGCTCATTTCCAACACTGCAAAAGTACAGGACATCAGATGAAGGTGGCACCTGCTCCTGCCTTCAGTTTTATTGATTTAGCATTACTGGTTTCCAAACCAAGTTGTACCGGTCATCTTGCTGAAGGAAACAATCACAAATAGCTTAAGAGTATCCAGCTACAGACTTACACTGATAAAAGATTAATTCATACTGGACCAGCTGGCACTTGGGTGTAAATTAACCCATCTCAATATTCAAGATACCTGTAGAAACAGGTATCATACATTGTAAATGCGATTTGCACCTATCCCTCATGTTAGGAAGAGAAAAAGATGTGTGCTCCATTACATGCCAAACTGGGTGAATTTTTTAACATATAAAGTTTATAAATGTTTGAAGTTCAGAATGAAAAATGCTATGTAAGTCAGTAATACTGAGTTGAACGGCACAAAATTGCTACATTTTATAAAAATTAAATTAACATGAATGGATTCTCCCAGAACAGGACCCTTGTTTGCTAATCAATATGGTAGATTAGAGTTTTCTCCAAATAGAAGAGGCTAACACTGGAACGCTAAGGTTAACTTTATTTATGACGATACCTGGCTATGAAGGGCAAGCAAGGTCTGTAGGTAATTTGTAGGGGAAGTTAGTATCACTGTAAGCAGCTGGATGAAGATTTACTTTAATACAGCTCTATGATGCTCTCTTTTTTTCCCCCAAATCATCAGCTTAAACCTTTTCAGTTCCAAGAAAGCTACTGCACATCCAGCAAACATATGGCTTAGGGATATATATACACAGTCTAAATGAACTGGCGTTCTTTTACCTCAGAAGGCATTATGGTCTTTGTAATTGAGGTGAAGTTCCCAGGAAAGCTGCAGTGTTGACATTTTGCTTTGTTTCTGAAAGTAGCTGAGAATGTTTGCAGAATGTTACTCCCATTTTAAACCTATTTCCTTCAGAAAGTGTAATTGTCCTCCTTATTCTTTCACAAAGGCCACAGTGTGACACTGTCTTGGATGCAGTGGAGAACAACATAAATATTTGAACAGAGTACTTTCATTAGGAAAAATTGAATCAAACTGTCCACAGTTTACACACTTAAAGGTGTCAGGAGGGTCTCCACTTGCTGCAAAAAGGGATGAATGTAGGTATATCAAGTAGAATTTATGTCAAAAATAGTACTGCTCCACCATTTATGCACTGTTTCACACATAGCAAAAAGCTAGATGGAGGAGCCAGTGTAATTGTGCCATGACAGCTGCCTACGTTGATATTTATCTTCTTGTTGGCTCCTAATCTCGTAGAATGGCTTGATTATAGTCTTCCTGTATTATTTCTTAAGGTTTTCTCGTTTACTCGTACAAAGTGTGTTTGCTCCCTCTGACACGAGCTGTACTATACGTGGGCCTCTGACACTGTCACCTCAAAAAGACAGAAGATGTAGGCAGGATGCTGCTAGCTATAAGCTAAGCAGTCACAGTCATATTAAATTAGATACCAAGAAAGCCAGGTGGTGAACAGAATAATTAATATACCTTTGTATTTCCCTCCTGTGGTGTTTTCAGGGAGGATGTGTTTAAGAATAAAGAATATAACATAAGTTTGCTCAAGCTGATTGTTTCAGTGTTTTAAAACTTGCCATTCCCTTAAACGTTCTCCAGCGGAGGCAAAGGTCACTACAGAGAGCACTTAAGCTTCCTTGATAACAGGTTTGCTTTCTTGCTTACCTCTCACGGATGCTGTAAAGACAGTTTGTGGATCCACAGGGGTCCATGGACCAGATGAAAACCACTTTCTAGTCTTGCAGTAATTTCAGTGTATATAAAACCTGACAATTTACATGGTATTTGCAGCCTTTGTCCATAAGATAGCCTACATGGCCTGCGGTTGGTAAGAGAACTGAGGTGAATGTCATGAGGAAAACGCAGCTGCTGGTGCTTGGCGTGGTGAGCCAGGAGGGGCTGTACGGACGCTAGCATGGGTGACACTGGTGAGGCCCTGGCATGTGGTGTTCTCCAGGGGTTGTGTGTCCAGGCCCCTGGTGCAGCTGGGGGTACCCACCCGTGGACGCCGTGCTGGCCATGATACCTGCTGAGGCACTGTGGAGGGACGTGGCACAGCCGGCGGCACCCGATAGGGAGTTATGACTTAAGTTGAACACACAGCAGGGAGAAGCCTCCACTGAGGGCCGCGGAGGGAGGCCGGGAGGAAGGCCGGGCCGTGCCATCGCATCCCGCCGCCGAGGCTGGGTTTCGCCTCAGGCAGCGCTGCCGCCCAGCCCCACCCGCCCCGCCGGCAGCTCGCGGTGCCCCGCTGGGGGCGGCCCCGCCGCCAGCCCCGGTCCCCACTGCGGCGCTGGGACCACCCTTCGCCCCCTCACACCTGCTGGGGCCGGGGCCGGGGCCGCGGTGGGGCTGGGCGCGGCGGGTCCTGGCGAGGCTGCGCCGCCTCCGCCGGGAGCTCCGGGCGGAGCCTCCCCTCCTTCCCGTCCTCCCTCCCGCGGCTCCCTCAGCGCCTCGAGGCAGCGGCGGCTGCCTGCGCCGCCCGCTCCGCTGGGAGAAGGAGGAGGCGCCCCGAGCTACCGGCGCTGGGAGCAAAGCAAATAACAGTTCAGAGCACTGGGCGCCTTTCGGAAGGCAACACACATGTCCCACAAGCAGGGTATCTGGAAACACCCTCTCTGGTCCCCTCTTGTCCCTCCGTTTCCCCCTCTGCCCCCTCCATCTCTCCTCCCCTCTCCTCCCCTCCGCCACCTTCTATCCCTTCTTCCTCCCTCAGTCCTGGGAGCCCTCGACTGACCGTGCCTTTCCTCCCTGCCCAGTTGGCGGCCCCCCAGGCGAGAGCGCAGTTGACTGGTGCCTCTACCAGCTCAATGGAGCAGCCGATTTTGAGGTCTCTGAAGGTGAGTACAGGGGTGCTGAGGTGGGGCGCGTCCCCTCGGCCCCGGCTGGCGGCACGTGGAGAGATGTGGCTCGCTGGCGGGAGAGCAGCGGTGGCAGAACATGGCAGCTGCAGGGGCGTGGGGCCTGTGGGACACGAAGATGGCGTGTGGGCCCAGTGCGGGAGAGGAGGTGGGCTGGCAGGGGGTGGCCACCCATGGTTTGTGTGTGCCAGTCCTTGCCTAAGTGTCTCGGCTGGTTTTGTTTTGGTTTTTTGGGAGAAGTCGGCTTTTGTAGCTAGCGGCCCAGGTGGCATCAGTCCCCTTAGCCTTGTCATCGGTGACTACTGGCGTGAGGGAGGCTGCACAGTACCTGCTGGAAAGTTTTCTGGCCTTCCCCCCACGTCCCCCATTAACTTTGAAGAGATAGGTAACCTGGAAATTTTAATTTTTGAATATTTTGTGATTAGAAAAGGAACAGACTTTGGATGCCAGGGCAAGAAAGTCTCCCCTCTGTCTCTGAACCACATATGATTTTGAACATGCAGAGTATTTAAACTTAGATGCTAACCTATATTTTCCAGCATGCCAGATGCGTAGAGTGCAGTGTCTGTGAGCATATTTCGGTGCCTCTTTTCAGGGAGTTAAGTCAAACTAGGACCTCATCTCGATGTTTTGGTCTGTTGGTGTTGTGCATTTACTGTTTGTAAAAGCTTAAAATTCATCACAAGTTCAGCTGGACTGAAAAATTTTCCCATGCTGAGGAAAGTGACACACTGGAATAGATTGGCTTTAGGTTAGACATTAGGGAAAGCTTTTCAACAGTGAAGCACTAGAATATATGGGGTAGGTAGGCAATGAAATCTTGCTCACTTGAGATATTTAAGGTTGTTTCAGAAACATGGGTTGAAGTGATAAAGCTACAGATCTTGCCTTAGGGCATGTATATAGACTACCTGTTTGGGGTCTCTTGTAGCTTTATTATCTCTGAGTCTGTGGGATATGAAGTTTTGTGTTATGTCTTGTGTTTTGCTGTTTGATTACTTCTTCCCAGTGTATTACTAATAAGCTACAGCTTGTTCAAGGCTTTGGGATAAGTTTATGTTTTTTCCCTCAACTATTCCATGGTGGTTTATATTTAAAGATATATTTAATAGTGTGTGTAATTACACACACTTGCATGCTAAAACATTTCTCAAAATATGTTGTGATTTTGTGCCTAGATTAATTTTTTTTTTTGTGAGACTGCATACCAAACCAGATGTGATGACGATAGGTGGGGGTGGAAATTACATCCGTGTGAGGGAGTGTAATGAGTGAGTGACAGCGTTTCTTAGGCATCATAGAATGTTGAAAACAAGCTTTAGGTTGGCATTTACTTTCATTTAAAGATCTGAATGAGTAAAATATGCTTCTTAACCTTATTTGTCTGATAAATATCAGTGTTTCAGCGCTGCTTTGAGACTATAATGTTTTCTTCTCAACAGGTGTTTCATTCCTTTGATTTTTTTTTTTTTGTAATCTTTTGTCACATTACATAATTTTAAAAATTAGTGTGATAACCCTGACTTCAGTTCTCTTTAACACTGGCAATTTATGGATGCCCAATTTTACTCCATGACTTAAATGGAAATCTTACATATTTTTTCCTCTTCACTGAGCATAGGAGTGTGTGAAATTCAGAGAACAGGGAACAGGCTGAAGCAATGTAGTTTGATCACATAAGCTGTAAAGTCAGTGTCATGTGCAGGTAGTAAACCCTGTTTATGTTAATAGGATCGTATATAACTATGACATGCATTTTCCAGAAGACATTTTGTCTATCAAATGCCTATTAGATGATATCTAGGAGCACATATAGCAATACGATCAGCATGCTTTGCAGAAGGGAAAGCAACATTTAAAAGAAAGGACCACTATGGCAGGTGGTTTGACCTCTTTTGCGTGCCAGTGTTTTGGATAAAGTCCAAACCTTTTCCTTTGCTGAAGTTTGCCTCTAAAATAGCTTAAGGTTCAGTCTGGTTCTGTGTAATTTTAGCTTAAAATGGGTTGTTCGTATGACTTCTGATGCAGATTTTTTTTGCTACTCTTAACCCAGTTCCTTTTACTTTTCAGAAAGGCTACAACTGTTGTGATTGCAGCTGCATTAGTTAGGACCACCTAACCAACGGACAGAAAGACTAATTAATCTATATTGAATATTATTGTGTGTTTATCTGTCTAGATATATATCTGAGTAGATAAACATTTACATAGTAATATTTTAAGTTCAGTGAGTCCTCTGGGCACCTCTTGCTGCTTTTGCTGTTGAATGCATGCAATGGCCTTGCAGAACCCTATCAGTTAGACTTCAGAATGGTGTTCTGCAACATTACTGTCTTAGACTAGGAAAGCAAATTATTCTTTTTCCAAAAATAGATGTTAGATGAAAAACATTCATTTACATAACAGAAAAGCAAAATTGCATATTTCAGATGGAAGGAAAAATAGAGCATAGTAAGTGAAATATCACAATCAAAGCCAAGATAATAATGTTTGATTTAGTCTTGCTGTGTTGAAACAAAACCCTGTTTCAAATATTGCTACTTCTATAATTAACGTCTAAGTGCAAAATATATTTTATTCATGCTAAAGATCTCAAAGTATTTTGCTCACACTAACTGCAGCCTTACAAAAGCTGTGTGAAGAATAGTATTACAGTATCCATTTACAGGCTAGCAAAATGAAATACAGAAGTTAAGGATGTGATTTTTATAGAAGCTGAATGTCAGCTGTTAGGCAGTTAGTGCTTGGGACTTCTGAAAAGTCAAACCTTGTACTGTTTGCCCAGACTCTCTAGTGGACTGTTAACAGGACACTGTATTCCAGATCCTTGGCTTTAAGTTCCAAACCACCTTAACTTCTTGCAAACTTTGTGTAAGTTAAAGCATGTCTGAGATATTTTATGCTGTGAATTCTAAGCTGGCATTACGTTATTCTAGGTAGCATAACATTCAGTAATGATTATATAATGGTTAATGAAAAGATTGAGTCAAAAATAATATTTTTAGTTTTTACGCTAAAGTTAGCTCATTGGAGGTTTGAAATTGGTTTACAGTGTAAATTTGTTTTTTCATCCATTTTGTAACTTTATATTCTTGTGTGGCTGAAAGCCCTGTTAACATGAGTGCCTAGTGAATTGTGATGTGAACCTTCTTGTTACTTACCTTATGCTGCTCTAACATTCTCTTTTATTCCTGAGTAATTTCAAGAGAGATTTTTTTAAAAAGATGAGATTAATAATATACTATTTTGTTGTAAAGATATGTTTGAATAATGTACCGTTTGAAGGAACTAGAAGACTTGTGAACTGATGAATATTAATTTTATCACTGTCGGGTTTACCTCCAATAGCTTTTTGTTTACTTTAGTTTTCAATCAAAGACAGTAAGTCTGGATTTGGTTCAATACTGTCTTTTCCATTATTACACGAATTCCATGGAAAGCAATGTGACTGCAAAAGCTTTCAACTGAAGTAATGTCCTTGTGAGTCATGCCTTCATTAGCAGGGTCTAATTAAATAGGAAGTCTCCATCTGTAGATGCTTCTGTGCAGGGAAAGGGCTCCTGCTTCAAAAGTGTTATCGTCATACTTTGCTCCCATTATGATGTTATATGTGGCTGCATAAGACCAGACCCAGTAAATGACTCTTTACAAGAAAATGTGGGTATTTGATTATACTTCTATTTGTTGCTGCACAATTTGATGTTAAGTGTCAATATGAAAAGTTAGGCATTATAGACAAAGGGGAAGGATTAAGGTATGCTGAAATTATATTTATTCATATGATAGTTTTACTTCTAGTGCTACTTATCTACAATAATAGTCCATTTTGTGATATTTTTATCAATTTTTAATGGAGTCTTTGTTTATACATGGCATGGGTTTTGTAAGAATCTTTTATTCAATTATTTCTGTACACTACTATAAAAAAGTATTGAATGACAATAAAATACTGGAATGTATATGTACTTGTTATGAAAAGGAAAAGGTGAGTGGCTTATTTACAGCACTAATTTGTTGTTTCCTAATTTTGTGTTTTGATTAAGAATTTGTTTGATTTTTATGGAATAAATGAATTTAAGTACATTAAGATTATTTAATTGCAATGATTTATAAAATCCTCGCTTTCATAGAGTTTCTATTGGAACTTAATATGGGTGCTAGAGTGTATTTTCTCCTAAGAGTCATTCAGTGTCATTTGACCATAAAACAAATACTTTGTTAATTATTTTCTTTTGTAAATACCTGAGTGAAGATGTTAGCTCCTTTTCAGTAACATGGAAAGTGTTGTTGCTGTTTTGCTGAAGCTTGAAAAACTGACTAAGCTTTTTTTTAACCAGGTTTTAATATTTTTCTGCCCTTTTCAAGGAGTCCACTCACTCCCTTTAATATGCTGTACTTGTTTAGCTAATTCTCTGGCTCTTTGACACCAGAAGTTGCAGTCTTCATCATCTCAGTTTCCAGGATGTGGTCTTCAGTCAATTGCCTTTTTACTCTCTAATCTCCTGTTGATCCTTTTGCTTTCCTTCCAGTCTGCCCCTTTTTAGATTCTTTACTTACATACTCAGTCGGGTTTACTAGTTTCTGTGGTCTCCTCAGCTTTGGTTTTAATTTCCCATTGTCCTCTGTAACTCTTCTCTCTGCTAAGGGGATTCTGGAGGGTCTCAGTCCATTGAGTGTTGCAGAGTCTGGCAAAGAGATCTCCCCTCTGCATCACTGGAAGCCTGCCATTTGCAGCAGGTGTCTGGACAGCAAATCTTAGCTCTTTTCGCTCTGTCTCTCACTACTTCCAGGTCTACAAGGCTTACCATTTTAGATGATCCTTTCAGTTCTGTCCAAATAACCCCTGGCAATTTTGGTTTTATCTGTGCGTGAATGATCAGAATTTCCTTGGGTCTTTCAGTTGGCGCATCCTTTAAGATGCAGTCAGCGTACGTATCATGAAAGATGATATCATGCTGTTGTGCACCTGATTATGCAGGTATTAGCAAGTCAAAAAACATGCTTTCAAGTTATCCAGTCCAGAATTTAACGGGGAATCTTTGATGTTCCCTCTTTCTCATTAAATATGCAATAGTTTAATTTATTTGATGATTTTGTTGTTTGTAATAACACTGATGAAGTAAACAGTGATTTCATTGGGGCCACAACTTTGCCATTTAGACTAAATTTTGTATTTAAGTCTAACGTTACCATTCAGCTTGAATAGTGATAGACAATTTGAAGAGTATAGAAGTATAGAATTGCCTGTGTTTCCAACCGAGATGCAGAAAAATCACCAGGTCCTCACAAAGCCTCCACTTCCATTACAGGTCAAGTCAGAAAGCCAGGGTTCCTTTATGGAGCTGAGTGTTATATAGGGATAGAGAGTATCCATTTTCTGATCTTTCCAATTCCAGCTTATAAATGTGTGCAGAAATTGCCTAAGCTATCTTGTAGAATGTCTGAATAGCTGATGTATAGAGAATTTTTTCCTACTGTGCAGTTTTTTCCTGTATGAACCTGTCAAAGCTGAAAGAAGAATCTTATCTTCTTGGAATTTCTGTTTCAAGAATTATAACCCAGAAACAACTTCTGCAAATATGAATTCAGAACTCATATTGCAGGCCTTACAGGTGAGAAAGTGACCTGTTCTTAATATTCTTATTTATCAGTTCTTTTCTGTAAATTGCAGTAAAATGCATTTTTTCAGTAAAATGCAGAGAGAATTAAAGCAGAAGTTAATATCTTTTATTTTGCATGTTTGTACTGTTTGATGAAAAAATTCCAAAATCATATCAAACTATTCAGGAGTTTCAACTAGCTTTCTCTCCTAGTATGCTAATGGAATATAAACTCCTTATTCAAAATAATAGTCAGTAGCTCACATCTTTATAAGTCTCTGTGTGGTTGCCTAATGATATATGATAAAACCCCCAAATCATAGAATCATAGAATAGTTTGGGTCGGAAGGGACCTTGAAGATCATCTAGCTCCAACCCCCCTCCCATGGGCAGGGACACCTTCCACTAGACCAGGTTGCTCAGAGCCCTGTCCTGCCTGACCTTGAATGTTTCCAGGGATGGGGCACCTACCACCTCTCTGGGCAACCCGTTCCAGTGCCTCACCACCCCCAGACTGAAGAATTTCTTCCTTATACCTAATATAAATCTACCCTCTTTCAGTTAAGTTTCAGTTTAATGCTATTATCCCTTGTCCTATCAAGATAGTGAAAGGTGTTACTTACTAGCCAAATTCTGCATCTTGCCATTTAGGTTGACTTGTAATTGTTTGGTGATCCAGAAGAGGGAGCTAACCTCATAAATGTCTAGCAGTTTTGAACTTAGCAGTGTCTCTCTTAAAACCCCTCATAGACTTATTTATTTATTTATTTTATAAACTGAATCCAGAGATTTCATGTGATGCCTTTTTGGTCACTCAGTTCATAGTTTGCTGATTTCTAAGGACATCCTTAGAGACTTAGTTCTTCGATTTTCTACAGTTTCCAGTATTAGTTTAGTGTTTTGTCTTAAGCATTGCATTTGTATAATGCTGTAAAACCTTTGGCTGGTATGATTGCAGTCCCTTTTATTATTCTGCTGAGTCTTCTTAAACATAGGTGTTTCTGACTAGCATGTCATGGATGCTTATAGATGTTTTCTGTAGCATGCAGGAAGAACTTTGTGGTGGCTGGCCTCCCTCAGTGCAACTCCATCTGAGATGGAGGGTTCTGGGCCTTTAGTATTTTTCCTGTGTAAGTGGATACAGATAGAATTTTGAAAATAGCAATATATAAGTAAAGTAGCAAAACTAATGTATACGTGATGATGTGCTTGCTCTCGCTGTCTCTTTCCCTCTCTCTCCTGCAATGCAATTTATAGTAAGTTAATATACCATTTATGGCCTATAGAAGTCAAGGACCGTGAGGTACTGGGAGAAGGCATTATGACATTTACTTATTAAAACTTGTACTGATGGTCAGGAAGGAGACCAGACTTTTCTGGCATATTTTAAAGTGCATTATTTAGCTAGGTTCTGGTATTCCTCGGTTGGTGGAACTCTAGATTGCTGCCTGCTATAATGATAAATCATGTCAAAGCTATCACACCTCCAGGTTTATTGTTGGTCATGTTGTGTTAATCACTGATGCAGTGATCTGGCTTGGTTTCCCAAGGTAACTAGGGTGCTGAGAAACAGGTGAGTCTTTTTCCAACTGAATATGTTCCCTGCTTTTTGCATTAAGAGCTAAGGGGGATGCTTTTGGTATGATGAAGCTTGTCTTTGTTTTTCATCAAGAAGAGTGAATACAGCACTGTGCTGCTTATTTCTTTGTAGGTAATCACCCTTATACATTTCATGCAAATTTTGAGGTGTTGAAGGAGCCTCCTTTTTCTGGAGATAAATACAGGTTAGTAAAAGTCCTTGCAGTGCCACTGAAGGGTGAGAATGAAGCATTTAATTTGCTCTCAGCATTGAATACTGCTGCATGTGGTAGCATCCTGCTGCTGGCTGACTTTAGATTTCCAATCAGTAAATCTCTAAAGATGACTGCTTTCATGGATGAATGGAAACCACTGGGGTCTGTTCATACCTATATGTGGTATTGTCATGCGGCCTTCCGGTTACATATGCAAACACTTAGACATTACATTAAGAAGATAAGTGCAACATTCCCAAACTTAAATGTACCACCATGAAGAACTCTGTGGCTTATTTTGAGTTATATTGTGAAATACTTTTGAAAATTCTTTATGTATTTTTTACTTGCACACAAACTTACACACATGTGCATGCTTTTTTATGTTTGTGCAAGGTTTGTATAGAAATCAAAGAAAGTTAAATTAGATCAATGTACATGTGTTTGACTTTTTCTTCTTCCAGGATGTTTCAGAAGAAGTATATAAATAAATGCTCTTTGTTTTATACACATAATATTTTGCACATGTGTGATACAAGGCTATTATAGTTCAAATATATAATATTTTAAAATATTTATATGTTCTTAAAGCTGATGACCTATTTGTAAGTTTTTAAGTCTTCCGTTAAATGCATTTTCTTTTCAGAATGCATTATGTTCCACAGATGTTTTGGCTATGTTTATTTACAAGCACATTTTATAGATGCTCATGTCATAGTGAATAGAGTTGACATTTGGGCTGATTGCAGGAATATGCAAAACGTTAACCTCATAAGTCTTTCTCCACCTATCGTATTACATAATTTCTAAAAAATATTCAGAAGTATGGTGCAAGGGACTGTTCTATTATTTTAGCTGGAACCATTTTTGTATTTTGGTTAAGATGATTTATTCAATTCAGAGGCAATTATGTCTAGACACTAACAGGGGCCATTGAGTTGATGTTCTATTTGTAGAGTGGGCATGTGTCAATCAAAAGGAAGTTGTAAAACTATTTAGGATGGTTGCATTGTTCGTAATGTTCCTTTCCATTTCAAATAATTACCATAACTAATTACCATTTTTAGTAGAGTCTTCTTGGAATCCTGAAACAAAATAAGCCACAATTTCTTTGGGAGGTATGAATTATATTAATATTCCTTTTCTTTATACCCAGAATAAACTACTGTGTTATGTCAAGACTCAAACACGCAAAGGGGAAGTGTTATTCTTGCAAGACTTAATGGGTTCTTGTTAGATCTGTCTTACTTAATAATCTTCATGATCTCTGAAATTTTTAATACAGAGACTGGTGTTTGTCGATATCTGTTTTTTGTCCGTCCGTCTATTTTTGAAGGTTCTCTGATAAGCTCTTGTGTTAGCATTATAAACTCTGCTTTGAAATGGAATGTTTATTCTGGAAATATCCCTTGCTTCAGATTTTGTTTATTTGCAAGAAGTCCTAACTTGGAGTCTTTCATAATGGTATGCAAAGTAGGTATAATCCATTTAAAATAAGAATGAGCTCACATTTTAAGAATAATTCTTATTTTTCATGCACTACAATTGGAAAAATTAAAAATGTGTTTTCTTCCCTTGAGGTTTTTCATGTGAACAGATTTTTTTGTTTCTTAAGCTAGGCAAGCTGTTACTTTCAGTGCATACTGTCTCCTCTATTCTAAACCAGGAAAGTACAGCCTAATTTCACTTTGACTGCTTTTCGGGGGTTTCTTAGAGATTTTGCTCCCTAAGAACACTTGCCCTAGTGGAATGTCCACCTTTTCTAAATGGAAGCGAAGGAGACCTTGCAGATCTGCCAAGTGCTATTAGAATGTAGCTGTGCATTGATGTTTCTTCAGAAAGGTGCCACCGTGCCTCAGGAACTTTGACTTTATCTTGCTTTTTGATTTCCCGCTCTCCTCATGCTCCTCCACAGTAATGAAAAATCTTGCTAAATGCCTGTGTTGACTTTTCTGGAAGTAGCAACTGTGCAATGCAGTTTATTTCCGTTTAAAGTTACTGCAGTATTAACTTGGTATTTCTAGTTTCTAATCTGATGATTTTAGAGGCATAGTTGTTCAGTGACAATTCCAAAAATGCAGAGCACTGTGTTAAAGGACTGACTGTCTTTTTCTTGATGTCAAAACATAAAATGTACTGGTGGGGAAATAGTAAAAAGAATATTTTGGGTCAAGGAAACTGACCTCAAAGTTTGAGCTTCTTGATTCAACCATGAGACAAATCACCCCTGCTGAAGAACATCTCTAGTAGCAGTAAGAGGCTGTCTCTCTCTCCTGTGTTGAGGTGAGTCTCTGTAGCAGCTTGCGACATGTCAAATGTCAGTCCTCAATACTGTTATGGCAGAAATCATATCCTTTTACTGCATGTTCATGAAGTGCCTGGAGCGGTGCCTGTGCTGACTGGGGCTAGGCAATACTGGCTTTGACAGCCCCGTCACACTTGCAAAGTCCACTTACGAAGAAGCTGCAAAGCATCTGACAAATATGTGTATATATATATCTCCTCCTCTCAAATACCTGAAAGAAAGCATGTACTCAAACCCTGTGGTTTAAAAGTTGAACAAATAAAGTAAGATTGCAAAACCCAAACTGTTAATGGCATCATCGCATATGACTATTTCTATAGGTACCCTGCAGCATCTGACTCATGGGTTTTATGTGGCTCTATTTTGCTTCTTGTGTATGCAGTGTGAGAATAATTAGAGCTCTGTACTTCTCCAGTCATGGAGCTGTGTGTTGTTTCTTTGGTAAGAATAGTTACCTATGTCACCATCCATGTAGGTTCCTTTTTCCTTTTCATGGAAAAAAACAGCAAATGCTTACCTATGTTAATGTAACATTTGAGTTCAGATGATGGCACAAGTCACGAAATTCAAAAATATAGTTCCCACAGCAACCACAACTCAACCTCATTTCTGTGCAAGCACAAAAGCCCACACCAAATACCATGCAGAATATTGCATATGTGCAAGTGTGTGAGATACAGTTGCTAGGAGAGCCATAAATTTTAATTTCCAGAGGTATTTAGATTCACATTTTTTATCTATTATTACTATTATTTGTATTTTATTGAAACAGTGCAGTAATGAAAAACTGATGAAAAGAAGCCAGTTGGATTAGTGTTATCTTTTTGCTTTCTTGTAATGTACAAACAATAGATTTTATCACTCTCTGCCTTCTTGTCAGGTTTTCCTTTATTTCTAAGTGAGTAATATTGAATGAGAAATATAATCTGGCCTGCTTCCTTATCTGATGCTATCTTTTTTCTTTGTTTAGCCCTATTCCTGAACTGCTAATGAGGTCTGAGGTTCGTTTATCTACCAAGGGTAAATAAACCAGATATTTATCCGCATGTAGTCCTAGATCTTGTTATTCTGCCACATCCATAGTTTAAGGTTCTATTATAAAATATCTGAAAGCGTATGGAATATATTTCTTCTCAATATCTATTAGCATTCTTTTGGTTTCCTTGTTTGCCAGCTGAGTCTGCCAGTTCCTTGATTTGGTCATATTAGACATATTTCATTATTATCACAAATAGTGAAGAGGTGGAAGTATCCTTGTTTTGAAATTAAAAATATGTAAATATTTCAACTCTGGTACTTACTTGGCACAGAAGATGTTTTATAAATAATATTTACAGGATTTCCAAAATATGGTTGGCTGAAATATCTATATGATATGTTTTACTTAACCTTTCAGATCTGGCCAGTGGAGAGAGAGACTCTGATGTTTGAAGATTGGTATATGAAGTCCCATTCATACGGGTGATTATTATATCTGTAGGCTGGATTGAGCATCCATGATTATTTAAAAAAAATTCCCTTTGACTGGGGCATATGCTAACACCTCATAATTTGTTTGGAAAAAACCTGTATCTCACCAGTCATTATGAAAAAAAAAAAAAAAAGGAAGTGACATGGGGAAAGAAAGGTTAACGATACAAGTTTCTCTTCAGTAAACTACAAAAAATTTAATTTGGACTTCATCTAGTTTCTACCAGACTGATTTTTCTCAGCCCTCCATTGCATCTTAGCCTGCAATATGAGCCCTTTTACGGACAGTCTGGGCAGAGCTGAAGGACTGATTGGATGTGAAAATGTTCTCCTTGGGAAATCCTTGGATCCTGCCCTTCCCAGATAGTTAGGCAATCTGCTCTAGGAAACCTGTTTTGACAGTGCCTGTTATCTCTGCTAGGCAGAGTCCTACAGGGACTGTCACAGCCTACCTCAAAGCCAGGGTTAGGGGAATTCACCCTGTAGCCCACCACCTTCCCAAAGCTTTTATTTTTCTGTTTAATTTTGTTCAAAAGCTAGTTATGAACCGCACACATATTGTACATGTGTTTAAAATAAAGTTGTTAGTTTATATGAAACGCAGGTTTCCTTGTGTAAGAATTTATGAACTGAAGTTTGAACTCCATCTCAAAATTAAACCAAAACATTCCCAGTGGCTCAACAATTTGTTAATAGATAAACACAGTGAGATTAGTTAAATTCTGGCTACTGTATAATCAAGAGTTGGTCTAGTCTTTCCACAGGGACTTTTCTGTTTCTGAAATGAGGAAGGGGACTGGGAATTGTGAATCACGGGAATTCTTCAAGGGGAAGGCAGAGTGCTGGAATTTGAGTGGGATCCCATGTAAAAATTTGATGCATAAGGTTGTATGTACTGCTGAAACAAGATCCCCTTCAATAAGGTGAATACCGAGGCTTTGGGGTTTGTGTAAGAACTGTGTTGTGGTCATAAGCATGCATCAACATCCTGATAACACTTCTTGCTGCATATATTTTCCCTCAAGCATGTGTCATCCTCTGTGCACATACAGCCCCAGAGATGTGGACTTCCTAATGCAACGTAGGACTTTGATGAAAGTGGATGGCCATGTCACCTTGCAGTTCTCAGTGGAGAAGAAAATCTTCCTCGGTGGGACTAAAACCATCTGCTAGCGTCACGCGCTGTTAGGTGTGAGATACGATTTGACTTTCATTTATTAGTTGCTATTAGTAGATGGAGGTTTTTTTGGTGGTTGTTGGTATGGAGAATACAATATCCCATCTGTTAGGGATTTTTGTAATTTCATTTCAGAATAGGTATTTTATAAATTAAAATTATCTGGAAATAATTAATGAAAAGTTTCTGCAATTTTTCAGTTTATTTTTTTCAGAATTCAGAGTATTTTACATCTATCTGCAGTAGTTTATTCTGTCATCCAGTAAAAATTGCCACAAAGATGTTTGAATTATACATATTAACTCTGATAGAAGTTTTCTAGAGGAGTTGGCAGTGCTTTTATGGAAGCTGGCAGTACAGTTCCTTTTCAGGATTGTATTTCCACTTTCCACCTTTGACCAGCTCCTAACTATTGAGGCTAAAAATAATACTAATACTACTGCTAATAATGATAATAATTCTTCTGGGTTTGCCTCAGGCTGATGTTTCACAGAAAATTCTAATCAAAACTATCTTTTGGCTTTGAGCATAAGCTTCACAAGAAAATGCCTGGTATCCTTTTGCGCGTTAAAAAGAGAAAGAATTCCATCAACCTTTCCTTTGAAAAGCTCTAGTAGTTGCACACTTTGAAGCAGGAACGTCAGTTTGACAAGGTGAATATAGTCAATCTGAGTGTATTCAGGAGTGTATTTCACTGTCTTTGTGAATACCCACTCTGCTTTCCCAATTTATAAATCTCTGAAAAATCACAGTTCAAAATCTCATATAACTGTGGCTAGAGGTGGGTAGATTTATTCCCCTCCCTGCCCCCACCGCCTTCTGGCAGTTCTATATACACTGAATGTACCCCAGTGCAGAACTGAATTGAGTTGAGGAGAATTGAGTTAGAGGTGATTTAGGCAAACTGGATCCTCACAGATCCGTGGGCCCTGATGGGATGTACCCGTGAGCACTTAGGGAGCTGGCGGATGTTCTTGCTGAGCCACTCTCCATCATCTTTGAAAGGTCATGGAGGACAGGAGGGGTGCCCAAGGACTGGAGGGTAGCCGATGTCACTCCTGTCATCAAAAAGGGTGAGAAGGAGGACCTGAGAAACTATAGGCCGGTCAGCCTCACCTCCATCCCTGGAAAGGTGATGGAACAGTTCATTCTGGAAGTCACCTCCAGGCATGTAGAGGAAAAGGTTATCAGAAGTAGTCAATGTGGATTCACCAAGGGGCAATCACGCTTGACCAACCTGATAGCCTTCTGTGATGGCATGACTGGCTGGGTAGATGAAGGGAGAGCCGTGGATGTTGTTTATCTTGACTTCAGTAAGCCGTTTGACACTGTCTCCCATATCATCCTTACGGACAAGCTAAGGAAGTGTGGGTTGGATGAGTGGACAGTGAGGTGGATCGAGAAACTTCTTCCCTTTGAGGGTGCCAGAGCAGTGGAACAGGCTGCGGCAGAGAGGCTGTGGAGTCTCCTTCTCTGGATATGTTCAATACCCACCTGGATGTGTTCCTGTGCCCCCTGCTCTGGGTGTGCCTGCTCAAGCAGAGGGGTTGGATGAAATAATCTCCAGAGGTCCCTTCCAACCCTTACCATTCTGTGAATTGACCTTTCTCTAATTGCAATTCTGGTCTGATTTGGATCAGAGATGTTTTTTGTTATTGAAGTCCTACAACTTTCTGTTCTCTCTTTTGGATGGCATTGGAGCTTTCTGTCTGCTGGAAGGAGGCAGGGTAAAGGAAGAATCTCTGTCTATTTTGATATAGAACAGGAACTGGCTGTCAGGATTAGCTGGGAGAAGAAATGGACTGGCACTGCGGAGCTCAGGTGGAAAGGAAATCAAACCTCATCAAAGCAAATGCGAAGGAGACTTGTAGTACCTAGTAGTCATGGTTATATGCTGGAGCTGCCTGAGCAGAGAGTGGGAGTGGGGTGAAAGCATAGGATCAGGGATGGGGCATGCTTAGAAGGGGAGGAGAGGCTCAGATATCAGTCTCCTGCAGAGCCAGGGTGCAACAGAGCTTACTTGAGTACTGCTTCACTTTTGATACTAGAAATCTGCATGGCGTTATTACTAGCATCAGCAGTGAAGAACTACTCAAGTAAGTAAGTACTCAAGTGAGTATGTACTTTGGTAAAGTGCCTGTGGACCAACTCTTCATTAAAAGCAGAGACTGATAAGTTTCTATAGCTGACAGAGACCTTCTTGGTTCAAGAGACAGGGAATTTTCCAGTAGACTTTATGATTTCAAACTTGCAGGTAATCTGTGAAGGTATTAAGTTTCCTGTCATCTAATGGAATGTGTTTTCTTTTTTAAGGACTTGGAAATTTTATACCTTTGAATACCATTTAAAGAACACTTCAGAAATGTCATATCAAGCATGCAATTGCCTGTGCAGCCTAATTTAAATGCCCTATGTGTATGCATTGTAGTATAATAATTATATGATGAGTGCTGTTTTAATTTTCACCCTGTTGAGCAGATGAATTATAGTAGTGAAATGAAGAAGGCAATTCTGTAGAAGCTCTGTCTGATCTATTGCAAAAATTGGAAGACATGTTGTCAGAAAAGTAGTTAATCACATTTTGGAGAGCTGGAATGTATCTCTGTCCCTGTAGTGAGGTTTCTATGTAAGGTGAGAATCAGCATACTTTTAAATGTGTTGTCCCTAATCATGTGGTTTTACTTTTTAGATAAATAGGTTGGGATGCTGAATTACTGAGTAGGCACTTTTACAAGTGAAGTCAGTGGAAATCTGTCCATACAGAAGGGTCTAAACAATATAAAATATGTAAAGGGTTGGGCCACATACTGCGTGGTGCGGGGAAAATAAGACAACTGCAGGTATGATGTTAAGTGAGCCATATCCATATTGTGTGTTGAATAAAGCAAGGTTAAAAAGTTTCAGATGATCCCAGCACGTACCAGTTGCAGAGGTATGTACATTCTGCCATTTTATAGTTTCTGGTTGTTTGCATTTGCACTGCTGGAAATGACTTCTTAAGAATCTTGGGTATGAGGGAGAAAGAGGGACAGTTCACATAATTAAATGAATAAAAAATCAGCATTTGTTTTGATGAAAATGGTTTGGCTTTATAGAAATATTTATAATGAAAAAGAGTATATTAAATAAGTTGAAATAGATAATATGTTCCCATGTAGTCTCTTGCTAATTAAAAAAATATTGGTTTATATTCTTAACTTCTTTTCCACTTGCCTTTAGCTACTTGGAAAGACCCTACAAATACAGAAAAACAACTGTGTGAACATAGAAAATAAAAATTAAAGGTACTGGAAATTTTGAATAAGTACTCACAAATTGCTATAAAAGGCAAAAGTACATGAAAGGGATAAAATTTTTACAGGTCTATTTCAGAAATAATAATGTTATGTCATAATTTTAAGTGTATTAAACTTATAGCAATAATTGTGAAAAATACAGTCAAATTCAGGCATCATGCCTCACAGTAGACTAATAATATTTAAAGTTTAGAAGTCTGAAATTAGTCTCCATTCATGAAACTTTAGCTTCTGCTCCAGTCTTGAGTCTTTGGACTTATTTCTAATTGAATGGAAAAAGGAACTGAAGTGAGAGATGAATCTTTGGATTTAGATGAGAAATGAAAGCCTTATTCCTGGGTTCAGGAGGTTGGCATCCCTTCTTCTGCAACAGAGCCTCTTCATTCCTCAATGGTGAATACTTAATACATACGGGAATGTGAGTGAGGGATCTGAAAACTAAGATGCAACATAGCACATTGACTAATACCTTATGAAGTGGTATAAAAAATTTACATTAAACTTTTAAAATCAGGGTTGCTTTGCTATTGTATTTTTTCACTCGATTGTTTATTTGCCAAATTCAGTAAATCTCCATGGCTATCTCTGTCATTATTACAAAGTCACAAGGTTCTGTTGTAATTGTGGCTGATAATAATTAATATTAAAAACCGCATAGTTACTTTGCTTTTTTTAAAAAACGAGAAAATCTTTCAAAAATGAATTCTGTCCTCATGTGTCCTGGTTTCAGCTGGGATAGAGTTAAATTTCTTCGTAGTAGCTAGTATGGGGCTATGTTTTGGGTTTTTGCTGGAAACAGTGGTGATAATGCGGAGGTGTTTTAGCTGTTGCTAAGTAGCGCTTACACTGGTCAAGGACTTTTTCGGCTCCCCGTGCTCGGCCGGGTGCACAAGAAACTGGGAGGGGACACAACCGGGACAGCTGACCCCAACTGACCCAAGGGATATTCCATACCATATGACGTCATGCTCAGTATAAAAAGCTGGGGGAAGAAGGAAGAAGGGGAGGACGTTTGGTGTGATGGTGTTTGTCTTCCCAAGTAACCGTTATGTGTGATGGAGCCCTGCTTTCCTGGGGATGGCTGAGCACCTGCCTGCCCATGGGAAGTGATGAATTAATTCCTTGTTTTGCTTTGTTTGCATGCGTGGCTTTTGCTTTACCTATTAAACTGTCTTTATCTCAAACCATGAGTTTTCTCACTTTTACTCTTCCCACCAGGGGGGAGTGAGTGAGCGGCTGTGTGGTGTTTGGTTGCTGACTGGGGCTAAACCATGACATCATGTCAGTTTAGGACCTACTGAATGCTACAGTAAAACCTTCACAGAATTCAGTAGGAGCAGAAGTCTGGCTTTTCAGATCAGTTCTTGCTGATGAGCTGATAGCTGTTTTTCTGTAGGGAAGAGTTGTAAAGTATTGTTTGAAACCTTGAAGTAGTAGCTCCTGTCTTCTTCCCCTCTTCAGGGTGGGATTTGGGGATATAGAACATAGATACTTCTCCTTTCTGAAAGTACTGAAATGTCTGTTAAATCATCCCAGAGGAGATTTGCTTAGGATTTTTTTTAATACATGTAGTAGATGACAAGTAATAAAATCAGAAGGGTTATTTGTTGTATTTTTATGGTTAGGTCTGTCATATCACATTTTCAGACTTGTCAGTGGACAGTCAGGACTGCCTGAAGTCTCAGAGGTCACCATCTGAGCACTGTGGAATAGCTGTTTGTGCTTCTGATTGTAGAGAGATGACTTAGGTTGCATTATGATGATTTACGTTACTCAGATGGTAATTCTGATTGCTACAGCTCAGATGACTTATAACGTGACAGGTTTGCCATGTATTTCATTATCAGACGTGCTGATAGAAAGAGCTGGAGTGACTGAAGGGCAATACAACACACCCAATTCTGCAGTGCGGGTCATGCTTGCGCTTACCAAACTGCGCGGTTATGCTGGCCCGCTGGGTCCTTTTGCTAGTCCATTCGGATGCAGCCGATCAGCTAGCAGTAGATTTTCTTTGTTTGCTTTTCCCAGATCAGGTGCAGTGATTTGGCTTTTGGCAAACCCCTACCATTCTGTGATTCTGTGAAAGTAATAATACATAATGTATAGAAGGAAAATCTAACTGGTAGGAGGGGAGTGTGTGGTAAGCTTTAAGCTCTGTGTCCTTCAGATACTGGGAAGATACAGCAACACATGTGCAGGATTTCAACTGGTTATTATTCCAGTGCTGTAGATATACACAGATAATTACAGTGTCATTTTTACAGTGTCTTGAGTAGCAAAAAGTTTGATCTTCTAGAAATATCTTTTGATATTGCATTTGATTTTTGTTCTTATATGTGGTTAGGTGTTTGCATTCCTCAAGGCATATTTTTTCTGAATTATGTAAATATTTCTTTAGAATCTTATGCTTTATTCTTTATTACTCTTTTTCATTCTTTATTTGCTATGGTTAGAACTGTGCTTATAGCCACTTTTTTTCCACGTTGGCATGTAGAGGATGTAATCTTTTCTTGAGTCCATCATAGCAACAATTCTACTCAACAGTCAACATGGTTTCTTTTCTTTATTCAAAGTCCTGTGAAAGTACAGTTTCAGTGGTACGGGCTATTGCAGGTCTTGTGTTATGTACTGGAAATGGAAACTGCTGACTTAAGGCTGCAATTATTATACATTTTAACTGACTATAAAAATACTTCAACATTTCTTGAAGACATGATTTCCTTGCAGGCAGATAGGATGATTAAAATGATCGTATATAATGAATGCAGGTAGCACCCATACAAAATTTCGTCCAGCTCTATGGCATCGTGTTAGTCTTTGGATCCAGTTGAGATAACGTTGTTGGACAGCGATAGCTGTGCCCAGATGAGATGGGCTTTATGCACATAGACCTCCAGAGGTGAGAAGCAGCTGTGCCAACCCACCACCCCAATCGCCTCCAGCTGCTAAGTATGATTCAAATTGCTGATGCCATTATCTGCAGAGAAATCTAGTCTAATTGTAACTTTAATGATTGCTACTCTGACATTATTTAAAACTTCCCTTTTAGCATGGCACTGTGTAAATATACATACTATATTTTGTGCAAACACTGAGGGCTTAAGTCTACAAACTTTTCTAGGCATACTGGGTTTCAAGGGCAACTGTCTACTTTCACTGTCATGGTGTTTGAAATATCAGGGGCAATATTTAATAGATTTTAAAAATCAGTTTTGTTTTTTGTTTTTTTTTTTGAGAACTAGCACAACCCTTATTTTACAGATTTTTTTCTATATATACTGTGTACCTCTGCCTGTACTTTTTTTGTTTAAAGCAGTGGTGTACGCCTTCAGCTTTTGTTGGTTTTGCACAGAAAAAGAGAAAGTATTTGCCATTTATGCTGGTAGGAGGAAGAATGTGCACTCTTTATTCCTCAGAGTAAGCTCTACCAATGTCTAGCTTGAAGAGTCCTTTAGGCCTGCTTATTTGGTGTGCTCACTGTGCCTTTCCTTGTTATTGGAATGCCTGACAGAGTCATGAGAGATCAGGCAGGTGAAGATGTCAACAACAAAAAAGTGGCCCTTTGTGGATCTGTACATTTCTTTTCAAATGAAAACAAACTAGTCCCAATTGGGGCTAACAGTCGCTATAGCAATACTTACAATTCTATCTGTAGGAATTTTCAGTGTCTTACATTAATTTGGAAAATGCTTTTTTGTTGCTTTTTTCCAGTCCTTTTATATAGTATAGTAATCTTCTGTGGATAAACATGCCGCAAAATATGTATTTAATTGTCCTTTCTGGTGTGTTGGGTTTTTTTTTCTCTTAGTTCTATCATTTGTCGCTTGACTGGACATCCAATATTTTACTGGATTGATTGCATTTTTCCATAGAGAGATTTATGGGAAAAATTTAAAAAATACTATATAGTTGTAGATCAGATGTAGAGTATGAGCAGAATAGAAACTGAATTTGCAGTTCTGGTTTTGTGTAATTTAGATTTCATATGTATAAATTAGGAAAACTTTGTTATACTACCTAGGGGAGACACATATCAAATTGAAGTGTTGGAAAGATTGTGCTCAGTGCAATTGCAAATTGTCACAACTTGAAAGTTAATGTTCTTGTTAGGCAAGTTTAAAGAACAGCATGAAATTGATAGTAATTCACTATTGAAGGCAGGTGTTCAGTAACTTTCAGGAAAATTAAAAAAACACAACCCATGCTTTGTTGTTGCCATTTTGTGCTAGAGAAAGTGTATAGTTAGGAAATACCGGCTTCTCTGGTTCTTCTGTGTGAAGTCTTGCTGACATTGTTAGGGTACATGCAGTGAGTGACCTTTGATATATTAGAGGCTATAGCTGGACTGTTTTGATGACAGTTGGTATGCATTTGATCTATCCGATCTTGAATATTAAGATACTACTAAGATAACTTAAAAATAGTAAATATTTGAAATATTTATTCTGATTTTTGTTTCATGGTTTCATTTATGATAGCTTCTGTTGGTGCAAGTTGTCACTTGTTGCTTTGATATCACAGCACCAAGCTTTCAGACAGACACTGACGATCAGAAAAGGGAGGTGATTTTACCAATTTAGTCTGGCCTGTTTCATAACACAAGCTATGGATTTCTACCCAGTGATTGCAGCATTAAATTAATAATTTTTAACAGAGCTAGGGAATAATTATCTTTCTATGAAGACAACTTTTAGCCCCCCAAACTACATTATCCATCCTACTTTCAGTGAGAAATACAGATCTCAATTTTATGTGGAGGCATGTGTGGGGAGCAGCAGTCCTCCTGTAAGTTCTAAGTTTTGTAACTAAGGGCCTTAATGAGCAAACTCTTGTTGGTTTTATTGGGGATTTGCTTGAGTGAAAGTGGAAAGGATTTGGCTCATTTACTTTCAAAAACCTAGGTGTCTAGACATAATTTTTAGTGTATTGAGATGCTTTATGATACTTCTCTTTGCTTTTATCCTTTTTTATTCCATGTGCAACTGTTCACTATACTTGTACATCCTGGATGATAAACTGAGCCTGATTCAACAACTGTTGCTCACATTGAGTGGTCCTTTACTTCAATGAACAGTTTTCATCCATAAAAGGAAAAATCCAGTTCTGTGCTTCCTCATCAGTTAAGGGTACCACAGTATTTTAAAATCCATTCTTAAGCATTTCTTCTGCAGTAATGCCAACTGGTAGAGGGTGTAACTAGTGGTGGACAGTGCCCATATGCCACACTCTGTTTCTACATATTGCAAACCACATCTTTATGGACAGGACACAGCCTAACTTGCATTACAATTACCTACTCTTCTTTGTCCCATTGCTTTTTTGTTATGTGCTTAAAAAGTTACATATGTGACTCAAACAACTATTGTGACCGTGAAGTTCATTTGAAATGCGATCTTAGTAAAACCTAATAATGAATGACATTTACTTCCATAGGGATTTTTTTGAAATTTGGAGCATATGAACTACATAGCGTCCTGTTGAAGACTGTGGGAAAATTTTATGTGATTTTAGAATATGTTCAAGGCCAATTTGTAATATAACCTAGTCTGTAGACAGTATGTGTTTATTTGGAAATTCTGTCTGATCTCTAGCAATAGAACATGGAACTGCAAATCATCATCTTCCAAGAAAAGCCCAAACAACTGTGGTGCCTCTGCCAGATATCTCTGATTATCAGCTGAAATCATCCTGTCTTTGCCAGCAAGGTCATAAAACTCCTTTTTGTCAGGCTTTTGCCCACAGCCTGACAACAGAGTGAGAGTTCTCTCACAAATGAGTACAGATTTATTTCTTTTTTTCTTACCAAATGAACTTCAGAAACTAAATGAGAGGTTTGATTGCTGGGCACTGAAGGCCTTTGCACTTGCCTTAGAGCAACTTACTGAGGTATGGAGGGGTTCTTATTTCATGGAAAATGCCTTTTCCAGTCTCATCTCTGCTACAGAAGCCTGTTACCTCTGGTTCCAATTCTACGCATTAGTATAAAAATTTGAGAAATGCCACATGAATGCAACATCTGTCAGCATTTATCAAAGTCTTGCTAGTGAAGCTGATATTAAAGCCACATGATGATTTCAGACTTGACCATATTGGACCAATAGGGCATTAGGGAAGAACTGTGCTTGTTTCCGCATAGTAACCACTTCAGTGCATTAGGTATTAATCATCAGACTCCTAAATGATTTTTTTTTTTAAATTAACAGCTTAAAGGATGTGTGCATAGAGAAGCCCAAAGCTTCCTGTCCTGTTTGTATAACTGCTTGTCTGTTTGTATGTAGAGCTTACAGTTCTGTATTTGAATTTTAGAAGCTGAGAATCAAGATGTTCTTGAAATGGTGTTGACTCTATTTTTCTGGCCTAATCTATCACTGATGTGATAATGTGCATAAATTAGCTGTTCTAAAAGGAGAAAAAAAGCCTTGTACAAGCTGAGAGGGTTCGTGTTGCTATTTCTTAAGTGTGTTAAAAGGAGAAATTATACTAACCTGTTTTTTATAGTTCAGTCTAGCTACTTTATGCTTCTACTCAGAAACCGATGAATAAATCATAAGTGTTACATATGTGTTAATCTAACCCGATCCTCAAGGAAGAATAAGTAGAGCAGCTGTTATTTTTACAGCTGTAGCTCATAATTTGAGTGCTTTCCATTTAGCTAAGTATTCAAATGCTATCTATTTAAATACAGTGCAGGATTTAGACTTGTGGTAAGTGTTGATACAATACATCAAGCCTCTCTGCTTTTTTTCTGAAGCTCTAATTTTATACCTGAAACTAGCTTTTAAATTAGTTTAAAATTAACTTGTACCATGATCCCTTTGGAGAAGGCTTATGTCTTCAAATGTCTCTGCAATGCCTAGTTTGATTGTCAAGATGAAGCTGTGAGTTTCTCACCCAATAAATATTAAATAAAAACGTTAAACTCTGGCTTACATGCAGGTCTCAAGTCCAAGGGCATGGCTTCACTGAATTCTCAAGGCTTTTGTTCACTGGGTTGAATCTGTACATGTTAAAGAATTGACCTCATAGATATTAAGAGAAATCACCACTGAGTCATGGATAAGTTTAGATAGGTGCGGTGCTTGCTATTTTGCATTGGGAAATGGTTGTGTTGGTCATTTCTTTCACATAAAGAGCAAAGATTTTGGTGTTTTGGCTAGGTGTTTTTGTTTCAGGACTTAGATGGTGACCCTGCAAATTGGTTTCCCTGAAAGCTATTTATGAAGGAAATGAGATAATCTGTATGTGCCACATATGGTAAGTAATTACTGGTTTATTAGGATGATTTATGTATAAAATATTGTTATTATTTTTCTGTTTAATACTTAATTTGTCTCAAGTGAAATTTGTTGTAAATGCTATATAAAAAACTCACTTTATAGCTGTGTCCTTCTCTCATAAATACTGCATTTTTTTGGTAGTACATTCAAGCATTTAGGGGAACTATCAGTAATTCTTTGTGGTAGAGGTAAAATGCTTGTGTGTGTTTTAACAAAAAACAGGCTTAGAAACAGTTATGGCGAACTAAATTTTTTTTTTTTTACTGAAGTCAAAGGAAAGAAAGAATTCATTATCCTAAAGATGCGGTGTTGTGGCCTGGTTTACTGGGATACTAGAGAGGTTTCTCTTTTAGTTTGGCAGGTGGTAGCATTAGGGTTATAATTCTGTTAATAGTCAAAGAAAGGCTGGGAGCTATAAATAGGATTTAATTTGCTAGCAAACATACTACTGCAGTACAAATATTCTTTTTAGTTTAGTTATTTGGTATTCCTCTGTTCAACTGTATATGTCTTTTAAATATAATCAGTAATTCTTTAGTCTGTAGGAGCTCTTTATGTAATCAAAATGAAATATTGTCATGATTGCTTTTGAAAGATGAGGATTTAGAGCTAGGAAGGAGGGAGTAGGCCCTAACAGTTCCCGTGGCTTCTAGTAATCAAACAGGTATCTTGAGCAATTTGTTGATGAGTGATGCCCTATATAAGTACACTTTATGCCCAATTAAGTAACGACTGTGTATTACTTTATCAGTGAAGGGAGAAACTGTCATTGATTTCAGAGAGTTGGTACTGCGCTCTGAATACCTTTAGAAGATACTTTTATGCTGGGCCTGTGAGTTGGTAGCCCCAGGAAGAACTTCACTGCTGATAAAATTCTGTCTGGGACACTTTTGCAGTACAACATCATAAAATCAGTTTTGCTGGCTGCAGATGCTGTGTTCCTTCTGTTTCACCGGGCTGGGGGAAGCTGGCACCATCAGCTGCTCTGTCGATGAGGGGGATGATCTAACTGTGATCTTCCTTGTGCTTTTCTGTCCCAGTCTGTGCACACAACAGAGTCCCTTCATATCCTGGTCCTTTGTGAGTATTTATTGATGACACAAATGCATTTTGCTGGAATTGTTAGATGTTTTCTAAGTAGCTGTAGCAAAAATCCCATTGTTTTGCATAGCTTTGTGTAGCTGTGCCTCAGTTCTTTGGAGTGATGACTGTTTCTGTTCCCTTCAGTGACTGTGGAGCCCTTGGCTGCTGCTTCGCTGGCCACTTTATTTGATAGACCCTTCTGTTTCAGTGCACTGAAAGCCTTATGGCATCAATACATGATGAAGAATGAAGCTTGTTGAAAATATACCACGGTTGTTTCTCTTTGGGTTTGAATTGTGTCCCTGATCAGATCTTTGGGGTTATGAAGCCTTCTTCCACCTAGGGACTCTAAAACGAGGTACCACATTAGAAGGTTTCTGCATCAGCTTCTTCTCCTGAGTCACATGAATCAGACCTTGTAGCTGTTACTCAGGTACTCTGAAGCTGTGTCGCCATAGTAGGGAGCTGGATTAGGATGGAGTCTGAGAGGAGGAGACTTCCGTATTCTCATTTTGGCTCTAATCTATATCTGTGCTTTGATCGGAACTATATTTTGCTGCAGCCATGGTTGCATTCTTAAAAGCTACAATTTTGGTGATTTTTGCACTTTTCTGATTTCATTGGCAATTAAAGCATAATGAGATTTTAAATTTCTTTTTAAAGCAGCTGAAAGACCTATCTCAGTCTTTCTGGCACCAGAGGTAAAAAAAGTCAAAAAACTCTTAAAAATGGTATCACTTAGTACCATCAGAAGTTCTTGTTATTTTGGTGTGATTGCAGGATGTGATTTTCATTATTCTACAATATGCCTTTGCAGTTTACAGTGTTGTAAAGTGCCGAGGAACCTGAGACCTTAAGGGTCTGTCTCCCTGATGAATGCTGAGGTTCACTAGCATGAGGTTTTGCAATGAAGACTTGGTTTGTGGATCACAGAGGGTAGAGGGTTGATTCCTTTTTGTATTGCTCTGACAGAGAAAAGATCCAGTTTTAACCAGATTTGGATGTAGGTTTCTGTGGGAGTGTTATTGACAGCTGCCTCAGAGTTTATATAATGTTGATAGAAGCAGAAATCTCATCTTTATTCTGAGTATTGAGTTAGTTTGAGTATTTGGAAGCAGATGTTTTCATTGTTGTCCATATTTGTTTGATTTCCTCACAGAAATAATTATATTTGTTTGCATTTGTTCATTTAATCCAATGTGACATTTTAAATACAAATGTTCCTTTAAGAAACTGAAAATGTAGCAATAACTCTTACAGTGTTAAACCTTTATCGAGCTTAGTAACTTAGAGAAGTACAAAGGAGTTGCTAAGTGGGAAATAACAAATCAGACTCTAAATCCAAATGGAAAGTAAGTTTCATCTCCAGAACAGTTCCTTTACAGAATTTGATCCTGAGCTATAGCAGATGTATATTTTGCCTTGAAGGTAAAAAAATAATATTATAGAATCATTTAGGTTGGAAAAGACCCTTAAGATCATCGAATCCAACCGTTAACCTAACATTGCTAAGTCCACCACTAAACCATGTCCCTAAGCACCATGTCTGCACGTCTTATAAATACCTCCAGGGGTGGTGGTTCAACCATTTCCCTGGGCAGCCTGTTCCAATGCTTGGCAACCCTCTTTGTGAAGAAATTTTAACTAATATAACCCAGTATTACTTATTTTCTTGTTCCTATGTTCTGCAATTTATAAAAGAGGTATAGGATTTTTTGCAGGATTTTGTCTGTGTAATTGAGATTTTTAATTTTCTTTATATAGATTTAAATGATAATCGGGAGGGTACCAGGTCAATACTGTGCTCAATAGACAAGGCTTATGATTTCATTAATATTTATAAGTTAATACTGTGCTCAGTAAGAAATGCCTTCATAATTGGACTGTAGGAAGATTAAGTAACTAAATCTGAAAGATTAATTTTAGAAAGTAACTGTCAAGCTAAAGGAACAGTGTTATCAGCTGTGGTGCTTGCCATTCTGTTCAAGATGGTGTGAAACAACTGTTGCAGGACTATTTTGGGGGAAGGGATGAGGCTTCTTCCAGGGTTCAGGTTAGGTGAGAAGAGAGGCAAGTAAGTATGTTGTAGATAAGTTCTTATACATGTGATATTTTTGAATTACATTGTCTTAAAAGCAAAAGTTGAGTAATATAATTAGATCTTGGCAACTGTGGGAAGTTAAAAAGATCATTTTAGGTAATATTCTCATGTTCTGTGTTTTCTGTAGCATGAGAGTGTTTTATGATTTCTCAGTGAAAAAAACTAAAGCAAAATTATTCCCTCTAAACAAAATAAAAGCACATTTTCTTCTTAAAATGTTTTTGCTCATCCTTCCTTGCATAAATTATGCTTCTGTCTTCCAGTCACAGACAACTGCCTAAGTGTTAAAAACACTTTCTCCTGAAACATTTCATACCCAGGGGAGAGAGTAAGAGAGCAAATATCACCTGACATGACAGAGGATCTAGAAACACACTGTGGCGAGGTGTTTCAGATACTTTGGTGGTGAGGATAGATGACCTGTACAGTGAAGAGGAACAGTGTTTTCCCCCTCGTTTTCCCCATTATTCCTGGCAGTGGCTCTAGCTTGCTCGCTTGTCCTTTACAGCCGTGCTACAGGGCAGTAAGCCATTCAGCAAGATAAAGTTGTCAGCGCTTATGAGCAGTTAAAATCTACTGGCAAAATATTTCTTCAGTCTTTCCTTGATTGATGAGACAGTCTGTGTGTCTCTGATTGTAATTTGCAGAGAGTAACAAACTCAGAACTGTGTTTCAAAATGACTTGCTCATACTGATACACAACTATAATTGGAGCAAATAAATGACATGCTCCAAATCCCCCAAGAATATTTCTTCAAAATACTTCTTCAAGTATGGAGTCAGTATAAAAAAGACTAGGGAGTGCACTGTGATTATAAGATAAATCCTTTCTTGTACTTCAGTTCTGCAGTATCTTTGGTTGTTTGACTTGCTGGCTTAGTCACAGAAATTGTAGTTTGAAGGGATATTCACATTACATAGTCCAGCCTCCCACACGAAGCATGTTGGTAAGTGCAGATCTTTTCCTGTAAAGATCAGGACGAAAAAGACATTGAGTCTTTCTCTTGTTGTCTGTCACTGGGTTCTCTCCCCTGTCTGTCACCCACATATTTTCTGAATTTCCTTTTACAGCTGTCATGCCCATGGCTTCCCTACTTGTTACCCGAAATGTCCCTCCTAGGTCCATCTTCAGGTGAGCTCTGGCCTCCCTGATTTTGTCCCCAAGCTCTTGAACGGTGCTTTATACTCTTCCTTTTTTGCTTGTCCTTGTTTTAATTCCCCACACACCCTTTTCTTTTTTTTTTTTTTTTTTTTTTAATTTTAGCTCATCAGAAAGCTTCTTCCTAGGCCAAGTGGCCTTCTGCCAAAACTCCTAGCCTTCCTGCACAAGGGCCTCCTCCTTCCTGAATTCTCAATAAAAATCAGGGAGCTCTCCTGGGAACTCTTCCCCTTTGTGCCTGTTCCCCTGGGATTTTACCCTGCTGCTCCTTAGAGTAAGCCTAAATCTGTGCTTCGAAAATCCCTCCCTACTCTGCTGCTTACCTTTCCAACCCTTCTCTATGTCCTCAGCTCAGTCATCTTGAGGTCACTGCAACCCAGGCCACTGGATAAGGCTCACCTACTAGCTCATCCCTATTTGTGAGCAGTGGCTTAAGCAGTGTTGTTGGTAGTAAGCCCCTTTAGTGTTTGTGTCAGGACATTGTCACCAATGCAGTGCAAGAACTGGGATTGCTGGTGTAGTTTTGTGTTGTCCTCTCAGCAGATGTCCAGGTGGTTAAAACCCCTCCACTTAGTTGGTCAGGAAATCTGTAACGCACCCCTACTCACAGCAGTAAAAGCTTTTTCTCTCTTGCCTCAGAGCCTTGGTCTCCATTCCCTGAAAAAAAAAAAAAAAAAAAAAAGGCCAAAAAACACCCCTCCACCAAAAAAAAAACAAACAAAAACCCAAACAACCCAAAAAACCAAACCAAAAACAGTTTAAAGCCACCTCTCTGAATTTAGCAAGCCTGTTTGTTTGCAAAGATGTTCTTCCTGGTCCAGATTAGGTGGGTTCTCTCTCTCCCGAGTTGTGGTTCGTCACCACAGACAAGACACTGTGATTGAGGAGACCAAATCCTTGCTGGTGACACCAGCTCTGCACTCTGGTGTTGGTGTATGGATGCATTTGCTGCTACCTGGGCCTTCTCTGGTAAGGATTCATAACATGTAAGGCAGTGTGAGGACATCAAGGATCTGGCTCCATGGGGCATGACTGTGACCTGCAGGGCAATCTGAGCTGTTGTCCTGTAAGAGAGAGTCATTTTAGCCTGCTTTGGGTTTGTTTTCCTTTTCCTCAGTTGTGCTGTTTCAAACAGATTGAGCACTGCTCTGTACTGCTTGTAGTGTCTAAACCAGTTCATTTGTCTCCGCAGAGCATTGTGTTATGAGTACAATATGCCCCTAATCTGATCTTCTGCATAATGGAGACCAATTTTATTATCTGTATACATCTTCTATCTGATTTGATTTCTGAGTTTGGCCTGTGAAACTGGTCTCAAGCTCTTAGTGTCTGTTTTACAGTTACAATTATCACCTGGCTATGTTTTCTGTGAAATTACTAGTTTTCTTATAGGGCTGCTGACAGGTTGGAGCTGCCAGGCTGTAGCGTGCAGAGACCGCATATTTCTCTGTCAGAAGAGGAAAGCCCTATTTACATTTTAAGTTTTACTTAGCAATAGTGACTGGACTGGAATATCATTCTAATGAGTTTAGAGGATAAATTTCTGGAAGATTTACAGTGCTTCTGTGTGGTGCCTAGTGCATAAGGCTCTGGGCTATCACAGGATTCTCTGGGCACTATTAAAGTACAAATGCTAAAAGTAAATTGCACAGGATAGATTTCAGGTGTTTCAGCTTTTATGGTGGGGTGCTCAGAAGTGTCCTAGAGGACACTCATAGCCTTTCAGAACCACCTTTGTGTAAGACGATGCTGATTTTAGAATTCAAGGATGGCATTTTGGTTGGGATCTAAAGATGTTTTCCTGTTTATCGATTGCAAGTTCAGTCTGGCTGCTTCTTTAAATATTTTATAACAACACACAACCCAGTAAACTTATTTGATTGCTTGGCAACGTGTAGATTCAGCCTCCACTGTTATGAAGACTAGAAAACCTGTACCAATAAGAAGACATTCAAATTACCCTTATCTACTTGAAGCCTTTTCCCTCACAGATGGGAAAATATCATGAATTCTTCACTTCTGTTGAAGGCTGCTTGTATAATCTATTATTGTCTGTATTAAAAGCTTTTTGAAACTACTTGCAAGGCAATAAATTAACTCATAATACTTACAGGAGTGCCAACTAATAGCTTCATGACCTTGAGAACAAAGATAACAAACTGATATTTTTTTCAATAACTGATTTTTTTGTTTGTTTATATAAAAAATAAAACAAAATGATTTGTAAAATTTCTGGATGATAGAAGTTGACATAGGAACTTAAATAATTAAAAATGGGAGGAGATGTTTTAGCAGACACAGATTTGCTTCAAGAAAGCACGGCTACCTATGATAGCATCATCCACAGTTCCTTAAAAAGACAAAAAAAAAAAAGTGTCATATCAGTGTTGATGATGAGAAGTTTCAGTTTTGGAAAATGGAGCTAAATGTGATCATAGGGCATAAAATAAGAAAAATGAGGGAATCCCTGTCAAGTAGTTCCAGTAGAACTGGGTGACTAGGCTGTCCCAGAGATGATAGAAATGGGTCAAAACATAGCTAATCTATGATGGTTTTAATGGCAAAACAACAACAAAAGGTATTTTATAATTGGGAAGTGGATGATGGATAGTTTGTCTCTTCAGGTAACTGGCTGATAGAAAATCAATGTATTAGCAAGAATAAATGTAAAAGGTATAAGCTACCCAAAGCAATGTAGATGCACTGGAGGCTGAAGGGATGCGTTAGTCTGCTGCCCTGCCCAATTTAGTTTACCTGGCTAGAAATTGCATGGGGTGTTCAGGAGGTCAGGTCAAGTCACCCGGGGCCTTGCTTATGAATCTCGGAATCGCTGCAACTTATCAGTCTGTATCTTTCTTCCATCAATCTTCATAGAATCAAAAGAATACCTGTGCTAAGTAGAAACAGCACTAAAAGGATATGAAATAGCCATAATTTCCAGTGTCTTGTGGCCTTTTTGGATACTCCTGAAATAGATGCCTACCATATTAGATGTGTCTAGTCCAGCTAGTTTCCAGAATCCTTTTGTCCAAGATTTTTAAAGCTGTAATTACACTTCTGGGTGGTTTTTTTTTGTTTGTTTTTGTTTGTTTGTTTTTCCTGAGATTAGTTTTGAATCTCTGGGAAAAAAAAGACTTGAGCATTGCTGCAAATGAGCTGCAGTGGCCAGAATTCAGAGCTCAGAGGAATTCTGACTGGCTACTGTATTGTATATGAGAAAGCTTGGTGTTTTCAGAAGCTTACAAGCACAAAAGTAAGATGAGCCTGGCAGTATTGCACAGAGGGCTTCAATTAAAATGAAATCACCAGTTGTTGTTCATAGATCTCTTCTTTTGTGCTTGAAAAGAGGTCATGCAAGGTGTGTTTTCTGGGGGCATAATAGACCACTCTGTCTTTCAGCAGTAAAGTTTTTGCCAATTACCCTATCTTTAACCTTCCTTTTATTATAGAAAATTAATTAGAAGGTTCTGGAGAGGAAATGGGGACTAACTGGGGTCTTCATTTTTTATGGCCTATTTAGCTTTGAAAGCGTGAATTAAAGTATTTTCCTAATATTTATAATGAAATCTGTCCTCTCATTCTCCTGTCTTGGTGATTACAAAACAAAAGCCCAGACTGCAAGGCTTCAGCCTGTATAATGGAACGAACAGCAGCTATGTCTTTACTGTGCCAGCTGAAACAGAAGCATGAAGAATTTAACCAAGGCAACATGAGATGTACTGAGTCAGAGAAGTCTTTTTAAAACAAAAATGTTGGTATTCACCCTGTTTGGAAGCTGGGAGCAATATAAAACAGTGAGAACTAGTAAGATAGGATCTGGCTTCAGCTGTAGTGTTGAGTGGAGATTTAATCAGAAAAATAAAATAGTCTGATGTCATTTAGGTTAAGCTTACAAGGAATACAGCACCTACTTAAATATTCTGAGCTTATTTTTGGTAACTGCAATTGCATACTCATTTTCATCCTCTTACTTAAAATGGAGTTGTCCCTGTTTGAAGAAGTTTACAAAGCCATTAGCAACACCGTTCCAGTCTTATTAGCCTGCACAGGTAAGGAAGGTAAGGAAGTCTGTTTTCTCTTTTCATCTGATATGGCATCTCCCTCACAGCTTGAGTCCTTGCTCCAAGGTGGCATTATCACAGATTGATAACCACAGAGCAGATGGGGAACAGAATGCCTGGACAGTTATTTTATGAGAAGATCAGGAATTATGACTTTATAATCTTCCTTCTTGCAATTTTGGAGAGAAGCCATGTTTACTGCTTTTACAGTAAGCATTAGCATAGCAAATTATGCTATCAGCTGTAACGAGTAGTGCTGGTGGGTGAGGAGGTAAATAGTGAGCTTGCGAAAGGCAAGACTGAACCTGAAGAGCTGAGAGTCCTGATTGGAAATAAATGTTGATTATGCAGCCTGTGCACCAAAATATCATTGTCTAATGGTGAGTCAAGGCTGAAGAGAACTGAAGCAATTTCTTACTCTATTTATTTTACCAGCACCTGCAGACAAACCGAAACAGGAGGCGTGCGTGTTTGGTGTGTTCTTATTCTTTGCAGAGGACATGGGCAGGAAGCATTAAAGGAAATTAAGGGTTTTCTCCAGAAACATTTTTAATATAAAATCCATTTATTGTTCTTGTCGTTGTTGTTGTAGGTTTTTAAGTAACATACTCAGCTTCAGCTTCAATGTCCTGGAGTTAAATTAAGAAGTGATTTATTTCATTCCAATTGGGATGTTTTTATACTTGTAGAACCAAGTTTCAGTGTTTGCTTTGGGTCAAATGTATAATAATTTTTCTTTTATCTGTGTGAGCTTTTATGATACTTTTTTATAGTTTGTATTTCAGGTCCTTTACATCCCCATCATCTTTCTTCTTTGTGAGTCTGTTTTTCTCTTGCTCTTCTTCTCTTTCCTCTTGCAACTCCCCACAGCTGTATCTGTTCAAGACATCAGTACCATAATGGTTTAAAAAATTACAGAGTGGATAGTAAGTGTCTCTGCAGTACCTGGTGCAGAAAAAGGAGAAATTTCAGGGAAGTATTTGTTAGTGAACCCCACTTCTGATAAGTGGTTAAAATCAAAACATTTCCAAATGTTGTATCTGTATATAAAACAACTGCAGTGAAATGCTCTAAGTTCTGCCGTTATTGTAAAAAAAGAACGTAAGGCAACGGTAGTAGCCTGTCATCTCAGATACGCTGCAAAGCAAAACAGAGCTCTGGGAACTTCTTGTAGAGGTATTGATTTTGTTACACTTCTGTACTAGCAGAGGGGATTTTCATCTTGTTAAATAACAGTGGCAGATATCTTCCTGTCTGGTTCACTGCCATTTTGACCAAGATTTTTCTGTACTGAATAGGAGTTCACCTCAGATAACACACTTCAGTTAAGGCTTCCTGCAGGAGTTCGCAGCTGTCTGTTGCCATTCTACCTACCTCAACCTGTGGACTACAGTGGGGGAAATAATTCTGGAAAATGTCTTGTCCTGGTGTAACCTGAGAGCAGGTTACATTTAACAGGTTGCCCAGAGAAGCTGTAAGTGTCCCCTCCCTGGAAGTGTCCAAGGCCAGGCTGGATGGGGCTTTGAGCAACCTGATCTAGTGGAAGGTGTCCAAGCCTATGGCAATGGGGTTGTAACTAGATGGTCTTTAAATGTCTCTTCCAACCCAAACCATTCTATGAATCAGAAGATGTAATAATAGCAATCCAAAGCTTTTTGTGGACACCCTATCCCCTGCCCCTAGTTGCTTTGTAAATTATAGCAAATTTCTGCAAAGGGCTCTGTGAAACTACAGAGCCAGCTCCAAAGTGGCTCTGAAGACTTGTTTATCATCCCATTTGCATTAATAGCTGTAATGGTCACGATTTTCAACAATGGGTCTCATGTTGCCTGATAGTAATTCAAGGATTTAATTGTTAGGGTTAATGACAAGCTTTAACAAGCATATTGTTTGATCATCAGTTCCAGAGCCCCCACCTGATGGTGCAGGAGAAAACAAGCATAAAAGTGAGCACTAGAACGGTGCACTGGAAGACAAATTATTGTAATGTGAAGAAATACGGAATAACGTAGATGTGGGAAACAAACAGAAGTATCTGGACTGGGAGAACAGAGCTGGTTGAATGCATCTTCAGCATGATCCCATTAAATCTTTCAACTAGAGCTGATGAATTAGAACAGTATAGTGTCCCTCAGTCTATATGAATCGATGTATGGGTGTCTCTGGAGTTTACAGGCTTACTCAGTTTACAGGCCTACTCAGTCTGCTTACCCAGCAGTTTTTCTGCTGCCGATGGAGTAAGAGATGCCCATTCTTCTGATGGTTTTTGTGTGATGTGCAAACTGGTTCAGTCAACAGCAGAACTGAGTTTTCTAATTCATTTTACAATGTTTACAGAACAGTTGTCAGCTCTCAAATACCGTTGATTTGCAACGGAGTCAGGTCAAAACCTAGAGGTGAATGTCTCTATGTTCCTTTATGAATGCCTTGTGCTAGTCATCTTTGATTTACAGCTGTTTTAATTTTTTACATGGTTCCCTGTCTCCTTTATAAATTTTTGCCTTTTAAAATTAATTGAAAATAAACTGTAGTGCAAGACAGTAGTGGATTTAGTAAGTTCATCTCATCTAAAGTTTTATAAGCCTACAGTTTTGGACTTAGAATTTGCTGGTTGTTTTCTGAAACTATTTAGACTTTGGTTTCAGACGTCACAGCAGGTAATTTGTCTGTTGGAAGAAGAGGTTTCTTGTTGGCCTTGTTAATTTGTATGTGTTAAAACACACTAGTTTAAAATGCTGTTGCATTTCCTTACTATATTAGAAGAATGTTTCTTAAATAATGTGATATACCTTCAAAGATTAATCACCCAATAAATTTTCTCTATTTTGATACATTGCACCAACTCAGTTAAGATTGAGGAGTAATATGTAGTGTAAAGTTTGTTGAAAGATACTGAGCCTCTTGTTTTTGATACATTTAGGCCTTATTGAAATACTTTTGGCACTTTCCATACCATGCATATTTTTGGTTTGTCTATTTTTATCATTACTTTTCTATATCTTTTATTATGACTCCTCCATATGATTGTTTTTGGTAGATGCTAATGCTAATGGTGTTTATGCTTGAGAACGTGTAAGTTCAAACATCAATCTGAGCAAACCTTTTTGCAGAACCATGGCAAAATGAGAAAAGTAATAACAACCAAATGAACAAAAAGACCAACCAGAGGTTAGGGATGAATTTAAAAGCAGTGAGGAATTTTTTGTTGTTTTGTTGTTGTTTTTTTAATGAAAAGCAAATCCTAAATTGATTTGCCTGGAAAGTAAACTTCCTTTAATATTGAGAGATTAGTTGTTGAGTCCTGAGTGAAGACAGATTCGTAGCTTTCATACACCTCTAAGAACTGATTCAGTCTTCTTTAAAGCAGATTAAGATATTTTTGATTAACTTCAAGTAGTGTTGAATCAGTCCCTTACTACTGCTTTGTAGTCACTGGGGAAACAAACCGGCTTTCCATTAGGTACAGCATTTTCCTTAACGGGCCTCTGCTGACAAAATCCTTGCAACTATCATCAACTTTTCCTGCCATCTATGTGTAAGGAATGGTATTAACTAGAGGTATTAACTTACTTCTTGCTTTTTACTCATTGCCTATTTTATGTACAATAAAATGTGTTCTGAGTTTGAGGGTTGTCTTAGAGCATCAGGAGTTTAGAGCCAGGGAAAGCAGAATTTTATGGTGCTTTTTGTACTGGAGCATAATGGTTTTTTTCCTCACATGATTAATTCATTAATTTGGTATAGATAATAGTGCTCTTGTGTTTCTTTATTTTTAATTAAACTATTATCAATGTGTGGGTGTGCTTTGATCTTGCTTCTGTGAAAGGAAGGAATGTATAGGAAGGGGTATGATCTTGCCTGGAGCTCCTAGCACATGCTGAGCTAAGAATGCAGCTGGCGTTGTGAAGAGACAACGTAATAAATAAGTAGTAAATAAGAAGGGACTATACCCACTGGTATAGTCCCTGGCCCATGCTGTGCACCCAGACACTGCGTAGTAGAGCTCGAGCTGGCAAAGACAAAACAGCTTAACAGTACAAGAGTTGCATGCCAGCACCCAGACCCATACTCTGACTCTAGCTTAGCAGTGTGGGCAAAGCCACAGTGTCTCCATGGTGCCAGTTTAGCTTGGCCCCACCCTTGCTCACTTGTGGTAATTTAGCTCCTGCACTTCCTTTTGAAGTAGTTCCCTTCAAAAGAAAACTTGGGCACAGCCAGCAGGATAGTGTATTCAAAGTCTGCTCTAGGCAGTGCAGATGTGAACTGTGCCAAGTTTGACTGTGCTTCAGCACTGTTCCAGCAGTACTTGCATCTTCCTATGCCCTAGCGTGACCTGCTTGTGCCTTTGGCATCATGCCCTAATTCTAGTGTGATGCAACACAACTTTTCAGCATTTCAAGCACTTCAAAAAGAAAAGAAACCCCAACAAAACAACAGTTATTGTGTCTCAGGGGCACCATATGTAGCCCAGAGGAGTTACGAGCCAAGTGCTATGCAATGTGAACATGAATCTAACTGATGTGAAAGGTGCTAGTCCACAGCAACGTGGACATGAACCAGCCCACTTCAACTGGAGTAGGACACAAGACTGTATGAAAAGATCCAGGAGAGAATGACTGAAATCCAGAAACTGTATTCTGAGGTAGTCCCTGGCCTACAAATTGCTGGAGCTCAGGAGAGGACTCTGTATGCTGCCCCTGTTCTTTTTATTCCTCCTGAGGCTGCTGTTCCTGACAGGATGCTGAGATATAAGGGTCTTTGAGCACGTATGGCTGATTTTATGTTCTTATTTGCAGATCCCAATAATACCTGCTGCTGCAAGTGTTGGATTTTCACTCTTCTTTATGCTTAAACTTACTCAATCTCATTTTAGTAAAGAGCTGTTTAAAAAAGAAACTGCTGCAAATGAAGAGTAAACTCTGAATGTGCATCTTTTCGACATTGTCCTTTACAGAGCTGGAAACTTTGTCATATCACAGCAGTATTATGTAAAGAGAATGGTGGTGCATAAATGTTGCTGCAAAGCATACAAATACTGTATCCTTGTCCCTTAGGGCTGATCTTCTGAAAGATACTAACAGAAGATGACTGTGGGATGAGAATGTAACATACAGGAAAAGAAGCATTTTAAAGAATTGGCACAGTTTGGTTATATGCAAGTGGTGGTATAGGTCTTTACTTCTTTTTGCATCTTTTAAAAATGAAACTAGAGGTAAGGAATTTTTATAATGTTAATGTATACATTGGTACATTTGCAATTAAAACAGAGGGTGTATGTCCAGAACTGAGTAAGCTAGGAAGAAAGCAGAAGGATGAAGGGGCAGGTGGAAGAAGCCAGAGGAATCCTTTGTTTCCATCAAGAAGAGAAAGGACATCCCATAGCTATCACCATCCACATGCTAGTTTTCTACATGACACCAATAATAGGGACATTAATTTTGAGTTGTAATTGCAATTGATAATCAGTTTCTCAATATTTTTTTATTTTATTTGATCATCAGTTATGATTACAAGAAAATTGAGAGCAATGGCTGAACTTTGTTCTTTAACTTGTGCTGCATCATATATATAATGAAAAACACTTCTTCATGCCTTAGTGAGCATATTGTAACTCTTGAAGGAAAGGGCATTTGAATTATGTTTGGGGGCTTAAGTATAAACTACTTTACTTATACATTTACATTGATCCTGGCAGCTTCTTACCTTTCTTTTCCCAAAGTTTTATGAATATAAATTATTGATTTTCTGCTTAAATGATTTTCTGCTTAAAAGTCAGAGGCTTGCTGGTATATCACCTTATGCTTTAGTAATACTGTGGTGATGTGGGTTACTGGTCTTGTATTTTTGAACATGTTTGCTGAACCCATCTTCCAGCCCTTCTATAGTGGTTGTTTGCTTATTGCACAATTGTTTTTGCAGTTGCTAAACTCATCCTTTCATAGTGTCTATTGATTTCCAAGTGACACTTCTGCTTTTTTCCAGTTTTTGTGACCTGGATATATCTCTTGGGGTTGCTGTTGTAATAACGTCCGTTTTCTTTATCTGCTGCATGTATTAATTTTAGTCTGTACTGATTTTAGCTATAACAAAAAGAACTAGAACAGAAGCACTGACCTATTTGTATTGTGTTAGGTAATATACATCTTCAGTATAAAGTCAGGTGCATTTTCAAAATGGGTCAAGTCCTGAAATCCTGACTAAAGTTTACTTGAAGTTCAGCATATTTTTAAAAATGAGATGTGAAAGCTTCACTAATACGATACAAAAGTGAGAAATTCACCTGTAACTGCATTGTCAGTTCACAAGTTGCATAAAAATGTTTTTAAAGTCTTAGCAGTTAATTGAGAGGCTGTTCTTCCTGATTTGTCCCTAAAACTTCTGCATTTCCAAGTCATTTTACTAGTGGTTATTAGTTGATGAGATGTAAAAGCCAGCTCCCAAATCTGTGCATAGAGTAAAGATCTCAGATTCTTCTACAATATTACATAATGCCCAATTACATAATACGTGCAACTTTATATACATAGCTTAAATGTGACTTTAAAATAAAATTCCATGTAGTGTTTAATATTGATGGTGCTGTTCAAATGATTTCTCCATAACTTTCCAGAAGTGTAGCTGTTTTTGAACAAGAGTTGATACCTTTATAGATACAATTTTATATTTTAAATGTACTAAGTTTATTAAAGATGCTGTGTAAACAGTATTAGTATGGTCAGTGTCCTGTCTATCCTTTTAATATTCATTTATGTTTTATCATTATTTATTATTAGATTCTGCGTCTTGTCCTTTAAAATTTCTTCATGCAAAGGGATTTCCTGGGATTAATAACTGTAGAACCTGGCCTCTAAGCTAGAAGTCATTATACTTACTTTGAAACCTAGAGGCAGCCACTTTTTAAAACTGTGGTGGTTGCATTAAGAAGGGAAAATAACTTTTGAGTTCTTCTGTTTAGCTGTTAATGTTTTACAGCTCTGCAGGCTTGTCATGAAGAAGCCATGTCATGGTTTGCTCTGGCTTCTTTTTGTCCTTTAAGGTCCTTGTGGGAACTGTAAATCCAGGTTTAAATGTGTCATTGAGTTGGTAATAAAATGAAAATTTATCTTGTGTTCTTCACCTTTGCAATGAACACTGGAATACCTAAGTGCTCTTATTACGAAAGAGCCAGGTTTCCATTGCTCTATTATTCTAAATCTTCTTTGGAAAATAATATATGCATTCAACCGTTCATCCTGTACCTTTTAAAGAGCTTTAAAATCTATTTTATTTTGTTATTTTTTTCTGCATTGTATATCTTTTATATTATATATTTATATGAATTATATTATTATCTATTTTCTTCAATATAGATCTTTAATCATTAATATCTGGAAACAGATTTGAAAGTTGGGAAGGCTAGATTTGAGAGGATCTGTTTATATAGTAAAAATCATCTGCTGCTTTAGGTGGCTTAATGTCTTAATGGCATATGTATAAAGATACTTATGAGCCCATTTACTGCATGTTTGTGTTGTCTATTTTTAGCATCATCTTTCAAATTTGTCATTAGTCTCTTTAGAAATACAGTGCAACTCAACTAGAATTGATTTTCTGTCTTTCATCATAAATTATGATTCGGTGCTTGAAAGATCTTGGTAGTAGTTCTTTCATTTATGTGCTGGATACTCTCCTTTGACATGTGTAGTGTAGTTGAATTGCACATAGTTTGTGTGTCTGAATTGGGTGTAGTTTTTGTTTGCTGTTTTCAGGGGGAGTAAAATTACAGGTTTCACATCTTATAATGTGTAAGAATTTTCAAAATGATACTGTCAAAATAAGAAGCTATGCCACTCTGGCAGTTTTCTTCCATCTTTGGTTTTCTTCAAGGGCTTGGAATGTGCCCAGAAAAACACCTGAATTTTAGAAATGTTGGTTAGTGCCAAGTGTGCCAAAGCAGATGTTCATTTGTTTGAGCACAAAGCAAGAAGGACCCCGGTCTTGCATAGTCTGATCCATGCAAAAGTTTTTATAAAACCATCGTGCTTCAAGGAGGAGTCTTTCATGAAATTGGTGAAGGTCCTTGTGAAATAGGGAATGGAATTGGTCTGTGGTGGGGAGCCTTGGTTGGTTTGTACAGTGCTGCTTTGTATTGATAGAAAATGGATAGAATCCTGGGTACAGAATGCTGCAAAAATCTGGCGTAAAAAGTAGGACAAAGTGCTTATCAGCTTTGTGTAATTAGGATTGTTCTGTCGTGGTACAGTTTTAAAATACATTTATATTTAGAGTATTTTATTCTTACTGAAAAGTAAAATCAAGTAATGTAATTCACCTTTTTTTTGACACACCAAATAATTAGGGCTATTTCCCATACACCAGAGTGTTTAGGCAAGGTCAGTTTTCATTGTAATTAGTTGTGTGTTTGATTATAGCTCATGACACTTGATAGTAGAAATTTTTCTGACAGTCTTGTTAGATAGGGAATATTCCTCTTGGAACATTACTTCAAAATTTGAACTTGAGACTTTTAAACTGTTTGATCTGACCTTAATAGCTTTGTGAAGAGTGTGCAGAACTTGACAGAAGCCTATTGGGCAACACAGAGATCAGTGCCAGCACTTTGGGTGAAGAAATGACCAAATCAATCAATTTATCCTGGGGACCCATGGCTTTTGATGAAGTTGTCTTACAACTGGTGCTTCACACCAGTGAAGGATTTTGTGCTGCTTTTCCTTATTGGCTGTGATGTGGTTAAATTGTCTGCCCTGAATGAAGACCTACTTTGCTCATGTTTTTGCTTGGCGGTATTTCCCCATTCTGTTCTGTGGATGGGCTATTGGAAGCCATTTCCTTTGATAAGGCTCCTTCCTCAGCAAAAGAAAATGCTACTAAGATGAAAATTGGTTGGATTGGCTCTGATGCTTGCTTTGGCAGGTGTCAGTGAGAAGCTGCTGGATATGGAGAGTAGTAGAGGAAAGACAAGATCTTGTGAGAAATAAGATAATATGAGAATAAGAGAAATAGTTTATGAAAATAAGCTAGTAGACGTTTCAGAATGTCTTTGATAATTAGTAATATAAAACTTCAGACACCTACATGTTGTGCAACATAGAAGTATGCCAAAAGATACTGGATATTCTGTATAATAGTCGTTACCTTTGGAATCCACTGCATGAAGATAACACGCTGAGTGTGCAGCGTTGGATCCCCATGCATAGCTTTCAGTGATGTCAAAAAACCTGGAATTAATTGCAAATGCAATTTACCATTCAAAGGCAGATCATTTCCATTCATTTTCTATATGATAAGAAAGGGTAGCAGTAGCAGTTGGCTGCTAATTATGAATAAAGACATAGCATTTTTTAACCTTGCAATCTTCAATTTTGAGTGCTTATTTTAGGGATTAAGCTGGAGAAGGTTTGGAAGCAAGCCAAGTGTCAGTGGTGTTACTGTTTTAGACTTTATCACAGCATCCAGTCCAAGGGATAGATCTGAGTCTTCCTGCACTTCTAAGGCAAAACCAAGTGGTTTGTTAGGTTTTGCTGATCTACCTATTCCCTGTTGTATTCTTTTTTTTTTTTTTTTTCTTATACAGCCAATTATTGATGGAAAACTCCCCACCCCCTGTTGACTGTACTATCAGAAGGAAGAGATGTCAGAATCCTGTTAGCTTTAGCTTCGGGATTTATGTGATTTCTAACATTAGCAGCATATGGTTTACTTGTCTTGTAAATTGTATTTGTGAGAAGGCATTATCCCCTGATCCTGCAAAGCTGAGAATAATGATCTGAAGTGTGAGGCCTGTGAAAGATACAATTCAGTACAAACAGTGAGTAAAAATCTTATGATGCTTATAATGATATGCACTAATCCATAATATCTAGGTATTGTTGGAGAATAAAAACGAAGGAAAGGCAGAGCGAAATTCAATAACTGTGTTTTTGAATTCTGAGAAATATTAAGATTTTAAGATAGCTATATATATATATGGGGTTGGACTAGATGACCTTTAGAAGTCCCTTCCAATGGTCTATGATTAGTGCTTTAAATAATGCCCTTTTTTTAAAAAAAAAAACCAACAGTTTTTAATTAGCAGCTGCACATACATTTGGTACTGTAAAATTGGTCTCTTATTTTGGTACAGAGTAAGCAATTAATGATTCATCTGTTCTTATAGCAAGCCAATTTATATTTTATGTTGCCAGCTGGTTTATGATATGTCAAAGGCACAGAGAAAGGTGTCATGGGTATGCTACATTAAAAATACAGTTTTCATCTATTGGTACATAGATACAAACTAATCAGTGGAATTATGACCTTGCATTACTGAAGATGTTATGAAACTGCCTGTTTTAAAATTTATGACAAACAGATAGCATGTAAGCAACAAAAAGACAAAAGCTCTTCGTTGCATTTCCACAAATGAGTGGAGCTTTCTGTAACTGGAAATGGAGCATTAAGTTACTTGCCAATGAGATTTTTACCAGCCCCCTTAACTGGATCGTCAATGTCATACGTTGGAGGTACTTATATTACTGGGTGTTCTTTTTAATTTTATCATTTTTACTGTGTCAGCTTTTATTATCATTAACAACTAGGCTCGCAGACTCAATTGTGTCCCAGCAGGATTTCAGATTATTCCTCAAATTACAGCAATTTGTCATGATGTCAATGTTTTTTAACCTATAACCCTAGGTTACCTACAGAGTCTGCAGAGACCGAGTTTCACATGCCACAGATTCAATTTATATTGTGTGTAAACAATTAGAGTGCTTCACAAACAAACAAAAGGCAGGCAAAGTCAAAACTAAGGGTCAAAGTCTAGCTTTTTGTGAATCCATTCTAATGGGATCTTTTTCCACAAACAGGATGTAGGCAATGCAATAGTATTGTCTCTTTACCATGAAATGAAGTAGGAGTGAGTTAGACTCTTGTTAATGGCAGAAACTCTACCATTGGTGGCAGCAACAGAATTTAGAAGAATCACTGTTACTACTAGTATTTCTCATGATAGGTGACTTTAAAAGTTTTCAAGAGTATTAATGGTGTTAGAGAAACAAGCAAAATGGTCTTGAAGCTGAAAGAATGTTCTAGTTCAGGGACACCCAAAGCTGGGGAAGAGAAGGGAGGAGAGTGACTGTTGATCCTCTGGTAGCTTGTGTGATGTCCCCAGGTGTCCTCAGTTCTGGGGATAGGGACAGGTGGTCCGAAAGCCCTGAATCAGCCGTGCCTCCTGTGGTAGCCAGAGCTGTCTTACAGGACACAACTGTACTGAGGCTTTCTCGCACAGACAAGCTGTAGGATAACTCAGCTACAGAGTGGAGGTTGGGACAAATTTACCATCTTCACAAATTGCATGGGGTGTTGAAGTGACTGAGAGGGAATCTGATCGTTAAATGTAATGTAAAATTGTATTTCTCTTGTTCTCTTTTTATTCCTTTGTTACTATTTCAAATACTGCAACCGTATGTTTACCTGCTTTTTTATTCCTGAACTTTGCCTGTAACAAGGTGATCTCACAGAATCAGAATGATTGAAGGTGGAAGGGGCCTCTGGAGGTCACCTGCTCACCCATGCTCAAGCAGGGATACCTATCACTAGTTACCTAGGACCATGTCCACATGGTTTTTGAATATCTCCAAGGACAGAGACTGCACAACCTCCCTGGGCAACCTGTGCCAGTATTTGGTCACTTTCACAGTAAAAATTGTTTCCTGATGTTCAGAGGGAACCTCTGGTCCTGTCACTGGGCACCACTGAAAAGAGGCTGGCTCAGCCTTCTTTGTGCCCTCCCGTCAGGTGTTTATAGACCTTGATAAGATCCCCTGAGCCTTCTCTTCTCCAGGCTGAACTATCTCAGCTGTCTCAGCCTTTCCTCATAAGTGAGGTGCTCTAGGTGCTTCATCATTGGTATGGCCCTTTGTTGGACTCTCTGCAGTCTGCCCATGTCTCTCTTGTACTGGGGGGCGCAGAACTGGACACAGCACTCCAGGCGTGGCCTCACCAGTGCTGGGTAGAGGGGAAGGATTGCCGCCCTCCATCTGCTGGCAATGCTTTGTGTAATGCAGCCCGGGATATAAGCAACCTCCTTTGCAGGAAGGGCACATTGCTGCCTCATGTTCAACCTGGTGTTCACCAGGATCCGCAGGCCCTTTTCTGCCAAGCTGCTTTCCAGCTGGGTGGCCCCCAGCGTATATTAATGCTTGGGGTCATTCCTCTCCAGGTGCAGGACTTTGTACTTCCCCTTGTTGAACTTTGTGATCTTAGAGTTATTGGGCAAATTCCAGCTATTCCAGTGAATAACTGGGAGCTTTCCAGTTCACTCTCTTTAATTTGGCAAAAACCCAGTTTTTGTTACAGAGCTGGGTCATGTAACCTCCCCCAGCACTATAAAGTGCTGGCTTTGGGGACTGGTGGTGTGGAAATGTGAGTTTTTAAGAGTAGAAGGAATCATAGATCATCCTGTGACTTGAAAATACCAGATCTTCCCAGGTGTACTCTCCATTGTGTTTCAAGGACAAATACAGCTTCTCGAAAATTTTTTCCTATTGGCTGTTATATTTCCTTCATTTGATTTTCATTACAACCAAATGCCATCATTATTTCATGAGATTACATTGTGGTATTTGAATGATGTCATTGTAAGGTCTTAATGATCTCATAGACATACAGTAATTCAAGCAGTAGCAATTGCTGGTATGGTCATATAAGGCTGTTAAATGTAAATATGAAACCTTAATGAGGCATCCATAAAATGTAAGGTCTGGTATATACTAGTTCTGATTGCATTTTTCCTGAGAATTTGCTAGAAGTCTAGTAGTGCTACAGAAATGTCATGCTGTTAAATACTACTATTGAAGTTTTTCCTAGCTTCAAATAACAAAATTTCCATTAGCCACATTGTTTCTACAGTCCTGTGTCTGTATTGTTTCTTTTTGATATATCTACCACGGTGATAACAGCAGTTATTTCCAAGGGCTGGGGTGATTTTGCCTCTTTAAGCAGCTGCATTGCTCCCAAAATGTGTTTTCTGGTTGTATGTGATTCCTCATTGCTGGTGATGGAAGCTGTGAATGGGCTTATCCACAGTTTTGTTTGCCAGCAACAGGTATGGGACTCTGGCTTTCTGATTACTGTGACCTCAAAGGTGGAAGGACTGATACTTAGTGGCCTTCGTAAATGAATTTCCATACTCTCTGAAGCACCATTAACATTTTCACCCCCACTAAACATGTCTTTCCATTTGGTTGTGGATTATTTCCATTTTGGAAAATTTGCATAATGTGGCAAAATATGGAAATCCGACATTACTACTTGTGCACTTCGGTCTGAAATGTGATCTGCAAAATGCTGAATTTCAGAATGGTGCAATTCAAATTTGTTTTGTTCAGAATACAGAACCACTGTAGTGAACATTGTTTCCTGCAAAATGGCTATTCCTGGAAAAAAAACTTGGTAGTCTTTCAGAAGTTTGAGATTTAGGAGACTTGGCTATAGGAAATCACTTGCAGTAAAGTGAAATCTTAGTAAATCCTTGTTATGGTGAGCACCCTGTGGTCAAGGGTCATTCTGCCAAAGTGAGGGTGAAGGTGTCAAGCTCAGAGGTCACCCAGTAGATAGAAATGATAGATTTAGGATTCTTGGAGCATTAGACCTCTAAACAAATTATTTTGGTGTAGTTGTGCAAGAAGGAAAAAAATAGCTTTCTGGGGAAACCTTGACTAGAACAGAATAAACTGAAAATGGTTTTATTATCAAAAATCTCTACAGTTAAAAATAGTTGTTTTAGTGAAATACAGAGGCTGAATGTGGCAGCTGTGCAAAACGGGGGGATGGATTGGCAAAAATCTGGTGTGTTGTCTTCCAGACCCCTAGTTCTGGGGGCCGTAGCTGTGGTTAAGAAATGAGAGGCTCTGCCTCCTTGGGATTGCAAGAGCCCTTTTCCCCCCAGTCTTCAATCTCAATCCCCACCTCAGCCTAGATAAAAGACACCAATGAGACTGCAGTTCTCTTAAGTGTTATTTCATAAATATGAAGTAGAGATCAAACCTCTGTGTTCTCAGCCTCTCTGTCACTGTAAGCAAGTAGCTAGTGAATGGCATGCCTTTAGAAAGGGATTTCATTAGCCACAGTGTTATTAAAGAACTATTAAAGAAAGTTTAAAAAGTTATTAATATTAATATTAAATTTATTAATATAATATATAGTATATTATATATAATATAATATAATACATATAATATATAATATAAAATATAGTATAATAATATAATATATTAATATAATGAATATTAATATTAAAGTTATTAAAGAAAGTTAAGCTTTCAGGATAAATGGCTTTTGTGTTTTCTATTTTACTTACCTATATATATAGATAGATAGATAGTTTACTGTGCCTTCTCTGAAATTATATTGTATTAAATACTGGTTTATTAATGTGTTTTCTGGTGAACTTGAACTGCTCACCTCTATCAGTTACATTGGCACAAATGAAAGCTAAATCTTCCTGGTTTGCTATAGATAAATTGAATAATTAAGAAGCTGCTCTTAATTACTGTCCAAGGAGTCATAGAAATTACAGTTCTACGTGTGTGACTAAGTAAGTCTTTAGATTAAATTTCTTTAAATAGAACTGTGCAAAATGCACACTGCCAGAGGTTTCTGCCACAACTTATTTGAAAGAATCTTTTATAATCTAATTGTATCTGGTTAAAATGTTTAAAAGTGCTTAACTGATGTGAGGATGAGATTTATGGTTAGATCCTAAACAGGGCTTAGGTATATGCTTAAATACAAAAGTGATAAATGCAAATATATGTCATCAAGCTCATCGGCTGCCTATTTGTGGGAATGGCTACACTTACTAGGTTGTTCCAATTACTCCACTGAGTTTCTGAACCTAAGTAGGGAATTATCCTGGAAGCTCAAGCCAGGCTTAGAGTATTCCTCGCATGCATACATTTAGCTCAACAAAAGATGCAGCTGTATTTCCTTTTTGTTAGTTTTTGACATTGTGTTAAGATGGGTTAGCTTCTACAGGGGGTGTGTGCAACAGTAGTATCTGGAAAGGAAGAAGACTAGTTATACAAGGAGGTAGGTAGGATTTTTAACAGCTTATGCAGGCTGGCAGTATTTGTGGACGAAGTAGAGCAATGACAGCTAAGGATCAGTGGTACTTAGCTATGGGATAATCAGAGCAAGTAAGGATCACAGGCAGTCTCAGCAATCAGGCTGTGAGGTAGGTAATGACTGAGATAAAAATGGCAGTAGGTGCGTTGATGGAGGATTTCTATGACTAAAGAGATTACATAAATGACAGTAGATATGAGGAATGGCCTACAGTCATTAGCATATGTAATTTTGTGGTTATGGTGGACAGTTTTAATCCCAGATCCTACAGCTCTCCCAGCCCCTAAGGTACACAAGACTTTTCTTTTGGCCCTTACAGCCCACACATGGGGGATTGAAGGACATCCCTCCTGGTGCATCAAGGTTGTTCAGAGAAGTAGTCGCCTCTACAACAGCCAGTCTTCTGCTGCTGGGGTCTGCAGTGTTGATCCTTTTCTGCTGCACCCACCTTGTCGACTTTCAAATTTTTCTGTATCCCCTCAAAACTGCCATGACCCACTGCTTTGTCCCTGATGTCCTAGACTGCTTGCTTCTTGTTTTACTGCCTCCATTCCAGTCCTCAGATCACTGGTCACTGTGCCCTTAGGTGTGGTGTCTTGTAGATGGTCTTTCTCACTGCTCCCCAGGGAGTTGTTCTTTGAAGCTTAGAGACACTGTACTCTTTTCTTTGATTTATAATTGTCTTAAGCATACCATTATTGCATTACTTTTCCCATGCTCTGGTCTTTTCGTTGTGCTGGCTCAGCAGTTCATTAGTTGAAATTAGTTCATTCTGTTACAGACTAAAGATGTTTTAAGGCCTAACACTTATGCTTGCTCAGCAACTGTGTTAGCCCCTGTCTAGCTATAAGTACGGTTAAATATAGTTTTGCAGGGTTTAGCAAAAATTGTACCATTAAGCGGCCACCCCTCCCCTTCCTTTTTGTTAAAGTGGTTAGTGACATGCTAGGGCTTGGTTTTTGCTTAGCAGACCTTTCTCTTCCACCAGGAAGTTTGGCCTCTGTTGGGTGAGGGCTCCTGCTCCCTCATTTGCCAAGTTGAATTTCTTCTTACTCACCATTACATCTAGCTGTGGTTCTGGATCCAATTTGATGACCGTTTCTTTTATGTGCATAAAGCAACTGCAAGTGCAAAAACTTGAACTGACCTCGAGTTGGGCTCAAAAAGCCCAAAATTTTCTTGCTATGTTGAGCGTCTCAATCACTTAGACACAGATTTGTGTTCTTTTTAGTTGGGATCATTTCTGGTTCCACAAGTACTGCACTTTTTTGTTCACACCTGGTGCAACTTCAGCAGGAAGTATGGTAAATGTCCATACCTAGAATTGTTTTCTCTTGAACTAAAATGAAATTATATTGGAATTGCCATACGAGCCATCAGCATGCTATTATATAATAGGGTAAGACTGTCTCCCAGGTTTTTCAGGGAGTATTTAGTGACACGAGCTATTAGGACTGTATTCATATTCAGGCTGTAGGTGTTATATCAATAAGCATCTCTCCTTTGTGATCTTATTTGAGACCTTTAAACTGTAGAAAGGAACGTATGTGCCTTTGTGTTTAGTGTTTCAGGGTGCTGACTCTAGGGAGCTTGACCAGTTTCCGTGCTGGATAAGCTGAGCACTTCACCCCCCATTTCCAGATTCTCCTTGGGGCCAGGTGCCTCTGCTGTCTTCATTGCAACACTTAATTTGTAGGTCCTTAGTCCTTTATTAGGTTGCAAAGTCAATTAATAACTTCCCACTTACAGTCTCCCTTGTAAGTATAGTTCAAAATGAGCAACATGTTTTCCTGTATTTAATTTGCACTTACTATGTCTTGAGCCACAATAAAAATAATTCCTTTTGAGGCTGTGCTTCCATTCCTTTCAACTTATTCCCATAAGGAGTCTTCTCGCTCATTGTTTACCTTGTCATTCTCTGTTTCCAGTGCCAAATTAACTTTGTGATTTGTTCTTTTATCTGAATTTTGATTCCTGCTGTTGGTATGAGGGTGGCCAGAAGTGGAACACAAAGTTTAGATGCATTTGCTGCTTACTGCAATGTAGTATGAGGTTTCATACTCCTCAAAATTTGGGTTTTAGCATGTCTTGCAAACTTCTTTTTTTTTTTTTTCTTCATTCAGTTCTACCTTTCTGCTTACAAATTACTTTTTTCCTCACACCATTGAATGTGTTTGTTTTCTGTCAGGTGGTCTTTTTCTTTTTTAATAGCTTGAATTTATTTTTACCTTTTGTTTTACTAAGTGAGTATTACTTTAGAGATTGCAGCTCTTACAGCAGGTGCAGCATTTTTAACCACACTTGAGATGCTACAGTAATTTAAATATTAGGATAATCTGGAGGAAAGGCTAACAACAAAATCATTGTTTATATTGACGCAATTTGTTTTTTGAGAGATTTCTTCTCTCTTGAGGCTGTATCAACAATACTGCAGTAAATTTTATGTACAAGAACAAATTCAGCTCTGTATAATTTTCTAGAACAGCTTTTTTGTTCTGCGGCAGTTCCTTCTCACTGGCCCAGGATGGCTGGGGTCTGCAGGCGCTCCCGAATCACTGAATTCACGTGCCATCTTAGTTATTGTAGAACAGAGAAATGTGTAACTGCTCTTTCTGGTGTAAGGTAATACTGGAGAAAAAGCTGTTAGCACTGTGCCTAGCTTAATTAATTGAACACCTTGGTGGATGGAAGGAGTCAGGATGAATGTCCTGTCATATGTCACATCATTTCTCTGCAGTCTTGTGAAAGGCATAGTCTTTTGGGCTAAGTTCCCTTCAGAGCTGTCATCTTCATAGGAAAGTGTGTAGAATGCAAAGACAGTAATAAATGATCCTGTACGTTGATTTCGTTTAATAGACTTGCTACGTGCAGGAAGTGTTCTTGAATTATTATTATTTCCTGAAATATTTTGAGTTCTGAATTAGTGAAATGTTAGGAAGAGTGGCTGTGGTTTGCTTTTTAAGGTGAAAGCAAATACAATCTGCTAATTTGATTTGATTTTTGATTATTTGCTTAAGTCTCAAAAAAGTTTTAGAGGTGTTACAAATTCTCAGGCAGCTTCTGATATTTTATGGCAGGTCATAGTATTTAGAAGAATTTAATCTGTTTCCTTTCTTGATCTTGTGCAGAAAGTTTGTCTCTTTGTACCTGCTTTGATGTCTTTTTCTCTTGATTTTTTTTCTGTTGAAATTGTTCAAGCTCCATCTCTTCAGGATTTCTATATCTTATTAGCTTAATCCTTTCAGAATGCTGATCTTTGGAAGCTGTTTTAGAAACTGGTTTCCTTTTACAGTGTTTTGAGTGCATAATAGCCTCACCGCACAGGTGCCGCATCAGGATACTGCTTCAATGTGTGTTTGTCCATTGCTGTTCAGGAAGGATGTACGTGATCCTTAGCGTGGGTTTGAATACGGCTTTCACTTGGCTCCCTCCCTCTCTTGCACAATTCATTGCACAATGTTAATTCCTTGCACAAATATATGCATACAAGCGTGTCTTCAAAGTCTAAGGGAGTTCTGTCAGTGCTTGTGTCCCTGCTCTAAATTCCTTTTTAAGGCCAATTTCTGATCTGTGTTTTATAGCATCATTTCTTAGGATTGTCCAGTACCTCTAAGTGACAGTTAACACCATGTGCCTATTTGCAGGTTCTCTGTTAGTCTCTTTTCAGGCTTTCTGGGCTAGCTTCATGTCCCACTCCAGAGCCTGACATCTACAAAGTTATTTGGGATGTGAATCATCTTGTTTTAGGGTATGAAGTTAGTTTTGTAATTGCTGCCCTGCCTGGCTATGGAGTGCTTTAGTGCCTGTGATCTGTTCATCATGATCAGCCACTGAAACACCTTCCCTTTGTGATATCCAGCCCTTTTCAGCAGGATTTTAGCTATCCTCCTTAGGACCTAATGCTGCTTTGCAGGTTCATTACTTTTTAATAGTGTGAATAGATTTCCTGCTTTTTGTGTGCATTAAAGGATGTAATAACAATGTTAGTTTGGATAAACTGTATGCATCACAATTTTATAGGCTGGCATAAAGAGGCATACATTTTAAAAGTTTTTCTTCCTGCACAACAGTAGAACATGGTAGTGAGTTGCTGACGTTGTAGGGTAATTCAGAGTGAGGATGCTGTCATGGGTATCACTTTAGAGAGAAAGTGCCCTGTATGCACCAGGCAGTGCTAACAAGGTACATGCTGCCTCATGTACTAGGTATGAGGCAGCATGCAAGTGATGCTCTAAGTATTTAAATTAATTAACACCTGTATAAAGTATTTATAAAACTAACCTAAGTTTGCAAAATAAATAGTACGTTTTCTCCAGCATGTAGTGCAATGATCCCAACCCCAACATAGTATTTCTCATTTGGAATATATATACATATATATATTTATATTTGTATTTCAGATTGAGAAACCGTAACAGAGTAACATTTCTTGTAAGTGAAGGCTAAGCTGGAAGCATTTGTTTCAACAGTTGTCCCAACCCTGCGTTCCTCCTCAGGCTCCAGTTTTGTTTGCCCATCAGTGTGCCTAGCTTGCTTGGCAGTGACAGGCCCTGTCAGTGACAGGTTTTCTATTTGGGACTTATCTCAAACCCTTCTTCTAGAAGGCTATAGTTTCTACACTGTCTGTTCTGTGATGCTGTTTGCTGCGGAGCAGATAATCTGCCTAATGTTTCAGAGGGCATGGAAGCTTGTTTTAGGAACAGATGAGATTTATTAGCTTGGGAACAGTGTCTTATAATTATCATCATTGCTCAGCAGTCCTGCATCAGTCATCCATCTGATGACTGTAGTAGGGAAGATAGTGTTTATGCACATGTAATTTTGGGTTTAAATAGGCAAGTCAGTGGAAGAGTGAAAAAGAAGCACAAGGAAGGAAAATGCCTCACAGCCAGAATTAGTGCTTGGTCTTTGATTCCCCATCCTGTGCTCTTTCCCTTGGACCACTCTTCCCATTCCTGACGCAGTCACTGAATAGGCTTAATCTCCAAATTAGTCAGTTCTGGGAAAACTTCCAGCTTCTACTTTTGGCATTTTGCCTGTTCTTTCTGCTTTTCCTTCCCCCGTCATTTTGCAACCTTGCTTTCCATCTCTCCAGCTAAATCTAGATCCTGCTGGAATCTGTTACGGTATTCTGAAATTTGCCAAGTGAAGACTTGCCCCTAGAGTGTGCAGAACTCACGCTGTCCATGTTGATCAGAATTTCTTCATGCTCTTGTTAACTGGTTCCTTGCACTCATTAGCAAAGAGATTGCAGGATTTGCTTTAGATGTGATTTTAAATGACTGAAGGCCAAGACAAAGATGCAGTCACTGTCTCTGATAGAGTGTTCCAGTGCCGTCCAAGGCTGTGAGCCCACAGGAGTTTGGCCCTTCTGCGCTTTTGCCGTTTGCCAGACGCTACTACAACTTCTGCCTGGTAGCTCCAGCTCTTTGGCTGCAGGCTTGCTCTGACGAGGCTCAAGCCAGTAGATAGGAAACTGTTTATCTTTCCAATATCTTCCTTTCTTGGAGGGAACACCTGAAAGCAGTGTCCAGTGTAGGTTTGCCAGACTATGGATTAATGTGCTGTTGTGGAGCTAGGAGAGGGCTGTGGCGTATGCAGCTGCAGTGGTAGGATGGGGAAACCTACTGCTTCCCAGCCAAAGTGATACAGTGGCCCCAGAGAGGACCTTGTATCACCCTAGGGCACAGGGATGTCATAGCTCAGGGCATCTGTTCTGCCTCATGGGGATTTCTTGCAGGGGCCATTACATCCAGATATCCTGGCTGCATTCTCTTGGTTAAAGAAAAGGTCATTAAAATAGGTACAGGGCTCCCCATATTAGTTAGCTCCACCACTAGCACACCAAAAAAAAGTGAAACTGCTGGTTTCTATGTGGAAAACTATGAGCATGGTGTAGATTCAGTTCATCCCATGCTCTGGCTTTCTCCAAACCTTAAAGTGGCTCTGACTCTGCTAAGAATCCTTATGCAATGTTCACTGAAACAGACAGGGTGAAAAATATTGAAGGAAGTCAGCTTCTGTAATTTAAATTACTCAATCATAATTTTTAATTGTTTGCTTTCTAAAATTGCCATGTGCTGGGAGGCATTAGTTTTATTCTGTGTCTAGAGTATGTAGGCTAAAAATAAATTCTTTCTTCTGGGGAGGTGTACTTTTTAGGTTTCACATAGCAAAAGGTAGTGTGTTGAAGAAACCTCCCCTTTGTGAATAATAGAATATTTTCTAATTGTGATAAGCAGCCATTAGGTTTTTCAGAATTGTTGGGCTACATCATAATTTTTAATATTAAATATTCAATTTAATATACAGTAACTGAAAAGTGTGTATTGAAATATCAATTAAATACTATAAATGTAAAGATTCTAAACAATTACTGTTGAGGTGCTAGAATAAGACAAAATTATTTACTTTTTATGTAGAGCTAGGATTGATACAATTTTTCTTTTATTACTTTTTGTGTTAACCTTTGGCAGTACCTGTTTTTGTTTAGCTGTCAAAGAATCAAAAATGGAATTCATAGAATCATAGAATGGTTTCGGCTGGAAGGGACCTTTAAAGGTCATCCAGTCCAACCCCCCTGCAGTGAGCAGGGACATCGTCAGCTAGATCAGGTTGCTCGGAGCCCCGTCCTGCCTGACCTTGAATGTTTCCAGGGATGGGGCATCTACCACCTCTCTGGGCAGCCTGTGCCAGTGTTTCACCACCCTCACTGTAAAAAATTTCTTCCTTATATCTAGTCTAAATCTGCCCTCCTTTAGTTTGAAACCATTACCCCTTGTCCTGTCACAACAGGCCTTGCTAAAGAGGTTGCCCCCATCCTTCCTATAGCCCCCATTTAAGTACTGAAAAGCCGCAGTAAGGTCTCCATGCAGCCTTCTCTTCTCCAGGCTGAACAACCTGCACGGTAGTGCTGTATATTATGTTATATTTGGCTATTTGGCAAATATGAAGGGGACTATTCAGAAATGTATGGAAATACAGAATTTTATTAAGGCAAACTCTTACCGGAGTCATTCATGATGCACTTGTTACTATCACAAAGCTATTGGATTAATTCCTTCACAAGTAGGCATTGTATAATGAGACATACTTGTATGTCTGCAAAATACCAATGGTGGAGAGATGTTTGTACCATTGCTACTTTAATCACACATGAGGGAACCTCCTTCCAAGGCGCTCAGCTCGTGCTGAGGTCTCTGCCACAAGTGCTGGACCGTTTCTAAGGTCTAACTTGTTTAAAGTTAGCTTGGGTATTTCTGCTGCAATTTGCAATGTAGATCTAGTCTCAGATATAGGGGAGGGTATGATCCAGACTGAATGTTCATTCTGGATAGAAGTACTACGAGAGGACAGCAGAGAAAAACACCATTTTAAAGTTAGCATTCTTAAATAGAAGTAAAACTACTTAAACCCATCTTATCCCCAGCTCAGAGCTCTAAGTCCCTCCTCTGTCATGCCGAGTAGGGTTGGAGGGAGACCAGGGGAGTAGCTTTTTATCGCATTATAATTCTTTATGGCTTTATCCTTTTAAATGAAAGATGGCCAATGAGCTCCAGTATTTCTGAACAGATGTATGACTGTACTGTATAACCTTATTTTCCTGGACATTACGAGTAAATAAATGAACAGCAAAGCTAATTTGCTGACGGCCTTACTGGAGAAATCAGTAGCTGAGCTTTTCACATCTCTATACATAAACTAGATATACATAAAGGGAGAGAGCATCTGCCTCATGAATATTCTCTTTTGGTGAGAAAATCCAATGGCAATGAAATATAACTGTAAGGGGTTGGCTAAATATTTTGTTGTATTTTTCCGCAGCTGATTAATTGTGTGTGTTACTTCATCTGAAGATGAGAAGAGAGAGTTCACTCCATTTTACGCAATTCGCAGACGTTAGGATATGGTTAGAAGCAAATTCTGTCAAAGCCCTAAAAAACCTACAATGACTACACAAACATTAAATTAAGGTAATATTTTAAGATAGTCTGCTTTTGGTGTAATGTATGTTAACTTCTAAGGATTTTTAACATCATAGTGCTTTAAATCTTTTGTTCTTAAAAAATAATTATTTCAAGGTTCTGTGCCAATTCAAAATTCAGTTCCATTTCATTTGAAGTCATTGTGTTTTACTAAATGAAGTACAGAATGACCTGTATATGAAAAGTTTTGTTAGACAAAGAAAATATTTCAGTATTCAACCACTGTTCCTTTCGACTGCAGTTCAAGCTTAATTGTTCTAATTCAGACTGAGTGATGAATTTGGGAGTAGTAAAATGGGTTCCAGATATTGAGAGTTTAAATTATTAAAGGCTGTGCTCTGATGTAACTTTCTAACAAAGCTAAATAGAAGCTCCTTGTGAGAATGTGTTTAACAGAAGAACTGCAGGAGCAAAACAGGATGGCCATGGATTCAACAGGTGTTTATAAATAAGACCATGCAGGAGCTCTTATGACCAATTAATTACCTTCTAACATCTAATTCTTCCCTCTCTCATCCTGCAGTGCTTCCTGATGGAAATGCAATCAGCAAACACGATCAACAGTTATTAAGCCGGAGTTTTGTGCTCATCTTCTTCAATTCGTTACCACTGTTAGGCTACACTGTTACCAAATCTGACGTTCTCAATCCCATTTGTATCTTTGCTAGTTTTGATTCTTCTTCAGCCTTCTGTCTCCCTCCTGCTTCAGTTTCTGGCTCCTTCCTTTTTTCTTTCTCTACCTTCCCTTTCCTCCAGTCCTTCTCCCCAAAACTGACAAAGTGAAATACAGGTTTCCTCCTCTCATCAAATGATTTTCTCTCCCTATCCTATCGGGTTTTTCTCCTCCTGGCACAGATGCAGTTTTTGTTTGCTGTGCTCCCTTTAACTCGTCTATTTTCTTACTGACACCTGCAGTCTGTACTGGCATCTGTGTCATGCCTGCTGTTGTCTTTGGGCATGCCCTTTCCTCCTGTCTTTTACTTTCCTCCTTACCTCTCACTCTCCACTGACTCTTGCACTGAACATCTTACTCTTTAGAATGCTTCTTAATATGCTTAGTCTCTTACATCTTTGGGGAGGAGGAAAAAAAAAAAAGAAAAAGCTCTTGACCTGCTAGCCAGTCTTCCTCCTTTTACCACTAAGCTTGCTCTATTCTTGTTATGCAGTTATTTTTCAACCTCTTGCATCCAGTTTTTTATTGCTGCTTTCTACAGAGTCTCTAATGACCTTCTTTTGAGGAAAGCTCAGAACCAGGACTCCATCCTCATTACTGACTCGCTGTTTACTTAAGTGTCTCTGCTGAGCTGTATGCCGCTCTTCCATTGTATAGTTTGCTTGTAAATTCTTTAGAATAGGGCACTCTTTTTTAAATTTTTTTCTTTTTTTTTCTTCTGTGTTTATACAGTATTCAGCTCAATTAGTGGGTTGTTTTAGGAGTGTAGGACTGTGAGCAACATGCAAGTAAAAATAACTGATATGTTTTTGATCAAAGGTTCCTTTCCCCCCACCATGTCCCTGGATATTTGACCAGATCAGATTATGTAGGTTATCAGTGGGACTGATAATAAGTAGTATTTTAAAAAGGTAGAGCTAGTTATCCACAAACATTCTCTCACAGATTTGCATTGTGCTACAAATGTAGAGCAGAATTTTCCTAATTTTTCTCATGTGAACTGACCTACTTAAGTCAGTGGACAACTAATATTTGCCACACAGTAAGGATTTGGATCATAATCTTGAGGAAAGCATTTGCATGTACACAAGGAATCTTGTCTAGTGTTGTTGTTAAAGGCTTCCTCCTCATTCCATTCCTACTCATGAGATTTTTTTTTTTAACTGAAAAGTGGGAAGTACAAGGTAAGCATGATCTGACCCAGATGTGATGCCTAAGGAAGTTGTCTACGAACCTCTCTAATTCAAATGGTGAGATGAGAAAATTATCTCTGGATGGGAGTTATTATTTTGACTTCACAAAAAAAAAGTCCACTTGGGTCCTAGAAAAAATGAAAACACTCTCTAACTGCTTAAATTACACCTAACAAAAGGGGGAGGAGGCTCAAAATGATAGCCATAGAAATCATAAAATTTCAACTGATTGAGAAAAAATAAGGGGCAGTGATTGCTGAGCTTATGTGGAAGGGTAGGAACATTCTCTCAGGCACTGTAGAAATTGCACATACCTGGTGACAGAAATTCAGAGGTGTTTACAGAGAAAATGATTTGCAGGGCTTTTCACAGACTGTCAGTGTGGCTTTTTTGAGACTTTACACATCATTCACATAATAAATTATCTATTTTCTATAATAATAATTTTCTGTATAAATATTTTTTCTTGGAAAGGGGAGAACACACATTCATTTTCCATATATTTGTAGTTATAAATTTTTCCTATGCATTTTTACTCAACTGTTGCTTGATTTTTTGGGATCAAATGCCCTGAAAGGTGACATTTCTTCCAGTTTCAGGAGTCATAGCAATTGGAGGAAGCTGCTCAGTGTTACCTCCACAGAGGAATCCACACTCTCTAATGCTGCATATCTAACTTGGGTGCCTGGCTGAGAAAATTAAGCATCCAATATACAAAACAGAGAAAGAGAGGTTTCTGATTCAGATGCTCTTAATTGCCCTCCAGAAGCTACATTGAGTACATAGAGAGCTTAGGTTCCTAACAGAGGCATCTAGGTTATTTTTCTAAGACCAGACAGTTTGACTATCTCCTGCACAGATGCTGAAGGGAAGAAGAATCTTTCTAAGATCAGATTGGTCTAACCGTGACGTTAAATAGTGGAGTGTATACTTGCTGTTTGTTGTACTCTTTGCCACTGACTTCAGTGGAGTTGGGATTTAAAGTGCATTGTATTGCTCATGTGTATCGCTTGCAAACCCTTTAGTCTTTGGAAGAACAAATCCAAGATGATAAAATAATGTGTTGGGGAAGGGCAAAATAAACCAGTTCCATCACATAGATTAGGGTCATTTTAGAAAAAATAAATATCAGTATTTGCAAGGCCTTCTTCCTCATTTCAATCGAATTCTAGGTATGTTTTCTCATTCATTGTATTTATAGGTTCTCACAGTTACTTTCTGAACTGTAGTTAGTATTATCATCAAGCATTTTTGCTGTACTCGCTTCCAGTAAACGGGTAGAAAATTCAGAATAATAGAATTCACTATTGTCACCTGCTGCTGGCAGGACTGGATCCTTGTTTTGGGATACCACCTTGGACCTAAGGCTTCAGCTGTGTACCAGGCCACGCATGTCCATATGGAAAACATTGCTGATCACGAGGCAGCAGATCCCGGTTGGTTTGGTGTTGCTTCTGGCATGCTTCCTCCCTAAACTGAGAAAGAGAATTGGGTTTGTGCATGGCCTTGAAAAGTTGATGGTACCAGTGTGTAAGCAGACAGGATAACCTGAAGTTGAAAGGATTTGGTACATGAACAAGCATGGGCAAAGGCAGCAAGTGAGCGCAGAGGATAGGGCAGGCACTGGAGGGCTGCCAGTACCCCCGCTGTATTGACTGATGCTCTCAATGCAGAAATAACATTTCTAGTACTGGCACCTACAGAAGCTGCATATAAACAAAATGTGTTCTATACAGGTGCAAGTACTGAATAACTTATTTTACTTTCCTACCTTCTCAAGTGTGAAGATTTTATAATATTTACTTGTCAGGTTGAAGATAGCTTTGTTTTATTTTGTTTCATCAATGACAAAGGGAAGAAGGCCATTCCATTGCTATTTGCCTTTCTCTCCCAACCTTACTTCATCCTGAAATTAGATGTTAATCCCTGGGCAGGTTTTTGCATCATTCTCTACTTTTTCCAAAGTCCCATTTTATAGTAATAGCAGGGTACTTAAATTTACCTTCAAGAACCACATGTCCTTGCTTCACTGAAAAGAAACAAAACCCCCCCAAACTGTGCAAGATTCATGCAGGATTACACAAAGTGCTGTAGTAATGCTGACAACTGAATTGTATTTTGTGTGTTCAATTCCAGGGCCTAAACCACAGGACCATTCTTCTGTCCTCTAAATTGGTTTTGGGATGGTATATTCCCTTTCCATGCTGTAGTGGTGGCTTTGGTACACAGCCATTTGCTTTCTGTTCAATTTTCTAAACTTCAGTGGTGCTTATACTTTTTCAGAATACACGTCTTCTGCAGCAAACAGTTCATGGTTTCATGAACAGATACTGAAAGTTTAAGGAAGCTGCTTGTCTATAATGTAAGCCATTTAACATTTGGAATAAGGAACAAGCTTTGTTTTATAATGTAAGTATGTAATTTTCCTCTTCTACTTGTTTTCCTATTTCTGAGTGTACAGATTTCAACATTGCTTTTTCAAGGTGATGTGATAATGCAGTGAATGAAGGTAGCAGGTCTCAGAAAACCCCATGACCTGTGAGCATTCCCTTTGTCCAGCCTTCCTTTCCTGTACAGGGAAGCCCCAGAGATTTTTTCTGGCCCTCGCTTTTTTCATATTTTGTAATTTGTCTTTCATCTACAAAACTGGCAAAAAATAAAAGATAAAGAACAATTATTTTATCCTTCTTTTGCTGAATAGTTGCCTTGCCTCTGACAATTCTGTTTGCATAGGCAGGTACTTGGCAATTTCAGTAATATTTATACAGGCTGACATTGAACGACTGTTGCTTTTGCTGCATATGACAGTATGGACTAGCACAAAATTGTGGTCGCAGGTTAGTGTGCAGTATGTGTCAATGCAAACCCATTTAAGCAGCTTGAAGTTTTTTCTCCCACATCCCCTCCCTTAATTTTTTCATTGCCCATCTTACCAGCAGAAGAGCTAAAATAATTACCTGCAGTCTCATTTTTCACTTTACTACATGCAGATCTTGTGCGGTTGGGCAGCGAGCGGCTGACTGGGAGGGGCCTGCTCTGATGCAGCACAGGCATATGACAGCAGTAGCAGCAACAGCAATCAGAGCCCTTCTCCGGGCGGGTTTTGCTGCAGTACGCTGATTGCCACTTTACAGCATCCAGCAAGATCCCCAGCAGCAGGCACTTGGAGGAGACTCTGCGTGGGCACTTGTTTAAGGAGTACCTGACTAAACAATTGGGTTATTCTTTAACTGCAGGAGAAGTGCCTGTATTCCCTTCACGCAAGCTCCCTACTGGCTTTCTGCATTCATAATTTGTCGGAGCCGTTTTTCCCTCCGTCCTTCTCCCATTAGTTCTTTTTCTTTCCCTTTTTTTTTTTTTTTTTTTTTTTTTTTCCGATCGTTATTCACCCCCCCAAATCTGTGCTGCATCACTAGCTCTCATTATGCTGTGCTCAGTAGCCCAGTGTGTTCTCCGCCTCTGCTAGGCAGCGGCAGCATGGATGGTGCTCTTGTGACGACCTCTGCTGATGCTATCAGTCCACTGCGGATAGGCATGCTGAGTAATCCTGCTGTAAATGGGCGAGGACACGGACACACGAAAAATTAACCACAGCTTTCTTCGAGACCACAACTATGTGACTGAAGGTAACATAAATACTGTCATTATTCTCTTCTTGTATTGCATATTCTACGCCAGGAATGCACTGTCATGTTTCGAGATGCAGGCTGTTCCTTTTTTTCTTTTTTTTTTAAACAGGGAGACTTTCAATGCATTTTTCTGGGTGTTGTAGCAACAGAATCTGTTTGAATTTGCTGAATCCCAAAGGCATTCTGTCATGCTACGGCAGTATATGAAACTATATGGTCTAAAGAAGGTGTTGCATTGTGCTGAGTTTGTGCTAGTGAGGTGTGCGGCACCTGGCATTGAATGCACAGTAGCTGCAGTGTGGAAGATTGGAAGCAGCTGATTACTTAAAAAAGATGAAAGATTTGAGAGCACTGAAGTAAGAGAAATAATCTGTAAGTTAACTGGTGTAATAGAGGGTATGCATCTCATTTTGGTAATTATAGCCGAGCATCACAGACATTGCTGAGTTGATTGTTCCCTCGAGAACTGTACACATTTAGAAGGGGTATGTAAGCATAATCTTTTGAAATACTGCTGCCTTCTTTCCATCCCCTGTGTATGTGCAAGGTACATGAGAAAAAAAAAAAAAGATACCTTCATCTGAAATCATTCAATGGCTGGTAGCTTATTACATAAAAAGAAATTTTCCTGCAGGCGACACACATTAAATGCTGAGAGAATTTACCTTGAGACCAGTGAAATGGTTGGGCCGGGTACTGATCCATATTTCCTTGCCAGAAAGTTGGTTTGAGAGCAGGCCATTTTAAGATTGGTTGAACAGGAAAAATAATTTGTAGGTACTTGACTCTGCAAAGGTATTTGTATGTGCAGAGTTTAAACAGCACTTTTCAGCAGCAGAAACAGTACTTCAGTGTAGGCTTATATAATATGAACATACTTAACATCAGGGTCAACCAATACTACTTGAGACTCAGTCTCCAGATTCTGTCGTCATTTGATCAATGCTCGGTCACTTAATACTCCCATGCTGCATCCTGAAATGTGATCAGCTGATGCTCTCTTGATTATTGATGATTTGCATTTTTTAAGAATGTATAAAGCAGCAGGATGATTTCCCATACTCGGAACACAAAGCAGATTTTTCAGAAGAAAAATTTTCAAAAGCTGTCTACAGTAACTGTTAACACTGGCCGGTGTAATTGTTTGCTGATCTTGCCTCTGGGACATTCTTTGCATTCTGGTTCATGTTTCGGTGCATTTTTTAATTTGTTTTGAATTTTTGGTTAATGCTTTTTGTCTGAACGATGACTTTGTTTTGAGATGTAGTCATCTGCAATAACATTTAAAGAAACTTTGTCTTAAATTTATAAATTTATGCCTTTAGACTCTGCAAAATGCACAGTATAATTATTACTGCAGTGTACTTGCTACATGTTGAGATTCAGATGTATATTTAATGGGCATGTGCAGCTATGTTAAAATTTGGACTTTCAAGTCTGTCAGTTTTGTAATCAGAGGAAAATAATCCCTTTTGGATTTTGCAAATCAGTATTCTCTCTTGTATGTTATGGGTGTTTTAAAAATTAGATGGAGTGATTTTGTATTTTGGGGGACACTGCTAACACAAATTTTAGATTGTCTCACATTTTATCTTCACTTGATATTTGGATCAGAAGTACTGGATGTTCTTCTGTGATTGCACAAGAAGTAGGTTGTCTACAATGGTCAAAAAATACCTTGAATATCAATGTTGGTCTGTGTTATATTTTCCCAGAAGTCACCATGAAATATGTTGGCATCTGTTTTTGAGGCAGATGAAGTATGGGAAACCTTCAGGAGCAAAGTGTTAGTTCTTCAGCTCTCACTGTGTAATGTTTCTTGGGAATGCTGAGTTGGTCAGCTGTAATAAAATTCTTCACATCTGTTATCCCTGACATTGCCACACCTTTTAAGAGATCATGAAAACATGAGGGAATGGATTATCTATGAAATTTTCCCAGGGACACCTTCAGCTCAAAGACGACCGTCACAAATTTTAATTTCTCATTGATATGCTGTGTTTAAAATGCTTAATGAATACATAAGCTAAACTGATGCTTAAAATGCACTTTATTTGTTCTGTTTTGTTCTTTTTTAAATTGTGTTTAAAGATTTGGCTCCATGAAGCAACCTTCAGCACTTCTCATTTGTAAAAGCCTGAAGTCCTTTCACAGTCTTTGCATTTGATCCTGTGATACATTAGTGCTGCATGTATCATAGTAACATACACAAAGAAATTCAGTTGCAGGCAGTAATGTGTTGCTTTGTTATACTGGAAAATAATTTTATTAGGGCCGAACCCAAGTCTTTCTTTTTGGGTCTTTGGCTTTTGTAGTCTACTGTTTAAAGCAAAATAAATACTTAATATTGTATGCAGTGTATTAGAGAAGTTCCTCATTCATTGTCTGTGAATAACTACAATTCCCTCTTCTGTTTTGAGAGTTTTAAGATTTTGGTAGGGGGTGTCCTCTGTCCTTGCTGCTCCATGCAGCAGACTAAATTAATTTACAAAAGGAGGTGTTTCTGACCTTTATATGCACTTTCTTCCTCTTCATTCCCTGAGGAAAGTAAAGCCAACAATAATCAAGGTGTTGGGTTAACTATAGCATTGCTTTCCTTCTCTTCCTCTATTACTTCTTCAGCGATTTAACAAAAGACAAAACAAAACAACCAAAAACAAAACAACAGTTGACATATGAATTCACAGAGTATAGGAAGACTGTGAGTCGGATCTGATTTGCTCTGCTCTCACTAGTGGACCTAGCGTGTTCCTAATGAAACTGCTTATTCGAGCAAAGTCAAATTTCGTCTTTTTGATAGGTCATTATTTTGTAACGTTGGGGTTTTCTGTATCGAATATGACTTTACCCTGACTATAGAAAACTGAATTGGTTTTTGAATCTCAGAAATTCCTTGATTTGATGGTTGATGTTTGACTGTTGATGTTATCCTGTTTCTGGTAATAGGCGTTACAGACACACGTGTGACAGCAGTGACTACCTGGTCTTGTTTCTCCTGTTACATATGCATATCTGCAATAAAACCAAGTTTTACTGCAAGGAGTTAAAACAAGCAGGACTTGAGTAATGTTGTTGTTGTAAGCCTTAAAAATATGTTGCAGTTGCACAATGGAAAAAGGCAATTTAATTCCAGCAGCAATATTAGGTTTTTCAATGATCACTTTCAAAAGTGGTTTTTGAAGGAACCTGCTTTAATCGGAGTTCTTTTTGTGGAGAAAAGAGAAAAGACCTGATAAGACTTGTAAAGAAAGAGAGGAGAAAAACTTGGAGCCTAGAAAGTATGACCTATGAGGAAAGATTGAACTTTTTTATGTGAAGGTGGTGAAACACTTAGCTATGTTGCCTGGAGAGCTTGTGTTGTTTCTGTCACTGAAGTTTTTAAAAGCAGGTGACATAGATGTCTGTAAGAAATGACATGGGTATAGCTGAGCCTCCCCTGGGGCAGAGGGATGGACTAGGTGACCTCTGAGACCTGTTCCAGCTTGTGATTCATTGCCGAGCTGTGTTTTATCTTTATTGCCTTTTGCACCCCAGCTGTAGGAACCAGCTGCCCACGAGGTGTTGTGTCAGTAAAATGTATTATTTCCACAACACCTTTAGAAGAATAGAAAAGAGTAACATGGGGAAGGAGATGGGCCAGATGAGAGAAACATGAGCCTTCATTACTTACAGTCAAAGTCTGTTAGGGGAGGAGGCAAGGAAATTTTGGACAGTGGGTTGGGAGAAAGGATAAAGGAGGGAAAAGGCTTGTGTGCTTTTTGGGGCAGAGAATATCCTTCAGTCTGAGAGTTCCCTTGACATTACTTGTCCTTAACATTAACGGTGAAACTGATAGGACTGCTGATGTGCTTTGCTGTCTCAGGACCTTGGGATCAGCCACAAAGGATCTGATTCAGAGCAGTGAATTGCGTGGTATGGTAGCTGTATTCCTGACAGGGGCAAAAAGCTGTGGGAAATGAGTGTCGCTCCTTTGAGCAACTGCACTGTTAATTCAGCTAGTCTGTATTTTACAGATTTGATGAGTGACAGAGAAATAATGAACAAAATTCACTGTCCTTACCAAGCTGTGTTAAAGGATGTGATTCATACCCATGAACCCAAATTTATCTGGAGAAGTGCTTCTCTGGTGGCAAAGGCTTTCTGCAGGTTGTGTGCAGACATGTCTAGTGTATCGATTCATCCCTGCGTTTTTATGGATTATTCCTTGTTTTGGGAGGAAATAAAAAGTTGCTTATACTCTGTTTCTAGGGAGAGACAGGTTCCTCCCTTGGTCTAGGCCTGCAAATTGAAGTGAAGCCAGTGAAGTTGCAGAGGTGCAGTGGGGCAGAAGCTGACCTTCACTATCTAGTCATTTATGTGGCCGAATGGTGCAGATTGGTTCCATATGGCTTAACTTCTATTAAAAAGTTAATCATGTTAATGCAGTATTAACCTCCACAAATGTGATATTTGAAGAATAATGAGAATTATCAGTGTAGTGTAAAACATATTGAATCATAACCATGTGAAACGTTTATTATAGCGGATGAAAAAAGACATTTTTTTTCCTAATGACTTTTAAGGAAAATCCTTTGCAGGTACTGAAAACAGATTTTGGGGGCTTTTTTTCCCCTTAACTAAAGCAATTAGTATCTCTGTTTTTCATTAATCAAAATTAAGGAAAATTATCCATTTTCCTCTGCCAAAAATAAATTTATTTATGAACTTGTCTTTTATAAACATCTCACATATAATTTGAATAAGAGCTGACTACCTGAGAGTATTGGATGAATGTAGCAAACAGGTACTGCTCAACTGTCTCAGGCTCACCGTCAATCTAGTCTGTTCACTTATTTCTGAGAATGGCTGGTAATAAGCTTATTAAGAAAAGTGCAAGAGGTAACTCTTCTCTCTTAACCTCCAGCAATTCAGGATTTGTGTTGTGAATATTGATGATTTTTATCTTTTTACAAAACTAATTTAGAAACAGTATCAGAATGACCCTAGAAATTATTGCTCATTCTTATTCTAGTCACTTATGTTATTTATTTTTTTCCTCAAGTTAAGTATGAACAGAGGTAAACCTTGTTAAAGCATAACTTTGCCCTTTGTTAAACAGGATATAGTTATGTCTTTTTGTGCAGGGATTTGATTCTTCTTTCACTCACAGTGCTATTCAGATGGATGTTGTGGGTAGCTTTGAAGATTTGGATTAATAAGGTTTATTCCACCCAAGTGACGTTGCTGGCTTTGTAATCTTTATTCATTCAGCTTAGCTGGGAGAAGCCACGGAGACAGGGCTAGAGCACAGCTGCCACACTGGCTTGCACTGAGCAGTTTGCTCACCTGCTCAAGCCTGCAGCTGGATACGTGGTTCAGCATGCAGGAAGATCAAACATCGGTACTACCCAAAGCTTGGATCTGCATACCACAAACATTTAAGGCAACGTCCATATGGGCAACACAGGGCAGCAATTTGTTCAGGCAAGCCTGGAAAAAACAATATAGGTTTAGCCAAAAGGGATTACACTGTCAGCAATGCTTGCCACTATACAATACCAGCTATACTTTCAAAGTACTCCATAGATAGAGTTTTCATACAACATCTGTTAGACACTCGTAATATCATCATCTGTATTTTACCTGCCAAATCCACTTTCTGAAGAAATCATTAGGAGGAGGATTAGGACAGTTCTAGCCCTAGAGTGGGGATTTGGAGTTTCCTAATTTGCTTTTCCCAGCATTCCCAGAGAGGTGGGACATGTTAGTATTAACTTGTTACTGCCTTCTCAAAAGACCTGCCTCTTCAGGGAAGGAGTTAGTTTAACCACTGGCTGTTAGGTCCTTCTAAGAGAGCACTTCAAGCCACTCTGAGCTGCAGGACATGCTTAAAAGGCATGGAGTTAGCTTGGTTTGGATCTTTGATTAATGTCATGCCTCCACATGACCATTATTCACCAGTGTCATGTGTACTCTGTAAAATATTATCAAGTGTGACTAAACTGGGTTGCAGTCTTCCCCATTTGCCAAGGCATAAATCTCTAGTGCTGAAGTCCTGGTTTTGGTGAGCAATGGCAACCTTGGCTCTCTTTGCATGTATATATAATCAACAGATGATCTCCCACTCAGTAACTAAATAAAAACTATATATAGTTGCTGTGTAGTGTTAGACTTCCTGGAGAAGTGAATAAGATGTATTAACAGAAGAAAAGAACCATCTAGAATATTAGTTACATGATAAACAAGCCAAGCTGGCTCCATGACTGTGAGTACTCAGAGCTGCGAAAGAACCTTGTACCAACCTGGGGCTTTTCTTAGGTGCCAGCAGTGTGCCAGAGTGGCACGAAAGACCAGATGGTTTCAGCAATTTAGCCTATGTGCAGTTTATTCATATGTACATTATGATATATAGAGAAATATGGACTACAAACATTATAAATAGAAATGTTTATAGTATATTTAACTACATAACTCCTATATCTAATAGATTTAGCTTCATATAAACCTCAAAAATGGAAGTTCAGAAGGTCAACGGTACACTGCATGTGTAAGATAAAATGCAGACATAAAATGTGATCTATGCAAGCTCTCTCTCTTTGCCAGATTTCTTTCTAATTGAAACTGACAATTCAAAAGCATTGAATAATGTAAAACTAAACAACACCGTGCAGGTAGAGTCAGTATCATCATTCACTGCAGGAGCAGTTTATTTAGCATACACATCATTATGGAAAGAAAACCATACTTTGGAATATATTTTGTTTTCTATGTAGACCTCATACATTTCAGCAATGTATCATATATTTAAATGGTGAGTTTAGAGAATAACAGATGTGGTTCTTACATCAGTTTAAAATGCGAAACACAATACAATAACATTGACTATTTTATAATAGAAAAAGAATGGAGTATTTTTTATTACAACCATAAAAGGTAATCAGTCCTTACTGCTTACATTGTTTTACTACATCATTACTAGTTTCTGGATCTTTGAGACTTTCCTTCCACAGTTTATTTCCTCCACTGTAGTAAGGCTTTCTATAGAGGAGGATATGCTAAGAGAAGGCAAGGTATTTGCTGGCTAGTATCGGTGTAGTGGCTTTGGCCAGGGAAAGGGCGGTATAGAGGAGGTAGTTATCTCAGAAAAAATAGAGGAAATCATTAAGGGGATTCTTGGTTTTAAACAAGAAAGGGTTTTAAATGCACTTCTAGCCATACTGAGGCATTTTCTTTATCAACTGTTTCTGTAGTTCTTAGGTTAATGCAAAGCTTGCCTTTAGTAACGAATGTAGTCTATATTAATGGTTCCTCACGAAAGTTCCCCAATTCTTTACCAAGAACAAAAAACCCACCTAGCAAAGCAGCCATATATATGGTAAGAGAGTTCCTTTTCTCAGGAATGTTTACTTGTTGAAAAACTATTGTACCTGTTATTTTTATTGCTTAAATGCAAATGAGAGCAGACTGTATTTTGCCAGTGCAAATACAAGTAATAAAAATGTACATTAAGAGATTAAATTCCTAATAAAATCTTTCAGCACAACACATCATGCAGTTCAGTGACTTTTGTGAATTATTAATATAACAGAGGTTTGGGATCTGTATTGTTAAAGATAGCAGTGCTTTTCCTTTCATATTTACTGATTCATCTGTTTAAAGAAGAAAAGGAGATGGAAACATCTGTGTGTAATGTAATAACAATTGTGTGTGCGTTACTTAGGAACAGAGTACAGAAGAAAGTAAAGGACTGAGAGTTGGTTTATTATCCTCTAATTCCAGTTCAACTCAACTCTGAATAGAACTTAATTAGTTGTCACCTTAATTCTTCCCACTTGTAGTGCTTTTTGCTGTTCACGTGACCCAGGTGTTGCAAGTAGTTGATGACTGTGCAAAATAACACTGCTTGCATAAATTCTGAGGTTAATGCTGCCTTGTGATAGTACTGATTCCATTAAAGACAGCCACGGCATGCTCTGCCTGTTAGGACAGTTTCTACTTAAAAATAAAGATCACCAGTGTTCAATTAGAAATAAATGATTGCTTATTTCCTTCTCTTTGTTTTTAATGGATCCGTATTATTTCTCCCTAATCTAAGACTTTAAATGAGTATTTCAAATAGAATAGTTCTCAAGCAGTGAGCTGGTCACCGATTTTCAACAATTTATTTCTAAACTTTTATCCAGTCAATGCAACCTCACGTTCTATTGACTTTGAGAGGTTTCAATTTATGATAGAACTTGGCACAAGGTCTTTAATAAATCTTTCCAGGGTTTTGAAATTTATAGGTGTAAATCAGGCTCTGCCTGTCATTATTTCATAAATAACTTCTGATAGAATGTCTTTATTTCTGCACTGTGATACAATAAAAAGAAAAATTCAACTAATAAATTCAGTAATAATAGTTAATTAGAAAAATTCAACAAATAGGCACAGTGAACTGGTGTCATGCCACATGTTAATTTTGAGACCCTGCTTGATCTGATATCTCTCATTTCTGCATGCAGGTCTGTGATACAGGAATAACCAGCACAAGATGAAGTCAGATGTGTATTCTGTAGTACTGTTTTGAATGGAAGATTTAGGTCAAGTATATTCTCTTTCATCAGCCGTGAACCTCAAAGCAGAATTCACATGTGCAGTGTCTTTGAAAGAGGTAGCTATGAATTATTACATGTCTTACAGAAATTCCTAGAACACCTGATGCTAAGAGTCAAGTAATGGTCATATGGATGCTGGTGCTTCTCATTGCTGGGTGCAATGTGAATATGATTTTGTGCGTGTTGTGCGTGCTTGTGCTTTTGTATATATGTTACACTCAGGAGTCTCGTGGATGACTGCTCCTCTATGTTTTCCGGTGTGTCTGTATTCCCTCCAGTTGCTATGCTTGAAATGTGAGTCTTGAAGTATTGGTGTGGCTATGTACAAGTTTAAGCATTGAGAGATGGGACAGTAAGAGGTGGTATGTAAGGCACTGTATGTCTTTCAAGTCCCATATGATTCACAGGCTGTTTTGGTCTATGTATGTCAGTGTTCGCTGATAAGGAAGCGAGACTTGGTCTTGACTGGAGCTAAGCTTTCCTTGCACCATGGCGTGAGAAGCAGTGTCCTTGAGTTTCTGATTTTCTGCTGTGGTAGTGATGAGCTGTAGTTTCTCTGAAAAATGGTTTACTTGGACATGGATTTTATTTTCCAGGGTTAGGTATGTACTTAATTGTTGGATTCAACATTTCTGTGCTTCCAATTGCAGTTCAGGAAAACGGGTCATATAGACTTTCGTGACACTATGTAAATGTTACGAAATTGCTAGATTAAAAACACATAATGAATCGCATCTGTTAGTAGTAAGGATATTTGCAAATCAACCAGTTGTATTAAAACTTTAAGACTGACTACCTACAAGAATTTACACTATGTCCAAGTGAAGATTTTTAGTTGCTTAAACTTTGAACTGCCCTGCAGAAGTTAATGCAGAATATGCTTTGTATGGAGCATAAACAGCCAGTTGTTTGTTTCGTTGAGTTTTCCCAGCTTTTTGGTTAGGTTGAGGTACTGAGAATGTTTCTTTTACTTTTTCATACCTTCAAACTGATTTCAGGGTCTTTTAAATTCGGGGTTTGGTTTGAAACTGCTTGTGGATGCAGTTATTGGCAGCAAATAGTCTGTTCTCCAGAGGAAGCTGTAGCCCAGGCTGCCCACCCTTCCTTCTCTGGTGCTGTTGGACCCTGTCCCATCACAGGGGGAGTATCAGCAGAGAGGACACCAGAGTGAAAGAGGCCCACCAACCTAAGAGTCCAGCTTCTTCAGAAAAAATGCCAGCAAACTTGGCCTCTTTTTAAATTTGTCCCTTGCTAGCAGAGAGGGAAACGCCACATCTGCCTGCTCCTGAGAGCACAGTCTGCAGTGAGCAGTGCTGACTTCCACAGGTGCGAAGTTGCCTTCAGTCATCAGGGTCCTGTTGTTGCTCCATGCAAACTGTGAATGTGTACCAGAAGTGTTGATGTTTTGGTCAGTGTCGTAAAGACTTACACAGTAGTGATCCTTACTGCAATACTTCTTCAAAACAACCTTTTTATAATGCTTTTGTAATATTTATGCACAGGAGAAGGAAAGGGGAAAAATGGGCTAAAAGTCTATTGGAAAAATGTTTGACAGTTATCCTGGATGTACCTGGGAAATGGTAGTAATAGTAGTAATGGTAAATCTGAAAGCGGAAAATCTTTGATACTTCCGCACTATAAATAATTACTAACAAAGATGATTGCCAGTGTGGAGAATTGTTTGCAGAGGGATTAATTTCTGATTGTTAAGTGTAAGTATATTTAGAAAGAAAACGATTTTTGTTCCTGAAAGCCAAGAAGTTGGTGTAAATTGGGGGAATTAGTGATTCGGACTCCACAGAGCAAACATCAGCCTGGTTATTACAGATGAGACTTGATAGATGTAGTTATATTGAGGTTAGCGCAGGAAGCTATTGCTTTATTTTACATTTTAATGACTGAATTCAGTCGTTATGGCTGGCATATTATTGTTAGCAATTGAATTTACACAGTTTACTTTAAAAAATATCCAGTTTGGCAGAGTTTCCCTTCCTGAAATGTTGCAAATATTTCTAAGCTCTTAATGTCCCTCTTGCTACGTCACCTCTGACCCAGAAATCTCCATTCATAAATTAATTTGTGCATATGAGCATATGCATTCATGGATCTGCAATGTCCAAGACAGTAGTGCATCCAGTAACTCTAAACGCTTTTGAAATTTTAAGACTAAATATTTTAGTCTTAAATTTTATCTGAATTTTGCTAAGATTTAAAATGTAAATTTCTATGTTAAAAATGCTTTTAACTTTAGAGCTACCACTAACCATTTTGACTGGCTTTAAATCTGTTTTTTCTAATGTAGTCAGCTGTCAGCTACCATTTCTAAAATGTTGTTTCATTCTGCAGCTTGATGGATTTAGAATAACTTATGTGAGCATGCTAGTTCTACCGTTTTACATTCTTAAATATCTGTATCAGAGGTTAATGGGGTCAGTACTTGAATTAACAAGTTGTTAACTGAGGATGCCTAACTATATGCACTACCACAGTAATAGAATGCAAAGAATTGAGCTTGAGGAGGCATAAAGGAGCTTACCAGTATCTGCTTTCAAAACTGAACAACAGGAGTGCTCCTGTCCTTTGTCTTTTGCAGTTTTGCAATGCAGTCCAGAAATTGTGACTCCAAAATCTGAGATTTTATTGTGTAACTGAAACTCTCTAGCAGCATGCAAGGCAAGATCTATTAGTGCTAGTCTCTGCATCCAAAATAAATAAAAGGTAGCTAGATAAGATTTGACTAGATGTGACAACAAGAGATATGTAAACATTTTAATAGGGACCTGCCATCATGGGTGGAACCTGCCGCTAGAAGAGGAGCAACACAGTTCTAGCAAACTCGAGCACAGTTGTTTCATCTAAAAATAGTAACTCCACCAGCTTGCTCATCCTGAACAAGGAATTTGTGGAAGTCGTGTGCTTTGGGTTGTAAGTGGTGGCTGTCATGCATTTATGTAAAGGGTTATTGTTTTTTCTGTTCCTTATTTGGTGAGAAACCTTCTGTTGGAACACAGGAAGATTTTTCTGTAAGTGTTTTCATTTTATTTTTCAAAAACTGCTTTTACTGCTGGAAGGATGAACAGTTTATTGACAGAGTGTAACAGCAGCATGTGGGGCAGAAACAGAAATGAGGCAAAGCATTTGTTCATCTTAACTCTTAAAAGCAATAACCCAACAGTTCCCTGAAGCTTTCATCCAATTCAGAATCCCCAGAGCTCCTTTTTTCAACTCTGGGGCTACCCAGATCACATCCATGGATGGTCCATTTTGTCTTTTGAAGCTAGCTCCTTTAAAAACTGTCCCTTTTCTCAGTGAAGACATGTTCTGGCCTCCCTTTCTGTATTTTCTTTCTCTATGTAAAAAGAGAGTAGAAGAAAATTATTTCAAAAGCTTTATTAGCTTACGTTTCAGAGGGGAGAGACTTTCTACATTGCAGACAAGTAAATGCAGAAGTTAATATTATGACAGAAATGCTTTGGAAGTCCAGTATATAAGTGGATAAGCATGTGGATTCTGTCTGTGCTCCACTTGCTGTTCCTTTTCCTGCTGGCAATGTGTCACGGTGGTGGTGAGTATGCCAGCCTCTCAATGCACCCCTGAATTGCTGCTGCTACCAGCCCTTTCTGTGACAACACTGGAAACATAACAATCCCATTTTTTACCCTTAATACTGGTTCTAAAGATTAAGTCTTTAATGAAGTTACAAAAAAGCAGGGTTAAATAATGAGCTCTGTGCCTATTATGGCACAGATATCTAGATATCATGATGTGCCTATCATGGTTGGCCTGTTAGTAGCAACCAAGCTCACTAGGGTCTTCAGCTAATTTAAATTATCCTGGTCTGTCTGTACCCTGTATAATCTTCCCAAACGTCTGTCTTCTGTCGCTGTTTCTACTTGAGGCGAATTTCATCATACCAGTGTTTTTGGAAAGTCTCAGTTTACCATCATAAATACTCTTGCCTATATAATATATTTACCACAATAAATGTGGTATAAGACCTGAGCTATAGTTTCTCTGTGATTAATATGTTTTAACTCACAGATACCTGGTGTTTTCTGGAATCTGAATCTCAGATCCGGTAACATACCACACATGAAGAAGAGGAAGAAGGATATGCTGATCAGTTCTTAGAGTTCAAAATTTGGGCTCAATTTAAAATACTTCTGTTCTTCTACATGTCTGACATATGGTCAAGACTGGAAATTATACAACAGAATATGGATATTTTGGGACTAAATATTTCACAAGGGTAACTTCACAAGAACTTTCCCCTGGTTCACACAGCCTTCTACCCAGGCAACAGATACTTTCTTACACCTAATGGTCTGCCTTGAAGTCCCCTTTCATGTGCTTCTGGTATGTGTCTTCATGCTGCTAAAGTTCCTTTGATCTCCTTTTGGCCACTTTCCAGACCATCTTTTAATTCCTTTTGTGAAATTTCCATGCCAGCTTTAATTCCTGCCAGAAGGAAACTGTTCCATCTCTGTTCAAGCAGGGCCCCAAAGCTTTAAAATCTTAACATTCGCTGGAAGAAATGCTCCCTGCTCAGACAGTGGAGAAGTCAGGAATAGGTAGATCCATCCAGTGCTGGGGAGAGAAATAAGGAGGCAGAAATATAGACATTCCTTCCTGGACTGCAATTGCTGTCTTTCCATTTGCTGCTTGACTTGATTGCAGAGATACTTGGCTTTTATCTTCAGTACTTGCTACTCTTGAGGCTCCAGAAATCTTTATCAAAAAAATGGAAATCCAGCCAAAACCATAACTCATTTGGCACTCTGCCTATTTCTTTCTGCTCTACAGAGAGAAAGACTTATATCCATTGAATCTTGTGAGCACAAGACCTGGGATTGCCACCAGTACATTTTACTGTCATTAAAGGACATAGATATAACTCAAAATCATCTGGGACATGGAGTGATTGATTAATCTGTGTATGGCTCTCAGGTGCAGTGGGAGGGTCTTCTTGAAATTTTGAGTCCCTCCTTCTACACCATTCTACTGAAAAGGAACTTCAGTAGAAAATTGGAAGGAGGCCTGGCAGGCTTCTTGGGTAAGGTCCTAGTTAAATAGGGTAGTATCAACACACTTGTCTAAAGGATGGGTTCAGGATTTTACCTTATCATAAGGGAAAAGCTAGTGGTGTTTACTTTAAGTTTACCACTCTACTCTAGAATTGGAAGTGACTGGAAATAATGGAAGTTCTGTTAAGAATTTTTTTAAATTCTGTTGTATTTTCTCTACTCTGGTATGGTTTTAAAAACCTGAAATATGCTACTTAGTGTCCTAACAAACACCAACAATTTCTTCTTTAAAATCCTGACAAGTTGTTACAGCCTTTATGTAATTGTGATTTAATATTCAATATCCAATGAAGTCTATTAAGAACCTGCCACTAGCTCCAGTGGGATTGGGTCAGGGTGCATGACTTTGCATAGCTGTATTCTGTGTGCATACTGTAAGTCCATAAAAATATATGTCTGTATATACAAACCACATATGCTGTTTGTGCTTTGAGAGTCCTGATTTTAATCGCTACACCTACTCTACAATTACTTTGTACAGTAACCTTTGTTACTTTTGTTTTCAGTACGATATTATATATGTTGTGGAGATGTAGTATATAACCCCTGATACTGCAAGAGTTCTTTGAAGAGTTAATCTGACTTGGTGCAAGAATGCATAAAGTAATTGCTTACTAAAAAGCTTTCTGGGAATCTGTGTGCTGAATCCTCAGAGATTCAATATCATTGCTGGTTTTATTCTTCTGGACAAAAATAGGTAAAGGTGGAAATTTGGCCTAACTTCACTGTATTCAGAAATCTTAGATTCTATGAAGCATAAATTTTCCTATGTACTGCCAGGAAACATAAGTACATTTGGCAGCTTTACAAAAAAAAATTCTGGGAGGTGAAATTATGTGGATTTATTAAAGATGTTTGTTAATTTTCTTAGGGTTTACTGCATTCCTATTCACCAGCAAACTTTGTTTAGCCTATCAAGAATTTATTCTTTAACCAAAAGAACAGATTTTCTGTAGTTACTATCACCATTGAGATTTATCATTTTGTTTCTTTGTTTAATGGGTCAGGAAATTTGGAAATTCTTAGGCATAATATAGTACCCTAAATTTAACAAATTATTAATATTATCCTGTTCTATACTGTGACCCTAATACTGTCTGCAAGTTTCCTTAGGAGCTTAATGTATTCAAATTTATAACAACCTGGGTACAAACCCATTTCTTTGACCTTTTTGCCTCCTCCTTCTATATAATTTACCCTTGCTGCATATTGTTTTCTTTTAAATAGTCTTATGTCTTTGCTTGAAGCAAAGCTACTGTCCAGATTTTCTCTTTGAGATAATGTTACCTCAAGCTACTTTTTAACTTTCTGAAATGTAAAGGGATTGTAGTTAGGTTTTAATTGTATGTCTTTTTATTCTTTTCAAGAATATACTGCCTGGACACATTATCAGTTTGTTACTTAAAGAGCTGATAAATGCATCTAAGGTGTATTAATTTATGTTGCAATAGAATTCAAATTAATGCTAACCAGAAGATCTTTCAATGGATGAGTAGCACAAAAGGTATAATTAAATCTCTCTGAAAAAAAAATTACAGGATATTTCATGAATGTTAGTAATATAGTTTCAACCCTGAAATGTATTTCTTTGATACAGATATTTTTCTGGGTTATCTCTAGCAGAACTATTAAAAAATGTACATATCTTAACAAAACAGTAATTGCTCCCTTGATCTGCCCATTTGGGTACTTTTGGGTTTGTGCTTATTTGTTAGGTTCATGTTGTTCCCCTAAATTATGCTTTTAAAACTTCCAAGAAGTTTGTGTTGTGGTAGTATCCTAATGACACAGTGGGTTTTTTTGAGCTATGTGCAGAGCATTTAGGTAAATACTTAATCTTAAACTGATGAAGAGTCTCCCTGCAGTTGATGTTTACTGTCAAGAGCATTCCAGAGTGCTTTCCTCGAGGCATTAGCTCAAAAACTAACCCACTCTCAAGGAGAAGATTATGGCTGAAGAATTAGCACAGTTGCATTGTTGGGAAGAAAAATGGGGTGCCAAATGCAAAATTAGTCACTTCAATTAATCAGTCTTCAAAAACGTGGTTAACTTTATTGTCACCTGGTTCAGTCACTTGTGGGAGTTTATCATCAACAACCCCTTGTGGTCAAATCCAGTAACTGTAGTAAAGGAAGAGATGAATCACCTTTTCTAGCTCTGAGCCTCTAAGAACAGGTCTTGTTGCAAATGTTGTGCTTTGTGCTTTGCTTGGGTTGTTAGTGACAAAGAATGAGACACAATGATCCAGCCCTTTGGAATAAGTGTTTGTTTGCTTAACTGTGTTTCTGTAGAATCTTACGTTGCGTTGGACAAAGCTTGTTAGTTCATTTCTCTGAAAATATCATGGCAGACAAGCAAGGAGTGGAGGCTTAGCAAAGGGATTTTTTTCTACAGAACACCAGAGAGTTTCATGTATTACAAAGTGCCATTTTGTAGAAGTATAGAAACCGTATATGTGGGGCAGGGCCTCTGCGAGTCTGTAGTCAAATGTCCCAGTGGAAGCACAATATTGCCAAAACTATAGATTGAGTCAGCTGTGGATTTGGATAGCTGAGTCTTGAAAACCTCCAAGGATGGAGATGCCCCAGCATCTCCGGATAACCTTTCCAGGTCTGTGCTACCCTCCTAGAGAAAAAGCCTGTCTATGTAGCCAGTCTGAACCTCTCAAGCTGCCACTCAGTTGCATTTGATCCTACAACATTATGCCCAGCTACCAAGAGGTGTTTGGCTCCATTGCCTCTGTAATTCTGTCAAGTAGTTGTAAACTGCTATTAAATTGTCCTTAGCCTTCTCGTCACCAGTTTAAACAAGCCTAGCTCTTTCAGTCTCTGCAGAAGTCCTACATGCCTGACCAACTTGGTAGGTGCTTAGCACTTTGCTGGATTTTGTCCAATTTCTCCCCTTTGGCTGGGGGGATTAAAAGCTGGATGCAGTGTTTGAGGTGTAGCCTCATCAGTGATGAGCAGAGTGTGATCTTTCTGCAGGATGTATTCTTCCTAGTGTTAACCCAGCATGTAGTTTGCTGATGTGAGCCCACTGTTGGCTCATCCAGGATGACCCCAGGTCCTTTCCAGCCCGGCTGCTTTATTACCAATTTCTTTTCACCCAGATATGTGGAGCTCCTCTGCCCCAAGCACAGAATTTTGCACTTCTTTGAACCTCCTAAAGTTTCACAGGTTCCATCTAGATTCTCACAGATAGCATTTTTTGTTGCTTTACAGCCATTTCTTGTCATCCCTTAGTTTGTAACTGAGAGGTGAAGCACTGAGTTTGTATTGTTAGTTATATCACTGTGGAAGTTTTTAGACTGACAATTTGTTGCAATCCACAGTGCATAGTGAATATACACTAAGCTTGGATGACACCAAAGTGAATTTTCTGTATGTTTTTTCGTGAATCAGTGTCAGCTTTTGGCTACCTCCAGCTCACAAGATGGTTTGAAATATACCAAAGAGCCGTAGACATTTCTGCTTTGTGAAAGACTTGTTGATTCTTTTCTTGGTGAGAAAGATGGAATTTTTATCTAATCCTCAAATAGCAACATTGGGAATTGCATTTAGTGTGCAGTGGACTTGAAAGAAAGCAATGTTCCCTTTAGCTTGTATAAAAAAATCATAGGTTTTTAGCAAAGCCATAGCATATAGTATATGGAAACTGTCGTTATTCCTTTTTCTGTGGAGACTATCCATTGAAGTTCAGGTACTAGCAACATCATTTCTGAATGCTGGAACGTAAGTATGGGCTCCCTAGCAGTGATAACTAACATGATTCAGCTCTAGGTAGAAATTGTCAGGCTCATTTTTCTTTGCCAGCTCTGTGTTGTTTGGGGAGACACAGGTGGGACTACAATCCACAGTGGTACTGTCCTCTCACATGCACAGGAATTGGGAACGGTTATGTTCAAGCGCTGCCTGAATGTTGTCACTGGGTGAGGAATGGAGATGAGGAACCCACTGCTGCAGCCATAGGTGTGTAGATTCATTCATCTAAAGGTCCACACAATGGACTTCTCACCATTTCTTTTTCCAATCATGGAGACTGAAAGGTAGGTTTTCTTCATTTCTCAAAGGCAGCATGAACTGTAGAAAACCCAGTGATTTCCATAGGACTCACAGGAAAATTTCTGGTGGATCTGAGAACTAAGTCCAGGAGCTGTATTACAGTCCTTATGTACGCAATAGATTCTACCCAATATTTAAACAGGAAGAAGAGGGGATATTCTACCTTGGATATGGTGGTAGGATGCAAATTCATCCTAAAAATAGCATGTGCTTTCTGTCATGGAAGAGCTTTCTGTTTGAATTGGACTAATCTCTGGAATATACATCTTTCTCATGTGGCAAAATTGTTTTCTTTTTTTATTCCATGAACTACTTTCCCAGACAGAAGTACCCCTTATGGTTAAAGTGCCTCTTGAAGTGCTTGGGACACATAGGCATAGACCGTAGAGGGGGTTTAAGAAAAATAGTTATCTTGGGGGCAGAAAATCAGGAGGATGTAAGCAAAAGAAAGGTTCTTTGAAGCATTTAATGCATAAGGTGCTTGTTTTTGAACTCGTAAGGCTTTTTTTTTGAAACAAATGTATGTTGCCTTCAAAGTGTGAAATGCTTGGCATTTCACAAACAAAAATCCACAATGTGACCATTTTAGCTCTTGCTTTCAGATGGCAACGTGCCCTTGTGGCCAAGAAGGCCAACGGTATCCTGGGGTGCATTAAAAGGATTGTGGCCACCAGGTCGAGAGAGGTTATCCTCCCCCTCTACTCTGCCCTAGTGAGACCACATCTGGAGTACTGTGTCCGGTTCTGGGTCCCCCAGTTCAAGAAAGACAGGGAACCATTGGAAACACTCCATTGGAGAGTTAAGATGATGATCAGGGGACTGGAGCATCTCCCTTATGAGGAAAGACTGAGAGACCTGGGTTTGTTCACCCTGGACAAGAGAAGACTGAGGGAGGATCTCATCAGTACTTATAAATATCTGAAGGGTGGGTATGAAGAAGATGGAGCCAGACTCTTTTCAGTGGTGCCCAATGAGAGGACAAGGGGCAGTGGGCACAAATTGGAACATAGGAAGTTCAACCTCAATATGAGAAAAAACTCCTTTCCTGTGAGGGTGCCAGAGCAGCGGCACAGGCTGCCCAGAGAGGCTGTGGAGTCCCTTCCCTGGAGACATTCAAAACCCGCCTGGGTGCATTACTGTGCCCCCTGCTCTGGGTGTGCCTGCTCAAGCAGGGGAGTTGGATGAGATGATCTCCAGAGGTGCCTCCCAATCCCTACCATTCTGTGATTCTGACTCTGAGAGGCGTTTAAGCAGTAGGTAAAACCTAAGGTCACAGGGTTCAGTGATAATTTTGGTTCTTTCTGATACTCCTAGTATTTGTCGCATAAAGAAATGGAGCAGATTTACAAAAATTCCTGTTATTTCTTAGAATAATAACTGTCTTAGAAAGTGAACAGAACATCTGTCTGTAGTGCCCAGGGCATAGTTAATCATTGTCCTATTTCTTTGAGCCAACCTGCTGTATCTTATTTTATATTTAAATACTGGGTTTATTAAATATGGTTCTTGTACATGTGACCCATTGTTTCTCTTGGGGATACCTCATCCAAGTATCTTGGCCAAAGTCTGTTTATAATCCTAGCCCGTGGACATCCATAATCATAGTCCAAGGTAGTAGTTATTCAGAGAGGCAAACTGTTTTGTTGCTTTGAAGTTGTTATATGTTGGAAACTGGGAACTTTGTGAAGAGCAGTATACAGTGACAAATAAAACCATGAAAATAAAGAAAATGCCCTGTCTGGCATCTTTGTTCAGGAAATAAGTGATGCATAAGTCTGTTTTGCCCAAATAAGAAGTGAACAATTCTGTTTACCCCTGCAATTACTCTTTAGTGTACACCTAGGTGTAAGGTTGAGCTTAAGTAATTGATACAATAAAAGTTGGGCTTGTTTTGTTTTGGTTAGGTTTTTTTCCCTCCTAATAGAGTTCCTCTGCCATATTTTTATAATCATCATTTTCTTGGCTTGCTTTCCATGCTTTTCAGCAGTCCTGGATTATATATAAACCTCACATGTATAGGCTTTGTCTTGCTAATCTTCCAAGTGAATTGAGAGACATTGCTGTTGACCAAAGTTAAGCAAATGCAATGAAGGCTTATATGTTTCCAATTAATTATTGGAAATCGTTCCTGCCTGTAAACGTCAGTATTCAGTGCATGCTCCAACCAGAACAAAATTAGCTTCCAATCCTCTGTCTCTAAACTGGCATTTCCTCCAACAAGAACCATCATGGTACTCTTGAAAGATAGAGATCGATCACTTTTGGAAGCAAAGACACTTGTTTTAGTAAGGCTTTAGAGAATTGTTTTTGAAATTTTAAGACAGTTCATTCATCACCACACTCAAAAGAATGGTTTATTCATGTATTTCATGTAGGGGTTGCTTTGTCTCTTTCTCTCCAATGGACTGCACTTTGGTATATACAAATCATTTCTGTGTGTCACACTAGAAACTGGTGGCTGAAAACTGTCATCCTAGCTGGAAACCACGAGGCTAGGGGAAGGTTTCCTTTTTTTCTGTTAGAAGTTGTCTTTTTTAGGGTCGGTTCTTGTGGTAGCCCTATTTGGATTAATGTGGAAGTAAAATAAAATGTCTCTTTGGAATGGGTGGGATAGAAGAAGCAAAATAACTGCTTCTCTGTTAGGTAGTTTATATGGTAATGGTTTCTGTAAAGGAAATGTGTGAAGAGCAGACTACGAAACTTGCCATTTTGAAAGGGATGTAGAAGGGAGAGAGTTACCCATTGGCAAGTACTTGTTCGTGTCAGAGTTGAGAGATTAATGTAAACATTATTTTATTTAGGCTGTCTAGTTAAGTTGATTCTCAGTGGCCATATCCCAGCTTGCTGTATAGGTAACTGGCAAAAGCATCATCAACTCATGAACCAAAGAATCCAGCTTGCTGGCCGGGCAGACAAATGGAGCTCCACAGAAGATGTGAAAGTAATCCAAATACTTCAGTAGAAAGTGGGGGTTCTTCACCACACCCCAAAATGTACTTGCTTGAAGCAGGCATTGTCAAATTAATATCTTTTTCCTTCACTTGTAATGTGGAAGGTGCTGACTGACAGCCCTGGAAATTAAGTCCTCTATTTCTCCACAGGACAGGTATAGCAAGGGCAGCAGCAATGCAAGCTTCCCCACATTGTCCTGCCAATGTTCCTCAACCCAGTTCGGAAGAGGTCACTTCTGGAGGTGAGTGGGTGGAAGAGTCTCTGTCCATGCAGTTATTGCTGCCAGGCAGTGGATTTTGTGGGACAGGCTGTTGGACGGAGACTGCCCCCTTGTCTTGAATGAACCACCAGTCCTTAACAGATAATTGCTTTATGTCCTGTAAAGCGGCGTGGGCTGGATTCATTGAGGTTGCATTATTCTGCTTGACTGCTGTCACATTTTGGTATTTCTTTGTGGTTGAATGGCACCTTTGCATTTTTTTTCTTTTTGCACTGTTTTGTTTCCAGAGACTTTGTCAATGCTTTATGTACATGTCCACAAAGTAGCATGCAAATAACTGAATGCAGTCTGGTTGTAAATGTGATACAGAAAAGCAGTTTCTGGTGGCAGCCATGTGTGCAAGAGGAGCTTTAGAGCACTAGACCAGGAGGCATGCTTTGAAACGCACCAAAAATTGATAAGGAAATGAATGTTGGTTTCCAGTATCTAAATGAACTATTAGTTTTCTGTTGTAAAGCTGTATCTTAACATTTTCACTTTTCGTAATTACTATGTAATTTAGATATTAACACCAATTAAGCTGGTAAACTAATGTTCTTTCTAAAATTATTTTACAATTAATGAAATCTGCCTATCTAAAGTTAGACATGCAACATCCTACACTATATATGAAAGTACTGGGTATGTATTGCGGTTACAATAGATAGCTGTCATCTAAACCAGAAGAGATGTGATAAAATGTGTGAGAGGAATTAATATGACTAATGTGAGCTTTCAGAAAAAAATAATAGATGCTCACAGTTTCTCAAATGAATTCTCATACACATTCCTAGAGTTAAGTACTACATACTTCAAATACAGTGAGGAGTATTCTGTTTTTAGCCAAATTTACATCTTCCAAATATAGAAATACAATGGAGAAAATGGAAACAAAGGCTTAGCAAGGCTTTTTAGGTCATGGTAAATTACTTCTGTAGCTTCAGATGCTGTGTGAAGGATTTGCAATGACTTGATTGTCGTTTGTATTTAAGGCCCATAAGTCTGTTTAAGTCTGCTTCTAAAGCTGATTGTAAGCAGGTGTGATAACAATAGAATGTAGTACAATGTAGCCATTTTATAAATTCAGCATTATTTCTGGCTGTTTCCACAAGATCTAGAAAAAGAGGAGTTAATTTTCCTGGCCAGAATAGACTTCCTGAAGGGTTTTCTTGTCTTTTTTACTTTAAAGAATATGAATCAGAATAGTATTAATTCCGTATACAGCTAAAGCAGTTCCTGACTTCTTGTCAGGTTAGCAAGGGTTACAGGATTTGGCTTATAATTAAAATGAGTGATAGAGTCCTGTTGGGAAGTAATTTGGGACTGACCCACAAATTCATTTTAAGTGAAGGACAGTTGAAGATCCTTGTCATGACAATATGTGGCATTAGGCAGTATAATATTAGGCATATTTGCTAATAAGTTACCTTACTTAATGTTCGTGTGGTGCCATTAAATCACGTGGATTTGATTTTTTCAGCTCTTTTGAGCACAGTGCAGATTGCGAACCTCTTAGTGTCACTGACAACGCTGTAGAGAGGCCCAGAGTTTTGGCTTCCCACACACCTGTGTGAACTGAGTCCAGAACTTCAGCTCAAACCTACCTCTATGCCACATGAACCTTTGAAGATAATTATACACCTTATCACAATAAACCTTTTTAATAATAGACTTTATTTTAAATTCAAATACAAAAATACAGTTAAATCACTGTCAGTACAAACACAAAAGAATGGTCAAAGAGACCAATTTCCTCAGTGTGTTTTATTCATACCACATTCATCTTTCTGTCTCTGTGTATGCTTTCCGTGAATTCTAATTAATAGAGTCTGAGTTTTCTACATATTTACATTGAATAATGGTGATCTAAAGGAGCATACTTGTGAAAGAAGGTATTACCCAGAGCATCCCAGAGCAGTATAATCCTCATAACCTTGATCGTGGAGTCCTAACTTGTGTAAGTCATTCTGTTGATTCCACTATGACTGGTCACATGAGAAAAGGCTTATGCATCAGGTTCATAGTTATAGATCCCTATCTTAAGAGCTTCAGTTTTATCACCCTTTCTTTACCTCCAGTAATATCCTAGTGATTGTATAGCCTTGCTGGTTATGTCCAAGGACTGGAGGCAGAGGAAAGATACACCCTCTCTAAGGACTGGTTTAAAAATACCTTTCCTGAATTACAGTGGGCTGGTTGGAGGCTTCAGGCTCAGTTCACAAACTCATTTTTCTCACCAACCACTAGATAACAGCAGAGTTAAAGGGACAAATGCAGAATTTTGGGTCAAGTGTCAGAGGCAGAGGTTGCAAACAAGGGATAAGCAACTCTTTAGGTTCACGTTAAATAATGTATACGTGGACCGTGCATGGTCACAGTTGGGAAACCCCCATGCTAAAATGTTATTTGTTCCTTTTTTTGTCTTTCTATCTGTGAAGGTAATGTAGGTCTGTATTGATATGTAGGTGATCCAGAAGGGACTTTGTTTATTCCCAATTTGCTGGAGATATCTCTTGAAAAGCGTTTCCCTAGCAGGTTTGGAGCAAGGGTGGAGTATGTCGGGCCGAGTGTGATGATCTGGAAGGAACTGTGTAATGTTAGATTGTTCAAAAGGAAGCATTTGTTTGATGCACTTAGAAATGTTTCATGGGTCATCACCGGACTTCTAAAAATAAATGACCGAGAGGCTGCAGAAGGAAGTTCCTTCTAATCAAAACTATGTCACTGGCATCTGTAACTAAAAGGGAGACTGAAGTACCAATGCTACCGGAAGTGAAACCTCATTGCTCAGATATCAGACTGTGCAACCGATTTAATAGATTTACCAGGTAGTTATCGCAGGCTCCTAACATGTTACCGTTTAGTAATACTGTGATTGTAGGAAGGAATTTGTCACCTGTCTCTCCAGCTTTCCTGAAGGACTAAGTTTTTACCCCCCATTCATCTCTAGGTTGTCAGTTTTAGTCCAGACAAGTTCATCAGTGACCAGGATATCATTATCAATCAACAGCTGTATAACAGTGTATATGAAAAATGTTTATTTAGTTAGTTCCTAGTAGTCTGCAGCATCAATATGCATCTGTAAAGGTTCAGGTGTTGGCACACATGGAACTCGTTGCAGGATCAATGCTGATGTGGTGACCTCTTACAGGGCAGGAAATGCATTTTTCTGTTTGCACACAGAAACCCAACCCTGCCCGAGACTTTGGATACTCCTCTAATGCAGCTAATAAGGAAATAGGTATATATAGCAGTCTCTGTGCAGGGAACAAACAAGTAAATAGTCCACCAAATCCCACAATAACAATTTCACTCATTTAATTATTTTATTTTGAGTGCCTAGGAGATTGAGGCCCAATGAAATTGCTTTTGAGACTGTCACCTTTAATCTTGTAGCAGAGTATTTAAACTCAGACATTGAAAACAGTTTAACAGACAAAATACTGCAAACACAGGATGAGGTACGCAGGCAAAAATGAAAAGGTGGCACAGAATGTAAATCTTCTTTCAGGGCCTTATGAGAATGCCGTCTGATTATCAGCATCACAAGTACAGTATAGGTTACATGTCATCCTCTGCATTCCATAAAAACCTAGCTCACAGGTATGAGTTGAGTTTGCATAAAAGTCAAACTATCAGATAAGCCATGAAACCCCAGGTAAAGTGTTTTTGGTTTTGTCATCTTCTGTTCCTAGGAAGACTAGATTTGAGCTCCTAACAGCTCAAGAGTATTGAGGTTGATGGAATCTAAATTTTCACTAGTTTTTTCTGCTTTAGAGTGCAGGTGCAGCAAAACAAGAATTAATAGAATAAATACTGAGACCCTAGAATAGTGTGATTTTCTGGAGCAAAGGGAAGGTTTGTTTTCTCTTAAATACTGCTTGCAGTTTCTTTTTTAGGCTCATGTACTCTACATTTGGGGTTGATAGAGAATTTCTCCTGCACTTTAATGGCTGTTGCATCAGGAGAATGTGGATTTTTGTAGACTTTCTTTTGCTTAATCAAATAAGTTAAGATTTTCTAGGGAGATGAGGCAAATCAGGAATTTTTAAAAAATACTTAAGAATGTGGTTTAGGAAAAAGAAAACTTTTATTTTTTTAAAGGGAAGATGCATCTTAAGAAGCACTTTAATAAAAATTACAGGATTGATTAAAATTTATCTGTAATAAAAAAATCCAGTGATTAAATTCCAAGGAAATGGATCTGAACTTCCAGGCAAAAAAATATTTTGCTTTAACATTGTCTATTAGATCCTATCTGTGGATATGTGTGTGGAGTGCTGAATGACATAGTGACTTATATATTGCTCTGTGGTTTGTCAAAAGAAAAAACAATATTTTGCTAATACAGTAGGAAAGAATGGAACAGTGTATTCTGGCAGTTTGTGACCAGGTCACAAATCAGGAGAACAGAGTCCTGTTTGTTTTCTAGGATGGGAGCAGTAGGGATAATTCAGAATCAAAATACTGATTCTGGATAACAGTTTTTTGGAAAACTCCAAGATATTTTTATTAGTAGTGTTTACACCAACACTTTAATTTTGTGAGGAAGGAGTCTCAGTGCTAGCTCAGTTAATTTTGTAGGATTCTTCAACCTCCAGCACTAAAAAAAAGCATTTAAAAAATCCATGTAAGCAGAAAGGAAAGTTTAATTGTAAAGAGGTTTTTTGGTTGTGCTTTTTTGGGATTTGGGGGCTGGGGAGGGTGGGTTGGTTTTTTTTGTTTGTTTGTTTTAAATTGAGGCTTGGCTGCCCAGTTCTGAATGGCTGGGAACAGCTTGAAGGTCTGTTTGGAAGAAATTGATTCAAGGTTGTCTCCTGCCCCAGTCTTGCCCAGTGGCTGGTGGTTTGTGCTGTCCCCGATGGAGCAGTGGACACTGAAAGGCCTCTGGGGGGCCCTGTAGGGAGGCTGCTGCTAGATTAATGCCGATGCTGCTGCTTTCTCCCCCTCACCCTTTCTTCCCCGCTGTCCTCCCCATAAAATGGCCTCTCAGCTAAACGCTTGTGTGGAAGAAAGGTGATGTTATGGCCTGTGCACTTTGCCTGTCCTGGTTATACAGCTGACAGTGCAATGACTGTGCCAAGCACACCGTCAACTTGGTACCTCTACCCTTGAACCTCATAGTAAATGTATAGGTGTTTTATTGTTCCGAATTATCTCAGTTGCTGCGGGTGGCGCAAGTGTGTGTTTTGTTGTAGCTCGTAGAGGAATCTGACCCAAGCTCAGAGCAGATCTCATGCTGGCTTTGAGCTGAACACTTCTGAGGAACACAAGGCAAAAAAAGTTTCAACACAAATTGAGTTGTACCTTGCTTGCAAGTAATAAAATTTTTCAGTCCATGGTGCTGCTGGTTGAACACTGATAGGGATCATTATTTTCTAGTATTTCCCTCATGATGGTATTTTTCTTCCTTAATGTTTATACTATTTCACTTGTGCTGTTAGCTTGGTTACATAGGGTCTGTGTGCTGAAACTCTGCTTAGAGATGAGTCCGTGTTGTAGAGATCCGTTCCATGCGTTGACCCCGGCTATTGACTTCACAGCAACAGCACATGAATGAATAAAACATTACTGTTTTTTAATGTTAGATACAGAAAAAATCTTACCTGATTACAGCATCAGTTTTGTGGTATCAATGTGCAGAAGAAAGAGCTGAACTGCTCTCTCAGGCAGCTAGCTGTAGAACTGCATGGAAGTGAGATTGAAGGAGTGATTGTTATCGACAGAAACCAAGCCACTGCAAAACAAGACCAAAACCTCTCCCACACTGGAAAGTTTTATAAAAAGTGCCAGCAAGCAGATCGATTTCTTACCTGACTAGGGTTTACAGTTTAGGTTGGAATTTTTGTTGCGGAGCAGGAGATCTTGTTTTGCATTGTCTACACGGAGTGTGTAAGCAGTTATGCTGTGCTTCATCTGGACAGCAAAGTAAGTCTTCTTTCTTTCTGTGAGCCAAGTAAACCTAAAATCTAAACTGAACATTAGGAGATAGGGGGGAAAACCGCTGTTGTTGCTCACTTTTTTACAAGATTCAGTGCTGTGTCGGAGAACACTGTGGTGTAAAACCAAACATTTCGCTGAAGTCGGTATTACTAATTTCAGCTAAGTGAAGATTTCTATGGGCTGTGTCTAAGGCTGAGTGTAATCTAAATATTAAATGTCACTTAAAAATATGTGATGAATAGTGGGATGGAGACAGATTAATAGTGGGAAGGGGGAGGAGGATGAGACATTGTAGGCTGTACTCATTTAGGATCACTTTACTCCTTGGCCAGTACCACAGAGGTACAAAATCATCATTATGCCAGGAGCACGCACAGCCATGCTTTCACTAGAAGCAGCAGCAGCAGCAGGAAAAAAAACCCTTATGAGTATTCTTGAGAAAGCATCATATACAGACAGCTCTGGTGCTATGTACTGCATCTGCTCTGACCCAGAAAAGAACAGCTGTTGCCCTTCTATACAAGCTGATGCCTTCAAGGGTGCATTTTACAGAAAAACAAAACTGTGACGGTGGGAATGGGTACGCATAACAGGACAGGCTGAGCTAATGAAGCTCAAACTTTGCAATATATGTCTATGTATGTAAATGATATATGTATTTGCAATATACGCCTTTTTTTTTCTTTCCTCAAATTAGAATAGGGCCTTGCATTTTATTTTAAATGTTTTCTCTTTAATCTGCCTCTTTCCGATCTGATTGAGGGAAACAGCATGTTCCGTTATTGAAACATAGGCTGCTCTGCCATGCGTCTCCTATTTTGAATGCTTTAGGATTGTTATGGGCTTCTGTAACAATAAGTTAAATAAATAGGTCTGTGGCAGCAGCTTTGAAGATATGAGCTTGGTCTGCACACATCTGTTGTGTATATTTGACACTTCTCCCCAATAAGCCTTTTGTAGACCTATCTTTTCAGTATAGTTAACTTGCAGTGCTTGGTAACGTTGACCATGGTTCTGTGACTGTAATCATAATCTGAATATGAAAGATAAATTCTTTTATCTGTTCAGTTTTCTCCTCCTCCTCCTGTTTTTATGGAGCCTCTCATTGTTTCTTCTGGTGAAGTGTTTCTATCTTGAAGAATCCTCAGCAGGTAAAGTTAGCGTACTGAAGTCTTAAATCTTGCTTGTGGTAGCTCCTGTTATTTGAAGTCTTTGAGAACTGGGAAGGACTTGGCAGTACCTGAGTGCGCACATGAATGATTTTTTGTTTTCCCCCACTGTTCTTGCTGGCAGATGGTCCTTTAGGGACTTTTGCCAGGAAGTGCAAGTCAGAGTAGCCTCTAGGAGTGACTGCACTGTTAAAGATATCAGGCAGCCTTTCCTCCTTGCTGAGCTCAGCAGAACCAGGCTGCCAGTCAACCTGATCTATCATTTTCAAAGTTACTTCATATTTTCCTCTCAGTAATCACAGAGGCTGCAGAGCATAGTATTTAGCTCCCCATGAGAGTTGTCAAACATAAAAAAATATGAAATTAAATGATTGTTACAAAATAAATGCCTGGGAGAGTGAGCTTCCAGTCTTAATGCTTCTCTGAAACAACAGAGGTACCTTTTAAAGTTTAAGCTTTAAAATAAAATTTCTGTTCAGAACAAATATTACTTCTGAAACATAAACTCAGTTAAAAGAGTTTTGCAGGTTGGAATAATTTTCAATTATCCAGTAAATTCTGCTCTGTAGCACTACTCTCACTGCCATGATAGTTCTGTGTATAACCCAGATTTAACCAATGGATATCTGTTTAATAATTAATGGTTTCTTTTTGTGTAAAATAGTGGAATTTCATTTTGTGGATGAGAATTCCTCTCTCTATGTCAGATTCTGTTTGAATTTATATTTCTCATTCTTTTTTAGTTTGTTACAAATCCTCCCCTGAACACTTGCTTCTGCCTGACCTCTAATACTGTGTGTGGATTAAAAAGAAAAGCAGAACTCCAGATGGTTCACCTCACAGAACGAGGGCACCTTTATTCAAAAGGGTTTTAAGTATGAAACCAGTCATACGAGTTAAAAATCTGACAAACAAAATAAACAATCTTAATCAGCAGTCCTTAAAAATCATGTATGCAGTTTCAGACTTCCATGAGTGGTAGAACAAGATCAGATTTCAAAGACACTTAAAAGTCTCCCAAATTTCTCATAGGCTATGAGAGAGCGATCCGAGCTATCTGAGTCTGATTAAATGTCTTAGAAGCCTGTGTTATGGCATACTTACCAATATACTTTCTGATCTCTTATTCTAAGTACTATAGTGGCACGCTGGTTTTCTGCAGCTATGCAGAAGTAAGAATTTGGTGTCTGGTCATCAGTGAGTGGTTATAGAAAAAGCAGAGGTCGATCCCATGTGTGCCCCTCATGGACCAAAGCAGATGTCTTTTAGTAATCTTCTGCTGGATACTTTCCAAACTGCAATAATCTGAATTCTGGAACTTTCTCTGTGTGCCACTAGACTTGGAAGAAATGCTTGGTAGCAAGAGAATGTTTGGCAAAAGTGACGGTGAAAATACTGCTCTTGCTTCCAGAGTAAGAGTACTGCAAGGTATCAGAATTGATGGGTGACTAAAAATAATTTTTTATGTGAAAGAGGGTTTGTGCTAAGAAGGTATCAACCATGACAATACAATAAGAAAAACCCTAGCTTCAGGAGTAAAAATTGCCATTGACTTTGATAATGCAGAGATTTAATTGAGTATGTTGTTTAACTCTTTACCATAAATCATGATCAGATTTATATCTTTCTTGTTATTTATACTGTTATTTATACTGTGAGAGCCACTAGGCACAGCTGGTTCTGTAAACACACAAGGAGGAGGTGGTTTCTGCCCAGAGGAATGTTAGTGTTAAGTATGAGACAAGAGACAATGTGAGGATATATTAAAACTGGGAAGATGAGGTCACCATGACTGTGCTGGTCAGCACAAGAAGCAGCTGTAATATGAACCTGGCTGCCAAGTATCTTTATTCGATGATAATCTGTTGCAGTGCCCTGAGGAATGCAGTTTGTTTTAGCTGAGCTCAGAATTGAAGTTAGATCATGCAGATCTTCCTATCTATGAAAACATTCTTCACATTGAAAATATTCTCACGTTGCCCTTAACCATGGTTTTCTGCACATACTGATGCAACAATAATCATTAGCACTAGAACAACTGACTGAGCAATGGTACTCGTACACACGCAGTTGTATGGCAGTCTCCTTTGACACCCTGGGGCTCCAGCAATTACCCCAAAAACTTAAGATAAGCTAGACAACTTTGCTGGTTACCAGTGAACTATGAAAAACGTTTCTTCTATTCTCTGGCATGATGCTTCTCCCTTTGCCCGTAAAATATATAGAAACGCACCTGATAGTTCCTCAAAAATCTGCAACATTAATATGCAGAAAGAGGGAATTCATGGCAGTCGTCTTGTTTGGACAAACTGAAAGGACTTCAGGTGGATAAGAGAGTCCTAAACAACTTAATTTTAGTGTAAGTAGATTAGACCTGGATGGTGTATGTGTTTATTTAAAATATATGTACTGTAAAACTTTGTAACTGTATTGTGTAGCTTGAACGTAGTGCAATAAATCTATAAGCCTTGTCATGGGGACCTGACATGTCTTAAGTGCTCTATCTGTCCATAAACAGCTCTTAGGTGAGATGATGAACTGGTGGCACAGGCTAGGAGAGAGCAAAGTGCTTTCCAAAGTGGCTTTGCAGCAAAGATATTAAGATACTTGCTTGTCCGCTACCAGGCTCCCAGCAGGTTCAGTCTCTCTCTCTGTCTCTGTTGCGGTCCTGTGCCATCGCTGATTCACACTCTATCTTCAGAGATTTTTTTTTTTAATGACTCTCAATTATTCCTCGCTAAACTGGATTTGAAGTGTGTTCAGCTGGTCTCTGCAGCAGATTTCAGGTGTCACTAAATAATGAACAGCAATGTATGAGAAAGGCAAAAATATTCACTTTTTCTGTAATCTTGGCCAAATTAATCATTTACTCTTTGCATGTTTTTCAAAATAGTTTTGTATCTCTACTGTTAGTGAAATACTAGGATATAGATAATGTATGAGTACTGCTCTGGAATTGAATACAATTATATTGGGAACATGTCTTGCTCTCGTTTACTTTTAATTCATTTTTCACCTATTATTAAATGTTAAAATAAAAAATAAGAGGATACAAATAGTGCCATAAATCAATATCTGTCCTGAACTGCAGAGCAAGTCATTTTTATAAGAGGGCAAGCTCCTGTACTTATAATAAATCAAGTTCGTTATCTTTTGAGCTTCCTGATTAGAGTAATTAGTCATTTATGCTGATACAAAGCCATCAGTGAATACATTGCTTTATTTCACAAATATTGAATCTTAAATGGTTTTGTAAGAGTCATTGGTTATAATCAACTGCACATTGTAATGTAAATTTGTTTTTTTTGTTGGTGGGGAGTTTTGTCTAACTCAAATTAATACACCAGGCAACTCTCCTGAAGTTAGAACAAACTGCTTTTAAGACTCTAACCTGAAAACTAATTTAAAATGCCAGATATAACATAGTAGGTGGAGTTGGGTAGGGAGTCAATATTAACGGATGCTTAGTGCTGAGGAGAGGTCTCAAAGTTAGCGAGGGCTACTCCAGGCTCCGCAGATCACAGCCTCTCAGGAAGGCTCATTGTGCAGGTTTCCCCACTTCTGTAACTGCCGTGCTAATACCTGCCCGTTCCCACAAACAGCTGCGGAGAGGTCTGGTTAATGCCATTCACATCATCTTTGGAAATTTGGGAACTGCATATGCTTTTATACCTGTAAAAATACTGCTATTACCTGAGGGACTTCAGTTTGCAATGAGAGTTCTTCCCTCCAGCTGGGTGTAAAACGTAGGTCATTGCTGAGCTAAAATTCCTGCTCTTGAGTTATGGAAAAGCATGCGTGAAATCGGACTTCTGCTCTGCTTTAGCTGTTGGTGAGATTAGTCTGTTCTGGGGTAGACTCAAGCACAGCTTATTTTTCATTATGAAAACACTGTGTGCATCTGCAATGTGATAGTTTCTCCTCTATTTACAGACATCAGTTCTGACTAATAAGTACTTGGCATCATTTCCATAAAAGTTGCCCTTAGTCTGGAATAAACCCATACATTGAGGATGACAGGCAATGTTTACTTGGAGAAGAGAAGCTCAGAAGTCTCCTAAGTTGCTTTTTGGACATCAGCGGGGTATGCCTATGCTCATAGGTGGAACTAAGTAGTGGGAGCTAAGTAATTTCAGTGTAAGTCTAGCTTTTCCTCTGATGGCATTTTTGGTATTATCAGTATCACTGTCCCAGACTGGGTGCTCCCAAGAAGCATGATGCTTGTGAGCATTATAATTCATTGCTAATTAATCTTCCCTCCCTAAATGAGATGACAATTCTGGTTCCAAAATAAGTGGCTTATTACTTATTTAAAGGATTCCAGTAAGGAAGAGGTTAAAAGTACTTGAAAATAGATTGACTGGAATATGATCTATCACTGGCTTCTTCAACCTCATTCTTTTAGTGTACTTTTCCCTGTTCCACAGACTGTAAACCCAAAATGTTTCCCCCTGTGTCTTTTCAGTAGCTGGTTTGCAGTTACTGCGGACACTGTAAAAAAAAAAAAAAGAAAATGGATTAAGCTGCTCTTATGATCAGTATCCTTCCAGTGGAAAGCATCACCTAATATAAAAAAAGAAGCTGATGCTACAATAAGAGGAGTGTATGTTGTCTTTTCAAATTGTGTACACACAGTTAGCCATTATATTGACTGCTTGGTCAGGTTTTTCTGAGAATTGTTCCAAATTCTGTCCCATACCAGGAAGTACAATATCTTTCTCCATCCTGTACAGGGAGTGTTGGCACCTGATGTTAATGGCTGAAAGCCACAAGAGCACAAATACGTTCCTTTGGATGCTGCACCTGCGATTTGTATTAAGAACTGAAAAGGACATTTCAGTTTGGTCCTCTATCTTTTCCATTTGTATTAATGGCAAAAATTTCACTGACTGAGAACTGATCACAGCATGTTGCCGATCTTGGGGAAATGTAACTTTAGAAAGGACTTAATGATCTACGTAAACCAAAACTTTCATTATATTTAAATAAAGCAAGTCTTTTTCTGGTTTGGTTTCTGTGTAAAATTCCAATTCAAGGATAATTATGAATCTCCAAATTATTTCATTTCATATTAGCTTACATCCTTTATTTAGGGTTAAATAAAGGAAACCTTCCCATTACTTACTTTGGTCACCTGCTGTGCAAACTAATAACGCCATGCTCATCTAAAAAGGAGTGTCAGTCACAGTCACATTTGAATTCAAGTGTACCAGGAAGGAGACAATTAAGAGAGGGAAATTAGCTGAACTAGTGCTATTTTGTATTACTCGATTTTAAAATCTACAGTTATTCAAATATATCGGGAATGGAAGGTGAGCTTTTAAAGAGGTACAGGTTTGCTTACAGAAATGTTCTGTGAATTAAAATTGTAAAATATTAATAATGAGACATTACTATAGGTGCTTTTTTCTTTTAGCTTATACTCCTGTGAGAAATCAGTGATAACATATAGGGTGAGGTATTGGGAGATTTGTCTTAGAAAGAAGGGTAGTTGTGACTAAGTGCCGGTTAACACATGAGCTCTGGCATCTTTTTTCCTGTTGTTAGTAATGAAACACTGAGCAATTTCACAAGGAAGCTTAAATGTGCATTAGAGAAAGACTTTGCATATCTAGGACAAAGACAATAGATATTTTTCAGAGGTTCTGTATTTATAAGCATTGCCGAATTGTCCATAGTGGAAAAACAAGGCAGGCTACAAGAAGGCCTCTAAAGGGATGAACATTGTCATGTGAAAAGAAAATAGGTACTCGTGACTGTTCACCACCTGGGTATTGATGCAGCCAATTACTGTGTCCTACCTTTCAAACACTATTGTGTTAGAGCAAGAAAAGAGCCAATATTGTATTTTATATTACCTTTCTAATGCTATATATACACATATAGATTTGTGTTATTTGTCTCTTTGATTCACCAAATGTTTCTTATTTGTGGCTTAAGGCATTTATTTATTGCAAGGCTTCAAGCTGCGGTAAGCAAGGTCGTAGATTAAGAATTGATTTCCACAGTTGCTCTAGCATACAAACTAAATTTCTCTTGGTTATAAAAACTACAGCTGGGCGTAAATTCAGTTTTGCAACATTGTCTTGAAATTTAACATTAAAGCAAATAAGAAAATACTCGAAGCATGTATTGCATGCTTAATTTAGGCCTTTGGCTAAAACCTAAGGAAAGCAAATTGGTTTTATGCTGCAAGCTTCTAAGTAAAACCATGCTGGTACTGAAGGGTTTTTTTTATTTCACTCGTTCTTTTTTTGTTACTACTTTATGTCTCCCTAATTTTTTAAATCAGATTTTCTGTACAGTTTTTGGCAAATCATGTTTTGATCAATATGTTGATTAGTTCTTTGTTTTGCTATATGTGCCTAGAGTAATTGTTAATACAATAAGAATGTGGTTTCAAAATGGAATATAGTTTCTCCCCTTCGGAAACAGTCCTACTAGAAATAGAAAAATCTGCTATTTTGTTAGCTCTCTAATGTGAAACTCAACATCTTTTTAAACTGAAGGAATATTTAGACTGTAAACTGAAAATCCACTAAAATCAAGGAGGTATGTTTTGGGGTGTTTTTAGGGTGTTCTTTGGGTTGTGGGGTTTTTGTTTTGTTTTTAAGGTGTGCTTTGTGTTGGTAATGATAGTAGAAGTACACTGTGTGCAGCAATCAATTTGGGTAAATGTCAAAGATGTATAACTCTTTGGTGAACCTTTGCTGCAATACACAGATTCCTAATAAGTCTACAATATATTTTAAGTTATAGAAATTGGCTTCTTAGACATGTCTTTAAAGAAAGATGCCCCTGCCCTTGCTTTTTGAATTAGTACGCCTAGAGCAGAAACTGTAATCTGTAGTGTATGTTTTCAGATCATAATCAACATCATCAGGTGGCTTTACAAATATTAGCTTGTCCTCTACTGTTCCTGCACATGTCGTAGTTACTGTTTCTGCCATTAGCAGAGGAACCAAACTGCAAAATTATTTTTCTAAGATAACAGCACTTTGTTTGCTTGATGGGAATTCTTGGTTTGCAGTGCACAGTTCACACTGTACCTTATAGCACTGGCCCACAAGGAAGAGACTAGCACTTCAAATGTTTTGTGGTACTCTGTTATACTAAAATAAAGGCTGAATTGCCAACCCTATTGTACACTAGTATGTAAAATAACTTTCTTCACAGTGGTCACTATGAATGTACAGAAAAACACAAGTGCTGTGTGATGAGAACAGTAAAAAAGTTTGGCAGGTAAAACAGGTATGGAGTTATTTGAAAATAAAAACTTCGTTGAGAAAAAAAATATGTGCAGAAATGAAGCACCTCAGACTTAGAAATCACTCCTCTTTCCAATTCAGATGAATGTTTTGGAGAAATGAAGTTGTGAAATTAATCTGTTGGTACTGATTCTTATTTGCTCCTTGAACCTTATTTTGTAGTATGAGAATACCTGGATCTCCTTTTGTGGCGGTTCCCAGCAAGCCATTTTATTAGCACTTGGTCTTATTTTGCAAAACCTTGAGTTGGAGTTTATTTACAAGTATTGAAAACTGAGGATTTTGTCAGTGTTTAAAATGCCCATGTCCATAACAAACTTCCTTTTGACTTCCTTGAGATTTCCATATGGAGATATCTCAAAAAAATGCATCTTTGTGGTGAAATGAGGTGAATCTATTCAACTCAGCCTTTCTCTGAATAATAAAACAGTCTCACTGAAAGCCTTGTTAGGAAGGAATTATGATTATCAAGTCTGGTAGTCAGAAAGGCTTCTTGTTAGGGTATTACTGCAAGACTAACTCAAGCATCGTTATGCCCGACTGAATACAAGATTTCTGCCCATTTCCAAAACCTAGCTTTCTTTTTTGAAAAGCACTTAAATATGTATGAAGAATCTTGGACCGATTCATTAACTTTGAATAAATTCCTATGACAAATGAGGGAAATAAGCAGAAAGCAAAAATAACTAGTTGAGCAGGACTCCTTGTGTAAGTTTGGCTGCCAGCAGAGGCACAGGAATATGACAGCTGTATCACTGATAATTCATTGTAGATCCATCTGGTGGTAAACTTTGAGGAACAGAACCTTTTCGGAAGTAGATCTGGCACCAGCCTCCTCTGTACTGATGTGGTAGTACAGATTTTCAGATTTTTTTCTTTTCTCCCCCAACCTTGCCCCAAGACAGGGGAACTACATGGAAGAATTACTCATCAGTTTTATTCTGGTGCTGTGATAAAGTTGATATAAGAACATAATAGTGCTAGAAATCTGGTATTCTTCTACTTTTGGATCCTCCTTGACATCAGATGTTTTCGTAAAAGCTGCAGAGTCAGCCTCTGCAGTCACCTAGTTCTCATCCCCACTATGTCCTCCATATGGAATCATTCTCCAATGACACCCAGTACAAAACATTAAAAAAATGGTATTTCCAACAAACAGAACAGAAGAGTCTTTTGAGCAGGGAGAGGAAGGCAGTCTTGCCATTTGAGCCTCTGCTCTAAAGAGAGAAAAGAATGGAGGGACGTAAAAGGAGACGAACAATCTCTTGTATAAATTACCTGAAAAGACCCTCTGAGATTTATGGACAGGAGTCAGCAGTGTACACCTGGGGAAGGTCTGTCTAGCTGCAGGATAGAAGTTTGGGATTATGTAGGAATCTGTTGTGAAGAAAGCTGTTTGAAAAAGTGCCCTTGCATGTGTTTGGGAGTGCTGGGGTCTTTGAGTTAGCAGAGAAGTGTGCTACTGCGGTGGTCTCAGTCTTCCCTTTGAATTTTAATTCTGGCATGTTTGTTATGTCAGCACTTGATGCGAAACCTAGCAAACTCTGTGATCTTTCTGACTTTAATTGGAGAATTAAACTTGTAAAGTTCCCTAGAGGTTTAAAGTGTGTAAATATAAATATTCTTACCATACTTTGATTTTTGTGATGCGATTTGTGCGTTTTCAAATGTTGTTACCATAACGACATTTGCTCCAGTGGTAGTATTCTGTTACTTTAGTGGGGACTAATTCCCCAAAATCCAATATCTGCAGCCAGAGGGCTAACCAGATCATTTCAGAAAGACCAATGGACCGCAGTCATTTACATTTGATTGGGCTTTCTTGGACTCAAGCAGGTCAAAAATATCAGAGATCAGCACTGTATCTGTGGCTGGGGGTTCTTCCCATTTGCAGGATTGCATGGCAAGTACAGGGATAGCATATGCAGCTTCTTTGCACCCCATTGTACAGCGCTTGGGGTCACGCAGTGGTTGGAAGAAGGCAACTAATAACAGGAATTCATGTATCGCTCTCCTGTCCGCACATCTCCTTGGGAATATAACTCCCTGGTGTGTGTTGAAACAGCAGCAAGGCCTCTTTAACCGCTCTAAGGGAGAAAAAAATTAAATCATGCAAGTAGTATCTAGTTATGCATTCTTACCTTCATCTTCCTGCCACCCGCTGCCTTGCTCTGACATGGATGATTCTGCCTTCTACACTCAGACAGAAGTTGTGAACAACCAGTCTCGCTGAGACTCTTCCCAAGCCTCCTTCCACGTGCTGTTCCTTCAACACCAGAAATAACCTCCCAATAACTGACGAAGACTTCAGGTTATAAAACTTAAGCAAACATGTTCATTGTCGTCGTCCCCCCCCCCGACCACGATAGCATTTTCATCAAGGACCAGATGCCAGCACCAAATGATGGTTTGGCCCCAGGTGGCTTTACTTTCTGGTGTGATGGTGGAAAATGGGGCCTACTATATGGTATTAGCAAGGGAAAGGATTTGGATGTGCAAGCAGCAAAGGCTGCCGAAAAATAAAACCGTGTGACCAAAGGAGTCCTGGTACTGTGGGTTTTGAAGGCTCTGTAATTTAAAAAGTATCAAACTCATCGTTTTAAAACAGCTTTCATCTTACCTCATTCTTCACTGCTTCTCTGGTGTGGAATTTTTCCTTTGTGATAAGGTGAACTTTAAAAGTTTCAGGTTTTTTTCTCCCTAGTAGAAGGAGTAAACTCGCAGCCAACACAGCCAAGCACAAAGCAGTTCTGCACTAAGCATTCCACCTCTGTGGTTAGCCCATTGCTGTGATTACATTGGAGCAGCTCTAGATTTCAGCACTGCTGCATCATTTTTCTTTCAATTTTTAATTAGAAAGTTTTCATAGCCAGGGAACAGAGCAGTAGGGGGTTTTGTATCCACCAGCAGACCCTTCCCCCCCCCCCCCAAAAAAAAAAAAAGTGCAGCTATGAGTGAAATGCTATTAAAAGCAACATTTGTACAGATGCCAAGTGGGAAGAGACAGCAAGCATGCAATAAAGAACAATTCTTTCTTTTTTTTTCAGAAGGAATATATGTAAAATAAGAAATTATTTAAAAACAGGTTTTCTTCTGTTTCTCTTCTTTTAATCTCAGTTTTCCATAAGAATAATAGTAGTAATTTTCTAACTAGGCAATGAAAATTTTGGTTCCACTTGATTGTCTCGGTAATCTTGAACTTAAATACTTAAATGCTAGTATTTCACAATACTGATACCTAATTTAGTAACCAACTCTTATGCACTGTCTGTCTTGAAATTTACTACTTTCTACAGTTACAGGTTTTGATAAAGGCATACAGACTTCATTTACTATAAGGCAAAATGAGACTCTCTCTGGATTTTTCATAAGGACACATGTTTTTATGTACAGATGGATGAACACATTAAGTTGTGTAACACCTGTGTCTAGGTAGATGTAGAAGTAGGTATTTGTGCTGGGCACAGGTTATTTTTCCTCCATATATGGGCATAAAGCCTGAATAAAAAAAGCAATTATTAGTTTTTAGGCATTGCACAATGTCCTTTGGTCATCAGTTACTTTAAACAAACGTGGTTTCTGTATTGCCGTGCAGGAGGACTGTAGCAATCATCATAAACTCCAGGGTTAGCAACGAGAATATCTGAGCAGAATAAGACCACCTGTCCAAAAGGAAACTTGCAAGAAAAGTTCTTTCATTTGAAAGGCTGTGGTTGATTTTTCTCAAATTATGGTTATTTTCTCATCTGACCTGTTTGTCCAGTAGAAATAGTACTAAAGCATGTGACATCCACATGATTATGGGAATCTAATATTCATCGCTTGATGGGCGTTTGCTTTTATGAACAAGAACTACAATTGTTAACATTCTTGTGAGTACCCTAAACCAGCATTTAGAACATAAACATTTCAGGTTTGAATATGCAGCCAGAGCTTGATACTATAACCACAGTTATTTATTTGGTAAGTATTTTCATATTTTTAAAATAAAAAGTATGGATCTTTTTTTTTAACTGAACCAAAGTTTCTGCAATGGATACTTCATTACTAAAAATCAGAATTATTATGGGTCCGTTCTCAGTCTTCAGTCTTTTGCAAATTGCAGTAGCATGCTTTCTGAAAAACATGAATGCTGATTTAGAACACCTTGAATCACTGATGTGAGTTTAAGAAGAGGCATCAGCAGTGTAAGATGGCTGTACTACAATTTTCACTCCATGGAAGGTCTGCTCAGTGTTTTGCAGTGCCATGCATGCTCTGTTACATGGCATACACCTACACTGGCTCAACCAGCGGAAAATCGACAAAAACATGCAGATGCTGGGAGAGATGCATGAAGAAGCTGAAGAAGTAGAGGTCATCTGGTGTGAAGCTTCTAGGTATGCCCTTCTTTTTATCAACAAAATGACATAGTACTTGAACTATCTATTTTCTTTTACTTGGTATCTGAATACAGATTTGTTTATAATATGTATTGCTTTCTTGTTGATAGAAAGTCGGAGAAGGGAGTTGAACGAAACATACAGGGCAGTTCATGTTAATACAGAACTTCTTTCCCTTTTGCACCCTCTCAATAAAATGCACTGGCATGGGACAATTTGAATACAATCCTGATGACATGGAAAAGCAAATGAGAAGGCCACAGACTTGCAAATAAAACTTAATTGTTATTTGCTCATTTGAAACCATCAAGGAGACAGCCAAGGCGTTGCTCCGTGACTAGCTCTAAGTTACTAATGGCACCTGAACTAGGTTTATATATCATCATAGATATCAGTCATGTACTTGATCATCATTCTCTCATCATGTTTTATGTTCTTGGCCTGTCCGAGTTCCTTTGTGGCAGAGAGAAGCCTCTGTGCTCTTTTTGCATGGCTTTTGGTTCCTGTTTTCCTTTGTTTTAAAAATAATCAGACTAAATCTTACACGGTGGAACAAGTGGTGGAGCTCATCCTTGCTTTGCTGTCTGGATCATGAGCATCTGATACATGACAGTTCTCCGCTTGCTGCAAAACCACTCTGATAACTCCATGCTGTTCTGATTGTTTTTTGTCTTCTTTTGCCTCTCAAAGGCACCGATGCGTGGATGTTTCCTGACTCATTAGTACTGTTTTTTTAATACATTGAGAGTTATTTCTCTTTTATTCAAAAAGAAAAGGTGGAGGTAGTGATAGAAAAACAACTAGCTATTCAGGCTCAGTTTAGGGAAAAGTTGCTCCCTTGTTGTCTTTCTCTTAAATAAGCCAAGAGGAGGGTTTGTTCGTTTGTCCACACCCACCCTTACACTTTTCTTCTTTACATTCATCTGCAAATCAAATCCATTTTTAAACTGAGATTCTGTACTTAAAGTGACCCTAAGAGCAACCTTAAGAAAGTGATGAACCCACATGATCTGTGTGCTTTCAGTCTGAGTTGCTGCTGGCAACCTGAATGTAATTTGGTTTCACTGTACCCACAGCATGCCAGAGGAGAGCTGATCCTGTAGATGGGTAGTATATTGCCCATTCCTAGTCCTGTCAGGCCATGTGAATAAGCTTGGCTCTGTGCTGAGGCTTACTTCTCCCGCCCCCAATAGTCCTGGAATTTGGACTGATGCAACCTCTTTATAGGGGGTGGAGGGTTTGGACTGTGAATGGCAGTTGAAATTACAAGTAAAAAGGAGCTCAGATACCCACTGAAAAGACTGTATTGATATAAGGAGCTGAGATATTGGATGTGGAATTAACTGACACACAGTTTTGAAAAGATGGGGGCGTAAGGGAGAAATTAAATGACCTCTCTGTTGTATAGCCAAGTGGATCAATGGCTTTGTTTTTATATTTTTCTTTGAAAGATATCACCTTCTGGCTGCAGAGTGTGTGGATTCAGTTTTCTTCTGGAGCCTGAGCAAATCACTTGAGGAAGATCTTGTTTTCTGCTGCATCCTAAAGACAGCATGGATGGGGAGAGCATCTATGAGGTTGATTCTGGAGATGGACTTGGAGGTAAGGATGCCTATGACTTATTTTTACTTTCATCCCAGATGGCTGGTTACAGGAAGCCCCGATGACAGTGGACTTCAGAAGCCACAAAAAGCAAATGTGATAAAGATGTCTACAGTTCATTGATTGTATTGTGTCACTTTACAAGCAGTGAATAAAAATTTTTGAAAACAACTGTGTCCTAGAGGATGTGGCACACCTAGACACTGCACGTTCTAAGTGGTGTTACTTAGAGTCTGAGATGTCCCAAAGATGATACAAACCGTAAAAACTTACAATAAAAGTGAAGGCATGAAGCCTTTTCTCTCTTTCTTTGTTTCTCCTTTTTCTGTCTCTCACCTGCTGAGTAACTGTATTGCACACACTGTTTTGTTTGAATTTTCTAAATGGACTTCAGAAGCCAGCATGAAATGGTACTGACTCTGTCTTCTATACTAGTGACCCATGTGTAGATGGAGACTTTTCATTGACCTAAAATGATGAGTTCTTTTTTTTACGTAGCTACTAATGCTACAGGTGTCCTTGGGCAAGTTAGCTAACTTCATTGCTGTGGTTTATCATCTTCATAATGGGGTGAACAGCTTCTCAGAGAAGGTAACATTACATACTTCTGCAGAGATGCTGTTCTTTGCATACAACGCAGATGACCTTTGATGGAGCTTTTGGGTAGATTCATCAGTTCAAATTCCTGGTTTAATACAGCTTTTTCTGAGATGAAGTAATCAAACACCTTTAGTTGGCAGAACACCTTGAACTGCCTAGGTCAACTCACTTTTGAACTTAGAAGTCTAAATATTATGGGAAAGAATGAGGTTCTGCATTAGAACGTTGTAATAACAAAGACATGCTGCACACCTGTTTGATGGTTTAGATGTTTTCCTGTGACTGCATTGTCATCAGGCAGATTGTTTTTAAAGACAAAAAAACCTGGTGGTTCAAGTTACTTTAAAAATCCCTCATAATACTGACTCTGAAATAATTATTTTGTAATAATAAATAATACTACAAGAACAATGTAAGTATTTATGCTCAAGTAATGCCTTTCTGCAAGGTGAATGCAGGGTAGTAGAATAGCAGCATTCTCTTTGACTTTCTGAGCATTTGTGCTGCCTTCTCCCAAAGTTTTTGAAAGACCTGAAGCCATCGTTATGACCATTACTGATTAGGTTACTTTTCATTTCGTAACCCCTCTCAAGCACTAGTTTTCTGGCCTTACCATTGTGTCCTTCAGTCACTGAATCTCTGCTCTTGTACTGCACCTTTGTAATTTCTTTCATGCCACTTTGAGCGTGGATAAGTTCTTTCAGAGCTGAGGTTGAAGACAATTTTTTATCCTGGTCCTGTTTCAGTCTGACCTTTGTTGTTATAATAAGTTACTGTCCTTGGTGTACATTTTTCTAATTTATATAGGCAAGAGTGAGCGTGTATGTTTAAGCAGGCAGAATGGGTAACCAGCTTTCTGGCTTGTCCTCCTCTCTTTCTTTTTGGATTCTGACTTAAGACCATAAGCTCTTCAGAGCAAATTTACTAGTTTTGGGAAATAGAATAAATTGTTATTGACACAAGTTGAATAGAATTACTGGTACGAAAACAAAATCTGATCATGTATGTGACAGGGCCATCTTTACAACACTGCGTCAGTATCTCCAACATACATTTACGTATGGCACTTTTTTGCACGAAATGTGCTTGCGCGAGTAATATTAACCACAGAGTACCATTTCACATTTTTCAGAAAACAGGTGATCTTCTCTCTATGTGAATTGCTGGATAGCAGCTCAACTGAAAAAAACCTCCTTGCTTCATCCTTTATAAACAAAGCAAAGGTATATCAAAACAAACTCAACAAAAATTCCCATTCTGAAACTGAGGACTGGGCAAGAGCCACCTCTCTGTTACAATCAGCCCATCAAGCATTCCTATCTGATAAGTAAGGGAAGTGTTGGAAACTCCTGTGTTTTAAAATGAAGGGCAACTAAAACTTTGGATGTAGTTTTGCTAAGTTTCTTGGATTCTCTTTGTCCTGCTTTTGCTGCTTCTACTTAAGATACCAAAATGACAAGTATATGCTGTTCATGGAGGCAAACTAGGGAATTTTGCGCTGTTTTATAGAATGTGATTTAAATAAACTGTGACTTTAAAATAAAACAAATATCTTTTGGAAGATGAAGGACATGCATCGTTTCTGAGATGGGTACATAGTTCTCAGTGGTGTATAACGAAGTCTGTATATACCCCATGTATTATAAATACAGACATACATTGAGATACATACATATCAAGCATAAATGTATGGTTACAATTAGGCTGATTTGATGTCTGAATTATGATATATCAGAGACCTGAGACAAAACAGAAATGTGCCCATTTTCAGCCACATGAGCACAACATGTCAATTTACCAGTGCGATGAAATCATCTCCAAGAACAAAGTATGTTTTGTTAGTTCAAGGTCTGTGGTCTCTGATGGAAAAGCTTCCTGGGACCATAAACCCCCTGTGAGACTGCATGAGTTTGAAGGTCAAAAGACCTTAAGACTTTTGTGGCCATTTCTTGTCAGATCAAAAAAATAATAGTAACAAAAATATGACACCATAATTCATTGTTTCATTAATAGAAAATCAGGCCACTATTTTCAGGTTCAGGAACCCAAAGTAAGGCTCTTCCCCTCATTTTAACTGCAAAAAAGTGTTTGGATTTTCATAGGTATGGGTGGCTTATAGCACTCCTTAATGCCAGTAAAAGCTCAGGAATGATGCTTATAGAGGTCAAGTAAATTAATTTGATACTGTGGAGTTATGTACTTAAGTCAGACTTCTTTGGTTTAAAAATTAGCCCTCAGATTAAAAGCAGTTTAGGTAGCTGTACTGTGGGCATTGTACCTGGTCCTCTTGACTTGATGTTACTTCGTAGCAGGTTTTAAATGCCTCTTAAATAATTCGCAAAGAAGAACAGAGCTGACTTTTCTTCTGGCCTATAAAGCCAAACTCGGTGAAGGTCCTTACTATGCAGTTGAATAGTTTCCAGAGTACAAGCAACCCCAAACATGGTAGAAAAGAGACAGGACTGTAATTCTTCACTGTGCAATGCACTGAAAACCTATTTTAGCTGACCTAGAACAGATGGGCACATCTGCTTCAAAACAAAGACTTGATAGCTTCAGTTGCCTAGGAGAGATTTCTGCTTTCTTCAAACGAAAGAATTCTGTGGTGGGGTGACCTTGGCTGGCTGCCAGGTGCCAAACAAGCTGCTCTCTCACTCCCCCTCCTCAGCGGGACAGGGGAAGAAAATCAGATGAAAGGAGAAGGACATCACTCAGTAATTACTGTCACAGGCAAAACAGACTCGACTTCAGAAAGCTTAATTTATTGCTAATTAAAAATATAGTAGGTTAGCGACAAAACCTCCCAAAACTAAAGCAACCTTTTTTTCACGCCCTTTCTTCCCAGATTCAACTTCACTCCTTCCTGCCTGACTTCTGTGCCACCTCTTGCCACCCAAAGCAGTGCAGGGGGATGAGGAATGAGGGTTAGTCAGTCCGTAACACTTCATCTCTGCTGCTCCTTCTCACACTCTCCCCCTGCTCCAGCATGGGGTCCCACTCAGGCGATACAGTCCTTCACTAATTTGTCCAGTGTGGGTCCTTCTCATGGTCTGCAGTTCTTCAAGAACTGCTCCAGTATGGATCCTTTCCACAGGGTATGGCCTGTCAGGAATGTACTGCTCCAGCATGGGTCCCCCACAAGCCACAGTTCTTGCCAGAAAACCTGCTTCTGTGTGGGCTTCTCTGTATGGGCCACAGCTCCTGCCAGGGGCTTGCTCCAGCATAGGCTCTCTGTGGACTGCAGTTTCCTCCAGGGCATCTCCACATGCTCCAGTGTGGGGAACTCCACGGGCTACAGGTGGATATCTGCTCCACCATTAACCTCCGCGGGCTGTAGAGGGACAGCCTGCATCACCATGATCTTCTCCATGGGCTGCAGTTGAATCTCTGCTCTGGCATCTGGAACACCTCCTTCCCCTCCTTCTTCACTGACTTTGGTGTCTGCAGGGTTCTTTTTCTCACTCCTCTCTCACAGCTGCTCCTGTGCATCTTTTTTAACCCTTTCTACAATTTGTTACCACGGAGATGCCACCAGTGTCACTGATGGGCTCAGCTTTGGCCAGCGGTGGGTCTGTCTTGGTGCTGGCTGGAACTGGCTCTGTCTGCCATGGGGGCAGCTCCTGGTCTCTTCTCACAGAGGCAACCCCTGCATCCCCCTTCCACAAAACCTTGCCATGTAAGCCCAACACAGACTTTTACTTGTTATTCTGGAGTAATTTGCTGCTTCAAGTGTATTCCTTGCAGACCTGGTGCAATTCTTAGAGCCTTTTGTCACTAACTGATTATCTTTATTATCAATATCTTGGCTACTTTGATGTGTTCCTAAAACTAGACACTAACTTGGACCATATAGAGTAAAGTATAATTGGAGATGTTTCTTTAGAAACTTTTCATCCTTTTAATTATGGAGTGATATGATTATTAATTAAAACAAAAGATCAAGCTCTATTACTGTTCCACTTCTGTGACTTGATTTTTCAAAATTTACTCCTGTTTGTTTTGCCAGAGAGTCTGCAGTGTCTAGATATATATGCAGAATCAATACCATAGCACACATTTTTCCTTGTTCTCTGTACTGTATTTTAATAAGAACTGGAAGATTTGCTGCTGCCCAAGAGGTATTATGGGAAGGAGACTGGGGAGGGGTTAAGCAACTCTTGTGGTTCTGTTGCATTGTTGATGTTAGACCAGATCTGCTTTTGGCCTGGTGTTTTCACTTGTAGCTCTTGTTCAAGTTAAAAATCCTTCCTGCACGTTAGCAAGGCGGTGAGCCAGTTGCTATGGTATTCTGCCTTTTTTTTTTTTTTTTTTTAACCAATTGGCTTGCTTTTGTGATGATTCAGCCCTGAATAAGAAATCGGTTACACAGACTAGAGCTGTAATCAAAAGAGCAGCTATTGTTGACTTGAAAATCTATAGAGGTCGGGAGGACAGCAGCATCTGAGTTGCAAGAAAATATTTATCACTGTCTGTGTTTATGGTATATATTCTGATGTGTATCTGACTGCTAATAATGGCAGTAATAGCAGTAGTACTTTTTCAGGATGATATTAAAAATTGAATCACTGTACTAATTTTTCTGTATTGTTTTATCATCCTAAAGATATCAGTAATTTCCAGCTAAAAAAAAAAACAGGTTTTTTTTTTATTCTGTTGCTATCTTTTACTGTTTTCTGCCATCTTAATGGTAGTATGTTTCTGACAGGATATTATTTGCTCATGGAAGACTACCAGACTCTCCTGCTTGTCTTCATAATTTTAGTGCTGCTGTTTGGCTAATCAGAAAATTCTGGAAGACTGCTAGATAATGTAGGACTTTAAAGTTATAATGGTGCTGATAGGTAGCTGTAGTGATCCATGGATAAAAGAAAGACAAGGTATTTAGAGAGAGGTATGTTCTATCCAAAAGGGAGGTATGTTCTATGCAAAAAGGGAGGACGGACTTTTGCAGGTCTTCTGCAGATTTTAAGAAGCTCTTGTCTGCTTAAAGGCAAGGTTGTTCTCCTCCCCACCCTGTCTGCAACTGTATCAGGACAAATAAAAGATCCTGCTTCTTTTGTACAGAACAATTTCTTTCAGAAGTCATGACTATACCACGAATAAAACGTCTAAATTTCAATTTAGAAATCACTAGAAATCAGGCTTGTAAAAGACAGTGCTGCATACTAAGAGGCCATCAAAATCTGGACAGTGCAACTGATAACAAGTATGTGAAAACACCTATTTGAATTTGGAAATAACTAGACAAAAAAGCAAAGATGTACTCTAGGAATGCTTTTTGTCTCTGTGCTTTGTACAATACAGTGGCACAATCCTTTCCCAGTGGAAAGCAGGGTCTGCTGATCCTGCTTATTGCTCCCAGAAGTATCATGAGAGCTTTTATTTTCTTTCCCGGAGTCTTATGTGGTAGCCCTTCTTTTCCTGTATGCAGGTAATAATGTCCCACTGTGGACTAAAATGCTGGCAGTGAATAATGATATCTCTGCTCTCACTGAGTATGAATGTAACCACCTAGTTATCAAGGGTTTGACTAAGAATAGTAACTGAATGATGAAGTTGAATCTTGGAGAGGCTTTAAATTATGCTGTTAGAGAGCATGAACTTTTCCACCTCTGTAATAGCTCCATTTCAGTGTTTGAATTCCACATTGTCAATGGACATCCGGGTAAACCTTCGCATGCTGTGCGCTTGCCACCAGAATAGTAAAGTAGTCAGCTGTGATGTTCGGGAAATACAGGTTTCTATGGGTTTGGTACAGGACTTTGCAAGAGATCAAGAGGAGGATGTGCATCAGCTCATCAAACAGAATGAAAAATCCACCCTCCAAGGTACTACCAAGAGGAAAAAAAAAAAAGGCAGCAGAGCAAAATGGACTTGCCACAGCAAACTAAAATGAAGAATAAAACTCTTCCATGTTTATAGTAAGCCTTAATTTATTTCACTTGGATTCCTGCATCCTAATAAGTGGAATGTGGAGACCTCCCATTGACTGTTTAGGTAAACAGGCAAAGTCTTTTTAAGTAAATTATTAATTTTTATTTATGTCAAATCTATGCTTTAAACACATACTCATGGAAGAAACTCCCACATTTTTCGTTGAAATTAAAACCCTAGAAAAATCTGGATGGATCAAGAGATTTTTTTTGAGTTTATGGTTTGGGGTGGCCAAATTTAGGGTATGTGGTGTTTCATATTTGTTAGTTGCCACTGGATGTCTGAGAGGACAAAAAACATCCATCCAAGAGGCACAATTCTTAAGCATGTCCTCTTTCTACAAACGTGACTTTAATGGCACTGTTCACTGATGTTTTATCTTCTGAGGTTTGCAGATGAACTTTTTATTGTTAGATGAGCTTTTTATTGTTTATTATTGCTCTTCAACTTTTTTTTAAGAGCTATATACTAAGTTACAAGATATGTTTGAATGACCAGCAGTCATTATGGGATTATAGTCTTTAAAGTATAACAGGTAGTTTTGCACTGTAACAGATGTGAGATATTTTAAATTTATTCTAATCTTCGTTTAGAAATAAATTTGTAAATACATGACGGAGAGCAAAGAATGAGACTTGTCCTTCTTGGACATAGCTTTTTGGTGGCTTGCAAATGTATGGAGGACACTTACAAAAAGTAATGCTAATTTGTAACCATTGTGGGTATTAAAGATACTGTGGAAATCATCCTGAAGGTCATTATGAAATCGAAATGCTCATAAGCACATTGCCAATATTTAACTGATAATTAATGTCTTTGGTCTGGGTTTTCACTCAGTGATGGGGATATAGTGAATTTATTAGGGGATGATGGTTTGAAATGTAAAAGTGAAAAACCTTACTAAATGACTTCTAGTGAAATGACAGAAATACGACTTGCCAGAGTTCTCGTATAGTTGTCTGCTGCAAGTAAATGCTTAGATGAGGTCTTCCAGTGGTGGCATAGACGATCTAAAGATAAATTAATTTATTATTTATTTAAGCACTGCAGTCATTGATCATATAATTTAAGAAGTGTTGAATATCTAAAATTCTTAAGCCAGAAAGCAGACAAGAATATTATTTTCTGTAGTGGCCCTTGTATTTTAATACTTTTGCACAAACATCTACACAAGGTACTAATTTTAGTAGTTTACAGAGTCACATCTAAAGTACATGTTTATTGCTATATGCCTTCACTTAGAAATTGCCCTTGACTAATAATTGCCCGCGTCTACTTGCCACCCCTCTTGTAAGGCAAGTCATAACGGATGGGATTTCATTTAGTAGAGAGTTGCCTTTTTAAGGAAGGTGCAATGTAAGAGATGGGAAAAGTATTTAAATTTGGTTATATAACAAAATACTCTGTGCACTGATCTTTTCACACGCTGCGTATACATACCAATAGTTCTTTCCTGCATATACTGAAGCTTTGCAAGTGGTGATACACACCAGGCCCCTCCTGATGTAAGTATCGTAGCTCCACTGCTTTTGGAAATTACAATAGAGGTATGATGGTCTACATACCCGAAGGACTTGCCCCAGTTTCACCAAAAGAATACTGTGGGCTCAATTCAGGTTCACCATTTATTAAAAGGTCTGCTTTTAATAGTGCAAATATAAGTAGAAAGAAAACTGTCTCATGAGTAGGATGTATGCAGACACACACCTGAGTAACTAACTTAAGTGGATTGCTGCTGTCTGGACTAGATTCACATAATGACAAATGCCTTCATAAAAAGGACTGCTTTGATACAGCACTTCATCTTTCTGAATTTCAAAGCTTTGAAACATTAAATATGAGCATGGGTAAATAAGCATTGAAATAATCCTGGCATGTATAATGGACTTTTTTTCCTAGTCAGTATTTGTGTGTATTTGACTTCCAGTGCATATTCTAGAAAATAAAGGCTTTTTAAGAAAAGTGCGAGATGCAAATTAAAATGGAGAATATATTTCCACATGAATTCCATGGATCCATGAGTTTTTTCTCTTTGATTCTGTACAGACCTGGGATGCGGGGTTGATAGTTTGGGCTGCTCTGAGTTGAACACCAAGATTAATATAAAATGGGTTCCTTAATTTCCTCTCCTTATGTTCTGTCGACAGGAAAAAAAGTTTATTTCTCTGAAATAGAGAATTTTATTTTATGTTTGTGTGATTTTTTTTTTTTCCCTTATCACTTTCATTTTTCGTTAGGGAGATCCTCCCTTTAAAAGGGAAAGAGCACCTGTTCTCTAGATCCTGTAGACTGACTTTTTGGGGTCCATTTAAAATTTTATTTACTGAAGCATTTAATGCTTCTTAAAACCCTGGTTCAACAAGCATTCTGTTGAACTGTTCTTGATGGAGGGCAAACTGATGAATCTGAATTGAATCCTTTCAACAGCTGTACAATGGGTTTCACCCTAAGGAATTTTCAAGGTACTTAATTATTTCAATGACTTAGATCAGGACTGAACTATCAGCACATCCCTGGCAATTCTAAAAATAGTAACTACTTCTTTGGGGTTAGAGTATGAGAGAGGAAACTCTCTTGAGTCTCAGCTAATTACACTGATGGAAGTGAATATAGGAACTAGAAAGATCTGGGCTGCAGCTTGTGGATTACACTCTTACAAGTCTGGGAATGTCCACTGAGGAAGTATTTTTCTGCTATTGAAAGTGATTGGGAGAACAAGGTGCTTGCTTACTTACAGAGTCAACAGTTTTGTTCCTGCTTGAAAAGTTATCCTTAGATGAGGAAAGTTTTCACCATTTTTTTGTCTTGAATTTCTTTGTTTTTTAGGGAAAGCTATAAGGAAGCTTGTGCGCAAGGCGACTCTGGTGGCATCTAGAATCCTCAGATTTCCTTGACTGAATCCATCTGGGTTTAGCCCTATATATAGTAGACAAGCTGCACTGCTTGCACTGATAAATTATATCTTCCAAATGATAGACCAAGGTACAGTCATGTATACTAACCATTTTTGATCTCATTTGACTCTTCATTCTGTTGCTTTTTTGGGTAGTTGTGACAGTATGGTTTGTCCCCATTGTTGTGGACTATCTTTTCATCAGTACTCTCAAAAATATTTAATTGAAAGAGACTTCTGGCCTGGCTCTGGCATTTGATGTTGCCAGCTGCTTACGAGTCTGCAGCTTGGTGGGAAACTTAGCCTCTCCTGAGATTTACAGACTTGCCTTCAGTGGCAGGTAGACAGTATGAGTGTTGGCAGCACAACTTTATCTGGTTTTACTACCCACGGAAAAGAAAAAAGTGGAAATCTAAAACAAAACTCCACTTACTTTTTTACATATAATTTCCATTACTTTGTGTGTTTAGCAATCATAAAATGAAAACAGACTATGTTCTAACAAAGCATAGACTTTGACTATAAAATTACAGCTGTATCATCAAAAGAAAAAATAGATCAATAAAGTACTATTCTAGAGTATAGTTAAGAATAAGGTTTCTTTATATCTGCTTTGGTATCTCAGCTGGCTGTTGGAATTGAGCAAGCAATCTCACTGCCAACTGGCCGGCTTTCTGAGGTCAGAACTTCTCTTTGCTTTTGTTTTAGATGGGAAAATCTTCTGTCTCCTACCTGTGTCTCTTCTGAACTATAGGGGAGATAACTTTACTAACACAGAACATTACCAGTTTCAAGATGTTTTTGGAGTGGTGGTGTTGGTTCACACTTTAAAAGACTTTGGTATCCAATAGAACACATTGCTCTGCTTGGATTGTCCATGACATCTAAAAATTAAGACTAATTAAGCATTTTTTAAAATTCTCTCACTTGAGCATGACATTAGTTGAATATTAATCCAATTGCACAGAGGCTATTACAATTTTGATTTTACATAGTTTAGATATTAATTTGGAAGACTTCAGAGCTGTCTTTTTTGTTTGTTTGTTTTTGCCAAAGATGTGGGGGAATGCTTCCTGCCTGTGTCTTCTCAGTTCCTTCATGCTGCATGTTGGGCTGTGGCTGTTTGTTGCCTCCACCTTCAAATGTTCAGCTTTATCCTTATTTTGGTGCTGTGCCCAGATAAAAAACCTTCCAGTGGCTTCTCCCTAGTGCACAAAATACTTGGGGGTGTGGAATACTGTGGGGTCTGGAATGGATGGTTGCAAGCCCAGATTGGCTGGCATGTTTGGCCCCTTGGGAAAGTCCAGGACTTGCTAAGGGAGACCCTGTACCAACCATAGCCTAAATCATCAGCTGAGCACAGTAAAGAAATCTGTAGGTCATGCACAGTTTGCGAGTTTCATATGGCTTTGAAGTTGCTACATAAAATCTGTTTTCTATTGTCTGGCAAAAGAATATTAGATTTAAAGGATGAATGTCACTGGTGTTCAGCCTTGCAGAGTTGGTCTCAGATTGTTCTCCTTTTGAATATAATTCTTTTAAAATATATGTACTTGCTAAGAGGTTAATGAAAGGTTCCCATAATTCTCCTGTTTAATTAGTACAATACAGCAAATAATTGAAGAATATGTCTGTCTTTTCAGTTGACAGCAACAGGTCCCATATTTGGCACACAGATAATTGCTAATTTTCTGTGTGTATCATTAGTGGAACAGGAAGATAAGTACATCTTTGTTTGCTGGGTTGCGATAGTGTCTATGATGACATTCAGCTGACCTGTAGTGGTCGATGTCAAATGCTTCCCTTCCTTGTCCACCACCAGTGTTTTGTGATAAGTCTTTATATCTGTTGTATATCTATCTATTCAGCGTTTGGCAGGTCAAAACACTTGGGTGAGGTAATATTTTTTGTTCTAGGAAATTCTGAAGTTATTTAATGATGGTGTTAAGTCATAATGTGTTGTGCTCCTCTCTTTATTTACAATCCTTAGGAAAATTCTCACTGCCAGCAAAAATAATTTCTGAATGGGAAAGGCCTTGAGAGAGGTTCCTTCTACTATAAGAGAAACAGTGGACACCACATTGGAAATATCTGGGAGCTGGCAAAGGAAATTGAAGCTAACCATAGGCTTTGGCGTAAGGCTCTGGAGTTTAATGCCTGCTGTGGAAGTGCTGGATGTGGACAGGCTATCCTCCAGCCCCTGACAGGAGAGGATGGCTCAAGCTTTCCTTAACTATACCTTGCAGCAAGACTAGGGATGTTGTGGGATGACAGATTTCTGTTGCTACAGATAGTACTATAACGGCAGTAAAATTCTGAAGATAGTTTTAAAATCCAGCTAATAAATGAAAGGGATTTAATAGTCACTAATTACAGAATTTAGAAATACCTGAGACCTGGGGACGTTTTTAATGTTAAATGAAAAACATGTCAAATGAAGTCAAGTACCCAAAAGTTAGGAAAAATTGGAAATTTGCTCATGTTGGGTTTTGTCAGCTGCTTTTGTATTCAGCTGTATAATCACAAGCTAATTTTACTTTAGCCTAGTTATCACTCAGTGAACTAATTAAATGTATGGAAAGGTATCTTGAAAAATAGTCATGGCGAATGAGTTTCTTCTGTCATTGTTTTCAAGAGATTGACCCACAAGTTTTCCCTTTATTTGAAAGGTCTTCATATATAACTAAATATTTTTCATAAAACTCAAGATGCTGCAGCTAGATAGTAGCTTGAGTTACAGCATGATGATAAACAGGTCATCTTCTTACCTCCAACTGTTCAGCACAGAGGGCAGAGGACAAATACCATCAGAAGCATGTAAGAGAAGATGCAGATTTGAAGCATTCAGCGGAAGAAATCTCCAAGTTGGTTTTGGAGAGGACTGGTTGTGCTAATGTAATAAGCACACACTGAGACACAGAGACCTTACAATGCAAGGAGAGAAAAGTTAATTCGGATTTTTGACTATTAAAAAGGATTCTATGGAGTTAAAGCAGTTATGGATCTGGGTCCAGTGTCATGGATTAAATACAGAAGGTAAATCTGATCCATTTAGAAAGAACAGTCCATATAGTCAGAGGTCTCTGCAACCAATGGGCCTAATGGATTTGCTGCATTGATGATATGGTGCAGAGCGGGAAACATGGTGGGAGATAAGGCAGAAAAACAGGAGTAAGCAAATCTTTAAATCTCATTGAAATTTATGGCACGAGCATGCATTTGGCACAATGGAGAGTTTCCAAATGTTCCTCGCACCAATGGGCAGGCCACAGGACTGTTGTTATTCTGCCCTCTTCTATACGAGGAGCGAATGTAATAGTGTTGCATGGTGTTTGCTTTTGTAGTGGTTCATTTTATCTCACTGCATTCCCATCTAAAAACACAACAAATGTGGTTAACAGCTAAAGTGATGGTTCTTCAGCAGCAGCATGCTGATAGGAACTTCTGGGTGCGCTTACCACTGTAATGCCATTGAACATTTGCTCGCTGCCCTGCTGCTTAATGCGGCTCTAGTCACTTCTGACAAGTTGATGTACTGGCACATCAGGATCCTGTATTGGTACATCACAGGGAGACAGGATGATGGGTAACCGTGTTCCCTTGCAGGGTAGTAGTTATAAATACACTTCAGGAGGAGATCACTCCTTAGCCTTTTCCTCTTGCTCTTTCAAAAGATGTTTTCACTTTTCTGTATTACAGAGATGGTGCTAATGCGAGCAGTTTCATACTATGTAGCAAAGATTCGAAAAATCTGACATGCCGCCGTGTGTCTTTGACTATGCAGTACTATGTTTTTTGCCATTAAAATGTACAAGTTTAATAACGAATGAACTTAATGTTTCTGGCAACTTACGCACTTATGCACTGTTCCTTTGTTACAAAAGTTAAAAGTGAAATACTTGGAATTTCTGTGGGTAAATAACTGATTCTGACCTTTGAAGAAAACATAAGAGAAGCTTATATCTGATACTAGTATTAGTTATTTCAATTTAATATTCTCTTCTGTTTGGGTTTTATTTCTTCACCTATTCGTGTAACGAAGCCATTAGCAAGTTTACATTGGGGCAGCGATTAATGAAGTTTAGTTTAAATATTACATTACAAAAAGTCATTCGCCACTTAGCAGGTGGGAGGAGTCCTGATTAAAGAGTTAATATAATGACTAGGTAGCACATTTGCTCTTCAAAGTTTTAACTACTGTGTGAGCAAAAATTAAAAAGTGGCAATCACTTTCAATAGCCGATGTTGTACCCTTATATTAATATATTTAGAAATCTAAACAGCTAAGCTGATTTCTGTCTTCAGAAGTTGTGTAGTCTTTGTATGTTCTTGTGTAGCTTGTAGTCTGGATGTATTCTAGCTCAGTCTAAAATCCGAAAAAGTAAGCAGCTGATACTATTTCATTTAGTAGTTATTTTTAAGTCCTCTTATAACTGCACTTTGCAACTTTTTGTTATCTGCTTTTTGCCAGTATATTTTAGATAGCTTGCTTTAATAATGTAGTCATTAATATATTGTTGCTCGATTGCTCTGCAATGGGGATATTTTTTTTTCTGATTAATACAATGTTTTAGGCTAAAGCACATGGTCAAAAACAATTTAATATAATGAAATGAACAAACAGAAAAAGTGAAAACAGAAAAAAACACCCCGCAGAAGTCCTCCCCCAACTTAAAAATGAGCAAATTTGAGATTGACTCTTCTCTACTTCCTCAATAAAATCAGTGTATATCCTTTTACAGTCTAAAAGGGGTCTGATTCTGGAAATGGATGTTCAGATGTCACTAAACAGTACTTCCTAATCCTGTCAGAATATTCTGCTAAAGGGGAAGAACCCCCAAACCCTAAAGGGCCTTAAGGGTTTTTGAGGGAGATTTGCATTCTTTCTGTTAAATTTAATTAGGGATTTAGAATATGTTTATCCAGATTTTACCCATTAAACTTTATGACTGATAAATTTGAAAACTAGCATTCCATCTATAAGGTACCTACTTTTGATACCGGATTGCTAAATGGAAAGGCAGTTATGTTTAAGTCATTAGGATGTTATATATTCTTCCCTGTTATTTCCTAGCATTTTCACTGAACCTACAACAGAAATGACTGTGCAAGCTCATAATATCTAGTTACATTTTATGTTTAATGCATGTTTTAAGTAATTTTCATGCTGCTTCTGCTGTCATAGAAGTAAAATTTGGATGTTGTCATGCTACTCAGTAAAAAGTAGGGGCCTTAGGGGCACTGGATTACAAATTGGAGGAGTTAATTCACGTTGTTTCATGTAGCAATTGATGACAAATTAAGCATAAAACCCGTTAAAAAAAAATCCTTTCCTTTTAATTATGAAGTAACAGAAGGCCTGGGTTAAATAGAGGATCATTGCTTGCTAAGTCTTTGAGCCATAGGATAGTCTGTGGTGTTGGTGGATTTTGTTGGGTTTTGTTTACAAGGTCCCTTATTTTTCTGTTAGAGTTAGCAGTCCCATGACAGTAGTCGCTCCTGTGGAGCACCAGCTGGGGCTCCTTGCGCTATCCCCTACTGGTTTATTTATGATACAGCTTTGGCATCACTATTTGCCGAAACCACACTGTTCTTAGGACACTGTCATTGAAGTCAAGCTGTTATAACACCTGGTGTCAGCATGTGGAAGAAGAGAAAAAGAAAACAAAAATTGTGGGTGTGGAGAAATTAGAAGGCAATCATTGCACTGAGCATTGTATCTGCTTCCTGCTTTGTTTCTGCTGCGATTGCAGCAGAAGGGAAGCTCAGTGTGGTCATCGATGGCCCTCAAGTACTACAAATCCTTATCTTTCTTTCTTATCTGTTGTTTAATTCTTAAGAGTTTGTAATAAAGTATTCAGCTATCTAGTCCATGGAATAATACTTAGCTGATCTGGTTTCCCTACAACAAAAAACTAAACCAACCCAAAACGTCCTCATGTGCAGATACTACAGTTGCATTGCTCACTGAATTTTTTAGCAGATTGTTCTATTTGTTTCCTGTTGATAGGAACAATTAATATATTGGATTTTCATCCAGCTTGTAGAAAACTATTTGAAAAATAAATGTGTTATCTAGGAAAGTGAGTGTCATTTTTAATAGCTTGGCAAACTGCTATGTTGTGAAATGCTTTTATCACTACTTTAATAGGCATGGACCTCTTAAGGAAACATATATGGCAGGGAAAGAAGAGACTGCTGTGGAGACTTAGTTTGATTAAAATGTTTTGGTAAAGAACTCTTAATTATTTTAAGGAAAGCCACAGCAGGGTCTTTTCTCCTGTGCTGATAAGAAACTGGGAAGTTTTCATATTACATTCAAATGTGTGATGTGAAATGAATTAGTTATTAGCTATATCTCCTTGGGGCACATGCACTATAAATAGCTTTTCCAAGTCTGTTGCTTTATTCTGCTCTGCATTGTACTGTCAATTGCAGACCAGAGTAAAAATGTCCTCAATCAGTTGCACTCTGAAGCAATCCATATGATACAGATTTGGCTTTTGCAGACCAAGGTTTATTTTTATGGGACTCAAGCAAATGGAGCAGTCCTTGGTTCACCAACCCCTGATCTTTCAGTCCCAGGAAAAACAAAATACCTGTTGTTTGTATCACCTGTGATTGTTGTCAACAACAGCAAGAAAGGGGAATCTAGCTTTAATTATTGAATAAGATCTATAATACTATCAGTAAGAGTGGAAAAAGGCTTTTTAGTTAGGGCTATGAAAAGCCCTTACTGTGAAGCCTGGTATCAGCTGTGTTGGCTTTATGTTTTGTCATAACAGCAAATACACGTGAACTGGTGCCATAAATTAGTTTACAGCTTTGGACTTTGAAAAGGGGTCTGATAATAAATCCAGAAGACCATGGTGTTTTCTGTGGTACATGAACTATGGCATGTTGTTCATCTAGAATTTTGTTTTGAAAGAAATAAGAGAGGCCACTGTCTTCACTGTTAACACTTACCCTGCCTTTACACTAATGAACCCAATGTGCTTCCCAGCATAGCTCCAGAGAGAGACTTCCTTTATTTGCAGTTACCCGAATCTGAGGGTGTTAAAATTGCCATGAGCTTAATTCTCTAACTGTTCGGTTCAGATTTCTTAAAAATCCAGGATTATACCATATGTATTACTCTTTCACCATTCCAGACAAGACATGAACATCAGACTCTGGGGGAAGTGGTCACCCTAAGGAATCTACATCTTCATGTTGACGTTTATAAAATCTATAGCTACTTCCTCAGTGAAAATAACAATTTGAACAAGAATGCTTATCACCACATTTTGACCTTTTCCTTGATTTTTTAGGTCTTCCAGGACTATTCATAGTTGTGACAGATAGTGTATGGACTACAGCAGTGAAGGATACTGTGGCAAACTCAGCCACCCAGCCAGGTCCCTGCTGTGGCACCCTGGGCGCTCACACTGCCATTGAAGAGTTGTGAACATCCGATGAAGCTCAGTGTGTAAGGTGGTAGCATCAACCTTGCCTTCTCATTTGGGTAGCAGCAACCTTCACGCAATGTGAAGTACAGTGAAGGGAGTTTATGAGTTAGTTGTGCAAGGAGGATGGGAGGGTGCAAGGAGACACCCACAAAATGTCAGCTTCTACCCTGTGGCTTCCAGTATTGCAAAGTCCTGGATAATGTATTGCTTTTCAGTCTTTTTTGGTGCAGACACAGTTAGTGCATCTATACTAGTTGTATAAATCTTGGAGAATGGGAGTGCCTGTTCTCAAGTATCACATAGCTTGTAGAGGTTTCTAAAAATAAAAAATTGGTGCTGCTTCTGTTTTGAAACACAAGATCCCTGAGTGCTTAGATGTGCAAGTCAGAAGTGCCTTGGCTTAATGTCACCCAATTCTGACTTAATTCTGGTTGAGGTGGACTTAAACTCCAGCTGAATCTGTGGAGGGTCCTGAGCTGTAGATGTGTTCAGATTCTTAGTGAATTCCTTGAGCTGAGCTCTGTGGAGCTGCCTTGTGAGTGTCCACCTTGTTCAGTAATGCTGTGGAAGAGGGGGAGAAGATGGCGGGGGGTGGGGGGGGGCCCTTTTCTGTGCATTACCTGTGTTGAGACAACCTGGGAACTGAAAGAATTTGGTTTCAGGCTTAGCCCAGGGGACTTTGAAAGCGCTGGTTCCAATTTCGCTTTCTACCAGGTGAGAGGCAAAGCTGGATCAGGACCTTCAGCATCCCTGCTGTCAACTGAGCCACCACCCTGGGTAGTGATGGACAATCTGCCGATAGGATCTGTGATACCACCACAGCAGGTTCTAAGCATATCCCGTATCAAATGCTCCCCCAACTGTTCAATGCCAGTTGCACTGTCATTCATCCCGCTCTGTGTCTCTAGTCTCACTGGGGCGTGGCACTTCGTGACATCACAATATTTCTTTCTGTATCAGTATCCTGAGGTTCAAATTGCTAACAGACAGCCAGGACCCAAGAGCTGAGAGCCAGGGAGAGAATAACACAGGTGAAGGTGGTCCTCCAGTAATTAGCAGCACCGTGGGGAGGTGAGCAAGTGTGCTTAGCTACTCCTCTCGTTACATTTATGAGCAACACACTTGTTCATTTGGTTGCATCAATAAAATGGCATAAGACAAAATGCTATATTGCTTTACAGTGGCTGCAAATTTTCTGCTGGAGTGAAAAATAGTAAGTACAGGTTTAAAATATATTATCAAATATTTTCATGTATTATGGCGTGTTTTAGCTTGCTTGAGTGATCTTGCATGCTGCCTTGGAGGGATACATCATAAATACAATTATTATTATTATCCTTTATGCCAAAATGACATCGACACTGGTCGAGGATCTCATGCGAACTGAATAGCATAGCTCCAGTGAAGGGAGAGGACAGATTTGGTACCTTCTGTTTGAGATGTCAAGGTTGGCTGAGTTCTCAGTTAATTTAAAATCCTGCTTTATGGCCTCTATTACACAGGTTTCTGCCCCCTCCTTGAAGTCTCTCTCCTGGAATGACAGAATGTAACCATAAATGTTGTTGCTTTTTGTTGATTTTTTTTCTGCTTTACTGTATGTGGTTTTGCTTTTGTTCTTTTTAAAATAATGATCTGTGTTGCTTCATAGGCTTGTAGGGATGTCTTTCTATGTCTTTTTGTTTGTAATATAAGTCTTTAGCACTGGATGAAAAAACAGACAATTCAATTTAAAAATGCAAACAGACTCCTCATTTTCTGTGGCTGGCAAACTTTCCCTTTTATCCCTCAGCCAACTTCTATCCAGTCCACTGGTTCTCCTCCTCTGTGTCATGCTTGCTAACTTTTGCAGATTAATGTTTTATGAGAGATACTATTAAACTGACTTTGGAGATTCACATATATTATCTCTGCAGCTTCCACTTGCTCTTTGTTGTTGTGAAGCATTTACTAGTATTTCTCCGATGCAGCCTGTGTTCTCTAAATCAGTACTGTTTTTTGAATTTGCGCATTAAGTAATCTCAGCTTGCTTTTTTAAATAAAGTAAAATATTAAGTATGTTATGTAAACTTGAATCGTGGGGGGAGGGAAGTAGGGAAAGTGTCAGTTTTGCTTTGTCCTTTACACAGCTACTAAATCTTTGTGAAGTAAATGCAGCTGAGCCCTGCCTGCCAGGAGCAGTCCTGGTAGCTCCTGTGCCTTTGAGGTGCCTTTCTGAGATGCAATTCTTTTTCTTTGTTCCCTCAAAGTACAGGGGCAGCAGATTCTGCTGTCCTTCATTAGCAGAAAACTGTGAAATGAGGCTTTGCTATTTTGTTCCCACTGGAAGAGGACAGTAGACAGAGCCTCCCTTTGCACTTCTAGATATTATGTCCTGGAGTGTTAGAGCCTGAGCAGGGACTTACACAGGATGAGATTATGAAATGAGAGGTTGTGTTTGGTGCATGTTTCACTCTTTGAAGTCAGCAGGAAACACCATTTATTTGCAGTGCTCCAGTGTTTTGCCATAAGTGACTAGAGCAGAGAATTCACATAATCCAGGCTCTAAAGCTGATCAAATCTGCAAGACTGGAAAGTGCAGCCCCTCTGGTACTGGGAACAGGAGGATGCAGGCTAACGGGAGGCCTGCAGGGTGTGTGTGAACAGCCTGCTCAGTCCCAAACTCATAAAAGATTTGCTGCTGTGGTCTCTGAGATGATGATTTTTACATTTGAGACCATGATGAGTGTCCTTTACATTTTTAAGAGTCGGTGAGAATTATACAGTTTTATGTATTTAAATATTTGTATTGTGAAAAGCTGTGCCTACAAGCCTAAGATGTAAGCCCTCTATTTTGTTCTGCAAAGCAGAACATACTTAATATCTGAAAGTCTTCTGTAAGGTAGGGCCTCCTAGATTATTTTAGTGTTTGTTTTTCTTTTAGTAAAATCTTAGAAAGTTGTTGTTGTTGTGAGTGAATCGATTATGCTTTGCGGCAGTTTCATTTTAAGGGACTAGGTCTTATGTTTGGGAGAGCTGATTCAGGGCCAAATTTGCCATGCGAGTTCTTATCATCTAAGAACCTTATAATTTGCTTACAGTTCCTTTTTGAGCTGCCAAACTGAGTATAAACTGAACCTCTGATAATTTTCTAATGTAGCTTGAAAGCATTGTAGTTTATTTAAGGGTTTTCCAATATTTATGATTGGTAGGTAGTGCATGTATAGGTATGAAGGTTAATTAAATCAAGAGGTGAAGTTTGTAGAACAGGGAATGCTTCATTAAGCCCTGTGTGAATTAACATGTACAATCTGTTCACAATACCCCAAGTGCCATTCACTGAGACAGTGTAATTACAGCTTACACAGAGTTTCATTAGTTTGTGTTTCTTCTTCTGTGGTTGACATGTATGTTGTCTTCGCTGAAATCCTGGAATAGAGGAGGGACTGCTCGCTGGTGGGCATCTGAGCATACTGACATTCAGCAAATCACTTTTCCTTTGGGTTCTAAAATGTCTTATCCCAGATGTAATTAAGTTTCTAATTCATCAACTGACACTTTTTTTTTTTCTCAAATTCCAGTTGTAGCTGAAGACTTGTGAAATGGCTCTTCTTGTCTGCTTTTTTTTTTTTTTTGGTCTTTAAACAGATGGGAAACAATAATTATGTTTTCCCACTGGTAGTAGTTAATTTTTTGTTTGGGTTGATTTTGGTTTTGGTGGTTGTTTTTTTTAAGTTCATTAATTTTTATTTCAGGGCAGGATATTATGGCAACCTAAAGATGCAGTCTTTAAGACACTCTTTAATGTGCACGGTGTTTAGGCAGCTACAAAATCTATGTGGCTGTGAAGATACAGGGGCTTCAGTGAAAATTTAACTGTATAGATTCCCAAGAGTTTCCTTTAATAGCAACTTCTGCTACCAAGAACTGTGAATGCACTTAAATAGACTGAAGTGTTATCACCAGTCCAGGCAAATTTATATCTCTTTTGGTATGCATTTAGCTGATTCCCAGCGAAGGACTGTTAAAGCTCCAGTTATGATCTCTGCAAGTCAGAGACTAGATGCATACATAAAAATCCTGGAAAGTCATGTGAACATACTTAACATTACCCTTGTGATAAGTCCCACGGGCCTATTCAGGTGAGAGAAATTAAAGATGAGGAAGAACTTGAAGGCACAGGTCTGTAGTCAGAAAAGCAGTATTAATGAGGGTAATAAAGAGACTAGTGAGGAGGAATGATGAACCTTATTGTAATTCTTATCTGTACATTATTCCTTTATATTAAAAAAACCTCTCTGCGTAAATGTTCTTGTGCGGAGTTGCTAGACTGATGTAAGAAGAGAATACAGCTGGGATGTAACAGAGGTAGCAGTAAAACCAACCTTCCATTGTCCTCTTGTTGCCCTATTAATATCTTTAAATAGCTTTAAAAGATTTATGTTTAGAACTCCTATATTAAGAGAATACATGTTACATCCATGCCATGTGATATCCCAGCTTTGCCAAATACTGGCAGGTGCCAGAGTGGTAGTGATCTTCTGCTATCAGTCCTCTGGCTGTAGTCTGAAAATACCAAAAAGATTAGGGCCTGCTCCAGAACTGTTTTACCTTTTGTTGCCTATTGTGTTTTTTGGTATCTAATAAAGTAATATTAAAATATTTCACAGGAGCTACCTCCCTAAATTTTCTCCTGCCAGGAATTATAGTGTTTTGTTTTGAGATTATGTCCTAAACTAGTATCTGTGTTCTTTAGGTTTTCGATGGATTGTGTGTATCTCCTGATTTTAGTGAGTTCTAGTATTATAGAATAAATTTCATGTAAGATCATTCCACAGGAAAAGTTAGCAATGAAGCATGTGTGAAATTATACATGGACTTAAGTTCGATCTTTATTGCACAGGCTTAGGCTTATGTAACTTCAGAAACCCTTATCTGCCAAAACCATCCTAAATCATCTGACAGTGTTTCAGAAGTAGCATCTTTTGGAGCAGAACTTCCAACCTTTGAGCACATAATGAAGTATTATAGGAAAGCAGATGAGGGAATAAGGCCCCTAAAATGCCATCGATTTGCACCATGTAAGTCCAGAAATGGGTCTCAGTGCTGCTGCAAAGCACAGACGGTGTGGCTGGCAGATTGTGAGGAGGCAAAACAAGCATGACAGCTCTGTTTGTAGGCATGGTGTTGTGTGAATTTATGCATTGGGAAATTATTGACTGTTTAGGATGATGCACAGGAGCTTTATATATATATACACACACATATATATATAAATATTTGGCCTTTGAAGTGAGGGACTGCATCGAATTGAGGCTGGCTTTTATTTGGGTAAAGTACAACAAAGATCATGGCTAAGAGAAGCTAGCTGTGTCTTCTCAAAATAAAAGGCCTTGTGTTGTTTATTCACTTCAGTGCCACAAGAGTATATGTCGCCTTATAGGTGATTAAAATGAACATGCCACCAGAACCTTATAACTTAGACAGTGCACAGCAAGAGGTGACAAAAAAAAAAAAGGCAGGTAGGTGCAGGAGCATGAGGGTTACAGTGGCAAAAGCTCATGAAAATGCTTTCATATACCAATAAAAGCTTTCACTTATGCCTCACATACGTTTCTTCACGGCATGTTGCCTGTGTGTCTTGCTGGTTATTTGATTTTTGGTTTTGTTAATGTATTCTACTCGTATACTTTGGTCCTGATATTGTTTCCCCTGAAGTCCCTGGAAGGAACTCCTAGTGACTTAAACAGTGTTGGATCAATCTCAGTAAGCAAAGACTTGGTAATGAAGAAGCTGGCACGTAAACTTCTTTTGAAAGGAAGTGTTTTGTTAGAAGGAGTAATGAAGCACCCTGTAATTCTTGTTGTTCATGTAGTAGGTGTAATATTATGTACAAAAATAATGCATGCTTCATCATAACTACCCAAACACAAAGTGGAAAAGTTTGCTGTTCTTCCCATTAACATCCCACTTACATCTGTGTGTCTCAGTTGGCCAGAAAAATGTTTTATTTTGATGTTAAGATTATTGTTGTGAGGATATGGAATTGTTTTGGGGTGGTTTGTTGTTGTTGTTTTTTAAATATATCTTTCTGTCCCAGCTAGTAAACTTTTGTCATGATTAGTGCTAACTATAGCTAAGTGTGTATCTACATACATCTCGCTTGAATCCCTTTCTGTGGAGATCCCATTGTTTTCTGTTAAGGGGATTTGAGGGAGAAATTTCTTAACTATTCAGATATGTAAATATGCAGATAGACAGCTCATGACAGCTGCAGAAATACCTGACTCTCTTTAAAATATTTTTAAACGCCATTTTTTTCTGTCTTTTATGCCCCTTCGAAAAATATATCACTGCTGATTTTGTTGATGGTATGTACCTAAGCACCAAACAATACAAAAACATGCAGTGTATCAAAGGGAAACAGATGTTTAATAAAATGTAATTAAATTTATTCACCTGTTTATGTGAGCACTGCACATGTTTGGTGGGTACAACTATTTATTAAACAGCTTGCCCATGTGTTGCCAAGTACTGGATTAAATTCTAGTAAGTCTGCTTAAGTATCTCTATGCTCATGAATATGACATTTAGTCTATTTACACGTTTCCAACTGGGTTAAAGTGTCAAAAAGATGTATTTTTGTAATATAAGTACGTCAATTCTTTTTGACATTATTTTCTGTAGCTCATTTTACATGCATATCTTTCTTTTATATTATCATCATGATGGTATTAATTTGGATGTGCAAATTAGCTCTTCATGATGTTGTCATGTCAGCATCTGGATTCAAGATGTGCTGTTTCATAAGGATCACATCCTATTGCGTTTCATCAGAGAGTCCCCCTTTCCTAATCTAATTATTTATAGGGAACCTTGGGGATTGTGCTAATGGGCATCTGAAGCTATAAAGAGTAATGAAAGTAGTTGTGTTACTGCTATGCAATTAAGTATATATAGAATACCACTCATATAATTAAATTCAGAATTTTTACCACTCTTTCTCTTTTATAGTACATTAATTATTTCTCTGAAGTTAAAAATACTACTAATGGAGTTTAAGAGCTTTTTACGAGAGTTGTAGCATTTATAGTCACAAGTTGATTTTGGCTTTTATTTTTAAAGGCTGTCAGCAAATAAGTCACCAGTTGTATGAAATTATTTTTATCATTGACTCATGTTTTATGTGAAAAGGGGGAGGATGTTTCTGACTGAGGCAGAATTTGAAGGGCCGGGAAGCTTAGGGGGGATGTGCCGTGTGTTTCTCATTTAATATTATGTCCGTTGGTTTGAATGGGTGTAATATACATTATGCTGCTGCTGCTGCTGGTAATGTGTATCAGCAGTCATTGCAATTTGTAAGTTCAGCATGACCTTTAGTCTGGGTTCAGTTTTCTGTCTTTGTTCATTTGGAGTAAGTGTTTGATGAATGAAGATAAAGTATTTAGATCAACTAGTCAATATGTTTTCCGCTGATAATTCCATATTAGTAAGTGCTGATGGTTAGTATCTTTAAGGTCTACTGACAACCTGATTGAAATCAATGGCAGTTTTGCCTCATTTAGTTCAACGGGAGCAAGAATGAGTCTTTAACCAGCAGAAAATTATAAACGCCAATCTCTGTTCATGTGTCATTCAGTATGAACAAGAGTTTTTATGGTGCTGTCAGGCTGAAAAAAACCCTTTTCTTTTTTGATAACAAAGCTGCATTTAGCTGAAGTAATCCCTAGGTAGCCTGTTAGAGGTGTTCCAGCTTTGTTATTCCCAACAATAGGGAATGTGGCCACTCGCTGATTCTACTTAAGTAGTTGCTACTGCTCAAAATAGCTTCAGAGACTCCTGTGCTGCTGAAACTCTGCTGCAGTCGTCCTGCGTTAACCTAGTTATCTTGAATTTTGATGTGAAATTCAGACTTTATTTTAATGCTGTGAAGTACATGGTATTAAATATGTTGCGCAGTTTCTTCTTCCAGAACACCAGTGAACAGCCATGATGTTCCATGGCAACAAAGAGGCCAGGGATTGTGAAAGTATCCTCCATCTTTGATTATACACAGCTGGTTGGTATCTTGTCCTAAGTTCTGACTGCCTTCCTTTTCTTGACCAGAAAAACCCCACTATCATCTTCAAATTGCTCATCCGCGTGGTAGCCTACTACAAAACTGGTTGGTTGCTTCATAAAAAAACTCTTCCAGAATACCCTCTTAGTTTTCTCCCCAGGTACCCTCCAGGAGAAAAGAGCTGTGAAGTTGAATGAGAGTTTAATATGTCCAGGTCCTGCCTGACCAAATGACAGAATGTCAGAGGGGAACTGACAGCTTCTTTCTAATCATCACTATAAAAGCAAAAGGAGAGAAGAAGGAGAGGGGAAGCGCACAGAAAGCCTGGTCTTTCAGCTAGATTTCCAAATTGCTTAGGGCTTTAAAGGTCAAAACCAACACCTTCGGTTAGTACCTCCTTAATTACTAGGAGACAACCTTTAGCACAGGAATAGCATGCTTTTGGCATTACTCAGCAAGCGCCTGCATTCTCCATATGTTTGTGCTTCAGAATATTCTTAAAGTACAGCAGTATATTGGTAGATCATTAATCTACCCTTACAAAGGCAAATAAGTTTTGCCTCCAAGAGAAAGTTATAGTCATCTTACTGTCTGTACAAAATACTTGTGGTGCTTGGTCGTATTGGTGCTCTGCAAAGTCAGGTTAACACTGCCAGATTTTTGTATTGCGATTAAGGATTCTGATGCAATGACCAGCAAATTTTATAGCCATTTCCTGCAGTTGGCCATTGTTGTTCCAATTTGCTCTTGAATAAAATTCAGCATTGCTTTCGCATACCTTCTAAGCATATTCTCTGAGGTAACAGGCATGTCTGAAAATCAGTAAATGAGAAAAGAAAACCTTCAGTCCATTGTCCATTCAAGGATTTTTTGATTTTTTTTTTTTGGTTGTTGTTGTTGGTTTTGGTTGGGTTTTTTTTTCTTTTCATTTTGCAGTGGTAAATTTTAGATTTTTATATTTTTCTCAGGTAATTTAGGTTTTTCCACATTATTTTGGTTTCCTTTAATTACAGGGTAAAATCCTTGATTCTCTGCACTAATGTATTAAATAGTGACCAGTTGAAATAACATTCTCATTGGCTATTGGTTGCTTCCTACTCTCCCTATTACTTTTGCATGCTTGTGTTTTCCTATGTAAATATGAATATTGTTTATAACAATTTAGAAAAAATAAAATATCTGATTTTGTATTACTGCCTGGTGTGTACATGTCTCTACTCATCCAAGTAATCCTGGTCAATGGACAGTATTTCTGGATATTCACCTAAAAATTTAAAATAAAAAAGCCTCTGCTTGAAACTCGCATGTGGTTAGTAATTGCTTTGTTAGGCTTGACTTATAATAATATTCTTTTGTTCTTGCACTTTATATACAAATTATTATTTTAATGATCCTTAAGTTTAATTTTGTGCAAATCAGATATGGGGGATTTGCTGCACATTTCATTGTCAAATCAGTTTCTGTCTCTCCTTTTAAAGTCGGTTTCCACACAGACGTTCAAATCCCTTAGATCAAGAATATGCTCATTTACAAAGATTATAATCGATTTTTTTGGCCCTGTTTTTAATACTTTGCACTGTAAATGACATCCCAGTGGAGAATAATCATCATACAGATGTTTGAAAGCTCCTTCCTGCCGAGTATGGTAATTGAAATCTATAAAGTGTCATCAGACTGCACGTTGTTTCTAATTAGTACAAGGCAGTTTCTCTTAGCTTTGTATAGTTTTACTGGCCTCTTTCCTTCATTATTTTACCAGCTGGCTCATAAATCTTGTCAGTTGCTCAAAAAACAGATGAAAAACATGAGATTTTTCTGGGTGGTTCATAGTGTCTTGCTTTCCTTTATAAAAAGTATCCATTTTATATGGTTTGGTGCTGCCTTTCTGAAGCTATCAGTATGCTTTTAGCTCCAACTGGCCAGGTACTACTCTTGGCATCTTTTGAAAGACTCTGCATCTCACATCATCATGAGAAACATTAGTGCAACAATAAATTTCTTTCCTCATCATAGGGCCTTTATGGTAATGACTCTCATTTGTCTATTTTCTGTAAAAGGAGCTTTTTTAGTGACTGCTTGATGGTTGGATATTTATGGCAGACAGTTTCCCAGGGTATACGTGGAATGATCAACAGTGGGATGAAAGTGGGCAGATAAAATAATTTCTTCTGTTGAAAGGAGCTCAAAAATCTGTGCAAAATCACTGGGAAAAGAAGCTTTGCCACCCGTTTCAGCTTCCCTGCATGAGTGAACTTGGGTACAGGTCAAATCCCTAGGTCCTTATTGAGGGTTGGATTGTGCCTCTAAAACTGTACCTCGCTCTGGGAGGTTAGTTTAGCCTAAAGTAGCGTCCCTGTACTTCCTCATGTCTTTCTGCAAGCTCTGTTTGCCTTAAATAATCTGGGAGCTTGTAGGACTTCAGAAGAGAGACAGGTAAAGGATTTGCAGGGCCTGGCTGCTTTCTTCAGGCATCCATTCTAAACATGGAACACCAAAATAAGAGCTAACTCCCTTTGTGATAAGAATCTGTGGCAGGACTCATGATGATTTTTTTGTTTTTGTTTTTTTTTTTTTTGTTTGTTTGTTTGTTTTTAATGTGAAATTTGTATTTCAATTCTGTTTCTACAAAATTTCTGAATTTGGGAAGAAAACAATGCAGAAGAACTGTGATCTGGAGAAGGCCTGTAGTGTAAATAATTACAGAACAACTTCTTACTGGTTTCAGTGGAAAATATACTTAGTACTAACAATATATTTAATATGATACCGCGTCATCCTGGACCCTGCAGTTAGTGCAAAGTCTGTGTAGAAGCAAACCTCTTTCTCACATTAATTAGCCACTAATTGTGCAAGCTCATATGAGGTTGTTAAACTAAAACCAGCATGTATTTGTTCTGGGGTGATATTCTAGCAAAGTGCAGTGATGTGTTGCTTTCTGAAATAAAGAGTTTATTTGCTACTTTTCTGGTAACTATTGCGTCACTTAGACATAACAACGTGAAATAAAAATATTGTTTTAGTGAGCCGGTTTCTTCCAGGGTTAAGAAAGAGTGTCTGGGTCTGCATCTGTCCCCTTCACTGTAGTCCAAGGTCTGGTGGCAACAGCAAGCTGGTGCCAGGCCTGGGGAACGCGATGTCTCACTCCACTCAACTGACCTTTGGTAAATTTTCCAGCATCTACTCTGCGTTCTGACTTGAGTAAACCTTTCCCCTCATCACGGTCCTTTGAACAACTAACCAGTGTGTTTCTCTACTTCTTTGCCTTGGAGAAACCTGTCAACACCTTTTCTCTTCATTCTGTATTTAATGGATATGTCAACATTGCTTAATGGAGGATGGTGAAAAGGTATGTTTTGTAGTTAGCTCTGAACGTGGCAGTGTGTCCTGACAGCAGTGATGTCTCAGGCACAGCATCATGCTAACGTTTTTATATTGGCTCTGATGCCAATTCAGTCAGTACTAGCTCAGCTATTCCTCTGCAGTGCTCTGCTGCAGTGCATAAATACATCCTCATACAAACAAAAATTCAGAGGCATCTTAACTACATATCCATCATTTATAATTATAGTGGGATTAAAATAGACTCGAGGCTTCGGTTGGCCTCATGCCTCAGAACTGCTGTATTGCAGCAAAGGCCGCTCTGCTTCAAGAGCACAGCAGTAATTACTGTGGACTGTGTTTTCACAACCGGCGATGATTGTAAGGCACAGCTTCAAGGATATTGGGAGGGGGTTGGAAGCCTTGCACTTCTTTCAACAGCTTAGATGTCTAAGTGTTATCTGTGTGGGCTGCAAATTAGCAGCTCTCAAACTATATGGCTCCAGGAGGCATGGCCTTGGGGAGCGTGCCTGCAGACTCATGAGGCATCGGCATATGCTTTGAAGCCCCCTTGATCTGGGAAGGCTCCTAAGAAAATTCCTCTAGATCTATCTTTGTAGAGGAGACAAAAATCTGACCTACTGATGTTTGTTTTTCCAGACTATTTTGTTTTTAACTTTTCAGCTTTAGTGGTATGCTGGCAGAAGCTATATTTTGCATTTAACCTTTTGGTGAAGAAGGAACGATTGCGCTTAGCGTTAAAACATGACAGGCTTGAAGCTTTGAAGTCTCTAGTTGTGAACACAGTGGGAACAATCCAAGTTCCCACTTGCGATATTGTATTATTAGAGTGGAAAGAGCTTTCGGGGCTGTTTAGTGTAATTACTGGGTTACCTGCATGCTGCTACATTCCTCAGAGTAGGAAAAAAATCTGAAATTGCCTGGCCAGCAAACAGTTGCTGTTTTAGACATTGTCCATAGAATTTGTAATATATACTGCTCCGGTCCCATTATGTAATTGATGCCCTTTGGGAATATCCCAAAACAGGAACGTTTATTTCCTGAGGCTGTTAACAGTGTTTGACATTTCTTTACCAGACACAGGCTGGGGAAAGGTGCATTGGTTTTTAATGTTTTCTGTTCTTTAATTTTTTAGTAATTATGGAAATATGACACATTTAAACCTGAGGGCAAGTTTATTGTTGGGTTTTGCACACTCCAGCTATCTAGAAGTCAATCTTTCAGGGCCAGGAATTCCTCTATTTTCTGACATAATAGGGTGATTTAGCATGCTCTTCATTTTAAACACATGCGTAATCCCATCTTTCCTCACATTTATTTAGTTGGATACGTACATATGTGTGTGAATATATATATGCAGACACACACACAAAAATACTTTGGCCTTTTGGGCATTATTTCCGTACTCATTACCAAACATTAAAGCAGTTGGGTCAGTAGTGAACCTGAAACAGAACAGTTATCCTGTGCATTTTTAGACCGGCTTAGGAGCAACCCGTTAACACCAAAAAACTTGATTTTGCTGGTCTTGGGATCATTCTGTACACTTGCTGAAGAGATCTTGATGGAAGTAAGAAGATGATCTTTGAACTTGGCGTTAGTTTACACACTTAAGCCAGCCATACTACCTGGATAATTCTGAAAGCTCACAAACACTGATTTCAAAGGATGCTTAGAATGGATCTAATACATTACGATGTGCGTGGTCTTCATCAAAGAAGTATTAGGCACTCCCAGAAGTCCCACAGTTATATGATCTTTGACAGACCCAGAGGCAAATTCAGAGTTGTCAGCTGAATTGCCTTTGGAGCCTGCCAAGCGGATGGATGCTAATGTTAGATGAACATCTACATGGCTTGGCATGTAGTTGGCTCCCATGACAGCCAACAAGCCCTGTGTGTGACCTTAGCTTGCTGGTCCACTGCTGGGAGTCACAGAGGAGATGTCCAGTGATGTATAAGTTAGAGCTGTATGTTGCTCACAGTATTTGGATATAGTTTATTTGGAGCCTGTAGTCAAAGTGTCCGATCAGTAGATTTAAACACTGCCATCTACCCTTGTGCGTTAAGACCGAGAAAAGAAAATGTGGTTTGTTTTCCCTGTGCTAGTTCTACAGGCTCCAGAGCCCCTTGTACTCTGGGAAACCCCAGCCTCTGCCACTTTTAGCAGAAAACCATACTATAATTTGACATAGCATAGTGTGAGTGTTACTGATCTGTCTGCAACACTGATTCCTATGAGTGGCAGTCATTAAGTACACCTGCCTCAGTAAGCTGAGGGAGCTGGGAGCACTGCGACCAGCTGGCATGGAGGGGCTGGTGCCTCTGAGGGTGACCCTCCACTGTTTCCAAAACATTGTGGCTGCATGCATGCTACCTGTTGAGAAATGTCCCTGGCTTGTGATAACCTTGAGCCATGCCAAAGTGGTGTTTGGGGGAGAGCAATTTATCACAGCCAAAAGCCTGTCAAGGTCCACTCTTAGCAATTTAACAGTATGAATCATAGCACTGCAATGCCCAAGAATGTCCTGGAGCTCTCCTTCATTTACTAGCGCCAAAATGGCTGTTGTGTCTCTGCTTTCCTTGTCATCACTCTGTGCTCAAAGGCTCTGGCTCTGGTCCAGCTCCTAGCTCCAGCCCTTCATGATTTTTAGGATTATATCTCCCCGGCTTCACCCAAAAGCCTGCTCAGTGGGGCTTTTGCTTCTTTGGTTCATGGTAACTAAGGCTTTGTTTGTTAGGGCTCCATCAGTATATTCATTTAACAACATGCATACACATTTGAACTGAATGCAGAACATTTAAGTCTCTAGGCAAGTGATGAAGTAGTTTATTGAATAGAAATGTTTTGCTGAGCCACAGCCTGGATTATCTGTCACTGAGTATGTGTATAATCAAAACTGCTTCTCTGATCTTGGATGAAAACTCTAGAGGATCTGTTTCATTTTTCCTGTGTGTAAAATGGGAATGCTAACATTTCCTTACTGGCTTCCTTGGGTTGCTGGGGGGTTTAATGCCAGGAAAGCACTTTGAACATGAGAACTGCTGTGACAGAGTTACTGAGAGCTTTGCTTCTGGAATTTAATTGCTCAGTTAAGAGAGGGGAAAAAAAAAAAGTACTTCAGAACCAGCTGGCAGTGAAATTCCATTGAAGTTTGTATGTAATACATGGGAAATAACATACATATTGAATCTAGTTATTCAGGATTATATTTGAAATTTTGGATGACTCTTCATTACTCTTTGATGTATTTTAAATTAATGATTTTCCTTTAAAATTCTAAATATGTGTGGGATTTTTTTTTGTCCTTGTTTTATAATAGCCTTTTAGTAAAACTTGATGTTTGCTCATTGTAGATCATTGCAATTATGCACAAGCATAATCACTTCTGACAGTGAAAGTAAAATTAGTATATTTTAATAGTTTGTACGCTTTCCATTTTTGGGATTAATTTGCTCCAAAATAAGAGGTGAAGTTCAATGTCTTTTTGTGTCTCAGTAAAACCTGGTTGCCTAGCATTTTTCACACTTGGCAGCACCATTTCTAATCTGTCTTTTGCTGGCAGCCAGGCTGTGCTGCTCCTCAGTGGGAAGTAACATGGAGCTGAGCAGAAGCTCCCAGCTCAGGCAGGCTTCCTTCTGTAAGTACCAGTTTAAACTCCACTCTGGAAGTTGTAAATGCATAATGTGATGCCCATGGCGATTTTTTCCTTTTTGCCCTTCAGTGTTGGTTGGTAAAAGGAATGGACTGGCACGTTTCCTAATTGCACTGCTGTTAATAAGGTGGAGTGTTTCAAGCCTGTTGCTGAATCCTTAGCTTAGATGGCTGCTTCATATGACAGCACACACAGAAAGAAAGAAACATCTGGCTGCATTTCCCTCCACCCCCCGAAATCTCAGAAAAGCAAATTACTAGCATGTGTTACACAGTGTAAGCTCTGAAGAAGCTTTTAGGGGATATGATGTTGAGAAGTTTTCTGTGCATATCTTTCCACTATAATAGAGACTGATCTGCACTGTTTTCTTTAAGTTGCTTGTAAGAATAGCTATGACCAGTGTTACTCAAGGGCTTAGATTTACCAAAGGTGAAAGGCTTTCTAGTGAGTTTTCCAGTTTGCTCAGGTTGAACAGGACAGAGGGATCAGTGCTTCCCAGGCTGAGCCACTTTGGACATCCCCAGTGGCTGAGGTACCTGCTGGAAGCAGGGCTGGAGTCAACCCCCTGCATTGCCTCTCAGTATACAGGGAGGAAGGCCTGCCAGTCTCAGCACAGAGAGGCTGCTGGGTTACTGTAGGTGATGCAGTACCTCTGTTTGGAAGCCCCTAAATAGGTATTAAAAGGAATTGTAGCAAGCTTTTTATCAGTCCACTGAGTATTTCAGATTATGAAGGCACAAAGCAGTGCGCTTAGTGACTTCAGCAAGGGTAATAATAATGTTAATTAGCCATTCTGCAGAACTACCAACTGAAGCTTTGCAACATCTTGCTGATCTAAGCAGGTCACCTTGAATATGAAGAAACTGAAGTGCATGTAAACTGTAGTCAAAATTTTGAGAAATGTGTCCTAATTTTCAGCTACACCACATCTGACAAATGTTCCTTGACCTTATTTACTCCTGAAGTAGTGGGAAACTTTCCACATACCTCAGTGGGCAGAAGGTCAAGTCTCTTTGGCCTGTTTCCCTGGAGGCCTTGTACTCTGCAGGAGGGCGATGGCTTCCAGAACCTCTGAAAGAAGGGCTGTGAGCTTTTAAATTAAGAATAAAATTGGGGGGGGTCACTTTATGAAAAACTGAATCTCAGTGACTTCTATTCAGTATGAAGTATTTTTTTAGCACAGAACCCAGATAATCTATTTTACATAATTGTCCTGTACACAAAAAATGTTTTTCACATTGACTGTGCTCCAATAGTTGGGCGTCATTTCCTGATTTTCTAATTTGAGAAATACAACTAGAAATTAGCATGTGATTAAAAAGCTGTTGAAAACATTTTCTAAGCTCTTAAAATAAATACATACAAAAATGTTGGAGAAAAAACCAACTCTATTAAAGCTCTGTAAAACTCTAAAGGGTAGAAACAGTAAATCACTGTGGTCATAGGTGCTCATAGAGGGGGTGCAAATTTTGGATTTGGTTTTTTAGATTCTGTTTCAAGTAAATTCTCTCTTTGCATGAGCACTGAACCTACCTTCAGATGTTCTGAATGGGAAGGTGCTTTCCTTGGTCCCTGAGGATACAGGGATACAAAGGGTCTGGAGAAGAGGAGGCTGAGGGGAGACCTTATCGCTCTCTAGAACTACCTGAAAGGAGGTTGTAGCGAGGTGGGCATTGGTCTCTTCTCCCAGGTCACTAGCGATAAAATGAGAGGAAACGGCTTCAAGCTGCACCATGGGAGGTTTAGACTGGATATTAGGAAGAATTTCTTTACTGAAAGAGTGGGCAGGCATTGGAAGAGGCTGCCCAGAGAGGTGGTGGAGTCACCATCCCTGGAGGTATATAAAAGATATGTAGACGTGGCACTTCAGGGCACAGTTTAGGAGATGTGGTATTGTTGGGTTGACAGTTGGACTTGATGATCCTAGAGGTATTTTCCAACCTTTATGATTCTATGGACCTGTGAAACTCAGTGGTATCATGATGGTCTCATGATCAGCCAGGGCTGATGCAAGCCACTGACATGTGTACATGTACCATTCCTAAAATCCAAAAGTTGGAGATCAAAGATGGAAAAGGGGAAAGATTTGCTCAGGGCTTGCCAGGATTTGAGGTTAGGAAATTTGATGTTTCCATTTTATTTTTTTTTTTACTATTACTATTACTTACTGCCATCCCCAGCTGAAGTGTTCTTGTTTCAAGCAGCCTTTCAAAAGCTGTTCATCATTTGACCCTGTGGTTTTGGATTTCACATCAGGAGGAGATTGTTATACTCAAGAAGAAAGGTGGTATTTAGCCCAATAAACTTCCTTGTTCTTGCTTGACAGGATTCAATGGGCTGTTTGGATTTTGCCCATGATATATTTGTCTGTGCTAGCAATGAAGCCAGGCAAGGTGTCAGTTAGGAAAACAACTACATGATGCGTAGTGGACACGTCTCTGGATTTCATTGTTATTGATTGATCACGTTGTTTCACTGATCCCTGAAGCACTTACACTATTAGCATCTGTGTCCAAAGCTTGCTTTGGCCAAACTCAGCTTCCTCTTGTGTTTTGCATTGCCCGTGCATTTAACATGGAGCAAACACCATTTTGCAGCACAAACTCCATTAGGTTTTAAAGCCATAATAAATGAGAAAAAAAGAAAAGCGAAGGACTTGCCAGGACGAGAGGTAATCCCAGGAGCAAAGGGGCAGATAGATCCTTCATTTCAAACTACTTTCTTCTGCTGTGACATTTCCTTGTGCTCCTTCATGCTTTCTCAAGCTCTTTTATGTGCATATGCTCTCTTGCATATGCTCTTTTGTGACCTTTTTCATAGTCTTGCTCTTTTTAACTTGTTCACATGTTCTCTCTCTCTCCATCTCACGCGTCCTCGGGCTCTGGTTTTCTCTCATCTGCCCATCTTGTATGGCTGCCCAGCTGTGTACTGGCTTGTATCCTATGCTGTTTTGGTGACCTGGAGAGGTGATCAGGTTGTTTATGTGTAGGTCAACAGAATGTCGTGTCTACTAGTAGAGTGGAGTTGGCTTTCTGGTGTGTTGGCGTTTAGCATTAAGTTTCTGACCCAGCCAAGGTGGACAGTCTGATGTGTGAGATTTTGCATTGTGTTTACCTGAATTCTGAGGCCTGGTTTCTGGTGTCATACAACCCCTGGATCCAAGATGGTGAATAACACTGCTGTGAACCAGAATGAATGTGCGTTACAGAGTCCGCTGCTTCCAGTAGGAAATTTTCCTGTTGTCAAGGATCTCTTTGCCAGCTATTTCAGAAGAGGAGGATTCATCTGACCCTCATACCTTTGAGCTTTTACATACTCTGTCTTCTAGCTGCTTGAGGAAACCTTTGAAAATTCCGCTTAAAAAAAAGTAAGACTTTTTCCACCCATTTTTCCCCCCCCCGCCTTTTTTTTTTCCCCCCCAAGTCTAAACTAAATTCTGACAACACAGCTCACTGTAATGGCCTTCCCTTCACACGAGATACTGTAATACTGCTCCTCTTCTATATACCATCTGTCCTTTTGTTTTATGACTCTCTTTGTTGCAAGCTTCTTTGTTGTTTCTTCCAGATTATGCTCCTCAGGGACTTTTGTATCAGTATGACTGAATATTGCTTGCAGCCATGCCAGATTGTGTTGTGATCTTATTGGATTTCACAAACCAAGGTTAGGCCAGGTCAGAACTTGGTTGAAATAATGTAGACGACAAGATTGCCTGCTAGCCACTGGGAACACGTACAACATAAACCTGACCGAGATGCTGATGCAGTCAGCTCAGGCTGACAGTGTTGCCATGCTGATTGTGGTGGACCTGATATAAAGGAGAAGTTCTGAACTGTTCTAGCTGGTAGGATTTCACAGCTTTTTTTTTTTTGTTTGGGAGTTAATTCCAGTGTTCTGGCCCATTCCAAATACTTTAATTATCGATCAGGATCACAGTGCAATTCAACAGAACATAATATTCCCTGGTCTTCTTTTCCCTGTTCCATTGTGTGATGTTATTTGCCCTCAAAACTTGCTCCTGCTGTCCAGAAAGCTGCATTTCTGTGCTGGGTAAAATAGTTTTGAAATTTTCTTTGCTTTCGTGATCTTTTGAAGGAAAATAAAGTATACCAGGGCCTTCAAATGAAAGGTCCCAGAACAGTAGAAATTGTTAGTAAAAGTAACATAAACAAAGTTACAGTTGAGCATTTCTTAGAGTTGCTTGAGTTTTCTGACCAAAAGACTGTATGAAGATGAATAAGGACTTTGCTTTGCCTCACTGAGTGCGCAGTACGTGGAAAATAGCATGCGATTATGTTAGGGTGCCCCAAAATTATGCAAAGCTTTATTATATAGATAAGGCTTTTCTAATTGTTGTAAAGGTATTGGGACCTGTTTGTGTTATATAGGAACAAGCTATTAAAAACCCTTAAAACAAACCTGTAAGAGGCTAGAAAGTGAACAATTACAAGTATGCGATGGTGTGAAATAAAGGCCAGAATTAATGTGGGCTATGAGTACCAACCTTCATTTCACTGCACCCCACACTGAGCCTGAGGGAGGGCTGCTGGAGGGTTTGTTTGCCTGCATCCGTGCTGGAACAATACTCGTGAAGTTGAGGGAAGAGCAGTACAATCAGCTAGAGATATCTTGATGTGCACAGATGTACTTTGATAGACTTAGATGTATTAGAAAAGCTGAATATATCTAGGTAAGAAGCAGCTGTTGGGTACAACATAGCTGTTAAGCACATTTAAGGAGTGTAAATTGTGAAGCTGCAGAGGAATTAGTTAATGATGTACAAGACAGCAAAGGTGACGAGGAGTCAGGGAATTTAATACTTGAAACTGGATCAGGAAAAACTTCCTGTTGGTTTAAGCTGTAATATGATGTCTTTCTGTGAATATGTAAAATTAGTCTGGGGAATGAAGTCTGTAATACATTGTACCGGCTGGAACAGTTGCTGTGGCAGGATGTGGACAGATGACCAGGTGTATACCCCATTGGAGTATTTTCATATTTTGAAGGTTTTTGGTTTGCTTTTCTCAGTCAGCATCTGTATTTTGAGTGTCCAAGTTGTGCTTTTTAACTGAGAGAAAATGTTGAGCATGATGACTTTTAAATCCAAATGTATACACATTTCTGCACAGACAGAATGGGGAATTTAAAAACGGAGTAGGAAGATTAATATTGGATAAAAGTTGGGATTGGCAATCTGATGGGAAACATTTGCCCGTTGGCATTGAGGTTACCCATAATTGTTCTTAATAGGTAAATTATCTCTGTCTCTGATAATCCTAATTGTTAGTGCAAAGCTTGGCACTGCCAGCAGAGATATGGAGGTGTAGTGCAGAATGCTGGAAGGTGTCTTTCATCTCTGCCATCCCTTGCCAAGGGCTTACTGTACATGCATTCATCAGCTCTTCCATTGTTGAGCATTTATATATCCTAGAGAGGGTGAAATCCGGTAGTTAATTGCTCTGAAGGCTCAGGGGGCCATTCTCCAATGGAAGAATCTGCAGAATGGGACCGTAGTGGCTGATGTTGCTACGTCATTAATAAATATGTAGGGGAATGTTCTGCAGAAGGGTATGAAGACCTTTGTTGATTGATTCTGTTCCTACCTCCTCAGTCTTAGCAAGAGCCAGCCTGGCTAATCTCTTTTATGAAAACAGCATGACTAATGTTTGCCTGCTGAACAGATACGCTGGATAAGATTTTTTTTTTTGGCTGTTGTTTTCAGCTGTTATTTACAGGATCAATAGAAGTGATTTTCCAATTCAAGGATAATTTTTTACCAACAAGCTGCATAGCCTCTAAGGTCAGAATATTGGATCTGCTCTTCTTCAGAACAAGTTAATTTAAAAATGATAGGTAGTTTTCAGTTCAGAATTAGTTTTTCTTATATAAAGGAGGGATGCATCTGGAAGAAACACCTTGGGGGGGAGAGGATTTTTCCTCAGAACAACATCATTATACACTGCCCACAGATACTTAATGTTTTAGCTGCTTTTCTTTAAACAATAATCACTTAACCGCACACAATACTTTAATGACAAATGCAATATAACAACTAAGTGCAGAGCTGTGTTCTTATAAATCTGGTTCAGTTACTATTGAAGTCTGTGCAAGTACTCCTGTGGACTTCACTGGGCATTGGCTGATGCTCTCTGTAAAGTGCAGTACAATATTTTGTGACCATTGTGACCATAGAGAAGAGTATTTTATGCCATTGTGGAAATATTCCAGGCCAGTGGCAAGTGTATTCACACATGTAAGCTCAAATGCCATTCAGTCCTTTTGCACAGTTAGTTTATCTGTTTCTTTATGACCTGTTGAGAAAATCACATATACATTACACATGCACATGCATACACACACAAATACACATGTTTTAATAGATATTTCATTCCTCCCTTTGCATTTACCCTTCTCCCCCATTGCATGCTTAAGATAAAAATCTCCATTCTGAAAGGACTGTCAGTATGAGACTTCTGAAGTTCTGCCTATATCGTTGGGGTAAGATTCAACTTTAAATGAGTAAAATCATGCAGGTGTCATTTTATAAGCAGGAGCTCATGGATACTATCAGTATGAATTTTGCAGGATAAGAACAAAATAGCCAAGAAACGTTTTTCCACTGGAAGCGCTATAAATGAATTTTACATGCCAGAAAAGTTGATGAGATTTTTAGATTAAAAAAAATATACAGTCTTTTAGACCAAACTCAACCAATCCCAAGCCCCAGAGCATCACCAACCATAAGCAGAGTTTCTCTACTCTTCCTGTACTCTAAGAAGATTAGGGCTTTTGCGGTTATTACCTATAAAATACAGTCTATGGAAGTCCACTTAAAAAACAAATGCCATCAACTTTGAGAAGGTTTGGGTTCAGACCCAAAATACTCTAAGTCATCACGTTCCATTTTTCCTGACGTCTACATATCCATACATTTTTTATAGTAAAAAAGGAAATGGCATACACGCTTTATGATTCCCCCTTCCTCCTTTATATAGGTAGTGGGTGAAGGAAAAAAAGGTTGGTTGGTTTGTTTGTTGTTGTTGGGTTTTTTTTAACAAATGGTGAAGATTTCTTAAAAAAAAAATAAAAGAATTTTTTGTTTACTGTGATTAGGGTAAAGTTTTCCTTTTTTAGATGGTGAATTGTTTATAATGTTCCAGTAAGAATCTGGCTTCTCGATGGCTGTGTTGCTGATGAGAGCTACTGGCAATAGAAGCTTTCTAACGCTCAACTGCTAGTTTATTAAAAGAATAATAGGAACAGATGTTTTCAATTCATAAAATGTATCAAGTAAATGGTACATCCACTTGTTATTTCAATTCCTTTGAATTTTAGTGAACTCATTTGGGGCTAGGTTTTTAAAGAGCTTAGCCCACTGTCGTCTTATTGTTCTCAATATAAACCGATGGAAGATGAACGTGTTTGAAACCCACAGCTTTTTATGCCTAAAGGGGAGCTGCTAACTACTGATGGCTCTAAAAATCTGGCCCATGTTTCTGATGAGTGAATACTAATCATTATAGAGGATTCATATATGCAATCTCTGAGTAATACCCTGCATGTGTCTGTGATTGTATATATGATGGCTTCTTAATTTACTATTGCACTAGGCATTTTAATTTAAATTATGCTAATAGTGCAGGATTAACTGTGGATTATGATTCTAGCATTTACCGTCATACAAACAGAAGAACCAGTTCTTTTGCTCCTACAGTCCTTTTTTCCCTTCTCATCCTGGTGTATAGTGATTTGTACTCAAGACTGGCCTCAGGTTTTGATGAGCTTTCTTGTTTAAGCTGATGCAATTGCGTAGGTGAAGAGAGTTGTTGAAAATTAGAGGAAAAAAAAAAAAAGACTGGATCTTTTTATCGTCTGATGACACATTTTTGTGGTGCTGAAATGATTTACTGAAGATGATGATTTGAATAGGCTCTTGCCAGCATTGCACAGTGAGCAGTTCTGGTTCTGGCTTCATTCCTCTGTGGTAGGACAGGCTACACATACTTTGCATTTGCAGTCTTGGCTCAAACAGTACTTGAGAAAACTAGTGCTAGGCTGTTACATTAAAACCCTCATAAAGGGTGAATAATAAATAATATATGCAACAGTACTGAGATGTTACATTGGTCCTTGCTAGAGGAAATAGCAGGAGGCCAATGCTGTTGCCACCTCTGGTACTGAAAAAAGCTTTGTGGCAGCCTGAGATTGCTCTTCTTGAAGCATAACCTCTCCAGAGATCTCCTCCACTCCTGAACTGCAGATGTGCTGGAAACACAAATTTGCCTCGTTATGTTTGCACTTGTTCCATTGTGTAGCAACCTCAGATTGTAATGGCATGCAGCCTGTTTGCATTAGTGACTTGCTGTTGAATTCATCTGTATTCTTTCAAATCCCTCATTTGTTGCCTTTTTTTTTTTTTTTTTTTTTCCTGGAGTTCTTGATATTTCTAATAGCTTTGAGTCATAGTAGCAGTCTAAAATTTGCCTTTTTTCTCTTTCCCTCCAGCTGATATTATTTCTACAGTTGAGTTCAACCACACTGGAGAACTGCTGGCTACTGGTGACAAGGGGGGTCGGGTTGTTATATTCCAAAGGGAACCTGAGGTATGTGAGTTACCAATGTAGTCCTTAACAGCTTGCTAAAACTTGGCTTTATTTTTAATACTTTAATGGAATCTAACTAACAAACTTGTTTATAGTCTCAAGATTCAATAAAACAAAATGTCACCCCTTTGGAGTGGAAGTAAAAGAGGGTAAGGATCTTTTACTCGGAAGTTTGCTGTCCCAAACAAGAATGCTTCAAAGCTCCAAAATTCTAAGCTAAGAAAAAAGAAGGTTGTTTTTGTTTTACTTCTACATTGCTTCAATAGCTTTTCCTGTTTGATGGAACCACTCTATTTAAAACAATGCCTTTGCTGTGATACCTTTATGTTTCACTTCTAAATTCAGTCCATCTGTAGTATCTTCTTTAGAAAGCTTTCCTGAATAATTGACATTTCAGAAAATCTGCATTTTATTAAATGTTGCATCAATACTTACAGGGAATTTCATTCCTGTAGAAGCAAATATGTCAATATCATGTCTTAAATGAGAAACTAGATTACACTTCCAGTATTTTTATATTTATAAGGCTGCTTATACACCTTTCCTAAGAGATGGAGATATATTGCCATCATAAACCACATGTTTTTGTTGTTCTTATTTTCCATAGAGTAAAAATGAGCCTTACAATCAGGGGGAGTACAATGTTTACAGCACTTTCCAGAGCCATGAACCTGAATTTGATTATTTGAAGAGCTTGGAGATAGAAGAAAAAATAAACAAAATCAAGTGGTTACCACAGCAAAATGCAGCTCACTCACTTTTATCAACAAATGGTAAGATAGATGAGAGTATATAGGACATACCAGTATTTTGCTCTTGCGCATTTTAGCGCTGACTGTATATATTTTTTCATTTTAATCTACTGTTTTAGTAATTCCCCCTTTCAGACTTTACCAAGACTGTCATACTGACTCTGGTATCTATTCTGTATTTTATTCATAGCTGTACGGTTTTCCCCATTGGTTATCCATAGACATTTAGAGAGCTATCCATTTTTGCTGTTAATGTGCAGTGCTATCCTGAAATAAATTTTGTGACAAAGGCGTCACCTTACTCAGCAGCTGTATTTCACTGGGGATTTAGAATTTTGTCTGCTGTATTTGTCATAACTTTTATTCTCTGTAGATGTGTAAATGATTGTAGGTGAGAGAGATGAATTTCTTTTCATTCATTATCATCAGAATGGTTTACTTAAGTTCTAAAGAATTACACAAATCTTTGGAAGGCAGTAGGAGTAATAATAGGATATTGATACTGAATCATCTTTCTAACATGCTTAAGGCCGATTGATTAAAAAAAAGTATTATTGCTAAGAGGGGATATGCAAAGAGGGGGAAGAAACTGAATGGAGCCTAACATGCACAGGTGTCATTTAGGAAACATTTGGACACCCACAACCTTTATTACTGCTGGTGATGCATGAGACAGAAATACCCGATTTTAAATCTTGGATCTCATTGTAATCAGAAAAGAAATTTTCTTGTAGAAGTTTGAGCATTATTGGGAATTGCTGATAGAAAAATAGCGTAATCTCACCTTTGGTAATTGATGCTTTAGGGCAAAGTTATTATTTCTACTAAAAATTTATAGCTATAAATAATATTTACAATAAATCACAGTAGATAGGAAATAATTTCATGTTTTGTAGTCTGTTTTCCTTAAAGTTGTCTTTTCACTTTTTGGGGACACTGTTGCAATATTTGAAACGAAACATACCTGTTATAGCTAGGTGATTTGTGCTAATTTAATGATTAGTCAGCTAATTATGAAGTTTGGAAGTTTACTTCTGCGCTTTTCCCTTGGTCAAAATATCCCTTCTATTTCAGATAACTTTAACTGAGAATGGCTTCTTCCAAGTACAGGGTGCAAAAGCAGACTATTAAAAGTAAACATCTCCCTTTTCATTTTAAAGGTTGTTTTTGGAAACACTGAGGAATACAGATGAGTCCTCAGATATGCTGCTTTTACAGTTGGCCTGAGAGACCTTTATAACAGTTTTCTGGCTGACATTAATATGGGACGGGAGAAAAGAAGAAATAATGAGCCTTAGCATTGCTGTGGGTTAATCCAGTTGCAGCGAACACTGAGCAAGCCTAGGACCTCGCAAAATATTTTAGCCTCTGTTTTTCTACTGTCTTAATTCTGGAGCATCCCGGCAGACCTCTTTATGGTGAGGAGAACAAAAGTGGTGTCCCTGGCATAGCCTTTGGATTTTGGCTTTGAAGTACAAAACATTTTTGTTTTGGAGTAGGATGGTTAGGAGCATTCCTAGCTTCCTGGCACAGCAGGGTTGAAGTCTGAAGATTCACCTCTTGGCATATTCTTAAAGATAGTTCTAACTTTATGACAGAAGGCCCATGCTGAGCTCCTTGCTGAATGTCTCACAGATTACCCGTGAGAAGTCATTGACAATGTATATCAATTCCATGCCTATAAAAAGGGATAACAGTGTTTTCCCTAACTTGTAGAGAATGAAGGCATTACCTGACACACATGCTCATATTGGGCAGGTTGTAGAAACATCTCAAGTACTGGTTTATATTTACTAATTTCTGAGCCTGATATTTTAATGCAATTTTTGATGTTTTGCTCTCTGGTAGTTTAGGATATACAGCACAGTTTTGGTCAGAAAAATGAGAACTGTGAAGCAACATCCTTTCTTTCCGCAGGCACAGGTGGACAGTGCCCATTGAGTTTGCTGGAAGGAGCATCCCTCTGTTAGGGAGCATGAGGGGAGAGTCCGTCTAAATCTCACCCTCAGTACGTGAGACTTGACAGGTTTGCACCCGCCCATATCTGTTTCTGTCCTTCTAAGGAAGACTTTTGTCTGAGGCTGTTCCTGCACAGGTCACCTCTCTCAGAGGGAATCTTGGTTCCTTTCCAGTTCACGCGTTACCAACAAATCATCAGCTAAGCTTTGATTGCAGTGTCTTAATTAATGGAGGCAGAAGGAAACCACCAAGGCTTTTGAATCTCACTGTTGATTTGCAGTGTTTGCAGTTAGCAAATTTCTGGTTTGCGCTGTAAACTGAACTGATTTTGTAGTATAATAATAAATTATTAGAATTCATTGGTATCTTTTGTACCAGAATATATCAGGGCCACTTTTGATGTGAGCTACATTGAGTAGATCAGAATTTGGCCCATACAGATCCTTTCATCTGAAGATTTCAGGCTGCTTACTAGACATTAGTTAATTAAACTTCACAACACCCTTGAGACTGTATGAATGCTGAACCTCACAGAGATGTTTCTAAATTTTGTGAAATAATAAGCATGCTTAGAACTTCTAGGAAGTTTTTAAAGTCCAGAAGCAGATAAAGAAGAAAACCAACATGTGATACCCTTAACTGCTAGAAAATAGTTTTCTTTCAGTAAAGGATAGGGTTATCAATAGCAGTCAAGTCCAACAATGGCAAATTATTTGGTTTTTTTCTTATAAGTCATTTTGCAATTACTCTATTTATAAATTTTAGTATAGATAAGCAGGAATAGGCTATTTACATGTAATAAAAATCCTCAGTATATGACATCTGTATTTTTAGTAATTAATTAACGTGACCAATAGAAATGAAATGTATTGAATATTTAAATGGAGCTTTTTAGTTGCAGATTGAACCAGTCTCTTGTTCTGTAGATTGATCAACTGTAAAATTTTTGTTGTTTGAATATTAGCATATCAATATCGTTAGGAGATGCATAATAGTAAAAACGCTCAGAGTAGTGGGGGGATTGATTTTGAAACAAAAGAGGTCAAAGTTAGAGTTGCTATAGAAATGCAAAGTGATTCATGAATTCATGTATCCTGCCTTTAAAATTATTTATACTAGCACTTGAGAGAAGTCTTTGGATCAGCCACAGTGGGGAAAGAATTATGTACTTGCTACTGCTTTGTACTTGGAGAAAAGAGGGTAAAAGGAAGAAAGTGGGATGAAATCAGAAATCATGCAGGAGCTGAGGTTAATGAAACCTGTGGTGGCAAATGAAGTGCAGAAGCTTTGGAAAGGCTCTGGCTGCTCCACCAACAGACAAGTGAAACAACCAGTAGAAGCTTGGGGACAGATATTTTGCAGAAGAGTTGGCATTGATCTTTTTTGCCTAGGGAGCCTTAGGGTTGGCAGTTTAGGTGTGTGACCAGAGCGGGAGTGGACGATCAACATTAGGGAAATCTGCAGTTTCAGCTACTACAAAACCAAGGACTAACTCCATCTGAAGTGTTTAAAACTTCTATTTGTTGGCTTCAAAGGTTCTTTGCTGAACAAGAGGCGTACTTTTTCTGTCATATGCTTCACCCATCGTGGAAAAGGGAGAGTTTAGATTTAATTTCATTCCATGTAAGGTTAGTAGGTTTTTCCCCCACTTCTCTCTCTTACCCTTACAACACAATTCTCTCAGGTTTTCTTCTCAGTTATTTCTCAGCTGCTTTCCCTTATAAGGGAGAAAAGTCTCATTTTCCACACACCCTTTCATTTGCTGGAGTTTCTGAATACACAATACACCACTGCCCATTCCCACAATGGGCCAGGCAGGTTATCATTGCTCTGCCTGTCTACTCCATGCTCTTCGTGTGCTGTAAACAGTAAGTAACCAAGAAAACTGGCTTTAATATCAAGATTATTTCCTTGCCACGTCAAATTGTCAAACTGAGCTTCAGCAGTGAGCATTGGGTGGTTTTGGTCTGTTTCACCTGCAAACTGCCAAGTTGGATATGAGAGCAGGATGTGCTCTACATGCTGTGCGTGGTCTGTCAGCTGCCAGGAACCTCTGACTCAGTTTGAAGGTATGGGATGCGCCTTATTAGTATTTTTCCTGTTACAACATTTTCTGGATGTGCAAAATTAAGTGACCCAGACAGTTTCATCATGGGACTTGTCTAAACCAAGGCATAGAAACTTCTTTAAGGAATATGTTGTGAAAGGTGAGTAACCACATTCAGAATTCCTATGCTGATAGTTGTTTCTTTTCTTTTAAAGATAAAACAATCAAGTTATGGAAAATTACTGAAAGAGATAAGAGACCAGAGGGGTACAACTTAAAAGATGAAGAAGGAAAACTTAAAGATCTTTCTACAGTAACATCACTGCAGGTAAGCTGCTCTCTTTCTCCAAAATCCAGTTGTTTCTCTATGCAGAAGGTAGCCATGGGTGCTAACTCAGTAAAGATTTAAAAGTGTACTTAATGCTAAGCATATATATGATTATTCTCATTGAAGTTTTAGCTGACTGATACGGTCTTGAATCTGTCACACATTTTCAAATCACAAATGCTTTATGATACAGTGACCAACACAAATATGTTTAGAGAGTTTATGTCAGTTTTATTCTTCCTGGTAAAATTCTCTCAGCCTGACTTAATGTTCTTTCACACAGGATTCTTTAGCCTTGTGTGCTGGAAGCATTCTACTTGTAATTAATATTAAACAGTGTCCTTGCCTCATTTAGAGCAACTGAGCTAAAGACAGTACACCAAATCTCAATCTCATCTTTATTTCAATAGTATAAAATAATTGTCTCCTATCTGAAGAGTTGCATTTCAGTAGTCTGTGCTCCAGTGAACGTGAGGTTCTGCATTGCTGAACAGATGCAGTCATGGAACTCATATAAGCATGTATGATAACGTAATAGATTTATGCTCTCACACATTAATGGCTAAATTCACTCCGGGTGTTTTGGCAAAGGAAGCGGCTAAAGGTTAGAACTGGAAAGCTATGTTGTATAGACGCCGGTATTTCTTTATTATTAAAAACAAACAACCCCCACCTCCAAAACAAGACAATATTGTCTGTTGTGATAAAAGCCTCCAAAGTGTAAGATGACTACATTAATGGAATATTTATTTGTTCTGTATGATTAGGCAAACAATACCGTTCCAGATTGCTTATAGTCTCAGAATTCAAGGGATGAGTGGACCATTGTTTTATTCCTTTAGTGGCAAGCTAAACTCAAAGCTTTAACTTCTCTGTGTTCCTCTTTAAACTACCTTGTGGATTGATGTATGATAGATTGTTTCCGGTGCATGTTCAACAGCATCGAATAGCCCCAATCATGGACAACAGCCATACAGTGTTTAATGCTTTACCAATAGGGAATAAATTGACAGTGTCTAGTTATTGAAGCATGACATTGAAGTGACACACAGGGAAATAATGAGGGCACAATGATGAGTGATAGTCTGTGGTCTTGGCTTTTCAGGAGTATGTGTGTAGGTACAGCATATCAATACACATGTTGGCTTTGTTTTCCAACACTTAATTTATTATGTTTTGCTGAGATTATAACCTTTTCACCACTTGACTTTTTTGAAAGAGACATAAGGTAGCAAAAGAAATACTGTGAGTTACAACTAATGCAAACTCTTTAGCAAAAGCAAAATACTATCACTGCTTGTCAGAGCCAGGCCCTCCTGCATATGTGGGACAGTGGCTCCTGCTGTGGGGCTGGCCTTTTCTGTGGCAGCTGCCAGTGCCTCCCTTTCCACAGTCCAGGCTTTCTATTGCTCTGCCTGCCTCTCCATGGCTCTCCTGTCTCTCATTTCCTCCTTGGCACGGATGGCCTTGCCCAGCAATTCATCCATGGGGAAATTCAGCTTGTGTACACTGTCAAGAAATTTTATAACATCACAGTCTTTGAGTGCTTGCTCTCCATTGAAAATCTCGTCATCCTAGCAAAAAATTATTTAAAATCTTACTCCTTTTCTGGTTTGTGTTTTGGTTTTTTTTGGCAGGTGCCTGTATTGAAACCTATGGATTTGATGGTAGAAGTCACTCCCCGGAGAATCTTTGCTAATGGTCACACCTATCATGTCAACTCAATATCCGTCAACAGTGACTGTGAGACATACATGTCAGCAGATGATCTCAGGATTAACCTCTGGCATTTAGCAATCACAGATAGGAGCTTCAGTATCCTTTATTGTGGTTCCTTGATCAGTGTTGATAGTGTTAGTGGGGCTTAAGAGAGCTGTTTTAAAACATTTTTCTGCAAATCTTAAAATATACCTTTACTTATCAGAATCTCTGCAGTATTTGTACCAGAAAATGCTTGGATATCATAAGAGACAGCTCAGAGGTTGCAGAAATCAGGGAATTTTATGTGAAAAAATAACAGTCTTGGAGTTGGTTAATGACAAATAAATAGGAAACTGATGCCAGCTGAATGGTAACTACCCACCTGACTAGACTATTCTATACTGTTATTTCGTGAAGGCATTTCACGCTGAGCTACTCCACCTTGTTTTACCAAAAGGTCAGTCCTTACCCTGACCGTGCCCCCTGTTTTCCATCATCCTGCTTCCCAGACCCTAATGCCCGAGTTGTGCACATTTTGGGGGTAAGGCTCAGCTGCTTTGTGTGAGCTGTTGTGTCTGTGGTTAATGCAGTCATTGCTGTATGAAGTGCTGGCATCATTCTGAAAGCTGTGTTGTGGGTTCATTCCAGTCATCTATGAGGCTGCCCCTTGCACTGCAACAGGGTGGCTTGGAGGAGGATCAAAAGAAAATGTAGCCAAGGAAAGTGATTCTCTGTGTTTTGCAAAACATGAAGGAATGAATAAGAGAAATAGGTTATGGGGCCAGCTCAGAATGTTGTGTTCCTTTAGTGATTCCTTTTTAAGTATTTCAGAAGGAGTTAGAAGAGTATTCCTCTGTGGATTTGTGTGAGGGACTATTAGACATCAAAGTGAAGTTGTCCTGCTGAGGGCAAATTCCTAAAAGAAAGCACCAATGTAACAGGGTGTTCTCCCTGTCTCTGGTGATTGTTTATTTTTCTAACTTCTTCCTTCACAGGCCAGATCACCTGTGGAACTTAACCCTTGCCTTGTTAATGTCACAGGAAACATTTTCATTAAATCAAACAGCCATTCACGTCCCTAAAAAACTGCCTTTGCAGGATCAAGTGACAGGTGCCTTTATCCTGGAGACTGTAGGGAATATCTCCCCAGTTTGTTTCCAAACTCATATTCTTTTCCTGTCTTTCACCTGTCTAGATTAAGCAAGCTAAATGGTTTCCTCTTTAATATGGCTGTTTATATAGGACCAATTTGTATGTGGTTCTTCCAGGTTCAGCTATGTCTGCCTTCGATACCCAAGCAACTATACTTCTATTCTTTAGTAAGAGAATAGAGTGGGAAAATTGTTTGCCAGCATGTCTATATGGAGTAGCAGCATGGCTCCTGACAGTGTCCTCCTTACGGTAGCTTCACCCTTCAGTCTTATCTCTGTCTTGGACACTTATACATCTGTACATCTGTGTATGATAACCAAATCACATTCCAGAATACTTTTGCAAGACAAGTCTTTGCTTTTGGCAATCCCCTTTATTGCATTAAAAGCTGTCTCTGGATTGCCAAGAGAAATGTTTCTGACAAGTTTTAAAAAAAACCAAATAAGTAGTTACGATATTAAGTCATTTGCATTGCTGAGAGCATACTGACAGAAATATCAGCCCCAAATGAATTTTTAAACCCCAAATGTTTGTAATCCTGGAAAAAGACTTACTATGGGACTGTTGATACAATCAGAGCAAAAGTATTGTGAGTATGGTAGTGTAAAATAATTAGCATTTATGCAGGGCATTGATATATATATATGTCTACTTTTTTGTGGATGAGAAAATTGAGGCAGAAAATTTAAAGAAATTGCTTACGAAAACTACACATTTCATAGCCCTGATTAACATTTCATTCGCCCTTAGTATGAAAATACTTGTATGCAGGCATCAGAAGCACTTGGCCTCCAATTATGTTTCAAATTCCAGTGATATACTAGTAAAGAGCTGAAAAATAGACTTAGACTTATGATCATAACTACTACTATACATCTTGATCAAACAGTATGGATAGCAAGATTATTTAAGATTGAATAACTGTTTAGGATGTTATTGCTTCTACTCCTGCATGTTCAACTGCTATATTTGGTGACAGCTGCGCAGACTCTGTCTCAAGCATTAGCACACTCCTGTCATTGAATATTTACTGATAAAAAGTGGTTTAGAGTTTCTGATTGTATCATTGCTTTAACTCTTAAAACATGATACAGCTTATAGCAGCATGCTCAATTTCTGAGCATGTTCTAAGAGTGATGATAAGTGTGTTTCTGAGTTTTAGGACAGGAAACTTTTCCTGTATCTGCATGTCTTTCGATACTTATGTGGATGCCTTTGGGATAACTGTATTTCTATCCTGGATTGGGATACAGATATTGCTGCTTGTTTTATATACGCGTGAATGAACATCTGGGAGGACTGTGATGAGAGAGTTTAGGCATTGGTAGGAGAACACTATGTAAAGGGATGATCGATGCTGACCATGGTGGCAGCAGATTGACTTCTGTGGCTGGATACCAGTACGTATTCCAGAGAGCAGACCGAGTTAAATAGACTGTATCCACTTCTGTTTCAGGCAATATAAGCTGTGTCTGTACTCAGTTGTTCAAACCAGATCATCATGCAGATTACTTTTACTTAATTATTTCATAAACAGAAAAGTTGAGATAGGTGTTCCAAAAGAAGGTGAGATAGTTACAGAATATCGCTTATTTGGGGGAATTAACTGAGAGACTGCAATAACTGGAAGAAGGGGATGAGTAAGTTAAACTTGCATCAGCCTTTCCACAGGTATCTTTCTGTCCATATAGAGCCCTGTAAGTCCTTGTAAAATTGCGGGGGCATGTTTTCCACTAGATTTCAACATCTGTCCCATCTGTCCTACAGAAAACGCAGTTACATAAAACTCCACTGGAAGTAGATGAGCTTCTGGTAAAAACATTGGGTGTGCTGGTTGCAGTTAGGACTAGACATACTAAGATGAAAAAATTCTGCCAAGCAAATAGTTTAAATTATAAATGAATGTTGCTGGGCTTGGTGCCTTCTGTAGCACACTTAGGGGGACAGGCAGGAGGTGGCTCAGGCAGTTTTAAAAATGTTTGCTTCACGTCTTTTTACTAGATTCAAAATGGAGATGAAGCATCTTGCTGTTTTACATGCAAGGCTTGATTCCTTGAAATTCATGTTTAAAACAATAAATAGAAAATGTTTTGTTTTGAAGTGGCATTTGTTAATAAGGAATCTGGCAGTGATATGTATTTGTCTTTCTACTTTCCCTCAAAGGCAGCACTGCTACACACATTGAACTATGATCTGTTTATCCAAGAGGCTGGCTGTGACAGTGACACAAACAACAAATACAGTGGTAGAGTTTCTGGACATTCAACTCATGTTTGAACACCTTTACAAATTGCATGGGAAACATTGGAGAAAGAATTGGTTAGTAGCAGAATGCTAGGGTGTTTTTCAAGTGAAGTGCTACATCTTGTAGAATTCTATTTGAGAACAGTTGGGTTATAATCATTATTTTAGCAGTTCAACAAATCACAGAGAATTGTTCATTTCTTTAAAAATTAAAAACAAAGCCATGCACATCTTAATTCTTTTTCTTTTGGAAAATATTTTAAATCAGCTTTTCAGAATTTGACCCGAATATTTGCCTTAGGTAAAGCCTTAGGCAAATGGAATACAATTAGTGGTTTTCTGGTTTGCTTTTGTATTAGCATAAACACCTACTAGGGTAAAAAGAGACAAGTGAGTTTTATGCTGTAGCTGTGTACATTTTCATGAGGAATCTGCAACACTTCTATACATTGCTTCCCACTTGCAAGCAGATTTGCTCAGTATTGTTTGGGCAGCAGGTGAGACAAAAGGAATGGGGAAGGTCAGCTGGTAAATAATTGCACATAAGAGGCTTTTCTTTGCTAAAGGGTTTAATGTGTTTGGTTGTGTTATGGAGAATGAGAGTCAGTATCCTTAATTATGGGTGATACTCTTCACTGGAAAGGAAGTGAGGAAAGGTTGCTATATTTGTTAATGTTTGGTCTGAAATGGCTTAGCAGTGTTGCCCATAGCTTAGGTCTTTAGGTAAGTCATCTTGGGTGTAGTGAATGAGAAAACAGGCCTGCTGGAAGCATACTGATAAGTCTTACTTCACATCAGCAGCAATCTTTGGACTATCTAGCTGTACTAAATATTCTTTATGAGAATGTATTTGGATGGCTCACAGAACTACGTAGCTCATAGCACTTGAACTCCCTTCATTTCCTGGTAGCACACTATTTCACTCTAGAGGCTGTCATGGCATTGCTATGGAAACAACATCACCGTTTCCAGCATGTACTCATCTTGAGACTCATCTTGACTAAAATACTCAGATCAATATAGTCCAGTGTTATCCTGTTTTAATAAAAAATTCCTTCTTCTGTGTCCCAAAAGGGTTACGCTAATTAGCAGATCACCATAGGGCCTTCTTATAGTCTAATGTATTCCAGTATTTGAAGCATATCATGGGTAGTCAGATCGTTAGGCACCGTATCTTGGGCAATTTACTTTAGAAGTAAACAGCAACAAAAAAGAAATTAAATAGAAAAAACAAAATGACATGGTACACTGATGGAGAGCAAGCCTGTGGCAGCCCATTGTGAACCCGAATATAATGCATATATAGGATATATATAGTGCTCTGGGAGCAGCCCCTAGGCTGGGGAAGATACCTAGCCTTACAAAATTCCTGTTACCTGCCTCAGTGCTTGCTAAGCATTTGAATGCTAAACAGGAAGCAAATTTGCAGCATTTTCTTGGCATTTGTGGAGCTGTAAGCTGGCCAGTTTATGCCCTTGAGTGAGATAAGGTTGTTTCTATGAAAATTCCTCAGCCAGGATGACTGTGCACAAGGATGCATTTTCTGCGTGCTCAACAAAATGCCTTTACTGCGTGAGAACCTGCTGCCACCCCCACCCGCAGCAGTGTTTTCCTCAAGCATACTCTCTTTGGGGAGATGGCAGACATTATTTCTCTTGAGAGCTCTGGGTAATACATTTTAGCACTGCCTATTCTATCAAGACAGATTCTGCCAATCTGTATCATGTATATAAAAGGTATATATTATACCATGGAGTCATATTCTGAGTTGCTGCTAGCAACATCTAAGTAGCTTTTCCTCAAATCCGTGTTGTTCTTTTATTCTTTACTTCCCAGAGACTCTCCTTTTTCCACGTGTGCTGTCTCTGCCTCTCTCTCCTTTAAAGAATGAAGATGTCTGCAAAGCTGAAATCAGATCTTTAAGTTAGAAGTAGAGGATTGTGGAGGTACTATATACCCTGTTTTCATGGTTTGGTGTAACTGTTGAGAAATGGTTGCTTTGCTTTTCTAATTAAAACACTCCCACATGAGCAAGTGAGGGGAAAACACTATTTGCAACAAGCTGATTAGATTCTGGATTGATGTAATGCACTCTTTAGTCCCCCGTTTTTTTCAGCAGGGGAATACTGGCCTTCTAGTAAAAATAAGAGTTGACAGTAGTAAAAATAAAGATTTTGTCACCTAACTCACATCTGAGTACTGTCAACCAGAGGTTTTCTGTACATTTTGATAAATGTTGAATTGTACTCTATTTGAGGTAAACTACTAGAAATGCTGACTATGGGCTCCAGTGCCCTATCTTGCAAAGCCATGGGGAAGAACAATATGTAGGGAAAAAGGATAAAAAAGAAGAAATTCTGTTGGATGAAAGTTGTGAATACATGAAGTTCACACCAAGTATCAACACTTAACTATTAGGTTTTTTGCTGCATTGCCTTTTCGCATTTGCTGATAATTACGTTGTAAACTGGTCACGATAGAGATCTTTCCTTCTCTGTGTTACTGAAGTGCTTGACGTACTTTAACACAATTAAATACTTTGCAGTAAAAATATTTTTAAATAGTTGTAATAAAATTTTGAGGTTACTTAGTGTTAGCCCCACTTTATACCCAGTTAAACAAAAACCCTTACAGCCAAAGAGATTTGCTGGAATTTCAACCCAGAATCAGAATTTGCCCAGTGAGATCCCTTCCACTTTCCATTACTTCCATACATACTCTAATTCAGTGTTAGATAAAGTGGCAAAGGGTTCAGGAGAGACAAATCCTGTAAAAAAAGTAACAGAGATGAAGAAATGGTAGGAAAATGGTTTTGTTTTGGAAAAATATAAGTCAGTGTATCTTTGCTCCATAGAGATCTGTTAACTGCCAGATTAACTACAATGGGATGGAATTTCACTGAGCATCAACAGAGATTTTTTGCTATGGACCAGTTGCTTTAATGGACAGAGAAAAATTATTTAGTGTTTTTTAAAAAATACATGACAATTCTAGCCTTGCAAAACGTAATCAGAAGCAAAAACTTTGTTTTCCACTGAAATCAATCTTTACATTGCCAATGCTTAGCATTTAGTTATTTGTTGATGAATTTAGGGAAAGGGTTGTAGTACCTAAGCCTACTTATCTCTCCCAAGAATTTTCTGCTTAAGTTACTCTTATCTGAAGCAGTGGAACAGTTTTTCATTTGAAAAATTACTATACTAGATGGTAATTCATAAATATCCATTTAGCAATTATTAGAAATTAATTTCAGGTTGCTTTTAAGTGATCTGATTTTCAAAGCTCTGCAAATGGCAGTTTCCATCGAATTTGCCTGTTAACTTTTGGGTTTGAGACCTTTCAGCGTAGAGTATCTGTATGTTTTGAAATTACCTATGCAACTGTAGATACCAAATTACCTGGTAACTTGAGGATCATTTACACTGGTGTAGTTCAGTATTTAGTTTTACTAAGATGTAATTAATAAATTGGCAGCAGATACTGTAGTTCTTATTCATAATGCTGAATATTTCTGTGTCAGCAAAGCACCATAGGTATGAGTGGCAACAGATCATAGGTCATATACTGAGGCTCAGGAATAGGAACAAGCTCCAGCGTAAAGCTTATAAAGTGCTGCTAATGGGACAGCGAGAAAGTGCTGCCCTGTATACATATGATGGTGATTAGCGGTACTTAAGAGAATTATTGAAATCACGAAAAATAGTCCCTCATTTCTGGAAAGATTCTTCGCATTAAATAGTATAAGCAATTCATGCTGTCTTTTTCAGATGCCCCAAAAACTAAAGGATAAAGTTCTGTTTTGTAGGGAGGCCTGAGATGTCTTTCTGACTAGAGTTTTCATGCTTTTTCCATACTGACTTAAAGCTTAACAAATACTTCAAGTTTATAAATGGTTGCCCGAGTTGGGCTCTTCCATACAGTATTTTTGGGCTTTTTCAGTTAGTATTGTAGACCTGGAAAAGCAAGTATGACTATACTATTTGATCTAACTACAGTAGTTATTGAAGAGGAAAAAGGATGTTTTGCTACTGTCAAGGTAAAGTGCATATACGCTAAAGTGCTGACCCACCCAAATTCTGATATTCTCCTTCTCTTTTCCTCTTGGTGTGCTTATCCAGAAATAAATCCTTGATTGCATGAAAGTAAAAAACCCTGTGCTTTCTTTACTGGGAGGGGGAGGATTTCCTCATTGAGCTGAGAAGTTCACAAATAATGGTATCTGAAATAAACCCCACTGGAAATCAGGACACAGATTTGTAGTCAGGTGGGTTTAGAATAGCTTGAATTTCCAAATATCAAGTTTATGCATCATCCTAGGAGTGACTGAAGGCGACTGGACCGTTGTTAGCCAACGTAAATTTAAAGTAAATTTAATCAGTATTTTTCGAGACAAAAAAGGTATAGTGAAATGCATTTTGGCCTCTTTTTTTTCATGCATCAATTTGCATTTACTTGATATGATGTTTGTAACATTAAGCCGCAAACTGTGCTGGTTTAAACAAAGTAGAGTAACCACTTTATTTATGTTAAAATATTAACTACGTACCACCTTACCTATGTGTAAAGCAAAGCTAATCAGAGTTCCAATGTCAAAATTGTGTATGCATTGTAAAAAGAATATTTTAGTATAGATTAAACTGGAGAAAGATAGCTCTTAACAGAATAAAACCCAATCATCATTTTAATGGAGCTGTTAAGCAGTATTACTAGATATCAATGATCATATAAAGCCTGATTTTTCTTTAAACTGTTTTAGATTCTGCAAGGGTCCATCGTAATCAGATATGTAATGCTAGGTAAATAATAATTAAGAAGAATATAAAAGGAGGAAGGAATTCTCTGACTGCTAGACTGGGGACCATGCTGGCTCTGTGGGTGTGTAATTAAACAGTGCATCAGGCACCTGTTCTTTGTAACCACTGTAGTCAAACAAGGCATAAAGTAAAGAATTTTAAGCTTTAAACAAAATATCTCATGTGACCACCAGAATAAGGATTTTAGAAATGTGGTACCTGGGAAAGTCCTTAGTGTGTGTTCTTGCTGCCTGTTAGGAAAATGCAGTAGAGATTCTTTTGCTAAAATCACACCAGAAATGTTTTTAGTGTCAGTTGAGGAATAAAATTAGTAAGTATGTAAACATGTGTAACTGTAAGTTGTCATCTTCTCTGAACTGTATAGAATCCCAGTAGTAAACGGAGCCTTTCATGAACTCTCAACAGACTCATTTGTAAGAAAAATTCTGTGTGTCCCTAGTGCAAAGTGCCAAGAGAGAACTACATTTCTAGGATCACCTAAAGGACTTTGTCTTGTAGACACTAACATAGATACAGTTTCTACAACAAATGTTGAACTGGTTGTTCCCCTTCTGTTGAGGTAAAACTATGTCCAGTTTGGACACATCATTATTTCTGATGTGGTCATCGCCTATTGTGGAATATCCTAATTGAGTACAGTTTTTAAGCTTTTCAGAGCAGGAACAGTTGTGTGTTTATATGTTATCTTGTGCTAATTACACTCTTTACAACTAACTGCTGTAATTCAAATACTAGATAATCATAGAACCATAGAATCATTAAGGTTGGAAAAGACCTCTAGGATCATCAAGTCCAACCATATTAGATAATAATTATAGCAGTAAGGCTGTGTGAGTAGGGAGTATAAGGACCTTAAGGACGATTTGTTTTCAAGAAATACAGAGAAGTCTCAGCATCTTTTAGGAGACTAAGTCCAGATTAAGGGAGCTCTGAAAACCATGAATAAATTTGAAAAAGTGGTCTTTCAAGACTTTTGTTTGGTTTTGTTTCTTGCCAGAGGATACTTTATGATCCTTGTCAGAAGCAATTGCTTTTTAACTATTCTCATCACCTTAAATTGACTCCTATCTCAGGAATTTGACTATCAGCCGGTCAGAGAGAATTGGATGACAGAGCACATCTGGTAGATAAAGGAGCGGTATCAGGGCTAGTTAAACAGTATTTTAGCATTGAATCACTGGCTGAGACCCTCCTGCCATACAGCTGAAATGTACAGTGAAGCAAAAGCAAACAATACGTGGCTGGAGTGTCAGATATCAGTGTCTTCAGGGCATGGAATAGACCTGTGAAAACATTCCCTATCTTGCAGTCCTCCAAAAATAAATAAATTGGAAGAGTTGAGCCTGGCTGTGGTAAACTAATTATAGCTGAGGCCTTTGCATTCTTGGCAAAGACCAGTCTCTCCCTCTTTCTGGAGCTGCTTTTAAAGAAGTTAATTTAACGTGATTTGAGCATAGCTATAGCCTTGGGATAATTAGTGCACTGCAGATTTATTGGTTAATAAAAATATTAATTTGTTAATCAGAACACATAATTTTTCTTACTTATCACTCCTGTCCATGCACAACTTGAATGAATAAGTATGTGATTATGTTATCCTTTTAATGGATTTCTTTATCTAACCCTCTGTCTTGTCTAATACAGTTGTTGCCAAATAGAGTCCCATACCCGTTCTTTAGTTGCTGCATAGGTAAGGCAAAACATCAAAATACTCTTGGTTTTTAAAACTATAGAGTGAATTGCAAAAAGGAAAAAGAAAATTGACTGGAGTTGCAGCAAATGATAAAGAACAGTGTGAAATCCTGAGCCCGCAAAAGCCATTTCAGAACTCTTTAATAGTACATTAAAGAACAGCACTGAGATTTCACTGTATTCATGTGTTTGTAGAGTGATATAGGCAGCGCAACTACAGGAGGCAGTCAGAATTCTACAGTAGATGCAAAGATGTCTTTTCACAGATCTCCATAGAGCCAATTGCTTTCCAATTTAATTGGGACTGTTATTCTTCTGATTGTAGCATACAAGTTACCGTTTTGTACTAGGAATGCCCTTTAAAATACCATTATCCTAAGCTTTCTCAAGTCTATTGCTATTGAAGAGAGAAAGAACACTTAGTAGAGCTGAAATGAATGTTAGGATCAGCAACCAGATTTCCTTTTTTACCCTGGTGTTTTATTCCATTAGAATTTCCAGGTTTTACCCAGAATCTGAGATCCTTAGCAAAGAGGGACTTGGGAAATACAGCAAGGAATATTAAGTTACAGATAAAGGGTCACATCACAGAGCTGATACTCAGCTAAGTAGCTCTCATATTTTAATGTGATGTGGCTGCAGTCAATGAAGTTATTCCTGTGGAAATGGGTAGCAGGATTCAGTTCAAGATTTATTGTCTTACTAATTTTATTTCCTCAGTTGATGAGTTTTAATCAGTATGGTGTCATTGTGCAAGCTTCTAAATTGCATGCTTCTGTTTCCCTCTGGATTAATTTCTCATTGAAGCATTTTAAAAATGAGCCATTCTCTATTGTCACAGGTGCAGGTGGTGTATCCAACTCGAAAAACATGTATTATGAATTTATTGAAAGTTGGACAAAAAAACCATTTACACAGTTCTAGGTACAATTATACAAAAAGATAATGTATAAATAATTTAATCTGCTCTGCCAGAGGGGAGAATTCTCTTAAATGAGTCTAATTGTTCTTGTTCCCATGTGAGTTTGGACTTGAAATTAACCTTGCAAAGCACAATCTTTTGCAGAGTATTAACATAAAGAAGAAGAAAATATAACTTGTTTGCTCATTGGCTAAAATCTTTTAGCTTGAAGAGTATTCCATACAAGAACGGAGATGTCATAAAAATGCTCACATGGTCATCTGAGGTTTGTAAAGCTTGCAGTCTGTACCTCAGTGTTCTGTTTGAGTCTTTAAAACCTGAGACCATGGAAGCTTTTCTCACTATTGAAGTAGCCAGGGTACTTCTCACTAATGCAGACATTTCTCTCTTTTCTGTTGTCATAATACACACTGGCAAGGACTGCGCTTTAGTAGAGCCATTGCACGTGAAACTGCAATCGTGAAGGGAGGTCGCTTTTAGGGTCTTTGGAATAAAAATGCTCTGTAAATAAAGGCAGTATTAACTTTAACAAAGTTACACCACCAGAATTAACAATAAGTCTATTTTGACTGTTTTCATTCTGACTTCATATGTCTGGAATCAATATTCTCAAAGCACATCAAGCAAACAAACAGGCGTACAGGGGTGAATATTGAACCCCTTTGCCTTGGAGAATAACCTCAGTGTTTCAAACTCCTGGAATCCCTATTTCTCTGCAGTGCCTAGAGACCAAGCTGATGTGCATTTTTGTAAACCCTTTCACATAAATTAAGCAACTAGATAATAAGCCCTGCCAAAAGGCTTTAATCCAGTGTCTTATATAATTTAACATAGATGATTTGGAAAACTTTCACTCTGGAGTTTCTCATGAGAGCTGAATCTGCTCCTCATTTTCATTTTCACATTGCTCATGTTCAGGGATTTCTTGGGAGTGCAAAGTTAGTAGCAGGCAGAAATATCAGTATAAATTCTGAATGGAAGCCTTTATTAGTATTTTTAAAGTACCTATTTTTCCAGAAGCATTTGGGTATTTTTGAAGATAGTTTTATTTGACTACTTGCATAACAAAAATGCAGGGAAAGGGGGAGCGTTATGCTCTAGAAGGCACCTCTAGCTAGCTAACTTTTGCAGACTTTAATCCTTTGTGAGTTGAATTGCAACTTCAGTTAAAATGTGGAATTATTCTGCTCTACTGGGGTACCAATACTGCTGTGTGTGGTTTTCTGCAAGGTATATGGAAGAATAAATCGCATGTAGGGAAAGAAAAATTATCACCAAGATGCTCTAAAGAGTCTATACCCTCCATCTGGAAGTTCTGTTTCTAATAGGCAAATCCTCCTCAGCTGCATGCGATTTTAATAATTATAGAGGAGGAATTTCTCAATGGTATTACCTGTTGGTGCATGGGTTATTCATTAAAAAAAAAAAAAGACATTTTATCTCTTCTTTCCTGTCAGTTATGTGGGAAACAATCCCAGGACTGGATTTAGCAAACCAAGGAGATCCCTCTCAGTTCTCTTTTAAACATCTCATTGATTTCAGGAAAGCATGTTTGTGAATGATGAGATTATATTAATTTAGTTTATAACTTGTCCTTTCCTTATGATGTTGAAGTTGCACTCTTTTCTTGGAACTCTTGCTACTGTGTGATACATGGTGCCACTTATCGTACTACAAAGAGTACTGCCAAAGAGAAGCTGAGCTAGGTGACTTAATAGGTCTCTTCTACCTACTAATAATTTATATGTACCTGAGGCTCTTCTGGTATTTAATATGTTCCAAATGTAACATTAAGCATCCCACAATAGTTTCAGACAAATCACAATTAATTAATATGCAAATATATCAACCTAATATGACTTCTCAGCCTTTTGGTGATTGAGTCCTGTACACAGAAAAATGCAGATGTGCATTTACAAAGACAGGGCTTCCTCTGTTGACTCATTCACTTAATTTTGCTCTCAGCTGTGTATATGCAGATAATTACTTATTTGCTCTTGAAAATTTGAACGTACATATGGTTGTGGCTAAAGCAGGCTTGTGACTGTGTCTACAGATGAAAGTGTGGCTATTCTGTTCTAAAAAACAAGTCAAAAAATCAGTTCTTAAATAAATGAAAATTTTCCAGTATCTACTTCTAAATTTATTATTCTCTAAGTAAATTGAGGGTTGCTATGTGTATGAACAGGCCTATCTATGAGGAAGTTTGGACATGACTTGCACCATTTTAAATACTGTCTTTCCTAGCAGTGCTATTCTACGGTTCTCTGCCTTCAGTGCTTATTCAAATGTTGCAGCTACTCCATACGCAGTTTGTCTTATATATTAGATTTGTTTTTCTTCAACTCACATACAGCAAAGTCAGTGATGCTTACTGAATGTACGTCAATAAAAGCAATTTCCTAAAATTTTACTAAGTACCTGTAAAATACATTTATTCTTTCTTCAAGTAATATTTGTGTAATGCAGACTTGGGGCTTTATTGCTGCTTTCTGATTTTATTCTACCAACATAATAGGAATGCAAAGTAATTCTGATGTTACAAAGATCAGAATGAGATCTCTCAAATTCAGAATAAGTCCTTGGACTGGTCTGCATTCTCTGGAAAAAATTCCAAAAGACAAGTGTAATAATAACAAAAGAACCTCTCAAAACCAACTAACCAAGAAAATAACTCAGTGAATACTCACATGTCTGGAGTATTAGAATCATAGAATCACAGAATACCCTGAGCTGGAAGGGACCCACAAGGATCGTCAAGTCCTACTCCTGTCCCTGCACAGGACAACCCCAAATTCACACCATGTCTCTGAGGGTGTTGTCCAAGTGCTTCTTGAATATCATCAGGCTTGGTGCTGTGACTGCCTCCCTGGGGAGCCTGTTCCAGGGCTCCACCACCCTCTGGGGGAAAAACCTTTCCCTAATATCCAGCCTAACCCTCCCCTGGCACATCTTCCTGCCCTTCCCTCGGGTCCTATCGTTGGTGGCCAGAGAGCAGAGATCAGCGCCTGCCCCTCCTCCTCCCCTTGTGAGGAAGCTGCAGACCGCGATGAGGCCTGCCCTCAGCCTCCTCTTCTCCAGGCTGAACAAACCAAGTGACTTTAGCTGCTCCTCATACAGTTTCCCCTCTAAACCCTTCACCAACCTTGTGGCCCTGCTCTGGACACTCTCTAGCAGCTTTATATCCTTACTGTCCTGTGGCGCCCAGAACTGCCCCCAGCACTCGAGGTGAGGCCGCACCAGGGCAGAGCAGGGCGGGACAATCCCCTCCCTCGGCCGGCTGCAATGCAGGGCTTGATGCAGGCCAGGGCTCGGTTGGCCCTCTTGGCTGCCAGGGCACACTGTTGGCTCATGTTCAGCTTGCATCGACCAGAACCCCCAGGTCCCTCTCTGCAGGGCTGCTCTCCAGCCTCTTGTTCCTCAGGCTGTCTGTACATCCAGGGTTGCTGTGCCCCAATCCGGGCACTTGCAAAATCCGGCACTTGCCCTTGTTAAACGTCATACAGTTGGTGATTGCCCAGTTCTCCAGCCTGTCCAGATCCCTCTGCAGGACCTCTCTGCCCTCGGGAGTGTCATCAGCTCCTCCCAATTTTGTGTCATCAGCAAACTTACAAAGTATTCCTTAAATTCCTGTGTCCAAGTCATTTACAACTATTATTGTAAATTCACTATTTACTTTTTGGAAATTCATAAATTTTCATAGTTGTAAATTTACTATTTACTATTCCTATTGTGGGTAGGGAGGGGAGAGACCACTAAAGCAGAATCCAGAACTCTTGCTCTTGCTGGCCCTTAAGCTGACCTTTGCCAAATCTTTGCCACTTCATGCCCCAGTTTCATTATCTATAAGACACCAGCATCAATACTGACCCTCCTTTGCTTTGAACTTCATGAATGGAAAATGTTTCCTAACACTATTTTTAATTTCTTGCCAAATATCTCCAATTCCAAATGAAATTTGAGATGGAAAGTCCAGGAGTTGCAGCTTTGGTTCAGAAGTTTGGTATTTAAGTTTTGTCCTTGGCTTCCTGTTTGGCCTTGAACAAATGTCGTTAGTCCCTTAGTCCTGAGGGACTCTGGTTCCTGTCAGCTGCCAGTTAAAGAAGTGACATCTTGGTTCCTAAACACATTGAAAGAGTCTGAATGTTCACCTCTGTGTTCCTAATAGTTTGTAGGTTTTATGGTGTTAGAAGGCAGAAATAAAAAGCTATATTAGGCACGAATCTGGCTGCAGCTTTGGATATTGGATTGTGAGAAAGCACAGGCCATCTTGTACCGACAGTAGTACGCTGAGCATAAATATGAGGCCACTGCTGAAGGAGCACCACTCCAGCATGCAGACCTCCTTATTATCTGCACTGTATAAATGTGTATTACCAATAAGACAGGAAGGTATACTGAATATATCATCCTATCTCTGGGTGAGCTAGATCTCAACAGAGGCTTAGTTTTTATACCTCTTGTTCACCTAACATGGCCAAATTCTCTTTCGTGGCTAGTTTTAGCTGAGTAGCTGGGGAGTTTCTTGCTACTGCAGCCCCTTAGTTTTTACCATGTCTTTTCTTCTTCCACTAACATCTTTTTTTCACGTAACTTTGGCTGTAATCCTTTCATTGCGAATCAAAATGAAGCCATTTAAATTGATATTTTCAGCAAATCACCACCACTGTGAGACTGTTGCCAGAGTTCCCAACTCCAGTATGATGTCTGAAGAATCACTGTTGCAAAGACCATAGAATTAAAAATGGAATTGGACTGACATTGTACTACTAAGAAGTTGTCAAGTATGGATCAATACCTTGCATTAGGAGATATTAGGCCCAAGACAGCTTGAAGCAACATACGCTTATGCAGCAGTTTCTGCTTTAGTGGTTCAGAAAAGTCAAGTGGTACAAACAATGTAATTGCAACTCTCTGGGCTTTTAATAAAACCCATGCAGTACATGCTTTTAGTGGAGCAGTGGGCAAATGCTCTGTGATAAAAAGCATTGACACTGTGGCTATTAGGAGTACTTAGAATATAAATACTGGGTCACCTCTCTGCCTAAGGTAAAACACTGTAATTTGCAGAAAAGGCCAAATTCATTAACCTATTGACAATCCATTCTAGAAACCCTTGACTCTTGGACAAAGAGGTCTGAAGGACAGAGATTTAGAAGCTGGGCCCTGTCTAGTGGTGTCCTTACTGTCATGACATGCTTATTGTAGAATCAACATTCAACAGTGAAAACATACAGTGTATCTTTAAGAAATGAGAAGAAAGGAGTAAGTGGATGGTTATTTAAATGTTAAGGCTTGCTGCTTTCTTTCATAATAAGACTGACATAATCACATCATGATGTTATCAAGCATACCGAGGCCTGATTCTGGCCCTGCTCCCCTGATGTACCCAACTTGCAAGAAACCTGTAGCCATTTAGAATTAATTCCCATAGCTGGCGCATGGTATAGGAATGATATAACCACCATGTAGGAAGTGTAAAACTGGTAGAGCTTGATTTGTAAGCATCACACTTCCCTCCTTGTAATGAAAATAGTGTGCACTAAATGACTAACAGAGGAAACCACTCAGAGAAATGCTTATATTAAAAGCGTAAAGCCTCAGCAGGACCACAGTAATCAATTACCCTAAACTGAAGCCCTGGCAGCTTCTATGAATTGCTATTGATTTCAACTACTAGTCAGTGAATCTTTCTAGGACTAGGCTGGAATGTAGGTGTGAGATGCAGACAAAATTAGGACCTGGAACAAACCTCTGTGGAAAACATAGGGAACAGCCAGGTTTGGCAAGATATGTTATGCTGAAGTTTATTTTTTGAAAGTGCTTAAAAATTGCAAAAACTCAAATCCCACGCAGGGGCAAAAATGAAGTGTCATATCAGCATATATTGAAATAAGAAAGATGAGAATTTTGGTTTTCTTGTGAAGTTATTATGGAAAATCGTATCTGGCTTTCTAAAGAAAGCCTCTCCATTGCAGTTGAATAAAGGGAGGGCCATTAATTTTTCTGCTGTAGCCTCATCTGACTATACAAATTATTTTCTGCTTGCAGTGAACCCACAAGTCATATAAAAATGATTCTAAAATAATGATATAAGATTCAGTCATTTATATGCTACAGCTTGTGAGTTGCAAGTTTGGTTTCTACAAAATTCAGTTTCTTGTAGAATTCCTTGATGGTTTCAGGAGGATGAAGCAGCTGTTTCTTTATGCATGCTGTTTGCTTCAAAGGGAATTTAATCTGTTTTGAGGAGACTGCTGTTTCCATTATCATACAAGGAAACTCTTCTGGAACCTTTTTTGCTCAGCAGGAACCCAATGTATTTTCCACATTCCCATTATACATGTTTTGGCATGAGCATAAAGCAGCCGTGCTCATTTATATTTTAGCTGATCAAGAGGAGAAGTCTGATTAATGTGAATTTTGGATCAAGGTGAGGGTCAGCTTTGTAACCTGCACTAAAAGGAACTTTATGGAGTGTCTTCTCCCAGAGGGGAGTATTTCTGTTAGATCAGTGGCCCAGAGGCAGTGGAACAAATCTTCCTCTTCCTGTCATCCTCATTTTAATATCAGCTGTGCAACAGCAGCACAAAATACTGGATTAGAACTAAACATACCATATAAATGAATCATGTACTCAGATTGGATCCCTCATGCTGTGTATCATTGAACGCTGTTAATCATGCCTTTCCTTATGCTCTTTCCTCCTTCCTCTCCCACTGTTTTGCTTCCCTCCCTCTCCTCCCTCAGATCTTTCCCTAAAGCCTCTTCTCTCCTCTCAGTCAGGTCCTGTCCTGCCTTCTTGCTCTCCTGTGTTACACCTCTGTTCTTGAATAATTTTGAGAAAGCAACATAGACACTCTTAGCCAAAATTAAAGGTTATACTTTGCCTTAGGGTATCTTTGTTGCCTTTCCCAAAATTAAATCCTGGTCTTGTAGCTCTACTAACCCAACTCTAAGAGCATCATTTCTCACCGTTGTGGTCTGAAGCATACTGGACCTTTCATTTCCATTTTGCTGTGGAGAGCATCTAGAAAATCTGTTGACCTCTTCATAGCTTTATCCCATTTCCCTGAGCCAAGCAGTGGAGGGGAGGCCTGATATATAAGATGGCAAAGAGTTGGGTTAGGAGGGACAGACCTGTTCTATTTTTTGTGAGCAAGAAGATATTTTCAGTTCCTTGTTTTAATGTTAATGGATTAAAAGACTGCCAATGCATTCCAGCCCATTGCTGGCAAGGTGCCAGTGCAGCCTCCCCTTAGTGCAAGTATCAACCAGGGAATTAAATGCCTCGCTCTTGGCAAGCATGTGTGGGAGTCAAGGCAGTGTGAGGATCTTTTTCATTTTCTTAGGGGAAATTCCTACCCAGTTCAGGCACAGGAATACCAGCTTTTTCAGGACATCAGGATTATGTCCTAGAGCACTGCCAATGGTGAATTCTTTGGTCTTTCTGTCTTAGATAGCTTTGCTCCTAGTTGTTTTGTCCACACTCTGAAAATGAACCACATGTTGTACAACAAGAGTCAGATGTGACTGGTATTTCAGATGTGAGTGAAGTAGGGGAGAGGGACCATGCCCCACTAAAGACCTCCCTCCACAAGATAAGATAAGATTGCAAGGAAAGATGATAGCGTAAGAGGTGGATCTACAGATTTGTGCCATTAGAATACTTTTCCCTTTAGTGATGGAATTTTCATTTAATCAGTTTCTGCCAGATTCCCTCTTCTTTGAGCTCTTCAGGTTCACCAAAGGGCCTGTTTCTGAAGCATACTGTCTGGTCCAATTTTTTTTATGTTTTCCTGCCATGTGACGTTGTGCATAAAAGGAAGAAAAAGACACAAAGGGAAGATGGAAAAATAGAAATGCGAAATGTCTCGTGGGAGATGCTTGCCCTTACCATGTCATGCTAGTTTAAATACAGTTCCCACACATCACATGTCAAGCTGTACTTGATTGTTTTCAAATAGATGGCAAAAATCATGAGAGGAGGAAAATGTTCTTTTGTGTGACATGTTCTTCTTTTGATACATTGGGTTCTGTAGCTGTCAAAGCAAAGGCTGGTTTTCCATCTATTATTACAAATGCATTTGGGGTAAATCTCTTCTGCAACTCTCTATTCCCTTGACTGTTTACTTCAATACAAGTGTTATTGTTTTTTTTTTTCTAAATCTAATGAAATGATGAATTTTCAGTGGTGCATTTTCTCTATGATCCTCAGCAGGCATTGAGGTTCTTTCTCAGTGGAGATTTAGATCACATCTGGAAATTCAGTCTGTTTCAAGTATTTTCTGCTTTTCTGGCAGGAGAATGGAATATTTAATTTCATTATTCAGCATAGGGTTATTCATTTCATGCAATGAAGGGAAATTCATCAATATTGTCTTCAGCATCCAGAAGAATGATACTTACCGTGACTGTTTCACATACTCTATTTATATTTTATATCTTTCTCATCACTCAGCAATTATTCATCTCTCTGCTGAGAGGTGAAATTCTTGTATTGAGTTACTATAATTTCTCTGAGCTTCTGAAAGCAATGCAATCACTGAAAGCAATTGCTTTTATTTAAAGATATTTCTTGAGACAGATTCACGAAATACAAATAACTGAATAAAGGTTATTTTTTCCTGTTGATTTTCAGGAATATTTAGTGATGCTTTATAAAAAGGGTAAATCAATGTTGCTACATCTTAACATTCATTGCACTAATATTAATCATGATGGATTCTTGGAGATGGATGCAAATGTGATAGTGCAAGTAAGTGGGAATGCAGTTGAAATGCAACATTAATTCATTCCCAGTTGTAACTGAACATCACAATATATTCATAGTTATGCTGATGTTTTCCTTTTTAAACCACTTGGTGTAAAAAAAAATCAGTGTGATGTATTTGTCTATGCAAAGTCATCAAGATAATTATCTCTGAATCTTTTGAATTATGTTTATGTATTATGTAGTGTCGCAGATCTGCATTTTTGGGAAAGATCAAAGTATAAAAGTGTAAAGGTGGTGATAGACTGTACCCCATTCCCACAGAAATCAATTAAAGATCTTCCATTTGGGAAGTGGGCACAGTGGGAACAGAAACAGGATTAGTATCACGATATGTGGTTTCTTTTGCCATCAGTAAAACTGATTTTCTCATTTATCTTATCCTCTGAGATGTTTAAATTTTGAACATCAGCTGATTCAAATTTTATGTTTGGGGAATCCAGGCACTGAGATGATTTGTGTTTAGGGCACTCAGCTGGGACTCGGTAGATCTGGGTTTGTTCTGTCTTGCATTTCCCATGTGATCTTATGCAAATCCTTTATTGCCTCTCGCACAGCCTCATCAGTAAAATAGGGTAATGTTACTCTTCCTCTTGTTCGAAGGATTTGTTAACATTTGGGTGGCTTATCTACAGCGGATGGCTGAGGGCCATATGAAAATGTACAATGTTATTTAAATGTACTGCTTTACATATATATCCTTCTTTCATTTTATACTTCTACACCTACTGCTTTTGTACAGGCCCCTCATGGGACTCTTTCATTCTTTTCTTTCTAAGCAGTCTTCCACAGGCTGGCCTTCTCCTCTAAGTACATGCTAATCAGATCCTGGTTTTTAAGCTCACCAAGGCAGGTAATATATATGAGTGGATATATATGTGTTGGAGGGGCTCTAGGTGAGCTGTACTTCATATCGATAATCTGTGGTGATCCAACTGACAGGTTTGTGCTTGGGAAACTAGATCTTTGATGCATTTTTGTTCCAGATATGTTCACTTAAATGATTCGGATATACAGTTCTCAGCCACAGAAATTCATATCGATTTCAGCAGTGAGCATCGTTTATAAAAACCGAAGAAGGCCATTTCAGTTACTTTTTTCACAAGTATCCAAATAACAAAATCAATACTGTGCACAATTTCTTTTGAAATTATATTATTTTAACATATATTCACACATAACTATTTGCATAAATGCTTCTGTGTTTGCCACATTTACCCTTGCAAAAAGTACATTTGTTGTTTGAGGCTTTTAACTTATGCTATGTGGGTTTTTTAGCTTAAGTTTTGTGATCATAAAAGCCAATGAGCCTTTACTGGAGTGAGCAGATCTGAGCTGTACATTGTTCCCTATCAATCAGTATTATCTGGGATAGAGCAGTGATTTCAATAGCAGCTACAGGAGATATAGCTACCTGCTCTCTGTAGCTTTAATGAAGGTGAGAATTCCATGTCCCCTGGAATACTGTTTCTTTGGTGTTTTTGTTTGCACATCATGGATAAATGTTGACCTACTAATGGCATCTGCTGTAAAACCATTACTGACCTGTGTCTCTCTGAGTTTGGTGTACATGGGGCAGGTATGGAAATTTAAAACCACCCTACTGCCGAACAGATGAGTATATCTTTAGATAGAAGCGTTAAATGTATGGGCATTTACGTGCTTCCTTCAAGAAGGCAGTAAGAGTCGTGGTTTACCTGCAAACAACTGCATTTTCCTTAAAGAAACTTCCATTCAGACATTGTAGATATAAAGCCAGCCAATATGGAGGACCTGACGGAAGTGATTACAGCCTCTGAGTTTCATCCCCATCACTGCAATCTCTTTGTCTACAGCAGCAGCAAAGGATCCCTGAGACTCTGCGACATGAGGGCATCGGCTCTCTGTGACAAACATTCCAAGCGTAAGTCTTTGCTTCATTGAGCCCCAGATGTCATTAAAGTCTTATTATTCACAGACAGCACGTAGATGTGTGTGTACCCCAGTGTATTAGCTTCTCCGTTGCAGGCACAGTTGAAAAGAAACCACAAAAGGAAGAAAATTTTCTCATCTATACAAGTATTACCTCTGAACTTGATAACAGTCATCTCTGTGACTGATCACCCTTGTGGTTCTTATTGTGCAGGGATGAGTGAAGAACCCACAACTCTCTAGCAAGAGGGACAATTCCTAACAAATGAAGTATCGGGGGGGCGGTATTTAAGTAGATGAGCGTACTGTTTTCAATACACAACTACTGTTCTGAGTACTGCAGCAAGTAAATTTTGTCGTTCAAACTGCCTTCAACATTTTGAATCTTTGAATTTTCTGACTTAAAAAAATTTCAGACTCCCTAAAAATTTAGCCCAGCATTCCTTACATGTACTTTTTCAGTAACGTGTCTGTACAGATACAGAGGAAGTAATGTAACAAGTAATACTGGGGGATAGTGGGAAAGAAAAAGGTATCGTGTTGGTGTAGGTGTCATCTGTCCTAAAGTGATTTTATGTAGCCTGTGAGACTTTGAGACGGAGCCATGCATTCATGACAGTTCATATCTGAAACCTACATAAGAGCAAGGAAGTAAAGTGTTAAAATGTGGGGCTGTCTTTGTTCTCGAAGTAAAGGTTGCAGGAAAATGCATGTTCACAATGTCTTGCTCTCAGCTCTATATAGTCTAGATAAAACAGAATATGGTTCTTCCCACCAATAATCTGGCAAGCCTGGGCACTTTGCCTTCTAAAAACAACCTGTTTATTGCTGGTCTTCTGAGACTGAAAACCACAAAAGGCATTGTGTTGTGTGGCTTGTCCCTATGAGGAGCTGAGAACCTAATGCATGAACTGTGGTGGCACTGCTTGGCCACCTGCAGAACTGGGACTTCCAGGACACTTCCATCTTACAGAACTGGGTCTTCAGTTTCTTTTGCCATGTTGAAACACTGGGAAGGAAATTCAGGTGAAATTCTCTTAGTGCTAGGGGCACATAAGAGGTTTTATGTCATTCAGTTCCTACTTGAACCTTCTGAGGTAGGCGGATCTTATTAGTAGGGGCAGGAGGGGCAGAAGAAAACATTTGAAGATTTAAGTGAGACACAAGTGGTGCACAGATTTAGCATACAAGCTATTTTTTAAATGGAAGTAAATGTACTAAAGAGCCTATGATGAGGCCTTTTGGTTGCAAGGAGAAGTGTACATGCTCAGAACCTCTTAGGATGTGGTCTCTAATTATAGAAAATAACCTTTCAGGACAATTTCCTAAGCAGAGAAGTGTTTTGCCTTAGTTAGCTGTACCCCCATACTTGTAGGGGGAATTAAATACCATGAAGTGAAATGCGAGCATGATAGAGTCTGGCACATTGTTGTGAGTTATCCTGTCCCACTTAATTGTTCTGTTCCATAATACTTTCATTTCTTCCTGCTAATAAGGCCTCTGTGCCTCTGTAACTCAGTGCCAAATGCCAACTGTAACTTATTAAAACAACAATAGAGTAACCCTGGATGAAAGAAGGCATTTTATGCCAGAAGGGAGTGCAAGGTCTAATGGCCATTGATTAAACCCCATTTTCCAGATCTATGAGTTAGAAAATAGCCATTTAATGTAGCATTGCTGCACTGAGCTCAAGTCAAGCTCATGGAGAAGCTGAGTGTGTACAATACAAAACTGATACAGCAATGGTGGAACTTCCAAAGCGTTAAAAGGAATTGGCCCACGTACTGCTGATTAGAGTGGTTTGAGTATAGCTCTCAGAGGCAAGCAAAACTAATTATATAAAGCCCATAGCAACCTAAAAGGATATATCATAAAAAACAATCAGTCTGGGAAATCAAATATTTGCACAATTGTCTCTCTAGTACCCTCACTGTGCATCTGATTCCTCTTTACAGTTGCTTTACACGTGGTGCATATGCATGATCAGTACCCTACTCCCCTAGCTCAGCTCAACTTTCCACCTTTCCCCATAACTCACTTCATTTCTCAACCAAAACAGCTACAACCATAGTCACTGTAAACCCTCATGTCTGCCATGCAACCCTACTTTCTTAATTCAGTCTAATATCAGTATGTGGTGTTCTGAGATTGTAATGGATGTACATATTTTTAGGGATAAAAGAAACAATGTAAAACTTTAAAAAAAAATACCTGGATGCTGAGCGTATGTTGTGAACTTTTGGTTTTACTCCTTTTTCAGACTCTTTGTTATCCAAATATATACAGCTGGGCTAAAGTCAGTTGCAGCTTTTGGGGGAAGGACCCTTCCATTTGTACAAGTCTAGAGAGTGCCATGAATAATTACTAAGCCATACTGTATAAATAAATTACATACTAATATCTGCAGTGTAAGTCACTGACACAGGATGTTAATAAATTGTAGTGTTATTGAAGATTTCTGTTTTGCTAAACTCAGTGGCAAAACCTCTCTGTTTGGCATTAGTGACAGCAACACTACAAGATTTCCCTTATAAATCTCTTATGGCTCTGACGTGGAAGAGACAAGAGACTTCTTCCGTATCTACTCATCCTTGGTGCCTATGCTGAGATTTATTAGCAAGGTGCCAATTTGTGTGACGAGTTGTAATGGGGACTTTGTCCCTTAGAAAAATGGTCCTAGACCACCAAATCCATCCATAAGGCATTGCCAGAATATCAGGTCAGTAGCTGAGTTTTAAATGGTCATTGAGATACTGATAAGGTGTGATAAAATGTGTTGTTTTTCTAACAGACTACCTGAAACTGCTTCTTATAACACCTCTTTAATAGATCATGCAATGCTGGGCAAGCAATCAGAAGCAAAACACATGTGCCATTACAAATGGATATCCAGGAAAGCCCAATCTGTAACCATAGGGGAGATACATCCATAATACTGTTCTGTGGTATTATCAGACTTCGCAAGTAATGGGAGAGAATTTCATCAAAATATTCTGGAGAGGAGGTGAAAAAAGAGATGCATGTCCCTGCTTATTTAGAATATTAGAGGGAAGGGAATAAGGAAGAAGGTGTTCTTGCAGTTCATGGGGTATAGGTAGAGATTTAAAACAGGTATGAAAGTCAGACTCAAGCATCAAGAAATAGGGAATTAATTTAAATAGTATAGAAGCTGTCGTCTAAATAGCGTGCATGGCAAAACAACCAAAGGTTGTCTTTGAGGTGTTATTCAGGCAACATGCATGGTAATGCAGTGTAGAAAGAAGGCAGTATACTGGAAATTGGTGACAGCAGCGAAACAAGGGAAGCTAACAGCTGCAGAAGTATTCCTTGTTAGAACAGTTAGGTGGGAACATGCAAGAAATAAAAGAATTACCTCCCACCCAAATTTTGTAAGTTCTCATTCGGGTGACAAAGAAGACAAGCTTAAGAATACTGTTGCAGTAAGAGCATCCTAACTAAAAAATACTTACAGCAGTATGATGTGTAACTGTGCAATTAACAAATAGTTGCTAATTTGGTTTTGATCTTTTCTTGCTAATATTATGTTCAGAGCTCCTTTATAAATGTGCATGGAGATAATACCATTCTTCCAAACAGCTTGTAGACTGGATAGGTACATATGGCTGTTTCAGCAAATCGTCTAATAAAGCAGCTAAAGAAAACTGAGCTTGAGCATGTGAAGTCGGAAAAAAAATGAAGAGCTTTTTCAGTAGCTCATCAGAATTATTAAATTCAGAATTAAGTGGTAAATAGAAACTGTATAGTTATGCAACACAGAAATTAGTCACTCAAGAGAATAACTCTTATTGATATTCTGTGTAATAGCCTTAATATCTTAAAGTCATTGCATACTTCAGAAATTATAATCTATTTAAATGCCATATGTTGCTTTAAGGGTTTTTGTAGTGTTCATTTCTTAATGTGTATTTGTAGACTAAAAACCTATTTCTAATTATGCATTACCCCTGTGCAAAATTTACAACAAAAATACTTCAAGGAAGGAGGAGCTGCAGTTTCAAGTTTATTTCTCCATGTGCCATGTGGTCTTTAAAGTACAGACTTCGGGGTGACATAATGCACTTAGCCTCTGTCACCATTAGTTCATGCTTTCCATCCTCCACACAGACTTCACAAGCTTTTGACATCTGGGTCTATAGGAGCCATTTAGAGCCTTCACTCCCTTTGACCAAAGAAGCATTTGTAGATGGCAGGCAATCCTAGAGGCCACCTTCTCTGGACTTTCCCTGAAAGGGGCACAGCATCTCAGCTGGTGCCTTCCCAATTACATGGGATGGGTAATCAATATCTTAAAAGTATTAAATGGTCTTCGGAGCAATCCAGAGTGAATTTGGGGTTTGGCTTGTGACCTAAAGATGCCACCCAACGATGGTGGTGGTGTCTTTTCCCCTTGAGAGTCCTTTACTGCATTTTTATTTAAAATCCAGGCCTGAAAGAAATGCCAGCCATTCCCCAAGGATAAATGACACTAACCTGTGAGTCTGGCATGTAACTCAGTTTGGTTATATGCTGTTTTTTGGGGGATTACCTTTGATTTTAAACTTAAGAATTCAGAGCTGCGTAAGAGCCAAAACAGAAATCAAGGATAATCTGCTTGAATGTGTTGAAGTTTTGACACTAAATTAATTATATTTACCAATCGTTTAAAGGAGGTTGGAATTTCAGAGACAAGACAGCTTTCAGACCTCTAACTGAATATGGATTATCTTTCATTTGCAACAGAGAGCAACCAGATGCACCAAAAAGCCTGTGACAGAGTATCTCTGCTGGATTTGCTAATTAATATTGACCTTTCCAAATGAATGATGCGTTTTGTATGACTGGAAAAGAGACAACTTGTTTTTCTTTTATGTGAGCTTTACATTTAAAATATGCTTCTTATTTCTGCATCTGGTCTCATGTCAGGTTTTCATCTGAGAGAAAGACAGCTGGCGTTCTCCCTTTTTCCATTGAGAGGCCACTGTCAAAGTAATGTCCAGTTCAGGCAAAATCTGCAAGGTTTCATGTGACAGGAGTGAAACTTGTCTGAGCTTCCATAATGATTTGACCCTGTGCTTTCATAAAGGCTTGTTCTCCTTATCCTAATTCTGGATTTATTTTATAAGCGTGCACTACAAAGCATATACTCATTGCTGATTTTATATCCCAAATGAAAAAATGTGCCTGTATCCTGATAATTTTGTAATTATGACTGTCAATAAAGATCTGTTACTACAATTTCACGCATGCTAAACTAGATCCTGGAAGGGATCCTTCCTTGTGCAGGAATCCCATTGAAATTTGGTAGAAGATTGCCTTTAGCATGGGCTCCAAAGCTTCCATTCTGCTCAGTTTGCATGAATGTACAATAAAGACATTTAAAACATGGCTAATGAAAATTCAGAAGTGTTTCTACGGAAATGCAATTATGTCTATATAGTATTTCCTCCAGTTGTGCAAGATATGTTAAAATTAAATCAAGAAGAAGAAAAAATCCTGATTTATGTACTTCTAGCTATCAAACAGTAAGAGGAAAGATAAAAGCCTGAAGCAATGTTAAATGATTTATGATTGAAGAGGTGTTTCATTAACCCCTTTCCCCCAACCACATACAGATAAAGCAAATAATTGCTGTAAGATTGCTTTAATTATTCAGTCTATTAAAATTCCTGTCTTGTTTGCTTAGTTTTTAATAGCAACAAATACTGCTTTTCAATGTCTTGTGAAACCAGCATTACTCTTTCAAGATCCTGTTTCACTGGGGGAAAAAAACCCACTTATCCCTACCCTTATGTATCAAGATCGGAAAGACTTATGAATGAATTTGGCTGTAGAGGAGTAGTAGTTTTATGTCCCATTAACCCCACGGGATTGCTCACAACATGTGGCATTAAACACGCACATAAGTCTTTGTTAGACTGAGGTTTAAAGAGGCTTGATCTTCAAGATTAGCTTTGTGGTTTTTCACTTCCTTGCTCTCTTTAGCACCATTTCTTTTTATTAACAAACTCACTGGCCAAGTTACGTTAATATAAGCAACTCTGTAGCAAATCTCCCACCCACTGATCTTTAGCTATTGATCTGGTTTTGCCTTTCAGCACTAATGCACTGTCCCTTGTGGTTTGCGACAAGCTGCAGCAACTCACTGCAGATGGTAAAACAGATTCTTAAATATTGATTTGAGGCTCCACTTTTAAAAGCCATACTCTCTAGAGGTATTGATGAGAAGCCTGGTTTTAATGTTGGGTCATTGGATAAAGGAATGCTTTATGGTAGGTGAAATTTCAGTCTTGTGGTATGGAGTTAGCTTCAGAAACTTGTTTACTCAAAGAAGGAAAACGATGTGCAAGGGACCAGGGCATGAAGAGGTGCCCTCTGAAATACAGAAACAAATAGAAAATTGGCATATAAAAAGACACTACTTTTTCAGTTTAAACCAGGATAAAAAATTACAGGCTATGGTAATATAAAATGTTGAATAATTGTGGTTAGTTGTTTATACGTCATATAAAATAATAGTATTTTAGATTGCTTATGAAGGTGGACTCAAAAGTTCCCACACAGGTATAACCATATTAATCCATGTAGAACATGAAGGCAAGATTGATGCATTAGCAGACCATCTTCATCTTGAAAGAGAATTTCTGAAGGAGGTGAATGTATGAGACGATTGGCTTAATACAAAACAATAAAACATTCAGAGATAGTGAAAGATGGAGTAGTAGTGGTAAATCAAACTGTTATCATAAACAATGAAGCTAAAAGGCATAAAAAGACCATGAATTTCAAAGGGAGCTTTGCAATTGGTCTTGACTCACTTAGAATGAACTCAGGAACTCTTTAGTATGAAATCCTAAAGTAGATTTTAAACAGTGCATAATAATGACTATACCTGGGCAGACCAGATGTCCTTCTAGGCCACTAGTGGCTCTGATAGTGGGCAGTGGCAACATCAGCAGAAAATGTAAGAACAGAGCAAGTGTATAATCGTTAGCCTCTGCAATTTGCAGTTGGAAACTTGGGGTTCAGGGACTTTAGTGAGAGTGAACTTATTGCACTTAACAATACCTAAATGATGTTTGGGGTTTTTTGTCCTTGAATTTGTGCAGTTACTTTTGAACCTGTGTATAATTTTCACCATTCACACTGTCTTTCAGTGAAGTCTTTAGTAGCTTAATTAGGCGGGGTAGGAAGAACCATCTGCTCTGTACTTACCCTTTCCTAGTTTCACTTGGTGACCCCTACTTGTTGATTGGAAGAGACAGTGTACAAAGTGAACTGTCGTTCCCTATTCATCCTTTCCATGCCACTCCTAATTACAAACCCCTCAGTCTTTCCTAGGCTGAGGAGTCCTAGTCTATTTAGTAATTCTCTGCATGGAAGTAATTTGCTACTTCTAGTCATTGTTACTGCCCATTTTTCTGTCTTCTTGAGACCTCTACCACATTAGAGATAAGACCACATAGCTCAAGATCTGAGCACATCTTGAATTAAATGGCACAAAAATAAGAATATTTTCTGTGTTGAAGGATAGTAACAAGTGTCATGGACTTAAAAAAAATGAATGTGATTAGTATTTTTATATAAATTCAGTGAAATTCAGCTTAGGTTTTTTATACTAAACTTCATGAAATATATATTGTGGAGCAAATCACAGCTGTTCTGGGGAATGGTGCTAGTTTCCCATCTAAGCATATTATAGTGTAGTTAATTTATAGTTAATTGTATTTATAAGATCTTTAGCATAGGATCATGTTTTGTGAGAAACATTTAATTAGTATAACCATGTATTCCAGAAAACAGAATGTTTAAAAGGGTTTATTTAGCTATCCGAACATATTTAGTTTAAGGTCATGCACCTGGGAAAACATAATCCAGGAGTGCAGCACAGACTGGGATCCACCTGGCTGGAGAGCAGCTCTGTGGAAAGGGACCTGGGGGTCCTGGTGGAGAAGCAGCTCAACACGAGTGAACAGTGTGCTGCTGCAGCCAAGAAGGCCAACAGGGTGCTGGGTTGCATCAAAAAGGGCATCGCCAGCAGAGAGAAAGAAGTCATCATCCCGCTCTACTCAGCGCTTGTCAGGCCACACCTGGAGTACTGTGTACAGTTCTGGTCCCCTCTATACAAAAACGATGTGGACAGGCTGGAAGGGGTGCAGAGAAGGGCCACCAAGATGATCAAAGGACTGGGAAGCTGCCATATGAGGATGGGCTGGGAGAGCTGGGTTTGTTCAGCCTTGAGAGAAGGAGGCTCAGAGGGGATCTCATCACCATGTACCAGTACTTAAGGGGTAGCTACAAAGAAGACGGAGACTCCCTTTTTACACGGAGTCCCATGGAGAGGACAAGGGGGAATGGACACAAGTTGCTCTCGGGGAGATTCCGATTGGACACCAGAGGGAAATTTTTCACAGTGAGGACAGTCACCATTGGAATAATCTCCCCAGGGAAGTGGTTGACTCGGCCATGTTGGACACTGTCAAGAGTCGCCTGGACAGGGTGCTGGGCCATCTTGTCTAGGCTGTGCTCGTCCTAGAAAGGTTGGACTAGATGATTGCTGAGGTCCCTTCCAGCCTGGGATTCTGTGATTCTGTGATACTGGGTTTTGATCCTTTTGCAAGTTGCTGTGGCTGGTCTGTCAGGTTGGGTGCAATTCCATACATTTCCAAGTACTGTTTTCCAGTACTTTTTAATCAGGTATTGAAGCCATTTTCATTCGGGTTCTGAAATGAAAGAGAGACTTAATTCAGATGATAAATTGTTTGGCCTGCAACTATATCTGTATTTCCAGGTCCAGTTGAAATACACTTTGATGTGTGTGTACGTGTGTAACCCAGAGGTTATCCGTAATAAGTCCTTACTTCAGCCTAACTGCAGCCTGTTTGTATGCTTCGATAATGAAAAGGAAAATTATTCTCCCTCTCTTGTTCCAGCATCTTTTCTGGCTCTGGCCTCTGTGGTCCTCTCCCTCCTCATTAACCCCACTGCCTCTTTTTCCAGGCTTGCCAAAACTGTCTTCACCCATTTGTAGCTGTTAACCTTGACAGGAGCTGGACAATTTTCTAAAGCCATTTGCTATCTTTGGAGGGAAGGAGGGAGTTATTTCATGGTGCAGTATTTCTAAGTAACAGCGCTCAAATGCTGTAAAAACAGAAGTTTTCAGGACAGGATGCGAACTAGTAACAATATCCTCTAGAAAAAAGCTTTAATAGGTTATTTTTTGTTCATAAGTAGAAAGAAAATAGCTTCAGAGGAAGCTTTGTTTTTCTGCTATAAGGAATGACTTTTTAAGGCTGCTTATAATTTTATCCTATGAATGATGGAATTTCTTACCAAATCTGTGGAGCTGGTAAGCTTTCATCTTCAAGTTTTCCCTGGTTCTGTTTTTGTTCACCCCAGATAATCACATGTTCTGCAATAAGTGTAAGCATGATTCATCTTTGCTTTTCTTTTTAAATATATTTGGCTTTGTAATAGCAAAAAGTTGGTTTTATCTGTACTTCTGCTTTTGGTTGGCAGTAACAGAAATTTTCAAGGTTCATATCTTTATGCTTTAAGGAGTACACAGCATTATCATCAAGCGTCTTCTCCCTTGCTAGTTCTCTTTTTCTCTTTGTTTTGTTTACTGATATTTCACAGTAAACCCTTGCAGTTATCGTCAAGTGCACAGGCCGTGATAACAAAATTTTGCCAAAGCTTATACTCTGTTTCTCTCTTCTAAAAGCAGTGAAAGATTTGCTTAACTGCATACAGTTGACATTTCTTTTATTCCATCAATCCATTATACACTTACAAATTCAGGTCAAAAATTAAAAGTAGCTCCAAATAAACTTTCATTATATTAGATAGATAGCTTTTCTAACCCCTGCCCTATATTATCTCAGATATTGTTACTGCTTTCCCGTTAAATGGGTCATTTTTCTTTGTGTTTTTAAAAACATTATTCGTATTTGTATTTTGGAACCATCTGCCTCGCAGCAGTGCTGTGAGTGTTTCTGGTTTTATTTCATCCAGGCAAAGAAGTGAAGGTAAGAGGAAAAGGAGAAATGGAAGAAACGTTGAAAATTCAGCTGAGGCATTACCCAAGGTCCCATACTATAATGTAGAGAATCCTGCATACTCCTTGTGGCGATGATTTTTGGAGGAATACAGGATTTGGTATGATATATTGGGTTCTGACACTGCGCCCACCATATGAGCCATTTTTAGCATTATTATTATTTTTTAAAGTTCACATATGCCAGAATTTACACCCTGCAATGATTAAAGTTCTGCCCAGCAAACAAGATGCTAGTTTTCAGTGGTGCTAGAGTCTGGAGAATACCAGTGTCTTAATCAAAAATGTGCGTCTTTGGAAATGGAGCAATAAAAGAGAAAAACTTTTTATGAGAACATGGGTTTTTATATTTTCTGAGGCTGAGTTATTTTTGGCTATTGTAGGAATAATGGTTGGTTGACTCCTAAAATATATTTTAGTTACAATTTACTCACTACTTTTTGGTGACGTGTGCACAGGAGTGCTGTTTGATTTACCACTTTGCTATGTTCCTAGCTGTTTGATATCCCTCTTTCATAATTACGTATTTTGGAAACGGGAATATCGTACAGCAGCGAAAGGTAGCTGGCAAAGCTGAAGACAGTATCAGTGACTACCAAGTCTCTCTTGAGGCCATTATAGTGGGATTTAAAAGCATGCACTCGCACCTCGTGGCCCTTGCAATTCATATGGTGTGTGCTGAGCAGAGCGAGACGTTCCAGTCTACACATTATCAGACATTTTTGGCAATGAATGTAAAACTACGAAACACTATGTGTAAAGCTTACATTCACGTGCGTAGCCCTGATTTTTGTCAGCCGTTAGGTGTTGTTTAGAATTGAACTTGAAGATTGGGTTTTTCTCTTTATTGGATGTGTCCTGTCCAAAACACAGCTTTCAGGTTTGTGGAATCAGGCCCATATTAAAATAAATGGGAAGTTGCAGTGGCAGCACCTACGACATGCAGAGTGACACTCAAGGGTGTTAGTGGGAAGTGCCTGTGCACCACACTTTGTAGGTGCTGCCTGAGGTATCTGCTTTCTTTTGGCCAGTGTCTGGTAGAGAAACTGGGTGGGATGGACCTTCCCTCCACTCTAGCTGTTCCTGGCTTTTTTTTTTCCACTTTAGATATTTGCATATATTTCTGCATGATAAATGCACACCCTAGAACCCTAGAGATGCCTTTTCTATCCACATATTCTAAAGAGAGTCTCCATGTCTACATTAGATCAGAGAAATTCAAGGAACACTAAGAATCTTTTTTTACAAAAGCTGAGAGTTTGTTTTCCATCAGGTGGCCATTCCTTCTGAGAAAGAAGCATATTTTTATGCTGCAGATTTTCTTCAGGATTCAGGAAAAGAGTGGTGTGGCAAGTATCCTTCACCCAACCCATCCTTCTCTCTGGAGTCTGGACTTACTTCTGTGAAAGCTAGCTTGGTTTTTAACTTGTGAGCAGCAAGCCATGCAGAAGGGGATTGAACATTTTTATTTCCCTAAGCAGGGTTCCCAGCTTATCTATATATGTGCCAGTGGACTAAGGGCAGGAGTGGCATCTTCTTTGGAGGCTCCTCTCCAACACTGGCTGTACTCAGAGATATGCTCAGCTTCCCTCTATAATCCCATGATATTTCTCTATTCCACAGTCCTGTCATCAAGGTCATATTTAAGCCTGAGCAGTGTCATGTGAAAGCTCAGCGCACCACACCATTTGTGATTCCAGTGTTCATTAGTTTGCAAGTAGACAGGTAACTTTGTGTCTTTCTTATAATTAGCACTGTGAAGGTTATCAAGAACAATATTAATGAAATTTAAATATCCTTTTTCATGGAAACAGTTATTAAGAAGTTAATCAAGAAATTAATCAAGGGGTCTAATAGAATTTGTAATAGAATCTCAGTAAAGTTCTGATTCCAAGTGCTGGTCTAACAAGATTTATTTAGATGTAGAAAAGTAACCTAGATTTGGTGTCTTGTGTTTTGGATGCTGATTGCCCCCTGGCATAAGAGTGACCTCCAAAAGGTAAGTCTGAACTGTAATGAACAGAAAATGTGTTTCCAGTGCAGGCTGGCAAACCTGATTTTGCAAATGGTGGGCTAGCACCAGGTTTTCTCCTGTCAGCATGAAGAGGCCAGGGTTGAACTGGAATTGCTTGCCGGAACTCAAGTCCAAGTCACATGGCTGTCACTGCTGCCTTGTTTCCAATTACTCTACTTGCATTAGCCAAACTGAATGAAGACTCTGCTTTTTTGCAGTGTGTGCATAACCTTATGTTGATATTAAACCAGAAATAGCTAAGACACAAGGACAGTGTATCTCACCTTCATTTTCTGAGGCCAATGCCTTGTTCTCGTTGCTCAGGCATATGCTGCTAGTTGCTAAGCTTTCTCTGTAGCACTGGGAGCTGCTGCTTAATTTCCTGTGACAATTCTGGCTTGGTTATGCTGACTATAGGAAATATCTGCAAAGAGTTGCTGCTACTAAAATTTCTACCACTATCTATCTTTCTGTAGTGATATGAGGCTTTCATGCCTGCACTAGTTTCTGCAGTTAATTAATCTAAGTCTTTCTAATACTTACTGTGGGAAGGATAGAAAAGCAATAAACAGTGCAGATAAGGGATGAAATGGTTTAATCTCATTAATTAACAAAATACAGAGTATCCAGGTACAAATATTACTCCTCTCCTAATCATTGGGAGTTGGATGAGACACGTAGAGCCAAGAAAATATATCTCAGCTATAAATGAAGGTATAGCTCAGTTAGTGTGGGGATTTTTTTTTCTTTCCCAGTTTTAATAGCAACTTCACATCATAATTGGGAGGATTAAATTCCTGCCAGCCGAGTACATAGTTTGGACAGATTAAAGGGAAGAGGTATGAGAAATGATAATTGCTTTGTGCTCATCAGACTTATATTGAAAATCTTGACAGGATAATTACAAAATACCTGCTTTGCAGAGTGTCTAGGCAAATTTTTAAAGAGCTATTTAAAGTTCTTAATTTTCTGAAAAGTTTTTTTCCCCCTTTTTGAAATAGTTCATTACCATTTAGATATGTGGTACATGTTTAAATATAGACCTTATTCTCATGTGCACGCCTGGCTGCATTCCACTGCCCACCCCCAAAGAAAATTGCCCATAATTTTTTGCATTACCCCACATACTTCACCCACGTACTCACCCTTAACTTTCAGCAAAACATTATTTCACCTGATGAAAACTGTAGCCTTGTTGCTTTCAACAGTCTGAATCATAGCCGTAGATAAATTAATTGAGAGAGAAATATTCCAGTGGACTACACAAAAAACTCTGTTTTCACTGTGTCGCAGTTTAGACCCAGCCAGCAACCAAGCCCCACACAGCCACTCGATCACATCCCCCTGGTGGGATGGGGGATAAAATCAGGAGTGAGAAAACTTGTGGGTTGAGATAAAGACAGCTTAACAGGTAAAGCAAAAGCCACATGTGCAAGCAAAGCAAAACCAGGAATTCGGTCACTGCTTCCCATGGGCAGGCAGGTGCTCAGCCATCCCCAGGAAAGCAGGGCTCCATCACACATAACGGTTACTTGGGAAGACAAACACCATCACCCCAAACATCCCCCCTTCTTCCTTCTTCCCCCAGCTTTATATACTGAGCATGACGTCATATGGTATGGAATATCCCATTGGTCAGTTGGGGTCAGCTGTCCCGGTTGTGCCCCCTCCCAGATCCTTGTGCCCCCGGCAGAGCACAGGGAGCTGAAAAAGTCCTTGGCTAGTGTAAGCACTACTTAGCAACAACTAAAACATCTCCACATTATCAACACTGTTTTTACTACATAGCATCAAACTATCTACCACTAAAAAAATAAATTCTATCCCAGCTGAAACCAGGACAGACTGACAGTAAAAAGTTGTTCTACTTTCAGCACATTTTCATGCCTCATCACATGGCTTTTCTTCATGTGCTTTTGAAACTTGAAAATGACACTCACCAAATTGCCAATTTTCAAAGAATATTCTAGACATACATGCCAAAACCCTACCGATTTTGCTGAGAACCGAAAAGACCCCAAAAGCCTGACTTTCTACTAAAGCTCACCATATGAGTTCATTTGGATCACAGGGCCACAGGTACTTGCAGAAAGGCAAAAGAGTTGCTCTAGGCAGCTGGTAGGCAGAGGTAGAGTTAGTGCAGCCTTCCCAAGGAAGGATGAAGAAACTTTGGTGAGTGTTGGCCTGTAACAAATGAAGTAGAGCCCACTAATACCACTTGTTTCAAGTTCCTGCAATTCAATGTGAGTCACCCAGTATCACTATCATATACAGTTGAACAAGGATGACCAACCTCCCAGCTACAAGAGCTAGATTTCCCTGTATGGAGGTACTGTAAGCTATATTTCATGATCGCCTTCCTTGGATCGAGCAGCACACAGATCAGCTAACCAGCGTGTACCAGACATGACCAGTGAGTAGCCTGCAGACTGGCCAGCTGGTTCTGGCAACCAGGGCAGGCTTTGAGTAACCACCCTTCCCACGGATGCCAAGACTGTTGTGAGACCACATGTACACCCTTCAAGTGGCAGGGACACCTGAATTTTGGTTATGTCAGGAAACAGGATGTGGGGACCCCGGAAAGGATGAACTGCCTTGCTATAGGTAGCTGTAGTCAACTAACTGGTGCATTTACGTAATTTCCCAAAGTGATGCTTTGGGCCCATAGCTGTAAGGTTAATTACTGTAATTTTTAAAGCTTACAGTTTGTATATTTATATAAAGATAAAAGAAGACATTAAGTTCTGGGCGTATAATTAATTCTACATCTTGTTCATTGGTACATTGAAGTACATTGTTTCACAAGAAACACGGTATGGATTGTACAATAGAGCATTTTTTTACAGAATTCTAATTTCTAATTAGAAATTCTAATTCTAATTTCTCTCTTACTTCTTTTTCTTTGAACAGTTTATGAAGAACCAGAAGACCCCAGTAACAGATCATTTTTTTCAGAAATTATCTCTTCAGTGTCAGATGTCAAATTCAGTCACAGCGGTAGATACATGCTAACAAGAGATTACCTCACTGTCAAGGTTTGGGATCTGAACATGGAAACAAAGCCTGTAGAAACATACCAGGTAGATATCTCTTATGTCTTGAAATGCAACAATATAAAAGCGTCTCTGTTCAGAAACTGAATGTTTTCCTAAACATCTCATTGCTTGGTCTGAGTACTGGCTAGCTAAGAGAGCTGCTAGTCGAGGTGATTGAAAACCTTATAGCGGCACCCTTGTAGCTGAAAAAGGGCAATTTCAACAGCAGTAAGTGGAGTCGGTAACACTCACTGTGAACTGGGCTCCTGAACGAACTAGTGCTTCAACAAGGGAAATAATCACTTTGGGGTGTGTTTTCAAATTATGTATTTCACAATTAACATTTAAATGAAATTGAGGAAAGGATTTTGTGAGTTACTCCACATTCTGTTCCTGCTGGGACTGCTGAGAGTTTACACCTTTGTCATTTCAAAACTTTTGCTTAAAACTTCATCTACACGTTTCTCCCTTGTGCTGAGTTCTAGAAATAATCAGTGTTAAATCCTAACATCACCACTGACACAGCAGTTTGTGAATGCCAGACACACGCATCTGGTTGCCTGAATTCATTGTGCTATTATCCAGACAAAATGCCAGTGGCTCCAGCCAGCACTGAGTTTGTACTCTGACATCTGTTCTATTTGGCAATAGAGGGCTGAGCATACATTTTTTGACTCTGCCCTGAAGAAGGAAAATATATCTGTGACACAGAAACTGCTTGTTACGAAAACGCAATGAGAAAAAGCTGTTAAGCTACTACAGAAGAGCACGCAAACTAGGAAAAATGTCATTTATGTGGCTCATACTGCTTACGCAGAGACAGTCCTGTGACACTGCTGGAACAATCCCTTGTTGTCTGTGTCTGTATAATGGCCTGTGAGCTACAGGAGTTCAGAGCAACTATCATTAAGATTGGTTTTAAAATAACATGTAATGAGAGTTTGGTGGTGTGACTTGTCAAACAATCAAAATTTGACATCAATAACATGGTGTTTAGTAGGCAAAGTGGGCACCAGTGGTTTCCTATGCACCCATTACGTTTTGGCGGATACTCTTCAGCGTCTCTTGTTAGCATTGGGAAGTCTGAGCCTGTACGCCTTTAAAACTACAGAATTGGTTTTGCTCTGAAAATGGCAGTACTTGTAATGCTAAATGTGTTAGAAGTGTTGATATGCTGTGAAAATGAAGTGGGAGGGTAAGGGTGAGACTGTTTTACATAACAGAAGCATATCTTAGATTTTAGGAACTTAGGTAATATATTATTCTATACTTATGCTAATGGAATAGGCAACCTTGTCCCTGGAGAGGAATAGCTGGTCAAGCCAACCTGTTTGTCTTGACTTTGACATCTGCTTTTATTTCCTCATGTAGGTAGCTGTGAAACAAGCTGGCCACCTTTAAATCAGTCTGACACCCAACAGTGGGGCCAATTAAAAAGTTATATTTCTTCATGCTAAGATGTGGAAAATGAGTGTAATATAATTTTTTACTGATGATTGCAATTAGAAGCTTATTAAAAAAAGAAAGATCCACAACAACAAAAACCCTACAAATATACCAGTTTTCTTGCTGCCTTATTTTAATCTGTGGATTGCATTTCATTTTCAAATACTTATCTGGTGCCTTGTAAAGAGTATACGGATGCATTGCTGAGCATTGCAGTGGACTAAAGGAGGATCTGGAACTCAGGGGTTTTAGGAAGCCAATAGCACAGGACTGCATAGGATTCACACAGTCCAACTGCTCTGGGCAACCTTTTGTGTTTTTCAACTACAGAGGGTAGAGAATTCTGTTCTTAAGAAAAAGTGGTTTAAATCACTCTTTTAAATAATTTGTCTTAGACGTATCTCTCTCACACATACATAAATCTCATATATAAGCTTGGAAATCTCTCAGAAAGTTTTTTGTGGTGGATCACCCAAAGGCAGAAAATAAACCTAACATTTTTAGTTATGTATCCACATAATTATGATGACATGTATATCTTTAAACGACTGAAAGATATTAATTAAAAGATTGACTGTCTTATTTCATCCATTGCATGGTAGCCACTTAGATATTGTCCAGCTGAGAGACTCTTGAAGAGGGTCACGATAGATTTCCCCACATGGTTGTAAGAAAGAGCAAAGTCTGTAACTGTACTGCTTCATTATCAGGTTACAATTTTAGTATCACAAAAATATTGAATTCCTCATGCAAGTTCTTTTCCTTGTCAATGCTGTGGCTAAAAGAATGCAATTGCATAGAGCAGCCTTGCTGAAACACTTTATTTGCTGACAATGATGCAACAGGATTTTCTCCTGTTTATGCTTCACATCATAAAACAAAAAAGGGCAGAGTGTGGTGGACTGGACAGCGCTGAAAGAGCAATACAGTGGAACGACCAACGCTTCAAAGTTGCCAGGCAGCCCTGCCTAACGGGATACTCTTTTGATGCTGCCCAGGTGAATTACCCCAGCGGAACCATATCCGCGGCAACCAGAGGAGAACACATTCATAGCTAATAATAACTTCATCCACTTTTGGCAAGGTCCGTTGCATAGGGATTTGGACTGATGTGACGCTTACCAGTGCAATTCCTGATTGTGACAGTCCCAGTGAAATAGCTGCCCATGTAGTCATGTTGCTGTGTTAGTCTGGAACACGGAATTGCTAGAAAATTCCATGAAGGTCTGACCTAAAACAGTGCAGTGAAGAAAAAGAGAATGCCTTTTGTAATCAGTTAGGAATTAATTTGGTTGGGATTCAAGTACTATTCATATGTGGTAAGAACAATATGTAACAGACAAGGAAAATCTGATTTTACCCTCAGTTGGGAATAGCAGATGAACGTGCAAACAAGGTAAAATTTTTTTCTTCCAGTTAGTTTTTCACAGTCACCCTGAAGGTCTGAATGTGGTCAAATGTGGTAAAGGGTCCACATGAAGAGCAGGCTGGCTGTTCAAGGCGGTAGTGCAAGTTTGCAGTCAGTCAAGAAAAAAGGAGCTGAGACCTTGATGTCAAAATGCTGTTTAAAAGAGCTGATAGAAAGGCAGAGCTCCAAGCTGTGGAGCTGGACACACTTTGCGAAGGGTGTATACATGCAGTGGTCATGACAGATGGCTGCTGGAAATGGTAACAGGAGGAAAACCTAGAAACGACAGTCAATGAGGCAAATGCAATCTACTTCCTTCTCCCGCCTTACCCAACCTTTCTATTTCTTCCAAGTGTTGGGAGCTCACAAAGATGATAAAGAACTCCAGTCCTGTAACAAATTACACTGCTCACTTAAAAAGGCTTTAAGTAAACTGAAAATGAAAGGATTTAATTACAGAGGGTGCAAGAAACTGCATCAGTACTAAAAGTGTTCTGACCTATTATTCACCACGATGAGGGTAAATGCATTTAATTGTGAAATGTTTTATCTGCATCTACCGTTTGCCTGTTATTTGCTGTATAAAGTATATGTTCATATACAGCTCAGTGTTCACTCATCTATTAATGAAAATTGATCTATGACTAAAATTTATGATCCTTAATAACCTTATGTTACAAGTATTCTTAGAATACAATTTGGCAACTGAAAAGAGGTTAGTTTAAAGAAAATATAAGTGAAAGGTCATTGTGCCTCGTCTGGTCTTGATAGACGTTATCTTACTAGAAGAAATGTTTACGCCCTCAGGCCAGAGGAAGATGCTGAGCATCCGTGAGCAGGAGCAGTCTCCCTGGACTTGCACGAACCAGTACCTCTGTATGCCAGAGCTAAATTATGCCCCTCAGCTATCAGGCTGATATGTGTGCTCCAAGAGGCCATATATACATCTTTGTTTTATAGTTTCTACAACAGCTAGAAGAAAACATCAGGAGTGAAAGTGCATGAGTAAATTCATCTAGGCAGGGATTTTCTAGCTCATTATTTCCTTGTGGAGTGAAACCAGTCATCCAGAAGGAAAACTAATGAAATTCAGCAACGGATTGAAACAGTGTGCATGCGATCTGTCTCTTTATGATAACCCTTGTTCAGCAGAGATGTGTGGCCCAGAGGAGAGGTCTTCTGCTGGTTAGTCCCACTTTTCAAGTACGCAAGTGAGAATTTACAATGTTGGTTTTAAGTCTCAGCCAAAAAGGAGATACCCTTGGGCTAAATTAGTGTTCTAATTTGCAGCCTGTGCAACTGCAACCTTATACTGTATTTGGCTTCTGAAATACCTTACCCAAATATATGTAATACCATACACTACAGTTTCTTTTAATAGAGCCAAGTTCTTTCTGCCACAACAAGTGAGAGTCCACTGATCTTGGAATATGACATTTTTGTTACTATTTAAATTAGATTTCGTGCACATTAATTAGCACATCTAGGGTGTCAGCTGGTGAAATGTCTTTGGGAATTAGGCTAACACTGAGAAAATCACCCAAGCAGGAAACAAATATGTTGAAGAGGGGTGGTCTGCAGCCTGCCGAGGGAGGTATGCTTCATGCCTTCCTGCAACAATAATTCTGTAGCACCTGGTTAATTGGGCTGTGGAAAAGTACAGATAGCTTCTTTAGTGTTTAAATGCAGTATGTTCTGCAAAGCTACCAATCTGTGCAGTATATTTTGAATGTGAATGTGGGAGATAAAGTGGGGGGGGGGGGGGGGGGTGGCTGGTTGTGGAGTTTTACATTTTGTTTTATTTCAAAAGTAACAACAGTTGTTTTCATTGAAATAGGTCCATGATTACCTTCGGAGCAAGTTGTGTTCCCTCTATGAAAATGACTGCATCTTTGACAAGTTTGAATGTGCGTGGAATGGATCAGACAGGTAATGCATCCTTATGTCCATCACTGTCTTCATTTAGGTCCCATATGATGAGGAACAATCAGAAAGTAAAGTGTTACACATGGTTATTTTCCACATCAATTTACATCTTCACGAATCATTGTTCAGGCTGATAAAAGGTGTTTGAATATTGGTGTGGTTGTGTCTCTGACCTCATTAGACATGATGTATACTTTGTTAATCTTGGATCATGCCTTAGGGAAAAAAAAAACCCTTCAAATTCTGTCCATTTTTACCAAAATCATAAGTAGGCTGCAAAAGTTAAAAAGAACGCTGCCAACTTGCACAGCCCCACCAGCACACTAAGGAAGCTGTGTGATCCTATATTTACACATGAGCTGCCTCAGAAATCCAGTTCATTTACTGGAAACAGGGAGCGAGGAACGGCAGTGACAGGCACCCACTGATTCTCCACAAACTGCTGCCACCTTCCCACTGACATAAATGACAGTTTCTTCTCATACCTACCCCCATCAGAGCAGTCCCTTTCCCTATGCACTGAAGGAGTGGTCCTGTTTTTTATCTTGGACATAATATCTTGTTGAATGTTTTCATAAGAAATATTGGCACAAGTCAGAGAGTGTGAGTGAGGATGAAATGTGCTAATGCCATAATGTTAGCGAGTGGTGGCAGTACTTCGGGGAGCAGGAATATGGTACAGAAACAACTGAGCAGCCGAGAGGACTGGAATAATAAAAATGGATGGAATGCAAGAGTATAATGCAAGGTGAGGATTCTAGGTGAAAGAAAACACAAACCTTCATCTTATCAGTTGGAAAAAACTCACAGGGACATTCGTATACTAGGTGACTGTGGAAGGGATTAGCAGTCTACAGAATGCATGTGAAAGAGAGCACAGGAGCCAATTTTGAATGGCACACAGTGACTTCTGGCTCAGCAGAGCTAGGAGTCAAGAGGCAAAAGTTTGGCACTCACTGAGAGCCTGGAACGGTGCCTTAGGCAAACGTAGCCTCACATTTGGGAAAGAGAAAAATGGTCTGTCTCATTGCATTTGAAGCAGGCCTGCCCCCCTAGACTGGGCAAGGACTATGAAACAGTGTGGGGCAGCTGTGAAAAAGGCAAATATGATCCTTGAATGGGCAAGACTGGATATCCAGCAGAGAAAAGAGTAGTGGTGACATTACGTTAGGGTCTTGTTCAAGGACCTTTGGACTGCAGTTACACATTCCTTGTCCCTCATCTCCAAGGTGGATGAACTAATTGGGCAAATAGACAGCTGCCCTAAAGAGAGGAGAGGACAGGAGTTTGATTTTGATCAGCTTAGCAAAACAGAAGCCAAGATGATATCTGCTTTAGTAAGTATATCAAGGAGTTATACATAGGGAGGAAAACATGAATGATGACATAACAGCAAATAGGTATTGAGTGACAACAGGTAATTATAGCCTGGAAATTAGAGGTAGTTCATACCAGTTCAGACAGTGACAGTGTGGAGTAGTCTTCCTGTCCTGAGTAGTGGAGATGTAAGAAGCCCAACTGTTTTGATGATGATGCTAAGGAAGTTTATGAAAGCAGTTATATGAGACACTGGTTAAAATGACAAGTGTCTGAACTTGGAAGTGCAGATCAAGGTCTCTTCCAGTTGTGTTTTCCACAAATACGGATAAAGTGTAATGCTGTACACTGTGCAAGGGTCATCTTCTCTTTGGACTACTTTCCTTTGCTCAGTTGCTGTACTTGCCCAACAGAGATATTCTGTCATTACTAAGAAATAGAACTTTTACTTTGTATCATTTATTATGCAAATGAAACTATATACGCCTGTTATCCCTGTTGTCTGCCTGCCAAGGTAATGTTTTCTGACAAGGATTAACTCAGCATTGAGTATCCCCTGTGATACAAACTACTGGCCATTTAAAATGACACAGGTGGACCACGCTGGGCAAAATCCTCCCCAGATCGCTGTGACTGCAGCTGGGGCACCCGCTGTTGTGGAAATGCCTTTGATATGGTCAGACGGTGGGAATGACCCACAGATGTTTTAGAGGATGATCCAGGTTTTGGAGCTTTTCTCTGAACCTCCCAAACCCATGCATGAATGGATGTTTTAGCAGAGGGTTGTCTCAGTACATCGGTTACTGCCTGTTGTGGTTTAGCTGGCGACTCAGCCCCACACAGCTGCTCGCTCACTCCCCCACCAGCAGGATGGGGGAAGAGAATCAGAAGGGTAATGCTCATGGGTTGAGATAAGAACAGTTTAATAATTAAAATAAAACAGCAACAACAAAAATGCAATGGAAAGGAAAACAAGAGGCGCGATACCTGGGGGGAGGGAGGGGGGAGGGGGATGAACCACTGAAACGAACCACCCGCGACACAGCCACTCACCGCCCGCCGACCTGACACCGCCAGTCCCCGAGCCGCAACTGCCCCCCCCCCCCACGCACCAACTGCCCCGTTGGCAGTTAATATACTGGCCATGGCATCACGTGGTATGGAGTGAACAGCCCATTGGCCAATCAGGGTCAGTTGCCCCCGCCATGGCCCCGCCCCTCCCAGCCCCCTGCCCACGCGGCAGAGCGCGGGAAGCTGGAAAGGTCCCCGACCACCACAGGCACTACCCCTTCTCAGCTAAAACCAACACACTGCTTGAGTTTGGTCCTACTGGAAATACCAAAATCAAAGTCTTTCTTGGAAATATGGATGGTGCTGATCCCTGCCTAAATCTGGCACAGAAGAACAGCGCAATCAAATAATTTAGATACTGTCAAACTTTGACAAAGCAAGGGCTTTTCAAGTCCTTTCAAACCATTTTGGTTATCCTTGATGGGAATTCCCAGTGTGCTGTACAGGATGGACAGCCACGTGTTCCCGGGCCCAGCGTCTTTCTCCTCTAGTTGAATGAAATGCTGCCATCCTCGTTAATGTGGTGAGAACACTCTCCCGAGAGTTGCCTGGTAATAATAGAAATATTACTCAATATCAGGATTTAAAGTGAGCATAATATTTTCTTTCCTGCTTGGCAGATCAGAAAGATCAATGTAGTGAGTACTTATTAAGTGGGAACATTAGATTGTGGGGCTCCATGTATTGTACTGCCCAGACACTGGAGCGCTGTTAGTTGTGCATAATTACCAAATCTGTCACTAAACACAATACGCTGCTCTTGATTGTAGGAAACTGTTGAGTAGAGTAGCTGGCAACGTTTGACGAAAGATAAGGGTTCTCTTTAATCTAGTTGTTTCTTTTTAAGAGTCAAATGTATCAACACTGATGTTCATTTTTTGATGAACATTCACTCTTCTGAGCTTCCTGCTTCTGTGCATTGTATTGTTTTGCCTCACACTACAAGGATTCTTTTTTTTTGTGGATCATAATTTAAATTATTTTTGGGTACCAGTAACTCTTAAAAAACAGTTAATTTTAATAGTAAGGTCACTTAATTTGATCCTTTTGGTATCTTATTTTTAAAAGGACTGTGCTAAAGGTAAGCCATGGCTATTAACAATGGTACTGTTAAGAGATGCTGCAACACTGTATTTATATTATTAATATGTATACGTAACGGTAATAACTGCCGTTCCAAACATGTTACTTTCATCTTTTGCAGACTTTAAAGCTACAATGCCAATTTAAAGTGGCAGGACTGTTCAGTTAAAAATGAAAGCATATATATCATTTGGGTGAAAATATTTTTTATTAATTTTTGTCATTACTAAGGAGTTAATCTAGGCTATGATAGAACCTGATGGTGAGGCTGTTTACAAAAAAATCAATGTACACGAGCTGTGATTAGAACGTGATTGATGCTCAGTTTCTCCAATGAACAGGAACTAATACGATCAGACAGAGCCGATCTCATTTGCTGAAGGGCACATTAATCACTATGTACTTTGGCAGCAGCAGTGGTCAGGGGAGGGAGTCAAGCAGGGGTCTTACACTAATTTAACCAGATGAGCACATATTATCTGTAGTTGGGTATATTACACTAAAATCATGCCATCTTTATTGTATGTATATAATAATACATCATTATATGACTATCTAGAATATGTGAGCCCTATTTATACAGATTTAATATAGTTCTTCCATTTACTTCCAAAGCCAGGTCTTTTAATAATGACCCACAAGACACTGTTTGCTTCTCAGTGTCAACCATACGCATTTTGTTATTTCCGTTTTACTGCAAAGATTAGCACTTATGGAGCTGTTTGAGAGTTGCAGGAGAAGCCAGTAAAAGGGAAAAAATAGTGTAGTAATTCTACATGATAGTAAGTGAATACCTTAATTACTGTTCTTTTTTATTTAAGATTTCAAATGAATGGGTGTATGGGAACCCTTCCAGGGAGACTTCTCAATACCATCATAAGTGATATGCTGTAAGCAGATGAGTGAAGTCACATACAACTGTTCAGTCAGTCCTTTCCTGCTGAGCTGTCATTCATCCCACTGAATATCCGTCAGCCTTCACTCTAATCAGGCGGAATTGGCAGGTCCCAGTGGATGAGATGTTAACAGTCTATTCCTGTCTGGCAGCACGCTCCATGCTGGAGAGCTAGAAGTCATCATTTTGTTCTCAAGGCTCGGCATGTCAAATATTAGCTTGGAAGGACTGGAGGATCCCCTGTTCTTATTCCCAGTCTTATCCCAGCCAGCTGTACTGGAGTGCCACAACACTGTATCCGGTGTCTCACGCTTTCCCATCGGCATGCTCCCCAGGAGGTTTACAGAAGTTCCTTCTTTGTGATAGGGAGTCAGTTGCTTCACACAGCACAAAATAAAGGAAAATCCCCCAGTATGCCAACAGGCCCCCACTGTTTGCAACAGCGCTTCCTCCTTTCCCTTTGTCATAATAAATCTCATTTTTCATTCCCATGAAAAAAGTTTTTGGTGAGTTTTCCTGGAACCAATCCTTTCTTCTCATAAGGTCAGCTTGTCACAAAACCAGACTTGCTGAGCCTTGCTTTTTAGTCCCAGGAGACTGCAGATCCACTGTTCTGCACTGGTACACATGCTGCTGAAATTGAGGGGCTCAAAATATAATTGGGGAGAAGGTTTCAGGTCAAAGAAATGGTCCCTTTTCATTCTGGGAGCCTTGAGGGACTCCTTTGCAGAGATTTACAAGGCAGGCTCTGGTGGAAGCTGCTCTGAGTCTCCTCCCTTCACACTTGCTTGGGGTGGATGTTGTGCCGCTCTTGCCAGAGGGAATGAAGTTCTGCTGCCACATTTGCAGTGAGGGACAGGCTAGCAGGGCTGGTTTAGTTTTTCTATCATCCTTAAGCCTGGCATGCACTGATCCTTGAAGCGTGCCCAGCCTTAGTCCTGTCAGACCATCCCATGGCTTCCATGGGCTCTTGAGAAACAGTGGAGGGGGGGAAACTATGCCATGAGCTGGATTTCTCCAGACAATAGAAATCTGAAGGTAAAGAAAAATTTCAATGCATCTAGAAAGACTAATCTGGGCTAGAGCTAGCCCAAAAATTGTTATAAAAGAGTCTTAAAAAAAACCCAAGAACAAACCACAAAACAATGTGAAACAAGTATGGTTTGATTTTTTTAAGCAAGCCTTAATTCCAGCTGATGTCCCCAGAGTTTCAGGGCAAACCCTGACATCCAGGAAGGCAGCTGAATGGAGCAATTTTGATAAAAGCTGTTGCATGCAAGGATGGCCGCAACATGGATAACATTTAAGAGCTCGGCTTGCAATAAAGAATTCTGAATGAAATATGGGAATAACAGATATGAGGAAGACGGAGATAACACCATTTCTTAGTGACTGACATGTTTGATGAAATCTCAGTGCCCAAAAAATATTGTGGAAGATCTCACTGAAGTTTAGTACAAATGATGAAGTCCTATTCAGACGCCCTTGAGGTTGGTGAAGTAGGGAATTTGTTGATTTTCCAACAGAAGCAGAACTTTAGAGAGGGAAGCCACATACTGAAGCATTTCATTTAACAGAGTCATTACCCAAACCAAAATATTAAGAGCCAGATGTTTTAAGGTATTGAGGTGCTTAAAGATGCTGGAGCTGTCAGTAATGTTTAGAATGGTGCTGTAGACTCTAAAACTGGCTCTAAATTAAACATCTGTGGTACAACTACTGGTTGTCATGTTCAGCCTAAAGGAGAAGGTGAGGATGGAAGCCCAAAGCCCTCAAGGGCTGAGCAAGTTGTCTGGGAGAGTAAGCAAGACTGGACGTAGTAGGAGATGGCAAAGAAAGGGTAAGCAGTGAGACCTCCAAGAGTAAACTGAAGAGGTGAGAGGGAAAAATAAGGAACAGAGAAAGGGAAATAACAGAGTGAAGCTAAAGGGACAAGACCGAGCAGGGAACAGAGGATAAAGCTGGGGAAGAGACTTCACTGGCAGGAGAGAGAAGCAGATAGAGTGTTTTTTAAAATCCAAAGAGCGGAGTAGAGGGAAACGGAAAAAGAGGAGGGGAGGAGGAAGAGGGTGAGGGAAAGGAAAACCTAACTGGAAAGTGTGGTAAAGACCAGCGTCATGATTGTAGGGGAAGAAAAAGAAAAAGAGAACAGAACGGCAACTAGGGAGGGAGTAAGAAGAAATAGTAAACTATCATAACATAAATAAGAATAGAATAGAATAGAATAGAATAGAATAGAATAGAATAGAATAGAATAGAATAGAATAGAATAGAATAGAATAGAATAGAATAGAATAGAATAGAATATATATTTTTAAATTAAGTAATAAAAGTGGGATTGGACTGTACTCAGGGTTTCTCCTTCCCCTTTTACCTTCTGTAAGAATACATTTGTCCTGCTTGTAAAGAAAAAAAAATGAATAAGACTTTGGGCTGTGGCAACCCCACAAGGACTGAAGTTTGGCAGTGAGATGCCTCAGATTGTGTCATTAATAAGCAAGAATGCCACAACGTCTGTGCAGGCTGGATGAATTAGTAGCATTTTGTGTTGTCACTCAAAGCACACACACTTGAAGAATTGTCAGAAACCCTCAGAACTTGCTTGGAGCAGCTCTAAAAGAGAAGCGCAGTGTACTGTTTGCTCTGCAGAGCGGCACCATGTGGAGAAGAAAATGTGTTCGTCTCGTGGGGCAGCACAGGAGGGTTAGCATGGCGCTGTGAAAATGCATTTGGGGCCCTGCAGATGTGGGCTGTTGCCTCTCCTTCCAGAGCACTGGCTATGCTGCTGATGCATGAAATGTAGGCAGTGGTAGCCGTGTTGCTGCCATTGGGTTTTTTTCCTGCTATTTGCTTTTCTTGCCTTTTTAAAATTATTTTTTTAAATCCTGCTGCCTGTAGCTGTGGTGTTTTGAGCTGTGTACAGTCTATCAGCAGCTTTACTCCAGCCTGAGCTGTCAGTACACTGCTCCTCAGGGTGCACTGGAGTGTGTTCTGCGTCCTAAATACCCTTGCACGGCTAAGATGATGGTACCTCCGACCATGTGTAGCAGAACTTGTAAAACCTGCTTTCTGAGTAAAATTAAAGGTGGTTGGGCAGAGCTTTTCCAGGCTGCTCCCTTACACACCCATGAATTAGGGTGGGGTGTTTTGGGTGAGGGGCTTCATCTCGTTTCTTGAACAAGCCTCACTTGCAACGGTTTTGTGCAAGGACTTGTCATAATGCTGCTGTGCAGAGCAGAGTCTGGAAATGCAGAACAGACTCTTCCTACACTCAGCTACAATTTTTATTCTAATATATATATAAAATTCTCCTTATCACACACATTCCATTATTGTACATTATATTTTCCTGAACAGGAATAAATTGCAGGCTTGCATATAGTTCTCACTCTCTTTTATTGTTATTTTAAGCAGCAGGTAAGGTTATAATCCATCTGTGTTTGTGACCTTGAACAAGAATGGGCACTTTCTCATTTACATAATGCTATTTTCTACTGAGCCATTAAACTGCAGAAAAACAGGACCAGCGTGAAAAGTAGTCATCTACATATGTTAAAAAAAATAACTGCAGTAAATCCAGCCAAAGAAAGCAGACTTTTAAAAATATGAGAGAGTTCAAGAATTTAAAAAGCAAATGGACAGCAAGCAAAAACCTGCTAAAATAAGATTCTTGACAAACATGTCTCTGTGCCTTTGGTGCACTGGTACTCTGCCTGCATGACAACTGCTCCCCTGACAGTTCCTGCCTTCATCTGAAGGGATGCTCCTCATTCCCCTGGGAATCACAGCGCTGCGGCCTGTGGCACAGGGTGGCCCAGCATTATGAACCTATTTCAAAATATTGCCTGGGGGGAAAAAAACCCACAGTACTCTGCTGGGCTGTTTGCATCACAAATTGTTGTGTGTTAGCGCTGAGATATGAAATAACCTCGCCTTTTTCATGTGCGAATAACCATTACAGCAGGAGCTGTAATGACAAGGCATGGTGATTTGGAAGTAGTGAAACGTTAGATTTACTGCTGTTGATTCAATTTCTGAAATGGGCACTAATCTTGATCAATAGGCTTTCTGCAGCTTCTGGGATACATTTTATCAAGCTGTCACACTGACTCTTTTGGTTTTTTAGCTTGTGAGATTGTTAACTTGTGCCTTACTAAGCAGGATTGTGCTCAGTCTTTGCAGGTGGGGAGGGGAAGGGAAACCTCACTGCAGTCAACCCAAGGGCAGGTTCTGCTTCTGCACTCTCCCGAGCAGAGAGGCAGCTCCGTGCGAGGGCTGGCTGCAGCTGCGGATGGACAAACGCCTCTCTTGCCCATCCCTGAACTCAGCAGCAGAGCAGTGGTACAGCCAGCGGTGCGCTGCCTGCAGACCTCAGCAAAGCAGCCTCTTGACAGGGTGAAGGCTGTGGGTGAGCTATTGCTGAGGGCAGTGCATGCTGGGTCTCTGTGCTATGCCTATCTGATCTGCAGCAGTTCCCTTTAGCGCTCCAGGAGCGGCAAAAGGCTGGGTGTGGAATCAGCTGTCATCCAACCCCAGTATGCCATCAGCAAACGTGGAAGCAGGATGGAGCTGGCAGTCGTGCTAGTGATTCACAGCGTAGAAATCCAGCTCACCCACTCTAGGTACCCTACAGGGGCTCTGAAGTGAGCAGAGCTGCTGTCAGTCAGTAGCTGTAGTGTGAAAGCAGTTAGCTGCACAGCCCCCATTTTTGCGTTTCTCAGTATATTATTCATTTGTATTACAGTAGCTCCTAATGGCCCCAAATGAGATCAAGGCAGCACTGGCTGGAGGCTGTGCATATAGTGTAAGACAGCTCCTGAATCCAGGAGCATCTAATCTAATCAGCTAGTGAGTGCCTATATGATAGAGAGTATAGTTTATGCCTTGTTCTCCCACGGTTACATATGCCGTGGTCCCTGGCCAGTGTGCTGCTCAACGCAGATTCCCCCTAAGTGGGAAACAACAGCCAAGTGCTGAAGCAATGTAACGGTCATTTGAGATGGAGGTTAGTTTGTTACACGCACAGCACGGGGAATATGCTCTGTTGGGCTGTACTAGAAAGGCAAATAGTTTCTGATTGCCTGAGTCTTAGAACTGTACAGCTTTTCCTGTGGAGATTTGACCGTTCGGGGCGGATTCCCCTTCCAGAATGGAAATTCAGAAAAACACCCTATTTGGGGCTGAGATAGGAGAGCAGAGTGTGGCCCTGGCTTCAGATACAGAAAAAGTTCACAGGGGATGAGCTTTCGAACAAGGCTCTGAAACCATGATTATGCTAATCCAATAACCTAAGGGCTGTGGATGAAATTCTGAATTCATTAAAGTTAGTGACAAAATATCCGCCCCTAGGGACTGGGAGAATGAAGCAACTGGCAATCCATTATTTCAAACTACAAACTGATTAATGGGGTAATTTTTATACAGATTGAGGTATGTTTTCTGTCCCTTTCTCCCAGACATCTATCCTGACTTGAAGCTTCATTCAGACTTCATACAAGAGATGACAGAATCCTGTTTATCAATGTCTTTATTTTTAAGAAAGAAGCATTGTAGATACAGATTTTAATGGTGTCTAGACTTGCAAGGTCTGTGGCTTCAGATGGGTAAAGGGTTTATTCTGGAAAGAATTTACTTCTGCAAACCCAGTGTGATTTTTCCGAACCCTTCAAAACTTTCTTCAAAATGCTCATTAGAATATATATTTCTGTACTAAATCTTGCTATTGTATCAAAAGGTTTGAAACACGTGGAAATTTTTTATATAGACTGTTTCTGGACTCATGGTAAATCTCAGCTGTCAGAAAACATAAAGCTCTGGAGAAAGAAAAAAACCTAAAATATATGTTCCTTAAATGCTCATAAAAAGCTGGAAGGTAATTAGAAATAACTTACTGAAACGTATTACTTTTATTGTCTTGTGAAGTGAATCTCATGATGTCAGGGTCCTGACATTTGCGCATGCTCCAGGATGCGAGTTTTGGGGTAACTGTAATTTTCATTGAATATTCTAATAGGGAAGGGAAGGACATTGGTAGAAGAAAACTATTCACTCTGGGGAGTAGTGGGAAAACTCCTGGTTTATATTCTTTCCCAGCTGAAACCAGATGATGTCTAATCCTAAGGTTAAAGCTCAGCTGCCCTGGTCCAGTCATGGTAGCAGACATCCCACAAGCTGTTTTTTAATTTGTCTTTGTTTTCTCTCTCTCTCCCCCTCGCTCCCTCTCCAGTGTGATAATGACAGGTGCATATAACAACTTTTTCCGAATGTTTGACCGAAATACCAAGCGGGATGTTACCTTGGAGGCATCCCGAGAGAGCAGTAAACCACGAGCTATTCTTAAGCCCCGGAGAGTCTGCGTCGGAGGCAAACGGAGGAAAGATGACATCAGTGTTGACAGTTTGGACTTTACTAAGAAGATCTTGCACACAGCGTGGCACCCAACTGAGAACATCATTGCTATAGCAGCGACAAACAATCTGTACATATTTCAGGATAAAGTGAACTCAGAAATGCACTAGATTTATCAATATCCCTCTATATTTACAAACCAGCCTCTTGAGAATTGTAGAAGGATGTGATCTTCACAAAAATTGTGGCTTCTGTGGTGGGATTTGTAGGTTGCATCCTTTCATCCCTCAGCCTGTATCATTACTGGTGACAAGCCAACTATTTTCCATCATTGCAACTGTATGAGTAAAAGGCACGACTGCAAAGCCAGTACTGTGGTCTGTATCGGTTCCTTTAAACAGACAGGGGTATTTATTCACATTGGGGGCGTTCCTGAGGAGGGCTGAGACTCCTCAACTCCCGTCAGTCCTTTCGAGGGTCTCAGAGGTTCACAGGACCATGCTGTTCTGGTGCACTGCCTGCTTTTGCAGTCCACAGCATTTACCACATTGTTAGAGCTTTTTGCCTCAATCTCTTGATTATTTTTTTTCAGTAACATTTTCCTGTCTTTCAACTAAAAAGCCAGTTTGAGTGAATGAATAGCCACATCCCTTTAGACTACGTGGCACATTGGAGGGGCCTCACGACAATTATAACTGGGAGCAGAAGTTGGTGAAAAGCTGCCCTGTCTCACCCATCCCATTCCCTTCTTTACAACATCTCCTTATTTATTTATTTATTCACATTACTTTGTGCTTCAACTTCCCTAGTGAATAAGTGACAGACTGGTATAGTTACTCAGCCAGCTTATTTTAAGCAGCTCATTCTCCGTAGGTCTCTTTGCTCTGTTTAAAACAATAACTAGTATTTTCATCATGTGGAGGACTATTAAAAACCTCGGTGTTGCCACTCCAGAGGGACTGGCTGGTCAGACACCGCCTGGCAGTTAACATACAAACCTGTCCTGCTGTTTGGGGGTTGGAGTTCTGGAAACCTTGGCTAGAAGTGCTGTCCTTGAAGGCAATGATCGACTTCAGTGGGGACAAAGTTACATCACTGCTAGACACTTCAGAAAGTCCCTCGTTCGTGTGCTGCAGCATGGTTAATTTAATCCTGGCCTTTGGGGAGTACAGGCAATGCCATCGGATCTGTAACTGGAAAAGGAATGGTGCTGCGAGATGCAGCACTGCTCAGTGAATTTTAACGCTTTTAAATGTGTCCACTGCAGGGCGACACAATTACTCCTGGAGAAATAGGAAAAAATCAAAAAACTCCAAACGAACAAAACCTCCTTCCACATAAATACTGGTAGATCTGTCCTTGGTTTAGAAGGAATAGTGGTGTAAATGGAAAAGGAAAGTCCAGGCGCTCGGTGTAGTGCATGCAGGAATTATATGGGAACGGGTGCCGTTGGCAGGGAGTCCTCTTAATCCAGGAAAATAAAGTTCTGCTGCATCCCTAATAGCGCTGGCAGGAAAATTAATATCCTAAAGGATTTCTCCTCAGACCATGAATAAAAGAGCACAACTCAGATGACCTGTTAATCTGCCCATATTAAAACTCCTCAGAAAAAAAAAAAGCCTGTAAGCCATTATGCACCGATTGCTTGATAAATGGAGAATGTGCGGATGAAGGGACCTGCATGCTTTTGTATTTTGGCTTGGGGGAAAGAGTGGGTGAAAATCTGCTTACAAAAACTGAAAAAAACAAAGCCTACAGCTTTTCTATGGCATCTTAACACAACACATGAAATCTCTATGTTTGAAGTTTTCTAGCTCAACGCTGTATATTTTGTGTGTAGAAGCACAAACGCATGTGCATAAGTTTCCAGCCACACTAAACACATATGGTATGAAATGTGTAGGTTAATTTTAAAGGGAATGAGGAATGTTTGTTTATAAAGTACTGTATGCTGTAACAGGCATGGACAGTATATGTACATATTTATTCTGATGAAATTTAACAAAATTGCTTTTCTTTTTTTTTTCTCCTTGTAAAAAGGTTTAAGAATGTGGTAAATTGTATAGAAAACTTGTTAATGCCAAACTACTGCTTCAAGGGTGTCATACAATTTCTTTGACGTTTGGCCTCCTCCATTAACCTTTGCAGCTCAAAAAAAAAAAATTGCTATCAGCTCATATTGGCATTTACAGCTAGAAGTACTGTAAAACATATATTTAGCTTTTAACATTCTCAAGTAAGATTCTATAGATATCTTATTATAAAGCAGATCTTAATACAACAACTTTTTGTTTTTAATTTGAAGTACCTTACTCTGTTACAGCTTTGGGTACCAAAAAGAACATGTTAAAATTAAATAAAGAAATATATCTTTGGAGCTTTATAAAACTAACGAAACACCCAACCAAAATACCACGAAGTGATTATAAAGGAAATAAACAGAAACCTTTCAAAGACCAGAATTCCATTCCTGTCTTTGACATCACTACTACAGATCGGTTTCCTGGTTTCTTGAATGTATGGAAAGTTAACATCGTCATTGTGAACGTTTCCAACTTTCTTTCTCTTTTTAGTTTGAGCTTTCAGTGGTGTAGAGTAAGTGATGGTAAAGTTGGTAAACCTGATTGTTTTGAAAGCTGTTGTTCATGGCTGCATTCTTTGTGTTGCACAAATTAGCTAACTGTTGTTGAATAAAAATATAAATATGTTAATACCAGCTTTTTCAATAAAACTACAACCAAAAAGGCATAAATAGATGACTTCCAGGCACAGCTTATTTTTAAGCTAGACATGCAAGTGTTGTTTAGCTGCTTTTACAAAGGAGGAAGAGTCACAGGGATTGGACTCGCAGGGCAAGCTACTGCGTGACCCTAAAGTGTTGTGGCAGGTAGAAAATAAAACGCAGTGCTGTGAGTGGCCCCACTTGGGGTTTAGGGTGGTGACACATGAGCGCAGGCCGTTGCAGCAGGGCTGCAGGTACGCTTTTGGTTCACAACTTAGACCAGCTTTTTCCTCTGCTCATACCCAAGAGAGATTTTAGGAGATTTGAGTCTCAGTCTCCTACAGATGGAATACGAGGTATGCACAATGTGAAGGGACACACACAATCATGGGGTAAAAAATGGCATTAGTGTCATCGCTGGCCAGGCTGGAGGCCTTCCAGTGCAGCAGACTGTAAGGGTCCGTCTGGGATGTGTCCAGGCTTGGCCTCCCAGATGAGACAGACATTGGCCCAGGTGACAAACCAGAGGGCTACTAGCAGAGCGGCGTCCCTCTTTGCCCCCATCGCTCTCGTTCTACCTCTACCACAGGGGAAAAGTAAAAATAAAAAGAAAAAAGAAAAAAAAAAAAACAAGCTGGCTTGGCATACACGCTTGAAGCGAGGAAAGTCCATGTGATGCCTGACCCTCCCCAGTCATCGTGATGCTTGCCTCAGACCTTGGGGTCTTCTTCAGACTCTCAGTCTGAGGCAGCTAACCCTGCCTGTTTGTTCTACACAGAGCCCCAGAGTGCAAGGAACCACCTGGGCAGCAGCACGCACGAGTTAGCCACTGAAAGGCTAAGGCCTTTTTCTGGATGCAGACCAGAATAAATTTGCCTCAGCTGTTAGATTAGGACGTGTGTTGCTTTGCACAGCTCTCCCAGAGCTTACATGCTAATTTACGCCCCCTTCCCCTTTTTGGGAAGACACAGTCAGTCCCACTCATTTAGATGGACAAATATGACTAGGCACAGAAGAGAGAAAGCGCGGCTGAAAATCAACACATCAAGCAATACACTATTTACCTTTCCAGTTTCCCCTTTCATCCTGAAATACCCAGTAGGAGCAGGAGCCAGATGGCTAACTCTCATGCTTTTGAAATTTTCACACGCATACTTAGTAGCCACATATGGCAATTTAACCCCTTATGGTTTGGGGGGTGTGTGTGTGTGTGGATATTGGCATGAGCCACCTGCTTCTGTTTGCAGCCAGCAAGTTGTCTTGCTGTCACGCAGAGGTAAGTCCTTTGGAGCCTTCCAAGGTTGTGGTTACTAATCCCTGCTGAGAGGACGAGTATAAGGATTGTTTGCCTTCTATGTCCAATTGTCAATAACATTATTATCATCAGTTTGCTCCCACTCCCAACAGTAAGCCTTGTCCATTTGCAGTCTCCTCAGCAAATTGCATTGTCTAAAATTAGAGCATGAATTCACTTGCTCATGTGGTAGAACCTCAGAAGGCAACAGGATTACTGGAGAGGGTGAGATTCAAAAACTTGGGCCTAATTTTATAAGATGCTTGGGACAGGGTATGTTTCTTTGGTTTTGTGAAGCCATGAAAGGGTCTGGATATTCTGTACAGGACAGTTTGTCATGCGTGCTGGAAAGGTTTGCTTTCAGGGTGCACTGTGAGAAAGCTTTTCTTAGAAGTGACTTTTTTTTTTTCCCCTTCTCTCTGAAGTTGGACGAGGATCAACCTTCTATTCACGTGAAAGTGAGCACAACTCTTGAGGCACTTCGAGAGCCCAAATCTGGCCTGTGATGCAAAGCGTTTCATGTGATGCACCCAACTGAGCAAACCCCTCAGTTCCCTCAGCTATAAAAGCTCCCATGAATACAGATCAGCCAGGCAGGGTACGGGTAATTACTTGTCTTGCCATTTGCCAAGACAAGACAGTCAATGAGTAGGACAAGAGCCTTAAACCAACAATTCCATCAAACAATTATTTTAATTATCATGGTGGCACTATATATTATTTTTATGACATGGCTGCTAAAAAGAATAAAACCTACAATAGTGATGCTACTGAAGGATGCAGGGTGGTCTTCTGGACAGCTGCTGGTTTTAAGACTAGCACTAGTCATACTAGTGGCATGTGCATGTCTCGTGCAGCACCCTGATCCATGATATCACAACAGATTCCCAAGCAGATTAACTTTAAATACAGGCCCAAATGCTTCAACTGGTAATAAACTGTCAGTGCTCCAGCAAGAGGAGTACTTAGCTCAGAGAACACCAGAAACCCCATCACCACCTTCTCTGGCTTCATCATCATTTCTCCAATAGGAGGAACAACCCTGGGGAAAAATTCACTGTAAATGATAAATAATAAGTACTTGAAACTGGAATTAGGGTGTCAGACTGGGGTGCAAAGAGGCTGGTATTCTTCCATAAAATTCCTATAAAATAACTGCTGCCCAAGTAGGGCACCAGAGCGAGAGCCCACTGTCCATAACTGGTGCCAATGTTCCAGCCCCGGCAGGCTCTTGCTTTCATTTGTTCCTTGGCAAGGCTTGAACACCGCCACCAGCTCTACTAGGTGCCCTGGACCAGGCTCCTTCTCACTTTGGTGGGAAGCTGCAGAAGGAAGCAGAGGTTTGCCTCAGATAGGAGAGCTATTGGCATTGCAATCTGTTTGCCATACAGGAGACGATGCTCACAGTAAATGTATGCACATTTCAGATTGTCTGGTGGAAGAGGTGGGGAGGAGAAAGTTGCCAATTCAATTATCATCCTCTGACATCTCTAACACCTCTCCGAGATGAACAGTGGCACTCTCCGTTTCTCACAGCTATTGATCGGCGAACCCAGATAGATGTTGCGGCATCAATTGCACTCTGTCAGCATGTTAAAAAATATTCTCTGCAACCTTAGCAGCTAAAGACTTACTTTAGTATGAAATAAGAGATAAGCTGCACTATTTTATACTGCCCTCCTCCACATATTTGGTGAACAAGTAGGACTCAGTTAGGCTTCTTTTTAAAAAGTTTGGCTATTTTGAGCTGCTATTGTAATGTTGCTAATGAACGACCAGGAATCCAGTGCTATTTTAAAATCTGATATCTCCTAATCCCTTCGTGGAGCTGCCAGAAATCTCTCCTTGCACAGTTTATCCCTGAGGAAAGTCTGTCCTGTCAAACCAGTCCCAAACCCAGGCTCTCCTGTGATCCACCCTTCATTATAAAAGAGCAGAGGAGGCAGTTCTCGCTTGCGAAGGACAACCGCAGCCTGAAGCTATCTAAAGTGGGGGCAGAAAGATTTCCCTTGGTCCCTCTGCATGGTCCATCCCCAGCCTCATCCCCGTGCTCTGTCCCCGTGCTGCCTGCCTGTTCTCCCTGCGTTGCCTTTCTTTCCACTGCATCCTGTGACTCCCCACGTTCTCCCTTTAGCCTCCTCCTTGGGCCACATCCAGTGGCCAGAAACCACTAAAATCCCACTGACTCCCTCCACCGGACCAACCACAGCAACCTCTGCAGGCTGCAGAAGCAGTTTCACATTGGCATAATGGCAAGTGCCCTGTAATCTTCCTGTCTCCCGAGCTGTCAGAGAGGAAAGCCCCATTTGCCAATATACTATATTTCAAGTGGGAGATTTACAGAATCGGAGAGATTGTAGCTTAGCAACGACCAATGCATTAAGAAAGCAGTTTAACCATTTAAACCTTCAATTAAAAAATCCAACACAAAGAGGCAACTGTCATGTACAAGACACAAAGCCCTTCCAGCGATTCATGCCTGCCTTACACACATCCACCTGCCGAAGTGACCCCATGTGAATCTTTTCCCTTCCCAACGTACATGAGCCGGGTGCTGTTACGGCCCATACCTACATTGTTTGCTCTCTTGCAGGAAGTGAAGTGGAGAAAAGGCATCTTTTTGCAGAGAAACCCTGAGGTTTTGTATATTGGTCTCATCCCCACAGGAGTCAAAGCAAGATCTTCAAGAGTTCCAAGGGGAAATTAAAAAGTCCCACAGTGAAAACTCGGAGTGAAGTAGGCACAGGGCTGTGATTGCCCTACATGAGATGCTGTGATGCAGCATCTAATCCCTGACTTGTACAACTTAGACATGCAATCTTTCACCTTCCAGGCTAATACCTTAATTATCAGCCTTCAGATACACCTTCCCCTCAGTTCTCCTCTTCCACAGATTTGGGCCAGATGACAGGCCTCTCTGCATTACGTGATCATCCCAAACAACAAGCCCTTGTGAGAGTTTCTTCTTACCATGCCTGGAGCAAACCTGAATTTCACACTTGACCTGACAAAGTTATAACAAAAACAACCGGGCTTCTGCAAAACTTATTTCAGATAAATCACCATTTTCTGCCTCAGAAACTTTCTGTAAAAGAAGCCTCACCAGCATCTAGTGCACGCTATATTGTACTTTACATTATTCTCAACTACTTCATCCATGTCGTGTGGTGACGCACTGCAACAGCGGGATGAACCCCAGCGTACTGCAAAGGGGCAGCTAGTTTTTGAAAAGGAAGGCCACAATCCCCCAGAAGGGAGCTGCTTGAGAAAGCCCCTCAGTAGGAGCGGTGCAGAGCCCCTCACCCACGGACTGAAAATTTTTTGCACAGAAAGATAGGTCTTAACCCACAACCATAATCAACCTCTGGAGCCAGTAGGAGCACGTCTGGCATTGCAAAGGCGGGTATTTGTGTAACCCAGCGACTTAACAGGGTGGAGAAAGGTAGCAGCCGTTGCCGTTTTTCCTCTTGCCTCATAGATGCACTATTTTGGAGACACTTAATATAATAATTAAAGCAAAATTAAAGATTTCTGCCAGGACACCTACTGGTCCCAAATAGCACTCGTGCTATATGAGACCTGTGGTGTAAAGCACGCTCAGTGTATCCATCTGTGCTTCAAGCTTATGTCACCTCTAAGCTGCAAGACAGCAGAGCTGCCCTGGGCTAGAGAACGTTCAGGATACGGGACTGAAACACTCCCATGGAGATTCACTTTTTAAACAACACGTAAAGATCAATTGAACTGTTACTAGGAGCAGCATTAGGAGAGATTTATGAATCACCCATCTATAACACTGGGAAAACATCTTCTGTAAAGAGAAGACTGAAAAATCCATTTATTGCAAAACCATTTGCTGGGCTCATCATCTGCCTCCCACGCTGGTGCAGGGGCGCGCTGCACCAACAGCGCGCTAGCCATGGGCCGTGCTCGGTGATCAAGTTGGTAAGCTCCCTGAACGCATTTCCTGCCAGGATGTGCTTTGAACAAAAATTAGCACCAAAAGAAAATAAACTTGCTTTGCATCACATGCTTTTGACTGAATATGTTTTGAACTTGAAGGTTTTTTTTTTAAATTGGGGGGTCTTAGAGTATTAGACAGTGGTATCCATCCTGACCTGCAGATGGTAGCTTCAGCTTTGATTCTTGATGAGAATTTGCTCGGTAGACTACTTCCAAAGCATCTAAGCCCTACTAAAATAACATTTCCATTACCTAATTAATTGTTTGAAGCTATTTTCAGTGATTATTTATTGAAGTTATAGTTTGTCACCTGAGGCAACAGCATGGCTTGTTGTCGTGGAAACATCTCTGCTGTCACCAGCGCTGAATAGGGAGGGAGGAACAGGAGAGGGAACTACAGAAGAGATGCTTTGTTGAAATGCCTCACTCTTTCAAGTGAAGAAATTATTTCAGATAAAGACAGACCACACTGAGATCAACACACACTGATCTCTGAGATATTAGGGGGCCTGTGGGCTTGGTTCAAGTCCTTTCTAATTTAGCGTGACACAGCTCCTGCTGTGAAGCACTGCCATCTTCCATGGTTAACAGCAACATTTGCAAGGCCCTTTCTGGTGCCAAACATCCTATTATTACAGAAAAATCTTGCCATCCTCAAAAATAGAACAAAAACTTTCTAACAACCTGCTGTCATCTCTCTATTTGATTTGTAAAGGATGAAATTCAGTCTTTCATGGTTTCTGCGATCGGCCTTCACCTGGTGCATGCCCTTGAGGCAGCCTTTCTGCTTTCTCCAAACCTATGCGTTAAATTATAGTGCACGGAGATGTCCAGCAAGAGTTGCAGCTGGAATTTCCCTTAAAGCAGCATGTCTTCTCCCTAAGTTTTAATTAAACTCTGCCACAGATTTTTCTCGCTTTCTTACTGTTCAGGTAACAGACAGTTCATAGGCAGGTTTAAGCTATGACAAGCCCTGATATTTTATTTTTTTTCATCTAACACATGAAGAGACCGAAGAAAGGCGTTTCCACCAGAAGGGACATCAGGACTGCACGTTGTCGCCACTCACAAGAGAAGCGACGAGCGCAGACCAACGCCGGCCGCTTTATGCTGAAAGAGGCAGGAACCTTCTCAGAAAGATGCTAAACTGCACAGCGGCCAGCCTGCGCATTTCACAACTTTGTCGTGTACCGCTGGCTTGGTGTTACACGGGATTTTATTACAAGGAAAAAGACATTTCTTTTTCCATTTTCAGGCTCTTGGACCGCAGATACTCTGCACCGGTGGCTTTGCTAGTCATTTTTGTAACCTTGTTTGTAACTGGGGGAGGGAATTGGGTCTACAAACGGTTACCCGTTCTTCATAACAGATTCCTCCTAACGGCGCTCCCCCTCCGAAGCGGAGCAAAGCCGCGAGCCCAGCCCTTTGTTCGCCGGCGGCGGGGGCGGGGGCGGGCGGGCAGCGCCGCGTGAGCCTGCAGCGCCGCCCGGTGGCGCCTCGCGGGGCGCCTCGCGGGGCGGCCGCGCGCGCCCGCGCGCCGAGGCTCCCGCTGCGAGCGTGCTCCCCCTCTGGCGCGTAATCCGCCACCCCTGATTGCTAGGCAGCGCCCCTAAGCGAGCCCAGCGTCAGCCAGGCCCCCCAGGACGGTATCCTCCGGCTTTTTAAAGAACGTACGTTGCCGCAGTACAGCCCAGCAGCAGCTGGGTGATGACTCGTACCGCGGTGCTTTTGGCCTCCTGCATCAAACTGCAGACGCCGGCCGATAATCAAGACCGGAAACGTGAATTGTTACTTACCTTTGTACATCCGTCACCGACGTCGCCACAAAGCCAATGCAGCTGGCCCTGACACTGACTAATCCACCCTCATAGCTAATGAAATGCCAGCAAAAATGAAGCTACAAACTTGGTTATAAAATGAAGAGATTTTAACTCAAGCTTAGGTTTTTAGCCCATAAAGTGCACTTCCTCTTAGAACCGATTTGTTTTCCTAAAATGTACACTACTGTGTAATTATAAGGTTCGGGACAAGGGTTAAGAGGAATATCACCAGGCGTAAGGGTGGGAATAAAAACCGATGCATTGGCAACACCACAGGCACGCACCTGGAAATGCAGCAGCTGTGCGAGAGCTGCGGAGCGGCTGCCCTGAGCCTCGGCCAGAGCTGTGGAGGATGGAGGGGAAGTGGTTTGTGGTAGAAAAGAGGGTGCATTCCCAGGCCTCCGTATGCTGCACAGCAAGAGCTCACAGCGTGATCCAAGCCCTCACACGGGGCACAGTGCCTGTCCTTACACAACAGCTTTTCTCCCTGCCTTGGGTGCTGAGGCCCCCACGCTGTCTGAGATGGCACCAGTCTAGCGGTAGAGGCTGCTTTATATTTATCCATGGAACAGCAACAGATGTGCAGTCTAGTGCTGAACCATAACTTCTAGAAATAGGTGAATTCTATCATCACAAAGGTTAAAAAACTCCACTTCCCGCTTACATTAAGGCACAGGACACTAGATTTTAAGACGATGGCATTCTGACCATGTGCAAGTCTACTTCACATTACTCTCGTAGAGTGTAACAATTTAGATTTCCTTCCTGATCAAGTCAAGCGCACTTTGCAGTCTGACCTCATGAGCACAGGATGCAATGAAAAGCTGGCAATAAAACATCACATGACATTAGTGTCACATGTCACCATGTTAGATAGGAGCTTCCAGAGCAACCCACCCCACCACTCTCTCTGCTTTTATATTATATTTTTCCTCTTGCCAAATGTTCATTTATTTATTTGTTTGTTTTTCAGCCACACTCCTTCTAGCTCCCAAATTTGTGTTGTGCATGGACTAAAATGGCTTTGGAGGTGTGATGCTTCTGTTTCACAAATCCACATCATTCATATCGCTCAAGGAATAAAGGCAAGTACCAAGAGGAGCAATCTCACTGACTAATTTCAGGAACTGCAGAACACCCTAAACTAAGACTCTGTCTATACAGTCAGTGGAGGACAGGCTGTGCTGGGGAAAGGCAAGCCATCTGAGAGTTTCCTCTCCAAGTGGCCCCTGAAAAAAACCCTGATGCACATTATCTAGAGACAAACAGGAAGGTACTGGCACCTTAATAAATATGGTGTGATGAGAACAAAAGTTGCAACAGAAAAACTTTGCCAGGAGCAAGACCCCTGCACCACCTGGGAGCAGGAATGGCCCGTGCTGACACCCCTCTCCTGGACAAAGGAGCAACAGGGCTCCTGGCCAGGATCAAATCCTCCAGGTGGTGCAATACAGCCCGGCACCTTTTCTGGGAGTCAGGGATCCCCCTGAACTACCCTGTACCATTAAAGTGTTTTGCTGTCCTGGCCAGAAGCTGCTGGCACCTCACCGTGGCTCTACATGGTGCCGTTTCATTGCTGAGGCTCGACCTTCCCAGCAGCCATCCCACCCACACAGGGCCATCAATAAAAAATGTACCGTCTCCCAGCAGAGAGCTCCTACCAGGGCTGGACCAAGGATAAGAGACATCAGCACCACATGGCACTGGACTAGGCATTTCTGCATGTGACCTGGCCCAATTTTTATTACTGGTGGCAAGCGGGACAGCTCAGAACTAATTGAACGCAGCCTCCCTTGGTAAATCCATCCCCCCTCACACTGGAGCGTCACAAACCTTTGGGTAAAGCCCTCTCCTTTCTCTTTGCAATGGGGAGCTGCAGACGGGAGGAGGATGCAGCAGCCTGTGAATGTGTCGGGGCAGATGATCCAGCTGGATCCGCCACGAGGGCATTGTTTCTGCTGTGACTGACGTGAAGTCAGGCGAGCCACCTTCAAGCAGGCAGTGCCGCCAGCCTCCAGGACTGCGCCCCTGACACTAGGTCAGGCTGTGAATGCCTGGGCTGCCAAGTCACACTTGAATCACCAGTATTCTCACGGCCCTGGGAGCATACCTGATCACTTCTGTGTGTTTAAAGATAGGGGCCTACTGTCTGGAGGCAACTGTGGGAAAACCCACTTGGTTCTTCAGGAGGAGCAGTGTGAAGGCCCTGGAAGACCCCAGAATTTCACTGCTTTATTCTTGTTGCAAAGTGAGACAGTTAAAGAGGAATTCCCATCCCAAGACACAGGTCAGCTGGGAAACAGGGAGAGGGGAGTTAGGGCTGGAAGCATCTACCAGCTGGCAGAGGTTGGGACAGCTAATGTCTGGTCCCCGGGGTACGCTGCTTTGTACAGGGAAGCTCGGGGGCACACTTACATGGGTGTGGGCAAACTGAAGTGTCAGGTGGCTCTGGTGCAAAAACAATGTATGCCCTCACTGTATATACCATACACAGATACTGCCCTCCCTACTTGCTGGGCACGCAACCACTTCTTGGCTAAAAACCTGATTATCAATAACCTCCTGCTCTTTTGTTTCTGTCATATTTTGGGAAGTGTGATTACACACACACAGACTTTTTCAGTAGGATTGCAAAGATCCTCGGCTTCATCATCATCAGTGACAGTCCCTCTGAGGGAACACCCCAAGTAACTCAATATTCAAATCAGATTGTGCAGTAAGACACCGCTTATTGCACAAACTTAAAAAAAATCATTTGTCAGATGAAAATGCTGAAATGAGTATTGTGAAGCTGCAGCCTTATAGAAGCTTCTTCCTGTAGCTGTTGGTAGGAAGATATCTATCCTTATATTTCCTCTACACTCATGTAAAGTATTTAGCAAAGGAAGGTTGCAAGCAGTGTTTCCACGTTCCTGTTCTGCTTCAAAACCTGAAGTTTAAGTTTATTAGAGGTGATGAAAACACAAGTTTTCTCAGTGCTGAACATCCTTCCTTAATAGGAAAGTAATCTCATCTTTTCCAAATCAGGCTATAATTTATAAGAAGATGTTGCAGGATGTGAATGTTTTGGTTTTGTTTTGTTGTTTTGTTTTTTTTTCCCCAGAATAAAAGCTAATTAAATCTTTTAAGTAATAATATGAAAACAAATGAACCATCTTAATTAATGCATACAAACAGTAATGTGATTTTGTTGTTTGGTTTCTGGACATCCTATTTGCATTTAAGTAACATTTGTGTCCATGTAGGAAGTTGTTAAAGCAGATATCTCTCTTAATAAGCTGGTGAGTTCCACCTAATTTTTGCTGCACAGATTAATATTCTCCTAACTTAACGATTAAGCAGCTGGTTTTCCTTTGTAACTATCTGCTGTTCAAACAATTGCAACCATGAAGCTGAGGTCAGAGCACAGCCTCTTTTAACCTCCTCCATTTGTTGCTGAACACGACCCTTACCCTGACAGGCTGCAATGACTCTCAGAAGTATTAAGCAAGGATTCACAATCTTGAAACTTATTTTGCCCTTTTCAGTGGAAACAGAGAAGACAAAAGGCAGACAGATATGGGTGTGCTCTGGCTATTGTTTTTCTACATAGTGCTTTATGTCAAAGGCTCAAGTTATGAACAGCTGTGTGGGACACAAGAAAGCACCACCCTACCCCAGCAGTAACGTTCTAATTACCCTGCATTACAAAAAAAAAAAAACCGCAAGCAAATTTACGATTAATAACAGGTATTTTATGGCACTTAAGAGAAGACCAGCTAGTTCTAGGAACTAAACCCACATGTTCTTTCTAGAGATCTAACTGATTTCCTCCTCTGGAAAAACTGGGCAAAATGCGAAGTATAAACTCCTTGCATTCTTGCCTACAGCAAGAACCTGTTAGTCATTACCGAGTGGGCACTTAAATTACTCAGAATTTCTATGTGTTTTGTTGTTTTTCTGTGCTTATAGGAGAATGTACACGTTTGGAGAACAAACAGTACTTTTTTATGTTACTTTGAGAATGAAATTCAAATAATGAATATTTACTCTAAGTTCTCTATACTCTAAATGCTAAAGCTGAGTTTACAGAACAGCTGAACCTAATTTAGATATGTCAATAGCCATGTAATATCCTCCTCCTCCTCTTCAGTTAATTAATACTAATTCAAAAGATTGAATTATCAGCCCAGAGAAAGGGTACCTATCTTTGGAACTGTTTATAATTCATCCTGTCTTCAAAACTGCGTAAGAAATAATAAATGTAGGATTAATGGAATAATTAGCAGCAGCTGCCACATTCCGTCTCTCTCCTTTCCGATCTAGAAGATGGACTGGTTTGGAATGTAGAGCTGTAGCGCGCAAGTGGAACAAAGTTGTTATGTTTGCCTGCAAGATGTGAAGTAGATAGAAACACCCATTGCAAAAACACTGTGCCTGGAATTGCAATTGCTTATTAAGTATTAGTGATCTTGTGCTTGTCAGCTAAGATAAGATTTGGAAAGAAAAGATTTACTTGCTAAAGGTTTCAGAACACTGAACACTAGACTGAAATGAAAATGGAGCACCTACCCATCATGTTACTGTATCCTCTTTTTCCATAAAAATCTAAAAGCATCAAGGAGGAACGCTTGAGAACGGGACATTAAAGGATAGTATTTAAAGCTCTTGAATTCAAATTTACCTCCTCTTTCCTCTTCGGATGACCTCCCATGTGCTAGCGTTCAAAACTTTCCATCTCTGTTGGAAAGAATCATCTGACACATTCAGCTGTTCCCAACAACCTTTCACTACAGAGCACGTGCATTATTTTTCCCAGCATCTAGCTAAGTCAGGGGTTGTTTTTCACGTGAGCACATAAACAGGAATTGTCCAACTTGGAATCTGACCAATATTGGTATCAATATCCTTGAAGGAGCTCACCCTCTTCGAGGAACTAGAGTTTTAACTAATAATTCTAAGTTTGCAAGTGTAATAACCATGTTACATGCCAATAACCCCTAATAATTTCCTCAGAAAAGGCTGAACTAGAAGCCTCAAGAGTTGTTGGAGTTAAGCCTCATACCAATGCTAAGTTACAGATGGGAACTGAGGTACCTGGATTAACCCTTTTGTCTCATCTTACAAAGCAACTCTTTCCAAAGAACTCAATAAAATACTCTCCCTCTTCTTGTAACACTTCTCACATCTGACTTCAGCCAATTTTTCCTTTTCAGGATATGTAATAACTTCTTCAAAATGCACCACAGCAAGTCAGTAAATTGACATCCTTTCAAAGCTAAAAACAGAGGATTTTTTTTAACATTAGTTCTGAATACCAAGACTGTTGCCTTTTTTCTCCTGACAAACATATGAATAGAAGTTTCCCAATTATGTGTGTATAAGGAAAAACAAAAGTAAAAAAACCCTGCATCTTTTGTGCTTAAACTTCAGAGCCAGTTAGAATGTTTAGATATTTCAAAAGAGCCTATGGATGTTCTAGCAAAAAGAGGAGAAAGGGCTAAGTTTGGTTTATTTCCAGTCAAAATGGGACCAGGTAAGTAAAACTATGTCAAAATTTGCATTTACCTGCCACCTTACATAATTTCTTTTCCCCAGGTAGAATCATAGAATCATTAAAGTTGGAAAAGACCTCTAAGATCATCAAGTCCAACTGTCAGCCCAACACCCCCAGGCCTCCTAAACCAGGCCCTGAAGTGCCACATCTACACATTTTTTTTTTAACACCCCCAGGGATGGTGACTCCACCACCTCTCTGGGCAGCCTGTTCCAGTGCCTGACCACTCTTTCAGTGAAGAAACAGAGATGGTTGAGTTTTCAAAACTAGAAGCACCCAGAACTCATGATTCTACTTCATAGATTTGCTGGCGGGCTCAAACCTGACTACATGGCTTGGGATGATGGAGGCTTCTGCTCTGCAACATCAGGCTTGGCTCACTGCCTGGGAACCGGGCAGCACACCTGTAGGTGCCTTGGCTTCTTCCCAACTGCAGTCCGGGTAACGTTCAAGAGGGTGTTCATAGTTGGAGTGCAGCCAAATGCCTCATTCTCCCCAGAGTTTCCCCTTCTCTGAAGGGGTTTCACTGATAACAACCCTCCCTGCCCCAATGCCCCAGGGATGACTGACACGCAAAGGCAAATAGGACCTACTGCACCATCAGTGTAAGAGTAGTCAGGGAAATGGCGTGATGTTTCTGTGAAATACAGTCACCCAGTGGTTTAAAAAAGGTAGTAAGTCACAAGGAAAGTAGGGGTAAGGAGCATGTCTAGGTTTCACAGATACAAAGACTTCACCTGGCATACTCCAACTCTACTGCTAGCTTGAAATAACATGAAGTACAACTGCAAGTATCTCGCACCAGAACATTTAAAATGTTCTAAATGTAATTTGCAGTGAACTCTGTATCAACACAACATAAACAGCTGCTCAAAATGTCAAGGCATAATGAACAAATGTTGTACACATTTAATTCAAGTTTGTATTTTAGGTTTATTTGCACAATACAAATCATTAAATAAACATACTGTTTCAGTTTCCACTGTAGGCTTTTATGTACTATTCAGTTGCTTTGGCTTGTCCGTTACTGGTACCATCTCAACACCAGCCTTACCCTCCGGTGTGTGCCCTTCACACGCCAGCATGGATTACACCTTAGTGTCATATGTGAAGCTATTGTAACCAAGTCAGAACAAATAGCATATCTTGTACGGAATATTTACTGCAGAAATGGAAGCTTGACTTTTTACAACACTGCTGGGGTGTGAAATGGTGTGCCCCTTCAAACAACATTAAAGTCACTGTATTCCGGACAAATAGTGAAACAATGAGTTCTTTACGCAGATATCACCACCAGGTACTGACTATAAGATCACTTTTTTCTAGAAAACACTAAATGCATACAAGCAATATATGCAACATAAGCTGTTGTCAGCTACCTATTCTAAAGCATACCTGTGAAAATAAAAGTGGGCACGTTGTGAATATTTAAAAAAAAGAGTAAAGTGCTTTTAACATCGAGCAGTGAATGTATCTAGTGTCGTGCCACAGGCAAATATATACCCATTTTGGACAAAATAATCTCCATGCAATTAGTCAGCAGCAATCCTCTGCATTCATTTATAATATTCAACTAGTATATATTACTTCAGTCACACGGGGTTTAAAGTCAGGATACAGTGTGTACACTTACAAAACTCAACCAATGCTCTGCATTAGCATACATTTTGAGCATTAATACAGCAACGTTTGGGTTTTGGTTGTTGTTTTTTTTTTTAATACCTTTTAAGAAGCCAAACCTTTGGTAGTGTAAATGCAGCGTACACTGAAGAAACCACTCAACCAATATGAGAGCTCATTATGCGGCTGACAGGAATGGGAAGAAGAAAAAATCAAAAGCAAATTTAATGGCTTTATGCACTGTGCTCCTCCAGTCATGCTCTATTTTCACATGCCTCCCTGCAGGTAAGAGTTTAGACATGCAATTCAAGCAAGTGATTGCTTTCAGTTCAAAGACAGGCCATTTACTGCCAAGACGACCCTCCAGAATTGTGCTGAATTCAATTATACTTCCTTGCCTCAGGTTCAACAACACTTTTTTAAACTCATTGCTTGCCTTCAGCACAATATCTTTGGTTATATCATCTTCCTCTATAGACTTGGTTCCATTTTTGCTACTGAAAGGCATGCCCACGGTTATTTCAAACTTGTACCGATCAAACATTTTCATGTGGCAGTTATGCTTTGTCAAATACTTAAGACGACACAATTCTTCCTCCTCCAATGTAACATTTTTGGGGTCGCAAAGAGGGTAGGTTTCACCATACAAGCATCTCATCCAGTCGCCAATAAAAAGCGGAAGCATATTTATTGCAGATTCTGCACTATTGTCGATTTCTGTCACGCGCACATATTTGAACCGCCCAGTCCACGTCACTCTGTGTCCTTCCAGGTGACTACATAAAATCTGAGTACGTGCCATGTTCGTCTCCTTCCATGACCGGGGTCCGCAGAGAAAAGCATACTGATTCCAGGTCAAGGTAGAGTTGTAAACTTTCATTCCCTCTGACCGATACACATAGAACCAACAGAACAACACTACAGCTGTAATCCACACCAGAATGAGTTTCACAATTGAGCTTCGAGTGAGGGATTTAACCATTTCAACTACAGAGAAGTTAACTTTTGTCCACCATCGGAAGAGCAAAGGAACAGTACACAAAACCAGCGTGACTACAATTTTCATGAGCTCCAGGGACACAAACCACTTAATGAAATGGATAAGACACATCAGTGCAATGCCTACACCTAGCACCGGGAGCGCAAAGAGAAACAGAAAATAACCAATTGATGCACGAACGAGCCCAATGCCAGAGGACTCCCGCAAAATGACCACAGAGAGTTCGCACCACATAAAGCAGACCAGATACGGGACCAGGTAGCAGTAGGTGCCTTTAAAATTCCGTAGTTGTGCCATTCTAAAGAAAAGATAGAACAAGTACAAAAACAGAAGGCATGGGATGCTTACATTTATCACAAAGAAATGGCCTACAGGAACAATAAAGAAGGTTTTACCTAAGATTTTCAGGTAGCCAAAATTCCCAGGTAATACCTGCAATAGGGATAAGCAACCTGCTGCTATCTCAGTCATTAATGCTCTTCGTGTGTAAGGTTCTGCACATGTGCTTAAACTCATATAACTTGTCACTGTGAAGAAAACTGAGACAGTAGCTAACTCTGAGCATGGTATACAGTCTTTGCTTGCTATAGGGAAGGAAAAAATGACAAAGAACACCGAGAGTAAAAAATAAATGTATGGCTCTAAGTGATTCCATCCGAAGTTCACCTCAGCTTGCTCAACATCTAGGTTTGGTTCAAAACGAAGCAGCAAATCGGTCAAAGCGCGGAAGTTTTCCCAAGCCTTACTGTCCTGAAAAACTTTCAGTGTGCAAATCACCATAGAAATGAAGGACAAATAGAATATGATTAATGGAATAATGAAAGCAAAAAAATCAATTGTCAGGTTACTGATGATGAAGAAAAAGATGAGAGCATTGATATGGTGTGTTGGAACAATGGTAGACAGCCAATGCATTCCTGCCTTCGATGCAATATCTATAAGGTATTCTTTAATTTCCATAATGGCATGAAGCGGATATTTTACAACCTGGAAAGAGAGAAAGAAGCATTTTTATTTATGAGCAGATTTGTATCTTTACATCACAGATATTCTTAGCTGAAGCAGTAGCAGTCATTTGACTAACCTCAGCTGACATGAGAAGATTTATATTTCAGACGAATGTTGCCAATAAAATGAGATTACTTTGAGATTATTAGCTCTATTTTGATTAATTCAGTCAGATGAAGCTCAGAGGCGATTTTGATTTCAGGGAAGATGTATTTTATTACCTTTGACACATATAATTAAATGGCTTCCTAGTCAAATATTCTGCTCTGCTAACTTCATACTGAAGATGAACTACATGGCTGCAGTCTTGTAGTACCGTAAGTCCTTACTTGAGCCATGAGTACTGTAGCTTTAAAGTTAAGAAGACTTAACTGCCTCTGTTCTGCAAGGATTATGCTATACATTCTCATAGGCATATACGCTACCAGAAGTAGTGCATATGATTCATATGCACTTACAGGAAGTCTTTACAGCTGTAGTTTATCTTTAAAACAACTCTTCCCAAACATCTAGGGATGCAGCTGTCAAAATCTGGTTCGTAAGCAGCAGAAATATCTTTAGCTATAATTACTACATGTTTAGGTATTCTTTTAACTCCACAACAGTAACTGTACAGGATCTTAAAATTCTACCTATCTTATATGGCATTTTCCAAGACAGTCACCAGACAACAGAGCAACTGCTGGATCGAATCCTCTCCCTATGACCAACCACTCACTTCACATAGGATCAATAAAAAGGTACAGGATTTTTCAAACACAATCAAATATTGCATCTGCACGTTAGATGCTGTAAATAATCTTCCTTCTCCCATAAAAAGGTACTTTTAGTGTTTTCCCAGAACTTATGCTTTTATATTAATTAGTTCAAGGGAAAGGCCAAGAATGCTTCAGCAAAGATCTATGCATTGTGATGAAATGGTGCAACACACACAATGATTTGGGGATAAGCTTCTTTATTAGTGAAGGTATCCCTGTTCTTCTCTGTAAATGCATCTCTTTCAGAATATCTGTTACTCAAAAGATTGGAAGGAGATCTGCATCCCCTGCCACCTTTTCTTTTTCACCCCTACCATATGAAAATGGACAACAAAATGACAATCACAACAAAAGCTCTCATGTCAGCAGCTACAAACCCCCTACCTTGCTTGAAATTTATACCAGTATTGAATGCATACACTTTAAATCAGTATAGAAAACCACTAACAGCAAGTTCCACTATTCTTGAATTCTTTCATAATGGAACCTTTTCACAGCTCAAGGCTATGGATAATTTTTCCTACCTGCTTGCTCCTGTTTAAATAAGGAAGATATGAAGCATATAACATCTGCAATAAAAATATGGCAGTTGTGATAGGGACGTTTAAATCCTCACTGAGATGTAATGAAGGTAAGTAGCCCTCCTCCAGGGGAAACCATTATCCCTTTCTCTTAAACACATAACACATATATGAAACTGTAAACATATATATGAAGTCAAATCCAAAAAGAAATTACAGCAACAATTCTTGTACTGATCTACATAAACTAAACATCAGCTTCGAGAGTAAAGTGCAAGCCACCTCTGCCTTGTCTGAAACATGTAAGTTAAGAGCCCTTCAACATAACCTGTTCAGTTTTGCCTTTTTACCTTCAGTCGCAGGGGTAACTCTTCAGGAGTCTTCCCTGCCAATTCATCATCTTCCTCTTCCTGCATAATCAGGTTAGATGGGATGATTCCCTTTGCATACTTCTTGGTAATTTCAACAAAGTCATCCAAAGCAATGAATTTTTTAGCTAAAAGATAAGATTAAGACTTTGAGTAAATATAATCAGTACAGTGTTGTAGTGATACTAAGTTGGAATATTAATTTTCTCTCCTGGTATTAAAGAAGATCTATGCTGGTCTTCAAAAACTGAACTACCGAGAACACAGGCTTACCTTGCAACTTGTTCCAAGATCTGTGCTGAAAACAATAAGCTGCTTGTGCCAGCAATGCATGACTACTCTAGATCTTGTCAGAGCAGCAGGTAAATTTATTACACTGGTAAGCAGGAGAACAGAATGAGTGAATGTAGTTTATCTCCATGTATTCCAAGGAAAAAAGACTACTGGATTAGGTCACACAGTTTGAAATCATAAGTTGTTATATCTTTGGTAACTTCTTGAGAGAAATCTTTAACTAGCAGCCACACTGAAAAGGAAGAATTGTACAGGAACTAATGAATTACCTGTATGTTATTAACTGAAAACCTGACTTCTGATTTGGCATTTAACCATCATTTCCCTGAGTTCAGAAGTTACAGACGTAATTATGGGAAGTGCCCAATTATTAATATCTACAAGACTAAATATAGGTTACTTACAGTGGATTAATTAATATGCTACATGGCTATACAAAGGGCCTCCCCCAAACTATATCAACTGTGGTCTAAAAGCCAGCCAGCAACAAAATAACACTATGTTCAGATGCGCACAGTGAAAATTTCTCTCTCTGCCCTGGAAGATCCTTATCCACTGCTGTGAGTAGAAGGGAGGCAAGAGGTTACTTCTGAAAACTCTGGGGATGCTGCAAGACAGCAGATGATTTATACGCTGCTTCAAACTTTTCCCAGCCAGCTCCTTACATTAGCATGGATTAGCTAGTTTCTATGGTAGACAAGCTTGATGTCATTTGTAAAGGAGGATAATTAACAGCAGCTTTTTTCCATACACTAAAGCAAATGACACTGCTGTAGATATGAAAGACTTTTGAATGACAAAAATCTCTAACACACCTCCTACACAGTAAGTTTAGCTAGTCAGCTGAATCAAAGATACGAAAGCTGGCCTGCTTAATACTAGTTTAAGATTTAAAAGAGACAGAAAAGCAAACTGCTTCACCAAATTTGAAATCAGAGGATTAGTGTGTTTGACCCTATTAATTTTTTAATTTTTCAAAAATGCTACATTTATAGAAGTTATATTTGAATATATCAGAATTTAATACTGAAAACACTGTAGATACGGAACAAATATTTCTGTCAAGATACCTGCTACAGGAATTGGGGCATTAAAAGAGCTCAACAGAAAAACAGCAGCTTACCATCTATCTTTTGCTTTAATCTCACAACACTGATGGTGGCTTTTTGCTTACACTTACTTCTAAATTTTTTTTTCTTCACTGCATAAACCTGTATGTCCCACAAAATACCATCTGGCATGCCTCCCAAGAAACAAGGAAGGATTTATTTTTGCTAACTATTCTTACCATTCACAGGCTGTAAGGCGACATCACTTGCACAAAGAAATCAGTGACACTCCTTAGCTGTCTTTGGTGACATTCAGATCAAGCCTAATATCAAATGTGTCATCTAAATGTATTGTCCTATTGGGACAAAACATACAGTGGTAAGATAGTCTTTTTGGTGTGGAATCAGCAAGCAAACATGGTTAGAACCTCACAAAAATTCCATAATGGCAATTTTACAGGACCATGGGACATCCTGAGAGGGAAGGAGTTATTAACTTATTATGTATGGATGACCTGTCAAATGTAATGACGCGTATACTCTCAGGCATGCAACAACTGTCCATTGACAATGTCAGCTCTAATCTTCTGTTAATGCTTCCATTAAGGAGACCCCAGATCACATATCTGGCTTTAAAATTATCTTCCAAGTATTGTCAGTGTATTAAAACTGAAGGAAGAATCTCCTGTTGGCCAGATAAATGGAGAAACTCAGTGGATCAGAGAAGTAAATGCTGGAGAGTAACAGCTATCTTGTTAAAAGATAAAAGCTCTCTAGAGAAGAGGTAACAGCTTAACTCCTACTTTAAGTGTTTGATGAAAACTTTTCGTTTTTAAATGTTATTAGTATTTTGTCACCTAAGTGTCTCTTAAATTGATATAAAAAGCATATGTTGTAGATTCTACTTTATTATTCATAGATTTTTTTCTTCAATTTGGTTATGACAAATTCCCCTGCCTCCCCCATCCGCCGTAGAAGAAAAATATGCACATCAATTTCTGCCTACGCTTACATGTAGGTTCATTTACTCTCCTGTTATTTTATCTGCCATTTAAGCCTTCAGAAAAAAGTTGCCAGTTCCTTTTCTGACACTCTTCGAATTACTGAAGAGTCCAGAACAAAATGACTTGCTTTACACACACGCTCTATCAGCACATGCCACTTCAGCTAAGGGGTGAAAAGAACACTACCGCGATCCATGAAGCACCAATGCAACATAGCTCCAATGAACCCAGATACACCTGCATTACAATATGATGACTGGACCATCCTTGAAGGACTATTTCTGGCCTTCCAGAAGTGGCAAACAAGTCACAAGAACAGCTGATCTACTCCCATGGAAGCTTTGATAGGACCACCAGCTTCGTCTCCAAGACAGTATTTCTCCCTGTCACCTGCTCCTTCACTTGTATACACAGGGACATGTCCCCCCTTCTCTTTTACTTCTGTGAAAGTTAACATAAAACTGAAATACTCCTTCTTAGGAACGTTATTTTTGGAAGTCACTTGTGTAATGAATACAACCCCTGAAGGTAAAGGCCAAACTGACCTAATGAAATGTAAATCTAATCTTACAGGGAGTTTAAACCTGCAAACCACCAGATTTATCTCACTAATCCCCACATGATGCTTTTGTTACACATATTGTCAACTACAGATGTATTAATAAGTAATATACTTCGTGACATTTAAAAGCGCTCTTCAATAACAGATCTAGATTGCACATGAACTATTTCATATGACCTACTGCATTTCAAAAAAATGAGATTTTCCCAACAATGATTAAATCAACCCTTATGTTAGATGATGTTCTTGAAAAACTACACATGCTGCATTGTTTATAATGCATTTTCTTAATTTAACAATTTGACTTTCCTGCAGCATAGCAGCATTTCTCAGGTATGCAGGTCTAAGGGAAACTTTATTTCCAGTCCAACCCCCCACCCCCACCATACCTTACAAAAATCACAAAACTCATGGTTTTGAGTCTACAAGTCTGACCCTGTCTATGTTGAGTGGTTTAATTCTCCCCACTATATGAACTAAACTGCCTCTAAGTTATGAAAGGTGTATCTTTGTGCATCTTTTCTATATCAGTCTTGAACAAATATGAAAAGACAAACAATTATACGGGAATGGTAAACATGCAAAGCAAATAGAATGAGGGATCTGTCAGCATGAAATGGTTGTATAATTAATTCCCTTATTGTAATCAAAAAGCTTACTACAGTTTAGAACCAATAATTTTTTTTTAGAAGTGCAAAAATTTTTTTGCTGAGAGATGTTGGTTTAAGTATCTGTAAGTGCTGAAAGGGCAAGAATATAACAAATGACATGCAAACCCCTCTTAATATGCTAATCACTGACAAGTTAACCGTAATGGTGAGGTCTTCTGTCAGTTCACATGCAGATCGGTTATTTACCTTGCACATTTAATAAATTGACACTATCAGTTTATAGCAATGCAAACTGCTATAGATTCTTACTCTGGCAACACAAAATTGCTTAGCAAAACAAAATAGAAAGCAAAACCACAGGCAAAGACTGAAAACAGTAGCATGCACTCACATTCACTGCTCACTAATCGCTCCAGCATTCTCCTCTGCTTCTGTACCGTCTTTGGGACCGGGCCAGGTTGCTTCTCACCATCTGGTTCAATAACAGAAGTTTATGGGAAGTCAAAGCAGTCAATTAAAGCAGTCAAACAATAACTGGAATGTTCCTTAAGCTGCAATATCTGGAGAATGGTATTTCTTCAAAGTCAGGAAAAGACAAATATACAAATCAACAGCTAAGAAGTGGCTAAATAGCTTTCTATATTCCTATTACTATATTAGAAAAGGGAACAGCAGTGACATAGCTAACACATACTGCTGTAATGGTTGAGTGAGCCACGCATCTTGAAGACGAGGCTTGTAAGTTGAAATATCTAGTAAGATACATCCTCAGGATGACTCTTAAAAAGTCAAACACAGCAAAGCCATGAAAGATTTCTTTTCTAAGGACAGAAAGTGTCAAATGAAGATATTTTTAATATTTGGTCGCTTGTATGAGTGCTTATCTGAATCTCAACCTACAGTAAGAGTTGGCAGGCCTTTATGAACTAACTTCATTGGTCCAGAGAACATAGTTATTAAGACAGAGTTAGAGTTGTTAACACTGTTACTTTTTCTTAAGTAGATCACACATTTACTTTTATCTCATGCCTGATTGTTTACAAGGCCCTTTAAGTTTCTAGCTGTATCCTGCCTGTAAGTATATATTTTACCAATACCGTACATCAGTTCATAAACAAACCTTCATTGTCAACTTGTCCAACATTTTCCAGTAGTTCAGAAACTGCTAACTGCTTCTTCTTTTTTGGGTTTAATTTCCAATACATGACTAAGGCAGCTTTTCTCACAGCTCTCTCCAAATCAGTCTCAGATGATAATTTTTTCACTTCTTGCTCATTCTCAGAAGTGATGCCTCAAGAAAATAAAAATACATTAGATACTATTATTCCACACCCATGCAGAAATGACATTTGCCTAAAATTTACTTTTCTCAGGTTAGTCTGAAAATTCTCAAGTTTCATTCACACCTTGACCACCTAAGTAAATTACTCAACTCCCTCCTGTGCCCATTGCTTATCAAAATCTAACCACATTGCTTAAGTGTAAACTGTACTTCAAAGACTGTGCAAGACAAACATTATCCTTATGTCTTGCTTCAACTTTTGAAGTACAGCAGTTTAGACAAAAGGTGGTGCAGATATGCATGTGATGTAGAAAGGCAGCAAGAATTTAATGAAAGATTTTTTTTTTCCTCCTTTAAATAAGAGTTCAGATAGTTGGCGGATGAGAGGAGACCATTCCAAGTGTGGGAAGTAGTATGATGGAAGATGTGAATCTTGAAGTGGGAGAAGACAGCAAAAAAGACTATTTAGGAAAGAAGTTGAAGGACAAAAGAATGAAACAATGGCAGATATGTAGGTCATGGTTATACATGACCTTCACGGTCAAAGAAAAGAAGCTTCAATGAAAAGTGGGGAGGAGAAGAACTAGCATGAATTCCATGAAGGAATTCAAGCAAATAATTAATATAAATGCTTTTATGAGAGTGTCAGTACTTAATGGTTTTTAAATTACTAATTTGTACATGTTGTCAGCGACAACTCACATAATTTTGCCATGAACGTTCCTATTGTATTTTAACCCATCTTTTCAGTGTTAAAATGGATATAGTATTATTTCAGATAAAGTAGGAAGCACAAGCAAAAAGTCTGAGAACACATACCTCTTCTGTCTGCCAGGCACCTACGCAACAGTTTGACAGCTTCTCTTCGGCCTTGCTTAGCAGCAAGGATGAACCAGTCAACTGCACTACAATTGTTAAGTTCTTCATCCTCTTCTTCTGCTAATCTTAAGAAGTGTTTCCCCACCTAAAATAAGTGGGGAACAGAATTCCTTCAGTTACTGAAATATACTCTACTCTCTCCCTCTCTCCCTGTCTTTCCTCCCACCCCCTGAAACTCAGGATAAATTCTCTCTCAACAAAAGGTCAAAACATTTGCTCCTAGCACTAAGGAACATAGCTGTAAGTCAATCTTCTGCAGAGAAAGATCAGTTTCCAGAACTGGAAGCAAGAAGGAATTGCTACATTTGGCCAGGTCAATGAATTCATTACCATTGGCTTTTAAGCATCTGGCAGTATCAGGCAAAGCACCTGGTGTTAAAAGTTTTCTTGAATTCTTTTCCTCCTATAACTATGGCTGGACAACACTGCTAGCCTCATTTTAGAAACACAAAAATTAAGTGTAATAACCTCGTGCCCCGTGACATTCAGAAATTCACATGAAGTTAAGTTATTGACAAAGGGCCTTGACATGGAAGGCAGTGAAACCCCCAACTCATAGCAGTTTAGCCACTAAAGGTCAAAGCAACCTCATGATTAATTAGTGAATGGAAGAAAACTAATACTGATTAGGCATCAAGCAATTTCAGTGATATAGCCTGTAAAAATCCTGCTATATGGAGCCGTTGCCTGTATTATTGTTTTATAGATAAGAAAAAAACCCCCTTTTTTTCCTTCCTTCTAAAAAATTGACATGTAAGGTAATATACTACTAAATATATTTATGCAATACTATGAAACACTTCTGCTTATCATACCACAAGGCAACAAAATGTTAAATGGCAGAAAGTAGCCAAAACTACCGGACATATTATCTGCGTGCCTGGAGAAAATGGGAAATGCTTTTGCTTGGTTCACTGCACTCCCTCTCTCCCCACTGTTATTTCAGTTATGTTCTAGGGTAATTAATGCAATACCATAAGAGTATAGCTCTGTAAGTCATCAGTATTATCTGCTAAAAAAACCTGTTTTCCAGTTTCTCTGGAAATTTGCTTTCGGTATTACCACTAAAGGTGACTAAAGAAACACCTTTGAAAGACACATTATTCCCATGTAGATTAAACACACTGATATAATCAAAAAGATCTTTTCCTTCCAGTAAAGGTTAGGTCTCTAGTCTTGCAACTGGTTTCATATACCTAAGTGGGTGCTCCAACAACTTCTACATAGACAATTACTGGGTAGACATCATAGTGATTAAACCCATAGTACCTAGGCTGTGAAGCTATCCAAAACCATACAGAAACAAGAAAAAAAAAAGGATTTAGTAAAGTCAGAACTAAACAATGATTATACTCTCATGCCGGAGTTCAACAAGCAGTGCACAGATACAGTGGCAGACCAAGAAAAGAGACAGGAAAAAAAAGTTTCAGCAATTACCTGGTAATTTATCACCCAACTGCAGATGTACCTTCAGCTATTTATTTCAGAAAGGAATTGCTTGAACAAGTTCCATGTTAAATAACATCCTCTGACAAGAACAGCTGTTTCCTGAGCATGTTTGTGTTTATAGCCATTGAGATTTTGAGCAAAGCTTCAAGAGTAGTAGATGCAGCTCTTAAGTTTATAAGGATCTCTTGGACATTGAAATTTATATTGGAACATAAACCAGTGGATTGTGGAATTGGTCATCCTGTACAAGGCTACTGCACAAGCAAAACAGCAGCATAGCACCTGTTTTCTGGCTTGTCTGTGGGTTTTTGTTTTGTATTGTTTGTGGTTGGTTTGTTTTGTTGTTTGGGTGTGGTGTGTTTTTTTTGGGGGGGGATGTTTTAGGGAGGAGTTAGTGGTATTTGGGGGGGGGATTTTTTTTATGTTCAGCATGAAGATTTAATTATCTACCCCCTCCAAAAAAAATCCACAGAACCCACCCCCAAAATCTGAGCAATGAGAAAATATTTTCCCTTTATTTTGACTATAAAACTACAAACATTTTTGTGTATGTTGAAAGTGTTGGTAGCAAAAAAAACCAAAAGCCACATCCAAGGTCAATAACAAACATCAAGGCTTTCCATGAAATACTACTGGAAGGTCTACCAGCTCCCTCCAAACAAGCCCGGTGCAATAACCACCTTTCACTGTCAGATCAAAGCTCCTACATGGAACCACCTGAAGATGGCTGCAAAGCTCTGGCCCGCAGCAGTCAAAGGAGGAAGAACTGATGGGAAAAGGTGTTAACATCATATTTGTCATTTAAACAGTCAGGGATTCTCTCTTTCCCATGCTTTCCTTTCCCATTCCCTCTTTCCCATTCTCTCTTTCACAGCTAAAACTGTGAAATGAAGTCACAGTTGGTAATTGCTTAACACAGATGTTCATCCTGTACTTCTCCAGAGCTTGTTTTCACCTGTGAGCTTTGCTAACCAAAGTGGTTATCTCAAGCAGTCCCCTTGCAGAGAACCTCCTGTTAAAGACACAGATCTGCCTTTTCTCCATTACCAAATTCCAGCTGTGGGTGTCTCATTTACATAATCGCTGTACAGTTATTTCTCCATAAAGAGACTACATAAAGCTACAGTAACACAGGCTGACAGCCACTCAGAGTGCATTTATTTCCATAGTCATTGCAGGATTATTTTTGAATAAACTCGTAGTAATAACTACAAGCCAGTGAACTGAGTGATTTCTTGTGTTTGATTTTGTAATTATTAGCACACAGCACAACTGGGCAATTTCAGCTTCTCACTGGTACTCCTACAAAGGTAGGAAATAAAAATAGATTTTTCTAAGTGATTCTAAAGGGACATACTCAACAATAGAGAAGAAATATACTTTTTTTTTTAGTGTTTTAAAAACTAAAAGTTAATTTAATCTCCAAAAGTCACAAGAAATTTGATTGCATAAAAAAGAAATTACTGCTGTATTTGAGGATCCTTTTCAGGCAGTCAATTCATCCTGAGTGCACACTGAAGCAAAACTGTATGCTGGATTCCTTTATGACAAGAAGCCTCTTATCATGTGGGAATATAAAGTGTACACAGTTAAAGAGCTGAATGAAGGGAGTAAGAGCAAAATGAATTGAGAGGGATAAAAAAAATTACTTACATACATATGCACACATCATAGGCTTAGATTACATAAGGTATTTCTTACTCAACTGGAAGGTATATCCAGAAAGAATGTTTGAGGTTTGCTTTCTTTTTTCTGTGGAGGAATAGAGCCAAAAGGTGGATGTTGCAGCAGCAATTCCTCAAGGCTAAAGCTTCATCCTCCACAAAGCCACCGGCTGTTTCAAAGGTGAGGAATTAGTTACTGTCTCAGGTTACAAACTCCAAGGACAGCCTGCCCCTCAAACAAGCTGGAATGGAGTGGGGAGTGCGACTGGCGAAAGCAGTTCTGTACCTTCTCCGTGCTCTCAGCCTATCCTCCCCATTTTCATATGCATCCTAAAGGCTTACTCAGGAGTTGGACCTGGGGCCAGTAACACTCCAAAGTAAGCAGCATTTCTCAAGGTGGAGAAACCATCTGGCATCACCTTTCTTTGAACAGTTTAAGATCAAACAGATACAGTTCAACTAAAGAAGAGATAATATTTCTACAGCAGGCAGTGCTATTTGTGGAATTAAGAGCAAAGATGACCGGACAAAGAGCATATAAAATTACCTCTGTTTGTGCTTTTGGTTCTCCAGCTTTGGCCCTCTCAAGCAGTTCCTCAAATAGCACTTCAGGTTCTTCCTTCACACCCTCTATAAAACAATTTGATAAAGAAAATTGTTTAAAGCAGTATCTTATAAATCATTCCTATGTGCAGTTAAAGAATTAAAGGATTACATCTAAACAATCCAACACGAGTGCTTTGCAAGAACAGAAGTTAACTCATTTCAGTATTTACACCCCATCTCAGTGTTGTAGGGTTGTACTTCAGCATATTTACCATAACTTCTTATTTGGTATCTGCCACAGGATTACACATAGAGTTTACAGTTTCTCTTTTACTTCTAAATGATTAATTTCTCAGTAGAAAAATATTCATTACAATAAATATGAGTACATGTGGAATATGTGGTATGGATCAGCTTTTGTACTATTACTATTCTTATTCTTGATAGCACTTCAGTCTTTCACCTGGCAGCCTCTTTATTCAATCGCGAAGCCTTTTCAAGAGTTTTGAAAAATGAACCAGCCTTTAAAACATGTCCAATATATTTGAAAGCTCAGCTCCTCAGTCTCTGGAGCACACAGAAACTAACAATGATTGCACCTTATAAACTTCATTATCTTGCATCCAGCTCCATGCTGGGACCTATTTTTTTCTCCTTTCTTATCTACTGTACACATACAGACTTAAAACAGTTTTTCTCCTCAAAAGCATCATATTGCTCCAGCAGTGAGTCAAAGAAAAAACCCGCAGAGTTTTATCTGACATCCAATGTTTGTCAATAACATCATACTGCGTGCCACTTAATGAATGAAGAATAAGTTTAATGGAAAAGTTGACAAAGGCCAGAACTGCTACCAATATCCTTAAGAAAATGGAATTTTTTGAACTGTCCACTAAAGACATAACAACGAACTCTGTGAGCCTGGCAAAAGAGAATTTGAGGGCCAGAGACTGAAACTGAGATATAGAGACGCACTTTTTTAATGACTATATCCTTGAGGACACTGATCAAAGCAAACATCCCGTCTTAGAAGCCGATGAGAACAGGGTGATAAAGTATATAGTTGTTCTCCTTGACTATTTGGGATGTAGATAAGAACTAAAACAAAGTGCCCAGTAGGGGAAATACCCTCATTATAATACTAAAAATCAGGCCCATAGGCCAGGAACCACCCGCCCTCTAGTGAGTCCCTTAATCTATGAGCATGTGTGGTAAATTAAAAGTGAGCTGTACTGTTACATCCAAGCAAGAAAGAAATTAACCAATTAGCTGAGGCACGTGAATATTAGTTGATTGACATATTTAACTGTATAAATGCCTTTATAGTTTCTTGGTGGGGGGTGCTAGCTTTGTGGGTTACCACCCAGCACTAATCCCTGCACAAAAATTAATTGGATAATACACCTTCGCTCTGTGTGTAGTTTGGCATTTTGCACACGAGGCAAGCAAACACACTATTCGGGAAAACACTACCATTTATGAGAATATTTCTCATAAATTAGTTTGGAAGACTTTTAAAGAGAAAAATCAATACGACTTGTATGCTTTAAGTTGGGTAAGTGTAAGAAAGGACAACAGATCCACTGATTCAGAATAACAGTTTTACCAGCTCACCAAAGCTTGACCCATATGTACCACATTGCCCTGCAAGGTCACTGAACACACTGTAGCTACATACTGAGGGCACAGACAGCATGAGAAAGTACAGTTAGGAAGCACAGTGTCCAAAGCGTAGAAAACTGACTGAGAGAAGCTTTCTGGCACCTGCTCAAAGTTACAGATTTCAGCCTCTACCTAATTTGGGCAGCAATAATGCGAGAGAAGCTGGTAAGCAGCCCTGCTAGCTGAGATGCCATTTAGTATCAGTTCTTTTTCAAAAGGTGGGAGGGAGGAAGGAAGAAATAAACCCAATTCCAAACAATCTCCCAAAGAACACAGCTACTTACATTCTTTAACATCCCTGGTACTGGGACTATTTCCAAACAAGAACAGGCCACAAGCCAGTGCTTTCATTAAAATGGATGTATTTTAACAAGAGCAGATCATGAAGAAAGTTTTCTCCTTCACCACGCCACAGTTTTGTCTGCCAAGCTCCACTTGGAAAAATACTAATGCCAGATTATAACATGTTGTCTGGCTAAACAAGGCACATAATGAAAAATAATTTTCATTTGGTACTTGGTCTTTTCAGAAAGCTGTAAAAATATTATTGTAAAATAGGCAAACACCATCCCAGCAAAATTAACCACTTAATCTCCTTGTTCTGCTATATAGCCAACAGGATTGAAATTTAAACAAGTCAAAAGCCTTGTTTAAAAGCCATCGGTTTTCCAAATGGCACCACTCACACCAGCAGACATCACTCAGGGGCTTTCTGCTTACAGTAAACATGAAGTTGAAGGAAAGAGCATATTGTTTGAAAGAAATGTAATATTCATCCATCTACCCCACCCAAATGAACAACATCAAGCAAGGCAGTACTTTTCTGTTTCTTCCTGTGCTTACACATTCATTAACTACTTTTCCATCAAAATTTCAGCAGCAGTAGTCTTGGCTGTGTGTTTGGTGGTGGTTTTTCTTGTTTGTTTGGTTTTTTTTGTGTTGTTCAGGGTTTTCTACATGTTGAGATGAAAACACCACAAATAATTCAGTCTACTCTGGATAAAACAATACAGAAGGCACCATTCAGAAGTTAGTGTTTGTTAATTAAGAGGAATTTACACACACACATGCAAACTATAGAAAGCAGTTTGCTAAAATGGTAAGAGCCCTAATAAGAAGAGTGGTTGTCTGGCAGCTTATACAGGCGACACAGCTTCCTTTCTCTCCTGCTCCACTTGCCACACAGAGCATGGCATGGCTCTGACCCCTTCTGTGTCTTGCTTAGATGAATGTTTGTTAGATAAGAACACTTACTACAATAGAAAGCGGTAAAGCATTCCCATTTTGCTTCTTCAACACCAGGATACAGTTAGCTTATTGTAATCACATTACAGATTAACATGTAAATAATGTTCTTTAAGAAAGTAGTAAAGAAAGAAAGTAATAGTAAATAGTAAATAGTAAAGAAAGAAAAAAGGAAAATTAAAAAATGTGCAGCCTTATGGGCCAACTACCACCTTCACTGAGAAAAGAAAAGAAAATGTGCTGGCACTGCAGCAAACTTGTTGAAATGTTTGTTCTAACAGAGCTGAATGCCAGGGGAAAGAAACACTTTCTGCTGTTATTTTCAACCTACTGCCCAATCCCTCCCGCCCAGTTATCACTTCTATGTATTCTCTGGGTTAGTTCTGTAGTTGTAGGGCAAGGGTGGAACAGCAGGTTGTGGAGTGTTTTGGAGATGAAATTTAGAATAGCTTAGTACCACAGTGTTCCCATAACTAGAAATATTTTTCCTTTGCTAAAAGGGTAAGCAAGAGGATAAGTAAAAAGATAAAGCATGAACAACTCAAGTTTCATGGCTGCAATATCAATTTACTTTCTCATAAAGTAATTAAGTCAGTCTCTGAAGGTAAAAGGTCCAAAACACAGTCCAACACATGCTTGCAATTCAGCTCAACACCAGAACAAATACTATACAAGAATAAATGCACCCACCATAAAAATACCATAAAAAGTGGTGATCTGTAACTTATCACCTTTGTTCTTATGCATGTTTTTAGTCAAAAAATGTCTTAATGTGTATTCCTCCCACATAAGAGTACTGCAGTGGAAATGCTGTCAGTAGGAGCTTTTATTTTCCAGCTTTGCTAAAAACTCATGTCTTTTTGATGTCAAATTTTACTCTGTCTTGAATACAAAAATTTCCAGAAGAGAGGAACATTCATCTTACAAGACTTCATGTATCTTTTATGACAATTAAAATAGACTTCACTAGCTGTTGTGTGTCAGGTGCATTTATAAGCACCAATAAAGTCTATCAGTTATTCAAGGTTCACAAGCACTGCAGTCATTCAAATGAAAGCAGGCAAGTGAAAGCACACAAGTTTTAGGTAGCATGTGGCATTCATATAAGAAATAAATTAAGACAGGACAAGGACATGAAAGCATTGTTAGTATTTAATATTTAGCTGTAGCTCCTACTTGCCACCAAGACCCCGTGTAAACCTTAGTTCATGACCAGGCTGTGGTTCAGTTCCCAATTTATTTAATCCTACCTTCACAGAGACAGGTCACTCAACACAAATTATTCTGTGGATGTTGAAACAATGACATTATTAATAAAATTCTAATGTTTTATTTTTGTTATTCTGTGTGATTAAGTCTTAAGCTTAAAATATGAAATGATACGGTATCCTTTAATTTTCTCAGTTCCACTCAAAAAAAGCGGGGAAAAAAAAAAATCTGTGATCTGCAAATGATGAAGCAGATGTAGTTCTGGGTCTGCTGTGTCTATTTCCTCATACTACAGAAAGCATTTAAACCTCTGAAGGGCTACAGAAATACCCACTTTTGAAATTCAGGCTTTTCATTTAACAGGTTAAAGCTGTCACTTAAAACCTATTTTAAAGCACTTATTAAAAAAGACTCAGTACTGATAAAGACCTGTATGTGTTTCACAGTCATATACAGCACTTAGAAGAGTAAGCTAAAATGTATTATTAGCTGATAGACTTCGAAAGGTGCTATCAAAACAGTATTAGAGTAATTTCTGTTTACTAGTAAAAAGTATGGTTTACAACTCCAAAAGAAATACTCAGAATATAGAAGTCTAAACACAGCTGTTGATATAGGTAGGTTGTAAACAGGCTGATGAAAACTGAAGACTACTATTTACTTTCTGAAACTTACATGTTACTTGGTATATTGACTACATAAATAAGATTCCAGCTTTGCTGCTATGTGCTTAAATGGAAATATAGCGCTCATTTCAGCACAGGCAGGCATTTTTACTGTTTCTGGGAGGTTCTGACCAGAAATAGGAAACGTTGCAAAGGCAAACTTTTCAGTTTTTTTAAATACTATGGAATATTATATTAGGATGCAATTATTGTCCCTAACCTCTGCAATTTAGCAATTAAATTGACAAAAAGGCAGTTAATCCAAAGCAAGGGATTAGTCCAAGTGACACCGCAAAATATCAGTGCTTAAAATTTTTAAGTCACAAATGGAAGATGCCATCATTGACTAAATAACATGTATAAGCCTCACCTTTGGACTACGTCAAGGATTAAATCCCAAACTCTTCAACATTCATACAAGGTTTTGAGTAATGGACTTACATGATCTAGATAAGAAATATTTTCAATGCAAAAGATTTTATCGACAAACAGAGTATGCTGTGATTGTCATAAGATCTCCTTCCCAGTGTTCTAGCACATATCAATGATGGATGCAAGAGATTCCCAACCTTTCTAATACTCTTAACATATATAACTGAATCACAGTTAGGCTGATTTGTTGTGAAGTGCCCAAGGACATATTTAGCAAAATGTTTTATGCACACTTTAGACAAACATTGTTTAAAAAAAACAAAAGCGGGGGCATTTTAAATTACACTGTATATGACACTTCCGTTCATGAATTCTAAAATATTTAAAGGCACATAAATAATCATCTTTTCACATAAGGGAAGATTTTTAGTTGGATGCACACATACAGAGTGGATCATACACACACCCCCATCACATCAAACAACCTCCATCTTCTAAGTGCTCTTCTAACTGCTAGGAATCACGGCCTTCCTTAAAAAGAAAAAAATCTATTAAAGTTAATTCATGCAGAAAGAATCAATAGCGTGCATGTTGAACAATAAAAGTGTTTGTTGATTTGCTTTCCTACCAACACAAACACGTTAAAGCTCTCAGCAGAGTGGATTTACCCAAAATGAGAGAGTTTTAGCACCCTGCCACCTATTACGACCCCCTGGCCAGGTGCACACAACTCTCTCTTCTTAGGTCATAGCTACAGCACCTGAATTCCAGGTAAAACAAGAGGAGAAAGACCATGAACAAGGATACGAAAACAAAAAAAAAAAAAGGTATTTTAAAGGATCACAATCTCTTATGCCTTTTGATCTTGAGATCTTATTTGTTCACACAGTTACTGGGGCCCAGCCCTAAGACAGTTATGTTATCATGCACGATAAATCACTGTTTACACACAAAAAAGCCAGGCACTTAAGTGCTTTGAACAGCGGAAACCTAATGAGAATAGGATAAAATGAAAACTGAAAGCAGTGTCTCAGGCAGGAAGCAATAATGAAGACAAAAGTACTCATTTAAAATATATAAGTTTGAGAGAAATGACAGGTTTTACAAGTGAATATTAAAGCTACATAGAAACTCCACCAAACAAAAGATTAATGCATTAAGCAACACCCACACTAAGTGTACGAAGGAAACCTGTATGGCATACACACTTTGTATGATCACAACTACAAGCATTCATTTGGGCTCAGTAAAGGAAGTGACAGGGATGTGCAGGAAGAGGAGGAAAAACCCCATGTGTTGGAGAATAAAGGATCTGAGCTAACAAGATTCGAAATATGATTTCTGGACTGGCCTTCCCATTTTATTTGTAGAGCAAGTGTTCCTGAAGTGACTCAAAACAGTCAGGAAGAGTTCAGTGTACGCACAATACATCTGGTATGTCCAGTCCTAGCCAGTGGGAACATTTCCGAGCTCACCTAATACACACCTAGAAAAGTCCATAAACATTTTTACCATTTCATGAGAAGATCTGACAGTTGCCACAGATAAAAATTGTATCAAGGTGACCCTGCAAAGTGGGCCAAGCAACGATAAGCAATCTCAAAAATGATCTTGCAAATTTTAGCGTTTTTTTTTAAGTACAGAATTTTAAATGCAGTCTCCCTGATCTTTTGTTTGAATATACACAACTAAGACACACTGAGAAAAATAAGACCAGCCACAAGGTTGGAAAACAGCAAGAATGACCTCAGCAACCTCCCAGAAAGTATCTCATTCAAGTATGATATCAAAATAAGGTTTTAAATACATCTAATAAATAACTTCATGAGGTAACTAATCAGCAAAACCAAAAGACAATACAATTTTTACTTCTAATTGAGCAGTGCACAGAACCTAGTTTAAGAGGTTAGTGAGCCACTCTGTAACAGTATGTTAGATTTAGTACCCAGATAGGAGTATCGGAAGCAGAAAAACTTGCTAGAGTCGTATTTAAAAGCAAAGCCAGATTTGAAAAAAGAAAATGAGAAAGAAAGTTCTTAAAAATATGAATGCATCCTTATAAAGCCAAGGTCATGCCAAACCAGAGAAAAATAGAAAACCCAAAGATTTTAAAACATACCATGACAGATCAAGAGAAAATGTCTGCAGAACAACTCAGTGCAAAATCTGTTATTACATTTTATCCCGTTTTCAAGCACACAAGGAGCAGCAAGTTTAGCAGATTATAGGGCCTACAAACAGTTCAAGGGCAACTGAGTATCTGAAAAACAGAAGGCTGCAATAAAATAGCTCTACTAAAACATGGGGTTTATCCCCCGCCTGGGAATAGCATTGAGAAGCTCCCATGCAGCAGTCTCAAAGCTCTTCTTTTAATACAAAGGTATGGTTTTAATTGTGTTTAAAACTGTAATATCTCTTAGTAGTTTATCCAAGTGTTCTATTGAACTATATACTGCAGCATGTGGCCTCTCACTCAGAACTCAGGAATGGAAGTCTCCTTGTACAATAGCTGAGAGATCCAAGATAACAGACCATTAAATCTGATATCCACAGAAGCCAAACACATAGAAGAAAAAAAAAATAAGTCTATGGAGGGGGCAAAAAAAGATATACTAGGTAAAAATCAGCAGATCTTGCGTAAAAAGCCTTTACGTAAGACGTCCCTGAAGGAATCAAAGGGATGGAGGACAGGCAGATCTAGCGCGTATTTCTGTCTCCAAAGGCCCTACTCAAGGCTTCCCACAGAAGTCCTCTAAACAAGTTAGAATGTAAGCTGTTACACGGGCAAGAGATTATGAAATAAAAACAAGATAATAGAAAAACACAGCTCACTTCCTCCCAGGGGAAAGATTATCAGTTTAGACATGCAGGGATATACAATAAGGCCTATATTATTCAATGCGTTTATATGTGAATAAAAAAAAAAGGGGGGGGAGGGCTAACATGAAGGTGACAGAGCCTATTGATGATTCTGTGTTATTTATGCCAAAACAAACCTCAGAAGCGATTACTGGGGAAAAAAAAACACCCAAACCAAAAAAAAAAAAATCTACCCAAACAAAACGTGCAGAAGGATTTTGTGACTAAGTGGTAAAAGGCCAGATGAAATGCAGTAAATGCAAATCAAGAGGACACCTTATCATTGCACACACAGTGATAAGCTCTGAAGCATTACCGCTCATAATATAACCTTGGAGCTGTAACACACTGTTTTATGGAAAAAACAACTCAGTGCTAGTAAAACAGTAATATCAGAGTTTTTTAACCTGGGGAGGAAACTGAGGAGAATGATGATAGGCATATGAAGAATTTGCAAAATGGAGAAAGTAAACAGAGAGACTATTTGTTATCTTACCAAATCCAAAAACTGAAGGGCATCAACAGGTTAAAAGTATTTGGCCAATGCCAAATATGAGCTTAAAAAGCAACTGGACAAACCAAGGTTAGAAGAAAAAAAACCCAGAAACCACTACCAAATACAAAGATCTCACCACTGAGCGAGGAAGTCTCTAGGCTGCAAGGTCCTAAAGAACATTATGAGAAAGAAACAACTGCCATTGAACACCTTTAACATCTCAGTAAAACACGAATAAAATCAAATAAGGACAGCACTAACATTACATTTAGAAAAAGCTCCCTGATTCTAACTGGCATGCTGTAAATAGCAGCATAAAGGAATTTCATGAAAAAGATTACAAGAATCTTGAACCTGAAAAAGTCTGTCAGCATTCAGGTTCTCCAATATCAATACTGAGCATTGATAGCAACTTCTGTGATCCTTCACTCAGAGTTCACAAACTGTAACACTCCAGCATTAGTTCAGGTAGGCGAGAAGAAAAAGCTGGATGGCATCCAGAGGAAGAAAAACTGCACTTCGTGTTTTCATTAGCTTTATCCAGTAAGCTCTCTACTTAATGTAAGTGGCTTTTGGACTTACAAGAAGTCACGGGATGTCAAGCATTTCCCTCAGCTCCATGTTATTAACTGACAAGAGTAATTTACATGTTTGATGAAGAGTAGCACAGAACAAGCTTTCATCCACAAGTCCTTCCACCAACTAAATCACTGGGGTGGCAGCAGGGAGGGAAGAATGTCATCTTTGACATTAGATCTTCTCCCACACGTGAACACGTTCTCCATATACCGTGAAGTGTACTGGTATCTGAACTGATCTTTGTCACATTGCATGGCACCTGAAGCTTCAGGCATACATCACTTCACTGCTTTAGCAAGAAGGCCTTACTGTAACTGAATTTGAAAGGAAGTAGCATCTGAATTACAAAGTAAGTTACTTGCTTTTACTTTGAGGGGATACTAGTATGAATAACCTGTGTTCACTGATCAGCTCCACCCTTCCATTGTGCCCCACACAAGGTGTGTAGGTGGAGACAGACATGACACAGAAGAGACAGATATAGGATTAGTTACTGTATTTGAAAAAGCCTCTTCCATTACTTTCATTATGATGAACTTGAAGCTTGATTTTATCTTTTATTTCTAGGGATTTCCACAAAAACATGCCTCTGAAGTGCAACATGTAAAGCTTTTCCCATACTTAACATTAAGATAATAAAAGTGCCTAAGTAGTACTTGGAGACAGAGTGAAACTGTTCTAACATCATTAAGTCCAGAGTTATAACTGCACTCTGTGCCACAAGTTTCATCAAGGAAACAAGAGTTTATATTAAACTGTAGCTATCTGACCCAGCACTGGATTAGCTTGAAAAAGAGCAGCTAGTGACAGCTGAAAAACATGCTATAAATTCTGACCCAAAGGAAGTTAGGGTGGTACACAGAAAGGATGTGTATCACCTTAATTACCACCATAAACATACACAAAGAAAGTCAGCTTGGTGGAAGCCAGTCATTAACATTCATTTTTCATCCTCAGTTTGCATTTCAGAGCCCCAAAATGTATTCTCTGTCCCCTGGATTTCAATGCCTTCTGCAGAATAAAGCTAAAATTAACTAAAAGAAAAAGCATAATTTGGCTTCTTAAAAAACAACCATCCAGCAACTGCTAAAGACAACCCACCTACAAAAACTGTGTATTTGCAGACTGAAGCATTGTCATCTTTTGGCTCTGGCCAACTCAGTGGGGTTTCAAACCACTGTTTTAAGGGAATTGTCTCCTACTCCTCAGCTTTCATCAGTATTGTTCTCTGTTCCTCCAATATTTACCTTTGCTAGGGTTACAGTCAGAAAGAGAAGCTGTTACAGCTTATGAAGTCAATAGAGGTCTTGCTACAAAGAGTTCAAAACTATGATAGGACTGTATGGTCATCACCTGGTCTTTTGGGGCTACTAAAAAAAAGAAACAAAGCATGACTGAAGCATCAGAAATAGCCTGTCACCAAAGTGAAGCAGATCATTTATATTAGAAGACAGAATCAATTTGCTCTAAGAAGTTCACGAATTAAATTGTATTCTATAGCTAGTGTATTTTCTTGCAGATTCTCTGCAATAGCTCATTTGATAATATAAAGAAAATTTTACAATGTTGAAATATGAAGGTTCTATAACATTAGGTAGGAAGCAAGCAATGAATACATATGAAAGAATGCATACACTTACAAAGTAAATAATGCAGGCCTATTTGTTCAAGCAATATGTAGTCAAAGAAAAAAGTAAGAAAAAGAAAGCTTAAGGGCATGCCTGCCCAGGGATATCACCAAAACAGATGTAGCAGAACATATTTTGTGCAAAATCTCCCTAGAAGGTATTTCATTTGGAGTCATATACTACACAACACCTCTGGTCCCTTTTGGAAGTGTATGGTGGTACTTCTGATAGAGGATTTTTTTCAGAAATTCCTTCCATAAGCACAAATCTGGCAAGTTTTTTGAATTTGTTGGGTTTTGATATTTTCAGGGAACAGTGCACAGCTTTTCATTACAGATTTTGTTGTCACTATGAAACAAGCTTTCTAGAATCTCAGACACACTTAGAAGCAAAGGCATACACATATTAATGACAAAATTAAAAAATACTTTCATTTGCTAGAAGATGCTATGTAAGCATATCCCCGAAGTGAAAGGTGTCTGATTTCTTTCTTTCAGGAAAAAGAAATTTAAACTGTTCATCCACAGGTAGATTGTCTATTATCAATATGCTTTTACAAAAAGTTGATCTGTACATTTCGTAACAAATATTAAGCTTCTAATAGCTTTTGTGTGTCACTGGATTGTACTGTTGAGCTTTCAGTATTCAGTGGAGACAGCTGAGTCTCTAGAGAGATCCTCCTACTCACTTTCCCCAAGCTCCAAAAGTTCAGTGGTATTGTGTGCAGTACCTATGTAGGAGTAAAGTTTCTGGGAAGACTGACATTCCACCTAAAAGCAGGCATTAAGCATCACATCATAAACATGATTTGTACATATAGAATATAATGATGACACAAACGGAGGAACTGACTAGAGAGGGAGAAATATTTTGTACAAACGTAATTTTTTTGATAAATGCTTCTACTAACTTTAGACACTTATGTGCTCATCCAGGAGTGTTGAATCCTTTCATCCATTCAGAAGCCTCCCGGATTCTTATCTTAACTGCAAAGTAAGGGCTTGGTACAACATTACATTGCATGTTTTTCTTCTATGCACTTCAACTTCCATGGTGAGATCTTAAGATGGTCCTATTTATCCCAAGAACAATTAAAAATATTTATACTAGCATATGTTGCCAGGCATTCGGTTTTTAAAGGTGATAACAGGGATGGGAGATAGCGGAATAACATATGTTTGTTTACAGAGGTGTTGAAGTCTAGGACTCAACTCTGCTTTCTCTGGGAGCAGCAATGCGCTTGTAGATACGATAATACTCTTAGTCACACCACAATTGCAAGTCATCAAATAGCATTAAATTGGAATGGGAACAACTTCTGCAGCCCCACAAAATGAAGGCAAATTGTCAGGAAAGCAATAAAAAAAAAAAGCATGTAGGTGGAAGACTAAGAGTGATGATATTATAGAGACAATAAATTTTAAAAGTTGAAGGAAAACTATTCTTAAAAGGTATTTCTTCCTAGCATATCTAATATTGTACAATGATCATTTAAAGTCATTACAATATTTTTACACACAACTAATGAGACAGCCTTGCTGCCTTTTCTGTGCAGGCACCTCTGATTAAGTCCTTTTTGGATGAGCTGAGATAAATCTAACATGTTCCAAAACTGAAGAGTTTAAATAAGCTTCATGTAATTTCTCAGTTGATAATCATCATCATTAACCCTCCCTACCAAAGGAAAAAAAAGAAAAAAAGAAAAATGCAACCTGCAGGTAAGCAATGCGAAAGGAGTCGAGGTCATAAACCTCACCAAGCCCACATATTTTCGTAGGTGAAGACCTAAAGTTATCATAACAACCTGCACAATGCTCAATGGAATTTCAGCAATTCTGCAGCAGAGGCTCTTCTACATGCAGACGCTCTAGCAGTTCATTAGCTTACTGTCAAAATAGAGTGGCCCTTTACAGAGACCCAACCCAATTGTTTTGCAAGACCATAGTGCCACATTATCTCACTTAGTAAGCAATTTAATAATTAACTGACTTTGCAAAGGATTGGTTTTTTGTCCCAGTTTACTGTGTCCGGTCTCACCTTCTAACTTCTGCAATGAAGCAGGCCTGCTGCTGCTGCAAAGGGCTCGCTAACAGCACGACAGCTTCAAGTCTCTCCTTGATTACTGTAGTGTCACAGGGGTTTGGCGCAGCTTTATTTGGAGATGAATGCACAGATATTAGGTACTTCCAAATATTTACCTCCCAAGCCACTGTAAAATATCTACAGAAATTAGCAGTTCTTGCTGCTGATGAATGCAGATGCATTATATTAGAGTTGGTTCAGATGAGGAATGTCCTTTTAACTTTCCAACTGTTCCAATTTAATGCATTTTATGTGCACACTGGAACACGCATATTGGATTCCTTTTGGAAGAAATGAAATTGAAAGATAGCATTGCAAATGTTATATTAAATTTTTAAATGTGTACAATAGGAACGATTTACAGAGCTACTCGTAAATCATTACATGATTTTACTAATATGAATATAGCTCTTCCCCTTGTATTCTTCAGCTGCTCATTTCTATACCTCTAACACCCTAGGACTATGCTAGAACAAACATTTTGTTATCATAAATGAACACAGATTAGGAAATTGATCCACCTGAAAAATAATGGAGGAAGACTGAGCTAGCTCACTTCCTCTAACAGTTTTTGCCTCTGCACAATGAACCAGGTTATCAGTAACAGTATCTTTGTTACCAGCCAAAGAAACCATTTATGTATTTCAAATGGTGGAAGAGGCAAAAATGGAGAATCTTCCCTCAAATAAATGGGTTTCCAATCCTACTCCCACATACAGTAAAAACACCAGCATGTTGTTGACAACAATAGCAGCGACCTGAAAAAAGCCAATTCCCATTGTTCTGTACTGAGTATGACTACATCCCAAAATTTTATCTGAAAATAGAGTCATTAACTTCTGTTTGGATAGAATCCTTTCTCCCCCACAGCAATGCTGGCAAATGAGCTTTCCAGGAGCATGAGTAATTACACGTAAAGTTTGAAGGGGCATTAATAAACTGACAGAAAAATTGTTAAGTAATTAATACTTCAAGGCATAATCCTCCCCTTCTAACAATCAGGGATTCTTCTGAGATTTCTTCAGGCTTTGCACAAACATTTCACGTTGCTTCAAGAGTTAGTCTGTGCAAGCAAACTGCCAGAAAACAAAGACTAAAGTGCTGAAACAGAGCTTTGAAACAAAAGTTCTTTGTAACCTTAAGTGGAAGGGGCTAACACTCAGAAAATATTTGTAAATTAGAGATGTTCCCTATTCTTTAGCTACCATTTAGCAATGCATTGGAGACGCAGTTGCACATTGTTACAATGCGTTGTAAACTGTTTAGAAGAGTTTTTTTCATACTATTTATAAATTTTAAGTCACACAATTTATAAAATAATTCTCTTCCAAGAGGTACAAAACAACCCTCGTAACCTTCCTAAGTACAAGCAGAACTGTGCACATCTACACACACAGCATAAGAAATTTATTTCTGTCTGCAAAGCTCTCAGTACGAATACCTTCTCCATGTGTTCTCAATTCTAAAGCCAAAGATTTATGTGTATTTCCTTAACAGCAAAAACATGGACAAAAGAAAAATTACTTCCTTAACCAAAGAGATGTTTCTTCAAGCTCTGCAACTTAGCTTTGCAACACTCTCAAAACTTCCCAAACTCTCACCTTTGAATTCCTACCCAACTCCTCCTCTCCAAACTTACTGGCTAGCAAATGTACATGAATGATGTAAAACACAAATGAAACCTGTTTCATCCATATATAAAAAGGTACCACCTTCACACTGCCTCCCAGGTTTCTGTGTTATCCTAGGATGTCCTCTTTTACCTGCTGACTGGCAGACAGTTAATTTTTAAGAAAGACACTTTATATGCTTGAAAGTACTTAAGCGTTACAAGAAATGGTAACACCTCCAGATACATTGCAGCACAATAAATATTCACATGGGGCGAGAGTCCGTGCGGTTCAAGTTACCATTATAGCTGACTTGAAGCAGTTACTTGAATCCAGAGAACCCAGGCAAAGATCCAATCACTATTCTATTGTGAGAAGTTTCTCTCAAATCTGCTTACTTTTCATCCAAATCAAAAATCAAATCAAAAGAAACATCCACCGGGGACACCAAAAGCTACTTTCTAGCTCAGTGATACAGACCACTTCCCTGGAGTGTGGATTCATGTCTCTTCCAAAAACATGACATTAATAGCAGCAGTACTCAGATACTTACATGCTAACTAAGCTAACGCGTTGAAAGTGCTTTTTCCCTAGCTCTGCTCTGGATACACATACAGGAAATGGTTCCACTAGCAAGAATGGTGTTTTTACGCCTCTTTGGAGGACCTGGTGATGGGACCTCCATAGCTCTCACCTGAACTATTTCTTTTTGCATTGTTTTAGGGCTTCCTTTAGGAAGAAAGATGCATAGAGTAGATTAAATACAGCTGCCAAAAAGGGGTATGTAGCAGCTGGACAGCACCTGGGAGGCATGAAAGTGTCTTAGGAGATTTGAATCTTAGTCTGTTTCAAGGAACTTGACCAGACTTCATTAGTAAGCAGCCACTGGTCTTCCTTGCTACACACCATGTTCCACTTGGCGCAGGCTACTAACATAATGGCAGAACATTCTTCTTTAAGCAACTGGCAACTCTCCTGTAATTTGCTTACATGAATACTGGATGACTCAATGGCTTTAAAATTTCAGAAGCCCTAATTAGTAGTGTATATGCTTTACTCGCTAATAAACTTCCTGTCTGGGAACATTCATGAGAGAGTAACAAATTTTAAAATTTATTTTTAAACATGAGAGTTGACATATTGATATTCATTCCATTCCTATCACATACACGAAAACTTATAACTTATATAAGTGAAGTTTTCTAGAGAATGCAACAGCTTGGGATAGAAATAGGATTACCCTCCTTTTCATTTTTGAAAGCAACAAAAACAGTATCTACAAATCACTTCAAGCTCAACAACTGAATACTGTTTTTTCATTAAATTCAGATTTGATTTGCACAATAAATTCTCAAAGCACTGTGAACTGTCACTATCATTGTGAAATGAATTATACAAGGAATAACAAAAGCACTACCTAATGATACTTCAGCAGAAAATAGATTGAAAAATTGCTAAGAAAAAAACCTACAGTATAGGACTTCAATCCAAATGAGGTACCTGTGCACTGAGGATGCGTGTGCTTAAGTGCTTTACTGAGTCAGAGCCAGGGCATTCATTAATTTGATGGATTATGATATGGATAATGCTGCAGGAGTAGGAGATGGGTGTTTCCAGGAAATAAATTACTTAATGCTCACGTTGATGCTGTAGCCTTAAACACAGCGTATATAAGTAAAGACTGGAAGAAAAAGCACAGATCAGAAATACAGGTATATTTGCAAGAATATTTCAAGAATCACTGAGTGGTTGAGGTTGGAAGGGACCTCTGGAGGTCATCTGCTCCAACCCCCTGCTCATGCAGGGCCACCTACAGCTGGTTGCCCAGGACTGTGTCCAGATGGCTTTTGAGTATCTCTGAGGATGGAGACTCCACGACCTCTCTAGGCAACCTGTGCCCGTGCTCAGTCACCCTCACAGTAAAACAACTTTCCGTGATGTTCAGGCGGACCCTCCTGTATCTCAGCTTGTGCCTGTTGCCTCTGGTGCTGTCACTGGGCAGCAGTGGAAAGAGCCTGGCTCCATCCTCTTTGCACCCTCCCCTCAGGTATCTATACACCTTCACAAGATCCCCCTGAGACGTCTCTTCTCCTGGCTGAAGAGCCCCAGCTCTCTCAGCCTTCCCTCCTAGGGAGAGATGTTTCAGCCCCTTCATCATCTTTGTGGCCCTTTGTCAGGCTCTCTCCAGTCTGCCCATGTCTCCGTCGTGCTGGGGAGCGCGGAACTGGACACAGCACTCCAGGCGTGGCCTCACCAGTGCTGGGTAGAGGGGAAGGATCACCTCCCTCCCTCCACCTGCTGGCCACACTCCTATTGCAGCCCAGGATACCAGTAACCTCCTTTGCAGGAAGGGCACGTGGGTATGTGGTGAAAGGCAGTTTTACGTCAAGCCTAAGATAATATTTGAGATGGATGTTGTATACCTCCCCTTCTCCAACAGAAATCATAGCTGATTTATTAAAAATTAAATTACTTCTACAAATTCAAGTTTGTAGAATTTTGTGCAAGATATTTAAGTTACCACTAAAGAGGTGTGTTCTACATATTTGATAATATTTAGTGAGATAGCTTTCTGTACAGCAATGTGCTGGTCTTTTCTGTCATCTTTTACATCATTCAGAGTTACAGTCATCATCATAGTGGCACATAGTGAATATTCAAAGTAACCAACGACTTCATCTTCCGAGAAAGAGGTCTGAACAGCCCTTCCCAGAACACCTGTTCTAATGTATATGTCCTTTCACACAACAAGACCACAACACGCCGTGGCTAAGAGACCTGATCCTTCACTCTTCCTGCATCTATCAGCAATTTGAATGTTATTTATTGGTGAAAGCTCTACTGATTCCAATGAATACCTTCCCTGTCAGTTCAAGTATTTTGAAAATTGCTGAAGTCCCAATTTTCTGTTTGGGATATCACTTTTTTCACATTTGTTTCCATGTGCACATGACTCTGCATTTGTACTTCTCTCTATTTGTACTTCTTTCTGAAGTCTTACTAAAATCCCTGTTTTTAAATTCTGGTGACCAATGCCTGTGGGTGGAAGAAAAATTCTCTGCTTCTCTTTTTTCAAATAAGTTTCAAGTGTTAGAAACTGCTAGTATTATGACAAATGACATAAATCTAAAATAACCATAGAAGAAAATACTGGATGAAGAAACATGATCTTATTGAACACATTTGCTCTCTAAATCCACTAAAATCTTGATTGTTAGAGACTCCAGCATAACACAATGGCAACCATAGCTCATTCTGCAGCATTAAATACTTGCTTATATTAAGATGAGGTTGGAAAGGGCAATGACAGTGGCACCAGGCACTGAGTAAATCACTTCCCATTAAAATTTTAAGTAATCAGGAATGAGTCACAACTGAAATGAAGAAATATATCGCTGCTCAAAAGTCCTCTTTTACAGGGGCACAAACAAAAGCGTCTATAATACAAAATTGCAAAGGGATAATTAGCAAATACACAGGCCTGTAAAGAGAATTAAGACAAAACTCAATATGATTTAAAAAGCCCAATATTTATATGGAATTAGAAAATCTCCAAATTAGATAGAGAAACATACCTGACAGAATCTGTGTAAGACACCAGTAGATTGATAGCTTGTATTAATTTTCAGAATTTTGCATGAATATGGGCACCAACAACAGAAACCTATGTTTTCCTCTTTCAAAACATGTTATCACAAAGCCCGAGATAACTCCATACAATATTCCTAATATTGTTGCTATTCTTTCCCTGCTGAAGCATACTAAGAAACAGGAGAATAAAGAAAGGAAGAAAACATACCTGTTAACACTGATCTTAAAATAATAATCATGTAATCAATGTTGGAAGTGTCAATTCTCCATCATCTCTGAATTCTTTTACAGGTGGGCGAGATGACAAAGTTGGTAATGATACACTGAGGCATGTTAGAAATTCAGGTATCCAAAAAACTCTCCTCCATCTGGAATGTGCCTCTTAGTAACAAAGAACCCAGAAGGTTCCAACAGTCAATTTTGAATTAGATGCAAACAGTAGATGTGCTAACACAGCCATAATATTGGTCGGAACTATGTGCAGAGCTCAGCTGCATCTGATACGTGCCATGTAGAAGTTCACACGTTTAATAATTTTAAACTCTTGGATAGCCTTATTTCCTTCAGTAGAGTGACTTATATTTATGAATGTAAGGGCATGCACGTAAGCAGTTTTGCAATCAAAAGTCCAATTTTAAAGAAAGTTAAAGAGCAGTAATTTTGCTAGACCTCGAACACAAGACCTTTTTGCAGAAGTATTCACCTGCTGAGTTCCAGTTTTAAATTCAGGTTGTAAACTAACACAAGAGCCAGATTTTCTTCTTTCTACCTTTTGCACAGGATGTTTCTCTCATCCCCTCAGTTTTCATAATCTTTGAAACTCAGTGGGTTCATACTGAGAGGAAAACAAAAGCATCACTCTGCCTTTCAAAGTGTATCATGATTCTTAATACAACTTCTTATCTGCCTGCTAATCTTAACTTTATTTCTTCTGCGCTGGTTTCATATTTCAGCTTATTATTCCCTCAGTCTACGTTACAGTGGTATGTATTCATCCACATTAGAATTCATATTAAAGCCATAGTTAGCATGTGATCTAGCCAATTAAAGAAATTAAATCAAAACCTTAATATTCTGCTAAATTATATTTAATTCTTCCTGCCAATTTTTCAGACAAAGTTCTTTCCTGTTGCTCTGTACACAGAAGAAAAATTGGATGGGAAAACTCAAAAATGTGCTCAAAATAAGCTGCAGAAAAAAAGTCTCTTCCACAACAACAGGTTAAAAGAAATTGGAGAATTTCATTTTGCTACTTTACAGTGTCTCTTTAAACAGAGTTCAGAAAACATACATACACAATAATCTCCCAATGTTTAAGATAAGCCAATTTTGCATAAAAATTGTTTTCCTACTTACCTTTTTTTTCAGCTTTCTCCCTGCTATGGGAGTATCCAGGAACTGAAGAAGAAAAAGTTGCAGTTTCTCCTGAAGATGGTCCAGATCTCTGATCGTTCTCACTATGGTCCATAGCAGCAGCAGCATTTAGCTGAGACCTTCCAGGATGCAGCTGGGGGTGAGAGGGACTTGAGGGGGGATCAGGGTCTGAATTCATTTTAGCTGCAGAAGAAGAAAATAATAATTATCAGACAGTACATTTACAACGTAAAGCCAGAGTAAAAATTTAAAATCTGAATATATTTAATTAGTTGAACAAAAAGCCTAGAAAAGGGCAAGATGACTGATAGCAACTTCAAGTCATATTTACACATTATTCAATAATTCCAAGCACGAGCAGCTATAGTTGAGTAAGACTGACCATATATAGCATTGTGCCAGATCAGCAACTAAATAAGAACTGATTTTCAATTGTAAATGCTAAAATTAATGAAGCAATCCTGTAAACGCTGCATATAAATAAATTATTTGAATCTAATGTTCTACTTACATGTAGAGACTAGCCCCTGACTTTTCACCAAACAGTATTAACATGTCTATAATGATAGAAAAATTCACTTTGTATCAAGCGCCTCATTCACGGCCACCACCTAATCAGGCGACAGAGAAAGGCAAGAAAGAAAAGAAGGCAAACAAGGAGAAGGTGTAGAACTCTGCCACTGGAAACGAGGAGAGGAACACCAACAGAAATGCTCTTCATAAACATTTCCAACGGAAATACACACGATCCAAATTAAGCTGACTCTATTTACTCCTAAACTACTATCCAATTTTATCCGAAATAGTATTTATAAAAAAAAACCACTAAGGCAGGGAGGGAAAGGCCTTACAATTCCTTACCAGAGAAGACATTTTAATTTCCACTATAAGCCCTCTTCTATACGACATGGGGATCTCTGCCCTATAGTAACAACTTTGTTAAATCAGTAAGCTTCTACAAAAGTGTTTACTGAAAGCTTAGCTTTTACAAGACACGAAGTAGCGAGGTCTACATATATCACCCCAGCATAACACATAGTAACTCTTGCTGCTGAAGAGCAGCTTCGCTGAAGTTAAGCAATTCCCCAGGAACACTGCAGAAGTGTCTGGCTACAAATCCTATTTTTTAATGCTGTATGGTCAGTATACTGACCTAAAGATGCCCTTATAAAGATGAAAGTAGCATAGCCAAAATCAAAGACACAATACTTAAACTCTGCCAACAACTACTTCTACTGAGAACACTAAAATCACAACAGGATGCAAAAAGTACCAGCAATATTACCATCATTAGATGTACTCTTTGCAATTTAGACAACTTGCTTGCCAAAATTAAGCTTCCCCAAAACAGAAAATATTTTACTAATATAAGTAAATGCATTTCTATGTTGTGTTTCTGTATCAGGTTATAAATAAACCAACGCAGTTCAGTTCAACCTTCAAACAGTCCTAGGAAAACACAGAGATTAAAATACTTTCCCAGTAAACCACCAGGAGTATTTTTAACCACTACACAATCACAAAAGTTACTTTGCATCTAGTTTTAAACTTGACCTTAACGCTTTGAAAGAGAGACGAGTGAGCTTCAGACGTGCCGAGGCTCCAGCCCCGCCGGCAGCGCCAGAGGATGCCTCGCACTGGGAGATCGCGGCCTCCTGGGGCGGCCCCTTCCCGGGAGGGCAGCGGGCAACAAAGGCCTCTCCGACAGGCGAGCGACGAACGCGAAAACACTTGCTTACCTGGGCGCCAGTCAGCTAGCAAAAACCACTGCCGTCCCAAAAGCCGCTCTGCACTGGTCCTGCAAGGGACGCCGCCAAGCCTCCCCACTGCTGGCTTAGACGTGAGCGGGAGCTAGCCCTTAGATTTTAGGATTTTTTTCTGGAAGCCTGGGAATGGGAGGCAGGGTGAGGCCGTCGGGGAGCCGGGGCTTGTGTGGAAGCCAGGCGGCGCTGCGGGAGGGGCCGAGACGGCCCGCGGGCCCGCACCGCCCCGGGATGCCCGCCCGGCCGAGCCCCGCCGCCGGCGGGGGTGACTCTGCAACCACCGCTCCCCGCGGGCGGGACGGGGCGGTGCGGGGCGGTGCGGGAGCCGGAGTCTGCTCGGCCTCGTTCCCCGCGGAGGGTGCCCGGGCGGCAGCTGCCACCCCGGAAGGCCGCCGAGCCCCGCGCGCCGCCGGAGCAGGGCGGGAGGGCGGGAGGAGGCCAGCAGCTCGGGCCGTCCTGCCCGGGGTCCCCACCCCAGACGCTCACCGAGCCCGGCGGGGCGAAGACACCAGCTCGGACTCCCGGCGGCAAGTTTCTTCGCGGCTCCCGAGGCGGCTGGGCGCCAAGTGGGGCCCGGCTGCAGCCCGCAGCCCTCAGGGCCACCCTGGCCCGCCCACCGGCCGCGGCCCCCTCCCCTTCCCTCCCCTTCCCTCCCCGCCGCGCCGCGCCGTGCTGAGGGGGCACCGCCGCTGCCACTCACCGCCCGCCGCTGGCCGGGCAGGCTTCCGCCGCTGCCGGGCGGGGCCGGCGGGAGGAGGAGGAGACAGAGGCGGGCCGGGCGGGTGGCGGGTAGTGGTGTGGGGGGGTGGGCGCTGCCGGGGCTGCGGAGCCGGCGCAGCCTCCTCCCGGGCAGCGGGCTGCTGCTCGCCGGTGGGGGACGACGGCGAGTGTCTTGACGGAGGCGGCTGGGGCAGGCTTGGGCAGCTCTAAAACAGCGGCGCGGGGTGAGGGGAGGGCGGTGCCCGCCCGCGGGAGAGGGTCCGTGGGGCGGCCGCTGTGGGGCGGCTCTGGCGGGCCGTGGCGGGGGAGGCCCCGAGCTGCCCGAGGTGCGGATAAAGCCCTTCTCCTCAGGTCGGGCCCTGGCTTGTCCTCTGCGGAGCAGGAGGAAGGGCTTGGGCCAGTGTTAGCGATCGGGGGCGCCGGCAGGGCTTGGTGCCCTGTCAGCCGGGGTGGGCTAAACCGGCGCCCCCGAGCCCGGGAGCGGCGCCCCCCCCCGCGGCAGCGTGCCGCCGAAGAGCGCAGCAGGAGCGAAGAGAAGGGAAACAAGGCGCTGACCGAGTGACTGCTCATTCCTAAATGTCCTCTAAGTTAGGGCTCGTACGCCTGTGCTGCTGCCGCGGAAATGGAAAGCTCCTCGGCCCGTTGTGAGCTGTGAACTCAACTGCAAGTGTTGAATTGGTAGTAAACATAACTCTTTTTAGAAGTAATACATGACTTTTTTTGAGCTACTTTAAAATAATAAATCAAGGTCCCTGCACAGTACTTCATGTGAGTAATTTAGTAGTTTAGATTGATCTTCACAAGCTCCAAGTTTGCAGCAGATCATGGGGAGCTACAATATGTTTCATTTTTAAAACGTCAGTTAGATCCCAATTGTTGATGTCACTGCATCTTGGTTTTTTTAATCCCCAAACAAAAATGTGGTCCCAGCATCCTTACTATTTCCTTGCCTTAGAAATCATAACTAAATTCTTCCTTGTACCTAAAATAAGTTTCAACAAATGTGAAGTTAAGCTTCTCTTTACTTCAAATTAAAATAAAATTTAAAACAAATCCAGTTATTTTTAAGAAGATCATTTGCAGTCTGAGTTTAATATGCTATTTTATCAGGAACATACAATGCCTGTGTTGTGTTATCTGGTTGTTTCATTAGACTGACAGTATGACTTAAGTTGGGTATGACAGGCTTCTGCTGCAATCTGCTCCCCCTGCTATTCACATTTGCTTCAAGATCTTATTCTATACAATTGAGTTGATATTTAGTGGGTGTGTTTAACGGATGTAACTTGCTCTGGGAACAGGTGGAAATGAGGGTGGTAGCTGGAAAAGTAACTAAAAAGGAAGTGGAAACTGAAGCCTCCCCTGCTGCTTGTGCCCGCTCCTTTCCAACACAAGGCACAGTCACACGGCATCAGCCATTCCAGAGGAGCTCAGTTCAAGGTTAAAACTGCCGCACTGGCTGCTAACCTGCTTAACAGTGAGAATAGATGTAAAACATATTTTGTGGTTCCTTATGGCTGAGCTTACATGAAAAGACGCGTTACTGCCATTGCTGAACTTGATCAGGTCCTTACTTAAGAAAAGGCCAGCTAAAACTTTGCAGTAAATGAATTGTCACACACACCTTCTATACTCACATACACTTTATATAAATACATATAACATTACTGAGAGTAAGCCAAGCTCAACTATGATGGCAGCTTCCATTGTCAACTCTGGTAACTTCACTTTGGCTTACACTTTATTGCAAATGATTAGTACCCATTTGGCATCATCACAGTTGCCTATTGTTACAGCTACAGGGAAGAAACATGAAGGGCAGTAATAATTCATCACAACATGCTTTTTAATTTCAGTTATGTACTATGACTCATAGCATCAATAGAATGGGCGAGGTTGGAAGGGACCTCTGGAGGTCATCTGCTCCAACCCCCTGCTCATGCAGGGCCACCTACAGCTGGTTGCCCAGGACTGTGTCCAGATGGCTTTTGAGTATCTCCGAGGATGGAGACTCCACGACCTCTCTGGGCAACCTGTGCCCGTGCTCAGTCACCCTCACAGTAAAACAACTTTCCGTGATGTTCAGGCGGACCCTCCTGTATCTCAGCTTGTGCCTGTTGCCTCTGGTGCTGTCACTGGGCAGCAGTGGAAAGAGCCTGGCTCCATCTTCTTTGCACCCTCCCCTCAGGTATCTATACACCTTCACAAGATCCCCCTGAGACGTCTCTTCTCCTGGCTGAAGAGCCCCAGCTCTCTCAGCCTTCCCTCCTAGGGAGAGACGTTTCAGCCCCTTCATCATCTTTGTGGCCCTTTGTCGGACTCTCTCCAGTCTGCCCATGTCTCCGTCGTGCTGGGGAGCGCGGAACTGGACACAGCACTCCAGGCGTGGCCTCACCAGTGCTGGGTAGAGGGGAAGGATCACCTCCCTCCCTCCACCTGCTGGCCACACTCCTATTGCAGCCCAGGATACCAGTAACCTCCTTTGCAGGAAGGGCACATTGCTGCCTCCTGTTCAGCTTGGTGTTCACCAGGGCCCCCAGGCCCTTTTCTGCCAAGCTGCTTTCCAGCTGGGTGGCCCCCAGCACTTACTGGTGCCTGGGGTTGTTCCTCCCCAGGTGCAGAACTTTGCACTTCCCCTTGCTGAACTGCATGTGGTTCCTGTCAGCCCAGATTAAAAAAAAATCCTATTGCAGCAAGGACAAAATAAAAAAGGTTGCAGTTCAGCCAGTTTCTTTTTGCATTAGAGAATCAATAATCCTTTTACAAATATTTTGTAAGTTTACAGAATGATGTTTGTTGACTTTAGCAGGTTTCTGTAAACATTGTTTATTCAAGATAGGATGAAAGGTAGTAGGAATGATTGCCTGATCATCTTAGGTGCAGTACTGAGATATAGGCTGAAATTAACTGCTTTTCCATATAGATCAATGAGTTCTAGGAATATACTTGCACAGGGGCATCTAAGCAACTCATATGTCACCTCTGTTAAACTGCATGTGATAAAACCTGACATTTTCACATTATGTTGTGAAATTTGTATTTCAGTACCTAGGCATGCGTGAGGTATTGAAATGTTTATGAAAAGTCTGTCTCTTAGAAAATTTAATTTGTAACAGCAAAAGACAAGATCATGCTAAGCAACATTTAAATACAACATTTTGTTATTAAATCAATCAATGCAAACTGGTTTTTCTATTAATTAATTTATGTAATATTCATTACAGAAATGAAATCACATTTATAGCATTGCTGGCATACAAGTAGTTTCTCAGTAGTCCAGAGAAAAAACTATTTAATCAAACCAAAACAAAGAGATAAAACAGTGATCATCCAAGAAAAGAGACCTGCATGAAGTATGAATCATTCTGATGAACAGCCTCCAACTCTATGTTTGCCACAACACCTCTGAATAAGACTCCGTTTCTTTAGTCCATGGTTCAATCAGAAACAGATGTGATATAAGTAGTCTGGATGTTTCTGGAATATATTAATCCTAGCAAAAATATTGTCAGCAGTGCTGTTGTAAGAGTAAGAAGAGCTGAAAAATTCAGAGAAATGCCATGTTCGTTTTCAGTAGTTATATACTACGAAAGGAAGTACATTATGAAAATAAAAATATCTGTGTGATGCTAAATGCACTGTATTAAAAGCCATCTCAAAAGTCATCTCTTTTTTTGCCCCACCTCACCAATTAGGGAACAGCTGTTATTTCAAAATAATAGGTTTTGTTGTTTACTCTGTTACACCCATTTTAACAGCATAATTTAATTGATGGAAGTATTACTTCAGCATAAAATTTGTGCAATAAAAGCTCCAGCATACCTCATGAGCAGCTGGGCACTGTTGTTTCATTAGGCTAAGGACCAACCTGAAGATGGATCTTTTTTGGTTTTAATTTTTTTTTTAAGGCAGCGTGAAAAAAGCAGCAGGTATTTTCTGTCAGAGAGAGCTTAATACATTAGGCATACTGAGATGATAGATGTAGAATCTGGAGAATGAACAACGTGATGTCAGCAGCTAAGATGTTAGTGCCATTTGGGATGGATATATGGGAGGAAGAGTTAATAGAGGGCAAGGGTGGGAGCAAATTGAAAGAAAAACACAAGAAATTCGGCACTAAAAGTAGGTAAAAATAGGAACTGAGTTCTGTAAAGATTGGCGATGAAGACTTCTTCCCAGATCTGCATATTAAGTATGCCTTTGTCACCTCAGGGTTGAAGTAGCTTTTGAATAAGTACCTGTTTTCTTGCTCCTAGGTATGTAGGGTGAATGTGAGCATCTTTCCCTGGCCACTGCTCTTTTAACCCCTATTTATTCCACTGTCCTTATGCCAGATACTTGTTGGATGGAAGCACGCATATAGTATTCATCATCATTGCTTTATAGAAAAAAACAACACCGTTATTCTCCCATTAGCTCTCTCAGCTGTGAGGAAAGGGTCCACACTGATGAAAGGACAGAGTGTACCCTCAGCAAGTTCACTGTTCGCTGATGGTACCAAGCTGGGAGGAGTGGCTGATACACCAGCAGGCTGTGCTGCCATCCAGCGAGACCTGGACAGGCTGGAGAGCTGGGCCCAGGGGAACCTCGTGGAATTCAACAAGAGCAAGAATAAGGTCCTGCCCCTGGGGAGGAACAACCCCCTGCACCAGTACAGGCTGGGGGCTGAACTACTGGAAAGCGGCTCTGCTGAGAAGGACCTGGGAGTGCTGGTGGGCAGCAAGCTGACCCTGAGCCAGCACCGTGCCCTTGTGGCCAAGAAGGCCAACGGTATCCTGGGGTGCATCAAAAGGAGTGTGGCCAGCAGGTCGAGAGAGGTTATCCTCCCCCTCTACTCTGCCCTAGTGAGACCACCAGAGGTCCCTTCTAACCCCCACCATTTGGTGATTCTGTGATTTTTCTTTTCATGAATACCTACAGTATAGGTGACCTACGTGGCATCAGATGTTCAATTTTGCACTTATTTCTCAGCTATCTTTTCCAATCACGGACATACACTGTGAAAAAGGAAAAGGTTTTAAAAATGGGCACAGATACAACCAGTAGCCACACAAGATATAATTAAATAAGGCTGTGAAGGTCTGACACAGCAGCTATTGGGAGGTAAGTCCTGGGTTGGCTGCATTACCTGGAGCAGGTAAAGGGGAGCGTGCTCCTCTTTTACTTCCTTGAATATTCTCAATTTGTTCTTTGCACAACTTCACTCTGAGACAGCTACTGATTTAATTGGTAATCCACAATCTAAATGGGACTTGGCTGTCTAACACCTGCACCTGCAGCTGAACCAAAGTGGTACTTGCTCTATTCTGCTACAGACTAGAGGAAACAGGGTACTTTTCCTAGAGGGAAGGAACATTAGCTCAAATCTTTAAACACACACAAAAAAGCAACAAGTATCAATAAAGTTTGGAACTCTATCTTGAATCAGTTTGATGTTACCAGAGATGGAATTTGGTCTAAAATTAAATTTGACATATTTAAACACTGAGAATTTCTCTCCCTACAGTTCGTAAATAGTTTGTAAGTAACTGAGGTTGCACTGAGGAGCACCATGCCTCCCCCCAACCAACATATTTAACCCAGGTGAGTTTGCATCAACCTTTCAAATTGCCAAGTATGCCACAGATTTTGTCCTGTGAATCGATCCATTAGTGTTCTTTCATTTGCAAGTCAAGCATAAACTTTTGTTCACAGTGACCTCTAGCGTGAATAAATGAAACAATTTAGTGCAATCCAAGGTAGTGCATGTAGAACATTGGATGTGTTGATACTGTTACCTGTTTAAGGGGACACGTATGTGTACCATCTCTTTGACTACATAACAGACTGCTTTATGGATTAAACAAGACATGAAAACATGAACAGGAAACTGGAAAACCAAAAACATTCCCTCAGCCACACTAAATAATTTAAAGATCTTTCATGATTTCTGTGTAATTTTGTATAGACTTTTTTTAATCAAAAACCCCATGCATGGTTAGGTAATTTCCAGTGTTCCCAAGTGCCAGAAGTTGCTTTTACTTTCTGAAGTTCCCATTTAGCTCTAGAATTAGCTAATTCAGTCCATGACTATTATGAATTAAAGCTATAAGCATCTTCCCACATTTCAGGAGGAAATAATTTTTGGCACACCTTGGCACTATTTGGACAAATAGAAATGACCATTTCTTTGTCAGACAAGTTCACATGGCTTGAAATACAAAGCGTTAATAATTTGCAAAGGATACTACAAAAAATCTTCTACAAACTACTTTCAGTCCTTTCCAGGGTTCCATCTGCTATACAGCAGCAAACATAGACCTGTTGTTCCCCATCCACCAAACATCACATATAAATTGCTCTCTGAAAAACTGAGTTGCTGTATATCAGTTTCAGGCACATTTAATGTAAAAGATTCCGTATTAGGGATTCTGCAGAATTTAATTAAGGTTTTAAAAATATGCAAAACTGTCACATTGACAATTAAATTTCTGACAGAAAATATATGCTATTAGTCCTATGCATGTCAGATCAAATTCTGTCATATTGCGGCTTTCAGTGTTTTAGTCAGGAAGCTTTTGTAGAGTCGTATTAGTCATTTAAGTTTGAAATAATATTTATGTCAATATTGCTATCTCCAAATCTCACTGCTTCCTGCCTAAAACACTGGCCACTTATTTCAAAGCTTTGAATACAGCACATTGACAGAAATGTTAAAAGAGAGTGAAGTGTTAAGTAATTATTAAATAGAGAATTTCAGAATTATTACCTGCAGAGTTTCCATTATTCATTGTCAGTTACATAAAATAATCAAGAGAAAGGGTTCAGTCAGTTTGAAATGCAGATTTAAACCTCTGTTTTTTGTCCACTAGGTTCTTATCTTCCCCAAACCTTTTACATACAATTTTTCTACTACACATTTCACTATGCTTATTCAGATTTTATTTATATATGCCAGTACTCCAATCCTGTTGATTAACCTCAAAGGCAGTGGAATTTACTGACTTTATCAATGACTTTACCTGACATTAAAAGAAGTGCAGGGGCAGGTTGCAGCTCTTTAATAATGCTGTTTTGTCATAGCAAATGCAGTCATCTAATTATTCTCTCGGTGACAAATGTAGCTAGTCTGTATTCTCCAGGATGGCCTTGGTCAGCTTGAGCCGTTTCAACACCTCCACAATCCTGTCTCTAATTACGAAGTTACACTCACAAGGCTCCCACCAGGTGGCAATAACACTCTTCATTCTTTAAAGCACTTGCTATATTTTAGGTGGTAGAAATGTTGTTATGTACTAATTAGAAGGAAAAAATCGTGAATTATAATAATGTGAAGGTGACAGAAAATTATTTTCCTGAACTCACAAGGTACAAGCACTTAAAAAAGTGATTTGTAAGTGGGAACAGGCTGCAGTGTGCTGGGCAATATCCGTTGTTAGGTTCTTAACATCTATTTCAATATAAACACAAGTAATATACTTGGTTCCTGAGAAACTGAAATTGTTTAAATTTGCCTTTTGCTGAAACTGCAGAGAGCAGACAGTATGAAATACTAATTTACTAGTGGGAGCTTTAACCTCAGACATCTCACAATCTTAGCTCAAATTTAGACTGAACAAATTCACACCTTCAGCTACAAATTAAATGCTCTTTTTAATCTAGATATATTTCTGTACGTGTTGTACAACTGCTATATTCCTATCCTGTATTTCTGGAGGAGATAATATTTACACATATGCACTATAAGAGTCCCATTTGCCAGAAGTGGTGGACTTGCTGTGCAGTCACTTTTCAGATGCTCTGCACATGGTCAGCAATCTTTGTACAACATGTTACAAACTCCACCTGCAGAGCTGTGCATCTGCTTAGACCAGGAGTACGAGTTCCACATACTCAGGGTTTCCAGATTTATTGCAGCCCAGTTAGAGTTACTGGTCTGATAGCACACAAAAAAGTCCTTGACCAGTGAGAAAAATCCTCAAATTTCTCCAAGAAAAGTTTCCAGGAAGAAGAATAGGGCATGTCTGAGGAACTCAAAAGAGAGATCCATTGTGGTATCTCAAAACGAGCCACACAATAGTTACCTGACTCTTCAGTGTCTGGTCATGCACAGGCATGCAGTGTGCTCAATTATCTTCTTGCGTTCCCTAAGATAATACACGACAAGACTTAAGTGCCCGAAATGGTCTTCACAAGGGATGAAGAGGACAGCATCTAATCAGTCAAGTAGAAAGTTCTAAGTAAGGTGGTGGAGACAAACACTACAAACTTTCTCACACAGAGGAAACAGTTTAGAACAAACACCTGTTTCTGCTCAAACAATACAACCTATGGTAGTTTTTAAGAACTGAGGTCATCTTGTGTACTTTGCATGCAGTTCTTTTGTACATTTTCATCAGCAGAACTCTATGTTCTGGCAATACCCATAATTTAATAATTTCCACAAATCATATGCAAGTACAATAATTTTTCCTGCTACCTCATGTAGAGGTGTACATACACAAAGTTTCACAAGTATTTCCAAACCATTTCACTGTAACCTCAGAAACCAGAACTGGTCAGAACCCTTTCTTACACATTCTGAATTTTTAACCTATTGCCGCTTGCGTGATCACATAAACCACCCATTTTCATTTTTTTCCCAAAATGCTTGCAGTTGACATAATGAAAAAGTTGCTGTAGGAAAAGTTGTTAGCAACATAGGCATTATTTTTTTTCTACTGTGATTATATAGAAGTTGAAATTGCAGAGGAAAGTAATTTATAACATTGGTTGAAATAGAACAATGCCTTTGGTTCAGGAAAATGTTAAGTGATTTCAAGTTACTGCCTTTGATGTAACAGCTTATGAAACATAACTGCTAGTTTTATCTGAGTATATCATGAAACATCCATAAACCTAAAAAATTGTATTTAATATGCAATTTAATACCCGTTTTAGTTTTAATGTGTTTCTAATAGGTTATTGGAAGAAAAGCCTTTGAAAACAAATAGCTAAGACAAAAAAGCTGCAAAAATTATTCTTGAAAAAGAATGTGAGTTACGTTTTCCTTTCTTTTTGAGTTCACTGTAAAAAAAACCAAGTCTAAACCATGATTTGAATAGGCAATGTTGTGTGCAGAAGTAAAAACTTTACTGCCTTCTATATTCTTGAATAGTCCAGTAATATTAAGACACATTCTGTTTCAATGGGTGGAATCATTCAAGTATAGGAAAATTCCAGCTGCAGAAGTTCACTACAACTTCAAACCATCATATACAACAACACTTTTAAATATCTAAGGGACATTCTCAACTAAATAGGCATAAATAGGCTTCACTAGGAATGCCTAATAATGATGTAACTAATTCACTGAAATAAGGCTTATAGTGATAATAAATAAATAGATAGATGGATAGATAGATAGATCAACAGATAGATAAATAATAGTGCTTATAGTGATAATAAATATCCCCAAATCGCTGAAGTCAGGTATATATTATCATAGACCTAATATTGTCCAATCTGGGGTGCTGCATTAATGCTCTTATTTTGCTTACTCACAGAACACTCTTTCTTTTTTCCCCCCCTTTTTTAGGAATACCATTTACAATGCAAAACAATTAAGAATAAGAGTAGAAAAAACACCTTCAGCCAGATTTTGAATCAGGGACAATTTAACCCTCAGGATGCCAGAGCAGAATACAGGTCACAAATAGCAGCTGCAGGTCCCTTTTGATGATACAATTGTTCTATGTGACAAAATAAGGTCTGTGCAACTGCACTCTCAAGACCATGCTATTCTGCACTCTTACATATGTCCGTATCTAGATATATAAATACTTTGCATCTACAGGACATAGAGGACATAGTAAAATACTACATACATACCTGAATTTTATCCTTCTTTCACACTATTCAACCACCAATTCTAATGCAAATGAAGTAGTTTTCCTACCACTGTCCTGCTTCAGGAATGGTGCCCCAAAAGCAGGAGGCAGCCTTCATTGAGTGTCACTGGTGGTGGAGTGTTGGTAGCAAAAACTACATGGAGAAGGAATGATGTTCCTCATACTTCTCTTCAGTAATTTCTGGCATGTATTTCTTGCCCCATTCATCCTAATTCCCTGCAAAAATCTCTTGTCCACTTATTTCCTAATGATATTTTCTACTTTATGTATACCATCTCCCTTCACTTTACCTGCCCCACTTCCAACACACTCATGCATGTAGAAATATGTCACTGTCTACATCATTTCTGGATCCAAGCAGACACTAGTATCACTAGTAGCACACTGATGCAATTTGTGCCTGAAATTTACACACTTTCTGATGCAAATTTCCTTTGTATATTTGGCATAGTTGATCTACGAAGCAGATTAACAGCCCCTGGATAAAAGACAGTTGATTTACCACATACATTGTTTATAAAGTCATGATATTCCAATTTAATTCTATTTTTTTCTTCTTCTTTGTACTCAGTTCCTCATTAATCATCTGGTTTACCAGAATTTTGGGCTGCCCAGTATGCAGTAAACACTCTCATGATTAGTGCTGAATCAGTCAGACACTAGCAAATTCTTTTGTTTGGCACACTGTACACAAAAAATATGTTTTTTTCCTCACTGAATTGTAAGGCCATATTTGTTCTGCTGTATGCTTTAGGTCTTTCTAGCATTAATGTTTGCCCAGATTCTCATTACAGATATATGACTCAGACTGCTTTTTCCCCAGGTATACTGGTGTTTCAAAGATGAGTCTTTTGTCATACCTTTTTGTCCATGCAGTTATTCTCTTTGAGTTTCATGTACTTCTTTCCTCTTGATGTTCCTGAATTACTGCATTCCTGAATTATTCCTAAAATTAGGATGAATGTCTCTATTAAATAAAGCTTATTAAAGCTTAGATGAGACTAAGAAAGCCATCGACACTTAAAATATCTCCCCACCAAATGTTAGTTTTCTATGTGTTTTGATTAGAAATGAACAACAAAACGTCGTACCACAAAGCCTTGGAAGATGGAAAATACTGCAAGACTTTGGGAAAGAGATAAATACTGTCATACATCTCCAAAATGTTCTGGAACCTGAGAGATGGCATATTCAGGATGGCAGTGCACCCCTGCTGTGTTCACTGTGCATATAAGCTGTCAGTGTGACATATGGCTGTGAATCCTGCTCTATATGAACGCTATATGTCCTGGCCTTGTCAAGGTGTAGAATTTTTCCAGTATCAGTGTGTTGAGCTGGCTTAAGATAGGGCTGTGTAAAGAAAACAAGGATTCAGCAATAGTTTCAGACCAAGCAAACATCATGAACAAATGAAGGACAGGCGGATTTCAGCCTCCAGGCTCAAATAACAACTGTTCTAACAGTTGGGAGCTGGAAAGAATTGAGTAAGTTTAGAAAGAGTCAAAGCCATTTTTAGCTGGTTAAAAGGCAGCACGCATAGAAAAGAGCTAGGAATATTTTTAAAATTACTTGATTTCTTCATAAACTGTACTTCTTGATCAAAACAAGTTGCTATGGATCAAGCAATATTTGGTAGGATGAGAAATTCTGAGAGAGAAGTCTGCAGGAAGAACTGGCAGGGAGCTAGGTAGACTCTCCTAAAATGGAAGAGGGTGAAAAAAGTGGTAAGAAACATGTCTGTGTTTTATTGTTTCAGAACACAGATTCTTGCAATTTTTTAGTTAACAATGATCTATTATTAGGAGAATATTTGATAACTGTTTGCCAATTTAATTGCCCCAGAAGAAAGAAAACTGTAGATTAGGTGAGGTAAGTCATAGCCGATTCAGTATAGATTGCATTGTGCATCCACTTATGAACACAGGAAAAAGAAATCATCTTGACAGACATATACTATTTGAGATCACAGTCCTGAACAACTGGACTTTGAAAAACCAATCAGCTTGAGAGAAGATTTCTGATACTTCAAACAGACATAAGCTTTTGTTAGTTATGTGACGTCTTTTAAATGACCTCAAGTTTCTTTTCTCGTTGTTCTGAACAGCCTGGTGTTAATGCACTGGAAGGCTCTCAGAAGTCTTAACAGGTTTTAGAAGCTTTTGTAATCTTAAATATGATTTGTAGTTGTAACTTTAGTAATAATAAAAGAGAAGATTTATCACAGAAAAATGGCTTATTATCATTCAGTATTTGCAGATGAAACTGAAACAACCCAAGAAATGTGTCTGAAGTTTCACTCCTTAAAAAGAATTTCTAAGTAACTTGAGCCACAAAATCTGTTTTCACCTCAAAATGTTGATTTCTAAAACTGAATAAAAGCTGCTTAGCTTGAAGAGATAGATGACGGTTCAAGAAAATTAATAATACTTTAATTGTTGGCTCCTAATCTGATTCTTTCATGGTAGTTCAAACTTCCAATCAATGCAAAAAACCCCATTATTAGTTCTTTGTTTCTATTAAAAGCATTAGGTTGGTAACTTGATAATTTCTTCAGAGAAACAGTGAATTCTGGATAATGTTAGCAGAAGTTAGAGGAAAAGGGACTTCAATTTTTCATTCATTAATGGCAAATGTATGAACACATTCATCAAGATCAACATGGAAACAGCAGTAAGACTAGCAATAGCAAAATGTGAGGTTTGGAAAAGCAGAGACTGATCTGTGAGTTAAATAAATCATTATAGTCTTACTTTTGCCATTAAATTTAGCTATGCCTGTGCTGAGGTTGGCATAACTGGAGGATGTTCTACAACGTGGAATGAAAAGGGTACCACACAACCATGGTAGACGAGGTAGCTATCACTAAAACAGACATCCATACAGTCTAATTTTGTGTAGCAGACTTCTATGAGGACTGAGGAAGAAATATTTCCTGCATTTTAGTGTGCAGCACAGCATCAGCAGAATAATTCTGCAGCCACAGGTTATTCTTTAGATCTGCTGCTGTGGGACAGAGGGAGTACTTAATTCCTAACATATTAATAAATTTAGTTGCTCTTGAAAAATGTGGTGCTCTTGAAAAATGTGGGGCTGTAGTGCAGAACAAGACCATGAGCTAGCAATGTACTGCTGTGGCAAAGAAGGTTAGTGGTATGTTGGGCTGCATTAGAAGGAGCTTTGCCAGCAGGTGGAAGGAGGTGATCCTGCTCAGCACTGGTGAGGTGTGAGGCCACACCTGGAGTGCTGTGTCCCACTCTGGGCTCTCCAGTGAATGGCAACAAAGATGGGACGAGAACATCTCTCATATGAGGGGAGGCTGAAAGAGCTGGAGCTGTTTAGTCTAGAGAAAAGAAGGTTCAGGGTCATCTTATCAACGTTTAGAAATATCTGATGGAAGGATATAAAGAAGGCAGACCCTTCTCAGTGGTGCCCAAGAGGCAATGAGCACAAACTGAAACATATGAGGTTCCCTTTGGAAGTTTCTCAACTCTTTTGTTTTCAGTTCCTGAATTTATGTGGTTAATATTCTTTGAATCTACTGAAAGAAATGGGGTCTAAGTGCCAGCTACTTGATGCACATGATAGATCATAGAATAGAATCATAGAATCATTAAGGTTGGAAAAGACCTCTAGGATCATCAAGTCCAACCGTCAACCCAATACGACCATGTCTTCTAAACCATGCTCTGAAGTGCCATGTCTACACGTCTTTTGAACACCTCCAGGGATGGTGACTCCACCACCTCTCTGGGCAGCCTGTTCCAATGCCTGACCACTCTTTCAGTAAAGAAATTCTTCCTAATGTCCAATCTAAACCTCCCCTGACACAGCTTGAAGCCGTTTCCTCTCATTCTATCACTAGTACCTTGGGAGAAGAGACCAACACCCACCTCACTACAACCTCCTTTCAGGTAGTCTTAGAGAGCAATAAAGTCTCCCCTCGGCCTCCTCCAGACTGAACAGTCCCAGTTCCCTCAGCCACTTTTCATCAGACCTGCTCTCCAGACCCTTCACCAGCTTCGCTGCCCTTCTCTGGACACGCTCCAGCACCTCAATGTCCTTCTTGTCCTGAGAGGCCCAAAACTGAAAGCAATATTCAAGGTGTGTCCTCACCAGTGCCGAGTGCAGGGGCACGATCACTTCCCTACTCCTGCTGGCCATGCTATTCCTGATACAAAATGTGATCTACAATAAAGATATAATGCATGTGATCGCACAAAATGCACTGCCAAGTTAGGTATCTTAGCCTGCATAAGGGAAAAAAATCACTTAAATATTATAAAAGCAGTTCTGTAAAGTACTGCTTTCCTGTAAGGTGCTCTTTTGCTATGAGGAGACCTGAAAAAAACCCCACAAACCCCAAAACAAAAAACCCCACCACCATTTATATGTCCAACAAAATAGGTCATTGTTTCATTCCCCTGTTTAGATTAAAAAAAGAGCAGAATGGTGAAGACCAAAGGTATTTAGTAAAGCTGGAAGCTAGTATCCAGTAAATAACACATAATTCAGACCCATTAGTTGCTGATAAGGGAAAATTGCCACCAAGGGTTGCAGAGACACTACACTGAACAGAAACAAGTACACAGCTAATGCTTTTAAGACCTTTGAGAAATCCTGATTCCCCAGATGAGAAGGAACTTTTTATGTGATGGGACTTTGCAAACGTATTTAATACAGGTGCATATGCTCAATAACTCACGTTGCTATTGCACGTCCATTTCATAGATGTGCATACACAGAACCCCTTTGTCCTCTTACTCTCCAGATTCAAACACTCTCAGAGGATGAAAGAAGACAAGCTATGTTTAACTTCTACCCCCATTGCTCTGTTATAAGGGAATATTTTTCCTAGAGATACACCATTCATCCCTTCTTTTCTCTTTGGAGTTCCCTTCGTCAATATTTAAGGGAGTTTCTTGAGAATTTCAGTCTGAGCAGCTTTGTTCTGCAGTAATGTTTCTCCCTTCATAATGAGAGGACCAGGACTGTCTCCTTATCTGCCAAGAGTTGCATGTAACATCTCTATAATGAGTGCAAGCATACCCTAACTAGGGTTGGAATCAGCTGAGAACACAAGGTGGGTTATCAGCAGACATACAGATCTGAAGTTGAATGCTTCCTCAGCGATGAAGGAAACCTTGACAGTTACCTGAATGTATGGTGAAGATTTATAGCTGAGACAAATAAACTGAGAACAATGCAAGTGAAAAATGAATCTATCACAATAAAGAAGCGCAGCCAGGAAATCCATATTCCCCTTAAGCAGGCCAGAGCAATGAGCTCAGTAAGCCACATTAACTGCATCTCATACATGGCAAGGCACCAAGTTTCTTGGGAGAGACTGCCATCGGGACTGAAGTGCTGCCTTGCCTCAGGCCTCACATTTGCCATTTTCTATAGCTCTGTTTCTCTGTCTGCAAGAGCTACGTAACTGCCTGTCTGAAGGACCTTATGAATTGTTAAATAAGGCAAAGATTTAGAGAAAGTTACTATTGTTTATTAGGCAAAGTGATACACCTGGAGAAAATGCCATCTAAGGTTGTAGACACACAAACTGTCCAGGTATTACGAAACATTTCAAAATTTGGAAGATATTAAACACTAACAAAAACCTATCTAAAAACTAACCTAATGTTTTTAGTTAAGCACTTACTTGTACTTACATCTGTCCCCATTTAAATTGTTCATACTAGGAATACATAATTTAACATTAAAGATTAGAGACTAGATTTTTTTGTACCTCCCCCTCCTGCAAAGAAACCCCAAAGACAAACAGCTATACAGAACAGTGATCCCTTCACAAAGAGCTTAATAAGATAAAAGCTCCAATGACAAAGAAATTAGGATGAAAATAAAGGCAAAAAACCACAGCATATATACCTAAAAGGACAGGAGTACGTGGCAAAGGCAAGTATAATTGTGGTCTCTTCTAATATTGGGCTTTTTACCTTTGTATTACTAATATCCTTTATCTTAGGTCCATGTATATTTAAGCAAATGCTTACAAAAACTCATCAAGGTAACATCAGCTATCTGGCTTTTAACATGTGCCATCTATTCCTCTCCACTGCTGTGAAATGCAGTTTTAATGCACTTGCATCAGTCACAGGTATAGCAAGAGATACTCTTCTGAGATACGCTTCCTAGAAATACTGCTCCTGGTGACCAAAGAAATCATGCAGTTCTGACTTTAATGAAAAGGAACGTGAGCACATTTTCAACATACAACATATTCTGCAGTTCCTTGTTTTCATTTCCCTGGTTTTCCTCAATATATTAATCAGAAGATACCATTATATTCTGTACTGAATGCAGAATTCAGATGTGCTTTTCACTGAAGGAGATTACATAGCTTCCTCAATGGAATTAGAATTTATCAATATAGCTTAAAACAATCAAAATACAACATTTTGCACAGCTTGCTACTGAGGACAGTCTTCAGTCAGTTACCTGCTGACCTTGTTAACTGCAAAGGGAACTACTGAAAAAGATCATTGTGTGATTACAGAAACACAGGACTGGAAGAGATTCAAAACCAATCCTCGACTACTTCTCCCCGTCTTAATGCAGGATCCACTTCTCTGCTGGAATTCATCCAGGAAAGTTTAAACAAAATGACTCTTCATTTTCAAAGACAATCTGCTACAGTTCTTCGCTTATTTTACCATTACAATGATTCCAATAGATTGCAAAAAAATACAAGGTGGAATTTAGTAGGAACACATATAGGATGTTACATTTTATACAGCTAACCTATGATCTAGGATAGGTCAGTAACAGGATGGATCAAGAAGGCAACTCAGGATGAATATCTGGCTAGGTAGCAGTACCTTGGGGATTACATTAGATTAAAAAAAAGATAAATCAAGAATGTAATTCTATTTCAGATAAAGGCAAGTGCCATCGTGCCATGTAAGGCATACAGGAGGTAATCCTTTCTCTACTGAGGATTGTAAGGCCACACTTCAAAACCCAGGTCATCCTTTGGAAAGGGGTGAATCATGTACAGAAAGCCTAGAGGAGAGCGGTGAGTCATCAAAAACCTAGAAGGTATTTAGGAAAAAAGGTGGAAAAATCAGTCTTTCAGCCTTAGCAAAGAAGATACTTCAAAATATGCAAAATCTTCTGCAAAGAGAATGCTTTTAGTGCTCAAGGGGGATAGAACAGGTAGTAATAACTTGCAGCAATGGAGATTTAGATTAGACATTAAAACTTTACAATAACACTGAAGTAGACCATCTGTACAACCATCATCAGAAGGTTTTTTTAAGAGGAGGTGATATAAACTTCTGTAAGGAATATCCAGGTATTAGGAATAATGCCTTGGATAACAAGATAGTTCAGATAATTTATCAAAATTTCATCCAGCTCTGACATTTTTGTCAACATTCCTTTATTCTTCAAGTGTAAATAGTTTCTCAGCTTACCACAAAGGGTGTTCACTTTGTGAACTGCTCTTCTTTTAAAGAAGGTTTGAGAAGCTTCAGAATGTTGACGTGTTCAACTCCATTTGAATTTTGCAATATATCATTTTTAAAAGGTATGGTATTTAGAATATTCCCTTATTATTTGCTATTTGAGTTAATCTCACTAAGTTAACCTAAAAAAGGTTTTCTGCTGGACACGGCTGAGACCACTGATCACCCAGAGTCTTGTTCATTTTAGTAAGAGCCAAATTTGGATATCTGATCAGCATGATGCTCTGCTTGCTCGAAACATTGCTTAGCTATCACAGTGGTTGACAATATTCACAGTTACGAATTTAAAAGCCAGCAATACATTTCTCTTATTTTTTATACTTTCGTTGACATATAATGTGAATTATTGCATTAATTAATCTTCATACAGTAAGAGATCAGCTGTTTACACATTTTCTGTGACATGTGGTTTTAAGATATAACTTTCAATACCAGAGTGGGGAGAAGAGACAAATCTTCAAGAAACTCTTGGGACACTGGATTAAAAAAGAAATGGACCAATTTAATTCTTAATTTAGCTTTTCTTTACTTACCTTAACCTCAACCTGAACTTCTTTGGTCGACTAAGAGGGAGCTGGGAAGATGTAGCAATTCTTAAATTTTTAAAAAAGATATATATCAAAACTAAAAGATTATTTCATTAAAATGCAATTTGAGATTAATAGAATTTTCTAGGCTACAGATTTTTAACTCACCTAATCTTTCCTCTGGGCCATTTTCAAAGTCTTTAGAATATGCAAAGATTTTTATGGTTAGGGCCCAAGCCACTTGAAACGATTATAAAAGAATACACTCTAACAGGGCAAGTTACCTAAATAATTCTATACTGCCAAACCCTTTGATAGGTACACAAAGAACCGAAAATTCCTGTGGAGGTTTCATTTCATTTTCGCTTTAGGCCAGAGACCACTTCTGTTCTGAAGCAGAGACATACTTTACTATTACCAATTTTATTTATTACTAATAATTTGCTAATACACTCCCTCACAACCAGCACTGCATAGCTTTTTATATACACTGTGTCCAACTCACTCCATTTGAGCAAGAGTGGCGTCTCTAGGGGATAGGCAGGCTAAGTTCCAAACGCAGTTGCACAAACAGCTTAAATAAAAAAAATATAAGCTAGGGAAATTATGCAGAAATTCTGAGCACTTTCTGGGTGCTTTGCCAGATTTACCTGGCTTTACCAGATTAGACCAATTTTGTACACTGAACTCTGGGGTATTGACAAACAGTATTCTGTTTGCTTGTTTTTTTTCTGCAATCCCCTTAGATGGGCTTTGGGAAATTGGAAAGACTGTAAAGAAGGTGAATCAATTTGCATACAATACCTGCAGCATAAATTTGTCATCTCAGCAGCCCTCTCCTTTTGAAGCAAATCATGAAACATAACCAAAGGAAGAGCCACAGACAGAAACCCCCATGTTACGAAGTACTGTGGCTAGAGCCAGCCTCGGGTGCCCCCATGGAGGCTAACCAAGCTGCTTTCAGAAGCAGCATAGCCATTAGCCCAACCAGCTGTGACCTAACCAGCTCACAAACAGTACTAAGTTAGGGATCTCATCCGTTCAGTCAGCCTTGATCACTGACTTTGCTCAGTTATATATTCTTTGTACCTTCTCATAGCCTAGCTTACATATACTTTCTACTATCATGTTCCTGCTTGATCTGTTTGACCCCACTACTACATTACCATGGCTAGACAGCTGTTGACTGGACCTTTTTCAAACTGTTATATGTAAAATATCATCTTGTGGGAGTCCTCACCATAATATTTTCATACTATTGCTCTTTAACTTGGCCTGCAATTACACAGCTTGCTTAAATTTTGTTTGACATGCATCTATGTTGTTTCTTATTCTTTATTTGCAGTGTGATTCCCCCCTCCACTATAAAATGACAGTGGCAATCTATGTCAGCATATATTGCAGTTGGACTAGATGATGCCTGTAGGTCCTTTCCAATGGAACGATACTATTCTATTCTATTCTATTCTATTCTATTCTATTCTATTCTATTCTATTCTATTCTATTCTATTCTATTCTATTCTATTCTATTCTATTCTATTCTAATTATTCAGTGGCATACACTATATCCATCCTTTTTTGTTATATCAAATACATACCTTTTGATCAGTCTTAATTTTTCTCAATTCCAGCTGCTAATACAATATCTTGAAGTGCCCAGGACAGAAAACTACTGGGATAGCTGCCAAATTTTCAAGTTCTGGGAAGCATTTTTCTGAAGCCATCTCAAGAAAAGAGGGATAAAAAGACCCTTATGGTGTTAAAAGCTCACCAAAACTTGTTTCTGGCCATACGAAAATACAAAAACACCCTGTGTTTTTTTGGATAGAAGTCTGTGTTGACACAATCTTAATTACTTGAGTTGTTACTGAACTCTGGGCAGTGTACTTTAAGACGTTAATTGATTTTGCACCTTTTCCTAAGGACAAACATTGAAAAGACAGAGCTAATATCATTAACCCTGTCTAAACGTTCTGCTTCTTGCAGCCTCTTTTATTGAACATAGGTCAAATTGTCTTTAAAGTGGTTTCAGGAGATCAGAACTTTATGGGCAATTAATAAACTTTTTTTTTTTCTCTTACTGTAAGATTAGTTATATCATATACAATTAATTCTTAAACTTGAAGAAATATTTTTATTTTCCTCTGTTGCAAATTAACCTGTCACTTAACAGACATTAAATATGCTTTTATTAAGTACAAAAGCATCCAAGTTCTGCACCACCAAGTAATCTACAGACAGCTAGGAAAAACTTCGGTTATTTTGCCTTTAAGCATTTAAAAGAATATGATTAATATAGGTGTAATTTCAGTATCTTCACTGATAAATTTAATGCTAGTGCACCCCAAGGATGAGTAATGAAGTGCCAATTTAATCTTCCACAGGGTATAACTCACTGATTCTAGTATCTTCTCCTTTGGATAGCAGCTGGTTCTATCCAATTTCTACCTCTAAAGAAAAAACGACATTCAAGATCCAAAGTCCTACGCTGTCTTTAAAGAGAGCTGCTTTCTGGTGAGAAACAGCAGACCTTGCAGATCTCCTATGCTCAATTACACCCTAGTTTCCAAAGATGTACAAATACTTGGATCCTCTCCTCTTTTAATAGGAAAAAGGGAAGGAATTTATCAGGCTGTCTATTAATTTCCCTATCACCCTTTCTTTCTTCACAAAGAGTAACTTTATGACAGCAACCTCTTTTCATTCTATAAGAAAGGTACATCTAAGGGAATCCCTCAATATGCCCCAAAACAAAGACCTTGCTGTTTTCTGCACAGCAGAAGTAAAATATTTCTCAGTGTTGCATACTGATTGAAGATTTATATCAGTGTGCATAACAGAAGCCATGATATTTCTTAATGAACACTTCCAACTAGCTGCTGTCCTCTGAAATGTTGCATAACTTTGTATTACGTCCTGACTGCCTGCAGCTTTGAATACACAGATACAGGAAAAACACATCTATTTTGTAATCACATAAACTGCTGTGGAAGTACTAAAATCTTCAATATGATTAAATTCTGATATTAATTGAATGATTAATAAAGCATCTTTTCTTTTCATTCTTCCATTGCACTTGAAGTTTCTATTACAGATATGCTACAACTCAGAGTTGCCAAATATATATAATATTATCAATATATATAATCTAAAATATTATAATAGGATCTTGTCTTTAGAAAGTTGAGGTGGCCATTAAACAACTCAACCTTAAAAAGAAAGAATAAGAATCATGAAAAGAAAAACAGGTGCACCGAATTTTCATGTTTTTAACAGCCATGTTTAGCAGCTTTTTTCCAACACAGCTCTGAATAGCTCAGTGCATTATGTACTAAAGCAAGCGTGAGTGAACCACAGGCACACATCCTCAGAGAATTCCTTTTAAGAAGTATAATGGCTGTTATTTTTACCCTTTTAATCCCTAGCCACTCCTTATTACGGCTAATCATCTCAACATATGCATTAAAGACAGCTATACAGGTAGCACTGGAAATCAATTGCCATCCAAAGCCCTAGTGCTTACTTCTGTATCAGCATCTTTGACCAAACGTGGGTTAATATATTGTAAATCTTCATTTTTCCCCTTTGTTTTAACAAGTCAAATGCTTTATTCCCATATTCCACAGCATAGTCATTAACTTAATCTATTTATATTGTAATTTTTAATTTGATATGTGACTGCACAGCAAGGTAGCTTTTAACCAAGTCAGCTGCACATAAAGCCTATAATAAATCCTAATTTTAGGGTGTATATTCCCAGAAGACTCTTCCCCTTCTGTTAAGGAAAAAGTGACTTCTCAAAAACAGGTGCAAGAAAAAATTAAAAGTGCATACATATCCATGCAGCCACATGCCCACACACAAAAGGAATATTGTACAACCTACTCTGTGCAATACAGAAATGTAACTTATGATTGTTAAAACTACATTTGGAAGAGAACATATTTCAACCCTTAATTGCAGTCTGATTCCTTTGGCTGCTATTGATAACCATGCACAGTAAGTATTCCCTATTAAAAGCACGTGCTTGTAACACATGCTATTTCTGAATATTCTGCCAACAACCACCTATGGCAGAACACGTCAGTAGGGTGAGGGGGAAGAACATCTCCAAGAAGATATACCGCAACTTGTCATATCAACGTTTCTACCATTTGTAAAAAGATTTGATTCTGACAAAATGTGTGTTATAGAAAGAATTTGTTCAATGCGCTGGAGGCTGTAGGCAGTTTCTGCCCTTGGCCCAAGTGAACGGTGCCCCCCACCAGTTACAGTACTGTCCTATGAACTGTGGACACCAGCACCAGTTGCCCTTTTGGTTCAGCAGATAGATACAAATTCTGGTTTGAAATGCAAGAGGATGGTAGGCAATGGGGGTTTTGTGTGTGTTAATGCCGCTATCAATTCTATACAGGACTGCACAGCAAGACAGGCTCTCCAGGGGTATGTAAGTAGTGCCTCTGCTCTGGGGCCAAGGTAGCCTTGACAGAGATTCACCTGCAGTGCCGAGAGGGAGCCCAGGCATCCCATACACAGACACTTAGCAGGCCAGCTCTCTCATCAAAACACATCTCAACTACTACGGAAAATCAGGTCAGCTCTTCCTAGCAATCTTGAATCTGAATAAACAGTATTTTAAAAAAATTTAAATGAATATAAAAACATCACTGTTTTAAATGAAAATCCACTGCAAGTTTCACCATGCTGCAATAATTTAGAAGCATAAACCTCATTCTGTTTCAATGACTCTGAATCTCCCAGGCTTTCTGAAATGGATCTCTTGAGTCCAACTTTTTTAGAAAAATCATTCCCATAAAAGATCACACCCAAATCCTTTAAAGTAGATAATTAGAGTCTACTTGAAGTTCCCCCTAAGAGTAGTTAAATTTTCCTTTCCTGTCCTGAGCAGTATTAACATGAATAATAATTAGTCCCGAGCAGTGAGAAGTTTTAAATATGGCCATATATTGTACATAATGGCTGTAGTGTTGCTATGCGCTATTATATAGTTGCCTGCAGATGGCTGCATTTCAATGGGAAAAAAATACTGTGTAAAAAAAAATCTGTCCTTAGACATGTATTTCTGATTTCTAAATAATAATGTTGATAATATTAATGATAATAACAACAACAATAGTAATAACAACAAAAATAATAAAAAATAATCAATGCAATACTTTTACATTTGCAGCAGCAGATAATCTGGTTCCCTATGTGTAAAACAGTTTCAAAAGTGCTCTGGGATATTTTTTAAATAAAAGTATGTAAAAGCTCAAAGCAATACAGTTATTCAGAGCTGAAGTTTTAAAAACTTCTCACACTTTGAGTTTTAACTCAGCAGGAGGACCACCACTGTTTACAAGGCATTTTTATTATACTTAGAAAGTTAGGGCAAGATTAAAGCAAGGATTCTCATACCCTTCTGCTAGTCTGCAGGCTTAAAGCTCTTTACGATGAGTGTATCAATATTAAAAATGGATTAACTTTTCAATTATAGCCCGCCCTTGAAATTTTATTTTGCTTTCTACTTAATATAGCTACTTCAGCAAGAGTACAATATAGTCAAAGTGCTTCTAATTCTACACTGCATAGCTGTAAAGTTACTGAAAGGTTTTTTATGCATTTTTAGTGTTACTTCTAAATCTCGGTTCTATTCCTCCTGAACTAAATGAAGAGTTTGCATTGATTTTGAGGGATTCAGAACACAGCCTAATATTTTCTTGCCAATGTCTCACAAAGCACTTTTCAGATTCAATATCTCAGTGTGCTTTACTAATCACTAAAAGCAGCGTTAGAGAGCTGGTAACGCAATAGCTAAACAAACGGGAATAATATATCAGCCACTGGCTGGGCAAAACGTTTCTTTTCCTTTGCAGATGCCCCCTGTCTTTCACAACTGCATGCTCTGTGCGTGTTTTTCAGAAGCCTCCCACATTATCAGGGCCACCACTGATATATCAGGGTAATTCAGATGTACCAGGATATATAAAGATTAATTTCTGGGTGACCCACAGAATTCACAGTGTGAACTGGGGCAAGTCTTGCAGGACCCACTTGGTTTTTTTCCAGTAAGATACAACACTGATGTAAATGAACAAACAAGCAAACACACAGGTCAGATTTTAAATCTTTACTGTCACTCAATATTCCGGTCTCTTGGATATTCCATGCCCACCGATAGCGGTAGTTCTTTGAGGATGGGGACATCTTTACAGTACACTGGTGCAGTGCAGACGGTGCAATGGGTCCCTCAGCTGCTAGACATTAGTGGATATCAAACCACACGCTCTCAAAAGGATGCTCTAGGGTTCATGAAGTGGAGGTTGCTCTCCAGGAAAGGGAGCGCAGGCTACAGAGCCGTGTCTGACAGGAAGCTAATCTTTTGGACTTTTTGCAGACAAGATGATCATCACCTAACTTTACTTTTAAAGGAAGCCCAACTAATGTAAATTTTAAAAACCTCAACCACTTTTATTAATGAAAAATACTGAGAAACAAAGTGCTAGCTAAGATATAAATTTCACCTTCTTATTTATTTTTTAGTACTTTCATGCAAAAATTATTTAATACGGTAAGAAAATAACTCACATGTAACAACCCTATGCACCAGCCCATTATAAGCAAATCCTATACAGAACATCCTGCCTTTCTCAGAACACAACACTGCATCCTTGCGCAAGGCACAACACTAATATAAAGCCATGCATACATTATTTAAGAGCTCCAGTTTCCTCTCTCCTTGACCAGGGCCAGAACCAAGGCCCAAAATTCCTATTCCTATAAACAACAGTTAGAGAGCAGCTAAAGCATAACAAGCTGCTTATTATGGTTTGCTTAAGCCAGACTTGGAACACTAATAAACATGTTGATATTTTTAAGAGCATATATGTCAAACATTTATACCTGAAGTTGTCTTGGAAAATGGAACAAATAAACTACACAAAGTAATTAATCCCAGCTGGGACATTCGATTCTTACTGATTTTAAAATCAAAAGCAGCATTTTCCTATAGAGGAGGAACTTTCAGGGTTATTCTGGCTACAAGAATTCCTTTAGCTCCTGTTTGAAATGCTTCCCTTTGGAAAGAGATTTGTTTAAATGTTGCTTCACGCTGCAATGCATGTTCCCTTCTGGTCGCAAAAGACGGTTCTGACTGTTTAATTGCCTTTACTGTTAAACTCTGTGTTCCACTTCAGATTTGGATTTGAAGCATTCAGTTTGGCCATCGAGAGTGTTATGGTTTTATTCGCTAGACTGAAGTGCCCTCTTACCAGATTTCTGTTGCTGTGGTGCAGCCCAGAGCTGTCTTGCTGACAAACCCCATCAACCTACTTCGAGCATGTTCCAAGACTGATGCACGTTTCTTGTATTTGCAGTTCTTCCTTCAAATCTATCTAGCTATTCTCCCATATCCATCTTGTGTTATTAAACTAAGTATAGACCTAGCACCCCAGCAGCAGCAACGCAAAAACCCCAACGGGAATGGTAAAACTCCTTATCTTCTCCTTGATATGGGCCTGTTTACACAAATACCGCATTAGCCATCAATGTAACATTGAGCTGATTATTGTGACCATTCCCAGTCCCTGAGGTCCTACTACTTGGCTAACCAAAATATATTTCTGCTGCATTCACTGGGTCAATCAGGGAATCTGGATCAACAGAAATATACCCGCAAACAGCGTTTCAGAAAAGGTGCGTTCAAAGCCACGGTACGGCAGTGCAGACGAGGCAGTCTGGTTTGAAACAAACCCTCAAGCAGAGCCTGGGCCCAGGAGCCTCAGGCAGCTATTCTGTTCCATTCTAATAAAATAACGAGGTTTTAAATGGCATTAGGGTTTACAGCCGTCTGGCACGGATAGCGAATGCTAGCAGTTCAGTTAATCTGACAACTCCGTGCCTCATTCTTCAGTGCTACGGTAGGGTGTAACGTGAAAAATGAAATCGGTAAATCCTTGCCAGCACTCTCCTCTTGAAGCCCACGGGCCCGCATCCACTGAGGCGGCGCGGGGAGCCGGGGCACGCCGCGCACGTCCCACTGAGCCGGAGCGGCTCCCGCGCACGCCGCCCCACTCGGGGCGGGGGGACGCTTCCCGCAGCGGGAGCGGGGTCCCGGGGAAACCCCCGGGGGCTGAGAGCGCCGCGACCCACGGAGGGCACGTCCCGCCGCGGCGGCCGGGCCCCCGCCCGCTCGGGGCGGGGCTGCGGGGAGCGGCCGGGCCGGGGCCGCCGCCTCCCGGGGGCGGGCCGCCGGTGACAGCCGGGGAGGGAGCGCGGCGCCGGCAGCGAGGTGCGGCTGCCGGGCGGTGCGGTGCGTCGCGTCGCGTCGTATCGTATCGTATCGTATCATATCATATCATATCATATCGTGTCGTCGCCTGCTCCGCCCGCATCGCGCCAGCGGGTGCCTCCGGGGAGGGAGCGGGGCGAGAGCTTGGCGGGGCCCTGCCGCCGTTGCCGGCCGCGGCGTGGGTGAGTAGCGGCGGCGGCGAGAGGCACGAGTGGGTGATGCCCGAGCGGCGCAGAGGACTGGGTGGGGGAGGACGGGTGGACGGACGGACGGACGGATCGATGGGTGGGTGGGTGGGTGGAGGATGCTGCCGCGCTCGGAGACTTTGATGGTGTGAGGTGCCTGAGGGCAAAAAGTGCAGCCGGGGTGGGGCGAGGCCGTGCCCGCCCCCGTCGCCCCGCCGTGCCGGTGACCCGACGGGCGAGGGAGCCCCGGGAAGGGCGGCCGGTCCTTGGCGGGGCTGGGCGCTGCCTGACCCCGGTCGGGGTCTCCTGCCCGCCGAGGGAACCAGCGCCTCCAGGGGTTCCCGCCTGCCCCGGCTCTCCCGCGGCTCCCCCGCAGCTCCCAGCGAGCCGGGCCGCGCCCGCCGTGGGGAGGGAGAGCCCCGGGCCCGCGGCTGCGGCGGGTGGGAACCCCCGACCCCCGCCCGCCCATCCCCGCCGGCCCTGCAGCCGCCGGTGCCTGCGGGAGGGTGGGATGCGGGCGGGATAACGGTGCGGCCCCCGGCGGGGCGCCGCCGCCCTCCTGGGCTTCACCTGGGGCTTCACCTGGGGCTCCGGCGGGGCTCCGGGCCTCGGCGGGGCAGGCTGCGGGGTCAGACCCGCTCCTGCCAGGCGAGCCCTGCTGCCACGGGTTTCCTGAGAGCAAATCTGAGGCCTGCCCTTGGAGGGCGTGCAGGATGAGGCCTTTAGGTTTTTTTGTGTTTTGTTTTTTTTTTTTCCTGCAGGGTGCTGGCTGGCTGATATTTGCATAATGTCTCTGCTTAAGAGTGACCTCTTCCCTAATTGGAGGCTTCCTTTCCATTTTCTATGGCAACACCACAGAACAGATCACTCCGGGGGGTTGGGTGAGAGGAGTGTCCGCACACAGTGTAATTTTTGTTTATTGGTTGCCCGTTAAGACTGGTTTGTCCTAGTGAATAGGTGAGATTTTGAGAGAAGTTCTTTACCTCAGCCCTTAAAGCAGCTGTTAGGCCTGTGAGTCACCGCAGATTTGCGGGATCCCTATTTGGAGAGAACGTAGTGAATACAGGTTCAACAAACAAGCGGGATTTGGTTTTGCTAGGTATTTACAGATTATCAGTCATATATTACTAGCTTGACTGATGACTTCCATATATGACACTGTCCAATCAAACAATCCTAAGAAATGATGTGAATTTAAACAGATGGTATTTATTTTTTGTTATTTATTTTAAAGATTCATAGGATTATTAAAAGGAAATCCTAAAAAATTTTGTAAGGGGGAAAAAATGAGTCCTACTTCATTTCAAGATGCCTTTTGCTCCCAGAGATCCCTGCCCCGTGCTTAGGACCCATCATGCATACACCGTAATGTCTTTTCTTACATGATTGGTCTCACTGACAGTAAGCATGATGTGCGTATGTATTTATGCAGGAATGGGATTCTGTAATGCTTATTAGGGTCTGCTGTATTTCATCTCCCTGAGATGCCAGTTTCTCTCTCAGGTTTTATATGGCTAGGGGTGAATACGCTTTGTGTTGGTTTTCCAAAGCCTGCTGAAAATAAATGTTTTCTGATTGTGAAACACTAATTCATGGTGCATTTACACAGGAAGGTTTTTATGAAGACTTTAAAAATCTGCTTTAAAAAGCTGAATATTTTGAGATGCTGCTTTTGTTCTGCATTGAAAATATGCATGCCTTACTGTTAATAATGTTAAAAGTAGTTCTTGTTATACAGGAGCTGAGATATTCTGTTCTCTGCTCAATCTCTGCTCTGTTTATATTTGTCAGTCCAAAGGAATGACTTCGTTTCTCGCACCTGAGGTAGTGTGGGGTCTTTTTGGGTTTGGAGTTTTTTGTTCTTTGTCTTTGGATGGGTGCGGGTAATGAGGATGTTAATATGAAGTGAATAGATAGGTTGGAGTTTTAAACAGAAGGGTCAAGAATCTTGGATCTTCTAGACGAGGTGGTTCTCTTCATGGGTGGAGAGTCCACTGTTGGGAGAGGTGCTCTACAAATTTAAGGGCTCCTTCACTGGGGCACTGGGGCTTAAGTCTGCTACAGGCTGAGCTACTAGTACTGTAAGAGGCCATTGGTATAGAGATTTGCCCAACATGTTTAAGTTCTCTGTGTCCAGATAAAGCCTTTTTTTTCTTTTTCTTCTTCTTTTTGCAAACGCTCTGAGCAATGCACACTCTCCACTTAAATGTATGCTCCTTTAGTGTCTTAGATTGTTGTTATGGGAACGCAGGAGTTAGAAATATCCTCAAAAGAGGCCATAGGTTGAACTTGAGGTAAAAATAAGTCTTGAATTGGAAGAGATGTGCTCTGTTAAAATGTTAATCTCAGTACACAGGAATAGAATAGTGGCTCCTTGCCATGATTTCTCTCTTAGAGGTCCATCTCATTCAAGCCCTCTTTTTGTTTTCCATAGTTAGTATATTTGTGTCCCCAGCACCATCTATGTTACAGTTTATCCCAGCTCTGCTGTCAGTTTCTTCTTTTAAATATTATTTGTCAGCATTTAAATGTTTATAGTTATTTTTATGTATAGATTTTTTTTTTCTGTTGAACATTTGATTAGATTATAATAGAAAATAGGAGTAGCAAGTATACTGAGGAAATAAGTGGGCCTGGGCCACATTTCTGAACAGCGTAAGACCAGCTGGAGCTGGCATAAACACATGTCAGGGAACAGAAAATAATGGAAGAATGTGAAGTTGGATTGCCTCATTGTATAGAAGCAAGGCTGGTTGCGTGCTGCCTCCCTCTAAGAGGATATATGGACATGTACCACTGATTACTGCATCTCAGTTTATCTATTCATGTATTAATTTTGAACTAAGGTTGCTTTGCCATCAAGGAAACAAACCATTAAAACCTTTCTTATGTTCTCATCTGTAATCCCGACTTTTTTCTCTCAACTTTCATTAACTCTACTCTGCTTCATTTTGAAGGGACAATATGCAGCCTTAATTGCAGCTTTGTGTACTGATATGCACAAACACATTCTGTTTCTTTTGTTTTTCATTTTAAAAAGTTCCATATTTAGAGCAGTTGCTGATTTTGGTACTTATTGCAATGTTACTCTGCCTTATGCAGGAAAATCAGTTTCATAGTAATTGTTTCATAGTTTATACATGTGTTACAGTCAAAAATCATGAGTTCATGATGTTAAAAAGTGATTTTTTCCATCTTGGGAAGGCTTCCCCCTGTATGCAAATTTTGTAGCTTACTTCTGTTTAACTTTTGCTAAGATTTTTTAAAATATAAAATTTTGTCAGCCCTAACTTCAGTAATAGGGAAAATATCTATAGTAGTTTAATAAAAATGGTATAGTTTCGTTCTCAGTGGGGCAAAATGGAACCATAGTAATAGTTTAAACTCATTTTTAACTCATTCTTTTTCAGTGATACTTCCATCATTTGCACATTATTAAAAATCATAAAACTTTTTTTTTTACCATGTGGATCACTAAAACTTTAAGTCCGTTACTTCCTTACTTGCAATATTCCATTCTTTGTTTGAGTAAGTCTAACAAGATTGGCAGCTTAAGAGAAATTTCTTATATGTGCTGAGATAGGTGATGTCTTCCCCTTTTCCTCTCAACACAACGCCAGTCTCGTAGATCTCATATTTCATTCCACAGCTACCTTTGAATTTGACACATTCTTTCTTTACTGTATAGGTTCTCAGACACATGCATAAATGCAAATGAAGAGCCAGATGTATTTGGGAAGCTCCCACCTGCATCTGTTAGTTTAAGTTAGACAGGAGTGGATAAGGTGCTTGATGTATTGAGGAATACAGTGTGAAATGTTGTTTTTCCTGTTATTTTGATTTTGTTGGTTTTTTTAGGCACAAAAACTTGTAGTAATTATGTATCTTGTTAACAGTTCACAATGGGAAATTATTTGTCGGTAAAGATATAGAATGGCAATTTCTAATTTATCTTTCTGTCCTCTGGTTTAAAGAGAGGTATGCCTAATATGCATTATATAGAAACATATAAGCATGAACACACTTGTAGTTGTTTTAGTGCTGTCCTGGTAATATGGTGAATAACCTGATTAACTAAAACGAGTTTCTGGAAGTGAAAGTCTGAAAGTTAAGCAAAAATCACTTAAATGGTGAGATATTTAGGAATAGTGAATAGACTTTTTTGTATTGCTTATGTCCTCCTCAAAAAGCACAGTCCACATTGGTTTGTTTTGCTTTGGTTTTAGTGGAAGATGGTTGAAGAGCATCCTTTTGTTTTGATGATAAAAGAACTTTGATGTAAATATGACTTTGTTTCTTGCAGATGTTTTTTAAAAACTGTATATTTAGTCTGTGAGCTGGCATTCTGTAATCAGTGTTAAATTAAGAGGGGAGCTATTTATATTATCACCTCAATGTGTATTTGTTCATGTGTTGCTTACTTGTTCCCTACTAAATTCTGGAGGTTGGCACAACTGTAGGAGGATCAAGATGTCTCTCATAACTCTTTGAGGTTTTCTGCTCTGTTTTCTTCTTGTTTTCAGTCCATCTTAACAGTATTTTGCCTGTTCTTTAGCACCCTACCTTGAAAGTAAGGAAAATGGGAGCTGTTTCAGAAAGTGTATTTTTCATATTTCTCAGTGCCATTTTGACATAACTTTCATCCTTTTGGATAACTGACAGTTATCCTCCATTTCAGTTGTCTTTGACAAGATGTTAGTATTGAACATTTTTAGTTGCTGTTATGATAGCTGTTACCTTTCCATCCAGTACGGAAGTGTTAGTGTCACCCGGCTGTAGTTTGCAGTTTCACTTTTGATTTAGCAGTGATGTTAAGCATGTGCTGCAGATAAAATGCATGGCTTCCTGGGTGTATCCTCAATAAATGGTGTCCCTTTAGCTAAGGTAAACATAGTTGTCAGGGTTTGTTATGGGCACTGTCCACATATCTGCTTACTTTGACTTCACAATGCAGGTGAGGAGGTGATTTTTTTTTTCCCCGGTGAGTATAGTGCACTCAAGTTTAATCCTAACATTATCTATTTATTTTAAGATGAAGTGAGCCAAATGGCATGTTGGTGTAGTTGAAACTGAAGTTTATTATTGTTGTTATTATTATTATTATTATTATTATTATTATTATTATTATTTGTATGTTGAGGTAAGCGTGAGTCACTGCAGAGTGATCTTCCTTGGGTTCTTCCAAAATTACTTTATTTCTCTTCTTTAATGATCAGGATGAGGAACATCTTATCTATTTAAAGTAGACCTATTTTAATAAGGTTTTCTAAAGTGTCAGTGATTATGAGACTGAGATTTCATCCTCTTTTTCTGTTTTCTGTCTAGAGCAGTATCCAGCATCTGGTAGCTGTTTATTTACTGCACCACCATGCTCCTATTTATGCTAAGAAAGTGTCAAGTGTTTTGCATTTCTTCTCAAAGCTTGCATTTGAATTGCCATCCAAAGCTATAAGCCTGGTCTTCTTGTGAAATACTAATTCTCTGAACAAGCTCGTTCTCCTCATTTATACTCGTGGCAATGTGATGCACTCGTATCCCGAGTGCAATCAGGACATGTTTCTGGGGTGGAGGTTTTACTTTGTGAGACACTGATTCCTGTACTGTTTGAGTCTCTAAGCTGCAAGTAGTTCTGTGATTTTGGAGTAACTCCTTAGTGCAGGAAGGACTACATGATCTGGATGTAAACACGGTGTAGTCCTTCTCAGGATGGAAAGCGTGTTGTGATCTTGCTTCTCTAAATTGCCCGGAAATGAGAGGTGAATCCCCAAGAGCACAGCTTTCACACCTAGCAAGATAGAACACCTATCGAGGTGTTCAGCACCACTTTCCCAATGCTTTTACCTTATGTTGATCTGCTTTGAGTCACACCTTGGCATTTCCCATAAAACAGATCTTGTCGTAATCATTCATTGCTAAAAATGCTAGGTATCGACTGTATTATAATTATACTCTTCCTAATTTAGTGTAGCAGACCTTTATTTCTTAAAGAAGAATTCAGCCATTTTTCCTTTCATAACCTTTCCTGGACTCCCTATTTCTTAAACCAAAAAGAATGATCTGCAAGTGCATTTTATCCCAGCTTCTTATATCGGTGTTCTTTGAGATTCACTCATTTTAAGAAAGATCAGAATGAAAACCTATCTGCACTAGGGCAAAAGAAAATAATTCAGCTGACCAATAAGCATGATGGACTTAATTCTCACAAAGGCAGACTTCAGCTTCTCTGTGCAGCATAATCCTTCTAGAAGATAATCATCCTATTAGCTTTCATATGAGGCTTTGGCCACGGCCGTGTAGGATGGGGAGGGAGGATGGGATGCTGTGCCCCAACACGTAGCATCTCTTCTGGTAATTCCAAGTCTTTTAGGAAAATAGCAAACTCTTACTAAAAACTTTAATTACATTTGCTGTAGCCTTGCTTCCTACGGAAATGAGGCTTAAATGCTTCTGCAGTCTCTTAGTCCCCTATGACTAATTTTTGCATTTGATGGCCAATTTCAAACTGCATTTGTATGAAGGGTTGAAGTCTCAAAGATAAATCTCCTGCTCCAAAACTCAAGTTGTGTATACTTGACTGGGAAGGTTAGATTGGCCTTTTTGTATTTTTAAACTGGTTTCACTGCTGAATTGCAATTAAGTTGTATTCTCTGCAATGAGTTACCTTGAAAAGTGAATACGTTTTAGCTGTTTCTTTTATTCCTGTGCCCTGGTTTTGGCTGGGGCAGAGTTGACTTTCTTCATAGAAGCTAGTTTGAGGCTATGTTTTGGATTTGTGTGAAAAACAGTGTTGATAATGTGGAGATGCTTTAGTTGTTGTAAGTAGCGCTTACACTAGTCAAGGACTTTTTCGGCTCCCCGTGCTCTGCCGGGTGCACAAGGAGCTGGGAGGGGTCACAGCTGGGACAGTGACCCCAACTGACCAATGGGATATTCCATACCGTATGATGTCATGCTCAGCATATAAAGCTGGGGGAAGAAGAAAGAAGGGGGGATGTTTGGAGTGATGACGTTTGTCTTCCCAGGTAACTGTTACACGTGATGGAGCCCTGCTTTCCTGGAGATGGCTGAACACCTGCTTGCCCATGGGAAACATTGAATGGATTCCTTGTCTTGCTTTGCTGTGGGTAATAAATACTATGCATTTCTTATAGGTTTAGATCTGTAAATCTAAAATCCTGTCAGATGTTGGTAAAGCAGACCCTTAAATGTTATTATTGTCAAGAACAATAATTCTCATTTGCAGAAAAAGTAAAATGAACTGCAGGTTTCCTCTGTCATACCTAGTACATCTAGCTCTTGTGCATCTGATGCAAAAATGCATAACTGGTTCAGCTGCCACAATCAGCTGTAACTGGCATGTGGAGTAAGAGAGCTGGAAAAAATCCTTGCTCCTGCACTGGAATGCAGTAATTGCCAGCTCCTTTCTGGGAGGTGGGACCAAATGCATGGATCTATCACAGCGTGAAGCTGAGATCTGCGGAATAGCTATGCTGCTCTAGTTATTTCAGATTTCAGATACCCTAGAATAACCTCTCTGTTTCTCAAGGAGATTTTTATTGGTATATAAATATATTGAGAGAGGGCAAAATTAAAATGGATGATGTATTCTGAACTGACTGGAGGAGAACAACTATTTCCATGGTCAGTTTTCTTGTGAAAACAAGTCTGAAGAAACTGTATGGAAAGTAGGTAAGTCAATGATTGTCAGAAAGATGCAGAAGGAGATGAGTGAGTTAAAAGAAAACACTACAGAGGAAAAAAAAGAAAGAGTGGGCGACTATGTAGGCAGCTTTGTTGATGGCAAAATGCTACATGTTCTTATTTTGCTGTGTGCTTTTTCCTGATGGAGGAATGGATGTTCTGCACAGTTTAAGCCATGTCATTCTGTTTTCTGCTAAAACATTTTTTTTTAATATATGGAAGGAATCATTAAGGCTTATTCTTTAGTAATGAAACTGTACAACAGAAAACTTTTATTTTTGAGAGTTTTTGAATTGCACAAATCATTTTTCTTTTTCCTGTTTTATATTGCCTGAGATACATACTCACCCCATAGGTGATATAAATGTTGTAATGGGTTCTCTCTTGCAAGGGTTGTAGTTTTTTTAATAGAAAAATAAGAATCCTCTTGGTACAGACTGGTTTGATTCTGATCTTAACTACAGTCCGTCTAACATGGATCCATCATCCATACATCCATCAACTTTATTGCATGTGTTCTAGATTTACACTGGATGTAAATAGCCACTAGTCTAGGCACAGAGGTTGACAGTAGTGGATGCACTCCTGTGACTGTGACCAACAGCCTTACCTCTCTGCATGGGAAGAGCTGCTACAGTTTGGGGGCTTTGAATACATATATATTGCTCTTTAATATCTAGTGAAGTCTGAAAATAGGACTTTTTTCCCCAGCTTTTAGCATGGCCCATGCCACAAGTATTTCTGACTGATGAAACAGTGGGACTGTAAGTGGGTGCTTGTATGTGTTCTTAAGATTTTAGTGGACGAATGTGACTTTGGGGCCACAGTCCAAAAGTTTAGTGATTGAAGAGGTGCACAGACCGTCCTTTTGGTGTAAAGCTAACCCAGTACAGTACAGATTAGAACATGAAAAAATTCCATCAAGTTGTATTGTAGTTCTGAGGCTCATTAAACCTGCCTGTGAACATCCATGTCACAAAGCTTCATATGATCCATGCCTACGCCACTAGGACTTTGCTGGTTGTGCTTCGTTTTGTTGTCAGTTCAAGGTGAGTTCAAGAGCTGAGCCCTTCTCATTTGAACTGCCCTAGAATTTATTTCTTAGCATTTTTCAGTAAGCTTTAGTTTTTCTGGGGAGCAGTATTCTTAATCCACCAATGGGTTTGACTTCCAACTGCATGTGCTCTCTGTTTGAGTCTGTTCTATTTGGTGGCAGACCTCGGTCCTGGATGAAGGTTTCCAGAAGGGGGACTGTATGTGTAGAAGGCTCTGGAGATGCACAAGCAATTCTGAATTTGTTTCTGAACCTCAGAGGTGTTAACAGGTCATGGCGGAGAGCTTCTGCGTGCTAACCTGGCACAATACAGTTACTAGCTACGTGATTTTGCCAGTATTGATAATTGCTGTAGATTCTTGATAGACTGACACTTTGGGTACGGGACAGGTGGTATATACTCACTGCATCACAGTACCTACTAGGTTTTGGATGCCAAGAAATGGCAGGGGAATTCTTACAGCATATACGTGCAGTGTTTTCCCCATTCTTGCTAGTGAGATGGCTAAGGCACTAAAGAAAGCGGTTACTATTGCCCTGTGGGTGCTGGTTTATCAGCTGACTACAGGTACGTGAGCCTCCAGTTCAGTATGGGAAAGCCAATGTCTGGTGCAAGGCTGCGGTCAGTTGCACGGTGGTGCTCCTGGCTACTGCATCAATGAAGAAAGTAGGTTTTGAGACTGGTGTTACTGAATGACTCAGTAACACACACATTGCATGGAACACATAGACAGAAAAGAATAATGCTGATATTTTTATAGATCTCAGCTGACCACAGAGTGTTCTTCAGGAATATCAGTGTGGAAATCCCCAGATGTTGTGTGTTGGATGCTGAGGTCTTTCTTATCTGTTTTTGACAACTAGGATTTAACTTTCTCCAGATAACATGTCAGATTGTCCTTCTTCTTGTTTTGAGAACTTTCTTGTTAATTTTTGCTGTGGCTTGTGAAACTCTGCTTGGTTTCAAGGTGTTTGGTGGAAACACTGCATTCCGCGTACACTTAGCTGCCTGAAGGTGCTGCATACAGACACCATTGGTGGTCATGACCGCTGCTGTCCTCATTGTAACTTGCTATGCAAATAGCACATATGCCACTCCGAGGGAAAAGGAAAAAATCTCACTTTTCCTTTGTGCAACTCACTGTTGCAGAGATGATTAACATTTAAATTAACATTTAATCTTAAAATAAATTTTGGGGAGGTGGGAGTCTACCTGATTTTGTTCTGAATCTGTTGAAGCAAACTGCAGCCGCCTTCACCATATGGGCTTTAACCAGATATCAACTTAGAGACCTGTAACACCCTGGAGTTTGCTGTCTTGTGACTTTTCTGGGTAGCACATAAAATTGTATTACCAGCTAGTTAAACAAAATGTCAAGAGCAGAGGGATGACTTGTTACCCATGTGTTGAAATTCCTGGACAAGCCTTCAGTGACTATTAGTAATTTCCTCTCTATGGAAAAATGTCAAGTAGTTCCTGATTTTTTTCCTCTTTTTTTTTTCAGGTGACTATTTTCAGTATGCTCAGCTGAGATGTTTTGGCTCATTGACAGCAAAACTGGTTCCCTTTGGAATATGGCCCTGCACACCCACTCACACTTCTCTGACTGCAGATCCCTTGGTTTGTTCCTGCTTTTCTTCTCTCCTTGCCAGCAAGGTCTCTTCTAGTACCACTTCTGTGCCCTTTGAATTAGAACCAATTGTACAAGACCAAATGCTCTCTAGTTTGACATCCCTTTCAGAGACTTCATCCCATCCATTATGGAGTTTTTGTCTCTTCAGATATTCCAGCATAATAATCTGTGCTGTATCAAGGCTTATAGATCACACTGGAGCAATATATACTGTGATTCTCTGGTTTGCTAATATCATTCTGCATTGCAGTATCTAGGGCTGTTTGACTTAGATGAGCAGGATGTTGGTGAAATGGTGCCAACCATTTTAAAACTGAAGCCTTAAAAGATGTTTAAATCCACATAAACTAATAAATAGCTGAGACCAAGAGGAACGTGGGAAATGAGTTGCAGGAAATACTGGCTTATAGAGCTGTAGAGTGACACTGAAGACTGTCAGCCCTTGGTTCTGTTGTCTGGGCCTCAAACTGGATTGGGTAGTACCTGTGCAGATGTGAAAATGAAGCTTTAACCTGTAACCATGGCAAGCTGAGTTTCAAAGCCAGCTCTAGAACTGAGCTTTCTTTTCTGCATGCTGTTAGTAGTATTTGTGCTAATCAACGTCTTAGAATAAGCTTGCAGTGTAGTGAGAAATATTGGTCTCAGTGGGACTGTCAGGTTAAAATAATGTGGTGTTTTTTAGCAATTTACATTTTCAAGCACATCAATTAAATATCAAAGCTTCATTACTTAAGCAGTTCGGTTAAATTTTGCACTTCTTACTCTGGTTTTGTAATGTTGGAGTAGACGGGCAAATTCTGTGATGTTTGTGTTCAAAAACACGTAAACAATTTTTTATTGCAAGAAAAAAATAAGATAGCGTTTCTAAATATATTGGGTTGCATGGGGGCCTCAACGTGCAAGATGTGGCCAGACTTGTACATTTGCATGCTTTTGCCTTAGGTATGCCTGTTGTGAAGTGCGACACATGTCAGAATTGATGCCTACATCACCGCAACTAACAAAGAAACAATCTGCAAGTTGGATCAGAGTTTGACTCTGCTTCTATTCCTGAGTATATGTGTGGGGAGTAATAGCCTCTGTACAGAGATTTATTTCATCTTTTAATGTCAGGGGAGTTTGATCTGCTGCTTCTGTGTTTGGAATGCTTGCTGTGGAAGTATGTCAAGGAGACAAAACTATCATCCTGTTCCTGATAATGCAGAAAGCAGAGTTCTCAAAACTGGTTGTTGTTTAGTTATCCTCCTGCCTATCCACATGGCAGGAAAGGAATGAATTCTTTTGTCATCCTTCAACATGAGAAACTGAGCCAGCAGGAAAATGCCATGTTCATGGTGTTGATGTAAGTTGGAGCTCAGCTTTGCATTTTCTAACATGGCTAAAACTCATTCTGGTTTTGATAAGTAGAATTTATATTCAGATGTTTCATGTCTCCATAGAATAATCTGCGTATTATTTTATACTTAGTCGATGCTTCTCCTCTTCCACAGCATGATTTCTCAGTTATTGAAGTTTTCCTCCCTCTTTATTCATGAAGCACCTAAGCCTTCTGTGTAACTTGAATTTCAGCTTTTCCTGATATCTGTTTCATTCTACATTTCCTTTTTACATAAGTGCTTCTCTTCTTCCATTGGGATTATCTGTCTCTATAGGATGAAATATACATTTCAGTCTGGACAGATCATATGTATGTGCATTTGTGTAATACACTTTTATTAATATTCATAACATGTCTACATAGTATGCAATTTTAATCATTAATGTTAATATCTGTTTCAAATCTACCCGTATAATGCCAAAGAAACACATTTTATAATAAATTTTACTGATGCTAAACATGGAATTTATCTTTCTGATTTCAACATCAGCTTTCTCCTTGAAGGTCATGTCGTGTTGAATGACTTTAAATTTACAGAAAATTTACAGTGATTTTGTTTAATGATTTTTTTTCTGAATTGCCCTTACACTAAGAGAAGTGACCATTTTTCCTTTCTTGTTAATAGCAAGCTACTTATTTTTTAATTTCTGATTTTGCTTTTAGTTAGCTTACTACTAGCTTACTACTTTTTTTTCTTTTTCTCTCTGAGTGAATGTAAGCAGCCTTCTAAATTTTAAATATGTTATAAATTTTTTATTGAGAGTTTGAGGCTCAGTCCATGTGCTGAGTCATTGTTTAATGCCAGGTTTTCCACTGATTTTATTGTTTGCTTCTTGGACATATAGATTAGCTTTCTTGAGCTTGGGAAGAATGCTAAAATCAGTCTTTGAGTTTATCAAAGCAACAGTTATAAAAAAAATTATATTTAGTCTTCCCTTCTCAATCTCTCACCTCATTGTGCAATATATGATATATATAAAGCCCTAGGTGAATGGTGCTTGTGAGATGGTTCAGCATCTGGCCTTCGTTGTGCAGTTCATCCCAATGACCGGTTACGGAAGAGGATTTATGTCTCCCTCTCTCTGAGACTGTGCTGCATTAGAATTAATGTGTTTCTTGTAAACAGCCAAGCCAAAACCAAAATTACTGATAGATTGGAGACAATGTACAATATTGCAACTTTTGAGATATGTTCAAAGGCTGTCATATTTAACTATTTCTCTGTTTTAAATTTGAAGGCTTGAAAGTAACAGGATAATTGCTGAATACGGAGAGAAACAGAAAAGAACTGTCTTCTGCTTCCTTTTTATGGTACTTTTCCACTTTCACAAGGGGCAGCCTTCCGTGTTTGAAACGGTAGCTTAGGCAAGAAAATCTTGGCAACAAAAGTCTTACAGAAAGCTTGGATATGAGGCAGGTTGCATTACATGAAGTGTTTACATTGCATTCTCATGGTGCAGAAACAGTGCCTTAATTGATAGGCGCACCACATGGTGGAAGAGATATTGTGATTCACTTTCTGTCTCGTTCCCATCACAGAATAAAATCTCTGATCTAGTTCTATGTAATAGTTAAACAAGCTAAGGGCTTAGATTGCCAGTCATCAAATCTGCTGTTTTCTTTCCTTCTTCCTATAAGCTTTGTATTCTTCTCTTCTCTTGCTAAAAAGAAGCCATTATTTGATTTTCCTGTCATCATATTTTTTTGATAAAATACTTAAGTAAAATAAATTTAAGCGCTTTTTCTTTGAGGCATCTTATTGTTTCCTTTGTGAAGAGCTAAATTAGTGGAAGAACTTCCTGTTGAACAGTGGTAAACTGGCTGTAGCTTTGCAGGGAAATAATTAGCACCTGAAGCCAAGATACTATGTTTATGGTATACTGGCCTTGTTTGACTTTGGGAATGCCATGTTTCCATTCCTGGTATAGTTGCTGTTCTCTAAATCTTGAAATCTGTGGACCTGAGATAGCAACAGAGAAGGGCATCCTGTGCCCCAGAGGAAGTGTGGTGATCTGAAACTACATCTCTCTGATCTGCATTTTTAGTGTTTTTCCTGTATATACAGTATCAGTAGACCCAGTGTAAAGAAGGCAACTAGTCACACTGACATTCAAACTATTTTTATACATGTATCATTTTTGCTTTATGATCATTTATTGAGATGATCTTAAAGCTAACAACCCTTTAAATATAGCCCAATCTAGAAACAACAGGTACTGAAGTGTGTGATCCAATGGCAAATCATGATGAATTCTTTTTTTTCTTCTGTTTGTAGTTGGGCCTTTTTTTATTTTATTATTCCTGTCCTTGTTTATTGCATCTCTGTTTTACATTTCATGCTGTGCTTGATTTCAAACAATATTAGGATTGTAATTGGCAAGGTGTTTGCAGTAGGTGACTTGGGTCAAAAAGCCTGTTCTGAAAAGCTTCATCCTCTTCCCTGCTCCATTTTACCGTGTATAATCTAATGTGCTGCTTTTTACGTACACCTTTTGTCACTACAGCTGTCTTTCAGCATGAAGGAGTGAACTAAACTCCTTTCAGGATTTCATTAATGCCACTTTTGATCAGTTGGCAGATGTTACCGAGTGACCGATGCTCACCCTGGCCCCCGCTGATCCCCAAGTGCCATATGTGTCTGCGAGGCAGGTGGCTGCTTGCAGGACTCTCCGGTGGGGAAGCTTGACTCTCAGTGGATGCTTTGTGAAAGATGAAGACATTTCTAAGATGGATGAGCATTCTTGTCAGTAGATTTTTAAAGCAAAAAGAGGCCACGGTGATAATAACTCAACTTATAAAGCATCTTTCAGTAATTTCTGCGTGTGTTCATTAACTTGTAAATGTAGGGATCTGCTCTCTCTGTGAATGCTCTAGTGTCAAAGCACTTATCAATGTCTTTACTTAGTTAATTCCAGTGACTACTTATGCCCCTGCCACAGGAACATCTTCTTGGTAACACTGTGACTATGGTTATATAGGAAATATAATTTAAATAAATATAAATCTTCCGTGTTATAAATATGAGTTAAATTAGGCAGAAGGTTAGTTTTAGGCTACTGATTGTATTGACGATCAGCCTGTTTAATGAGAGTGTTCTTTGTGCAGTGCAGCAATTTTTACAATTAAATTGTACTCTCATTATTGTGTTGACATGAAGGATCAGGGGACTTGCTGGCAGACATATCTGGGTTAGGCTGCAGTAACTCATTAGAAGCTCCTAAAGCAGGATTACATAAATGGGACCCTATCTTCTCAGGTTAAATATAGTACTGTAGTTTAATCTAATACGTGCCTACCATAAAGTCACCCTGTATTCACTGACAGTAGGAGCCTGAATTGTTCACCTTTTCAGTCCTATGCTTAAAAACAAAACAACGATGAAAACATAAATAAAATTCACATGTGAATCTTTCATGGAATTCACTGTGAGTTTATGGTTGGATTTTTTTTGAATGAAAATATTAATTAACTAGTCAGATTGGAATAAACTTGAAATGTATACAGCATATCTTCTATTAATCTATTTTTCCTTTAATCAAGTTATGAAAAGAATTTCTTTTTCTATTTTAGGCTATTATCTTGAAGGGTCCTTCAGCAAAAGTACAGATAACACTAGCTCTAAAAACGTACAAATTAAAATACCTAATTTTGCAATATATCACAATCACAGAGAGAGCAAAGGAAATGTATTCGAGATAAAGGAATTTATAGGTTCCCTTGGCCTCTTTCTGAAAACTGCTAACTGTCCATTAAAATTATGAACTGAGTCATTGACTTCTAGGAGCAGTGTTTCTTAGTAAGATGTTGAATATTATTTTGTTTTATGTTACTACTATATAAATACTTAACTACTTGTATCGTTATTTATAAGCACCATTTCTAGGGACGTAATTAATCACCTTCTGGTTTCCATTCAAAACATTGAATACCCCCCTACCCCCCCCATCAAAATAAAAACCACAAATGCCCTTTTCCTACCATGAGAGTTCAGGTAGGTTTTAAAGAGCTTTATTTATCAGATTCTCTGTAGAGTCTTACCTTTACCTGCAGTAAAAAATTACATAATTTTTCATACAGTTGGCAGGATGCTTAATTTTATGTGTGTGTGTGTTTATATGAACCTGTATATGTTACTGGTTATACACAGCATTCAGATGAATTGAAAAGATTCTTGCCAGTGCTTTGATTACTCTTTCTGGTGTTAAAAAGCCTGGTGTTGGCACTGTGAGGTTCATTTTGATGGCGTTAGTATTGACTAGCTGTTGGGTAAACAGCACCCTTTTTGACAGTGCTGAAGTCTTCAACTTCTGTCTGTTATACCATGAATTGCATTGCTTATTGTAGCATTGCTTTTTATTTGTAAACATGTGGGGACACACCAGAGGTAAAGTTATGTTAAGCTTCAAATATTGTCAGTGCCATGTCTGCTAGAGATGCATGAGCATTTCTGGAAGAGCATGGTTTGGCCTTAGCTGAAGATATGAAGACTGTAATTCATATTCATAATGCCTGTTAATATTTTTTTTCTCAGATAAGCTTGTACAAGCCTGAAAAGGTTATGCCATGGCCACTAAATGCAGTCCAGTTTTAAGTTCAAGTTTATTAGTAAACTTGTTATTTAAAAGAAAAAACAGACCCTGTGAGTAGCTGGGGATCTCAGTTATAGAATCATAGAATTGCTTAGGTTGGAGAAGAACATTAAGATCATCAAATCCAACCGTTAACCCAACACTGCCAAGTCCCACCACTAAACCATGTCCCAAAGTGCCACATCTACACATCTTTTAAATACCTCCAGGGATGGTCACTCAAGCACTTCCATGGGCAGCCTGTTCCAGTGCTGGACAACCTTTTTGATGAAGAAATTTTCCTTAATATCCACTCTAAACATCCCCTGGGGCAACTTGAGGCCGTTTCCTCTTGTCCTATCACATCTTATTGGGAGAAGAGACGGACCCCGCCCCTCTACAACCTCCTTTCGGGTAGCTGTAGAGAGCGATAAGGTCTCCCTTCAGGCTCCTCCAGACTAAACAACTCCAGCTCCCTCAGCCGCTCCTCATAAGACTTGTTTTCCAGACCCTTCACCAGCTTCATTGCTCTTCTTTGGATGTTCTCCAGCAGTCTATTAATTCACTGCGTGCAGTAAATTTGCTGGTTTTTATATGTTCTTGCATTCTAAACAGAGGGTTTACACTAGCAAGTTAGTGAGGACATAAAAATAATTAATTTCACACTCTTCACTTTACTTAATGAAAAGCAAACCATTTATTGTCCCTAAGTCTTCATTTTAAAGACTAAGAGCTGTGGAAGTCATATTTGGTATATGTAGTACAAACCCAGCTCTCGCTGCTGAATAATGATAAGGTGCACTTGGTCTCAAGTACTAAACTGATATGTTATTTTCAGTACAGCTTTCCTAAATATAGTATCAAAGATCAGAACTGGAGAAAATGTTTCTTTTAAAACTTGTAGGGGACAAATAGACTTGGTTATTGCAACACATTCTATTTCCGTTGACTTCAAACTTTTTGTTTTTTTTAAACCTCAGCTGTAAGGCAAACATCAAAAGAAACCTGAAAAAAATTGGAAGGTTTTATTTTTGAAATCTTCTGCAAACACTTTTTATTTAAAATAGATTTCCTTAATTTTCCTTTTTTTTTTTTTTTTTTTTTTTGCCAGGCACAGAGCAGCTGGTTTGGGAAGAACTTGTGACAAATCACATATTCCCCTAGTTAACTAGTAAATAAAAAAAAAAAATCATGGCTTTTTGTTTGCTTCTCAGAAAAACATCTTCTCAGCTAGTATCTGAAAATTCAGCTAATACTTCCCTTACTTCCTCTTGAATTTTAGTTCTTTGGAACAAGGACTACACTGTACTATTAATTCTAGCTTTGTTGTCAAGGCAATAAATGTGATAAAGCATCCAGTATGTTCTAGCATGTGTTAGAAGTATTGTAGACAGGCGACATATGCTTTAACAAGATGTGGCTTTGCTAGTTTGAGTCTGTCTATCCCTGAGCTTTTTATCTGTACCAGCTTAGGTGACGTTATAGATGATTTCTTTTTTTTAACCTGGATGAGACTCTTAAAATATTCTAACAGCTTTGGTTTTTATCCCTAGATAAAGACAGCATGTTTATGTGATGAGCAGTCCAATTTTCAGCTTGTTTTCTAAGCATTTCTGATATTCTCAGTCATAATAATCATTATTGCTATTAATAAACTCTTTATCCAGATTAACTCTGAAATTGATTGCTTTTCAACCCAGACGGTAACTGATGCTCTCCTTAGTGTATTTGAGTATATGTTCAATACCTTGATAGATGTTCTAGGAATAAGTACTGAAATAAGAAAATTATTTTCACACCAATTTTTACCTTAGGAGTATGTGAATGAACTCAGATTGCCCTCTATAGTCTGTAAGGAATTCAGCTTCTCTCTTGCTAACAAGGTATTCTGCAGGTGTTACTATAAAAATAACTTATGTCAGAAGTCACTTTATCTAATTCATGTTTTAAATCATTTACAGTACAAGATCTGCCAGAAATGTGATGCATGGCTTAGTAATAAGAATGCAAATTCAGAAACTTCATATTTTGAAGTTAGAAAATGCGGAGAGGAGCTGTAAGAGAGTAGTTCGTAAGGTCAGCAGCAACAGGGCAGCTGTATTTCCATCTGGAATTTCCCAGGCAGAAGAATGTGCAGATGTACTGCATTGAATTGCTGTTGCACTCCCTGGGTGTAAATGCATCAGATTTACTGTTCACGGGCAGTAACTTTTGTCTTCTTAGAAGTCTTGGCTTGCTCACTGTGCATCACATATGTATAGTGAATGAGTCCAGATTTTTTTTTTTTTGTATCCTGGCCAAGTATACAAATTCTTCCAAGGCAAGAAAAGTGAAAATGTTCAGGAAAAATCCAGGTCATTGGTGCCTTGTGTCATGTTTTATATCTCTAGTTCGGAATAGTCCTCACTGTGGGACAGCCCTTCTTTAATGCTTTGTGCAGGCTCTTCCTATAGGTGTCTTGCTCTTGGTGGTAACTCCACAATTAGAATTCCAGTGTATTGGAGGAAGCACATGTTGGCAGCATTTTATTAGTGTGAAATGAATTTTGTTTATCTATTTACTTATTTATCCCTCTTTCAAGACCAGCTGATTTTAAATAGCACTGGTATACATCTGTTTATCTTAAGTTTTTGCTAAGGTGGCAGCTCACAAGATCTCAAGGTGTTGTTCCATTTTATTTTCTGAAGTTGGTTTACGTCATGTTTGTAAATATACTGGGTCAGTGGGCATGATGGCATCACAACCTGAATATCAATTTGTTTTCCCCTCATCTGAAATGAAGCAGGATACTCTTTCTGTGAAGATTCCCAGATCACGGTGACTGTATCAGGCCAGAGGGCAAGAAAAGAACAGCAGTGTTATATGTATACAGAGATATCTCAAAGTATGGATGACAAAAAGAGCAGCAACCAAAATGTGTATGGGCTTAACATTTGTAGCATACTGACACTGTTACGTAACTTCTGAACTACTTAATAATAGGTTTGCACCAGTGTAGTGTGTTTCTCCATCATCATTCTGAATTATTTCTTCTCTGTGCTACTGTTCCTTTTTAATGATACTTTGAAAAAAACATTACAACATACTTTTCTGTATTTCTCTACTTTTTGAATTACCATCTAGGCTCCTGAAGTCCTCTGAGCCAGAAGTTAGGAGAAACGCTACTATATATGCATGCTCTGTTCTTAACTGTCTCTGAGTTGGCGCCTATGGCCACTGCTGGAGGCAGGACACAGTGCTAGATGGGGCTGAACCTGTCTGAACTGGTACGGTGGTTCTTAGCAGCACAAGATTCTTTGTTCATAGTGAAGTGCTTAGGAGAGGGCATCTAGAGATCTTGGGAATAGTTGTTACCCATAGTGATAGGCTGTGCTATAATATTAATAACAATAATAATAATAAACTAAAAAAAATGAGAGGGGGAGACCTACAGGTGGGAAGAGGACAAAGGAAAAACTGGTTTTTATCTTTTTCATAAGGAAGTAGTCATATTCAATAAGATGAAAGAGTTTTTGTTCTATACACATAAGGATGACAGTGAATTAGATCCGCTTTAATGAGCATGGCAATATAGTGTCTCTGTATGACAGTCACTTGGCAATACTAATCTGATCTGGGCTGGCCTAAGCAGATGATTGCATTACTCTTGAATTAACCAGAACAGATGATAGGAATGACGGCATAGTACTGTAACTTCCAAACAGCTGAACTTGAAGGTTTACATGTTGGGATTTTATAATTTTCACTTTATAGTTTTGTCTTCTGACATAGCAGACAGCCCCACGTTAATATCTGGAGCCCAGATACTGTTCTATAGTTTGGTTTTCTTTTTGTTTACTAAGCTACCATTTTACTGTGAAATATTAGCTTATTTGTGAAGACTGAGGTGTTTTTTCTACATGGTGAAGTTTGCATCTGACATCTAGCACTCTCAGCTTTCTCACTATGAATGCTGCTTGCTTAATTTTGGAAATTGCTTAAGGTTGAGTAACTGAAAGTGGAGAGACATCTGTAATAGTCCTTTGCCTTTGAATGGTTCTACATTCAGGAGATAAATAAAATTATTGTCTAGATGCCGTATTACTTTGATTGAAAATATATTAAAATTTCCATTAAGAATGCCACTATAAATATTCACTTTTTAGGAATAAACACTGCCTCACAAAGTTTTTTCCTGATAGCTCCCAGCAAGAGCGAGGTCTACAAAAAACCCGATTCACAAGAAATTTTACTTACTATCTGAACCTATGCGCACTATTACAAGGCAGTTTTTTACTCTTTGTAACTAAAACAGTTTCTTCTTCCTATGGAGTACTAAAATTTTGCTCATAAACTACGGTCAGTTTTGCATAGCTTCAACTGCTGGCTTTTGTTCCCTCCCCCTACTCTCAAGTGACACCTTCCCATTTGCTTGCCATTCCCAGAGAAGGAAGCCATCTCATAGTAATGTTCTGATTAGGATGTCTTTTGGTTTATCTTTTCAGAAGATATAAACCAACCAAGTTCAATTTTTTGAAAGTCTATTTCTGAGACACGGCTTGTCCCTGGCCTATCTTACTTAGCCCTAGCATGTGCCCATTTCTGTCTTTATTGTATCATACTGAGTCATATTATAGCTTTTGCAAATAGCCCTTTAGAATAATAGAATACCCTGAGCGGGAAGGGACCCACAAGGATCGTCAAGTCCAACTCCTGTCCCTGCACAGGACAACCCCAAATTCACACCATGTCTCTGAGGGTGTTGTCCAAGTGCTTCTTGAACAGCGTCAGGCTTGGTGCTGTGACTGCCCCCCTGGGGAGCCTGTTCCAGGGCTCTACCACCCTCTGGGGAAAAACCTTTTCCTAATATCCAGCCTAACCCTCCCCTGGCACATCTTCCTGCCCTTCCCTCGGGTCCTATCGTTGGTCACCAGAGAGCAGAGATCAGCGCCTGCCCCTCCTCCTCCCCTTGTGAGGAAGCTGCAGACCGCGATGAGGCCTGCCCTCAGCCACCTCTTCTCCAGGCTGAACAAACCAAGTGACTTTAGCTGCTCCTCATACAGTTTCCCCTCTAAACCCTTCACCAACCTTGTGGCCCTGCTCTGGACACTCTCTAGCAGCTTTATATCCTTACTGTCCTGTGGCACCCAGAACTGCCCCCAGCACTCGAGGTGAGGCCGCACCAGGGCAGGGGAGGGCGGGACAATCCCCTCCCTCGGCCGGCTGCAATGCAGGGCTTGATGCAGGCCAGGGCTCGGTTGGCCCTCGGCTGCCAGGGCACGCTGCTGGGTCATGTCCACTTGCCATCGACCAGAACCCCCAGGTCCCTCTCTGCAGGGCTGCTCTCCAGCCTCTTGTTCCTCAGGCTGTCTGTACATCCAGGGTTGCCGTGCCCCAATCCGGGCACTTGCAAAATCCGGCACTTGCCCTTGTTAAACTTCATACAGTTGGTGATTGCCCAGCTCTCCAGCCTGTCCAGATCCCTCTGCAGGACCTCTCTGCCCTCGGGAGTGTCATCAGCTCCTCCCAATTTTGAGTCGTCAACAAACTTAATTAGTATTCCTTCAAGTCCTACATCCAAATCATTTATGAAAACATTAAAGAGTACCGGCCCCAAGATGGATCCCTGCAGAACCCCGCTAGCGACTGGCTGCCAGCCGAGGTAACCCCATTTACTATGATCCTTTGAGCCTGACCCATCAGGCAGTTGCTCACCCCCTGCATTACGTGTTTATCCAGCTGTATGCTGGGCATTTTGTCAAGGAGGATACTGTGAGAGACAGTACTGAAAGCTTTACTGAAATTCGAAAAGATTACATTAACTGGCTTCCCATGGTCAACTAGGTGGGTAACCTTGTCAAAGAAGGAAATCAATTAGTTTTCCATGATTCTGTAAAGGTCTCACAAGTATTGGAAAGTCCAACACTATGTGCAGAATACTGTCCAGTGCCCAAACAAATTAGATTAGATTGTTCCTTTTCCTTTAATCTCTCCTCTTTGTAGAAATCTCTGCAGCATTTCTAACAAAGGGCTCAAAGTCCGATAACAGTGGGAATTCCTGGAAATGTCTGCACCACTTTAGATGATTTAAAAATCAATTATTTGCCAAATGCACCCATTTAGTGCAAATGTAAGGGGAGGAGCATGCAGATGTTAGCAGTGTTTTGGAACAGGTTAAATGGTCTTAATTTCTTCCTTCAAACAAAAAGGATGAATAGAAAATGCCACTACATTTTAGGCAAGAACGCTTTTTAAAAGCAAATGTCATTATCAGTCCTTGGGTCTGCTTTCAACCAGTTGTAAAGTACAAATTTTTTTATTTCTCTTCATTTTTTACAGCTATGTCTAATTTCATATTGTCAGCTAGATCAGTATGGATATTTAATGTGTAAATAGCTGTAAAAAAGGATCACATCTACTTGACCATGTGTTTTAAATCTTAAAAAAAATCAGGTGGGCTGTAGGACATTAAAATTTCATTAGATGTTTCATAGGCAGGGGTGTATGAAAAAGCTGGAAGTGGGCTTGCAATACAGTTTAGACCATCATTTCATAAGTGCTTTAGAGGCTAGCACTGTGACTGAAAAAGGTTTTCCAGTTCTCCCACCATGCTCAGCTGCTTTTTCCTCTGCCAAGCTCTCCTTTGTGCTGGCTGCAGCATTTTTCAGATTATGAGATGAATTGGCTCAAAGAGAGTGATAGAGGTTAAAGATATCAAGAAAGGAAAATGGCTCATTTTTGACTTGGATTGGTTCTCTCTTTTGGCTCACCACAGCTGTGCTGGCTCAAGGTAGTGACAGAATTATTTCTTTTTAAGGTTTATATCAGTGTAAAGTGTTCATGAAACTATGGTCTTAACTGCAGCATGATGCAGGGAGGGAATGAGCACACTCATGCCCTTCTAGAGATTGCCTCTGATACCACCGACTAGAAACTTCTCTCAGGATGATTTTTGCTTCAGGTACATGCCTCGGCACTCATCTTTTGCGTCCTATTCCTCTGCTCATTTCTGGTGTTCTTCATTACCATTTTGCCCCAGAGTAAAAGGTTGATAACTGACTTAATCACTGATGCTCCACAGCAGCCTTTGCCGAAGTTTCGTAATCTTCACTCCTTCTGTGCTGAATTCTGCACGGTGCAGGCATTGTGTGCTTCTGCAAAGCTGTGGTCAGTGGTAGGGTGTTGGAGCGACAGAGGTCTGCAGCCTGCGTCAACAGCATCAAGTTATATGACCATCAGTAGGTGCTAGTCTGGTGAGGCTATAGGGAAAGGCTCCATTCACAAAGACATCGAACTGCCCAAATCTAAAGGTGCAGTTCTCAAAATGTCTGCATAGTAACTTGCACTCTTTAAGTGTCTGAGTTTCTAAAAGTGAACTTCATGTGTGTCCGTAGCTCAGCTTTTGTATTTTTCGAAGTTAATGCAGATTTTTCATTGCTAAATCAGTCGCTGTTCACAAGTGTTTAACGTAATGTGTGTCCCCAAAAGGGACCAAGTCAGTAGATGCATCATGCTAACATACACTGGTAAGTTGTGTGTGCTTTAAAAAATTTAATTATTGGGATTTTTGCTCAGAAATACAGTTAGAGGGAGAGTTAAGGTCCATTTCTGTGGATCTAGAAGTCTTTTGTTCAAATATAGAAGCAATCCTAATACAAAATATTGTAGGATGCTAGTTCCCTATTGAAACTAGGTCACTTTGTATAAAATAATTAAAGATTTATTGGCCCTTAGGGAAGGACCTAGCTCTCTAGGCTAATGTTTGGGGCACTCAGTGGAGCACAATGAATCACTCGTTTACTGGGCAAGTATTGTCATTGTCATAATTGTGTGAAGGGCTGTTACAACACACTTTTCCAATTGTATTGTAAAGATAAAATTGACACCTGCTTCTTTTTTGAAGAAAAGGGCATGGGGAACTGAACTATAAAAGAGCTATATTAAGTGGAGATACCCATCTTAGGAAATCTTTGTGCCAGAAATACAGCTTATTGCCTGTTTTCTGCTGAGGATTGTATAGAGAAAAAAAAAGTGAAATTTCCCATTTATGGTAGAGGCAGGGGAAGGGCTGAAGGCTGGATATTCCCCTTCCCTTCAGTGATTGGCATCTGAACTGTGCATTTTGTGGTGCTGCAGTTGCCAAACCCCTCTGCGGTTCTACCCCAAAATCATTAACTAAAAGTGATGCAACACAATCACCACCGGCACATGGTGCAGCTCCCAGGAGTTCAGTGTGCTGCCATCTCAAATATTCAGAATAACCTTGAAACTTAGAAACCGTGTCTGTTTTTCTCCTTCTCAGTAGCAGCTTCTGGACAGAGTTGGAAACACTATTTATCTCTGAAAGCAGCTTAAATGACAGTAACTTGAATGCTGGGAATATTGATGACCTAAGATGTTTGTTCACTTTTGGCTGATCTTAATGCACTGGGCAACTGGAATAGCAGAGCCACAATTATAAGAAAAATATCATGAGTAATATCAAAGAACATTAAAAGTTTAATGGCAGCTTCTTTAACAAATGCTCCTAATTCATTCATTAAGTCATTGTTCCCAATGAACTGTGTCATTAACCAGGGTTAAAAAGGTAGTCTCCTAGCTGACAGCAGTGGGTGATGGTTCTCAAATGCAGCAAAAAATGTCTTGGTATTGGCTTGTCTCAAGGTAAAATGTGATGAGGCTAGAACAAAACCATCAAAACGAACATATAAAGAGCTCTAGCATTCTTACATAGTGAGAATTAAACCTAATTTAGCCCAAATGTGAGACATGTCACTCATATGGCAGTGAACCCACCATGACCGTTTTATCTGCGTAGTCTCCTGGCTCCAGTAGTAAAGTGTCTTGGCAAAGGATGGCAGCCTCTGAATTTGTATATTTCAGGGGTTTGGCAAGTTAGATAAAGCAGTGTAACACTGCCTGTCATTAAGAGAGGACTTGATGCTATCATGTATTTTAAAGTTTTCTTATTAGCTCTGAACAATGAAGTGATTAATGTTGGGGTTTTTTTAACCTAATTTTAAATTAATGCAGGTGATAGCTATGTACACCAGTATAATATATTTTCTCTGTATAGATGAAACAATTTATTTTAGGATTGCTTTGGAGGGCTTTTTTTCCTCTAGGTGGGAACACCTCACCTTTTTACCTGCAAAGCTAGTTGCCCCAAGTAATTTGAATAACTAATTGCTTTCTGAAATGCAGAAAAAACAGTATATGTAATTCTTTCCAGCTCTCAAAAAAATGCCACTAAAATAGATCCCCTGTGCCTACAAATGTAGCAGTTTCTGATATTGTAACATTCTTCTGCTTTGAAGCCCTGTACTCACGTCACTTTTATCCTGCTGTAATCATTCTCTCATTGCCTTTCTTTTCTGCAAATATAAATTTACTGGAGTGTTGGGGAGGGCACATGAGATTATTGCATTTTCATTTTCAATTGTGTTTATGTAATACGGGTCACCTCTTCTGAGATGACCTGTAGAGTGAAATAACTTTTTTGTTTTTTTTTAAATCTCTATTATTTCAAGTGAAGCAATTTCATAATCACTGGTTAGAATTTTGCTTGTACTCTAATCTGTTTCTAAAGTAGGCAGATTAAGAATTACATAAATACGCAACTGTAGATGGTCACCAGGTATACTAAAGATGATGCTGACAAACTTTGTCCTATGTTGTAAGGAGAATAAGTGTACCTCTATTGTACTTCCTAATTTGAACTTCAAAAATATTTTTGTTTTTACTGTGTTATAATAATGTTGTATCGTTAGGTAGTTTTCCCATCTTACTCTGATGCAATTAATAGAAAATTAAATTGCATTATTTAGTGACTGTTAGAATAATTCTTCTCCTTCCTCCTCCAGAATATATCTTCCAGCAGCCAGACAGCATGTGGAGCAGCCAAGTGGTAGCTAGAAGCCATGCTGTGATGCAGTTCTAGGCTGGTGCAGGCGACTGTGTGTCTCCGGGATCCATTGGAAAGCAAGACAGACATTGGAAGTCAATGCATGCAGCTGGGAATGCCCTACAAATTCCAGGACATCCCTCGTAAACTAGCATATCTAGTTATGCAAGGCTCTCCTGATATTTTACATTGTCAGGAAGGCAAAACCTGTTCTGTTTCTGTCAATGTACCAAGCAAAGCAGATTTTCTGCAGGGTGATAAATGACAAATTTTTAATACTATTTGACACAGCTGCATTAAGTCAGTTGCTGAAATTAATTTTTTTAAGTTCAAAAACACATTATCATGTAATAGGACTTCATTTAGACATGAAAGGTTAAATCATGTTACTTTTTACACTACTCATTCATCTGTTTGGAATATTGCTATTTTGATTTATAGAACTTGCCAGAGGGTAAATTCTTGGCTGTGGGTCATGAATATATAAATCTTTATCCCACTGTGGTAAATTTTACTCTCCTCCTACATCTAGGTTCATAAAAGAGAGTATCTTCTGCTGTGATAACATTCTGCCAGAGTAGTAAGCTCTCAGGCCTTATGAACAGATATGTATTTTAATTTTTTTTTAGATTACTGAAGAACACGATACTCTGACTCTGCTTGTGAATTATTAGAACATTGGTGAATACTATCGTTAGTAAGGATGAAGCAGAAAAATAAGGACTTATTTTGTTCTGTAGTTTAGTTGACTTTGAAGGACAGTTTGTGCAAATATACCAGCTGATAGTACATTTTGTGGTAATGAAGCATTTTAGGTAACTCATGTAGCACTTCTACCTTACAGAATTAATATTTCATAGCGATTTTAGAAGTTGGCTTTAGAAGTGCAATGAAATCTAAATCTTTTCTTCATTTTTTCATTACAAGAAATTGTATGCTTGGATTTGTTAAGCCATTCCGTGTCACTACATGATCATCAGTGTTAGTCCCTCATGTATACTCCTCTGTACCCAACAGTAGCTAGCAATAACCAAATTGAAAGAAGAAAACCAGTATTTTGTTCATTTTACTGCATTATCTCCTCTTAGTATTTTAAGTTTCCTGTTAACTGTCCAATGTCTTTACATCTGCTACATCTTTCCAGACATCTTTTATTTTTGAAGAAATAAACTGTTCTTACTATAAAATGTCAGTCAGATATTCCAGATAATTCTTAGTCTTGACTCTGTGGTAGACGCCCTTGTGTAATGCTCTCGGGTCCTGTAGGAACTGCTCTGTCTCTCTCGTGTAACAGGAAAGTTTGTCCCAGATAGAGAGAGATTCCAGGTGTATTTAATTCTGTGAGGGTTGGTTTGGATTTTTTTTCCTTGAGAACACTGTTTTTGAAAACAAACTTCTCTCTTCTTTGAAAGCATGAAGTATCTTAACAGTGTAGTGCTGGTATGCCGCATACTCAGTCAAAAAGTAGTAATCAAAAGTGGTTCAGTGTTCATGTAAGTCCCTGAGTGCTCTGGGATGGAGCAGGGTTTCAGTTTGTGTTCTTGGTTTTGTAGTGCCAACCGTTGTTCACCAAGAATGAAACATGGACTGTTCCATAAATGAATGAAATGCAATTCACTCCTCTGCCAAAAAGTGCTCCTTCCTTGCTTTAAAGATAATTCAAAGCTAAGCACCTATTCCACATATGTTGTGTTTTTTATTTCTCCAAATATATTCTTCTTGAAGTATCCTAATAGTTCAGACAGCTTCACAACCTGATCATCTGACGATCATCATAGTGTTTTGCTGACCGATTTCTAAGCTGTTAGTCATCTTGCAGGTGGGACAGCCAAATCCAATGTTGATATTTTCTAGAAATGCAGACAGTTTGCTCTCTCTTTCTTTAATAGTGCCACAGATGAAATGAAGTCTAGCTCTGCTTAAAAATAGCAAGATCCATCTGCTCTGAATTTCATCTGTGAATTATTAGGGTTCCACAGTGACACTTATTTTGTTATTTACGGGGCAAAATGCCACTGTAGAAGTCAATAGCAGAGCTTTTAATGGCCTTGAGGGAGCCAGGAAGTTAACACAATTATTCAAATCATTATGTATATACTGTCCAAAGGCAGCAGCATAACCTGAATAGAAAATAGTGCCTTCAATAGTCTCTTACTCTTATCTGGGTTTTGTGTATCTGTAAGAAAAATTTAAAATAAAATAAAAAGCACTGTGAATCAAGCTTTTACATTTAATTTACTACAGCAATTCAGTGACTTTTTGTCATTACCAGTATGATTTTATGTGGCAAAGCACTGTTTTTTACTTCCCTCTGAAACTTTTTTAGTTAGGAAGTATTTATTTTCTTTTTTAAAGGATACAGTTGATAAGAAAAATCACTTAGAAAAAATGCTTTATTGTAATTTTGCTTTTATAACCTATTATCATTTATTTTTTACCATTGAGATATTTGTCAGGAGCACTTACTTTTTTACTCCTCTGCACTTTAAAAGCATTAGTATGAATTATGTGCTATTGGAATGCTGATGAAGGCTTTTTGGGGAAGGAAGGTTATAGGGTGCAGCAGTAATCCACGCTGCATCTCTGAACTCCTACGCTGTTGTTCAGGAATGAGCTGCTATAGAAGCGTGTGTTGTTTTTGTAGTACTAAGGCATTGATAGAATTTTACACTAGTGGTCACAAAGTTGATTTTTGAGATGCGTAAGAAAGGCTGGATGGACATGGTGTTGGTAATGCTAAGGTCAGCGTAGTGCACCTTTCATTTTGACGCACTAGAAATACCAGACTACAAAACTGCTCATGCCTCTCCATGCCTGAGAGAATTGCTGTTTCCACTCTATGTAATAGTCTTAATTTGTTTGGACAGAGGATGTCTTGTGATAACCCAGGATGCTTCTCAGGATTTCATCAGATTAATTCAGTTACAGGAAGCTTAAAAAGCCTTCCCAGTTATCCTGTCATACATGAACTGTTTCATTACCAAATCACATTGAAAGAAAACTTAGCAAAAGCAAAGCTGAACACTACTGAAAATAATTAACTCTGCCCAAAATGGTTCTCAATAATGTAAAAATTCATTCTAACAATAGTGTGATTTTTGTTGCTGGTGTTAGGAAAGCCCACTGATATACACACCTTCGGAAACTTTTTTTTTCCTTAGGTGCTTTTTTAACCTCCAGTTAGCTAATGTAAGTGTTCAGTACTGGGACAGGGTTTTTTTCAGAGCTGAGAATACTCTCCAGGTCTTCACAGATTTTAAGAAAGATTTAGAAAAGCCTTTGTACTCATGACAATTTAGATATATTTTCGGTCATTTCCCCAGTAAGACCTCATATAATGAGAAATAATACCGTCATAAGGTTGGAAAAAACTAAATAAGAAGATGCTGTACTGAGTCAAGCAAAATGAAGTTGTCAGAAGTGACTAGAAACCCAGTAATTTATTTAGGCAGATGAGATTTTGTTATTTATCTATCCCTACCAACAGAGGTGATTTACATGCAGGAAATGATCATAAACCAATTTCTCATTAACGGCAACCGTAACTCAACAACTCTATGTATGGATGGTTACAGGAAAAGTAGGAATAAATCTACACAGTTAATGAAAAGGATGTAATAATTAGACAAAGTATTCTAATATGCTTAATAGAATCCCCTTTCATATCTTGCAATAAGCTGAAAATAGGTAAGACTGCAAACACAAGTGTGTTATACACCATCAGGATCAGTAATGCAAAACTTAATTGAAAATTAGCTTGTGGAGTAAAACAGAGCTTCTGAAGAGTTGTGATATGAATGCAAGCAGGACACTACAGGAGAAGGTCTTAAAAGCGTGGGTTGATTTTTTTTTATGGTGGTACTATTAAATAAACAGTTAAAGATAATTAAAACTGAACCCACCGTATCAGTGGGCAGCCTGCCAATGGAAAAGCAGGCTGAAAATTATCTCATTAACCAAAATCATCAGCACCTGTTCTGCCACTTTTTGAGCAATTTTTTTAAGCAAAGAATTAACCTGATTGTTTGGTTATTGTGGTTTCTTTGCCTTCAGGCTAGCTGTCTTCCCAGTTAGGAAAATCCTTATGTTTACCACAACTGTCTTCTCACCTGCAACCAAACCAACAAAAAATGTCCCCCCTAAGCCCTTTTGGTCATCAAAGGGAGTCCTGTTGGAAATACTGTGGAAATCCAAGAAAGCAAGTACATCTTGAATTGAGGAAAAGCTGGTTGCTTAGTTGCTAAGATCCTTGGCAATAAATAATCAGTAAACAATTTCTCGAGGTGTGAGGTGGATCTTCTGATGCTTTTTGTCCATTTGAAACACTGATGCATCACTTTCTGCTATTTCTACAGAAGTCCATTCTATATCAGGTTTTCTACACTGAGGGATTTTTTTATTTATATGTGTGCACACAGAAATGCACAGTTCTTTTTTATAGAGACAGAATAATTGTTTAGGGATTTTTTGCCTCTGTGTCTAAATGGGATGACAATTTTCAGTTTAGGGAAAGCAGGAGGTAAAAATGTATGTTATGTGTATAAGAAGAGATACATCAAATAAATTATTTGGGGAAAAGGTTTCAGGTTTTGTGACTAATGAAAAGAGAAGTTAGAGTGTATTCTTAAATGCTACAACTTTAAAATTTCTATAGGAACTTAATATTTGAGGTTGGGATAGGTATATATGTGTTCTAGTGTAATCCACAGATCTGTGGGCTTTTTGTGTTAAAGACTAGGATTATGATTTATATTTGCGCTGATGAAGTACAGGTGATCAAAGTATCAACTATGTTGTTCTCTAGAGTACTTGTGACCTGTATTATGTTCATTCATGCAATTCTAGTGCTCTAAATTGAACATCCTACACAAGAAAACACCTGAACAATAACTGTAGATAGTCATTTGAACTCTTGCAAATGAGGCAGTGTATCTATTCCCCTTGTTTAGGGGAAGATTTATCTGCCTACTTTGAAAATGGAAGATATTGTTTCCTTGCCTTGTTACTTAGCAATTATACAACTATCTTATGTCCTACCTGGAGCCTTGTAGGGAACATTGCAGACTTCTAACTCTCTGTTTCTGCAGCCAGCTGAATTGGTTTGCAGCTAAAACACAGAACACAGCCATACCGAGTTTGCTGGATGTGAGGATGAAAGCTTAAAATGCTATCACGGATCTGGGTGAAACCAGTACCTTAAATATTCTGTAGGGAATGTATGCTGGTGCATTAACTTTCCGGGAGACCACTAGTAGCAGCAAACACTGGCTGTGAGTATGCTGGCTCTCACAGGATTGCCCAGGAGGACCTTCCTCACCTTCCTAATAGCTAGAAACCTTTGCTCCCTTGCCTTCCCTCTCTCCTGTGCTATACTCCTTGTTCTTAACTATTTCACCAGCTCCACGTTCTCTTCTGAGCACCACTGCATGTTCAGGAGTCTTCTACGTAATGGGAGGTAGGTCCTGTAAATCAGTCTATCTGATACTTAAGTGGCAACTTAGCTGAGATGTTGTATTCTGTTCTGCTTCCAGGCCTATCTAATGTTAATGCGAGTTCTGCATGAATAGCAATAGATTAGGTGTTCTGTCTGTCTTTTTTTTTTTTTTTTTTTTAGAAAAGGCAACACCGCAAACAATGTTAGCGAGCATCAATGATACTATTGAAGATGCAGCTAGCCTATTTTCCAAAGAACTACAAAGAAGTACTATGATCTAATGATATGCCAGCAGGTGCGGAGCTGAAAATCCAAGTAATTAGTTTTGTAATTGGCAGCCTATAATCCTGCTCTGTACAGTAAATGCAATCTTTATAATTAATTGATATAAACTTGAGAGGATGGAATGTACTAAGCCTAAGATGGGCTCTGAGTTTAGGATTGTTTTGCTATGAAAATGGCTTGTGAGATAAAAGTACTCTTGTGTACTTTTGAAGGGGGAGTTATACTACTTAATCCCAATGTATGCCTTAAGGATTTTCCTTTGGTCCGGAAGAGAGAATGTATAGTTGTTGTATAAGTTTATTCATAATGTGAAAAAGTAGTTAGAAATAGAATATGTTGATATCTTTTGACAAAAAAAACTCAACACACCGACTTGTGAAAAAGATTCCAAGTACCTTTACACTCTTACATAGTGTTTACTGTAAAGTTTAATGGGATATTAAGAGAGCAAAGTTGAGGCAACGAGGAAATTCATGCTTTACCTCAAGCAAAAGTAAGGCTTTCCTAACAAGATTAGTAACAGTTGTTGATGATGAGATTTAAAGGGATTGTTGTAGTTTGTTCTTTCACCAACAATTTGTGTAATCTTGAGCAGGTTTTAAAATCTTTTTGCCTCGGTTCCCTACGTAGAGGATTCCTCATAGAAAATATAAGCAATTTCTTCTCTCTTTTTTTTGTTGAACCTTTCAGGAGAAGATATATATATATGTGTGTGTATATATGTATGTAAAAAAACCCAACAACTTTTCAGAGCTTTTCTCTCAATTTCTCTTCTAGGGAAGCTTCAAGCTGTTAGGGCGCAGGATTTCAGTAGAAATAGAGGGACTGAAGCTATGAGACAACAATTTTCTTTATGATTCCTTTAATGTCATTTTCAGGGAAAAAATCCAAAACAAATTACTGTTTGCCAAACTGCCTAAATGCTTAAGTTTATTCCTTCCTGTTGTAAAGTGTATGTACATATGCAATTGCATGATGGGGCATTAGATATATGAAACCATTTTCAGTAGAAAGTGCTGCTAGACTTCCTCCTTGTCTTGCTATGGAGCGAGGTAAAGAGCACTTTTTAACTTCAACATTGTCGAGGGTGAATTCAGCTTTATTAGACCTTTTCCCTTTTAAATTCAGCTTTATTAGACCTTTTCCCTTTTAAAGGTCCCTTTTCGCTTCTTGATGTGAAACTATAGCGTTGTTGACATGTTGACATGGACTGAGGAAGCTATAGCCTGGCTGATCTGTGCCACTGTACTGGTACTTTCCTCTTTGGATAAAAAGTATGTTTTCTTGTGTAGATGGTAACAATAAAAAGAGCCTGAACTGCCCTTCTTAAATATAGACTTCTGCGTTTCCGTTTTGATAGTGGAGAGTTGCCTTTGATATAAATTACACATGCACGTAATAGAACCTATAGACTAGTTTCTAAATACAGATTTGGTGTGATCGGTATTAATTTAGTATGCTTGGAAGGAAAGAGAATGCAGCATAGAATATCAATTAACAGTTCTTTTAATAAATCTGACAGGACTAGAAGACATAAGTAGTGTCACTGTATAACGCAGGATGTATTTTGATGTAATAATCTCCTAAAACTTCCTGAAATATTTCTGTGAGGATTTCCCTCTTTTCCCCCCCCTTTCCCCCCCCTTTTCCCCCCCCTTTTCCCCCCCCTTTTCCCCCCCCTTTTCCCCCCCCTTTTCCCCCCCCTTTCCCCCCCCTTTCCCCCCCCTTTCCCCCCCCTTTCCCCCCCCTTTCCCCCCCTTTCCCCCCCTTTCCCCCCCTTTCCCCCCCTTTCCCCCCCCTTTCCCCCCCCTTTCCCCCCCCTTTCCCCCCCCTTTCCCCCCCCTTTCCCCCCCCCTTTTCCCCCCCCTTTTCCCCCCCCTTTTCCCCCCCCTTTTCCCCCCCCTTTTCCCCCCCCTTTTCCCCCCCCTTTTCCCCCCTCATGTTTAGCATCTAGATCACAAACTTCTGTAGATGTAACACACTATTTCATTAGCCTAACAGTCTTTTGTGTTCTCTGTATGTGTTAATTGAAATAGAATTTCTGCTAATACTTACTGCTTGAAAGGAGTAGCATGGTGTTATTGTACAGACAGAATTTAGCCAGCCAGTAGATAATGATACAGGTATATAGAGCTCTGAATGTCTTTCATGGAGCATTGCTGATATGCATGGAGCATTGCTGAAGTAATGGAAAATCTGGAACATGTGTGTCATTCATATATAATTTTCACATCTTCTAGTTTGTTATAAAATAAACAAAAGCATTTATAGATTTTTTTTTAAACCATGTGTTACTGTAATATTAATATCAACAATACAAATAGGAATATCATATGTAGTGACCGTATCTTTATATGTTCATATACATATATGTATATCAAAATACTACATATTGTAGTGATCAACAGGAATATTCATATGTAATATGAATATCAGCTATATCTTACTGTAATAGTGTGAGCTGTGTCTTGTGGCTTCAAGTGTGTGTGTCTGGACATGTGCACATGTGACAAATCTGTGTTCCATCTACTTGCTACTGCAACCAAATGAAAGAACAAATCTTCACCAGTCAATAGCTCTTCCAAGCTGAAGTGTGTTGGATGCCAGCTGAAATGGGGAAGAAATTGTAAATGAGGAATCTAATCTCAGTGATCTGTAAAGCAGAATTGCTGATGATAGTATAACAATTATAAATAAAAACATTTTTTATCAGTGTCCTTTTGAGGATTCATACTTATTGTAAGGTAGCATAAAAATGGTCTATATGAAACCTTGTATTTTTGGATGAAAGGTGATGTGATCGGCGGCAATTTTGATGATTCTAATTATTGAGGTTTGTGAATTGGTACTCACCTAACTGTTTTCATCGTTTTCCCCATCAGCTCTGGCAATGTGAGTTTTAAACCTCTAGGGATTTTCAGAAGGTTGAACAGCCATGATAAACATCGTGAAGGGAGAAAAAATCGTGCCATGCCTTAGTTACAAATTTCCTAAGCCTTTGTTAAAAAGTAGTTCCAGCGATGTTGAGGGAAATCCCTCAAGGTATGAGTGAAAAAAGAAGAGGTATATCAAACAGGACTTGTTTTTCCTACAGCTTCAGGAAATCTGCTGTATAAATTTCTGTCACACTGCCTTTTCTTTTATCTTTTGTAGTTTCTTCTATGCACTTCAACATGACAACTTGACATGATAATATAGGGTGATGATTGTAACCAGTGTTTAGGTAGCTATTTCATCCCTCTTCTTCTGAAACTGTGCTTTAATGTCCATTATTAATTTTTGAAACTAGAAATAGGCTTGTTCTATATTCTTATCCAATCAAAAACCTGTGTAAAGACTTTGCTTGGAAATAGAAAGAAAATAATGGCATCGTCTTTTTCAAGTGGTACTCACTTTTAAGAGGAAATAATTAACTTAACTCAGTAACAATCAATATTTGTAAGAGATGTTCTAAAAGAAAAGTCATAATGTGGTCTTCTGCTAATCTCTCTGTCATTCAATAACTCATATCTAATTAAAATAATCAGATTTATGGAAAACAAGACATAAGGTGGGTTTTTTTAATGTACTTATTTTTATTTATTTTGTCATCCCCGTCCCCGTTCCCCCCCCCCCCCCCCCCCCCCCCCAGTAAAACACTGAATGTTATCAGCTAAACCACTGGAAGCCTACTCTTCTAGTACTGGCTCTAATGCATGGTTCCTTAGTCTAATACTTGATATCAGATAATGAGCAGTACCATAACCTTTCAGAGAAAGGGTCAAGAAACCTTAATTACAGGTCTCATAATCTTGAGCTGTCCCATTTTCATAATATTTAAGGAGAAGTTCTACTCTGTCATACTGCATTTTATCTAACACAGCATCTAGTGTCCTAAGCATCAGTAAGTTGACTAGGAGTAATCCAGGGTAAGAGTAAAAGCAGGGCAAGAACATGAGACACTTCCCACTTACTCTTCCGTTCTCCAACTGTAGTTCAGTGGTTTTCTGTGCTGAATGTGGTCTCGTTGTACTTAGCAAACATCACTGGATTATTTGACTCCAGAAATTTGTCCAGTCTACCCCTCAACCCACATAAATTTCTGGAGCAACAGGTCCTTTCAACTATTTTCATTACTTTTCTGCCTGTTCCTTGAAAAGCCACCATCTTCTGTTTTTTTTTTCCTAAATCTGCATCCTACCGTATTTTTGTTCTAGAAGAGAGTGACCATCCTAACCGTCTTCTTCATTATATGAATATCCTCCTCCAAACTGCCTCTCTTCTAAGCTGAAGAGCTTTACACTCAATTTTCCTTGCACAGGACCTCTTTCATACTTTCTGTCTATCTTTCCCTCTTTTGCTTTGTTCTTATGTTTATCCCAAGACATCTGCTGTTGGATTACTACCCAGTTAGTGTCAGAGACAGTATGCTAGACTAGATGATCTTGGTCTGAGCCAGTATGGTTATGCTTAAGTTCTTCAACAGCCTGTGCTGTTGTCTAGTATTGCATAGTGTATAAACAATACAGATGGTGAATCTGTGAGGAATTTAGAAAAATAAATGCAGAAGGAAGAAGTCTGGTTCTCCCACCTATAGTGAAGTTTACCAAGGTTTATATTTAACAAGAATTCTTCATGTGTTCATTAAATGCTCATGTCTGGGCCAACAGTTTGATTGACCGGACTGCTACTCAGATATTATACAGATTTTGCTAGATTTTTTTCTGGTGTCCTCACTTGAATTCATCTGACTCATCTGTTCTGACAGAGAAATTCTAGGGGGTCTTACTTGTGTGATGACTTTCAGTGAATGTTGGTCATTTCTTTCTATCCTTTCTGTTTACAAGTAAATTAAAGTAATGCAATAAGCCTTCTGGCAGGTTATAGACAGGCAGAAAAGACTTACAAGCTGTTCATATCTGAAAAAATATTTAAGATTACCTTTGTATTCGTTTTCTTCAATTCCTGTTACATATCTTTTTAGCTTTTGTCTTTGTAGTGAAGATGTTAATGTTTTGTTTGGCCAAGGCTAGTGGAAGGAATGGAATCCCTTAGACTCTATGTACTTTGCTTTCTGAAGCACTTTGAAACCTTTTTTTGTTGTTGTTTGGTTTGGTGTTTTTTTTAACAGGCATTGCAGATACTATAGTGTCACTTCTTTCCATTTACTGTGGAAGCTGATGTGAGATAATTTCCTTAAGTTCTCAGCCCTTAGGCTTTCATGTGTGACCCCTGATTTTTAAGATGTCTTAATGAACATTTCACTGTTTAAATTAATTTCTATATTATAATTTGAAAGCTGTAATTTAACTTACAGCTTCAGGTCTGAAAGCTTCCTTAAGTGACATTTTAGTTATGAAAAACAACACTGTGCACCATTTTTTAAAATCCAATGCATATATTTTTAAAAATCATTACTATATAATGTAAATATTTAGTTGAAAATCCAGCTGTGCCATTTGACTGTCATACTTGCTGTTTTGACAGCACCATTCTTTATATGCCCAAGATTTGTTTGCAACTGAATATCAGGAGGCATATGATAGATCTTACTCCTTTGAGGCATTTCTAGCCATGCCCTAATGTTTCAAGTGATGGCTGGAATTTCATTCAATATTCCAGACGATTTAGGAGTCTGATTTTGAATTTCTTGAGATCAATAGTTTAAAAGGCTATTCTTTCTTGTGGCAATATAGAGAAAATAAAGAAATACAGTGGCAATATAGAGAAAATAAAGGAATTGGTGAGTTGTTGGGTGCCTGTACCACAGTTGTTACCAATGTGTGACTGTCTTGCAGATTCAGGAATATTTTGCAGATGCCTGATTGTGGGTATTTTATTTTTTTCTGTATCTATTCTGCTAACCTTTTCTGTTAGTGCAAAATGGTTTTGATTGCTGCAGGCTCTGTAGGGGTGATACAGGTTTCTACCATTCTCTCCACATAAGAAAGAAGCAGAGCTTTCTTGCTTATTTATATATTTTTTGTCTCACAGTTTAGAGACTCTAATGAAGACTCCAGTGGCAGACTATGTGCTGCCAACATAGTATTTGGCTGACTACTCCATATCTAAGTTATTTTAATATCCAAATGCAGACACTTTATTGACCAAAACTTTAGCTCTGAGCTGTGAAGAAGCATTAATGTCAGTAGTAAGTACTCAAATTGGTTTTTTGCATGTGATAGACTCTTGTTGCACACAAGATCAGGAGCTTAACTTGTGTAATGTTTCTTGTAAATGGGGAGATAGCTTTAAAGACTGAATTAATTACCTGGTTCTTTTCAGTTGGGTGTCTGATTCCCAAGAGTGTCTCAATCTCCCTCTCTCCCTTGTGTATATTAACAGAGAGAGAAACATGCTCTTTGATTAACATTTTACAATATGGGCTTCCTTAATAAAGATCGATTTAATCACACTGAAGTGGAGTGTGGTCATAACATATTCTTGTAAAACAGAGCAATACATAATAAAAGATTATAAAGAAATCCATGCGGTGACCTGACTGATATGTCGTAGTCAAGCTGTGTTGTTAAAATGTGAAAACAGCTGTTTGGAATTCAATATTGTCTTCTAATATCAGTAAATGATACTCATGTACAGGAAGCAGAGAAAGTGCTGAGCTGATGTTAATCTTCTGTCAGTCTATCACATACAAAGCAGGTAAGGTACAAAAACAGATCTTAAAATGGCATCTTTATATTGTTTGCATTTTTTAATCATGATAAAATGTATGACATGAAAGTACCAACAATTTTCAAGTCCTTAATCCACTTTTAAAATGCATTTTATATAGGCAGATCTGTCAAACAAACGTGCTGTATGTCAACATGTCAAGTCAGTTGTGGGCAGGGTTTGGTTTTAGGAAGTCTTGAGTCTTCTCAACTTTTTTGTAGTGAACAGGAGTTTGTGTTCTGTGTTTTGCTGTATCAAAGCTGCTGTAATAGGACTGTATAAGTTTGCAGTTAGTTGAGTAAATGCAGCATTTATATTTCATGTTCAACCAATGTATGTTTCCCATTTTCAGAGCAATGCCAGTTAAATTAAGACACATTGTGTGTGTTTGTCTTGTTTTTGTTTTTTCTTCTCAGACATTATGCTGCTGACAAGCTTGAATAATTGCAGAGGAGTCAGTAGAATACTGATCAATTATATACTGTGTAATGAAGTGATGCTTAAAAAGAAGGTTGTCCATATTGTCCATGAGGACATAGAGATATGTCACTGCTCGTACTTGTGCAAATAGGTCCGCCATTGTTTAGGATTTGAGGTGATAAGGCGGATGCTTTTTGTGTTGAACAGCATATTGAGATGGAATAAATTTGTAGCAGTCATTTCAGTTGGGTGTTTATCTCCTCTCCATTGCACCGTGTTGATGTGTTGGTGTGCCCAAATATTAAATGTTCTTGAGCTGTACTGTATGCACTAATCTGCAGGTGTTTAGAATACCTCGCAAATGCTACACTGGAGCAGGGAGCAAGTTTTTCTTTTCCTGCTTCATTTGTATTTGATTATTCCTGCTCAGATGGAGAATGGGGCAACTCTTTCTGCCCCATCTAGCCAAAGACCTGTGACAGAGTGGGTTCTTTTTCAGCAATAAAGCTGTAGAAAAATTTGTAACATTTGGCTTTGTTAAAATGTTTACGGTGTATTTCAGAAGTGTGTGAAAACACTTGTAGTTGTTCAGCCTTGTTTTTATACAAATGGAATTATTTGTTTTCTCATCTCCCCTGTCCTTCTGCAACTAAATCAGTGACTTAAAATGGAAGGAGAATGCGATTAAGTAGAATGATGAAAAAACAATCAGTGAAACAAAGTGATCTTTTTTTGGTCTGTGGATGTTACTTTGGGCTAAGTTGTAGTAACTGCAGGTTCCAGTGTCTAGTAGATTAATAAGGAATACACGAAAAGAAAATACAGTCCGTGTTAATTGTCTTGAGGGATATGTCTTAGAAGGTCGGGGATAACAGATCCCTGTACTTTATTCTTAAAGGAAAGAGTGGGTTCTGCAAGTTTCAAGAAAAACCTGTAATGCTTAGTGGAAGAAGCTCTTCTCAGAACAGCCTCATTTGTTGAACATGGGTGGATTTTCAGTGCACCATGAGCAGCCTAGAATATGCTGTGCAGAGCGGTCCTATACTAGAGAGAAATTATTTGGAATGGGCTGCTGGGAGGGATTTGCAGGCTGCATCCTTGGATGTTTTCAACACAGGCTGAATAAAGCCCTGAGCAATCTGGTGAGACCTCAGAGCTGCTCCCTTGAGTAGGTGGTTGAACTAGAGGCCTCCTGAGGTCCTTGCCAAACCATGCTATCCTGCTATCCTATTGCTTGCATAACCAGGAATTCTCTCCAACAATGCTGCCACTCTCCAAGAATGCTGTCACTGCTGTTCAAGCATGGGAACACTGGTAATACTAAAAAAATAAAAATAAAACCCATCTTTTAATTTTTAATCATTAAGCTGGACCTGTAAGAGCAAACTTGAGACCCCTTCTTCTTCCTTCCTACTCAGACCCTCACACTGAAATACTCAGTTGACTAAGACTTGGTTCATTCAGATGGAGACCATAAGGGCATATCAGAACCTAGCATTTACCCCAGGAGTGTTCTTGATCTGCCCACTGGAGCTGTCTTGGCGTGACAGGGCTAGTGGATCCAAACAAAAAATACTAAGAAGAGGCTAACAATGTTGACATAATGTTCACTGCATTGTTAAATTCAGTGGAATAACTGTATTTTTTTTAATGCACATTCCTGTAAGGAGCAATGGCATAAGAAGAAAAAGTGCATTTGTTACAGAGTCCATGTTGCCAATACGTAGTACCATTGTACCTTTCCACTACAGATATTCAACACCAACCTGCTTGACACCAGTGATGAACTTTGAGTTGATCACCTGTCACATTAGGAAGGCTCAGTCTTGCCAGAGTCATCCTGGGAAAGAAAAATGCATGCAATAGTCCTTGTACCTGTTGGTGTCTTGTATCAAAGGTGAGCAAGGTGAACTGCCAGAAAAACTAGAATTAAAAAATGTGAAAGGACAAAAAAAGCAACCCCCCACCCCCACCCCAACTGGTTACTCTTAATCAGTGGTTCCTTAAAAATGTGCCAGGATCTGTGAACACATCTATTTGCATGTGTTTTGCGTTTTTTATGTCATGTACAGCTGTATTCAGAATGTATTAACAAATCCTTGGTGCTGTTGCTCTTTGCTCTGCCCATGCTGTTTGCATCTTGATTTGCAGCTCATCAAACTATAAATAAGTAGTTCTTGATTGTTCTGGAGTTCTGTCATTTATATGTTAATAAATTTTTTTTCAAAAGCATATGCAAGGATAGGAAATCATAGTGGATTTTCCTCCTAATTTGATCATCACTTCAGGGGGTACATTTAAATTCTGACTTAAAATTTAGTTCTGTAGGTGTGAGATACATGATAACTTTAATTTTCTTTGTAATTCTTGATGAGTATGAGGTTTTAATCAGAAATTATGAAAAACAGCCCATAAAAAAAAAAAAAGGATTTTTTGTTGGTTGGGTGTTTTGTTTTTGAGAGATTCTTAACACTGAATTTTATGGATTGCTTGTTTTATAGAACTGAGATTTTATTTCTTGTGTAGATGTGTGAGCTTAAGTGATGTTTTGCTTTTATGAAAACAGGTGATTAAAGCCATTCAGTTATGACCTTGGCTGGGTGCCAGGTACCACCAAGCCACTCTGTCACTCCCCTCCTCAGCAGGACAGGGATGGGAGAAAATTAGGTGGACAAAATCCCCTCATGGATCAAGATAAAGGCAGTTTAATGAAAGCAAACTAAAGGCCACGTGTGGAAGCAAAAGGAAAACAAAAGATTTATTCTCCACTTCACATCAGCAGGCAACATCCAGATATCCAGCCACGTCCCAGGAAATGGGGCTAGCAGTTGCCCCAGAAGACAAACTTTGTACATGATGAATGCCCCTGCTTCCTCCTCGTTCCCCGTAGCTTTTATTGCTGGGTGGACGTCATATGGTATGGAATATCCCTTTGGTCAGCTTGGGTCAGCTGTCCTGCCTGTGCCTCTCCCAAGATCTTGCCCGCCCCCAGCCTGCCGGTGAGGGGGGAACGTTGGAGAGCCAGCCCTGATGCTGCACCAGCACCGCTCAGCAGTAGCCAAAACACTGGTGTGTTATCAGTACCCTCCTAGCTACCAGTACAAAGCACAGCACTGTGAGGGCTGCTGTGGGGCAAATTAACTCCCTCTCAGCCAGACCCAGTACAGCTGTTAAAACCTCTGAGGAGACAATGTATGCTTTAGATTGCAATTTGATACCCTGGCTGATTTCTGTCCTTAAAAAGAGAGAAGCCCTTCTGTGCAGTGCTGTGTTTAAAGCATGAACAAAAAATACTGCGAGTATGGTGATTGATAAGGCAAGTGCAGTGACCATTAGATCATTGCCCTTTCAAAATGCCTTGAGACTCCTCTAAACAATCAAAATCTCTTAGTCTGGCATTTAAGTGACACTTAAATTAGTGAAGAGGTGTTTGATAAATACTCTTACAGAACTGACATGAAATGCAGAAATAAATTTATCTATCCATAGTCTGTAAAGGAATAAAAAATGTATTTGGGCATCACTTGGTCCATTGTCCTTCTTGAGAGCAGGGTAAAACACTATTGACATGTATTTGTTCAACCTGTTCTTAATTGCATGCCTGATGGAGGTGATTTCTCAGAAAGATTTGATAGGTCTTTCTGGTTTCTTCTTTCTAGGATATCTATCTCTCTGGTTAGCCAGCCTTAAAGGAACTCCCCCTCTTATTCACTGTATCTACCCCAAGTCTTACTCCTCTGTCATCTGCTTCCCAGCTAACCCAGTGAGGAGTTTATTCCTCTTTCTCTTGGCAACAAACTTTCACATATATGAAAACTCTCACCACTTCTCTATCTTCTTTTATTCAAGGTTAACAATCTCAATACTTTTCAGCCATGCCTTTTAGCCTGTTTCTTGCAGCTTCCATCTAGACTCCTTAAATGGCTTATTTCTGTACAAAATTGGATGCAGTACTCTAGACTGAAGGTAATGAAGGGAATCGCCTCACATGTGCAGCATATTCTTGAAGATACCAGCTGTATTTTGCCTGCTTGCAGATGTGGTATTCTTCAGGCACTAGCTTGCCTGCTTTTTGAGACAGATGCACAATATGTTGTAATGTTCCTAAAGGCATTTCTGTTTATGTGCTACTTGGTACCTTCTAGATGGTCTAGTTAAGATGTTGCAAGTGATAATTTACCTGCTTTATTTATGCTTTTACTTGTCCATATTAAATTTTCTTCATAATTATGTATGTCTTTTTGTTAATTGTGACATAAGAATCCCTTCTTGAAGCTCATGTGGTAAACTTTTCTAGACATAAGTCTAGGCTTTGGCATTTCAGGGTGATCCTTTTTTAATATTGAAAGAGTTTTGCAGATAAAGTGCTTTATACATATAATACACCAGGTTCTGGAATGAAATAGATGATTATATATAGATGCAAAGTTTTATTTCAACTTTCTTTAAAGGGAATTTGATTCACGTGTCTTCTACTGGCATTCAGCTAAGATGTGTGAAAGCTGGTGTAACAACTAATGAAAACCGTGTTTACTAAGTGCTTTTGTTGGTTTATAGCTATCTGAATCCACTAAGAAATTATACTAATCTCTGTGATGCTCTGAGTAATGGGTTGTGATTTCTGGGTTAGGCGGAGGGCACTAAGGAGTGCTCTCTTAGCTGGATGGCTCCCTTAGCTGCACAGCTGAGGCTCAGAAGCACGTGTTTGCCCAAGAGAGTGGTGTCCTGGAGTTGACGCTCACTGAGAGGCGCTAATGATCCAACAAAGCCAGCAAGCTGCTGTGTGTAATACAGTTATCATTTGTAGTGTAGATTGGGCTTTAATTAAATTTCTTAATTAGGCTAAAATCCAATAAAATGAGAAATGGTAATTAGCAGGAGCCAGGTCAGGTGACAACTGTTTTTTAACTTGTTGCCTGCCTTTGTAGATTAGGCAAGATCTGAGTTAAACAAGTTCTTGTATCTGCTCATGCTTTCTGTCAAAACTAAATGATTTGTTCATGTTGTTTTAATACTGACCTAATTTTGGAGACCCTCAGTTATTTTTTAGAAAAACACTATAAATAGAGTAAGTTACATAATTATATTTTTAGTGCTATATAAGAATAGGATGTTATGTATCAGCTCTTTACCTGGATTTCTATTAATCAACACATTCATATTATTGATTCATTAAAGGCCTATTTCTATCTTAGAAACTAGTTGTTCGTTCACCAATTTTCTCAATTTCAACAATTTCTTACCGGAATGATGTAATACTACTTACAAATTTTTTAATAACTCTACTCCTTAACAAGAATGATTGGAGTTATTCCTCAGGTTACCACACATTTTTGAATAGTGGTTTAGGGGTGCTTTTATTCCTTTTATTCCATGCCTCCAACCTTTGGAATTAGAGCAGATTGCGCTAAAATTTCCTAACACAATTACCAAGTTTCATGGAGCTTAGAGTAGACAGGTGGTGTATGCATATGAGAATCTAGTTTTGTGTGTGTAAATCATGTTCTCCTCCCTCTGCAAACATTCTGTAGCTTGCTTGTAGCAGTGCTAAGTCATATTTTATAAACATGAAAACCAAAAGGGAAGTGATAATTTATCCTATTGCAGTACAGCAGCCAGAGGATCTCGTGGGATAAAGTGCTGACTTTCTTTCTGTTACCTTCTGGGTGAAACAGTACCCCAATAAATATCAGTTATCTTAGAGGTAGATTTTACTTTCTCCCCAAATGTTACTGCTTGGCTTGGTATTTAAAAATTGATGATAATTACGTGGCTAAGTCACAGATATTGTATCCAGTAAACCTTAATAAGTTATTTTTTAAAGGTTTAAAAACAATTTCTCCTTTCTGTGCTAAATGTTCCGTGGTCTGAAATTAATTAGCTTTGAACCATCAAATTTGAAATACAGTAACATTTCATACTGAACAATGTTCCAGTAAAATGTTTAATTGAATTTTGTCTGTTTTACAACAGCTGTTATGGTTTCAGCAAATAAATTGTCATAGTTAAAGATATCATGAAGAATCCCACAAGGATTTTTCTAAAGCTTCTAAGTCAAAGTTGACTGATGATGACAGAAGAAATTTAGTGCACATTTGCCCAAGGAAACATGTGGAAATGAAGAATTGTAATGTCTGCTACATTTAAAATTTTAATAGGTGCGTAAAACCTAGTGAACAGCTTGCTTAAAAGCCTTTGGGCCATGTTGAACCAAAAGGAACAAAGCCAGCACCCTGACTAGGTGATGGGCACAGAGGGTCGTCATTAGCACCGTACTGCCCTCCTGGCCACATAAATGGCAATGTCCACAGCATTAGTCTTCTGTAGGCTTACCTTTTAACAAAGGAAATCTGTGCCAGAAATACAAGTTCAAAGTATGCACCTACCCATTTTAGTCCCTTTAAGGACTTCTAAATGACACAATATTAAAAATGTTATATTTTCCTGGTTTAGAGAGAAGGTGCATAAAAACTGCCATGTTGGTAAAAAAATTTTTTATCTTGAATGTGTGTATGTGTGATGTATATATATTTATATATGTGTTTATATATAAACTATTGCTGTGTAGAAAAGGGCTAAGTATAAGCCAGCTGAATTGTATCTAAGGACTGCATCCCTTTTACATGGCTTCTTCAGTATATTTTATCAGCAACATATGCACTTCTGCTGATGGTTGCACTTTTCTTGACTTTATTGTTCCATTGTGCCTAATAAATATGGATACTTTGATGCAGTAGCATGCATATGTTAGTTCTCTTTTTCTAGTATATGTTTGCTGACTGAAGCAGCAGTCTATTTTATCTGAAACATTATCTACTGGGAGGTGTTTATATAAATGTGCAGTAAAAAAGGGTGGTATAAAGCCAAGTGATTTACCAAATGTGGGAAAACCAAAGACAAAAAAAAAAAACAAACAACAAACCTGAAACCAGCAAAGACTTTCTCAGAATGTTTCTGTTCAGCATTTAAGTTGTAGATAGTAACGCAGTGCATGTTTTTTTAAAAGCTCATTATTTTATGTTTAGTATTAAAGGTAGTGTTATAGTGAAAGTGAAAAATAAATTAATACTTTTAATTCTGTCAGGAAAACAGATCAGGCCATAGTTAGTATTGCAGATAATTTTGAGATATATCATCTTAAATGAATTGTGAATAAAAAATATTTGGCACAATATATTTGGTATTGCAAAGAATTTGACTTGATCTTTCCTGACATCATGTTAGAAAAATATTAATTTCAAAATTAACTTGTTATAGAACAAACAAATTTAAAGCACGTTTACACGTCTCGTGGAACTACTGGATTTACTTTTTTTTCGCCTTCAACTTTAGTAGGGCAGCAGGACATTTTAAAAAAAATAAAAAGAGAAAAGAAAAAGAAAAGGGGGAGAGTGGCATGTGAACATCACTGAGCTGCAGTTAGAGATGCTGAGCTTGAACTTTATGAGCTGGCAAAGTAAAATAAGCTGAGCTACGTTACTGCTGACAGGCCAGCAAGAATTTTAAGCTCAGCGTATGTCATGATGTTGAGAGCTGTGAGGAACTACTGCTTTGTGGAAATGCAAGAAGCAGGTTTGTGTCTGTGCCGGGTCCCCATACTCATGTTCCTGAAAAGCACATATTTTACACATTTGCATGAACAGGTCTTTGAAATGCCAAAGGGAGTGTAACAAATGCAGGAAACCCCACCCTGCCCAGGGTACGTCCCCTATGCACTGTCCCCTCAGGCTGGCTCCTTCCCGTGTCACCGCTATGGAGTGTGGCTGGTTTACTGGGGTATTGCACATTCCAGCTAAAGTTCCTCCTGACCTGTGTGAACACCAACATAATACTTTGGTGGGGTCACTGTGCGAGGGGCTGAGGGACCAGGACGTTAGGCATCCTGGGAATGGACTTTTTTGCCAAATCTGTAGCCGTTTCTGAACAGTGTTTAATGACAGTGTCCTGCTTTGATCTATAGCATATGTGTTACTGTGTGGGTATGTAAATTTTTATATATAGAGAGTATAAAAATGTGTGAGGAGAGGAAGGAAAAAGTCTTTCAGACAACATGCTTTGGGAGGTGTGTTTCTACTTTATTTACTTAGTGGAAAAAGATTAGTTTCTATAATGTATCTTGAGAAGGCCATGACAGCCATAGTATTAGGACACTCAGATTTTCACAGCTAGTAATTCCAGCTCCTGCTAGGGAGGCTAGAAGCTGTACTTCATGATATAAAAGTGAAAGCAAAGCACTGTTAAAATATAACTCGCTGGATTCCCATCTTTCTGTTTCTTAATGACCAAAATAGCTCCAACTTTTTTTCCTCAATCCTGTTTGTAGGTTTTTAGTCCTTACGAAAGGACAGTGGCTCTTTAAACTGGCAAGGCAATGTTTTCAGGCAGGGGCACCCCCCTAGCTTTTGTTAAATCCAGCTGATGTAGGTGGAAGAGTTAGACAAAGTCTTGGGCATGCAGTCTTTAATCAGGTCTGAAACACAAGAAGCAATCTTCAAGGGCCAGCTTATGCTGAGTGAAGAATACTTGTGACTTTAATTAGATATATATCTGCCAGAACACGTCTAGAAGAAAAGGTATTTAGTACTTACGGCATGCAAAGGATATTGATGTGATGAGGAGGATGGAAAGAAGTGATATGATATTTGTCTCTAATGGGAAAGAGAGAGAGTTCATGCTCTATAGAACAGAAGATGGGAGAGGAGGTGGGGCAGAGGGAGAATATAATCCAGTATATAAAAAAAACCAACCCTGTTTTGATTTTGTAGTGTTGGTATCCAGTAATCTTAGACTGTCTTTTATATGTGTGAAGTGTGGCTTTGGTGCTGTTACTGAATTAAAAAACAAAGAATGTCAAAGCCTTTGCTTTTTCTGTGCATAGCAATAGCTGAAACAGGGCTTGTAGTGTTCAGTCTTAGGGACTGAAAAATCTATGGTAGGTAAGTTGCACTTACCAACATAGACTGATTGCCTATTTTAAGAAATATCACTAGCTCTTTGTATCTCTGGATACTTGAATACTTTTTGACTGGTAGATGCATTTTCAGTAATAATTGTAAAATTTTATAAAATGTTGTCATGTGTGCCACTGTCAGACATGAAATCCTCATGGTAGAGACATCCGAAGAATTCAGTTTGGTAGATAACTGGACTGGAATTAACAGAGGACTTGAATTTAACAGCCAGCATGCTTACATGTTACTGTATCTCTACAGCACTCCCTTACAGTCCTCTTGGCAAAATGGCTGGAGAGGGATGTCACTCCATCGCTGGGTAATCGTTCCATAAAGAAAAGTACCTGAAGAGCATTTGGATGGATTCTCCCCACCCCCCCCACCCCCCCCATCGTCCATTGCTATGATTTTAATTGGAAGGAGCTCTTTGTTCATGTAAAACTAGTGTGAAGTCTTTTACCAAAAGATAGTGATGTCTTTGTATCAAACAGTGCCTGTTTCCAGCTGTTACGCTTGTCTTTGTTTAATTGGACTTGCCAAGGTTTCTGGGAGAATGAAACTTCTATCGTCTCCTGCAAAACACTCTAACATGCTGTCTGTGAGTACAAAAATCTGCCTCCTATGAGTAGGTGGAATAATATGCTAGCTGGATTCTGATATTTATTAAATTTAAGTCTTTGTTGAAACCTGGAAGAGAGCACTTAGAAGTGCAGAATTGGCAGATGTACATATATGCATCATTTTTGTGATCATTATGAAGTCTTTACTGAGCATGCAGGGTCTGTGTGCTTCATAGGTGCTATGTAACTCTGAGAAGTGTAGATACTTGTAACTTTGCTGTTAGAATAGAAACATTTAATAATAATATACTACAAACTGAACGTCAAAACGGTTGCTCCATTTGTGTCCTAACAGAGCTAATTGATGCCATTATCTATACAAAGCGCAGGTTTTCTTCTGAGGCAGGGTTAACTGCTGAGCTGCAGTCCAAGCATCTATGACTCGGCTGCCCCGAGTCCTCTTCGCAGTTTGTTGCTGAGTCACTGGGTGACCTTGAGTAAACCTCTTCCCTTGGCATATGCCGCCTGTGAAGGAGGAGTACTAGCAATGGCCTCGGTAGTTATTCTGGGGTGACAAGTTCTGTGAAGCTGCAGATTTGATGTAAATTATTTGTTTTGTTTCATGTTTATCAGCCTTATGTCGGTATATGTTTATCAGCACTGTATGTCGGTAATAAAAAGGAAGATAGGGGTGTATATGTTGAGGGAGAGCAAGGAGGAAACTGGGGTGGAGGGTTGATAACTTGATTATAGGTGGAGTGTTGAACGACTTTTGTCTTTGGCTTCCTTGATTTTAGAGTATATGCTAGTTGATCCTGCAACACTGATTCAAAGTTATTAACAGAGCTGTGTTTTAAAAAACAAAAATAAGAAAAGCTAGTGCTGAAATTTAAAAATCAAATTTATCCTAACTTAATGTTACTTCTAATTTGACTATGTGTGGCTTTTTGTATGCATACATGTCTGTGCTTAGGAATATACTTCTCACAGAATTAGAACGAGATAGTAGCATTATGGTCGACTGGTTCTGTAATGGGTCTTTGACATCTTATCTACTCCCTCTTGACAGATAATTTTATCCTGTTCAGACAAAATATATTACAGCTTTCCAAATCTTTGACCTGTTTCAAATAGCTACTGTTCTTACTTTTTTTTTAACTAACTGTCCAAAAAATTACAGAGTTACAAGGGTGTGTAAAAAGAGTAGCCCCTAAAGCCAGGAATTTTGTCTCAAATTAGTGGAAAAATTGTAGGATCACATAGTATTTCCCTTCAAGATCTTTGTAACATGATAAAGCAGAATCTTATACTTTTCCAGTTGTTCACACAATACCAGCTTCCAGCTGGCAAAGATCCTCAGCAAAGCACTTGGCTCTCATTTTGGTTGGAAGTTTAAATGCACTAATTTCCAATTTTCTCTTATTGAACAACATATTTTGAGACTACTAGTACCTGTAAGGATCTGACTTTTAAAGGGAAGGACTGCCACAGAGCTGCAAGAAAAGTTTTTTTGAATAGTTTGTCAAAACCTCTGAAAAATAAGATGCGTACCATGAAGTATTACTGCTGTGACACAGCGCAGATTTCTTATGAGTATGCAAGGCAATTTAAAGTGAACGCTATTATTTATAGCAATAGTCACATGTGGCTGTTTCCAAACTTATGCTAAATGTTGATGTGAAAATTTCTTACTTTTTAATTAATCATATCATATCAAAGTCAGTTAAGCTAAATAAGTAAATTCTAGCCTTTGCATGAGGGGGTTTTTGGGGTTAAGATATAAGAAACAGACTTCAGATTGTTCAGGCTTAGGAATCCAGTTGTTTCTTTACAGGGCTACCTGTATGTATTTGCTCATACATAAGCATATGGGCATATTTGCCCATAGAAATGCTGAATTAATATCATAAATATTCATATACTGCATGAACTGCTGAGGCAAGATAGCAAATAAACAAGCCATATGTAAGAGAAGCTAAAAGGCCAGAATAGCTTATTAAATCTTGCATTAGGCTTAAGTTTAATAAATCCTAGGCCCCAAGGAGCACTAGTGGAAAAATAGTTCTTTTTGGAAGCTTTTTTTTTCCCTTTGGTTTTCTATCATGTAAAGGACTTTGGATGGACAAATACGTGTAATTGCTTTATCAATGACAGATGTATGAGGAATCCTTGTTCAGGCTTTAAAACTGCAAACTCTCTAATGTCTGAAATAATGAGGAAGAGAGTTAGTCCGTGACTAAGCTTATATTCCATTTCAGGGCAAGTCTAATTGGCGATCTTATATCAGCAGTCTCGGTCACTTTCATAATGCTGTACTGAACGCTGTGTGTAGGAGTAGGGAGGAAAAATAGGCTTGCAAACCTTCATTGCTCCAGACTATGTCTTTGAGTAAGCTGTAGAAGAGCAACACAAGATTGCTTCAATTCCTGGGTCAGCCCAGGGCACAAAAAATGGTATTCAGCAGCTTGAAACTGATCTGGAAGCAAAATAGTGCCGACAGAGAGCAATGGCACAACATCTTCCGTCATTCTTACCCCATTCAACGGGTGAGCCCACAGCGTCTGGGCTGGCTGAACTCCCTACTGGTACAGCACCAGGCAGACAGAGCAAGAGTCATTAAACCAAGGAATGAGAGGTGCCCAAAACTCTTTTGAAACCTATGCATGGCTGGAAATTCCCCCTGTATCTGTCTATCAGGCAGAAAAGACTGTATAGCAAGTGTGTCAAAATTTATTATTTTGTTCTTAAAAGTTCTTCAGTAAACTCACTGGTATTTAAGATGGTATAAAGAACAGAATATTCTAGCGAGTTTCTTAATGCACTCCACAGCACTGCTCCTACTGAAGTGCTAACCCCTTGCATTTATATAAATCCTATGGTAACATAAACATTAATGTTATACACGTAAAAGAACAGTCTATTTTTGTAAGGTGTGAGGAGCCTAAGACCTGTTAGCAGTATGGCACCTATCTAGAAGCTAATTTGGTGTGAGAGAAGGGGTCTCGGAGGGGAGAGCCTCCAGGAAGTAGGTGGGCTCCTTTGGCAGAGTTGGGCACAGAAAGAGCCCGCAGACTTGTGCAGGCAGGCTGAGAGGTGTCACTGCTCTCAGCCTCCAGCAAGGAAATCTGAGTTGGGGAAAACATTTTGAGTGTTTTATTATTTACTTATTTATTTATACGTATAAAAAGACTGGTTCTTAGTGTGAATGAGGCTGTGTAGTCTCTGGTCATACTCACTGAAAGCTCATTGAATTTCCTTCAAAAAAGGTACGTGGGACATTAATATGCTTGGTATTTAATGAATACAGAATGTCATTTGTAACTTGGATTATTAGTTAATTACTGGTAGTCTATAAGGAGATAATTTCACATGGATACCTCTCCCCCACCCAATTAGTACTTCATTCCAGTCATCTTAATTACCAAGAAAGTTTTTGTACATCTTGATTACACGTAAGCAGGACATAACATAGAGAATATAGATTTGCCTACTTTTGCACAAAAAGCAAATGTGTCCTGCAGTTTGCACACCATATGTGTCACATAGAATCTAGTAAATACTGTAATTATTTTCTAAGCGTGTTTTATGTTGTTAAAATGACTGCACAAGCAAGTCACACTCAGGTTCTTCTGAAACACCTGCTCAAGAATTCATATTGGTTCCTACTTCAGAAAAAAGAGAAAGAATAGGAAGATTTTTCTTTGCATTGACAATCCAATTAAAACAACAAGGGGGCAGGAATGATAGCAATTCCTATGAAAGCACTGTGGCGTGATGCACTGCCTACCAGCCATTTGTAGGCCCTCCATCTGGGACTTGTGGCATAGTAATCTGCCGTGGGGCAATATAGAACAACACAGAAACAAACTTCAGTTGTTGACCTGTTTTTGGTAGTCCACCATTGCTGGCAGAAGTTTAAATGAATCCTGAAGAGTGACTTGTTAACGGGGATGCAAAACCAGAAAGCTATCATACAGAAGAGGCAGAAAAGTGAGTGACTACTTTTATGTGTGTCATTTCTAGTACCCAAATAAAAATTCTGTGCTTTATTTTGCAATAAAAACAACAGATTAAAACAGATCAGGGAGGTTTCCATCAGTGTTTCTTGTAGTCATCAAAGAAGTATTTGTAGGCAAGAACTTGCTGCTTATCATGTATTTGATTTCAGCTATATCAACTTCAAAATTGATATTAAAAATACAAGTAGGAAAAAGTTCCTAAAGTCGCTCTGTCCTCTTAACTTTGTTTACTCTATAAAGGATGGAGATGGTGGTTGCACATTTTGCTGAGTGTATGTTGCTGAGTATAGGTGGAATGGCCTATAAATGGCACATCACAGTATTTTCTTGCTGATAAGTCTTTGTGTTGAAAGGGGTTGCCTTTGTGGCATGATTTGTGCTTTTTCTACCTTGGGCCGTGATGCATTCACAATGTTTTACATTGAAGTTTCCACTTGGATTGTCTTTGCTGTCTGGTGATTCTTTTAAATACCTTTTTTTTTTTTCCTATCTGTTTTTGGTGCAGCCACAGCAGAAGGCATCACATTTTCTGGCTGTAATATGGTATATTAGGTAGAGACTGAATGGGTAAAGGAGAAAGCAAGTAATGTACATGGGATAGAAGTGTTTGTTGCTGACATGTTCGGGCTGTCAGCACGTCAAGTCCCATTCATGAAGGACGGCATCTGCGCCACTTTTATTTATGCATAAATAAATTCTTTGCTCTGCTGGAAATCCCAGGGAATCTGGTACCAAAGCAGACGTCACATTCTTAGAAATCAAAGACTGCAGGCAAGAATGGGAAGATGCAATCTTCTTGCATGTAATTTGTATGTCTGAGAAATAGATGTCTTACTGACAAATTATAAGTCAAATGAATATTATGGATATAAAGCTTTAGACTGGAAAACAAGGTACTGTAGTAAAATGTCATGGGTTTTTGGAAATAAGTATGCTTTTTCAATACTTGAACATTTGGTGATAAAAAGGAACCCCCTTCCCTCCCTCCTCTGATTAGAATAATGTCTGACAAAAAGCCAATGGTAATGTACATTCTGGTTACAAAGCATTTGTTGAACAAAATTTCTAGCAACTGCTACAGAGGACTTACAGATGAGCTCAGCACTGTATTCCCAAAGGAACTGCCTTTTATTTGGGTCATTCTTGCAACTGTCTGTCATGCTTTATGCTTAGTCGAATATTTTAAAACCAAAAAGCCTTGTTTCCAAAAAGTCTTCAAAATGTGGATCAGCTGTACAAGTGTGTGGGGAGGGCTTCCGAAATATTCGGGGAAACCACTTTGCTGTTACCACGTGCTGTGATCATTGTTTATCTCATTTTCTGCTCTGATTGTTAGAATTGGACCCTGCCTGTTGCGGTTTGAGGTGTGGAGGACAGGAAGGAGGGTTATCGCTTTTCTTGTACTGAAAAAGGAGTTGAGATTATTTCTCTGCCCTACCCCCCTGCTCTTGTAATCCACAGACCCTGCATGTATAGACTGTATTCGACATCACCCCAGTTGCCAGAGGAAGTGTTTCTAAAATAGCTAAAATCTTTAAAATAGCTGTCCACCTTAGTAGTGGTTTTTTTTTTTCCCTTTTCTTTTTTTAACCTTCTGCAAATAGTGCTGAAGTCTGTTTCAAAGAGTTAAAATGGACTAAGATGTCCCATATGAACAGATCTGGCTAAAATCTCTGAGAATCTGAGTGCTTTGCCTATTCTGGGAATCTAAAGCAAAGGGTGGAGATTGGCATCAGTGTTTACTCTCTTACCTTTATGTCTCTCTCAAGATATGGTGCTACCTGACATGATGGTATAATGTGTGAGAAACAGAATTTTCACCACAGATTCTATGTGTTTCAGTTTGTAATTAAAAAACCCAACCAACCAAACTTGGATACTTTCTGGTTTTTCCTAACTATTTAGGAAGTGTTGACAGATTTGCAAGTCATTGCCATGTAAACAGAAACAAAACCTTCATTTTTATAACACTGAAATTTTGTCTAGAGAGCCATTATATAATAAAACACATAACTGAATCAGCTTTCTTTATTTAGCATGTACTTCCATAACTACTTTTTTTTCCAAATTTACTAGAGAATTTAGATACAACTGTTAATGGCAAGTTTTCTAGAATGCAAGAACTTCTCTTTTAAATGAGTTGGCATTGTGGAATGAATAGATCTGCTAAAACTTAAATAAACTTTTAAATGTAGAAAACTTACCTGGATAACTTTTGAATTTGAAGTGTGTGTTTGGTTTGTTTTTTGGTCCCCCCCCTTTGAGACTTGAGATTTTTACTGTGGGTGTTTAGCAAGAACTTTGCTCTAACTCTGTTGTGTTATCTTCTTGCTGCCCTGATTGCTGTCTTTACTTGTCTTTGACAAATAAATTCTTGCTTTCTCTTAGATGTTTCTGCAGTTACATGTTAACATGGCAAAACCTTCTCTTTCCCTTTTATTCAAATGTATTCATGAACAGGGCAACTCAGAAAGGATGATGAAAACAGGGTGAAGCCAGACGTATCTGACGTCATAAAAAATAGAGGCTCTTGGCCTCCCTGTCTCCCTGAGGAGGCTCATTACTATATAAGCAAATTGAATTTCTCTTTTCCAACCTTCCGTGCTACTTAAAATTGCTGACTAAGCTGTTTCAGCATTTTGATCTCCTGCCATTATGTGGCCATAGCTGTACTTTCATCCCCTTCAAAAGTATTATCTCACAGCAGAGAATCTGGCCCTAAGGAAAAGAGTATGAAGATTTTTTTTTTTCTATTAAATACTGTCTAGATGGCTGCCTTTACTGAATAAAGGAGCTGGTAAATTATTCCCTGAGGATTTAGTTTGTAAGCTACTAACAGCAGAATCGACTCTGTAACCTTTAACAAACCACTAGGAATGAGTGAAATATTCCCCAGCAAAGGAAATAACTTAATAATTTAGGAGTTACGTTTTTGGGAATGGTACGCTTGGATGCAAACCTGACATATCCCATGTGAAGTACAGCTCTTTGTGAAGACTTGAACCATGAACGTGGTAATAGATATATCCGTCATGTTCAGATGTTGTATCTTGCCTGGCTTCTGGCTCTCTTGCCCAAAAGGCCAGGGACTTTGATCAGTTCTGTGTCATGTCTGCCAGCCCTCTGCTTTGGAGACCCTGGTACGGCCATGTCTGCACTAGACATTGGAATTCATTTGCCTTGTCTGAATCACTTTTACTCAGTTGCTGACTTATGCTTTAACACAAAGGGCGTACCATGAGAAGATTTATTATTTAGGAGCCTTTACTCTGTTTTCCGTGCTCCACAATGTAAATAAAGGTGCTGTCATAGGTGTTCAGAGACTATAGGAAAACTGGGGTAGATGATACTTGTTAAGGAACTTGACTCTCTTTTAGTCGTTAAGCTTTCAGAGTGCTATTTCCATAAAGATATTGCCATAAAAATAATTTTATTTCTATAAATAGATTTTTCTGTGCATGGCAAATATCAATCCAAACATGTAGTACATATCAACAGAAATTTGAATGCTTCTGTTTTTTCCCCTTGTGATCAAAATATGTTGAAATATTATCAAGAAATATGAAGTGAAACAATATAAAAGCTTTATGCATCTCTTTTGATTTTTTTTTCAGAGAGGAAATTGTTATCATACCTTCACTGTACAGGAGATTTAGACACAGACAGAAGAATAGCATTCAGGTTTTCTGAAATTCAGTCTTGTCCTCTTTTCAACAGGACACATGATAACTTCCTTATGTTGGTATATTTTTGGTATTTATAAAGATTCATGGCAATGGCCAGTCTGTATGTGACAATTTATATATGGCGACTATGACAATTTAGGCCTGTAGCCCACAAACAACTAACTGGCATTGAAATGGATTACAAATTTAGTGTTAGCTATGCTGAGTTAACAGTCTGGATTGACCTGGTCTAATTGTCAAATAGCTTAGTAGCTTTCATCCTGTTTTCATTGAGGATCATCTAGCAAAGACCAACCTGAATTAGACTCTGCCTATGTATTCTTAATAGGAAGAAGATGCCACACTTGTAATTATGCATATCTTATTCTGTTGCATTTTGTTACCCTGTGGAAATAATTTTGTGTTGTATTGCTACCATCAAAGCTGTCTGATATGGATTAAATCTCTTTTCTTTTGTTTAACAGATGATGTCACTAATATTGCTCAGAAATCCCTCCCTGCTGATGAAAAAGAGAATGTGCCAATAGGAGTAAGGGTTGTGGTGTGGAAAGTCCCAGTGCAAACATACCCTAGGGACTTAGCTACTGGTGCTGCTCAGTCTTCACCTCTTCAAGGTAAAATTGAACACAATTGCCCCAGAAACCTGTGGACAAGAGAAAGGTACTGTGCATTGCCAAGCATGTTAGTTGAGTAGGAAGAGAATAAATCTACAATACATATGTAAAGTTATCATTTATTGGAGACAATATGATTTGAAGATTCAATCTGAAACTATTTTTGTACTGAGATAGATTTTAAACCCAACCAGATTTTGCAGGCAGTAAAATAAACCAAATCTGTACTAAGATTTTGTCTTTTCTTCAATAGGGTTCTCTTTACATAGAGACTTCCTGTGTTCAGTGAATAAATTTCTTGATGACATTTTCTTACTCATTATTTTTCCTTAATAATTTTGTAAGGCATTTCACCCCCTGCCCATGGCATCTAAAATGTGCAGTACAGAATCACAGGACGGTAGGGGGTTGGAAGGGACCTCTGGAGATCATCTCATCCAACCCCCCTGCTTGAGCAGGCACACCCAGAGCAGGGGGCACAGGAACGCGTCCAGGCGGGTTTTGAATGTCTCCAGGGAAGGGACTCCACAGCCTCCCTGGGCAGCCTGTGCCCCTGCTCTGGCACCCGCACAGGAAAGTTTTTGCTCATATTGAGGTGGAACTTGCTGTGTTCCAGTTTGTGCCCATTGCCCCTTGGCCTGTCATTGGGCACCATTTAAGAGTCCGGTCCCATTGCCTTCACACCCACCCTTCAGATATTTATAGGTATTGATGAAATCCCTCCTCAGTCTTCTCTTCTCCAGGCTGAACAAATCCAAGTCTCTCAGACTTTCCTCATAAGGGAGAAGCTCCAGTCCCCTGATCGTCTTCATAGTTCTCTGCTGGACTTATTCAAGCAGTTCCCTGTCCTCCTTAAACTGGGCAGCCCAAAACTGGACACAGCACTCCAGATGTGGTCTCACTAGGGCAGAGTAGAGGGGGAGGAGAACATCCCTCGACCTGCTGGCCACGCTCCTTTTAATGCACCCCAGGATACCATTGGCCGCCTTGGCCACAAGGGCACAGTGCTGGCTCAGGGTCAGCTTGCTGCCCACCAGCACTCCCAGGGCCTTCTCAGCAGAGCCACTTTCCAGTAGTTCAGCCCCCAGCCTGTACTGGTGCCTGGGGTTGTTCCTCCCCAGGTGCAGGACCTTGCTCTTGTTGAATTTCATGAGGTTCCCCTGGGCCCAGCTCTCCAGCCTGTCCAGGCCTCGCTGGATGGCAGCACAGCCTGCTGGTGTATCAGCCACTCCTCCCAGCTCGGTATCATCAGTGAACTTGCTGAGGGTACACTCTGTCCCGTTGTCCAGGTCACTGATGGATATGTTGAACAGGACTGGACCCAGCACAGACCACTGGGGAACACCACTAGTGGCAGTCCTCCAACCACACTCTGCCCCATTAATCACAACCCTGTGAGTTCTGTTGTTGAGCCAGTTCTCAATCCACCTCACTGTCCTCTCATCTAACCCACAGTTCCTTAGCACATCTATGAGGATGTTACTGGAGACAGTGTCAAATGGCTTGCTGAAGTCAAGATAAACAACATCCACCGCTCTCCCTGTTGCTCAGTGTCTTATATTGGTCATATGCTTGCTAACTTGACCACTGTCTTACTTCAGCTGTACGTGTCACCATTAATAAAGAAGAAAGGCTTTAATGGCTTTGGCGCAGTTGGATGCTAAGCTTCTTTGAGACACTTTCCCAACCTTCTGTTGACTTTTATGTGCATATAGTGTGCACAAGTCTGGGTATTCAGAAGGCAGCTATGTGCAAAAAACCCACCCCCCCCAATACTTTGGTTGCTTCAAGGGACCTACTATATGGGGAAAAGTAGCAGCTTCCTCCCGTTGGATAAGTATGGTAAGGATGACAGTTTAACACAATGCCTAATTCCTGGGTTTTTCATCTTGTAGGCGTCCTGCAGTGGAACTGCAGTGATGATGCAGTTACTAAGATTAAAAATATTAGGAGAACGGGGCAACCCCCACTGTGTGTAACTGTCCTTACTGCAGCAAAATGCCATTGGCCCCTAGAAATATTTTTACCTAGAAAGGTTTTGTGAATATAATGAGGTTTGTCAGAAAATTGTAATGCAGAAAGACAAGGAAAGCAGCAGTAATCCAGGAAATATCCTTTCCCAGTAGATATTTTGCAGTTCACATATTGAAATTGTTGTGTCTTTGCTGCTCCCAAACCTTGCTATTATATTGGGTATAGTGCATAGTGAACACTTACTTCATTTCTGAGTGGAAGGGTAAAGTATGACTCTAAGTAAGGCAAGTGATACAGGAAATGACAGCTGCAGAGTGCATGATCATTACTGAAAAAATCACAAAGGAAAGAGTAAAGTAAAAAATGTAGGGTACAGAACATGCCTTAGGGCCCCTCTGGGTAGTATTTGCTTGTCTTCTATGGCACTCAAGTACAGCTAATAGTTCATTAGTTGCTTTGATTTTAATGCTTCAGAGAATATGATTGTAGTGTAGTAATTATAAAGCAACATATAAAGAGTGAAAAACTATGTCTAAAATAATTTGGTGTTCATTAATATAATCAACATTTAGTATAGAGGATAGTTATGGTAACTAAATTTGTTTTGGGGGCAACAAATAAACTAATGTCACCCTAAATGCTCTTCTGTAATTGGGAGAGCGGTTCAACATTTACTTCTGACTGGGTTTAACTCTTTATGGTAAATACATGAGGGGCTTCAGTCATAGGTGTATCTAAAAAAAACCCACTTCATATCTACTTAATAATAACAGTAAGTAGATGATGCTGAATTTGAAGAGAATTAAAATGCTGAATTCTAAAACGAGCTGCTGAATACTATAACTTGGCTTTCTGCTAAGGTGAATGCGGTCTTGATTTTTAAGTCGCAAAGGAATGCTATTTAAAGATATATTTTCCCTGTTGTCTGTCCTGTTCCTGTACGTCCAAACCGTCGAACATAGATTAACAAATTGATTTACACTTAATATTTTATTTAGCTGACTGCATAATGAAAATGAAATGCTCAAAACATGACAGAGTGTTCAAAAAGTAATGTATTTTGGAAAGTGATTTTGTCATGTGCAAATTATCTATAAGGAGACTTCCTATTACTTGGAACTAGTTTATGAAAATCTGAGCAGAGGGATTTAATCCTCTGGACTGCTTATGCACATTTGCCCAATGCTACAGGAAAAAACCTCCCTATCTGGTCCCTATTTGCCTGATTTGATTAGTTGTATTTCTTGCATATCAATGTCTTATTTATTTGGTTAGACTGCTTCTGATATCTCCACGCTAGCTCCTCAGAATGTCAGTGTAAACACGAAGAGTCATGCAGGAATGGTGCTGTTACATCGTGCATCTATGTGTGGGCACTTTGCTGTAGCGAAAGACTCTCTGCTTCCATGAACAGTTAGGATTGTTGCAATGTGTTGGGTATAGGGACAGGCATATTTTTAAAAATTGGCTTTTTCTTTGTTTTGATGACTGATCATGAAATCTGCCAAAATTGATGTTTCCCCCCCTCTCTTTAAATTGTTGGAAATTGTATTTAGATAAACTTTGGTATTACTCTCATATTTCCATTTTTTTTTCTTAACATCCTTTGAAAAATCCATCTGTGCTGACTAATGTTCTTTACAAATATTACTTACGTTTCCTGCCATGTGATTACAGATCCATTACTCTTCAAACACAGAAAAGAAGCACTACAACGTGCTCATGTCTGAATAGTTTCTCTTACTTGCAACTATAACAAGGTAGTATATTTGGGTAGCTGATAGCTGTACAGCTGCTGGCAGAATTCCCACACGCGTTTTACCATTAGATAAGTCTGTGGCTGGTAGTGGTTGTGTTGAGATAAGATAGGTAATGTTGCACTTAGTCATCTAAGAGTACTTGTCTGTGTGTTGAATGTTTGCAGGAGGTGTTAAAAAGAAAACTAAACAAACTTTTCCAACACCTTGGAAAGGTCTTCCATTTATTAAGCTGTCTGATATTAAGCATAACGGATCTTCAGACTATTGTGAAGCTCCTTGTCTATTCATAAATGAGTATGAACGGAAAAAGAAGGTATGAACTATGAGAAACCTGCAGCCTACATGGTATGCGTTCAGTAAATAGTAGTGAAAGATCATGGAGTTGGCACTTTTAACAATTCTTCAGGATTTACTATCCTTGTAATACCTGGTGCTTTTTCTTGGCAAATAGGTTCTCTCATGGTTACACTTGTCCTTCTAGCTTTGTGTTTGTTTTTCTCAGCTCTTCCAATCAATTCATTTGTAACTTCAATAGCTCTGAATGATGTGTTATGAATATTAAATAGCTTTGATAATATAATTTGATTATGGCAATATATGGGGGGCGGGGGGAAAGGCATGTTTTATGCATAGCATTGTATAAGTGTTGGTTTCCAGGAGAATAGTTTTGAAGGACACTAATTATCTCACCACCTGAAACATCCTTTCTGAAGGACACCCATCCTGTGCACATACACACATACTATATTTATGCATATTTATGTTAAGGATATTATGACAATCATAGTATTGCAAGTAGTCTTAAGCAAAAACATATTTTAAAATGTACCTTTATGTATTTCTGTATTATAATCAGCATGGACAATGACAATCCATTTCAGGTTGTTACTCAGTAGTTAAATGCTGCAGTTCTGCAATCAAATACTGTAGAGTGGAATAATGTATTATTTTGAGGAAACTGCTTTCTGTCAGACTTTCATTTAATTCCTGGAGACCTTTCTGCGCCTTTTCTGCCTTGTGTGATCTTTTTGCACATCCTATATTTTACACAAAATTAGGAGTCAGTGTGCCTGACTCCCATCTCTCAGAGGAGTTCACTTTTTATTTAGTGTGGACTGTGTTCTGTGTTTGTGTCAAAAACTGAACTTTAACACAAACTAGAAAGTCTATCTCAAGTTTGAAAAGTTACTTCAGATGTGAACATATTTGGTAGAATCACATTTATTAACTTTTCCAATTCAAAAATGTATTAGTAGCTCTTGTGTGTGTTGGTTATAGCAGGAAACAGAGAAGAGGAAAGCAAAATGTGGGGAAGAATTAGTGTCTCACAGGACCATACATGTGAGTATAGAAACTGAATTGAATAAAACAGAGCATCATCCCAGCAATGCTAGTTAGCAAATACAACCCACCACAATGGAGAGAAACCCCTTTCCAGTGAAAACACTCTTTTGTGTTTGAATGGAGCTAAGTAGCATAAATGCAGAATTCACCAACAGAGTTCTGATTTCTGTTGAAAAATTGCTTGCTTATCAAAGATGTTAATCTGAAGATACATTATTAGCATAGGGTACTAGGTGGTGTCATTTTTGGGTATTCTTCTAACTTCTGTTTTATTCACTTTCTGTATTTTGATCTTGAAGACATATATTTTGTCAGCTATGTAGTCTGAAACTTATTTCAGTGATTGAATCTCTGTGATTCTCTTTACCTGAATTATTTTTAGATGTTGAGTCACTTTTAAGAGATTGTATCCAAACTAACAAACAGATGTATTAAGCATTTATTGTCTGGAAAAGACACCATATTATCAAAACCAGAAGTTTCAAGGTCTACTGAAAATGTATCACATGTTTATCATTACAGTGCCCTGCCCTGGGGACGGTACTGGTTCATGATCCAGGAAGAATTCTATTTACACTTTAGAGAAGGGGGATAAGGGAAGCTGACAATTCAAGCTCGTTAAAAAGCATGACAGACTAGTATGTCTGAGAGGGATGCCGCTGTAGACAGAATGATGGGTTTTATAAGTGTGCTCAAGTCAGGGCCATCAGGGATGCAAATCTGTATTTAGTCCTGAAGATGACCAAGATGGAAAATGTTGAGGGGTGGAGGGGACCATAATTAATTAAATCATTTGAATCGGAGAAAAGTTTAAATTTGATTAGTGGGCAACCCCTGAACACAGTGCTGCGCAGGCCTGATAAGCGTCTTTGCTACAACCCTGCTAGCCTGTGCCCTACTTCTTGCTATTGAAACTAAAGTAAAAGTTTTGGAGAGGGAAATAAGTTCTGGTTGACTTAAGTGAAATCTGTCTTAAAGTTAAGAAATGCAAAGGGGAACCAGGCGAGGGAATATACTGACATGTAAATGATGAGTGCCCAACCTGTAGCAGAGGTGTTTCTATTGCTTCATTGAGAAGCTTGCATTTCTATACTGAGGAAATACTTTATTGCCTTCTGGTTATTTCAGATGAGGTAGAAAGGGATGCAAAAGAATTAGTGTTTTACTGTTCTTCCGAGTCTTGCTCTGGTATTGTTTTTCCTTTGGGATCAGTTGCACTTTACTCCACCTGTTCAAAAGTGGCAATTTAGTATTTCTGTGCTTTTCAGGAAACTGTGGAAAACTGACTTCCCATCTTTCTCAAGTAAAAGAACTTGTGTTAAACAGCTTGCAAGAGTGCAGTTTAGCAATTTCCTGCACAAGCATAATTTTATTTTCTCCTGCCTTACAGTTAGTGACCTATATATGAATGAATTTTTGAAGTTACTAAAAGTCAATGAAAGAGGGGGAGCTGGGAAAGGGGTTATATTGCTGATGGAGAGCAGTTTTCAGGTGTGCTGGATGTTATTACAATCCAAGAAAAAAAAGAGAAATTTGGTAGCATAAGGGATGTGTAGAATATTTGGGTGTTTCAATTAACTTCCAACAATCAAAGATTTAGAAATGGATCCTCTAGTCAGGATGGGGAAGGAAACCCATTACCTAGCTATTTACCAGTGAAGACCTGCATATCTCAAAGATTACATCTAGTAATTTCCTATCTTTAATCCCTTACAACCTTTGGGAAGTATTAGTGAAGATCTTGATGTTTCCAGATTTTTACTGCTAAAAATTAATAGTATATGGTTGTAGCATAGCCATTTGAATTTATATTCCCTGGGGGTGGGGGTGTGTGTGTGTGGGAAGAACATGGTGACACGGAAGAGCTCCTGGTTTTCACATTATTCACTGAAGCAGGCAGCATTTCAGCATTTTCCTCTTCCTGTACAAGTGCAGTGTATGCAGGTAACAACTAAGTCTTGATCTGTGTGTAACTTTCAGCTGTCATCTCATCCTTATTTTTTTCTTCCTCTTATAGGCATTTTCCTTTTCCTTTTCCTTTTTCCTTTCCCCTCCCCTCTCCTCCCCTCTCCTCCCCTCTCCTCCCCTCTCCTCCCCTCTCCTCCCCTCTCCTCCCCTCTCCTCCCCTCTCCTCCCCTCTCCTCCCCTCTCCTCCCCTCTCCTCCCCTCTCCTCCCCTTTTCCCTTTTCCTTTCTTCTGTCTGTGAGAACTGGTGGTTGTGAGGAGTGAGCTTGCACTGTCTCCTCAGGGTGCTGGGGAGTAACGAACAAACAGCAGATACGACTCTTATTTAGGCTGGTGGTTAGAAGTGGGCTACATCATTGGAGAGGGTTAGCTCTCTTCCTTTATTAGAGCCTTCTTAAGCAGGTTCCATTCTGGTAATCCATTCCCCAGCATATATTTCACTCCCTCTCCCACTTGTTTTCACCCCTCCACTTGGGACACAGCTAGTTAAAGGTTTGCTAATATAGCTTTCCTGTTTAAGAGGTGAAAAATTGCAGTGTAACTGCCACAGCTGTGCTAACTTTAACCTTAAAGCAAAATCTTATTCAGAGTTTCACCTGAAGTTTATGGAGATGATGTGCGATGTGGAAAGAATAGCTCTTTTGACATCATATCTTTCCATATTTTTCCACTAAGTCTTTATTAAGACTGTGCCTGTAAAGTCCTTGCCAACACCCTAACTTTTGAGGCTTCTCCCTGCCACCTCTTTTAGGGGATGGGGTGGGGAGATGGACTAAACTGAGTACTAAGATCAATTAATAGCAGAAATTATATGAATATGAATATATTTTTACACAGCTGATGCAATTAGGATTGCTACTGCATTTTATTTACATGATAATGCAACTTGAATAAAGATTCTGTCCATAGGCGTAGATGATTTACAGAACCATTTAGACCTTGGAGAGAACAGCCTTCTTTGCAGGCACCATGGGAAGAAGGAGGCTGTGTTCATAAGGAATGAATCATAAACATTTTTCATTCAACCACAGGGGCTCCTGTAATCTTTAGGTGACACATCTTGGCCTCAACTTTACATAATAAACACTGTACCATCTTCATGGTCTGCTCTCTGAAAGAGCATATTGAAGTGAAAACTTAATTTCACAATGAAGGAAAAATGTTCTATATTTAAAAGGGATAAGGATATTTTCCTCAGAGTGAACAAGAAATCACTTTTGAATTCCCCTAAATGACCAAAACAGCCTTACTATGAGTGTTCAGCAGTTTGAGATACACTGCTAGCAGTGCCCCCCATAAGTTGGATATCCCTATAAGTTGGATGCACAACTTGCTTACTAGAAAGCTCAACATTGCATGTACAAGTAATCTCTGTTCTGCATCTAACCATTCTTTCAAATGTAGGAAGTTTTATTTCCATATATATGTATTTGTGTGTGTTGATTAATTTCTGAGCTTCAAATTACTTTGAGACTGTCTAATCTGGGCAACAATCAGTCTCATAGTCTATAGTGGCTTGTCACAGAGTAATTTTTGAGTTTTGTATTTATATCTCATTGCATGTTTCTGTCTTTTTAAGCTGAATTATAACTGAATTTGTCTTCGTTTGTTTTTAACATTCTGAGTATGCTATCCTTAAAATTATTATTTTGATACATGTATCTGGATAAAAGTATTTTCTGCAAGTCTTCAAGGCCCCCACATTCAACTCTAAGCATCTTCAGAAAGCACACTTGTACTTCTGGTAGCCGACTTGCCAACAGCCTTTCCAACAAGCCTGGCATGGTTTGAATCAAATTTGCTGGCATTTACCAGAAGGGTGTTTTATTGGTAGTCCTCTCATGGTGGTAAAGCGTTTTCAGTTTGTGGAAATTGGAGGACGGTTACACAAAAAAAGGCTTTAGTTCACAAAGTTTCTCCTCTGTGCATTTCTTGTGCTTTGTCGTCCTTGTCTCTGTACTATTTAAGCCAAGTAAGAAATGAAAGTTTGCCTCCAGGCTCTTGCTGTGTTGGTATCTAGCTGTGCATTTTACTGGCTGTGGTTTTAAGCTGCTGCACAGCTCCCTTACAGAATTGAGAGAGGTAAGAAGCTATCATCTGGCTGAAATATCCAGTTTAGATATTTTATTCTATGTGATGCAGTTCCATCAGCCTGTACTGCAGAACCAGATGGACTTAAACTCTGTTCACTCCAATGCACATTCATTCAAATCTCAATACTTGAAATGTCAGCATTAGCTGGCTGATTATCAGAGCACTTTTATGAGAAAGTTAACAGATCTTGTGAGGGAATTGCAGTTTTCTAGGACGCTAAATTTGATGGTTCCTGCCAACTAACAATTGTCAACTCTTGCTGGGTTCTCATAAGCCCTGTTTCTCATCATCCCTACTGACTATCTCATATTTAATATGGCAAGTGTAATACCTGTTTTACTGAGAGATTAAGTGATTTGTTCAAGGTCATACAAGGAATCTTGTGACAGAACCATAAATGGAACCAAGATCCATCAAGCCTTAGCCCAATGTCTTGCTCTAATAATGATCATCATCATCAGTCATCATCATCATCCAGTTAGATTTGAAGTTAGGTTTGAATGTGGCGTGTCTTGCTTACACAACACTGAAGTTGAGCAGGGGTCCTTGATAATGGTAGTCAAATGTAAATCTGAGGTCCTAAATTCCTGAGGGTGGGTAGATACTTTTTGAGGATTCAGTGACTCTTCAAAATTTATGCAACACTGCCAGGTCCATACTGTACATATTTATTTTGATCTCCGGAACCAAGGAAGTTGGCTTTAAAAGTGGAGCATGATGGTATCTTTGGAAAAAATAAAGCATGTTCTTTTATCAGTCTTCTGTATTACTGGAATAGGCCAACATCTTCATTTTGGCTAAGAATCCTGATTTTATTGAGAAGATTTGTCGAAGTTGAGCTGACCCTTTGTAGGTGAAGAAGTTTCGTCATTAACCTGCTCGGAGTTATAACTTTATCGTGCTGGCTGATATGCTCATGCTGCTCTGCACATAGCTGTGTAATTCTCCTGTGATGGAGCAGTAAGGTGGGAATGTGGTCTGGCTGGCACGATACAAGGTAGCTTGCAGGTTTGGTAAAGGTGATTAATTGCACACAATAAATCTTGAAATCAGAGACAGTGAAATCAAATCATGCCACCTCTGTTTGCTTAATTGATAGGCTCTTAACTAGATCATATCCAGATATGCCTTTTCTCCTCGTTACGCTTGACATCTCAAGTCTATTCAACTGATTTGCAAAATAATAAAGTAAATATTCAACATTTGGTAAAGTGTTAGACTGCCCCAGCTTTTCTCCCACTGAGGTTCCACCTCTCTCTTGAGTCATTGAACTGGGAATCTGAACCGCTCTCCCCAAGCCTGTCAGTTGTTTTGCACATTTCCTACACAGCTGTTATCCCTGGATTTTTAATTTTTCCAGTTTCAGGTTTTAACTATTCTAACCCCTTACAATAAAAGTAATGGTTTAGAAAAAATCCAAAGGAACCTTCCTGCAAAAATCAGATAAATTGCTAAATAAAATCATTCTACTATAACACAAAAGCCCAAATATGTGGCAGTGAATAAAGATACTAGAATCTCTCTGTATTTGCCATTTCTCTAGCGCTAATTGGGAAATGCTACAACTTGCCCTTTCTTCTTTGTCCTGTTTTTACTTTTAAATACTATGCTTTAAAGGGAGTGCTGCTCCTCAGTGAAAGTCCGGGAATCCCCCTGCATTATGCCCAGGGTACAGTCAGTAGGGTAGGAGGCTGGAGGTATGTTGCATGAGACAGCAGGCATCTGTCAGATCTGCTGTGTGTGCTCGAAAGGAAGGAATTGGCACAGAGATCAGAGGAACAGCTCTGCCTAGAGCTGCCTCTCTGGGGTTGCGATTAAGCCAGCACCCTAAAAGCCTCTGACTGTAACAGAGCTGAGTTTGGGATGTTGTGGAGGGAGGGTTTTGTTTTATTATTTTTAGTTGCATTTGAACTTCACCTTTTTGTGCTTCTGCCTTTTTGATTTTGTATGTGTCACAGGACTGCTGTTTGTAGCAGTTTGTCTTTTAATATGGTCAGTAGGGTGATTTTAATGATTAATCCACAAAACAGTGCTACAAGTGAAATTGGGCAGGTTGGATGGGGCTTTGAGCAACCTGGTCTAGTGGAAGGTGTCCCTGCCCGTGGGAGGGGGTTTGGAGCTAGATGATCTTCAAGGTCCCTTCCAGCCCATGACTGTATGTTAAATCCTTCTCCATCATGCAACTATTCTGTGGTTCCTGTTCTAAATGGCTTTCAAGGATTACTGAAGATAGTCTCCCTTCTGTAAATAGATTTAACACAGTTGGTTTGTTTTTTTTAAATTGGGTACATAAGTTCAAATGAATCGTGGTGACTAAATGCATACATGATTCCTTCCTTTCCCCCCGCTTTGTCCTCTTCAGCTCAAACATTCCCTTTTACTTGTCATAATTTCTTCTCAGTTAAGAGCTAGCTTTTTTTTTTAGGGTGGGCTGCTTATGTCCTTCAACTAGAATGATGCCACTGATGTACTGGATGCTATCCAGTGGCCTGCAGTAGCACTAATAAAGAATAATTCTTCAGTGATATATGCTTGTCAGTAGTAGGTACACATATGTTGGAGTGTGTGCATAGGGTTTAACTAAGTTTGCTATTCTTACTTTTTTTTTTTTTTTTTGGTGGTATGCAGTGGCTAGGAAACATATTTCAGTTACATATTTCAGTGTTTTAACAGATGCATACCTGACACAAGTGAAATTCATTCTGAAACTTGCCAAACCCTAGTTCTGTTAATTGCACTGTAGGGACCTGGAAGGCAGTGATTTGTGAAGGGATGTTAAAACATGGATACTGATTCCTGGGGGCAATGGTAACTTTCTGAAAGACTATGGAGATACAGAATCTCAGCAGATCACCTTTTCTGAGGTACCATTGAAAAAAATAATGGAAACAATTACTATACTTGACAGAATTGCTAACTGACTTACAAGTACTGTCCTCATCTGCAGGGCATCACCTCTTATGGAACCTTATGAGTGAGGTGTCATAAAAGCCTAACTCATGCTACACTGGAATCTCTACCAAGCACAGAAGCTACCGCTGTTCAACTTAGCTCAACAGGATTACATTACTATGAGCTCTTTCAGCAAAACAATAATGCAAAATGCATAGGGGTTCTTGGTGATTGCTTTCCATATAGTTTGGACTTATAAGTATATTGTTATTAAAGCAAGAATGGCTCAGGACTGTAGGCTGAGGGCACTGTCCAAGTGCTTCTTGAATATCATCAGGCTTGGTGCTGTGACTGCCTCCCTGGGGAGCCTGTTCCAGGGCTCCACCACCCTCTGGGGGAAAAACCTTTTCCTAATATCCAGCCTAACCCTCCCCTGGCACATCTTCCTGCCCTTCCCTCGGGTCCTGTTGTTGTATGCCAGAGAGAAGAGATATAGTTGGTCTTTTTTCAATTGTTTTTTATAAATGAAAGAACTCCATGGGTATATTTTCAAAGAGAGACTTGGTGTCCTGAGTTCTGTTCACTTTTAATCTGATTTGACTTGTCATTTTGAGCAAGATATTTAACTCCTTGTTTTTTGTGTACCAGTCCTTAAAAAGAATAAAATGTATTTATTTAGTTGAGATCACCAAATGTGATTTTTATTATAGTACAATTTCTAAAATAGCTTCCAGGTAGAAGTAGATTGGAAAGAGCAACTTACCACTTGAAGACAGTTTGGGAGCAATGTCCTTGGAAGTAAAATACTCCAGGAATGTAGCTCAGTATTAAAGAAGGAACTTCTCTGCTTTGTCAGCAGTTTAATGATGAAAATTATGTAGATATTTAAAATGAGCATTTGGAAACTAATTCAGCATTGACAGCACTCATTGCTCAGTTTGTTCTTGCGGAGCACCAGGTTATTCTTAGAGGAGAGCAGAGAGGAAAAACAGCCGCAGGTGAAGCTTCTATAACTACTCATGAAGCAAATTAATTGTGGGATTTCCTAATTATTGGAATTAGGCTTCATTGTCTGCTATTGGTATTCTCCTTGAATATTACATAAAGCTGATTTAAGTAATTGAATACTTTTTAAGCTTAGAGGCATGATGGGGAATGACAATGAAGTTAAATACCATCATGTTTTGATTAGGGCATTTCAAAGAGTGTCAGACTTGAACATAAGCAGTTTATAGATATCTGATATTTTTAAGAAGTAATTTTAAAATGTTTTTCCAGTTTTGTGATACCTTTTCCATATATTCCTATATATCCTGATGTTGTGAGACTTGATGATAATTATGGATAATGCATTATAACTGTTACATTAGGGTGAGAAGTGCTTTCTTCTTACTGCAGGAAATAAACTATTCCCACTGCAACACCACCTGCCTTGGTTAATTTATGGTTTTCCCTGTGCCTCTTGGAAACCCTGAGCAGAGACCAAGTCAGGTCTTGAATAAGATATGATTTATGTTTACATGTTATATTCATCATAATTGTAAAGAGGTTTTATTTTTTTTTCTGTCAGATTACAGTGTGTAGGGTTTGGATAAGATGATGAAATATTACGTAACTACTTCTTTCCTCATGCATTTCTTTCAAAGCCTAGTACACTATGCAATATAGTAGCTCCTACAAGGAAGTTCGGTGTATTTTGAAACTGGGTGTTAAGTCTGATGTTGGATGCTGCTCAATGCTGTAGCCTAATTCTGTTCCCACTACTTTGTTTCTTCCAGGACATGAGAGATTGCTCCCAGGATGGCAGAGATTTGTGTGAAAGATTTTGTTGAATGCTACATGACTCTTAAATGCTAAAAGCAGAAAGCACTAGCTGGTAGCTCAGTGTGGAGCAAAAATTTTATTTTAAACTTCAAAAATAATTATGTCAAAGAAAAGTCGTGCCAAGGGAGAGAAGTCCGACATGGAGATTGAAGCCCTGCAAGCTGCTAATGAGGAGCTACGAACTAAACTAACCAACATCCAGATAGAATTTCAGCAAGAGAAAAGCAAGGTATTTGTCTGTCTATATTTTGTGATCATTCTTCTTAACAGTAGCACTGTTAGAAACCAGCAGAGCTTGAATCTCAAACTAATTCACTACTAGAATGCATTAGCCTTAAAAGAAAAATATGTGACACAGAAGCGAAATCAGAAGAACCACTGATGAATGAAATTGGTGCCAACTATTTTAAATAATGTGCAAAAGGAAGTAAATACCCCCAAACATCCAGTCACTGAAATTTGCAGTCACAGCGATAGAAATGGCACTAGCTTAGTGTGACTTAAAGGCATCAAGGGAGTTTTGTATTTGATCTTAGCACCATAACTGTATGTTGTAAAAGAAGTCAAACATCAGCACCATATTCAAAGCACGTCACTTGAAATGCCTATAGAGAATGTAAATTAACTGGAAATCGTCTGTGGAGGGGTCCCGATTTGATTTGCTGAGGTTATGTGTGCCACTTCCCTGAGCATTTCAATGATGCACCCAATTGCTAATGAAACAGATCCACCAGTATTTGTCTGTCTAGCACATGCTCATCAAGTATTTGAGTAATCAGGAGAACACATATATATTTAGAAAGATTAGCATTTACTTTTGTATATCTCTGTAGCAGTTTAAAATCTGGACAAGCCAATAAGGTTATTTCTATTCTATTAGTTTATTAACCTCAGTTAGTGCATTGGACTTTACACTAGACAGTCCTGGAAGTGAATCTGCATGGAGATGGATTTATCTGTGTTTGTTTGGTGGTACAGTAGTTGCAAGTTTCTCAAGGACTTACCAGTGGAACAAGTATGCACTGAAAACATGTTCACTTTACATAACATAGCTTTGTTCTAGCCTAAGTGCTTTATAGCCATGTAAAGTTTGGAACACCTGAATGATAATATTCCTGTATGTTCTAGTTTATTTAACAGCCTTGTGTGGTACTCAGCTTTGAATGGTCTTATTTTTCTTATTTTAATTAAAAAAGCAAACAAAAAACCCTCTGCAAATATAATCTTCAGAATTTATTTCTTACAGAGGAGAAAGAAACAGAAAGCCTTAATTAGTGTTGGACTGATACAATAGGTTCAGTATATATCAGCCTATTAAATTTGTGTTGCCTTGGAAATTTTTCTTCTTCACAGACTGAAGCAAAACATCATATCTTTTATGGGTCAGCACTATTGATGAGTGAACAGAAGAGTCAGGGTTTTTTTGCTGTTAACTTCCTCATCCAAATTCTCCTACTCTTGTTTGATAGAATGAGAATAAATTATAAAATGTGAGTGGCACAAACTACTTGTGCTTCTTAAAACCACACACCATGAAATTTACTAGTGGCTGATACCCTTTAAAATTGAATTTAGCAACTGATAAATTGTATTATTTCCGTGTCACTTATAGCGTCTCAGTGCTTCTGTTTGCAAAGAGACTTGTGAGCTGATGGTACATTACATTTACATTAGCAAATTTTTCTTTTTATTTTGTGTTATTTCCTGTTTTGTTCTGTATCACTTTTTACATAGAAATACAGATGTGAAATTTATTATAATCTTTTAATTACATTAAAAAGCTCACAAAATTATAAAGTTATCTTATACCTTGGACAGAAGAATGGCTTAATTTTGGGTGTTTAAATTACTCAGATTCTTAAAAAAAAAATCTACAAAATTTTACACAAATCCTAAGAAGAGTCTACTCCTGATATGCTTCCAAGTTTGATGCTTTACCGGTAATAGTGTCAAGTTTATCTCTGATTCAACTAAGAATAAAGTGTAGCTGCACAACCATGACAGCTGTAGGAACATTTTCTATAATGAGTCTGCTATATCCAGACCTATATCCAGCCTGGTAAGAGTTGCTTCGGTTTGGTTACCTGTTCATCTTTCTACAGTTTGAGAATTTAATATTTTCTGGAGTATTGAGGTGGTTATAGGTGACATATCTGTGTATTGTGTGCCTGTGTGTGCAGAGAAATGAGTAGGCTCACATATATAATGTGTAGGTGAATATGAAAGAGGAAATTACAGCCAGAGTGCTCTAAAATCCTACTAAATATACAGTCCAGTCTGTAGTAAATTCTGCAGCATGTTGGAGTGCCTTTCTGGGAGGATGGGGTGGGGGGAACCCTGAAACCTTTTTCCCACATTTTTGCTGTGTTGTTTGCTCTAAATCATTTAACTAGAATTGAACTGTGTAGTTTATTTCCCACCATCAGGGCAACAGCCTGTTCTGTCTGTGCAGCAGTTATACAGGATGCCTTGACTGACAAGATGAGTAAATTAAAGCTGTAGAGATTTTTCCTCTTTAGACTGTAGCTTAAAAATGAGTAACAAAACCAACAGAAATTATGGCTTGGTATCAGAAAAGTAAAAAAACTGTGCCTAGAGAATTCTAAATAAATTAGAAGGCTTTATTGGCACAGAGGGAATTTATTTTTATTTTTATTGGTATTTTATTTTATTGGTAAGAGGGAATGTATTGAATCTACTAGAGAGAGAACTCTGTGGCCCATGGGATATAAACTATATTAGGAAAGGTAACAAACTCTTGTGGGGCCAATTCACTTAATTTAATTCTCCTAAGCTATTTTGTCCCTCACATATATGCCTATATTAATGATTTATCTGAGGCAGAACCTTCTAATTGATGAGAGACATCAAAGATGGAAATTAGTGTTAACGTACTTCTGCCTGCAAAACACTGGTTTCTTTCAGATAAAATTATACCCAAGAGACATCCAAAACTTTATGCATATTTTCACAGTTCATTTTGTTTCATTTGTTGTTTAGCCATTTAAAGAAGTTTCTCCTGTTAAAATATTTCCCTCTATGCTTATTAGATACCTGATCTAAAATTGATACATTTGCACTTTGAATATAGAAATATAGAATCATTAAGGTTGGAAAAGACCTCTAGCGTCATCAAGTCCAACCATCAACCCAATACCACCAGGCCTCCTAAACCATGCCCTGAAATGCCACGTCTACATGTTTTTTGAACACCCCCAGGGATGGTGACTCCACTGCCTCTCTGGGCAGCCTGTTCCAATGCCTGACCACTCTTTCAGTGAAGAAATTTTTCCTAATATCCAATCTAAACCTTCCCTGATGCAGCTTGAGGCAATTTCCTCTCATTCTATCACTAGTAACTTGGGAAAGAGACCAACACCCACCTTACTACAGCCTCATTTCAGGTGGTTGCAGAGAGCGATAAGGTCTCCCCTCAACCTCCTCTTCTCCAGACAAACAATCCCAGTTGCATCAGCTGCTCCTCGTAAGACCTGCTCTCCAGACCCTTCACCAGCTTTGTTGCCCTTCTCTGGACACACTCCAGCACCTCAATGTCCTTCTTGTGCTGAGGGGCCCAAAACTGCACACAGTATTCGAGGTGTGGCCTCACCAGTGCTGAGTACACCACTGTGCCGAATATTCATCATTGTGGATCTTGCTGGTGGTGTTTTGGGCTGCTGGTGTATGAGCAGCTGGATTCATTTACATTGCCAAGGGGGTGAAGCAATAGTTGTGGCCCTGCCTTAGTTTCCTTTTACTGCGTTTTGTTTTGGGAACACTTGTTCGATGTGTTTGGGCAGCCAATTGATATGTAGCATGTCCTCCTGGGATCGTAGGCTTGCTACCATCTGTACAGAGCCTGGAGAAGGAAACGCGTGAACTGAACATGGACTCAAGTACTGCCCTCTGCTAGTGGAAATGTTGGAAGACATTAAAAATTTGGTATCAGGTAACAAAGAGAGTTGACCAAAGCACAAAAATTATACTTATTTTAACACGAATGGAAGCAGAACTGGCTCTTTCTGAACCTTAAAGTCTGGTGAAGTAAACACAAGGAGCTGCAGTGAATGAGCATGGTCTTGGCAGGGTCAAGAAAATGTGAATCAGTTCAGTGATTTTATAAATGTTTATGCTGAGATCCATGATTATTTAGTAACCAATATTACAAAGTACCTATTGCTACTGAGATGGTTAACAAACATTAGAAGGTAGTCTTCCAATACTTTGGGTAATATTTTGTTCCTGATAGCGAGGTGTTTAGTGTTTTCTGTCACTATTGCTCCATCACTGAGTTCTGCTATCACTTTTAAATATCCATATTCTGCTTGTGACTCTACATTTATAGAGGTGAGATTACAACACATACAGGAGTTAAAACAAATGACATGTTTCAACTCAGTTGCTACTGTATCACCTCACAATGTTATAGATTGTAAGCACTCATGTGTTTCCCAGTTTTTGTGGGGTTTTTTTGAGCTTTGATGTCAGATGTTGAATCCGTGTGTAACAGTGATTCCTTGTAAATTGGCAAAAAATCTATTTTCAATATGTGAAATTAAAAAAAAAAGATAGCATGTCATACAGTCAAAAAAAGCTTTATTCACTGGGGATTAAAAAACTTGTATTGAAAAGATTAATGGCCAGTATGTACGGAAGAACTCTAAATACAGCTGTTGATTTGAGAATCCAGACATACTGAAAAAATATATATGTATGTATATGTATAAAAAAATGTTACTCCCATCTGGGATGTATGGAATAAGAAAGGAGCCGGTTAACTTACTGAACTATAAGGAGTGTATTGAATAGCAAGGAGGCACTAGGGTATTGTATCTGGGAATGAAATATGGCAACCCTCCTGGAGCAGGGAAATGGGTGAATTATTGGTAAAACCATGTATAGTTACTCCTGCCACTGACTGGGCTTAAAAGGAAGCACATCCCTTTGGGTAGGTTGTTTCCTGACAGCAGTTGAAGAGCATTTGAATTCAGCTGTTCTCTACTTTTGATATATAAATCAAATTTTCAATATTTAACAAAATTACTAAAATGAGAAAATTTGGGGCATCTGTCAAATGTTGGACAGTAAGTAATGAAGTTATTAAGAATAAATGTGGCAGTGTAACTTCAATCAGAATTCAAAATTGTTAAAGGAGTGAATATGCTAGACATGATAATGCGATTTCTAACTCAGGTAAAACAGGTATTGGAGAGGAGTGAGACATCAATAGACAGTTATTAAGCAATGATTATCCTTAGTTTGGAATAATCAACAAGAAAGTATGATAATTAAAACTTTTAGATGGTACCATGTTGGAAGAGGTTGACAGAAAACACAATGCAAGAGATCCAAAGAATTCTGATGTCACAATGTGATCTGCAGGAAAATTCTACTCAGAACTGTAGTAGGGCCTTTAAAATTGATGTAACATATCAAAATATATACCTAAACTATTTAAAACTGGAATAAAAGGGCAATCACTGGAGTCTTCAGAAGTTTCTAGGGGATCCAAATATAGCACAGGGAAAAGAAATGTTTCATATATTCAGATATGAGCAGAAACACATTTTCTGTGATCCTTTAATATTGTTACACATGCTTGAGAGTTTATGTTATAAGAAGTAGAAATGCTTGAGGCAAGAAAGATTACAGTAGATATGGTGCCTAGAATTCTTTTATTTATTATTTTTAAAGAGTTTTTTATTTATTTGTTTCTGGAAATGGGCATGCAAGAAGAGGATATTTATGAAAGTAGACAGAAAAAAGAGTGAACACAGGAGGCTTTTTGCTATGGAGAAGTAACAGTGAATAAGATCATAGATAACCAAAGCAAGCTATAGCGGCAGATGGACTGGAAAAATGCTGACTGAGTGTACTGCTTTTGGCTGGGATAAAAAATTTCTTCATAGAAGCTTGTATGAGGCTATACTTCGGACGTGTGGTGAAATAGTGTCCATAACACACTGAGCAGGTCTTACCCAGAGCCCAGGCCTTTCCTGCTTCTCACCCCACCCACCAGCGAGTGGGCTGGGGGTGCCCAAGGAGCTGGGAGGGGACGCAGCTGGGACAGCTGACCCCAACTGACCCAAGGGATAATCCATATCATATGATGTCATGGTCAGCAATAAAACTGGGCGGGAGGTTGGTGGGGGGGCCAATGCTGAGGGGCAGAGGTCTAGAAATCCAGTTGATGGAGAATTTGTCCTTGACACACAGAATCATTGCAAATGATTATCAACCTTTCAAGTTGAGCACCTTCATCTTTTTGTTCTGACACCAGCCTGTTGCACAGTACTTTTCTCTTGCTTCTCCTGAAGATATATCACTATACCATGTCCCTTTGAAGTAGGAGCTTCAGGTGTCCAGCAGTTATAAGTCACCCAGTGCCCTAAGACTGACAGTAGTCTCTGGTGTGGAGACCAAAGTGTAAGTTTGTGTTTGGGGGGACAGTGGTTACTGCTGCTGTTTCTACTCAGTTCTCTGCTGTAGCATCGTGTGGAGTGCCTTTCAGAGACTGAGCTTTCAGGGTTGCTTGGCACTTCTCCTGCTTATCCTTGGCCATACCAGTGAAGAAAGATGATCCAAGTAGATCTGTGGATCTCCTGGATGAATCTTTTAGACCCGTCCCACCACCAAGTGGATTTCTGATATAAATGGAGACTCCAAAGCTGATCCCTTTCAAATTTCAGTAAGAGCCCTTCTTAGCTTACAACCAGGAAAAGATCAGAAAAACAAAGCTGCTTCACTAGAGGTGACACGTAGGGTTTCAGTGTGTTTGATGTGGATGCAAAATACTTTTTCATGAAGGGCTTTCCCAGTGGTCTAGCAACAGCTCATTAGTCTTCAGATGCTCAGTTAAACACTTTGACCCTGGTGCCAGTGAAGGAAGATTGCTAGGAAGGCAGCAATGCTTTCCTTTTCTAGCCAGCTGCAAGGTGGAAGCTGTGTATGCAAAAGAAGTATTTCTTTACTGACTGGAAACACCCAAGAGAAAGAGAAAAGGAAGAATTGTGCAGGATTTATCTGTCAAATTGGAATTTCAGAAGCATATGGCAAGTTGACTTGGTACGTCTGTTTACAACCTGGTAATACCAGTGTTTCCCTGTCTAATTTAAAGTAAATTGAGTTGGCTCTGAATATGGAGCAATGAAACCTTGTATTATTCTGGAGAAGTGATGTTTCAGAGCACTTTGCTCAGGAATATTCAACATCAGGCCCAGAAAAATATATTTCTATTAAATTTTCTTGAAAATCTTCAAATTATCATGGTTGCAGCAGACTTAAGCTGCATTGGTTACCCTTGGATTTATGTGTACAGGGACATACCAAAAAGAGAAAGAGAGAATTTATTACTTTTACTGGTTTTATTGTTTTGTCCCTTTTCATGTCACTGGAAATGAGATCTGTATTTTTAAAAAGTGTTTTTTCTACATATTTTCCAAAATGAGGTATTCAGATCACTCTACTCTGTTGCAGGGAAGAAATTTTTCAAGATATTGCTGTAGATGTTGCTGCAATTCAGTGAGCCATATTTAGTCACAGAGTGTGACAGATAATTTGCCATTTTCTTGTATTTTGTCTCCTTTTATTTGTTCTCCTTTTACTTAGATGATCTATTTAATTTAAAAAAGCAAGGTAAATTAAGATTTTTAAGAGAAACATGAAATACGCTGCGGAATATGTTCTTTCTCTTTCAAATATCAGTTTGTGTTGGACTATGTGACCCTGCTTTTGAATGTAAAAAGGTATTTGGGAATCTTTCTGGTGATGGTAGAATCCCTGTGGGATGTACAAATCTGTGTAGAGTGTACAAATCTGCTCCGTATGTGTTTGCAGTGATGAAAAAATGTATTTGAACGATGTGCTCTTGTGGCAAAGAAGGCTGCGTTAGGAGGAGTGTTGCCAGCAGGTTGAGGGAGGTGATCCCTCCCCTCTGCTGGGGAACATGTAACACATTGCTCAGGCAGATTGTGAAGGCCATAGTCCTTGGAGATTTTAAAATATAACATTGTCTAGAGCATCTTGCTCTGTCTGGCCCTGCTTTGAGCAGGGCTGGACTAGATGAGCTCTGAAGATTCTTTCCAACCTCAGCTATCCTATGACGCTGTATTCCCTAACTCCAAGCACAAGTTATCTAAGTACGGTTCAATTAAGTTTTGAAAAGTTAGTGTAGATGCAGTAATATTTTTAAATGGAGGGCTAGTAAACATGTATGTTTTTTTCATCTTTCCTTGAAGCTTGTAAGTATTTAAAAGGTAAATTTCTTCAGTGTATTTTAAATAGAGATTCCAAAGTCATTATGGAAAGATGTAAGATTTTCTTCACAGCATGTCATTTTCATTGTGCTGTATAACCTTCACTGTAACTGAGCTTTCAAATTTGGAATTGCATTGCACGGAGCATTGTGGAAGTATTAAATGTTGTCCAGTTAATTCCTTCTTGGAATCCATGAAGAACAGGCTAGGGGGATTGAAGAGAGGTAGGCAAATAGGGAAATTTGTCAGGAAAGGAAACTTGTACTTAAACAAACAAACAAACCAACCCAAAAGCAGCCAAACAATACTCTTCAGATGGTTGTTCCTAGTTGTTGGAGAAGCTAAAATCTAAGCGGAACTCTGCAAATAATGACAACTGCCTTCTGTCTTGAGTTGCTATTACAAGTGTGTTGGTTGAGGAGAAGCTCCAAATGACTGGCAATGTGTGCTGCAGCCCAGAAGGCCAACCGCATCCTGGGCTGCATCAAAAGCAGTGTGGCCAGCAGGTCAAGGGAGGTGATTCTCCTGCTCTACTCTGTGCTGGTGAGACCCCATCTGGAGCACTGCATCCAGCTCTGGGGCCCCCAACGTAAAAAGGACACAGTCCTGTTGGAGCGAGTCCAGAGGAGGGCCATGAAGATGAACCAAGGGCTGGAGCACCTCTCGTACGAAGACAGGCTGAGAGAGTTGGGGTTGTTCAGCCTGGAGAAGAGAAGGCTCTGAAGAGACCTTATAGCAGCCTTCCGGTACCTGAAGGGGGCCTACACAAAAGCTGGAGAGGGACTTTTTACAAGGGCATGTAGTAACAGGACAAGGGGTAATGGCTTTAAATTGAAAGAGGGTAGATTTAGATTAGATATAAGGAAGAAATTCTTCACTCTGGGGGTGGTGAGACACTGGAACAGGCTGCCCAGAGAAGTTGTGGATGCCCCATCCCTGAAATTGTTGAAGGGCAGGTTGGATGGGGCTTTGAGCAACCTGGTCTAGTGGAAGGTGTCCCTGCCTGTGGGAGGGGATTTGGAGCTAGATGATCTTCAAGGTCCCTTCCAACCCAAACCATTCTATGAATCTATGATCTTTGGTTGCCTGTGTCCATAGCAGTCTTGCCTGAATGAATAATTTTTAATGGCATGATCAAATGCGTGCTGAAATTTTAATAGAAAGGATGCTGTAGGCTGGACACTAGATTACACTATAAGTGTGCTCAAATAGGAGTAGAGCTTACCTATTCTTTTAGAAAAAGCAAAGCATATAGACTTTTTTTCTTGTTGAATGGAAGGTTCTATTGCATTTGATTAAAAAAAACCCCAAACAGTAGCATCTTTGCTTGTTGGCCTCACCCCTATTAACTTCCCTTTTTCACAGTTGGCAATGAGTTGGCAATGAGCCAACAATGTGCCTTTGTGGCCAAGGCGGCCAACGGTATCCTGGGATGCATCAAAAGGAGTGTGGCCAGCAGGTCAAGAGAGGTTATCCTCCCCCTCTACTCTGCCCTAGTGAGACCACATCTGGAGCACTGTGTCCAGTTCTGGGCCCCCCAGTTTAGGAAGGACGTGGAACTGCTTGAATAAGTCCAGCGGCAACCTACCAAGATGATCAGGGGACTGGAGCATCTCCCTTATGAGGAAAGGCTGAGAGACTTGGGTTTGTTCAGCCTGGAGAAGAGAAGACTGAGGAGGGATTTCATCAATACCTATAAATATCTAAAGGGTAGGTGGCAGGATGATGTGACTAGGCTCTTTTCAATAGTGCCCAGTGACAGGCCAAGGGGCAGTGGGCACAAGTTGGAACACAGGAAGTTCCACCTCAATATGAGGAAAAAACTTCTTTCCTTTGAGGGTGCCAGAGCAGGGGCACAGGCTGCCCAGGGAGGCTGTGGGGTCCCTTCCCTGGAGACATTCAAAACCCACCTGGACGCGTTCCTGTGCTCCCTGCTCTGGGTGTGCCTGCTCAAGCAGGGGGGTTGGATGAGATGATCTCCAGAGGTCCCTTCCAACCCCTACCATTCTGTGATTCTGTGATTCTGTGAATTGCCTACCATAACCTGAGTTCCTGGCAAAAAGCTGTGTGGAGAGTATCCCTCCTGCCTGCCAAGTGATTGGCTATTGTGCCACAAATAAAAATATCTGCATTTAAATCCAAGAGAAAAAGAATGAGGTAGTCCTTCGTAAGTTCTTATCATAACATTTTTATTGGGGCAGTGGTTCAGTAACGCTCGGAAACATATATGGGTTAATGGGTTAATGGGTTATTGCCTTTTAGGAAATGTATGATATTAAAATTATATCATTTACTCCAGTTCATAAGACTGAACTATTATATTTCTGTCTCAGTGAGCAAAGTACCTTGTCAAAGAAAACAACACCAGATTCAAATATTCTGTGATAATAAAGTCATATTGTTATAAAGAAAATCCTTCCTTCAGGCACTGTTCAGACATAAGAAAGGGAAGAGGCAAAGATGTTTGGCATTATTTTTCCAGGAAACTAGCTTCTGCATTGGCCGCAGTGTTGTGTCAATGTGTACCAATTATTAAACATTTAATTTAGAAATGCAGAAAATACCTGCGTTATTGGTGCCCTGATATCCTGCCTGACTTTGTTTCCCTATCGGCTTCATTTCTTGGTTATGCTTCATGTTCTGCCTATGAAATAAAAGCTTTCTTCATGAAGAAAAAAAAAAAAAAGACTGCCAGAAATTTAAGAGACAAATTGCTTTAAAGATTAAGTTCATTTTGAAACTGAGACTTAGGCATAAGGGAAAATGCCAGACTACTATTTTCATTCAGCCAGTTGCTCTGGAAGCCAGATGTGTACAGATGTGCATAGTGTGCAGGCTAGAGGGATGGTGGGAGTGTGGGAAGGACATCTTAGGGCTTTCAGGGAAGTCCTAAGAGACAGATCTAAGCTTCCATCTTGTCTGACAAGAAGCAATAACAAAAAAAGACTTTTTAAAGACCTTGAGAATTAGGATGCATGAATTTTACTCGGTCATGAGGAGTGATAGGCATTTAAAATACAGTGTAAAAATCCAGGGGTTTTAGAAGGATTCTTATTCCTCTTGTTTAGATTGCTTTTGATGGAATTCTGTAGCTAAAATGACTAGATAATATATGATAATATTCAGTTTCTCTGAGTGGTTTAATATGTGTTGTCACAGACAGCAGCAATGTATGTAGATGTTGCCTTCCCTTAATTCAGTGAAAGACGAAAAAAATTGAGCAAGTATGCCATTTTGTGTAACTTAGTATTCCTCCAAAATTTCAGAATCCATTTCTCATATATTAAAAATGCTTTTAGGAAGTCACATTCATTAATGTGTTGTATTGAAAACTGCCTTTCAGTTGCATTCTTTATGTACAACATGACTAATTTTAAATTACTGTAGTTCTGGAGCTATATTAACCTTGCCTATATATGCCCTTATACAGTTGTTTTCCTGTGTTGTCGTTACTGGGTTTCATGTCTCAGTTTCATTTCGATTTTCTTTGCTCACCATTAAGGAAATAACTGATAGATTTAAGTGAATAACAAGTGTTGGTTCATTTGCAAATTCATCTATAAACTCATCCACTTGTAACAGTACATAGGTGAATAAGTGCTTTAGCTTTGTCATAGCATCATAGAATGGGTTGGAAGGGACCTTTAAAGATCATCTAGTCCAACCCCCATGCTATGGGGAGGGATTAAAAAGTCTTAGACTCTCCTATGGAATTGGATACCCTAATCTAAACATTGAAAATCATTGCTATCCACTACAGGCTTGGAACTAAATGTCATCCCACCGGAAGAAATAACACATGGGTATCTCCTGCGGATAATTTCCAATAGCTAGACTTAGTGGTTTGGGGGGAAAAAAAATATAAAAACCCTCCTCTTCTTGAAGTTACATTATCTGAATCATCCTGGAGTAGAGTAATGGTATCTGTGCAATAAGATCTGCTTCTGATGGTGTCTGATTCAGAGCTGTTACCTTTTCCACGGCTCTAATTATAGCACTGTCTCAGCTGGTGTTTGGTCCACAGTGTATCTAGATTACTTTCACAAAAATGTAGATGCCTTCCCTCCCTCTCCTGCTTTATTTTTATTTATTTTTTTGCTTTACTTTATTTAGTTTTGTTTTGTTTAAATCTAGGGTAAGTTTGAGTTGGTTAAGCAGGATCATAACATCTTCTGCACAGGGAAACTCTGCTGCCCCTGCTGTCTGAAGACTTCAGGTGAAGTTCAGAGTCTGGAAATCCTACTGTCAGTGCTGTGGGTTTGATGAGTAACATGTCAGTCTCATTTTATGGTCACTCTTAAAATAAGTAGTAATCTTGGCTACATTGGATGAGTTATATCTGAGGCTTTTGAGTTAAGATGGCCTGATTTTCCTAAAGCAAACACACAAAAGTGCATGTTTGGATCCAACCTGCTTCCAATAAACAAAATAATGACAGTTTCTGGGCCCTTCCTGAACTAGTATTATTGCTTTTAATTAACCTTTTTTTTGACTGTAGAATCCAGAACCATGCAAAAATTAATTTGTTTTAATTATGCCTTCATAGTAAATGATAGTCTGAATAATAATAGAGATCTCCCATCCTTTCTGCACTAATGTGGGGCAAGTTGCAATTCTCGCTGAGTTTAGAGTAAATTAAATGCATTCTATGACTACAGATCCCATCTTTGCGTAGCATAGATGCAAGCAGTCTAGGAGTATTGTGACAGTGACTAACAGCCTGCTGCTCGATAGCCTCCTTTTGCCACGGAGCACTGTTTGGTATATATGATTGTATTGCCACTCAAGGTTAGAACCCAAGTCTTTGAAATCTCTTCCTCTGACTTTGCTTTAGATGAGAAGTACATGTATAGAGCCCATATTTTGGCAGTCACTGTGATACTGATGTTACTGAAACTACGCATGACGAAATACATTGTAGCCTTTCTGGTATACTATAATAGAGAAGCAAGGCTTTCTCCTTATTTTTTCTTTTTTTTTTTTTTTCTTTTTTTTTTTCTTTTTTTTTCTTTCTTTCTTCTAAATTAATATCTAATCCCACTTGGAAAAAAGCATTGCTTTCCATGCAGCCTGCTGAGAATTATTTTATAATGAGGTTTCATCACAGCGGGTATTACTATAATAGGCTATAAGGCCTTTCCCCTACTGCCCCCACAACCCTTAGAGTCACTGGCCTATATTTTCTGAAGTGTCTAGGGACTGTGAATAGCCTCAGTTTTAGGCTGCTTGAGTAGAGGTGGTTTTTCAGAAGGCCGAGTCTTTTGGCTAAGTCGCCAAGAAATTAAGAAATCAAACATCAGTGTATTTTCTCTCTCCCCTGCCCTTTTAATTTAGCTTTTATTCCCCATGTTGCTATTGATAAAAACGCCCCTTTGTTGATAGGATCTCTTCTTTCTGTTTCTTCAAGGCAAGATCCGTTCTCATCCGATCAGCAGGAAGTATCTTAGGTCAGGTAGTGGATTTGGGTTTAAGAATTTCTGACTCAAATCCTAAAGACAGTATGTGTGTGAATTAAGTAAATCAATCTATGCCTGACTGAGCACCCTGTCTGTAAAACAGTGATAGTTCTGCTTAGCTGCAGAAGGATGCTGTGGAAGTGGATTAATTGAATGTACGTGAAGATCTAAGTCACTATGAGCATCCGTGAAGGATGGTCCTTCAAATACTAGAGAGTTTTCTAGCATTTCCTTCCCAGCATAAACAGAAACTCTCTTCTTTCTGTCTGATTTGTTTTCAGTCTGCTTGTAGAGCGCAGTAGCGGGGTTATGGATGACAGTAGTCCGAGGTGGTTGGCAGAGGAGATAAGGAGAGAACTAGATTGGATGCTGCTCAGTTTTATTTTATTACCTAGAATTGCGAGAACCTGTTGCCAACAGCACATCTCCATAGCAGATTCCTGCACACGCACTCGGCCTTTTCCTGGCCCAGGTTCTCCAGCTGTGTGCTGGAGAGAGAAGCATCAGGTGTGCAGTCTTTGCTTTTGAATATTCAGGATGAGTTTTTAATAATGTTTTAGAAAAAGCTGCCTTGAAGACTTTTAAAAGTGTGGTAGCACTTGTTAATCAATATTTTATATTGATGTTCCAGGTGGGTAAATTGAGAGAGAAAATCCAGGAGGTTAAGCAAGAAAGGGAGCAAGAGCAGCACAAGCACACTGCTTATGTTTCTGAATTGAAAGCCAAGCTCCACGAGGAGAAAATGAAAGAACTTCAGAGTGTCAGAGAGCTACTGATCCGGCAGCATGAGCAGGAGGTAGCAAGAATGGTGAAAATCAAAGATGGTGAAATTCAGCGTTTGCAGTCAACAGTCAACGTGCTGCGGGACGGAGCGGCTGACAAAGTGAAGACAGCGCTGCTGAGTGAAGCGAAGGAGGAGGCTCGCAGGGCGTTTGACGGTGAACGGATGAAGTTGCAACAGGAGATCTTGGAGCTGAAATCTGGCAAAAAGCAACTTGAAGAAGCTTTGAACAACATTATGCAGGCAGATAAAATGAAGGCTGCTGACCTGCGCACGGCTTATCAGTCCCATCAGGATGAGATTAATAGAATAAAGCGGGAATGTGAGAGAGAGATCCGCAGGCTGGTAAGTTCATTAAGTAATGTGTGCATATTTCAGTTTATAGCAGGTATTAGTATCTTGCTGTATGTGCCCATAAATAGCAAACCACTCTTTGCAGTGACATCTTTCATCAGTGCTGGTTGTTAGAATAGGCCACCATCTCCGCGACTTTCTCCGCCCTACAGCAAAGATGGACCTTGGCTCCATGGCTAGCCCAACCCAGTCCAAAGCTTTATGTCCCACCAAATGGAATATGAGTGAACCAAGACTTTCCACGATGAATTTTCTCAAAGAAACAGACTTTTCCTTTCCTACTTGCTCAACTGTATTTCCTTACAAAGTCCAACTGACCAAAACAGTCAGGCATTGGCCGTTTGGCAACGCAAGAACACCTTTGTGAGATGGCAAAATTAACTTTTCAGAGAGCTTTTATATTTATATTAGAGAATCAACTGTTCTGAAACAAGACAATGTCTTTGCTTCTTGTCCATCATTATCCAGGTCATTTGATTTTAAGCACTGTTGCCCTTTTTTATTTTTTGAAATTTCTGTGTTTTTTCTATTGCAGCAGAAAAGTTAGGGCTGAGGACAGCAGGCTTTTTTCACGCTTCATAAACCCTAGAACTTCAGCACAGATGGCAGACTATGCTGTTTGTATGAAATCAAAAAACAGGCAATATTTCCTGACAGCAGGTGCCCCAAATATTTCAAATTATTCAGCTTTGTAAAATGTAAAGAAACTAAGATGGGCTGTACACAGTAGTACATTTCGAGTTCATCATCAAATGGCTCTTCTCTTTGCTACCGTGATATTTTCCATGTATACGTATATATCTGATTGTTAATCTGCCTAAATTAGCAGTAGAATAGCTATGCAGCTAAAATCTAAAATTATAATATACCAGGGCGTACAGACTAAATGGAATGAAACATCAGTTTTCTTAAGAAAAATATTTTATCGGTTTGTATTTACACAGGTATGTCCTCTAATTTCTCGTATTCCTTAGGAAAAATTATAGTGAGGGCAAGCTATAAACACATAATATCTGTTTAATGGTGGTGACTTTCTGTCTGAGACAATCAAAGCTTTTAATGCAGTTAATATTTATGCTTTAAATAAATTGGACGTTGATTACATTTCAAGGTTTTAATTTACTTTATTAAATAAAGACAACTGCAAAGACTGACAGCGTGAGGTGTCTGTAAGCATAGTTTCTTTCGTATTTAGTTCCATATTATAAATGTAGAACTTTAAAATCATGACTGTACAGTACAGGTAGTTTTAAAAAGTGTTAAAGAGGAGAGAAGGTTGCTATGTTGTGGCATGTTTTTTTCTAGAGAACAGTTTCTAAACAAATTTAACCTTCTCAAAGAAGGTTACCTCACCAAGAAGTGGTGAGGTGAGGCACATAGCAGCGCACCCCAAATTCTGTCATCCCAAATTGCCCCAGTAAATACACATATGCCATGTCTTTGAGTGGTATTGTAAAGGAAAGGCTTAACTCTTCTCTTTCAAAAATAGAAGCTTTCAACCTGCTGCAGCGTGAAGGCAATGAAGGAGGGCACTCAGGGTTTTCTGTCTGGCACAAAAAATTCCTGTTGAGTCATTCAGAATTTTAATTGGAGCCTTACTGGGCCTCCATTACTTAGTACATCCAGAAAGGTGACTGTACTGGGAGAGTGTGTAGATAACTCTTGTTTCCTATTCCCAGCCCCAGAGGAAGCCTGCCATCAATCTCATGGGCTTTCACTGGAAATGTTCATATCTTCCCACCCCGAAGAAGTATAGGGGAAAGATATCAGGAGCCGGTGTTGCCTTATAGCACCTTGACTCCTCTCAGATAATGAATTTCAACTTTTTCATTAAATTGTATGGTTTGTTTTTATGGAAGAGAAGTTTTTCTTCTAGGAATTCATAGCAGTTTAGGCAGCTGTTATTGCATAGGGCACTCTTTAAATCTGGGGCAAGGTAGAAAATACTGCAGGGTTCCTAGATGCTGCTCTCTTCCTCTGGGAGAACAAGTGGGATTATAGAATCAGATCATCAGGATATTTCCCTCTCCCCTCCTTCTTCCATTTTAATTAGTGCAAGGGATGCTTGCCTTCAATTTCAGATTAACCATATCAGCTGTGGATTTGGGGTACCCGGTAGGTACATCCTACCCTTGTGGGATGAAATAGCAAGGAAGTGGCAAGCAGTGTTATTAATATTAGCTCAGTTCTGTAACTGAGCTACAATTAATGTGCTTTTTTTGTATGTGTGCTGTGTTTTATGGCACTATTAACTAATCAGCATCTTTGGTATTAACGGCCTAAATGGGCTGTAATTCAAATTCAGATAGAGTAATTGAGTGTCTGATTGTCTTGTCAGACTTGGCTGATTTATTTTGCATTTTAGATCACAGATTAGTTTTGCACATGTATTTCATACAGATATTGCAGCTAAAAAAAAATAAATATTTTTACCATTGATTTTAATACCCATGACTAATTTGAGTAAAATCTTGCATTTTTTGGCTTGCCATTAAAAAAAAAGAAGTCATGAGAAAGGTAAAAAGCAAAATCCATTGTCTATGAATATATGGATACAATTACATTGTGTGCATAAACAGCCATGCTTGTCTTGTACAAATGTCAGTATTTTAGAAATAAGATTAAGCAATTTTGAGATTTTTCAAAACTGTGTAGATTGAGCCATGAAAAACACCCAATAAGCCTCAATGCATACAAGATTGAATGGGGACGATCCTAGTGCCTAAAAAGGGAAAGTAAAATAGCTATTTCGCAAAAAATATAACATTTTTTCCTCTGTGCAGTATGAAATTATATTGGAATTAGTCAGTTCCTGTAATTGACTTAATAGAACAGATAGCAATGTTTTCATTAATTAAAGGAAAGCTTGTGGACATGGATTTATTTTCTTTTTTTTTCCCCCAAAAAAGAAAATCTATTCTTGCTGTATATATGTGTTGGTACAATGTACCGGCAGCTAAGAAACTGGAAGTAAAAATAGCTAGTAACAAGTTAGAGAGACAAATGAAACATGTTTTAAATGTAAAGAGACAACTTAGAGAATAGGATAAGAAAGCAAGAACGGCTATTACTTTTTTTTTTTCAGCCAGTACTTTCTGAATAGTTGAGTCTGAACAGTTGGACTGTCTGGCAATGTAGTACGAAAACTATGCTGATACAGATTCAGATACTTAAAATCAGAAATAACATTAAAAACCAGCAAATAGGAAAAAAAGAAAAAAATTAGAAATAGCAAACTGAAAAATAATCTGTAAGAAGGAAAAATGTTAAAGCCTGTTTTTATGGATCAAGTTTTTTTACAAAAAGACTATACAAAATCATAATTATATTTTTTCATTCATGGAGCTTCAGTATAAACAGCCCTGAAGCATACATTGAGCTGAGGGCTGTATAGGCAAGCATATACATACCTAAATAACAGTATCAACGGACTTCTGTTTTAATGGCATCCTTAAAAGTGCTATGTCTGGTTTTCTGCTGAGGACTGGGCTGGTACAAGGTGCATTTAATATAAACCTGATTAATGGTGAAGAGAAGTTGAGTTTATTAAGTTGTGTTGATAAAGTAGCCTAAAGAGCAGAACTATACTATACAAGAGCGTTTACTGTTTTAATCTAAATATTAAAAAGTACACAAAACAACAGTATATTTTAGCCAATTTTTCTTGGTTCTCAGTTAGGCTTGTCATTTAACTCACTCATTTGGTTTTAACATCAGGTTTAAAGTTATTTTTCAGTGGCAAGTAAAGTTTCTCTCTCTTGCCTGAAATTGCTGAAATGGCATGTTGAATTGTTGGTGACTTTTGGCAACAGGCCAATCTTATTCTGTCATCAGCACAGCTGTGAAGGAGGGCATGAATATTAAGTATGTCGTATTAGTTAGAGGTTACATGCATTCTGGGACTACCTGGATTCTGTTTTTAAAAGGCCCTGACTTTGCAAGGCACGTATCTCTGGATGGTCTTTTTGCAGAGACAAGAACAATGAACACTTTGTGGTGTCCTTGGAAAACTTACGCAAATAAACCAATCATAGAAGTGTATTGAATTATTTCATCACTGGTTTACTCATTTATAGTATTTCTTGAATAAAATGGAAGCTGAATGTTTATTTTGTCAGGCACTCTTAATATAAACATAATATTTAAACTTTGGAATAAACAGATGATACTTATATCCTGTAATTTGTAGTGTAGGGTTCTAGTAAATATCATTTCCTCTACTGGAAATGTCTCTAGTGTCAAACCTTTCACCTATTTTACAGATAAATACTATTTGACCTTGTTAAAATCTTTGCATGTATAGTCTTCCTAAATATTCTGAAACAGCTCGGATTGAAATGAATTAACTTATTTCACTTTAATATAAAATAGTCCCAGTTTTCTTAACCACAAAATCAATGTAGAAGATTCCACTGATCTTATTAGATGCACAATCAGATCCATGTTTATGACAGCACACAGTACACCAGATGAATTAAATTTGCTTGTTTAAATGATATTCTCAAATACCCTAATAAAAATTGTCTAAAGAGTAATGTCACATTACTGTGGATTCATTCTTGCAAGGAAGAAAATCCTTTTGCTGTTAATAGACTCAAAGTAAAATAAATTGTTTTCAGGAGTGATTATCAGAAGTTCCTGATCAGCCATGATTTATGAAGATAGGTGCACTATTTAAGTGTCCTTAGTCTCCTTAGTACCAGGAGAAATATAATTGAAATTAATAGATTAAGCAGTTTTTAAAGTTAAAAATCAAGGCAGTTTCACTGAAATTTCTGTTCAAGGGAAAAGTTTATGTACCATTTATACAGTGATTTTTTTTTTAAAATATCTCGGTTTTGTGTCTGTGTATAACTCTGTATCTCATGATTTAAACAAAGGCTTCTGAAAGACTGAGAGTAACAACTTTTCAGAATTAAGAATTAGATTTTTCCTGTTCAGGGCAAAAGCAAATTTTGACTCAACTCCTTCACGAGTTACTGTTTTTCTAGGCTTGTACAGCTCTTAACTGTTTGTCTGCCTGCAAGTCCTTACTGTATTACTTAGTACTGGCATTCTGTATGTGGAGTATCATACAACTATGGAGAAGTTGAGATGGTGAGGGTCCTCTTGCAGCTGTCCGGTCCAATGTCTTGCTTGAAGCAGGGCTGCCTTGAAAGTCGGATCAGGTTATTCTGGGCCTCCTCCAGTCAAATTTGAAATCTCTGAAGGTGGAGATCCAGAGTCTCTGTGACAACCCGCCCCAATGCCTAATCACTGTGACATTTCTTTCTTCCTCTTTCTGTAACCTTTGATTGTTACCTTTGTGCTTTTGCTGTGCATCTTTGAGAAAGACCTGCCTTGCTCATCCCTGTATCCCCCCTTGGATAGCTGAACGGGTATCTGTAATTGTAATGCATCCCATGGTCTTTCTCTTTGGCTGGCTGAGCAAGCCTGGCTCCCTCACCCATCCCATGAACGCTCTGTGCTGCAGCCCTGTAGTGGTCTTATGGCCTTCCTCCAGTTTATGGCACTTGTGCCAGTTTGTCTGTAGCTTTTTTTTGTGCTGGGGAGCCCAAAAGCTCCTGTTATGGTTTCATAAGTGCTTAATAAAAGGCTAAATGGCTTGTCTATCCTTCTGGCTACGCTCCTCCTGATTTGGCCCAGTATCCATTTAACTTCAGTCATTGCAAACTCTTACTACTGACCCATATCCAGCTTGCCCTCCAGCACACCGAAGTCCTTCCTTTTTTTGCTTTTTCTTTTTTCCTTTTTTTTTTTCCCCTTTTTTTTTCCCCTTCCTCCTTGCAGAACTGCCAACTTCAACTGGCTTCCAGCTTTTTCTATTGCAGGAATTTAAACCCTCCCAGGGGCAGGACATTGTATCTGTCGTACGTGAACTTTATGAGTTGGTTTTGGCTCATTTCTCCAACCTGTCAAAGTCCCTCTGAAAGGTGTTCCTGTCCTTTAGTGTAGTAACGGCTTCCCCAAATTTGGTATTATCCACAAAGTTGGGGGTGGTGCATTCCATTTCTTCATCCGGGCAGTTGATCAAGCTGTTAAAATCTGTTATTGTCTTCAAATTTTAAGGTGTAAAACTTAGATAGCTAAATAAGAAGCTTTTGCCTTCTGAGAGATTCAGAAGTTATTTTTCAGTAAAACATGAAAAACAGTAGGAGCAAAAGTTTAACATTCCACCAAACCTCAAAAACGCATCCTTTGCAGTGGTGGCTACTATTGTCTAATAACATTCACTTTCTCCTGCATACCCATTACTAGGATTTTGCCATTTTAAGGCAGTGAAATTCATATCTTCAGGTTACATTCAGCATTGGGGCTGATGCAGAGACCTTTTTGTCTGCAAACTCTGGTGCAGAGGGACAGTTGGCTGTTGGCAGGGGGACTCCGTGATCCTCCGCTGCCCTGAGAAGGAGGATGGAGCCTGGCTTTTCTCACTTCACTTGCGCAGTGGCGCATATGTGTGAGTTTTGTTTCCTGATCAAAATCTTGAATTTTGAGACTGGAAAGCTGAGTTTTGAATCATCCAAGTGTGTGCAGTCGTGCATGGCTGGGTAGAGCGTGCTGTAGCATGCTTCTTACCAGCCGCCTAAACCCGCGTGTATTTCACACACAGCTGCTGATACCAAATTCTAGGCTGCTGCTCTGGATTTTGCCATCTGTTTGAGACACGTGTTTCAGCTACATTCCAAGGCTGGGCTAATCTCCTGCAAAGACCCTTCGACCACCATCAGCATTTTAGGACTACAAATCATACTTTGCTTTCTGTCCTCTTGCTTGTCCTCTCAGGAGCTCACAGGGCAGCATTCCACCGGTGGCTTGTTTTTTCCTGAATCAAGCAGATCTAATGAAAGCTTTTTATATTGCAGGCTCAGCATTTTGTGTTTATTCTTAGTATTTTCTAAGAGCTCTATTATGGTAGGTAGGTCATAAATTTGACATATCTCTTTACAAAATATGGAACAGTGATAAAAAACCACAATAATTATCTATGGTGTGGCACCTGGAGAAAAAAACGCCTTAAATTTGAATTACTTAGTCCTTCTACATCCTCCATCTTTTTGACTACTTTTTCATTATAGCTCTGTCAATGAACACCTGTAATAGGTATCAGGAGAGATCCAGTAGTAGAGGTTGTATTCAGCTACAATTATGCAAGATGCTTTTGAAAAAGATGTGAGGAACCTCCGATCAGTAAGTTCTGGAACTGTGTGCCCACAAGGTTTCTTGTATAATTTATCAAAACTTTTAATATATGCCTTACCTATGAGATTTACACACTTTAAAATATGTGGGAAAAGCTATTGGAAGAAAATATTGACTATTGGTTTAGAAAAATTACACATGAAATTAAGAATAAGTCCCATCTATCTGTGCCTGTAACCTTTACTTCTTCACTGGATGGCTGGCATCTTTTCTCCCTCTTCCCCTAATGTTCCTAAATAAGCAGCAAACATTTATTTAAATAGATGGCCATGTTTGATGTAGAGAAAGCTATGCACAATGCAGGAATATTTTAATTCCTCCCTCCAGGTGGGCTTTAAGCTTGGGATATTGTTAGGTCGTAGTGTCCCTTTAAAATGTAAAAGCTGTTAATTCCATTTAGTTCTATCTTTAACTGTTTGAGTATCATCACCTTTTTATTTTTCCTAGTAACTAGCAATACTTCTGTAAAGATTTCCCTATTTTCAGTGTCATGCATTTAGTATAAAGATGAATTCAATTTCTTCTGGAGAAGAACACTATAGAATTTTGTTCTGCAGTTGGTGAGGAGATAACTTTGATAAGGATGGGTAAAGAGGAAGATCTTACACTTGGCAATGCAGCAGCTGGCTTTTTCCACTTTGAAAACTGAGTATGCTCCTGCCTTGATAGACCTAGCATTTAATTCCCTGGGAATTTCTCTTTCAACTTTATGAGAGGCTAAAGTTCCCCCAAAGGTCTCTGACTTTCTTTCACTGTAGCTATTGAAGTGTAGGATAATTGGCAAGAGGATACTTTTTCCAATGGCTGGCTTGGTTTTCTTTCATGTTTGCTAAATATTATTTAAACACTTATTTCTGCTCATTTCTCTTAGCTGTTAGGAGGCAGTTACATACCTGTTCTTAGGAAACTGTAATTTTGACTCAGGCTATAAATGCTAGCTCTTCAATGATACAATGCAGGTAATTGCTGTGTTCAGCACCTAATATTTTACAGCACAAAACCCATTAATTAACAAATGATCCTTTAGAAAGCTGTAATTTTAACTAAGAACTCCACAGTTATTTACGCTATCTAAGGTGATTTCTCAGTAATTCCTTCTGCAGCTACTTGTGGATGATCTTATCTTCTTTATGGTTCTCTTTTGGAGAGTACTTCTACTACTTCTTTTCTCAAAGCATCTAGCTGAAAATCACTTCTACCCTGCTGTTGCTCCACTGTCTTCCTATCACAGACTTTTTGTACTGAATTGTACCATGCTTAATTGCATGAAGAAAAATGTGGCTATTCTGAAATGCTTTTAAATCTGCGCAAAACAATGTAAAAGAGCTCATGTGACTCTGCTATATTGTGTAGCTGCAAAAAGTGGGCAAATTTCTTTTAAACTGAGAACAAATTTGAAACCAAAGCAGCCAGTTGGAAAGAATTTCTGGGATAATATATTTGATTTAACATAATACCTGTGAGCCCAATGCATGGATTGGGATCTCCTTGTGCTAGATACGTTGGAAGAAAAGACGGTCTCTACCCTTTGTATCTTAGTGAGAGGTCCCGAATGAATAGTAGTACAGGGAGGAATACACGAATGGAGTGGTAGGAGGTTACTGCAGTCAGCTTTCAGTTGCCACGTGTTGCTTGCCCCAGCTACGTTCTGCCACAGATGCGGAAACCTCTTACTGGCGCCTGGTGGGCAGGTCCTGCACCATGCGCCCTGGACCATGAGGGGTTGAGGAGCACAGTGGAAAGGCATCTACTTGCTCACAATTTGGTCGTGAATCATCCAGTGAGAACAGATCCATCCAGGTTTATTAGCTTGATCTCAGTGCTGGCCTTTGACATACCTGCATCACTTCCAACAGAGAAATTCCTGCATTTCTATAATGTGCTTCCAATGTCTTAGCTTCTCAGGGATGTGTTAGTTTAGGTATCTTGTTTAATGATCAGACAATAGATTGTGATCTCAACAGTGCAATTTCTGTTAAGTATTTACAGTTTTTTCATAGTTTCCTGTTGTATTTTAGAGGTGTTATGGAAAAGGAGAGAGCGATAAGAGGAATTTGAAGAAGTTCAGTCAGGTAACTAAATGAATATTTGTGGGGTGTCTGTTCAAGTAGGAACAGTGGCGTGGGAGAAAACATGAAAATGTATGACTGCATATATGACAAGCTGATATTGGGGAGGGGGCATAGCACCCTTATATTAGATAAGGGATGAATGGACTCCAGGGAGGCTGTGAACTTCTGTGACAGTGAGAGTGATTTTTGTTGTTGTTTAATGTAGCAAAAAGAAAAACAGCTTAGAGAATCCAGAGATGAGAATGTTGTGAAGAGGGCACCATTAAGAGCAGCATTGAGGTTGGGTGGTGAGTGGGCAGGACTGCATCTGAGGTCAGAAAGGAGAAAGTTGCAATGGCTAAGGCATGATACAAGAACTCAGGTAAAAGTCTACCTGTGTGTATGGATTTTAGAGCTGATAGGCAAAAGGAGTCTTTAGATGTAATCGTATTGCATCTGAGAGAGAACAGAATTAAAGGTGACAATTATTTTATGTAAGTGATGAGTAGTTTATGTAAGTAGATGAGTAGAGAGGGGGTGGTTCCCTTAGTGATGTAAAACAGACGTTAAAAAACATGATAAAGAAAGGAATGCTATGCATGGTAAAGTAACACATTCTGGATGCTGTCTGAATGAACATTGTAGTAATAGAATACAGGGTTAAACCTTTAACCCTGAGAGGTCGTGAGGGGAGGCCTAATTGTTATTTCACTTAATATCATAAAAGTTAATGATGTTCAGCTTGTCTACAGTAGTCACAAATGACAATTGGAAAATATCGCAAAATGCGAGTGTGTATATGTATGTGTGTATATACATGTATACATACACTGTGTGTGATTTTGTATGTACGTATATATACATATACATACCAGAGAGAGAGTGCAAAGCATTTATGGGAAAAGCAGACTTACACAGGTGGAAAAGTTGACAAGCTTTCAAGCATACAGCTTCTTGATCTGCTGAAGGGCTTCTGTACCTGAAAACTTGTTTCTTTCCAACTCTGTCACTTGGTCTAATAAAAAATATTCCTTCTCTTTTACACCATGTGGATTCCTAGATGATCTTGGCTCTGGCAGTGTTGCTTCTACAATGTGTATTTGATCAAGACAGCAAGCAGCAGGGAACCCAGATTAACCCCTTTAGATTTTGATTTACCTAATGGAAAATACTCCTCTCCCCACTAAAATAAAGACCCTAATACATGGTCTAAATACATAAGGCTGCTTCCCTTTATGCTGCCAACGTTTTGGGTTTTTTTGTGTAACCACATGTGGCAAGAAATTGAGAGAAGAGTAGTTCTGTAGTGGTACAGAACTGGCATGGAGACTTTGAGTGAGCTTTTACAACTATTAGACTATATAAGGCTAAGCTAAGCTAAAGTCTTTTGGGAGTGGTGACCTCTCTTTAACTGTCAGCTTATGTTCAGTTTAAACCTAAACGATATCTTTCCTTTTCCTAGTCTTGTACCTCCTCTTCTTTTGCCTGCCTGCCCCTTGACTTGCCATTTCTCCCCCATGGAACTGAGGTATATTGCATCCCAGTAAAATATTTGTCTTCCTTTTTTCCCCTCACTCGAGTAATTTGTACTCTCTGTTAAGAAAGCAGACAGGGAAGTTGAACAAGTTTACAGTGTGCAAGCCTGAAGAAAGATGGTAAATCTTTGGGTCAGGCATTGGGGTAAGTTTAAGAAAATTGAGGCATTGACTGGGTTGATGCAGTTAAACTGGAGAAAACAAATGTGTAAGTGTCCCCTTGAGGAAAGGAGAGTTGTATTGTGCGCCAGGCTTCTGAAACAGAACTTAAGGTAGAGGCATTACTGCTGCAGTTCTATTCATCTTTATCAGTTTGTAATAAGTTGGTTGCCTAAAATTATTCTTTCTAATAGTTTGTGCTTAAAAAAAAAAGTGCTATTGCAATGCTCTGTGTATTTGTGTGTGCGCTCATGCATATGTTTACATGAGTAAGAGGTTCTCTTGTGCCTACCTGTAACTAAAAATATAAACCCCAAATAAAAAAGGATGTACAGCCACTGCTGTACAATAATCAACCATATCAGTGTCTCAAAGATTTTTTTTTATTAGACTGAAGCATGGGGTGTTTCTTTTCTGAAAGTTTCACCACATACGGGTTTTATGGTAGAAAAAACAGTAGTAGGAAGAGCAGAGGGGAATTCTGCCTTCTTTCCTGCCTTCCCCTAACCCCCACCCCAAAGCCATGCTCTTTCATGGCATTTCTCTCTAATGTGTGTGAGCTTGTGTGCTTTGATCTATGGAAATGTGTGTGAAGGGTGTCATGGGTGTGATTTCACTGGTCTCACCTGTTTCAAACAATCTGTTCTGCTCTGGTTCAGCAAGTAGCAGTCTGTACCGAGGTTGTTGCTTTCTTGTTTCTTCCAACTTAAACACCTATGTCATTCCATTTACCATTTAAGTTGTGAGAATATGAAGAGTATGAAATGTGCTACTAATTGGATAACTAAAGTCAATGCTGCCTATGTAACTTTGGTTCTTCCTTGTTAAATGTACGCCTTCACGGACAAATTCCTATCTCAATTACATAGATGTTCAGTGTGAACACCTGTGTAATTGAAAGCGAAACTGTCCACAGTATTTAGTTACATGACATTTTTTCCTCCCAAGGGGTCCCTTATAGATCAGCGTGCATGACAGATAGCATTCAGTGAATGAGGCAGCTGCTTAATTTTTGTCATTGCTTTTCACTCCACAGTCCCTCTGAAACCCTGCATGTTGCAAATTCTTCCATTAATAAATCTGCATTCTTTTCCTGCAAGTCCTTTTTGGCATACTTGAAAATCTCACAAGCTGAATTAACGTACTGGGAAGTATCATACCTATTTACTGGATGAGGAATTGAGACCCAGTGACCTTCCCAAATCAGGAAAGAAACCTCCTTCAGAACCGATCTCTATCAGTTCCAGTTGGAACTTAAAAGTAGTGCAGACCAGTTTATTAACTTCAAATCTATTCTTTTTATCTTCAATCATGACGTGACTTGGTTCAGCCAGGCCACCTCCTGCCACTCAGGTTCTGTACACAAACTAATTTCATGTGCTTTGTAGGCTGTGAAAGGAGTAAGGCAAGAATCCTGAAGAAGCAAATTGTATCTGATAGTGTAATCTGATTGTGTTAATCCTGTGCATCACTCAGGCTTAACTATAAATTACTTCTAACACAACCTTTTTTTGTCTTTTTTTTTTATTATTTTTTGGTGTAACTTGACGTAAAGGACTTAGGGCTATAATGAACAACGAATGTATGATTCAGCAAGTTCATTATTTTATTTTACTTTTTCAAAGAATACTATAGTAGTCTTATTTCAAAAATTGCATGGGTTTATGTTGGCCAAGTAAACAATTTAGTAAACTGAAGGAGATACAGCACAGTTCCAATAAATATATTGTTAATGGTTAACAGTCTTGTTAAGAAATCTGTTTCTATAGAAACTGCTGCAGATTCTCACTTCCTCTAGCATTTGGAATAGTACCAAAGTGAATTTAACACTGATGCTGTGAGGGACAAATCCTTTGAGAGATCACTGCTAGCAGTATGCTTTATTTGGTATCGAGCTGTATGAACAACACAGTTCAGTAACCATAGATGGTGTTTAAGAACTATTACTTCCTACCCTTTATTCTAATGCTCTGTGTGCATTTGCTTTTTTTCCTTCTCTACAAAGACTAGTCCTCATTTGAATCCTATAGCAAGGGCACATAAAATACATAGGTTTGCTTAAGATTTTAAGTTTAAATGGATGTGAGTGTATATGGTTCTAATTTTTAAACATCTGTGAAGAGATTCACCACGTGTGATTTTCACTAATAAAGAGGGAGTCAACATGGGGCAAATGTGTATGGCTCAAGCTTAAAACAAAGCCCAGGTGAGTTTTATAGGGTGCGTTTGTCTTACCTTGTACTAGCCCTGTGTTTCTTCTCTGAAGCATATCGAAGGGAGATTTTTCTTCTGCTTATAGAAGTGTGTATCCTCAGATGAAGTGGATGATTTCAGTGCCTATGTATTCTGTTTCAGTATATGTTTGTATCTATTTCTGTTTGTCTTTTAAGTTGAGACTGCACTGAGCAAACTCATGATCAAGTGAAGGCTGAAACTTTTTTAAGGGAAGGGGAAAAGGCTTCAGAGGAGATACATCTTCTTTTTAGCAACCACCATGTGGTTGCTGGTGTGATTCTGAGAGAAACAGAACTTTGTTTTTGCAAGTTTGTGGATATGCATGCAGTAAACACATCGAGACAGAAACATCCTTCTAGCTTTATTTCTTTCCAGATGGATGAGATAAAAGGCAAAGACAGAGTGATTCTGGCTCTGGAGAAAGACCTCGGTGTCCAGGCAGGCCATACCCAGAAACTGCTCCTTCAGAAAGAAGCTTTGGATGAACAGCTTGTCCAAGTGAAGGAGGCAGAACGATACCACAGTAGTCCTAAGAGAGAGCTTCCTGTGGGAGTGGGGGATATCAGCGAACTGATGGGAAGCCCGGTAAGAAAATTGTGTTTGCTTCAAATGTTCAACACAGGATAATTGCTGCCTGGGTGTTCACATTGGTTCTGTGGTTACTTTTAAAATACTAGAAGGACTAATTAATGGTAAATGGCTCTGGACTGCACTGTGCTGTTTCACTGGTGATTTAGAAACTCCTTGGACCTCTTGAATTTCAAAGAAAGTTGAAAAATGCGTGGATGTAGAACTTCTAGAATTTACATTGTAAACTTCAGCTGTGAACCCCATTTTTTTCTTAGCTATTTATTTCATAACTTTAGGAAATATTTTAACAAATAGCAAATAGATAATATACTTTCCAAAAACTGCCATGTGATTTTAATCTGTGTCCTATGCACCAGATTTTTTTTACTTTCAGCTAATAGTAAGAAATCTGTTGAGAAGTAACCAGGTGAAATATTATTTATCTAGCTGTTTTTTTAAAATTGTTAAACCTTTACATACATTTCACAAGTAGACACTTTTCATGTAATATGGCACTTTTCATGTGGCATTTCCACAGGATGTTATTGTTCAGTGTTTCAGTTAATTAAAATAAGTTTTCTAGGCATTGATGTAAAGAGCCTATTTTAAATTTACACAATCCACTTGCTAAACCATGACATTACATATATGGATACTAAATAATTTTTTTAAAGGTAATTTTATATATCTATATGTTTTTGATGTAAAGGAGCAGCATTTGGATGAACGAGATGTGCGGAGATTTCAGTTAAAAATCGCTGAACTGAATGCTGTAATAAGGAAGCTGGAAGACAGAAATACTCTCTTAGCAGATGAAAGAAATGAACTGGTAAATTAATTAGTAATAACACAGATGGTGGCTCAGAGGGCATCTTTATGGTAAAAGAGTTAATGTTGGAAAGTCAGTGCTATAAATAATTTACAGATTAGTCCTGGTTGGCCTCAATCAATTGTATCTAAATATAACAGAGATTTCTATAGAGATTCACTTTGTGACTATAAAAGACGTGGATGGAATCTCTCTTGTTCCAGAAAAATAAAACTTTATAAATTTATTTTGGGGTCATTGTAATCAAACTGACTGGTAGATTGCCTGTGGCACTGTGTAATGATGTTGTGTAAAACATGCATAACCTATGCACTTAAATTACTGTATTAATCTTTTTGAAATTTCACATTGGTTTCGTGACATGCTTATGCTACCTAGGAGTTATAAAAGCTTTCTTGTGCTGGAGATAAGAAATCTGCCATTTCTCAAGGGAAATCTCTTAAGTAGGTGAAATTATCCTAGGAGAGTGATAGTAACTTACAAAGGAAAGGATATGGCAAGAATTTTAAGAATGAATTTTATTACCTTGCATTGCTACTTAATTGCTTGCACTGAGGTTAATGGTAAAAATCCCATTGACTGCAATGGGAGATGAGTTTTAACAATACGGATTTTTACACATGACCAAATACTATCCTATTTCTAGTGGGAAGAGAAAAGATTTTTCATTCTAATCAGATGGAAATTCTTCCTCATGAAACCTATGTATCTGATTCTCAAAAAATGCTGTTACGTATGGTGGGGGAGAAGGGGAGGGCACTCTTGCCACATCTAAGTACTGTAGATGAGTGAAGCATTGACATCTTCCTCCTTGCTTTGTCAGACTTAGCTCTTCATGTTGAGATACAAAGGCTTTGCTTTATGATAAAAGGACATAATTTAGTTATGACATCTCAATGATTATCAGAAGAGTTAATTTTTGACATTTCCTTGTCCAACATCCTGGCTGAATCTAGATTAGTGAAGTCAATTGGGTAATGCTAGACTAAAATTGGATGAACTGAGAACATAACTGAGTCTTTTCCTTTTAAACTTTTCCTCTTTAAATAGCGTATAGTCTAAACTGCCCTTTCATATGACAAAATAGATGCCTCATGAACACTGTAAGTTTCTTGGGGTAAGAAGAACATGTGCTTTAGCCTGGGTACAGTTCGCCATTTTTCCTACTTTTCTACATGCTGAGTGTTTGTTATTTTGAGGATTTCTCCCCCACTTTTACTGCTACAGTTGCTTTTCTCTGCTCTGTACTCTCCAGAACGTCTTGCCTTTTTTTCAAGATTGCATTATATAAAGACAAGATAATTCAGCCTCTCCTAATCTTTTCTGTGGTCATAAGTCATTCAAAACATCCTTGAAGAATGCTGAAGTACTGCAACATCTATCCTTCAGTGTCCCTCTAGATGGAGGGCGTGTATGACTCAGTCAAGTGCTCTTCTTGATGCTTGACCCAGAGCCATAAGAAATATATTTTGAAAGATATAGAGAAGGTTTTGTCATATTGTGACAATATCACATAAAACTGGTAATGTCAGTAAACTTGTATGATTAAGCACTGTGAAAAATAATTTTCTCCTGAGAATGAAACAGAAAACCACTCGTTGAAATTACGTCAGCAGAAAGATTATCTATTTCTCATTTCCAGTTAAAACTCAGTAAACTGAAAGATCTTTTGATTGGAAAAAATAGATTTTTTACAAACAAAACAGCTCAAGGATTAATGAAATAAAAAGAGTGAAATACTGAATACACACAAATGCAAGAAAGGGCAGTAATTTTTCTTCACATAATTGTCTAACATCATAAAACCACAGGAATAAAATTGAGCAGCTTGAAAATGTCAGCAGAATGCTGAGATTGAATTTGTGCCCTCTGGCTGACTTTCTCTAGTTAGTCTGGCTGACTTGCTCTGATTACACATAAGGTATAGGGTTTTTAAAGTAGAGTAGGAAGAGTTTACTCCTACTGAGGCATAGTGAAAATGACTACCCTAGAGACCTAGTTGCTCACAAGAAGCTTATGACAATGAGATTAGGTTATCAAGAAATCACTTTTAAGGATCATCCATCATAAGGGTTTTCCAAGAACAAAATCCAATGACCTGATCTAGTTTTTTGTAGACTGTACAAAAATGCTATTTCTTATTTGTTTGGACTCCTGTAGTTGTTAGTTCAGCAGTAGTCTATATCAGATGCCACTTAACAAAAGAACTAAACTTTCTGAATGAAGGAAGAAGGCAAGTGAAAACACAGATACTTCTTTCCTACAGGTATAAACTAAAGCACAACTAACTTTGTCCCTTTGCCATTTGCAGCTGAAACGTTCTCGGGAGACAGAAAGTCAGCTGAAGCCTTTGGTAGAAAAAAATAAGAGGATGAGCAAAAAAAACGATGATATGTTGCAATGTATCCAAAGAATGGAAGAGAAAATAAAAAATCTATCAAGGGAAAATGTAGAACTGGTAAGTAATCATCTCTGACATGTTATAAGAACACATTGCACACAGTTACTTTTGAAGTGGAAGTGCTGGTGAGGCTTTCACTCTAATACCGACATTTCAGAGTCTTAAGTTCAGCTAATGCAACTGAATATTCATACTCTAAATTGAGACTGGCACACGCTTTGTGTTGTATCAGTTCAGGCTGATTAAAGGAAAGGATCACAGATAGATAAAATGTGTTTGGAAGCTACAAAAGTGTATGACTAAAAATCCGCTTTAATAAATGCTGCTTTTGTGATTAGAAGTCAGAACTGAATTTGAGTGCGTGTGCCAAAGGCTCTACTATATTAGATCATTGAGTTCACTTGTCTCCTAATTCTGTCCCAGACTATGTTCTTTGATTCTGTTTTGAAATATCTTATATGAGGTATTCACATGCTGTATGCCTCAGTGTTTAGTACTTTGTTTGTTGAAAGAGGTCTTGTGTAATAGTATGCACTGATCAATCCAAAGAATTCTTGACTACTGCGTCACACATGAGAATTTTCCTCCTGTTCCAGCAAGACACTTTAAAACCTTATGTTTATTTTTTTCAATTTTATTTTATTTTTTGTAGAAAGAGAAGTTATCGGCACAGCCAGCACTGAAGAGGCACACATCTTTGAATGATCTCAGCAGCACACGGGAAGAACAAGAAATTGAATTCCTTAGACTGCAAGTCAAAGAACAGCAGCATGTTATTGATGATCTCACAGTGGTAATGCTTATGACTAGTATACACACATGCATGCACACACATCTATAGGCAAGCTAAAGATTTGAGAGCAATATTTTAATTCCAGCTGTTGTAGTGATATAGAAATAGTTCTTTGGCATCAAAGGGTTCTTATTATTTTTCAGAAAGTCAACGGATTTCTTTGGAATGTGTATAAATCTCTGTATTATAAAATATTTACCTATTATGAGCTGCTTGTGAAAAGAAGTGCATCAGTCCACCCACTTTATGTACAAAATTGGCTGTCAACAACTGAGAAACTTGGAGGAAAGGACACATTTCAAAACTTAGTGACTAAAATATATTGGATGTAGATCCTGTTGCAAACCCAACCACTCCCCTGATCTAGAAGATCTCCTTAAAGAAAGGAACATGCAGGATGGCACTCATTTCACCTAAGTGAGCATCTCTAACTGAGCTGGCCACACTAGCTGTCTTTATAACAAATGGAGAGAAATATGCGTGATTCATCCAGACAGAGGCAGCAGCATAGTTTAAGATTAGAATTGCACAGCTGCTACCATATGACTGTGAAGACTATGTAAGATGATGCTCATAGATGTTTGCACTGTTCGACCAGGACTCTTCTGAGTTGTGTTAAGAGTTGTCTAGGGCTATTTAGTGCAATGTATGATACATTCTTCTGGTGCTGGCAGAAATGATGTATCATCTCTGAGAGAACCCTGCCCTTCTGGAGCAGCATCTGGAACTCAGGCAGACTATTCTAGAGCATCTCAAATGGCACTGCTGACTGCTACAAAATGATAAAATGAATTTAAGATCATTCTGTCTAAATAAAAAAATCAAACAATTGGATACAACATTGAAAATAAAAAGAGAAGATCCAAAAAGTTAAATCAACAAGGTGTGTTTTTGCTCTGTCTGGAACATTGTTCTCGGCAGTTCCTCTGAGATTTTGACCAGGGTTTCTCTCTGTAATCAGTGCCAAAGATTGATGTCTGCGTGCATTCTCCAGTGTCACAGTGTTACAAGCAGTAGGGTGTTGCTCAGACAATGTTGTGTAGGGTCTGATTCACAGAGCCATGCTGCTTTACCTTCCAAATACAACTGTACAGGCAGGGACTATCACATGGTAATTGTCAGTATATGGCAGATATAACCTCACTTATGTTCCAGTGTAAAGTGGGTATGAAAGGACTCTTTTTTTACTGTCTCAGCCAGTAATCTGAGGAAATAAATATACTGTATTCTGACTTTGGTCAACTAGTATTTACTTATGTTTAGTGTGAAAGTAAAATAAATAAATATTTAAAAATATGGTTTCATTTTTGCTTTGTTTCCTATTTACAGATACTTTTTCACTGTCAGAAATAAGTTAAATAGCTAACTAGGATACTGCTTTGGCTGGCAGTGCAAACTAATCGATGCTTTGCCTTTGATATGAATGCAGTGGAACTCTGCAATTCCGTTGTGCTTTCCAGCTATCTTTTCTGGCTCAAACCACACCTCTGCAGAATACAAATGTATTATAATTATCAAGAATGACCCACATGTCACATACCTGATTGATACAAAAGTCACCAGCTTATCTCCAGCTGAGACCAATAGGATGCAGAGAAATAAGAATTATAGTCCTAGGCAATAGGGTGTCTGAATTGATTAGTATTGTCATTTGTAGGGTTTCTTTGATGCTGTTGAAGCCATGTAACTTGAGTTCTTCCACAACAGTGGTTTTCTGGTCAGTTCTTAAAAGGAAGGCTGTCAAGATAAACTCGGATGACTGCAAAAGATGCTAGTGATTCAGCAAATGGTGTTTTTTAATTGGCATTATTATTGTTCTAGTAGCTTGATGTATTATTAAGACAGTAAGTGAATCAGTCTTCTTATAAACAAGGTTAGAATCAGGAAGGAGTGGGGGATTTTTGAAGTGTTTGCTCATTCTGCACTGAAGTGAGAGGAAAGAAAAGGAAAGACAGTAAGAAGACTAGCCAGTTTCTCCAACTGTTTGGACACCTGCTTGGGATGCAGGAGCCCCAGGCTAAAGCAGGGACTGTGCCTTAACCAGGTACCTGAGGAGGGAGCATTACTCTTCAACACTGTCTAAAATGCAACTTTGGGTTTTCAGCTTGAGCTTAATATATTAATGATTCTGCAGCTTGCAATACCTGCTCCATTCTACCTTGGCGGTCATTACTTTTCCTTATTCTGAAAACCACATGTATTAAATGTGCCATATAATTTATTGTGCTTTTCTGAATTATTTTGTATTTTTCCAAAACTTTGTTCCTGGAACAATGAGCTGATATGATGAATATTTTTATTATGATTTCCACTGGGAGCTTCTTATTTTTCCAGTTTCTGAGATGAATATAAAGCAAATAACTCTGAATAGAATAATACCATGCAGTGAGCAATAACTGCTAGAGAAACACTTAGAACTGGTATCATTCTTTTAAAAAACAGAGATGTTGCAAATAATGATGCAGAGCTAAGGAAAGAACCAAGAAATAGGCAAGGAGACAGATCACCTGCTTCTTGTGCTGTTTTTTTGCTTGTCGTCTCTTTGCATTTTTTACCTTCTCTTTCTCCTCCGCTCCTTTGGATTTCAAGGCAGTATTCTTGGGCTTGAACATTCATAAACCCTGCATTTTTTCCAGTTATAACCTCCTCATATTATGATATAGTTAATTATGATCTTGTTCCAAAGTCATGGTAGAGAAAAGACACTGACTACGTTGACACAGACTGAGAGTACTGTGGATTTGAGACTTTTGCCCTACAAGGATAAGTCATGTGTAGCACTGTATCTGCACATGCATGGTTGTATATCAGAGTATGCCTGATATAATGACTTGTAATTACTAAGGCTGGACTCATTTTTGGCTACCGACCTGCTTCTTCAGGATGGTTGAGCACTGGAGTGAGAATGTGAATTCTGTTTCCATAGTGAGCTTCTTGGTAAAAGAGTCAAAAGAACTGGCAGAAATCTGTGCCCAGAATTAACAAAGCCCTTTCAAGCCAACTTCCCATCAAGTGTGTAAAATATATGGCTGAAGGTTTGTTTGCTAAAGGGATAAAGCTGCAGTACAGCATGATCTTATAGCAACGTGTTGTTATTCAAAAGGATAAAAACATTGTCTTTGAGTTAGCTTTACCATAGGCTTTAAGAAAATTTGGATGATATTTCTTTGTGCAAAACATATCTAAATACATATTTTAAAAGAAACCCATACCAAAATGTTCTCTTTTCTTCTAGGAAAGGGAACGGTTATTGCGGTCTAGAAAACAGAAGAGAAAAAGTCTGAAACCTCCAAAGGTGAGCAGACTTCCGGTTTTCCATGCATTTTGGTTGTTGTGAACAGTGCTTGTTTCAACTATTGCCTGAAATTAGAGCTCTAATTAAACTAATGGTAAAATGTCATATAATTCTATTTTTTTCCAGTGAATGCTTATTACATTTTTTAGGGTAATTCAGGAGCTGCAAGTTTCGTACTGCACACAAGTGTTGTTGGTTTGGTTTTTGCTTTAAATAAAAAAATATAATTACAGTTTTAGCCATTGTGGCCTAAATATTGAAGTGGCTTGAGGTCTAAATGATATACAACTACCATTTCAAAGGACAAATGCTCAGTCCTTTTTAAAGAAAATGCACTCCTCAATCTACTAGTACCGAGTTACTGCTTAATCACAATTGAAAACTTTAACTCATGCTAGGGATGTTATTGAAATTATATTTCTGTATGTGATATATAAATAGTAAGAAGATTCTAACTATTTTTCTCTAGTAACTATTTTGCTCTAGAATGCAAAGTATAAGAGAGAAATTTTGATTGTAGGAAAAGAAACATTTTGCATCAGAGTGTACCTTTACTGTTTATTGTAAAACGTGCTTAAAGTAAATAACTTTGCTGAATAATGTTTTTTGTGAAGTTGAGCATTAGCAGCCTGGAGCATGTGAGAAGGAGAATGGGGTAAAAGAGGAAAAATGAAAATGAAGAGTGGAGGGATGATTATCATCCCTATGGTAGCTTAAGGTACATTCTGTCAAAAATGGGTGCTTCTTGTCAGTGTGTTCTGCATTGTATATTCCTGGTGACCTCCAGGTGGTGCTTTTTTATTGCTCTGCGTTCTGTAATACCTGTATTCTGAAAGATTTATCCTTTGGGATTCTCTGTTTCAGCAGAAATTTCTTCAAATTATGCTTCAGATAATGATGTGTCTTTTACATATGAAGGAAGAAAAGTTCAGGAGTAACAACGAATCTTGCATACATTTTTCTGTTAGGTAATGGAAGGCTGATAGATGCCAAATATATTTACAGTAACCCTGAACCATTCTTGCTTGGTATAGTACACCTGAAAGTTTGTGTGTTGAGCACAAGTTTAAAAGCAGGACACAAAATTAAATATATATATGTAAGTAATAGGGTTATTTTATAGTCCTCTCTAATTATTAGCCCTTATCTGATTTTAAATTAATTGTGTAAGATCTTTTGCTACATTGTAAAGTTCCTCATGAAGCAAAACCAGTTAATTTTTTTAGGAGTTGATAACTAGTGATGCTAATTTCTATCGGCTGAAAACTTCTATAACTATTCATTTTTGTCATAAAGATGTTCTTCGCTACTACAACTTCAGCTGACTGAGACTCTGTAGCCTTTCTTTTTACCTGTTTTCTCTTGTGAAAGCTGCTGCTTTTGTGGTATCTTCTTCTTTTCCTTATTGACCAAAGCAGGAGATAAACAATGCGAGGGTTGGAGAAAATGTGCATGATACCATTAAAAAATTTGTGGCAGTGCTATTCGTGCATGTGGTAACGGTACTCTTGTTGGGGGACTTCTGCAGAGATTACTGCAAGAGTTGTGTGCTTATGAGCAGCAGAGCTAGTAGGGGTTTTCTTCTTATTTATGATATGATAGGTATACCAGAAAGAACAAATTCATCAGTAGCAGGTGTAACTCCCACTAGTTATTCCATCCCCTGCCCATAAGCTCTTCAGTGCCCATATGAAATTGCCCATTTGAAATTTTATTTGATGATATCTCCTCAAAGGAAGACCAGGACTATAAAACAAGAACAAGTGAAAGAGGGAAAAAGTTGTGAGAGAAGTGAATGGGATTGTATGTACTATACTGGTTATACTATATGTACTGTACTAGTTATTATATAATTGTATATATAGTTTCAAAATGAGCTAATTCCTTAAGGAAGGAAGTCATCAGTAATATATTTATTAGTGTCCTATTATCTTCCATCATATAAACCTGTAGGCTATTCACATGAATGTGCAGTGTTGACTTGGAGTTTAAACACTGTTGATGTTAGCTTCTAAAAATCCCCAATCCTGGCATACAGGCCGGTTTCCTTCCAGGTCACCTGTGTGGTCCTGTGAGGACCAAAAACCCCGCAGGAAGCTCTGTTTCCCACAGTTTTCCATTTAAACAGTCTAGGCAGAGTGGGTTGCTTACCCAGATGAGCTGTTGGGATTGTACCGTCTTCAGCCTTTCTGTTTTTACAGCCTATCTCAGGAATCCAGATGAAAATGGTAGAATTCATATAACCGAGCATTGCAAATGCTTCTTTAGATGTCATTAACAGAGGTGAGATATAGACACCTCATCCTGGACAAAGTGGTAACATTAAGTGATGATTGTTGTCCTCTAGAAGTAGATATCTAAAGAGGCCATATGAGTTTTGTCCTAAAATAGCGTATTTCTGCCCATTGACTATAAAGGCAGTCTAAGATGAGTTGCTTTATGTATGTGTATGTGTACAGTGCAAGTGTATTTCTGTCTATAATCTGTGCAAGACTTATATATCATAAAGATGATAACCTATATATAATAGCAGAAGAAATTATGGGTGTATCTGTCCTAACCAACCACTCAGAAGGAGAAATTACTGATGTAAATCTTTGGCTTTGCTTTTCTAAGATTTGTTAAATGTAAAATTAGCATTAACACAGTGAATTATCAAGTTTGGCAGTTGGAGTTGGATCTATTTCCAGCTGTGTCCCACTTCCCTTAACAAAGTGAAAAAGGAAATAGCTGATGAGAATTAGGCCTCATGAATGTGGTCAGATAAGCTCAGTCTAGAAGGTATAGAAAGGTTCCTTTTTTGTTGTAATAAACAGGAACTTGGTGCACAGGGTGAAGACTTACACTCATCTACTGTTGCAGCTTCTCCTCTAACTGGGTACTTTTACACTCCAGATTCCTTAATTTTCGAGGTACTCTGGCCGGACAGTGTCTGTGTCTGTTTTCTAATATGAGTATTTTCCTGACAGCGATTCCTGTTAGCCGGAACAGAATCTGTGGCATGCCTTTCTCCATCTTTAAGACAGCTTGTGTGAATGGTCTGCCAGACTAGTCCAGTAGCACTTATACCCTGATTAGGCTTAAATAACATCAGTTCAGCTGAGAAGCTTTTCAAAATACCAAGGATGGTTGGGTTTTCTTTTTGCAGTTGGATGCCTATGTTATTTCTGGAGCTCTGTAGGTGCACTAGGTTACTGTTGCTAGTGCAGCTTTGGCTGAGCACTCTTTTAATTACCAAGGGGCATAGGAGTCCACAGAACAGCGCTAGCAACCGGCTCGGGTTCCCCAAGGAAGGGAGCAGCATAGTGGGATGGGGCTTTATAACCTCTGTGGTTGCAAGGTGTAAGACAGTTGTCTCTGAAGTGAAGCAGCCTAAGCTGATACAGGGTTTTTTTGTTGTTGTTTTTGTTTGTTTGGGTTTGTTTGGGTTTTGTGGTTTTTTTGTTGGCTTGTGGGGGTTTTTTTGTTGTTCTGTTTTATTTATTTTTTTATGTTAACAAGCCATTGGACTTGTTAGGAAAAAGATGTACTGGAAGTGAATCTTCTTTTGCTGTTTAAAGCATGATTTTTTCCAGGTGTTTTTTCTTTTTCTTCTTTTTTTTCCCCCTCTTCCCAGTTTTGGTAGTGAAATAACCAAGAAACTCTGGAAACAGTATTTTTGGGGATTTGTTTATTTTTTACACATTGATGGAGTTGCAGTAATTCCATGATTGATGGAATTATTTGAAAATAAGGCATAATTACCTGGTTTGTTTGGAAACTGCAAGACTCTACAGATTTGTTTCTTTATTTAAACTTTAATAAATAAAGTGCATTCATGATAGTGGGAAGCCTGCACACTTGTGTGATGGAGTTCATTTTTCTTGTTTTATATTTTTCTTTTTTTATCTGCCTCTGTGCTTTGGTGTGCCTGTATTTTTCTGGCTGCCAAGAAATGACATATAAGCATGAAGGTAAGAAGTTACTGATTAGCTCATCTGATTGCATTACAAGCAAATTCATGTTGGATCATTTTCATCATGTTAGATTAAGTACTTGAAAATGAGATATTTAAATGTAAAGTGAAACTACTTTAGCAACAGAGAAATCAGGTTATTTATGTGTAAGTATATCCAATCCTAACCATTTAGAATATGCGGGTATATTGAAATTTGCATATAATATGGTCTGTGTCACTAGTGATTTATAACATTCTAAACTTTGAGGTTTACTGAGCACCACACTACAGTAGAAGTGTTAATACTTGAGTTATAAAGACCTAATGCATAATTTTACTTCAAAATTATGTGAAAACATTGATATAAATCCACATGAAAAATACTTACTATTAAGTGCATGACAGTAGTCAATGGAAATGAGATTTTAAATCAGAATTTTTCAGCAATTTACATAACTATTTTCTCAGTTATGAAGTTATGATTTACAACTACCAAATGTGCAAATCAATATAAAAGAATCTTTAAGTTATTAATTGAGAATGTTCCCATTTTTAAGAAAAGTTTGAATGAAACATGAATGAAAATAGTGTATAGTTACAAAAATCCAGTGAGTATTGTACATGTATGTATATACTTTTCAAAACCCATTGTGATTCAGCATTTTACCTACATGTGGAATCTCCCTTGGAGTTGGTATATTTCTTTATGCCTTATTATTTATTACGTTTATCAACAAATTTCGTATGATTCAGATGTCTTTTTTTCCTTTTTTTTTTTTTTTTCTCTGTACAGCTGTTTCCTTACCTGTTAATTTGTTCTGGTTTTGCTGTGGATCACTTCTTGTAGGTAGTTGCTTCAGATACTAGATGAATAACAATAAAACCAGCTGTTTTGTAATTACATCAGGAAGCAATTAATATACAAAGGCTAAATACCTTATCTCTGTTTCTATGGCAAGTATCTGCTTTACAAAATGATAAATGTACAGCTTCTTTAAGGAGGCAGGAGTCATTAAAAATAAATAAGTGGTTCAACTCCAAATATAATAGGCAGTCTGTATAGCATTTAACGGGTTTTGACTTTTAGCTCTCCTTGAAGCACTGGGGTTTTTTAGTGTGATGGTAAATACTAATTTTCTTGCGAATTCCCTCCCATCTAATAATCAAGTGATTTATTTATTAATATATGCAATTTATTTCCCCTACTTTTGCTACTAGTGACGTGTTTAAATGCAGTTAGTATCTTTTGTCAAAATAATATCATTGCTTTAAGTTTCTACCCAAACCTATACACATTTATGTAAAATCAAGCCCACTGTTTTTTTACTATTGTTTTTTCACTCCTTGAAACAGTGCGGGGGGTGTGTGCGTGCAGGGTTAAAGGAATATACATACTTAAGCTCTGTTTTCTACAAAAGCGGCTGTAGTCTGAGGTATAGCAAAAAGCCCTATTGGCATGGTAAGTATTATTGTCAGTGTTAACTAAGCTGCGGCTGACCTTCATGGTACTGTGTTCCCTGTGCCATATATATGATAATAAATTGGAGTTTTGCTCTTCATCTTTTCGAAGTGTCTTCTACCAGTCTTCAAATTCAAGAATTGACTCTTATTTACTTCGTCAGCCCTTAAGCCTATACTTTATTGCAGGTTTTGGTTAATCTTTGCTCAAGTGCATTTGTAATTTTTGAGGCCAAGCACCCTTGAAGCAGGAGGCATGAGCAGGGTCAGCTGTTCTTCAGTCCTCTGAGTTGCTTGTCCTTGGTGAGGTTCCTCCAAAGCACAACCTAGTTGTTCTGAGTCCCATACAGAGACAAACTGGTATGGGCAGGAGAGTGGGATGTAAAAGTATTGGCATATGAGTCCGCATGAAGCTTTGTTTTGGGTTTACTCTCTGCATCTTTGAGTAAAGTGTATCCACACTGCAAAATGAGGATGTGGTTTTCATGAAACTCTCTTGGGTTTTGTTTACCTGCCATCATTGTCTTTACCACCACATAATCTACCTTTATCTTTATGAAACTGTATCTGCCCATCAGTTTGGAGTCACAAAGTTCTTCCTGATGAGTTGACCTGGCAACCCAAAATATAAATTTGTCCTCCTTACAACTTGAAGGTAGCACCATTTCTTTAGCCCTATTTTCAATTCCCAATATTTACTTGTAGTTATCACTGTTAGATGATTGTAGGCTGCAACCAGTATTCAGTGTGGGAGAAATGCTGGATGGACCATCTCCCAGGGACTTAATTACACCTCAGGTTTTGTAGTAAACCTTTGTACTTAGGTGAGAGTTGTCTGAAATGTTTGCAATTCAAGTGTGAGAGAACACATTAGCTTTCTGGATAAGTCTTTATATTTCTAGAACAGAGATTAAGCCTGTTCCCTGTGTCCTTTGTTTTCCTAAATAGGACAAATCAGTGAACAAACTGGTGTAGAATGTGAATGCTGGAGGAAAGGATTAAATTATCCCAATGAAGTGTTTGTCTTAAGCACCTTAGACATAGCTCTGCTTGGTGAAAGGATCACAGTGCTCCCTAAAGAACTGAGGGAAGAGTAATGTGTCTTTACAGCGTTATAGTACTGTAACTGCAGTCCTTTTCTTGTGAATACACTAAATAGTTGTCCAGTAGCTTGCAAAAGGAAGGTTGTTTCTAAAGATTGTTCAGAAACTCTTTGCCTTCTGTGCTGTGTCATATTTATCTGCATGCACATGGATAAGCACAGTCTCTTTGGAAAAGATGTGGCTTTCAGAGTTTGGGGGGTTTTTTGAGTGCAAAGGAAGGAGATTTTAGTAGAACCAGTTAATTTAAGAATGCAGTCTGAATGACATTTTTAAATCATTATTTGAAGGGTTCATCTTAAGTGAAGCAATTAAATGGTCCAGAACAGGGTCTTGAAGCTGTTTTTGGTATTTGAGTGGGATTGCCTGTACTGTGAAACAATTATGGAGTTATTTAGCTTATGCGTGATGAGACTGACCTGGTGGACCACGGAAATCGGGGCTGCAGACTGTAAATGGAGTGCATGGTGTCACACAGGCAGGCACCAAGTCACACCTACAAGCTTGATTTTGTGGTACCGCTTAAATCATGACAGACGATTTTGGCTGTTGATAAGGGCTGTGCTGAGCCAAAATAATATATTAAGCATAATGGGGCTTTGTGAGAAAGTGCAGACAGTGCATTGTAGACACACTGGAAGAATGTATAAAGTTAGATAAGACTAGAAGACTGTAAGGAAAGGTAAATATTTGAAATTTGTAATGAGATAGGGCATTATAGATAAAATAAAACCTTTCAGTTTCTTGAATGAAATTGATAGCTCACAGTTAGCCAGTTTGGCTTTGGTGAGATGTCTGATGTTCTGAATTAGTAAAAACTGATAATTTTTTTTCACCCTTTAGGCTTTTTTAATGAACAGGGCTGTCATCTTCTCACAATACAACCTGTGGTTTATAAATACATATGTATTTTAAAACAAACTGTGACATCAGGATCTGTGATTCAACATCAAACAGTGCCAAAAATATAGAGGTGGATAGACAGATTTTTCTTCATCTTCTTAGAGCCACCTCTCTCCACTAGTCTCACTAAGGTGCTTCATAACCTGGCTCCATTTTTCCAGCAACATCTTTTTTTTCTTTTTTTTTTTTCTTAATTACCCTGCTTCTCTGAATTTTGTTGGATTATTAGAACACTTGTATGGTTTAAAAAAAAAATAGGCTTTCTATTGATTAATAACAGTTAACTTTCCTTATTGTTATTTTGGAAGGAAAAACGCATGAAAAACTGTTTTTCTAGTGAAATGTTTGAGCAATTTATTTTTTTTTTAAACAGTGGAAGTTTCTATGCAAATTTGCTCCATTCTAAGCTTGTTAGAAAACTGATGAAAAGGGAGCTCTTAATGGTGAAAGAATTACTGCGTTTGCGATGTCTTATATAAAATGTCACATTTTTTCACAATATTGTACTATTCACTTCCATTTCACTTGGCTATTTGTTTTCTTTTATTTTATGTAATTGATTACATTGTGTAAAATTTCTAAAATCTGCATTGAAATGCTCGTTTTCCCTAAACATAGTTTTCATGGTTAGTCATAATATTGGAGCAAACATTTGAAGAAATTGAGAATGATGGTATTGAAAAAATAAATGGAAAGCAGCTATTTATAATTTGAAGTAGGATTTTGCAAAATAGATATTATGAATGAATCTTTTTTTCTTTTTTTAAAATTAGTATGAATTATGACATTTGTTCCCCATTGTTCTTCAAAATATTTTCTCTCTTTTGGTTCCACAATTTATATGTTGCATCGTGCTGGGTTACTTTCTTCTTAATAGATATTGCATTTCTCTACCATGAGTCTTGTAAGACTTGTATGATTTTGGTAATTAGCTTTTATACTTTTGCTAAAGCATTATTCTGTTGACAATTACCCAGTGCTATGTGCAGTTCCTGGAGGTTCTTATACAAATGATGTTGAAAAAGTAGCAAATTTAATCAGAGAACAAAGGTTTACAATGGACCCTTTTTTCTTCCTAAATACTAAAATGATGGTCAGAGAAGACCTTGGCTACTGCTTTCTGGGTCATTGGGCTTTTTCAACTGTTTTGCTAGTAACTAAGAAAAACTAACTTTTCAGAGGCATGTTGTGGAGACATTTTTTGGATTTGATGAAGAATCTGTTGATTCGGAAACATCATCTGTAACTTCATATAACACAGATAAAACAGACAGGACACCAGCAACACCAGAAGAAGATTTGGAAGATGTAAGTAGTAGATTATTTGTTCTTTAGTTGTACAAAAATTGACATGGAGTATAAATGCAAACATTTTTTCAGCTATTCTGCTGCAGTAACTAAGATTTGGCAGAGAATTGCTTTGTTTTGTTTGAAGTCCAGTGACACATCCACAGTCAGTGCAGTAGCATTAATAAGATAATATTCTGCCTGACAGATTTTGCAGATATTGGGGTGAGAAGTAAACTTGTTTTCCTCAAACGCTTTCTTATTAGTCAAAAGAAATTAAGACGCTTGTTGCTTTGCCAAAATTCGATAGTTACTAGACAATAGTTTGCCTTTCAACCTCATAATTTATTTGACTGTTTTGATACAACCAGGGTTTTCTTCCTGTACTTAAAATTCTTAGAGGGGCTTTTGCAATTCACTAAGGCTTAAATGAGCATAGGTAGTAAATACCCACTGACAAGTTGTTTCTCAGCTCTGTGATATACACTGCAGCTGGCCTACTTTAAAGGATTGCAGGGTTGAGGGCAAAGTATGGATCTGATGCTCTTTTGCATCTCTCTTTCCTGTTCACTAACTTGTGTCTAATATTCCTCAGTCACAAGTAGCTTCCTATTTTCCTAAGTTTAATATGTGATAATATTGTAATCACTTTCCTGGGAGGTTGAGTTCCTGGAGCAAAAATTAATTAAAGGGAAGGACATTTCTTGCCCTCAGCATTATAGGAAAGACCTTGAAATTGCTGAGTCAGTTGCTCAAAATTCAAAGAAAATTAAAACATTAAAAATACTTCATGTTAAAAAAACAACTAAAAAACCATCTTTTGGCTTTTGAAATATAACCTCTGTGTTAGTGTGCTTGTGCTGGTAAAATGCGTAACTGTGGCATTGTACAGAAAAAGAGTAAGAAGGGAGCAATTGAGTTCATGACAAGTAGAACAAACCCCTTCTGGAGCCCCTGTGGCCCTGGTGTTCCTGAAGACAGTGGTGCATTAACTGTTCCTTCTCATCTTTTCCCAGTCAGTTTCTTCCCATTTCTATACATTACTGCCTTATATAGTAACTTATATTGTCCTGACATGGTAAGGTAGACAGTTACTGATCTCTGTATTTCTGCATTATCCTCAAACCATCCTTCCTTCCATCTCCACTTGTTTTAGTTTCTTAAACCTTTAATTAACTTTCAGTCTTAGTATGATTTGTGTTGCTTGTTGAGTTTGTGAGTCTGTCTATGTAAACAAACACATTATCATATATATTTCTATAAAATAACTTTTTTCTCTCTTCATTAAGAGCACACCCAAAGAAGAAGCTGAACTCAGGTTCTGCCAGCTAACAAGAGAGTATCAAGCTCTGCAAAGAGCATATGCATTGCTTCAAGAACAAGTTGGTGGAACCCTGGATGCAGAGAGAGAAGCAAGGGTAATTTTTAACTGAAATTTCTTTTAACTCTGAAATCATTGAAAAAGCTGAAAAACTTGGAATAGCAGGAGATAATTTTGCAGGTCAATGAAACGCAAAGCACAATGTTTTTGAGGATTAGAGGATATTATCAGTAAAGTGACAATTTACATTCATCTGGTGCGATCAGACCAAAGATATCATTATACTTTATTCTAGAATGCATAATATATTGAAGATTTCAGTAGTAAGGCAGTGTTACTGAGAATGATATGCCAGCTGAACCTGCAATTTGGATAGCAACATGATGGATTTTAAATTAATCAGAGAATAGGTTGTTATAAGTACTTAGGTACTTTTATTATATAAGTATATTAAAAATCTGACCCAAATCTGACTAAGGAAGTATTTCTCCAAGTTTTTTTTTTAATATATGAAATGATAATTTGTTTTAAAAAATCTCAGCTTGAGAGTATTCTTCCACTAAAAAGTACGTAGCTAGCTGTTGTTCCTATTAGGTCAGCATGTGTGATTGAAATAAATGGGTTTTTAACCCCACAGCAATCTCTGCACTGTAGGTATCTGAGCTGTAAGGGAGTATATATTCTGTTTTCATTTACCCTTCTTCCACCACTGTGTTTAACCATTTAGTGCAGAGATGAGGTTAGCAGAAGTCATGCTAACATCTTCCTTTCTGTTTTTTTCCAAACTGGGGAGGGGAGAAATCACTTCATAATGACTTGGTGAGCTCTGACCCAGTCCCCAGATCTATCCACTGAACAGCAGTGGCATCAGAAAAGAGCTGAGTTAATTAGAGGCAAAATTTCTTCTACTTTATTCCAACTCCTTGCAGATAGGGGCATCTCTAGAAATGTAGCATATTACAAGTCACCCTGTACTTGAATGACTGTTGTGATCGATGACCAAAGAACATGTAACATCCAAATGAGCAAGCAATAGCCATAGTGCTGGAAACTTCATCTTCACCTTGTGTCCTTCATTCTGCATCAAGTATAGCTTGAACCTATAGGTTTCTGACTACTGAGAGATTTGCCTGATATCATTGCAAGGCCACCCTCCATTATCTTTGAAGGGTCATGAAGAGCTTGAGGGGTATCTTACCAATTTGTGTAAATACCGGATGGAGGGAGTAAAGAAGATGGAACCAGACTCTTCCCATTGGGATCCAGTGAAAGGACAAGATGCAGCAAACACAAATTCAAATACAAGAAATACCATTTAAACATAAGGAAAACCCCTCTTCCTCTGAGGGCAGTCAAACTTTGGAACAGGTTTCCCAGAGAGGTTGTGGAGTCTTCAGCCCTGGAGATATTCAGAACGCCACTGGACAAGGTCTTGAGCAACCTGCTGTAGGTGTCTAGGGCCCCAAAAACAGAGAAACATGTTAAATATTCTGAATTATTACACATTACTGCCTTGCTACATGTGGCCTTCATTGTATTGTGCTACTGCAACATGTTGCCAATAATGCGGAAAGACAAAGATTTTAATGTGGTTTAAAAATTACTGGTGGGGATGGACTCAGTTTGCCCCAAAGGTAGGAGCTGTCACTAGCTTAATGTCCAATGCTTGGAACAATTAATGAAATATTCACAAAATTATATATCAATAGATTGCTGATGGTTATTAGGCATAGATGTGCACTATTTCATCCATGTCATTTTCTCTGGCAAGCATTTTAAACTCCACTTACTGAATATTCTCAGATATAGAAACAGTATGCTTGTGGGAGCAGAACTTCTCTGTGATAACAAGCAAAGCTTTCCAGATAAAAGTTACAGAAGAATGTAGGCTGCTTGATGTTATCTGGAGTTATTTACAGCTAAAAATGTTATTCTATTATCCCCAGAGCCAATATTTAGAAGATTCAGGGTTTACTTTAAAATGTGTCATATTTTGGTTTGGTTTTTTCCCCCCGAGGTTCTTCGAAGTGGCTCTCAACCAACCTTAACTTTTTTTTTCCCCTGTGAAACACAGTTCTTATAATAGTAAATTATTGCTTTATGGCTTTATTTGTTAGAATTTTCAGCATCTTACAAAAGCCTAGTCACATTTGACACTCTCTTTTTAAGTAGGACACTTAGCCAAGGAAAGCAATAAGGACTTTGGAGATCACTTCTGAAGCTAGAAATGGGGTGGGGAGCATAAATACATCTACTCTTAAAGAAAGATTACAGAGGCACTCATGTATTGGACAGTTATGAGAGACCATTATGTATTTCCTTTGCTGTCACAGAAAGGAGACCCTGGTATGAATATTTTTGTAATAACTTTTAAAAAATTTATTTTGCAGGTATTTGCAAACTGTCCCTTTAGTACACTTTGGAATTGTTGCCCTTTCTTTTTAATGGCATTTTGGTTTCTTTCATCATGTCCATGCAAATCCATCTTTTGAGTTAGTCATAAGGTGGCTTTTTGCATGGTTAGTTTTGTAGGGCCCAGTGTTCTGGTGGGATGGACATTTCCTGTTACTTTTAGATGAGGCTTAAGGTAAACAACAAGGACCCAAAGATGCAAAGAGGCAGAAGGGAATCCCTGTGGGAATTTTTGAACTGCTTGGCTGAAAGAGTACCTGATATAGGGTGGGAAAAGTACTTGCTGTAGCTCAAGGATCCTCAGTGACTGAAGGTCTCCAGAGATATACCTTGGTTTATGTCATTTTTGTTTAGTACCTTGTAGGATCCAGTCACTTTTACGGCATCACTGGACTCAGAGGGTAATACCTACTGTAGTGTCATAGTGTAATAATCATGTAGAATGAGGAAAACTGACTGGTGTATGCTGTTCATGGGATATATAAATTATTTTGGGTCAATATATTTCATTTACCTATAGGCCTTTTTTGGTGCTTATTGCAATTCTCTTTCTCTCTTGCCCCTTTTTTCCCAATTGCCTTGAATTATTAAAGTTAATGAATTGCTTCTTAAAGCTCTTCCTGTTCCTAATTTTTCCCCACCCCAGGAAGAGTTTTGTCACTGAATATGTGATGTAACACCTTTTTAGGCTAGGAAGGAAAAAAAAATGCTGTTAAACTGACGGCTTTAAATACTTTATAACATAAACACAAAAGCAATAATTTTAATGTAAAGCATTAAAAGCTGACTGACAGCCTGTAAGTGGGTAGAAGGTATCTTTACTTTGATTCTGTGTGTAATTAAATCTACCTGTCTACCTGGATTGCATGCATATACACCCACTTTTTAATACTTTTTTTCCCCAGACTCGTGAGCAACTGCAAGCTGATCTTCTCAGGTGTCAGGCAAAAATTGAGGACCTGGAGAAAGCTCTAATCGAGAAAGGACAGGTAAAAGGCTCTCTTAATGTCCTCTACCGTGTCATTTTCTCCCTTGCATGCAGTGGTGCCCTTGCCATCTTCATTGCTTGCTGGTGTGTTAGTGTGATTGATGCAGCTTAATTGCTTCTCCAGCAATAGGCTACTTAAATAAAGGAAAGTATTATATAGGCCAAGAAAATGCCATTAAAGATTCATTTCCTAACACATAATACACTAAAGCATAATATAGAAATAGCCATGTGTACATCATTGTAAATTCTGTTCCAGTTGTCATTTGGTGCAGGCTTTTCTGCTGTTTTCCATTTTGTTTCTATTTTCTGTAAATTCCAATAAAATAAATATTCTATATTTGTAGTGGAGAATATTTTTGGTATGTAGCAAAGAAAAATTCAAAAAACAGGTCACTTCCACACACACGTCAGCTAGAGAAATGAACCACTTAAAGTGTCTGGTTACTGGAAGCCACTTGCGGTGTTACTCTCCTGGGCTTAAATTCCTGGAGGACCCAAGTGCTTTCAAATTCCCGTACCATCACACACAATAAAATCAGGCTTTATGCTTCAGTATATCTTGTAAATACATGACAAAGATGTGGCTACTGATGCATATTTAATAATGTCTAGGATCTGAAGGCTGATTACGAGTTCTGAGAGTGCATTTGGAAGATGTTCAGTTGCATAACTGCTAGAACAGGCTGAGAAAATTGGGGAGATGTTATTTTATGCCTTTTTGTTTGAAATAAATTTAAAACTACAGGTAGCATATAGTAATAAAATAAGGTATAGCTACCTATAGATATAAATTTCAAAGACTAATGATCCTGTAGCGTTGAATAAAAGCAACCTATGAACAATGCCAGGGTAATGATATTAGTATTTTTATGGTTTACTCTTTGTAAGAAAAAACTTTCTGTAAGATTCTGTGTAAAAACAGAGGTTTTGGGACCATATTCAAATTAAGGGTAAAAATTGTTTATGTTATCTTCCACAAAAACTGCAATTTGCTTAGTAAATTCCATATAAATAAAATATTGCTAAAAATACATAATATGTTATCAATCTAAAAATGATGGCTCACTGAGCTTTTGGAAGAATAAATGGAACCGAAGACCTGTCGAGGATCTACTGCTGCCATTGTAGTGTGTTGATGATAAAGGTGTTGTGGGCAAATCGCTGTGTAATTAAAAACATTAACAAAATAGTAGGCTATTACAGTGTAAAATGTAAGTCCTGTGTATGTAAATAAGATAAGTGAACTTGGCTACCCATGTAAGAGATTACTTCTGTGATTTTGCTTCCAGGATGGTATGTCAAAAAGGTATGCCTGGAAATTGGAATTTAATTAGTTATTACTTTATGAGATTCATAACCACGTTTTCAACCTTGTATCTCTTAGTAATCCTGAGAAGGCCAGCAGGGGTGTGACAAGGAGCAGTATGATACTGTCTCTAGTGGGCTAGTTTGTACACTGAGCATTAGCTTTCCACAGAAGTGGTGACAGTGTCTTCCTGGGACCTCTAGCACCTGCTCAGTTCTCCTGACCTGTTAGTATTTACATTCAACAAAATAAATGGTTGTGATGATAAACTGACTTCTTTGTGAACTATGTGATTTTTTTATTATTGTTATTATTATTATTAATTTTGTCATGTAAGTGGGAAATGTTCATACAGGGAATCAGTCCCTGAAGTGCTTATGAGAAGGAAATGGTGAATCAAAAGATCCTAGTGCATTATCCCAGGAATTTTTAGTCTTACTAACAGCTTTAGAAAACAGAAGCAGCAAAGACCTTCACAAATTTCCTGAAGTCAAATTCAGAGCAGGAGATTAGAATCTTACTGTTAAAAAATTATTTGAAGCTTGGCTTATAACAATTTATGTATAATTTCAAAGTAAGTGTCAATGGCTCTTGTTAATCTCTCACCAGCTTGATCTGTCAGAATCCCCCTAGACGTAAAACAGGGCTAATAATCCATTTTTGCAAGGAACATTGAGGTGCATGCATAAGAAACATTATATTAACAGAAGAAATTCTTTTACAATATTAATAGTGGTAAATAATAAATCTCAAATATTGGAGTATGTAATGTGCCAGATTTTTTTTGAATGCTCAGCTCTCTCAGTGACCTGGTGTGCATATAAGTGCAATCCCACTGAAGTTAAGGTTTTCTCAGAAAATTCAATTCAACTACATCAAGGAAGACACAAAAGTTAATTGTCACTAGGGCAAATCAATCTATTTTTTTCTACTTGTGTGGACTTGCATTTGTTGTTGAACCTGCAGGTCTGATGTAACTCTTGAACCTGCCTTTTACGATATACCTGTGTTGGGATATCCACCCTAACTCTGAGAGTGCAGCCCTTTGTTCATTCCTTGACCTTAGTAAAACACTAGTTAAATGTTAAACTAGACGTTGGATTTTATTTTTGTCATTTCATTTGTTTCAAAAATTCTTGACAAATGTCATGCCTTTTCAGTACTCATTTTAGTATGCTATTCTTAGTATGATACTTCTAACATCATAACCCTGAAGAGCTTGTTTGCTGCATGAAAGTTGAAGTGCACTTGCACATTCTTGTATATGAGTGGGAAAAGGAGAAAGAACAGTAGAATATGAAACTGTAGTGGACAGTAGGCAGAAAAACTAAACTTTTTAAAAATTGCTAATTGGAGTAAATATTGTATCATAATGTTTTAGATTTTTTTTTCTTTGGCTGACATTTCAAGGCTAGTTAACCGGCTGGGATATCCAGTTTTCATTAATTTCTCATGCAGCATCAATGTGCAAATACCTTGGTGACGAAGAAAGATCAGCTCATATACTTTAGTAAAGACATTTAGATTTTAAATGAATTGTCTTTCTTACCTAGAAAATATTTGATCTAGAGTTAGTATGACATATTATGTGTTGGCTACTGCTTTATTAAACTTATTAGAGCAGTATGAGCTAGGTTATGTAAGTACTTTTCCCTACAGAGAGAACAGAGCAAATTACGGCTGTTATAATCCATTAAACCTGAATGTCAAGTTATGGCTGGCAGTGAGTTTTTTGTAACTTGGGTCTTTAAAGGGCTATTTGATGAGGCCTTTTGAAGCCATGGAAAAACCTAAAAGGAAATATCAGCTTTGGAACAAGTAATCAAATGGAAATACAGTTTTCAAATGGTGTGTAGAAAATCTTACACCACTTCCCTTCCTCCATAGCCTTGAATGTCTTATAATCACAAACACTGTATATTAGCCTGAATCTCACACTTTTAGCAGAGGCAGTTAACTGCATACCACTGGAGCTTATTTTCAGTCATTTGGGGTAATTAATTTTTTTTTCCCTTTCTCCGTTGGGATTTGCATTACACCACTCAAAATGGGCTGATTTTCAAGAAAGTTCCCAACTCTTTGCAATGGAAAGAAATAGTTTCCAGTTAAGCTGAGTAAACAAATGTTTTTAAGATGACATAAAATATCATATAACTGTTCACCCATAATTGCTATATGTAAAGTTTTTAAAGTACATGCTTAGCTGGAACATATTAGGAAACAAGAGACTCGGCTTCAGTAAATGAAAGGAACTTTTATTTTCTCTGTAGTTTGAAATGCTGTTTATCCTTGAAATATTTGTGGTTTGTTTTTTTTTAAAGAAATATATACAGTTTTAATGTTTTTAATCCTCTTCCTCATAGGATTCAAAATGGGTAGAAGAAAAGCAGCTGTTAATCAGAACAAATCAGGAGTTGCTAGAGAAGGTACGTGTTTAGAATCTGGGAATATTTTCACCATTGCTGCACTTTATCGTAAAATGAATGGTAAAAGGAAATGCATGTCCTAAGTACTGGAACATCAACATGAAAATTGCTTGCTTTTTGTCCCTCCAGAAACAAGAATTCTGATAAAGGTCTGTGATTAAAGTACCAATATGCTTTTGTACTCTTTGGGAATGGAAGCTGATCTTTATTGTTGAATTACATGTTGTATAGCCAACATAGGCTGGTATTTCTAGTGTCCAACAAAATACAATCTAAAATATTAAGCATAATGCGCAATCTTGTATTTTGTCGAACAATTACACAAAGATTTTTATTGTCATGATCACTAATAAAATTGCCTGCTTCCTTCAGCCTTCCATGTATATCCATAAGTAATACTGATTAATTTAAGGCTATTGTATCATTTACTGTTCGAGACACTCAGAGCTGAGCATCCTCAATGTTCTCCACTGATATTGGTGGGAAGGTTAGCTTGTACTCAGGAAGTCAAAGAATTATTTTTGTTAATTAGTAGCTCAATGTTAAAGTAATAGGAATCAGACAACCAAAGAAAAATTCATGCCTAAAAGTAGCTACAGCCGGACTTAATGTATTGAGACACTTACATGGGTATTATAAATGTTATAGTACATTATGCCAGATATTACACTTCTGTTTAGATTCATACAAATAAAAAGATCACCCAGTTAAGCTTGACAGTAGACCAAAGCTATTAGTTGGCATAATGAATAGTCAGTTTTGAATTTCTGTCATTAGAGGCCCAAAGCACAAATCTGGAAAATTAAAAAGCAGGCATTAAAAGCCCTCCATTATTGTCTTTCATATACCGTAAAGAGGAGACGTCTAGTTATACGAAGACAATGAGAACAGTCTACCTAAATGTTAGTGTAATCCAGTTTCATTCACTTGATTTTAAAAGACAGCTTGTATTGCTTAAGTTATTTAGATTTACTATTCATATCACTTTTCGTACTGCTTCCAGATTACTGTTCTAAGGGATCAGTGACCATTTTCTGCTGGCAGTTCTCACAAATACTTTCTGATATGATGTTCTTTCTTTATCTCTAAGACATGGCCCAACTTCTAATGAGAAAGTGAAAAAATTAACAGTTTTGTCTAAACCCCTGGCCTGTAGCTCTGTACAGTATGTTTTTGATCACTTATGGGGTGTTATGATGTTGTGTTTGTCTCATAGATTTACAGAATGGAACAAGAAGAGCATCAGCTGAAGAACGAGATGCAAGACGCAAAAGACCAGAATGAGCTGTTAGAATTCAGAGTGCTAGAGCTTGAAGTAAGAGATTCTCTCTGTTGCAAACTCTCAAATGGAGCAGAAATTATGTTTGAACCCAAGCTGAAATTCCTGTAAAGATTACTGATGTCTGGTGCATGTTTAAGGGAAATTACTTAGGTATCTATTTTTTAAATGTTGTATCTTGGGATAATGAAATTGATACCACTGCCTTAATATGTTTTGGAGACAGTGCTCACTAATGTTTATAAAAGTGTAATATAGCTAATATATATTGCATATAGTTTGTTTTTCATCTAATAAAATATTTTGTTTTGCAGTATTTTGCCTTTTTTATTTGTTTCATTTCCATAACTGCTCCTTTCCTGCATGTAAAATCACTTGGTATGTATACTACAGCCTTGGTTGACATTGTTTAAATTAACACACCTTCTCATGTCTTGCATGCAGTGAAATCTAAAGATCTGACACATCCATCACATCAATGCATAACTGCTTTTAATTACATTGATTTAAGATTGACAACATTAATAAGAAGTAAAATGGTCTTAGAAGAACACATTCTGATGGCAGCTTTGAAAGAATTTATCTTACCTGAAATCCATTTTCTGGTGGTATAAAATGGTCATGGACTGGATAGAATTGGCATCAGTCAATGTAAAAAGGGGAAAAAAAATATCTGAGAATGCCAGAGTTAAAGTGGTGAAGCACAAGTACAACTTCTGTACGTGGAAGTAGTATGTTGCCCATAGCAAACGAATTGTATATTTTACATAAATGAAATAACAGTGAAATTATTTGAACATGTAGTGTGTGATTACGGTAGAAACAAATGTTTCTCATCACCTTCTAAATGGGCCCCATGTTGAATTTAATGACACTAAACTACTCGTGTGTGATGCACAGTTGTCACACAGTTGTATTGCCTGATAACACATTGTTCAGTTTCAAAGATCATCAACATTCTTAACACCATTTAGAATAAACTCTCCAAGAAACCTGTCATGTCACTCCTCCATAGTTTTCATCGCCCAGCACGTTTCACCAAAAATCTTGGCATGTGTAACTTCTCTGATAAAGATGAAAATGTCATGTCTTCCTGTTATGTGGACGTTCTGCTTTTTGTCTTTGACATTTCTTAATCTTTTTTTAAACCTTTACTTTATCAACCATATATTTTGATGTCATGGCCCTTTATATACAAAATTATGAATTTAGGTCATTAGAATTTCATTAGATGTTTGGGAAAATAAAAACGCTTTCTTATGCTTTCTATTATATATCTTTATATTTTATTAAGCAACTGCAAAGTAAAAGATTGAACAATTTAGCATTTGAGTTAGCAGTAACACTAGAAACTGCTTCCTAAAGTGTAAGTGTTCTTAGGAGTAAAGCAATCAAAAAAATTTTCTTAGGAAAAGAAAAAAAAGTACTTCAATACATCCTTCATGAATGTCTTTTTCACATGGAAGAATCAAACGAAAAATAGCTGTGTGATGTGTCGAGTTTTGTCATGTGCCACACCTTTAGGGACTTGTTTCACAGAATAACAATGTGATTTGTGATTGCAAGAAAAGATTTTTTTCCTTAGCGGGCAAGCATGTAGACACAAATGTGACTGATAATGTGAATGCGTTAGTAAAATCATTAATGCTTCTGGTAATCCTGACAGTATTATTTTGAGAGCAATTAAATAATTTCAGATTAAAATTAGGCTAGAGTAGAAAACACAACCGTTGTCTATCATTTAATGCAAACAAATTCAGGTGAGTTTAATACAATAAAATAATTTTTAAAAAAATCTAAAATGGTAACTGAACTTAGACAAGAATTAAGCTTCTGGTTTAGGATTACAACAGCTAGGTCATTTAAGCCCATTTCAAAATTAGACTGTTAATGCAAAAATTATTTGAGATAGAGCTGGGGGGGGGGGGGAGGAAATGTATAGAGAACAGAGATTTTTCCCTCTGCATTGCAGTTTCAAGTTAGGTTTAAGCTAGTTTATGAGCAAGAGTTGCTGTGCTTTGTAACTTGCTTAAGTGAATGGATGCAGCCTGCTTGCCATATCAATTAAAGCACTTCATTTTGTGTCTTAGGAAGTTGGCCAATGCGTGGATGGTAATAAGAACTAAAGTATTTGCAGTAGCTCTCTTTCATTATGCTGTTAGAAACTGAAACTCTTGTTGTCAGTACCTCCTCTTGTAATATGGAGAGAAAATCTGTATTTTCCTCACTCATGTTCCCATGGCCATAGAGAGTTCAGAGTAAGACCCAGTGCCTTGGTTGTCCAGAGCCTTCAATCCAGTCATTTTCACAAGCACATTAAGATTTAATTTAAGTAAAATTGCTTATTTATTGTTTTACCATATTTCTGCCTTCTGGAGAAATAATAGCTTGGTGTTTTGAAGAAACACGTGAAAGTCAAGTAGATGGGCTGGATAAAATTTAGAAATACTATAGTTTTACATAAATAAGAATTTTTAATTTTTAATTTTGGCACAAAACATCATAAGTGTGGAGTAGTGCTGTCTTTTAACAAATTCCAACATCTTGGGTTCTGCAGTGAATAGGACTGGGGATTTTACATGCTCTAATAGAAAGTTTGACTGTAGAATAGACAGGTACACAGCTTTAATTTTATGGAGAAAATCTTCAGTGATAATACTACTTCATTATGGAATTTAATGTTTTTCTGCAGCTTCTTCTTCCTAAATTTTTCTTTGTTCCAAGAAAGAAAGCAATAGTTAAATAAGGTTATAACCAACATAAAAAACTGCCAAGTTTTTTAGGGCTCCAGTCAGTTATTTAGCCAGCATGCAAGGGTTCCTGCATCTGAGGAGTGTCAGTTAACTCTGCAGAAACTGTGTGTGGAAGCTGACAACTTTTCTGTGCTTAGCTAAAGCCAAAATCCTTCAAATGTGGTGAAAGTGGGAGGAAATACTATATATTTGGAATGTGACTAGGAATCTGCCTTTTTAATGTACAAGTATGTTTTGTAGAAGTGAGAAATAAATTTTTACATATAATCACACATGTTGTTTTTAAACAAAATCTTTCCTCAGGAGAGAGAGCGAAGGTCGCCGGCATTTAATCTTCATATAACCACCTTCCCTGAAAACAATGGAAGTGCGCTTCAACTGTTCTGTCAGCAGGAAGGAATAAAGGTATATGTAGAACATTAGTAACAGTTGGATGCCCAGGAACTTTTTTGGAATGGCCAACTGAATATCCAAACAAATGGTTTGCCATCTTGCCGTAGGGAAGAATGAATATCTAAAAAAATAAATATAGTAAGAAAATATATTTTTAACTGGGAAAAAATTTTCATTAGAATATGATCTGGTAGTCTGTCAGGAGTTCACCAGTGAAAATGAAGGCTAGTCAATCAAGACACGGCTGTAAAAACATTGCAGAGAAGAATGTGGATGTTGATGTGATTCACTGTCAGGCTTGCTACAGTACTTTGTTCTTGACACTAAATGTTTTCATCTAAGGTCAGAAATATGGCATTCACCTATTATTTTACACTCAATTTAGTGAGGCATCTATACATTTTGTTTGTTGAATCAATAAGCATATTAATTCATAGCAAATTAATGCTATACTGAATTAATATGCTAATAAGTTATTTGCCTAGACCAGGGCCTTGAAGCATGAGGTGCCTGATCCAAAACTCATTCAAATAGGTGAGACCTTATCTATCGTTTTAGATCAAGCACAAGATAAACATAGGCATCTCACTTCTATGAGGAAGTAAGAATTACTCACTTCAGTTCAGTTCTCCCTCGTACAGGCTAGCTGTACAAATTGGTTTGCATGCTGGTTCACTTAAGACTGAATTCAGACTTGCTTTGTTAGTAATGTTGCACAACAGGCCAGGGTAACTTTTCTGTGAGTAACTGAAGTGGAATCTCTGTGTCTGTACTCCATGGCACTCGCCAGTAATTTATGCTTGCATTTGTAATTGTGTTTACAAGTCCTCTTATAGAAGGCTTGTTTCTATTCAGTGCCTTAATAAGCACAATACTATCTGTAGTGGAAATAAACTGAAATTGTAGGCTGGATGTTGTTAGAGAGCTGAGTAGTCTGAAAGGAAAAAAAAGTTAAAACCTGATTCTTACCTAGAGGTTTTGTTGGGTAGTCATTTCCCAAACAACACCAACAGTCATCAGTTAGCGTATTACCTTTCAAATAGAGCCTCCACGGGATGTCAGACCTGCTTTTTAGCTCATCCGTTTTTCTAATGTGCATGTTGGCTCTAGCAGGTACAGTTTAGCATCTAGAATTCGTATTTTTTCCATTGTCTTCTGTTGCATTCCTAAACAGGTGGTTTTTTCAATCTGCCTTTCAGTTCACTTACCTGGAAGCAGGGGCAGTCACTTAAATGGACGTACTGAAATTGTTGACTCCTTATTTGTTTTCAGTGTCTTTCAAAATTGTTAGCTGTCAGTAGCATATTAGATTTTAGAATGAATCAAAATCTGATTTGGTTTCTAAATTTTCCTATATGCTTCTTCATGGAAATAAATTAATTAGAATTAGTATTTCTGGCTCAATAGGTGCAAGAACTTGCATGTCTTACTGAATTCCGTTCTTCACTAGTGTACTGATGAGCTAAAGAAGTTTCCATTCAACATTGTCAGTGCTGATCATAATCCATAGCTGTTTTTAACACCGATCCAAAGACAAGACTGTATTAAGCTCTGCACCATTCTAAAATTACTGATGTGCACTGTTTAATAGCTGATGTAACACTTGGATACAGTGCTGAAGTGTTTGGGGAGAGAGGGAAGAGAGGGAGGAGACTTCTCAGGATAGACCATCTTGAACACAACACGTTACTCTTTTTTTAGAGCCAGGATGGACTAATTGGTAGATTCTCTCCCACATCTGTGTGTAGTCTTCAGGAAATCTTTCATTTCTTATTAAGCCTTCCTCTCTGAGCAAATATATTCTGGTGTAGCTACATAATTTGCAAGCATAGCTAATTTAGCTTTAAAAATTTTGATCATCCTGACTACTGACATAATGCAGTTGCACAACACATGGTTGCAAACTAGCATATTACGTACTGTAAGTAATGAAACTAGTGAGCCAAGACACATCCCTGTGAAGTGTTGGCCCCTTCTGAGAAGGGCTGAACATGAGTAAAAGTTAAGGGTGCCAGCATTTAACAAGGTTGTCTTGCTTTGTGCATGTGTATTAATCATTTTGGACTAACATGAACTGGTCTTTGCCCATGGTCTCAAGCCTTCCTAACTTCAAATAGCATGGCTGCATACAGGCTGTCCTTGGGAATGATCCCTGGTCCACATTAACTTGTGGACCATAGTTGGGATAGTTCAGAGGAATGTGGCTAGTGCAGGTTAAACAGTTCCATGAACCTTTCCAACAACTTTTTGAAGTAGAAAATAGAGTTCTGGGGCCTAGGAATGGTCCCTGGCCTTGTGTAAAATGCAGGCATCATGTGAATTTATTCCTCTCTTTTCTTCTTTTTTTCTATCAGAGTGTTTTTCTTTATTTCAGGCTTTAATAAGGATGGTTTGTTCACTGCTCTTTGTGGATTTGGGGGCTGACTAGCAGAGAAACATGGCTTTCTCTTCATAAAGGTTGTGAGCTGGTAGTGTTTGGAGGAGCGTGTTCAACCCACTGTGCATATTCCCTTCTGCCACTGTAAGGTCAATTTGAAACTCCAATCTTTTGTTTAACAAAGGAAATTTAAAAAAACCACCCTACAAACCTCCTTAGCAATTATTTTGTTCATGCTCTCTGTCCTTTTAACTTCTGTAGCTTTATGTGCTTGATGCTCCACTCCAAACAAATGGAACAAAAACAGTCCTTTGAACCTGTTTATCAGTTTTGATCTTTCGTCTGCATACATCAGCAGGATGATAAACATGAATGGTACAGGAACATTCTGCCTTCATAAGCAGACATCCAGCTTTCTTGTTATAATCAAGGGTGACATTTGGTTTTGTCTCTGAAATATATCAAAACGACTTTTTTAATTGTAACGCAAAACTATTTACATTTCAAGTCTTTTTGCATGCAGAAGTGAAATTAAAGGGTACATAAAATGTAGCTTATAAAAACATTCTCACCTGCTTTATAAAAAATAAGTGTTGAACATCTTTTTCAGGATGTGAATATATCTGAACTTATGAAGAAGCTAGATATTCTTGGAGATAATGGGGTAACAAATTTTTAATTTCAAATATACCTCTAGTTTTATGGTTATTTTAAAGCAGTTCTTTTTTTCCCCACAGGAGAAAATAACATTCAAGAAAATGCACAGAGTGATTTTTATATGCCTATATTTGTATGGACAGTATGAATGGCTAGGTACTACTTTTACAAACTCAAAAGAATATCTGTCAGTTAAACTGATGCTAGTGAAAAGTGTAGTTTCTCAAGATAGGATTTGATCTTGGCTGAACGACACAGAAAAAGGCACTGTAGTAGGCAGAAGGAAAAGACATAAAACAGGCCAGGGGAGACACACGGGGAGAAAAATAAGGAAGACAAAGCCAGAGCAAGTTATTCCTATTTTTCCTCTTGAGCAGTAATAGTAGCACCTGCTGCTACTGTGAAGGATACCTCTGCCAGGAGTGGTTTTTCTGGGAGAAAGGGCAAAGATAACTGGTTCCCTTTCTTCCCCTGTATTGCCAAATACAGTATAAAATCTTGGTCATGCAGCTGGGGCACAAACATCCATGGAGCTGGGCCCAGTTTATAGGTAGCTTTAACAGTTTGAGGCCTTTCTAATACTAGGTTTAAGCTCTAGATTTACTTTTTATGTTGAAAGTTCTGTGGAGGTTTCTACAGACTTGCATTTTGTTGGCATTTTAGTTAATGGGAAGTCTAGTTCAGTGCATGAGGAGGAGATTCACTTGCTGCAGGGCTATAGTCCAGTGAAGTGGCATTTTTCTGGCTAGGAAAAAAAAAATTCAAAATCCCTGACAGAAACCACTTAATTTTCACTGATAAATGAACTGTTGCAAAAGTGTTGTAGGAGTGGTGTACTGAGATACAGTGGAAGAAACCAAGTACCCTTGGTTTAGCTTTTAATATTTACAATCATGGAGTCCTTTCTGGTCATGTTTATAAAATCCTAAATGTTATTGCTGATTTATTCTTTAAAGTACAGTTAAAATTTATCGCTTTTGTTAAAGGATGGATTTCCAATCCAATTTAAAATGCATCTTTTTGTATTTTAGAATTTGAGAAATGAAGAACAGGTTGCAATAATCCAAGCTGGGACTGTGCTTTCCCTCTGTGAAAAGGTAGAATTCAGTAAAAAATTTTTCTCTGCCTAAAGACTGACCATGTCTTCTAAGATATCACATAACTTTGCCAGGGAAGCATGGCTTTTCTGTTCAGGTCATCTGGACTGAAGCATGTATTCATCCTTATATGGCTGTTGGGATTGTGATGTCTTGAGGTAAAATCAAACTTACAAAATAAACCCAATTTGAAAATAAAAACATGTTTTGGAGATATCCCCTTAGAATTAAGTACTAAAAAGCCTCTTAACGAAAGAGACTTCATTCTCAGAAGTGACAATGTCCTCAGCTGCCTGGGAGCAGGGTGCTGTGAAGTCCTCTGTAAATCATACCACCATGGTCCGTTGTGGGTTCATTTCTGTGTCTGACTGAAAAAGCTCCGAGTGGCCTGTGGTCCTTTCTTCTGTAAGTTAGTGGGCATAGATAGCGAAAAAGTAGTTTGTACAGCATAGGTAATCAGTCAGGTCACGCAGTTCTGCATGACTAGTTCTCCAATTACAGAGAGAATATAATCTGTATATGAATAAAGATGATATTTAGAACTCAAAAAGACTCACCTTTTTCTCTGAAGAAGGTTTGTCCATCCTTTTCGTAGGTTTCTATTAAATCTTTCCTAGACGCATTTTTGAAATTCAGAATTTAAACATTAAAATGGTAGCATTTTGTAATAATTGCTTTAATTGGTATAATTTTTATAATCTACTTATCTAAATATCTCAATGCAGATAATCCAAATTAGGTAATTTAATAATAATTGATTTATGTGAGTAATTGCTATCAGCAGAATAAAAATGAGGAAAAGTGATAAAATCCCTATGCTTTTCATTGTGTTATAGCGTTAAAAAGAGGAGGTGATGATCCTAGCCCTTTACATCCAATTAGGAAAGTTGAAGAACCCCAGTACACAAGGCTAAGACAGACAGCAAAACTGGCCAGACTTTAGGGACTGGATTGGGGTAGACTAGTGCTTGTGCAGAAAGTGCCACTGGAATTAGGGAGATTGTTTAATTTGTGTCAGAGTGGTGCAAAGTAGAACATACACTATGTTATCTATAAATTATTTCCATTAGCAACTGATCGCAGCAAGAACAGACTGGAAGCTTTGTCAACTGAAATAATTCCTTAAATGAATAGAAACATTCAGTAACAATGGAGACTTTATTTATTTATTAGTGCTAAAGTTGGTCTATAATTTCATGTCACATTTTTTTTCTTTTTTTGACAAAAGTTCCTCGTTTGCCTTAATGGATATTTTTGTGGTCTTATCAGATAATCTGGTTATTACAGAAATTGAACACTCAATCAGAAAGATGGAGATTTAGTTTTATCTTGTATAGACGAACAGGCTGCATTTAAAGAATGAGATGAAAATAGTTCATGTTATCTATGGACTCTATCAATTTTACGTCATGTTAGTGAAGTGCCTCACAGTAATCTAATAAGTACAATCTGATAGCAAACTGAATCAAGAAGGTACTCTGAGAAGCATGAAACAAACACAATACCACATTTCATAATATTGGGTTTTACAGCACAGGCAAAATCAGGCAAAGTCTGATAAGTAAGGCTGGATGACTGTTTTAATGTAAGTTCTATTGGGTGCATATACTGAATTTATATTAAAGGAAATTTAAAGCAGCTCCTCTACCTTCTCCAGTGTAATGTAACTATCTCAGATGTCCCTCTAAATAAGGGCCAGACAACTTCCCATGTGCATTCCTATAGTTCCTTAGTGACAAGAGACCATCATATATAATCATGTCATAATGGGATCTTTTGGTACAGAAATGGTACTACAGTCATGGGGGCTGTGCTAGTTATATTCACATGTGCTAATTAATCATACTCAGTGTTTTTTTAGATCAAATCTATTATACTCAGCCACTATAACTGATCTTCTGGAAATCAAGCTGCTGGGCAAGGAAAGTTTTGGGGTTCTGCTGGCACAATTCCAGAAGCTTATTTTAAATGCTACAACTGATTACGACTCCTAAATACTTGTTTGTCTCTTCTGTGCCTTTTGGTTCCTGAAATGCTTACAGGCATAGGAAGATCAGCATCAACATTTAGTTTTGCATATCATTCATACCTTCAAAAAAATTAGATCTCTAATTTTTGCAAATAACCCTCCATTTGCAAATATTGAGGGTAGCTGTGAGAGATGCTGAGGACTTCCCATTTCTATTGATTTTAAGGGTTCAGAATGCTCACTGTCTTGCTGAATCCTTTATCAGCAGTGAGACTTAGAAATATCTTCAGCCTGTCATCTTCAAAATGAAGAAAACAAAGATGATGAAAATAGAATCACTGGGAAATATGGTGTTCCTGTCCACTTTTTTAGCTCTGTACAAAGCTAAACCTGTTAAGTAGATAAAACAAGTTTCCATTTTTATCCACCAGTCTTTTAAATAGTGGAAAGTCCAAAAGGATGAAGTAATGAATTCACATTTTGCTTATTTGTAAACTTATGTTTGTAGATTTCCTATCTAAAACTTTGGAAGAAAATGGATATGTCATTAATTCCTTTGAATCTGAGCCCCAGTGAATTCACCAAAACCCTAAATTAAAAATGTTGACGTGTAATGCTTACCAAAAGAATGCAAGTAAATAGGAATAATCTAGTGTTAGTAAGCAAAGCATTTGAGGAAAGTGATAATTATCAGTGGCAAAGCTAGAGTTGGTCTTAATGGGAGCTGGCGTTACAAAAAGAAGCATTAGGCGAAGCTATACTCTCTATAAGCTAGTCATTGATCCTTCCTGTCGGCCAATAAGGAAATGAAATAAACCAATTCAGAACTGAGTATTCCCATCCATTCCAATAAACTTAAATGCTGAATATTAATGTAATCCTGGTGATGGTTAGTAATTAAGCAAGAATCTTCTATCCATGCATTTAGCTATTACAGTATGTAATTTTACCTTCGGAATGCAATGGCCATCCTTCTTAATTCTGATTGTTTTGTTTATCAGCAGAATGGTGAGGGATTCATAGTAGCAACTGCATGAACTTCCATCTGTCTGTCTGTTTTATTGTTCCTTCTATATTACCAATGTTTTAGAAGCGAGCCTCTTCCCACAAAGAGTGCAGCAAACTGTGCAAAATAAAGGATCGAGTTTGCCACCTTGTTTTTTGCTTGAATTACCATCTGGATAAATGTGGGACTGGTGCCCTGAAATCATATGATGGTTTTGCAAATCAGGCCAACAAGCGTTGGGTATTTCAAGTTGCAAACATTCAGGTTAATTTTGCATTCTTCACCGAAGTCTATTTTGTGTCTTGAACTTCAGAGGGGAAAACCCTTTAATTTATTGTAGGAAAAGAGCTTCCACTTGTTAGCCTTTAGTACGTTTCTACAGTCCTCCATTCTGCCTATGTTTTCACAATCTGTTTATTTGTGTGTAACTTCAGATGAATAGTTAGTAAAGGGGAAGAATATTCCTGGGAGTGTTGGCAACAAAGTTGCAAAATATTTGGTGCAAATTTCTCAAAAGCTCTGGTTTTTAATTTTTAATTTTTTCATCTTCACACTGCTATGTTCATGTAGTGGTTAAAACAGATAGAGGGGACAGAAGCTGCACTGACACAGAAGATGTTAGACCTGGAGAATGAAAAGGTAAGGAACAATAAAAATATAGTTCATTTAAGTAAAACTCATCTCAAGGGAATGTGTATAAACTTCATCATTGGTTGATTTGCTGTCTTTCTCTGCTTAAAAAAGATTGCTTCATGGTAAAAATGGCAAGAGGTTTCTAGAACAATTTATTGCTTATATTCTTTGGGATGAGAGGGAGCTGTCAAAGCTATATGAACAAAAAGCAAAATATATACAAATTAGGACATGAAGGTATTACTACAGAGCATATTAACCAAATAGTGTGAAATCGTCTTTGTGCTTTCTCTGTGTATTAATTTGTCTGGCAACGACACCGTCTTTTTAATCTTGGGGTCATGTTAGTAGAATTGCTGTCTGGTATTCAGCTTCTGGACAAGTTGTAAAGACCTCTTACTCCAGATGACCTTTCTTGCCCCAAGATCTTCATGGTTAAAGACAGAATGCTTTCCCAAAAACCTCAGTGCTATACTGACCTTTTTTTTCAGTATGTTGAACAAAGAGTTTTGGTATGAGCGTTTGGTATATTGGTTTACCATGCATGCTGTGCTTCTCATTTTCAAATGGCTTTAGGAACATTGATTAATCCTCGCCACACCTTTTACAGGTAGATAACTAATCAGCACTACATTCATCTTAAAGAATGGGAAGCTGAGACAGGGAGGTTAAGCGATTTGCCCAGGGCCACTGAAGAAGTGTATATTTGGGCCACAATCAAAAAAAGAGGTTCTCAGACTGCGTTCTCTGTTGAGTGTAGCCTATCATACTGGTTGTACTTTAACATAGGCACGATCCTTTCCACATTTAGTATGTCTTTAATTCTAACTCTTTTTATGGAAAAATGCAAAGGTTTTGGAGAGGGAAAGTGCCCGCAAATACTAGATTGTTTTATAAAAGGAATTGGAAAACAATAGTTCCTTTCTAACTTGGTTTATTATCTTCCCATTTATTATCTGTGATGTTTTCAAATCTTACTCTGGATAGCTATTTGTTCAGTGTAGCAATCTGAGAGTCTGCATTGCCAATGATTGACTCAACTGTGAAATTAGTTTAGAAATAATATTCTGGCATGATACTTTCAGAGGGCTGAACACTGGTTTAGTTGTCCTTGGAACCCGTGTTAAGAGTTTGAGATCCTATTCATGTTTCCTTCCCTCTTCCTTCCTCTGGCCAGCTTCTACAATAGCTTTTGGAGAAGTAACATGATCAGGACGGCTGCATTGCTATTCTGGGATCTGTTGGTAGCTCTGACCCTCTCTATAGTCTTGGGCAAGTCAGTCTACTTCTCTGGTGTCAGCCACTTGTAAGCACGTTAGAACCACGCCTGTCCTTTACTATGTGTTACACAGTGGTGGTGGTATTGCCTCTTGTACAGCAGCCATGTAGCTGTTGCTGTAATCTGCATAAGAAAATAATGCCACCTGGGTGCTCCAGGTGGGATTCAGTTACACAAACGTGGTCTCTAACGCCATATTACATTCTTCAGAGTTCTGGAGATATCCACAAGGGGCTGAGAAATATGTCCTAAAGGACCTGTTGGAGAACCCTGCTGTTCTGGACCAGCAGCTGAATTCCATCCCCAAGATCAAAGCCTGACTTAGACTTAGGTTCCACTTTCAATATTAATTCATAGGTAATTAAAAGAACTCAAAGTTTACAAAAAACCTAAACAAGTATAGCTTTTATACAGAGAACAAACAGCAACTTTTCCCTCTGAGTCCTCTAATATTGTCTTGTATGTTGCTGCTGTCACCAATTATGAATTGTTCTTAACAAGTGGGATGTCATCTGTTTATAATTTTATGCTCTGAGCACGCCACCCACCCCACCCCACCCACCCAAACATTAATTTGCTGATCAGAATGGACTCGTTTTAAACCAGATATTTGGAGTGAGAATTCATCATCACAGTTCATACTTAGGCAAATTCTATGCCAGTGCTACACTGACAGCTGACAATAAAACTGCTGGAAATCCATACATATGTCTGAAGGTAAAATCTGGCCAAATAAGTGGCTTTGGGGCAATCCTATATCCAATAAAACTAACAGACCAGCAAAATTTGATTTTATTTTTTTTTTACTCTTAATAAAAGCTACAAACAATCATCTTAAGTATGCTATATATTTAATTTGGCATTTATTCTATATGTTGAGGGAATGCAAAAGTTTGTTGAATAGAAAAAGGAATGATGAAAAATATTAAATTACATCAGAGGGCCTCTGTGCCTTCTGGACTACTGATTTTTTTAAGCATGACAACCTGCCTTGAAGGAAAGCTAATAAAATCAAGTAACTGTTTTACTTATTATCATCCAAAACACTCTAAAGGCATGTATTGCAAAAGCACTGTTACCAGTCAGTTCTTACTTGACTGTTCAGACAACCATGCAAATGGCCACAATTTTCCTGCAACATCATGCTTTTGGACAGAGTTCCACTGAAATCCTGGGCTGTGTTACAGCTGCAAGGTTTTGCTTTGGTGAACGTGGTGACTTTGATTTTAAAAACAAAAGCAAAAAGTCCCTGTAAATCCTAGGTACGTTGAAAACTTCTTCAGCTCTTCAGCTAAAGTCACTTAACCTCTCTGGGCATCACTTTATCCATTTCAAACGGGCTGCCTACCGTTACAAGTTGAGAACTAAGCTTTTACTTCTGCTTCACCAATGCATCAGGAATGTTGCTGCAGACGCCAGCTAGGGCCCGGCATGTTCTGGCTTCCTGCCTAGAAAAACAGGCTAGACAACACAGACTATGGTTTCCTCATGATTTCCTTAGGGGTGCACACGGATATTTCCAGAGAAGCAGTAAAGTGCCCTCACTTGTGTTTTTCTCTGTCCTCCCTTGGCCTGCCTGTGCAAGTAACGTCTCTTGGACCACATGCAAGCACATCCCCATTCACCTTTCAGCCTCTGCGTGCATTTCTGTCAGGTCAAGGCAGGTTTGTACACTGGTGTAGAGGTCTGTACTTTATAGGTACAACTTGTTAATATGACACATGTATTTTAAGTGCTAATATTGTAAATTTGATATTCCAAATATCCTTAGGACGAATGTGGTCATTGGCTATAGATTTTCTTTGCTTTCAAGTGGAAAGCTCACATAAGAATGATGGCATTTATGATTCTTCATGAATTAGGATAAAGAACAAACATTCCCTTGTTTTTATTATTGCTCAGGACCTGTTCAGTAAACAGAAGGGTTATTTAGAGGAAGAACTCGACTACAGGAAGCAAGCACTGGACCAGGCATACATGGTAGGAAAAGATCAGTCATTAAATTTTCATGTTTGAACAAATTTGATAAAACACAGGGTTTGGGGCTTTTTTTTCTTTTAATGATAAATAGGGTTCTTTTATTTTATTTTATTTTTTTCTGCCAGACTAGGAAATCAAATGCTACTTAAATGGAGACTTTGGAAATGGATTATAGTATTGAGAAGTGCAATATTTTTACATTGCATTTTTTATTCTAAACTAAGTGAATATCTTGTTAGTACATCTGGAATAGGAAGAGCTGGTCTATGTGTGCACAAAATTGTCATTGGTAAAATATACCTGAAATTACTTTAGAACTTCTCCAATTTTGCTTTTTCTTAAGCATTTGTAAATATTACTGCTACTAACCTATCCCAAGCTGGGAATGCCTGTTCTTCCTATGCGATTCTTTCCTGTGCTGTCCTAGCCAAAATTACCTTTCCTACTTTTCAAAAGGGAAGCTGCAACCTTGCCTTCTCTCAGGCTAAGCAACAATTAGGCATTACCTAGGAACTGGTAAAACTGCACACCCAACTTTGTTAGTATTCAGGGAATCAAAATATAATGTCCTGAATAATTATTTATACATTGTAAATATTTCTTATGGGGAAAATTAGTTCAGAAAAGAAGCAAGGTCTAGTGCTCAGAGCAGATAACAGATAAAAGCAAGCAGGCTCTATTTCTAGCACTGTGACCTTGGGCAAGCCATTTAACCTCTCTGTGCAGCTGTTTATGCATCACTAATATGGATAGAATGACCTACCTCACAAAGGTGTTATGAGGGCTAAAGGGATATTGTCAGATGCTCTTGATATTGTCAGTCTGGATGCTGTTTTTTAATAAGATCATACTAACCCCAGCAATCAGGGAAACACTGCCATGATTCCTTCCTTTCTTCACTTTTGGGAATACAGTTCTCCATATGAATGTAAAGTTCTCCTGTGCTCTCTGCTTTGCAAAGTACTGCAGTTTTGGCCAGTGCATGAGAATCTGGTTAGGAATCTGGCAAACAGCAAGAGACTGATGAGGGATTAGTGTATGCAAGTATACAAGCATGTGTCTCTCTCCATTGCTTATGGGAACTTGGAACTAAGCCAATGACATAGACTTTCAGCAATGGATGGCAGGACAGTAGGGCCAGGGAGAGGGAGACAGTAAGACTTCTGTTGTTCATGGTTCTCCCTCTGGGCTTTTTATTTTATAGGATGGCTTAACAATTCAGTTGCCATTGAAGGGAATCTGTTAGTTTGCATTAATTTTGTAATGTTAAGCATCAGATGTTGGGGTTTTGTTATGCACTGAGCAGAGACCTATCATCTGAATCTTTCTTAAATAAAAGAAATCAATGATTTACGAGGATGGGAAGCATTGCCTGGGTTGAAATCAGTGCCAGGAGGCTATGTGCACTCTGTGTGGAATGCTCCTCACTGCTCACGACTGCCGCTTTCTGTCTACCTGTCTGTGTCCGTCCTTCCCTCCTGCTTAAGGCTTCACTCGCTAGCTTTCTCCTCTAGCTGTTGGTGGGTCATCTGCTTGCTGGATTCAAACAGCAGCCTGTCTGTATGTGATTTGGGTTGTATTAGAAAATCCAGGAGCTGGAAGCCACGCTGTATAATGCCCTGCAGCAGGATCCAGGAAGGCGGGCGAGCGAGTCGCTGACCGAAGCCCAGAGGGAGGATTTGCGAGCTGCAGTGGAGAAGGTGCGGCGGCAGATCCTGAGGCAGAGCCGTGAGTTTGACAGCCAGATCTTGCACGAGCGAATGGAGCTGCTGCAGCAGGCACAGCAGGTAACCGCAGTTCTCTCCCCCCCACTTTGTTGGTGTTACCTTTGTGGTTGCCGCCACTGCCCATAAAACAGCATTGCTTCACCCTCACCTTGTTGAGTTACACTTAGTTGATTCTTTGTATTGTTCCCATGTCAAGGAGCGGAGCAATGTTAGGACCCGGTTGTGCTGGGCATGGTACACACACAGAACGAACCACTGTCTCACTACAAGGTCCTGTCGCACAATCTGTTTCATGTGTGTACAACCACACAGTCTCCCACAGGAGTCCAAGGGGAGCTTGTTGCAGGTCTAAGGCCTAAATTAGAAGCAGCCGGAATGGAAGGTTGTAAGAGTGTAATGCTACAAAAAGAGGAAAGGCGGAAGCAGTAGTTACAGGAATTGAATGTCACACACACCCCCTTTCCATTTCTTTTAGCTATCTGTGAAATCTTTTAAAATTAAAAAAAAAAAAAAAGTCATAGGAAGTCTTTTAAGAGGTCATTTACAAGTCTTCATGCCTTTAAATTAGTTCAGCAAAGCTGGGTCTGTCTAAGCCACTTCCTTAAGGACAAATACTGACAAAGTTAATTCAGGCAAATTCCTGGCAAGTGTGGTAATTATTTTCTGAAGAGTCATTTGGTAGGTTTGCTAGTTTTTCTGTGCAAATATTAGTTTTTCAGTGCAAATATTCAGAGAAAGAAGAGAGCTGCATGTCTCAGGGTGTTAATGATTCCAGCAAGAATAATTGTTCCTAAGGATTTGGGTTCCTCTTTATAGTAACCTCTGGAAGATGCAGACAGATGTCTTAGATCTTGAGGACTGCCGTCCAGTTGCTCTAGCTACTTCCTGTGGAAATCTGGAATCACATATTGTAAATGCCAAACTCTGCTATGCAGATGTGTTCAGGATGTTGTTGCTGATGATATAGTCAGGAGGAGGATGTAATCAGGATAGATCGTTGCTATCTTGGATGCTGGTTACTGGGGATGGACCGCATTTAGTTTAGTTCAAGTCTCTCTCTGTTCAGGTTGGCTTTGTAGATTACTATAGACCACAACTGATGTAATGTATTGACCTGGCACTGTTGTGTTCACCTCCTGTCATTCTGCAGTGATAAGAAGTGCTTATGGTGCCAGTGTTAGAGCTGAGCTCTGACTTACTAGAAGTCTCCTTTCTCTTACTCCTTCACGGTGTTCCCTTGGTTTGGAACTGGTAACACTGAGATCAGGAAATGAATTTTTTTAATGGGTGTCAGATCAGTGATGGTGTACAGAAAGCTGGAGAAGGTAGGCACCAGCTGGTGCTGAAAGCGCCCGGAGTAGAATAAACATATGAAATTTGGTAAATAAGAATGGAGGCAGAAGTTATTAGCTTAATGTTATTAGTGTAGCTGAAAATCAGTGAGAATGGGGTTCTTTTGCCAGTCTGTTAGATTTCGCCAGTCCAATTTCCTAACCAGATATCAGGGATTTAATCTGGACTACCTTCCGTTCGGTCCCTTGGACTGCTCACAATCAGTCAGAGCACTTTTGGTGAACATCTGCCACACATCTTCAGCTGAGTCCAGTTCATGTATTCACAGATTGCTCCCCCACATAAAGCTGAATATGGTGAGTGTGGAAGAAAGCTTTGCTTGTGCTCTGAACTAAAATGCTGGCGTAAACATAGCCTCATTAGCCATGGATGTTTATGTACCTGTCTCCAGATCCTTTTTATACTGTGTCATTAGAATTTCATGTTGTGCCCATCTCATTAGACATGATAATGTTACAGCCCTGCAGGACACATTAAACTGAATTCTACTGCTTAATAAGGAGATAAGTATTTCAGTCATCTATTTTTAACTCGCCATAGTAGACAGGAGAAACAAAGACAAAGATGGTAGTTAATTTGCCTGGGGTATGGGAGATTAAGAGAGTGCATGTGAAATCCTTTGCTGTTTATTCTTCTCAGTTGTTTTCTTCCTGAAGGTTGTATTTGTGGGTCGTTATGGGACTAGTGGTCAACACTCATAACCTAGTAGTTATATGCAAATGTCCATGGCTTAAAAACAAAGCAAACAAACAAAAAAAACGCTACCCTGGATCAGTAGTGTCACAGGGCTAATGCTCATAGGATTACATTAATCTACACTAGCAGATGACAGCAGCTGAAATGCTACAAAAATGAGAGCATACCAGTGTTGGCAGAGTCCTAAGGTATGGATAAAGCTGCTCTAAGTATAATACATCCCTAGATGCTACATTAAATGAATCCCCTTTTCTTTTGCTGACATTGTGGTGTTAGCAAGCACCCATTACACTTTATTTTGGCAAAACTGTAGTCTAGACATGGTCATATCTGTACAGTTTGCAGTGCCTTTGCAGTATGCAAAGTACATTTCTTACTCTGCTGAAGTGGAGGTTATGGAGAAAGATACAACAGCATGATGGACCTGCAAGACTTAACACAGAATGTCCTTGTTGCAAACGCTCTCAAACTTTCCCTGAAACAGAAACCATCTATTAGACACTCTAAATTCTCTGAAACCCTGAAAGTTCGATCACTTCCAGAATGCCTGTTTCTTTGGTTCCATTACCTTCTGGTCTTCCTGATACAAGGGCTTTGAAAGAGCAACTCTGCTTATCCAAGCAGGCTGGCTTCAACCCTCTCTGAGTCAGAGTTTCTGTCTCTGAAATACAGAGTGGGGGTCCAAGAAGCTCTGATGATGGAGGAGGAGTTCTCTCCTTCTGCATGTAAATGATCCTTGACCATACTGCATGATGTACAAGTGGCAAGGCATGTGATGAAAGCTGCAGGTAGGTCTGCAGGGTTTCATTATAGGTGAACTGCTTCATGCAGGGACATTGAGGATTTAGCTTGAGATGCTGGTTTTACAGAGCTGGTAAATGTTCTTCCTGGGGAATGTACTGTCTGAAAGGGACAGGGATGTGCGTAAGAAAGTGGGTAAACTGTTGTCCAGATGTGAGCCTGTGCTGTTTTATGTGTGCTTCTTTGTCCATATATAAAGCCTTAGTTCTTAGCCACTGGGTACCGACTTTGTTCCAGTGAAATAAATATATTTTAGGACATCAGGCCTTGTTTAACATCGGTGGGTCTGTTCATCTTGGGCATGGCTAGCCCCACATTATTGTTGTTCATTAGTAGATAAATGGAACCATTCATGTATACCCATTCTGTACTAAGTAAATCAGGCCTCTGTGGAGCCAAATTAGACAGACTGTGTGATTAGATCTGCTTTCTAAGGCATACAACGCTTTTATTAAACCCAGAGTGAAACATGCAGGTCTGTGGGACAGATCCTCAGCTGAAACATATTACCAGTGCTCCCTTTAAGTCAGAGAAGGTGCTTTGATTTACGCCATCCTCTCTATTTGGAGGAGGCAAAATATGCTAATTAAAAATCTGTCATGAGCAGCTTGTGATATTTGCTTCTAGCCATAGGGTACGTGTAGTTCAACTGCTGTTCCTGCATATATTGCCATCAAAAATGTCTCTTTGTGCTAAGCTGTTATTATAAGCTTTTGTCAATCAAAGTCTGGTTTATTTTTAGCAGGACTTCATGTAAAAGTAACATTCATGCTCTAGTCAGTGCAGTGGCATGACATTTTTGAATTTTGGAAAATATGAAGATCATTACTAGGCGGTTCGGTTAAGAAGGGTAATTTTTATATATATATATAACATGCTAAGCCATTTCTAGAGAGAGAAAAAATGTGTTGGTGTAGCTATAAAAACCATCTCTGAGAAAAAATATTTCAAATGGAGCAATACAACATGTTTCTGAAGTAGTGATATCAACTTCATTAAGCAAACTCAAAAAAAAAAAAAACCAAACCAACCACCCCCCAAAAAACCAACATAAATAATCCACACAGCATCATGGTTAGATCACCTTAAAAATACATTGTGCTTGTGTTATCTGATGAAATTAGTAAATATTTAAAGGTCAAATTATGCTTTATACAAACCAAATGGGATCTAACTTGAAATATAATCCTGTTGGTTTGAGTGTAGCTCCTTCTGGAGTAAGAAACTGTGGAAAGTCATCAGAACCAGGCTTTAAATTAGGTTAGATTAATTGAAATTGCAGCCTTGGCAATATTCAAACATGAAGAAAGTTTATAATAGAAATAGAATTTATTCTGAATTAGTTTTAAGTTATTTTAAATACAAAGAGAAGCTAGAAAATCCTTGAAGGACAGCAGGCTGACACACAGTTCCAGAAATGGTTGCTGCCAATCAGAAAGGATATGAGACACAGATTTTATTAATGTAATCCAATAATTTCCCATAACAGCCTTATCTTTGTATAAGAATGTAAGAAAAAAGGAATAGAAAAGATGTGTTAGTTCATTGTGTCACAAAAAAGCGTGAAACTTTTTTTTCTCTGAGTTGCACTGTAGTACTGTATGAAGCTGGGGGTGTTTTATTCTAACTTGGGTCAGAATATTCTTGGGTGGAACTCAGTTTTGCAGAGTAAAACAAACCATCACTTCAGTTCTAGACCTGAATATAATACATCTATGGAATGCTGAAGGCATCCAAATCCCAAGTCTAAATAGTTGGAATATAGCTGTAAATATTTTAACTATGTTTTCTTTAAACTATAGCATTTACTCCTATGACCAGGTTGGATTATTCATTGGTAATAAGAGCAGAAATTGGCACTTTATTTGCACATTTTACTAGAAGAAGGCATAAGACAATCCTTTAGGACAAAACAATCATAACTCAAAACTGACCTCTATATGTCATGGCCATGGAGAAGGATTCTCTGCAAATGTGATGCCTCAGGCATTTTTTTTCATGGACACCAAGGAAAAGTCGGAAGCAGTGATGTCTTTTTTCATCCTGAAATGTCAAAATATAAATATAGCTTGAAATCGAGAAACAACAAACTAATTTCTTTCACTAAGTTTCTTTCTTTTTTTTTTCACCTGAAGAGCCAAGTTCTGACTGCTTAAAGGTTAAACAAAGCTACAGTGGATGCCATGCCTCCGTGAGTTCTCCCTGCTCTCTACTAGGTAGGGCACCCTTTTCACACTGGGAGAGTAGTTTGTTTAAAAAGCCATAGGGTTGGATGTCACCATATCTATCAGATCACATTGGACCAGCCATTTTGAATACATATTTGGGTTTCTGTCCTTTTTTTTTCTGAAAACCTTAATTAAAAAAATTAATTTGTTAATACAGTCATTGCCATTGTGAAGTAAGAACCTGAGAGTTGCCACTTGATATACTACAGATGTTCAGGTAAAGGCTGGATAAATCCAGCAGTTGTTCTGCTCGCCTTTGCTGTGTAATCTGTTACGGTTGGTAGACCATCTATTTTTCATCCAGGGAGAATTATATGGTTTAATGTTTGGCTGGGAAGCTCTTGGGGGAGGGAGAGAAGGAAGGAGGATGTACCTCATTGTACCTCATTGATTGATAGGCATGAGGAGGTTTTTGTCTTAAATTTGTCCTCTTTGGCCCATCGCCTCGTGTCAGACAGGACAAATTAAAGACGTCACCTCCTCTGTTTGGCACGTTACCTTGTGCCAGAGAGTGGCTGCCTTGGTCAAAAACCCACAGTTTTGTCACACAATTTAGAAAGTAGGTAGAAGTATTACTACTGAGGTTACTTACACAATAAGAGTTGGGGAAAGTCACAGATCATTTTACAACCAAATCTATATAAGTGCTATCTGTTTTAATGTTTTTATTTTAAATCTGAAGTGTTAAGGTGCTAGCGAAGTTCATTCCCAGCTATTTGCATACAACTATACATGAGGAGGAATACATAGGGCAACCAGCGATCTTTTTTTTTGCAATTACTAATGCTTGCAGTTGAGAAATGTTCTGTGCTTTGCTGTTTAACATATAATACATTACTGTTGATAACACATTTTTTATATTCATCAATTGCTTTTAAAGGCATCTGATATCATAGCTGTCTAACCGTCATCTATATTCATCAAGCACACCATGACTAGGTTAGTCAGAGTTGACCTGTGCTATTGATTTGTCATGCAGGAGTGAATGTTGAGTCTTTCAAGGCATTGTTGCTGCTGTAATGACAATATCAAAATAAACATCTCCAATTTCCCACATATTACATGCATGGCAAATGAGAGTTAAGTTTAGACATTTCTATCTATTTACCTTACAGTGTTTCCATATGTATGTTTTCTGTGTATTTAGGCTTCAGATCAAACCATGCCTGCTTTGCTAACTGTCTTAGTGATGCTACGTGTCTGAATAAGTGATGATAGCAGGACTGGTTAATATCAAAATATATTAGAAAGATCTGCTCCCTGTGTCCTAAACAAGGTGTGATTGAGGTTGTACGCAAGTTAAGAGCAACTGTATGCCTTAAAGGAGTATTAGAATCAAGAAAACTCTCATCTGAAGTTTTAATGCTGAAATCCTCTCATCTGAAATCCAAAATACCCTATGTTTCTTAGGAAAGGCCAGTGAGACCTGAGAAGAGGCAAGTTTAAAGTGTTGTGAATTTTGTTATAGAGGTGAATATTAAATGTATTTTCATATGCAAAATTCATACATATATAATGATAATTACATGGAAATTTGCTATTTAAATATCAGAATGTAAAAAAAAATCTAAAACTAATGCTAAATAAATATTATATTATGCTCTTTTTTTCCCCCTAATAATAAGTCTAGGCTGTCAAGGAGTCAATTTTAAGATGTTAAATGCATTTTGTCTTCTGAGCTTACGTAGACTTAGAATAGCCATTTTTGTAGATAAGTCTAATGTGGCTTTAATTACTGTTTTTCCCTAATGAAAGAAATAAGACTCTTGAAATTCTTCTGTTAGAGATCAATCTATGATGTAGTTTTAATATAGCATAAAAGTCACTTAGTGTTAAAAAATATCAAATTTACTAGTAAATATTAAGCCATATCTTCATGTACATATAGTCGTTCAGCATCAGCTTATAACAAAGAGTTATTTTAAGCTAAATGCATTTATAAAATTTGCTGGTTTACAACTAAGACCAATGTGATTGAATACATATTAACTTTCATGCTGAGAAATGCATCAGTGCAGCTGCTGAAAGGTTCATTCTCCTCAGGAAGGCAAATAAAGAAACTACAAATGCATAACAAAGATTAACAAGAACAACTCTCCTACTTCAGTAACTATTAATTGGATTATCATGGTTGAGACTGCAGAACACAGAAAGGAATGAAATTTTTACCTACTATGTAAAGAAAGAGCTTAGTGAGAATCAGAGAGGTATAGTATATCCAAAATCATCTATTATTATTATATTCAACTGGCTGAAACTTATAAATACTTTTTTATCCTAAAGTAAACCAAATAGCAACAAAAATGGCTTAAGCTAATGCTGTTACAGTGTGCTTGCTTGTTTCCTTATGACCATTATGCAAAATCACATTCTGGGAATATGGGACTAAAGGGAACATTTGGATTCCTGAATCCAGACCCCTTACAGTAGCAGATACAGCGGCTTGAGTAAATGCATGTGGCAATTACCTATGCAAATTGTATTGTAAACACAGTGGAGGCTTTTAAACAGCTGTTAAAATGCATTAGATTAAAAAAAAATCAAGAAAATTGTATCTTTATTTTCATTAAGGAATTTTAGCCATCAGCTTAGTGATTTGAATAATAGCTAAAGGCAAGTCAGTTTATATTAATCTTTGTTTAAATTTATACATGTAACATAGTTATGCTGTTCATATTATTAAAGATCGTACATACCTGTGTCTTAATAGTGTCGAGAAGCTGCTTAAAATAATGTTATAATGAAACAATATTGATTCTTCCCTTTGTCAGATCAATAAAATATTTCCTTTGCTAAATTTTGCTGCAGAATGAGATACATTCCTGATCATAAGCTGGCTTTGAAGATTCAAAACATGGTTCATGTCTGATATAGTCCATCCACGGTGCCTATCCTGTGAATGTACATCAACCTGAACCTTTCCAACACTTCAGGACCGAGGCTCTAAGCAGCTTAGCAAATCCTTCTTTGTCTGCCTTGTGCTAAAATTATCAAATTGTTCTCTTACCTTTGCTGATGAATGTAAATCCAATAAGAGTGTGTCACAGGAACTATTAAGGTGATTTCTAAACCCCCTGATTAGTACATTCTTGTGTTTTCACAACTATAGTAGCATGGCAAGGAGCTTATTTTGCAGCCAGATAAATCGATCTTCTTGATGTTGCTGTCAGTAAAACAGTATGTTTGTTCAGATGGGCTCTTTACTTACATGCTTACGTAGGAAACAAAAACATCAGTTCTGCAGCTTGACACCTACGTGAAGGATGACGTCGTCATTGTCTGGAAGATAAAATTTGTCACAGAAGTTCCTTTCCTGGTAGCATTTTTCCTCATTTGGCAAAACTCCTTGAGGATTTGAAGCCATCAAGGTGTTGGTTCACTACTGTGAATGACTGGCTAATGCTATGAGTGAGTTGGAGAGGACAAAAAGCTTGGATGAAGAAGTCTGCTTCACCTAGCCTGCATCACTATCCAATTAACAGAAAGCACTGAAATTCTCAGAATCTGTGTTTGCTACTAAAATGGTAGCTGGGAGATTGGGTCAAAAAACCACTGTGTGTAAGGGACGTAATTGTAGAGACGCAGTCCATTTCTCAGCAGAATTTGAGGTATCATGAAATGAAAACTAAAACAAATGAGGAAATGCACACATTTTGGTTGCTTGGTGGAGGAAATTTGGACCTAGCATCTTAGAGTAGTAGGGCACTTCATTCCATCTCAGATCAATTTTCTTTCTTTGTAATGCTGAATTTCCTCCTATGACAAACTCTTAAAATGATGACAAATCATTACTGGGCTGATTTATTGCCTCCAGCAGAAAAATGATAGCTCTGAGACTCGAATCCAAGGCTTACCGAGCTCAGTGGACAGATTTCCATTTATTTCAGTGCTGCTTTACAACAGGTGCTATATTAGTGGAAGAGGTACTTAATGTAGATGGATTGCTATTATGGCACAAGCTGGGCACACGTACTTCATGTGTACTGTGTGGGAATGCAATTAGCTTTTTTTTGATAGAGCAATATTTTAGTTTTGGCTAAACCATTCAATGATGTTAAGTAACAGAAGTGCACTACTATCATTTCCACTGTCAGCCTCATTATTTTTATTTCTTTGCTCCATAATGCAAGCCGAGTTTCCTAAGCCTGTGTTATTGGAATTTCTCTGTTAGTGAAAGTAGAGTAATATTTCCAGGCACACATCTACTGTCATGCTGCTTGCATTTTGCCTTGATTCCTCATATGTCCCAAAGATGTGGCTTGCAACCTTGAGGTTGCAGTATAGCCACAGGCCATGCTAAAAATTACAGAATTTTCCCTTTTGAAAGCAGTACCTAGCTGGTTCTCCACTGGCAATGCATCAATATAATTCTGTTGGACCTGACCTCTGATTTGAATGGTCTACAAGGAACCCATTGCCTTTAACTCGGTTTTAAACACTGTGTTATCCCTTTGTTTGCACCTTTGTACAAGGGAGTCATGACAGTAATGTATTTGCATTTAGGATTTTTACGTCTAGCCTTTCACTGAGTTTGGATGAATTTTGAAAACAAAAAATCTCGAGGGAAATTATCCTATCCAACTGTCAGGAAAACTGAGCTGTAGGTGCAGAGACACCAGAATTGGCCCTGCATAGGCCAGCTCAGGCAGCATACTACCTATAAAGCAATTCTTCATGCGAACTTAAGAGACTCCCCTTCTGAAGGAAGGTCAGAACTGATGGGAGTAATAATGCAGTGTAGTCCCATCTTGGTGTCTCAGCCCTTTGTTACTTCAGAAAGGAAGAGCTGACATCTTAATTTCTCTATCAGTACTGGAAGATACACACTAAAGCCACTCACCATCCAAGTTTACCAAAGCGAAGTAATTGCTTAAGTGAATATTTGCACTTCAATATGTGTATCCTGTTGCCCAGAAAGATGAACTTCCCCTCATGAGATGAAAGGAAATGAGGGTTTTGAACATTTAGGAGGTATCTTCTGCACATTAGGAATCTTCTGCTAAGAAAAATGTTTAATTTCCCACTTCTGGGCAATTTGACAGCCCTTTGTGTTTAGGAGCTCTCCAAGCATTGGGTTGGAGAGGAGGGGCAGTATATGATCGCTGCAGCCAGTGAATATAAAATTTATACAATTGGAAACGACTGATGGTAAACTTCCCTTTTATGGCTCTGTTCAGTAAGGTAAAGTCATATATATAGTGCCATGTTAGGGGTGCTTTAGCAGACTTTCAGTCATATGCCTGTCTTCACACTATAGACTTCCAAAGGAAATGCATGCTTTAGCTGCCTGCATTTTCTGGATGTTCTCTCCCTTACCTAACTGTTAGTATTTTTAGGCTGTCCATCAGGGTTGTAGCTGTGCCACATACCTTTGCATATATAATGGATATGTAACTACTCTTGAGAAAGATTTAATTATGGAACTTAAAAGTCTCTTCAAATTGCAGTTAAGTAATAAGTAAGGCCTATGTTATACGACTTTAACATCTTTGTTCTGTAGCTGTCTGGAAATGCAAATAGATTTCACAGCTAAGCCTCATTCCTGACAGAGCTGAAGTTGCTATTCCAGCAGTAGCTTGGCCGGCAGAGCCACCTGCTGTTAACTCAGTCCAGCAGTCGGGCCCTTTCAGCCCCTGCTGCTTTCTGGATGCTTGCAAGTGCTTACTCAGAAGTGGCAGCAAACATCATTGCTAGTGGAAGGATGATTTATCAAGTAGGTGCCTGCCATGCTGAAATGGATGCTCATCCAACCCTCTTTCCAAAACTCAGGAGAGCTCCATGCAGGTGAAGGTAGTAACAGGGAGTATTCACAAATCTACCCATCCATCATCCTAAAGTTTTGTGAGGTTTTATTTGCTATTGCAATAAAATAAATGACAGATTAATATTCATTATTTTGGCAGATTGGTTTTGAATGTAGTCGAGGTGGACAGCGTTAAGGATCCACGTCCCTAACGTTTGTGCTCTTCTCTTTCATGGTTACAGTCTCATTGCATTATCTTTGTCTGACTGTCGCGCTTTGTCTGCCTACAGCAGTTCCTTTGTATGGCCCCATGATCTGACAACACAGTGTTATTCTCGTGAATCCTGTCAGTCCTGAAAAGGTGCGCTCATGTGACTGAGGGGTGCTATTAACAGTAGGAACACAGGAATTGCTAGAACCCAGCAGAACACAGCTCCACTTTGTCCCTAATCCTCGCTCTGGCTGTGACAACTGCTGGGGGGGTTTAAAGGAAACATAAGCACTGTACTGGTTTTAGATTATCTATCCATGTCTTCTGTCCCTCCCTTTTTAAAAAATGAGAATAAACAAAAGAACGGCCTGTGGCTTTCTTCTCAAGCAAGACTTCTCAATGTTTTGATAGCAAGATACAGTAGATTTTGTTGCTTCCTTGTATAGTCTTTTGTGCACTTGAAAATGCTCTGGATTTACCCTGCGAGGCTCCCGAGAGCCTTGTCAAGGATAGAGTGGAAAGCATCTTCTGTAGCACAACTGGTACGACATAGTAGGAAAAGGTTCACTTACTGATCATCAGTTTATGCCCTGAAGCATGAGGGTAGGTAGAATTTCTTGATAACAATACAACAGATCTGCGTGATTTGTTGTCACAGTAATGCTTTTGCAAACATAAACAAACCAGAATTCATTGAAAGCATCTAATCAACTGTTGAAGACCTGAGAGTGAGACCACAGCTTCTTGACAGCTAATTCTTGCAAATAAAAGGAACAGTAGATGAAGGTGTGAATGCTTATACTGAATCTGAAGCAGTCCTACCTTTGGTTTTAATTAGTATGTGTAATTCCTTCTTGGTAGCTTAATATAACCTTTGACTGAAGAATATCTCTTGCTACTTCTGGAAGATACTTTTTTGTTAAAGGTAGGATTATTGCATGTAGCTTACATGTATTTTTAAAGTCATATTTTGGAAATATCTTTTTATTATCAAGATAATGCTATAAATGCAGATAGGTACAATGGGGGAAAACAATTATTTTTATGTGTTAAATACTGTGTGCAGATGTAAATCTGTTATATGTATATATTTTTAAGGCCATCTCTGTGGTTAAATGGAAAGAAATGAGTTAAATCAGATTTTTCAGGATATATAAATAGCTGAGCTAGGCTGGTTATCTTCCAGTGCTGACCCTGTGCAATCAGAGGATATTGATGGGAATAGCTACGCCCACTTCATCCTCCTGGATAATCCTCCCTACAGTACTCCAGGGGAAAGCAAGTAAACAACTAGAAGTAAACAACCCCAGGCTTTGATACCTGATGGAAAATTCCAGTCTGTGGTTGTGTTTTAGAACAAATTCTGACCTATGTTTGAACTCTTAATTTCTGTAGTAAAGAAGTTGGTTAAAAAATCTTACTGACAGCATGTCTTCTGTCATGATTTTCATTCATGTGAGATGAATACTAGCTACCTGAACACTAGTCACCTGTCTTCAACATATTATCCTTAGGTGGCAAGTGTGGAACAGGTCTACATATACACATGTATACATGTAAATATCTGCCCTATGGACTATACCCACCCTGTATATATCTGCCTTACTGACATAAATCAAGGTGTTTTAAGGATTTTTTATAGATTTTCACTGCTAAGAAATTCAGCTCTATGCATATTCCCTTTTAAGTGCTAGGTTTTCTTTGTATTTAAACTTAGGAAGGTGTATATCTCTTCACCTAAAAACTAGTCTCTGTCTTTCATCTCACAAAGTTCAACAATTACAATGGGCTATGGGTGGGAGCTGGAAAACAGAAGCCTCAGCACTTTTTTTTTTTTAAGAACTATTCTGAATAGCTGGAGAGAAAAGCTGAATAGCTCTAATCTTTTGAAAAGATTAAAAATTCATAGGGGAATAATAACATCTCAATTTTTACTTAATTAGCAGAATTCCCAAATCTGAAAAAATATATCTTATCCTAATTAACATGTTCTTTTATAAAAGAACACTTGCTGTAAACCCTGAGGTGAGAAAGCCACCAGATGTTTGGGGGCTTTTTTATTTTCCTTTTTTTTCCTGGAGGCAAGTTCTCAGCAGATAACGGAAAAAAATATCTCACATGATAAATGTTGAAGGTGAAAATTGTATTTACAAATATTGCTTCTCTCCACTTATCTCACCATGTTCAAATTTTATCACAGAGCATACATACAGGATGCCCAGAGAATTGAAGTCTGTCACATCAGCTCTGGGATGTGGTTGTAAATAGGAATCAGCATAACTGAAGTGAGTGGGAGAGAAACAAGAGTGTAACCTGATGGACCAGAGATCTTGGAGGTGATTGCATCTGCCCACTTCTCATCCCATGGCTTTTTACAGTGATTATAATATTCCTGGTATATTCATTATATGAAGATGATCACTTGAGAGATAGACTTGCCTTGAAATGGGAGTAGATGAAGTATAAATCAATTCACATATAATGGAGAGAAAGTGAAATTAATACAGCTGTGCTTGGGGCATTTGTTACTGCCGGCAAAGCTGCATGCACTCGTGTCACACAAGGGTAATCTGGTTAGTCCTTTTATATTACCTGGGGAAATCTCTGAGCAATGCAGCATGATACAGTGGAGGTTTTGATTGACTTATTCTGACTGCGTAATATTCAAAACAGTCATTTCAGCAAAATCTTTTATTTTAAAACAGCAGCAACAATAACAAAGCTATTGCTTGTGACCCATCTGCAACATTTGTGTGGACATTAGTATCCCCTAAGCAAGGTGAGCTGCAGGATGGATGTACCTCATATTTAGGGCAGCTCCGGGTTATATTTGAAATGTTCAAGTCAAACTTTGTAGTTCTAAAAACCAATACAAAGTCATCATTGGATCAGCTGCTGCCTTGCTGCAACTGTCCTGGGCTACCATGAGTGTGGGGCATTACCCACTGTTTGAGGCCTTTGCATGCAGGGAATCAACTATTGACGTCAGTTGTTCACACAGGTTTATAAATAATGATTAGATGTTGTTTTGAAGGAGGTACTATTGTTCAAATCATTTTGGGAGTAATAAAATAATTTGGGAGTGGTGCAGCAGCTGCTACATTAATTTTATTGGCCTATGTGTAGAAATCAGACTAGATTATAATTTCTCTTTCAGAGTTCAGAACCTTAACTATTGTAGGCCAAGCAAAGGTCAGGTAGTTAATCCTGAAAAAACTGGTAGTATAAAGTTGTTCCTTGATTCCCAGTGGCTGTTAGTAGAAGATTCTAGGTTTCTGCCTATTAAAAAAAAAAAACAACAAAAACCTACTTTATCTGTACAATATGCTAAAAGTGTAATAAAATATATCTTCTTAATGTAGAAGCCCAAAAAAGGAAAAGAAGCATAACTTATCGAAAGGAAACAAGGGGACAGAAATAAGATAGGATATGTGGTCCCAACAACAGTCGTAACTGTCATAATTTTGGAGAACCTTTGCGGAACCAAAGAAGGAAAATCCTTAAAAATACGGAGAGCTATGATGAAGACATTCCCTCTGACTCTGATGGGAGGTGGCTCTGGTAATAGGATGGAGCTCTATCTCTGGATGGTGTCTTGGTGATGATCTGAAAATCTGTGTGCTTTGATTGTCTGGTACAGCATGACTATGCCAGAAGCATAGTTATGTTTTATAGGAAATGAAAACAGAGAGTTAAAATGAAATGTAAAAGTATAATCTGCTGACTGTCTAGGGGAGTAGAAAAGCTTACGCCAGTTGCAGAGAAAGAAGTGTTGTACTTCTAAGAATTTTGGTGCTAATTGGAATTGTCTGTGTGTATATGTTAAAATTATGATTAATGACTGGTGATGATTAGGTTTCCTGGTAGTAAACCTGATGTTCTAAATATGCAGCCTGTTTAAAATGCCATGGTTTCATGGAAATATGGAGCAATCCTGTCATCAACGTGCCTAATATATCTGAAAAAGAAGTGTTACATTAATAATGGGCATTTGTTCTCCTAATTTTTAATCTATTTCTTATCTTTCTGATTGATTTACTTTTCAAATTAGATATAATAATTTCTATTTTGCCTTCTTGTGTTCCAGCGAATTCGAGAACTAGAAGATAAAATAGAACTTCAAAAAAGGCAACTCAAAGAAATTGAGGAAAAGGTAAATATATGCCTGGGCCATGCCAAAGGATTTTTTTTCCGTAATAGTTTATTTTTTCCCTGTTGCATTGGCATTAATAGTACTTAACCTAATGTCATGAAATCTATTTTAAAACAGGAAAGATAAAATTTGAGTTCAAGCCATTGGTTCATGAAATGAAGCTCCGTCTCTAATATGCTCAAAATTATTTGGTATCTGGATTTTCTATCAAGTACAGAAAGGAATCAAGGGGTCTGGAAAGAGACTAGACTCGAAAAGGGAGGATTTGCTGTGGTTTAGATCAAGAAACAACATAAAGATTTGTCCCTGTCAGAAGCGGTTAGCTCAACTGTGTTCTTCAGATAACACTGCTTTGCAAAACTTGCAAATACTGAAAATTTTAAAAAAGTTAATAAGGTGCACATGGCGAACATTGCAAACAAAAAATATTTCTTGTTTTGCGATAGAAACAAGTTGAAAATTAATATCCCAGATCAAAATTTTAACCTTTTCTGAAGAATCTCTGATTGAGGCTTAAGACAGCAAATGTATTTGGGTCACTGTGGTCCCAGGCAAGAGATAGCACGAGGTTGCTAGACTGTGGGCTCAGGCGTTTCCCAGGTCTGTGGCGTTTAGGCTGTTCTGCAGGGCATAGGCCGACAATGGGGCTTTCTCTAAACTCTAGCAAAGTGTTTTAGTTGCTTTTGCTAAACTAGTGCCTAGATCCCAAGATGAGTCACATCATCTCAGGTTCATTTTCTCTGGTACATATGGGTGCAAACCTGCTGCTGGGCTGAATAGAGAAGTTAGGGGAGCTTTCAGGCATTGGTTTGTTTTTTTTTTTTTACTTTTGGGATCATAACAGGATAAAAGAGAAAAAGGAAGGCTTTTGGAGGACTCTGAATGGGAGCTGGAATAGGTCAATGGATTTTGCAGAACTGAGAGAGGCTTTGAGGAGCAGTGTGCTGGATGTGGGAAGATTTCTTCCTCACCTTTCACTGATCAAACTGTCCCTTCATCTGCTCTTAGGATGTGACAGTCCACCCCCACCCCCACCCCCCATGTCACCCTCTGGGGCTATTGCACTTCTAGCAGCTACTCCAATTCCCTCAGCGGCTTCCTTGACTTCTCCTCCCACAGTAACTGTCTCCCTTCTGCAGTGCCTCGTCCTGCGCTTTTTGAACCGTGATATCCAGCTGGGTCTGTGGAAGAGCCAGGAGAAGAGCTGTGAGGAGCTGGGCTGTCTGCTGATGTTGCTAATTGCCACTTTAAATCACCCCTGCTACGCTCTGGCTGGGACTTGTCTGTCTGTAGCCATCGGGGAGGCAGTGGACCCTGTTTCCACTGGCAGAGAAACAGAGGCAGTATCCACCCATTAAAGGGCTCCTTTGCTGCCTTTGCCCTCTTCTGCCCTCGACCACTTCAGTACCTGAAGATGTTCCTGCCTAGCAGCCAGTGTTGTCTAAGATGCTACAGCTAACTCAAGGTAGAGAAACCTTGAGGAATAGGTGATATCTCTCATGTTAATTATTGCAAGTATTAGTGTTCATCCACCTACTCTAAACCATCAAAATCTCTAGATGTTGCTATTGCCAGAATCTAAGTCTTTAATCATTGCCATTACTGTTTACAGAGTAGGTATTGGATTAGACAGACTCCTAATTTTGAAAATGGAAGTTAGCATTATCTGTGCTGGTTCATCAGTGCAATGGATGGGAAAAGTATTGGAAAAGGAACAGCTTAATCACAAGCTTAGCAGAAAGCTGGTAATGAGGTAAAATGATTAACGTTCTCTTTGCTTTAATGTTACATTAGCAGGAGACCTCAAAAATCTTCATCATTTTCTGTTATCCTTCAACTCCTGGATGGGTGGAGGGCTTCTTTCTCTCTGTATTACTTTTTATTTTTCTTTTTCCTTGGGATTAAATCCCATTCTGAATTTGACTGCCTGAAGGAACATTGTGTTGTCAGAGAATCAATGAATGATATACTTCTACTTCATTGTTCTTCTGAAGGTTTAATATGTCAGTGGGTGCAAACTGACACCTACATGCCGCTGATACCGAGCACAATAATTTCTTGTGGAGAGAAGTCTTATGCTTCTGAAGGAAGGGCAGTATTTATAGCTGAGCCTCATTGCTGGTTGTAGCTAAGGGCAAGGCACTGTTTATAGTTACTGTGTCATGAGTATGGCTTTTTATTTTCCTCTAGGAACTGATTCAGTTTTTGAGTTTTATGTAAATTTCTGTCAAATCAGAACATAAGGATGACAAACATTTTTGCCCTGTAGATTTTTCAGCAAACTATCCTGCTTCTGAAAGCTATACAAAAGAATAATGTAAAATCTCAGTTTTATTCAATGAGTTGATACATGAAGATCAAGTGCTGCTTAAACACATCATGCTTTTTTCGTAACTGATTTTCTACCACTTAAATTGCGTTTAGTTTGTGCCCTTGGCTTGGTAAATCTTGGTTCAGGAAAGCTTTCAGGTGTGTAATTATAAGTATTTGCTTAACTGAGTCACAGAGCTGAACCTAATAGTTCTGAAATAATCCACAAATGTTACCATTTGTAAAGCTGCCCTCAGACACTGAATTTCATACCCTGTTACCCCTTCTTAGAGTGCGATTGGTACACTGTAGCTCTCTTTCAGATCAAATAAATTAATATTGATGTAAGACTAACTGCTGTAATGTCACTGGATTTCATATTACATATCTTACATCTTTTTTCTTTTCTTTTTTCCTCATTTTATTTTGATCTTATGTTATAGTTTTTGTTCCTTTTTTTGTTTTTTTCACTAGCATTCATTTTGTGGCCTTGATGACACAACTGAGCCAAGACGTGTGGTTGGTATTCTTTATATTTCTTTGTACTCAATTTTTAACTTTTAGATTTTGCCATGTTTTGAGAATTGTCTTTGTAAGACCCTGAAACCATGGGGGAGGCTATACGGGTTTTGCTTGCACAGAGACGAAGAGTCACCTGTAAAATCCGACTTGGATGCCTTCAGTTACCTCCTAGACTTCTGCAGAAGGTCACTGAGTTTTTAATGAGAGGTGATTGTGCATTCTAAGATACTGACTGCCCTAACTGCAGTGGGTGCTTTTCAATGCTGCACAGCAGGTACGTTTTATCTAAAAGTTCAGGTATTGCTGTAGGGTCCTACTTTCTGTCATGCAGGATGGAGAGGTGGCGAACGCTGGTTTTCAGTTTTGGTTTCTAAAAAGCCCTGTAAGCATCACCACCCATGCAAAAAGGGGGCTTGTTTTATTGCCTCGACGTCCTTGAAGCCATGAAATAGCTTAGGAAATAATAATGTGATTTCCCTTTTATGAGGTGATGCGAAGTTTGCGGTGTGACTGACCCTCCATGTGCCTATGCAACATGGAAAGGGTGAGGATAAGAAACCTCCACGTCTGTCCCTTGAGGCACTACCATCACTCCCACTATCTGTTCCACACTGTCCTGGCCCTTTCAGCTCAGTGAAAAAGGCAGAGGGAATTTCTTCAGCTATAGCAGGAGCTATAGCAGCAGTGCTCACCTTTCACACAGAACGTGGGAAATACAATTTAGAAAATGAGTCCTAGCCCTCTTCCCTGCAGCAATGCAAGTTGCACACTGCCTTTCAGTGAGGATGGTAACTCAGCAGCCGAACTGTTAGAGGATTAAGCTATGGTTCAAAACTACCGAATATTTACACAGTCTTTTTGTTGTTGCTGTTGTTGGTTGGGCTTTTTTCAACTAAAAATGCACAATATTTTTACCTTTACAATTTTTCCAAGTTTTTCTTCTTTGGAGTCTGTTGACAATTATGTTCATGGAACCTTCTTATAGTAGGAGATGCAGTTAACCCCTTTGAAACTGCTATCAAGTACTGTACGATGAAGAAGCATGATAGCAATAGTTACCAAAAAAAAAGCTATTATATTTATCTAATATAAAACTTGAAACTGTCTGCCCAGATGACAAGTACTTTTGAAAAATCAGACCTGTATTATCGTGGGCTCTTTGGGGAGTTTATTCAGCTCCCAGTACATTCAGTTACCACCTTTCCGTTGATGCTCCTGGGAACTGGCTCTGGTCTTTCATTACTAGCATTGCTGTATATGTTTTATATTTTGCAATAAAATGATGGTAGATGGAGACGGGTGGAATGTAATCCAAGGGTATTATTGATTTGTTACAAAGGCAGTAGCTTTCTTTTGGTTGCTATGTGGGTGTTGAAAATTAGTTGAAATTCAGCAATATTTTTACAGCATTTTGAGCACTCCTTTTGAAATGTCCTTTATTTTGTCAAACAGCATATGCTTATAGAGATCTGTTTGAAGAAAGGAGAAGCCTTGTGGTACACATATAAACCACAGTTTGAGTTGAATTTTCTGTTCTGCGGAGATCGGAAAGGACAGATGTTGTTCTGGTTAATGTAATTTTGAAAAAGTAATGTTAAAGGAAGTCACCAAACTATTGTCTTTGTGTTTCATCCAGCTTTTTTACTCCAGTCCCGATTAGAGATGCTAACATCTGGATGAACATATTAGTTTTTAAATATGGTGAAAAGCATACAGGCCAAGTTTAGAGACACTTTATAAACAGTCTATAAACTTACTGAGATCACCAGCATTTAAAAAATTCCATTTAAAATATTTTGAAATACTGTTGGTTCAAAATTTTTTATGAGTCCATGGTTTAGTTCTGATGTATAGGCTTCTGTGCTGATATAGCTGACAGTATTACGGGTCCCCTTTAAAAAAAAATTAGAATTATAATCAGTCTCCAGAAAATACGTTGTGCTTGTATAACCCGCTATTCTTCCTGTTAACAGTGACTATTTAAGTAGTTAAAATCAAGATTGGTGACAAGTATTTTGAGGGGATAACACAGGTGTAACGGCTGGGAAGCCATATAGCTACGCAACTCTCACATTTCTAGTACACATCATGTTGCTGTGCTAGCGTTTCCTTTGAACTCATCTTGCCAGAGGTGAATCTGTGATTACTATAACACAACAAAGCCTATTTTAGGACACTTAACTATAGTTGGACTCTTGAACATTCCTCATTATTTCAAGGCAATCTAGGTGGTTTACTGGTAGTAATTTTGGTTCTTGTTATTTTGAAGCTAATATAAAACCTTTAGAAAGAGATTGTGGTGACTGTGGATTTAAGGCTGGATGCCAACAGTTATTTCTAAATTAACATTATCTATCTAAAGCTCAGCAGACTTTTTCTTTTTTCTTGGTTTTTTTTTTTTTTTGCATACAGGCTATTAAAAGAACCTATGGAGTGAACAGCTGAGTCCACGTGCAAAAATATAGAAAATATTTATTGAGCAGCTTTAAATTGGTGCATTTTTTTCATAAAACAGTTTGCATAATACCTGAAGCTGCAAAATATTTAAATTTAAAATTAGGGATTTTTTTTAAAGATACAGCTTCAAGCTGGAACGATTTGATACTCAAATAAGGACCAGCACATCATAAACACTGAAAAAAAATCTAAACAGAATTTACAGTCTCACATCAATCAAACACTGGAAAAAGTACAAGTGCAATTACTGGCTGCTATGTGAACTGTTATCTACCACATGGTTTTCTTACAGTACTGAGATCTTTGTCTCCATACTGCATGCTTTCAACAAATGTCATTTGCATCTCACCCAGGAAACACGGAATCTCCTTTTTAATATCTATATAAAAAAGCTAAGTGTTTGACAAAAAATTCTCTATAGTAAATAGCTGACAGGAAAAAAACTGTTCCAAGTTTCAAAGTTCAACGTTTCTCAACAAATAGAGATTTACAACCCCACAGTGGTAAAATTAATGTTAAATTCCTAAGTTGGAAATCCAGAGATGGAGAAGAGATGGGTTTTGGAGAGAGGCAAGGTAGTAGATTAAACTAAGAAAACTTTGAAGTGGGTAAGAACTGCATAGGAGAAATTATTCTTTGAATATTTATTGAAAATTAAGGCAGTAACTTGTAAAGATAGCACTGAGAGGATGGAAGATCCTGAGGTGGCCTGAGAGGAGAGGAAAAGAGAATGCATGATGCACTGTGCTCAGTTATTTCTTCAAGAAGAAAGAGCGGTTTGAAGGAATGGGTGTGTAGATGAATGTGATAAACAGAAAAATAGTTGGAAATAAATATTTGAAAATCATGGCATCCTCCCAAATGAAATTAAAAAGTTGACATCAGCTACCAGGAAGCAAAAATGGCACAACCTCAACCAGCAGAGGTAGATAAACAGTCAAGGACACCGACCAGCTGAACTGCAAGAAAAATTTTGAGCAAAGCACAGCCTGAAAAAATTAAAGTTGTAAAGAGTTGTTTAAGATACAGAATGGTTAGAAAATTCAAAAAGGTTAGGCTTTTCTTTCAAAGAGGGAAAAGCCAATTGTTGTGTCAAAGCTGGAAAAGCAATATGAAGAAATAGATATTTTTAATTATTTCTGGAATGCTGAGGCAAGCTGAAAATATCAAGAGCACAATATTAAAAGATAATGCACTCTTCCCTCATGTTTTCTTGAAAATCGTCTTTGTGTTAAAAGGGCTACATAAAAAGCTCCGGAGAAACAAGCCTGCTCCCATGGACACACTGAACTCCAACATGAACGTAGAGTGGAATAAGATGGTTATGACAATACATCAGATAAAGTGGAAATTATGATTGAAAAAAATAACAGAAGGCGAAAAACAATCCAGGCAGCACAAAGCAAGCTGAGGAAAAGATTTGTCATAGCAACTGAATATCTCACTGTTGAAGGTGCCTCAAAAGAAGCCAGTTTTCTCAGATAATTTTTAGGCTCTGAAGTAAGACCAGAGATATACTCTTCATAAAGAATCACCAGACAAGATCACTTACCTGCTGAAGGAGCTGAGGTACTCCACAAGATTAATTCAGTCAGACGCAGCAAACTGTGACTCGTGTGAGGGTCTGAATAACCCTGTTTCCTGGTACAAAGCACAATTTAAATTGGAAACAAGAATCATGCAGAAGTTTGGAAACTTGATCCCCAAAAGAATGTGTTGCTCATAATATGTTGTTCAAAAGGAAGAAGCATTTAGAGAATGTGGTTTCAAATACAGATTTTTCATGTTTTAGCTAAAGTTTTTAGTGGTGTGATGACAGAATGTGGAAAAATGAGGTCTCCATTGCAAAAGGAGGAGTTTTGGCATTACGCTAAAGAGAAGGACCATAACTGGAGATAAACAGAGCTTGGGCTAACCAAACCAAGTGCTAATGAAGGAACAGAAATTGGAAAGTGTGGTTCACTTGGCAAAGAAACACTCTCTCTTCTCAAAGACATAGTTTTGCTCATCACTGCTCTGGAACTGAAACTATAAGCACAAACATGGGATGGTCACAGCATGTGCCTGCAATGGTAAGCGCACTGCAGAGACAGGAGATGGTCTTGTTACAAAGCAGAAAAGGTACGAACAGTTTCATTTTCCTATTTTTTTAATGTGTTTTGTTACATTGTAATTAATCTGTGACAGTTTTCTCAAAGAAACTGGCTGATTTGGGTGACATTTTCCATGACATTCATGATATGGATGTCACAGCATGTGCCTGCAATGGTAAGCGCACTGCAGAGACAGGAGATGGTCTTGTTACAAAGCAGAAAAGGTACGAACAGTTTCATTTTCCTATTTTTTTAATGTGTTTTGTTACATTGTAATTAATCTGTGACAGTTTTCTCAAAGAAACTGGCTGATTTGGGTGACATTTTCCATGACATTCATGATATTTTTATTCTGTGCTGAGCTAGCAGAATTTGTAGTTTTGGAAAAACTTTCCAGTCTTATTATCCGTTGCATATTGATATTATTATAAGCTGGGAACAAGTATAATAACTATACTCAGTCCATGCAAGATGCTGGGCCTGTTTTTCACTTTGTGACACAGGTTTTCAATCATGTGTCTCAGCTATATTAGCAAAAAAGGAAACAATAAGTTTCTCTTTTCTGATATTAGTCATAACAGCTTTCCTGGTTTTATGCTGAAGTACTCAGTTTTCAGGATGAAGCATCAGAAGGATAGAGGCCTAATGGATCATGAGGTTTGAGATAGATTTTAGAAACTGTTGTATTAACTTTCATTATATGTATATCAGTGAATAGAGGGACACATAAATAAGAATGTGATAGAATAGAATCATAGAATGGTTTGGGTTGGAAGGGGCCTTTAAAGGTCATCTAGTCCAACCCCCACCTGCAATGAGCAGGAACATCTTCAACTAGACCAGGTTGCTCAAAGCCCCATCCAACCTGGCCTGGAACACTTCCAGTGAGGGGGCATCCACAACTTCTCTGGGCAACCTGTGCCAGTGCCTCATCACTTCACCCTCAGAGTGAAGAATTTCTTCCTTATATCTAGTCTAAATCTACTCTCTTTTACTTTAATGCCATTACCCCTTGTCCTGTCACAACAGGCTCTGCTAAAAGGTTTGTCCCCATCTTTCTTATAAGCTCCCTTTGAGTACTGAAAGGCTGCAGTAGGTCTCCCCTCAGCCTTCTCATCTCCAGGCTCAACAACCCCAACTCTCTCAGCCTGTCTTCATAGGAGAGGTGCTCCATCTCTCTGATCACTTTTGTGGCCTCCTCTGGACCCACTCCAACAGGTCCATGTCTTTCCTGTGCTGAGGGCTCCAGAGCTGGACACAGCACTGCAGGTGGGGTCTCACCGGAGCAGAGTAGAGGGGCAGAATCACCTTCGTCGACCTGTTGGCTATGCTTCTTTTGATGCAGCCCAAGATATGGTTGGTCTTCTGGGCTGTGAGTGCTCATTGTCAGCTCATGTCTAGCTTTTCATCCACCAATGCCCCCAAGTCCTTCTCCGCAGGGCTGCTCTCAATCCTTTCATCCCCCAGCCTGTATTGATACTGGGGGTTGCCTTGACCCAGGTGCAGGACCCTGCACTTGGCCTTGTTGAACCTCATGAGGTTCACACAGGCCCATTTCTCAAGCTTTCCAGGTCCTCTGGAAGGCATCCCGTCCCTCAGGTGTGTCAACTGCACTACTCAGCTTGGTGTCGTCTGCAGACTTGCTGAGGGTGCACTTGATCCCACTGTCCATGCCATTGATGAAGGTATTAACCAGTGTTTGTCCCAGTACAGACCCCTGAGGGACAGCACTTGTCACCGATCTCCATCTGGACTTTGAGGCAATGACCACTACCCTCTGTATGTGACCATCCAACCAATTCCTTATCCACCAAACTGTCCACCCATCAAACCCATATCTCTCCAATTCTGAGAGAAGGATGCTGTGGAGGACTGTGTCAAAGGCCTTACAGAAGTCCAAATAGACTTCCATAGCTCCTTGTAGGCATGGTCTCATAACGTGTCAGAGGTGAAGTAGACTCTTAAGGAAAATACTGAATGCAGAATTCCAAAATACCAGCTAAATATATTGAATGTTTCTCTGAAATAGTCATAGATTAGGAATTATAGGAAATATATTTTTTAATCTTATGTCTTGAAACAATAAAAATATCATACATTTATCCAAAATAAGTACCATTTCTTTGTGACAAACACATCCAATTTTATGAACTCCCTTATTTAGTAAAAAATTATCCTCTTTTCAAAAATTTGATGCCTAATTCCTTCATGAATTAGTCTAACTGAATCTTTTATGGGGATCTCTTGTTGTGAACTGCAGCTGCTTTCAGACGTGCTGAATTACTTTGGGGCTAATGAAATGAGACTTTCTCATAAATAATAAATGTATTCAGAATCGAGAAAGACTGTTCATTTGATCATCAGAGGCTTAGACTCCTTCATTGCATGCTTAGACTGCAATACATTGTGAACCTAATAATTCGGTGTTTTTTCATCATGGATCCTTCATCTAGGAGAGAACAAGAATTTTGTTACTGTATTAAAATGCCCAGTAATGGAGGATTTGATATCCTGAATTTCAATGTTAAAATTGATACTTCCTGGATTTTCCAGGAACTAGAAGATGCAAGCATACCTGATGAACAAGTAAACAGCGCTGGAGAAGAGAATTTGAACCTCAGAATAAAAGAGCTGGAAAAGTCGGAGCAAAAACTGAAAGGTGTTCTAGAGGACTACATGGAATCAGATTCTGTCCTAAGAAATAGGTAAATAAAAGGTGGTTTTTTGCATTCAAAATTAATGTGATGTGACAAATGTACTGTTCCCTTTGCTCCGTGTACTGGCTGTCAAATGATACGTGCAAAACTAGCGAAAAGGAAGACTCTATGTGTTTTTAGGGTACCTGATAAGATGCATGTATAAGTGTTTTGTGTAGCTGTCATAATAGAAATGCAATACTCATTTTTGGGGGTTTATTATTTAAATTGGTTTTACAACATCATCTAAAATCTTGTAACAAATAACCAGCTTTCTCAGGATGCTTCATGTTTAAATATTCATAAGGTGTAAGTTCTGCTTGTAAAATATATCCCTTTCTTTTTAAGTTAAGAGTTAATGTGGAATTTTGTGTTGTAAAAAAATTCCTTGTTTCAGAAAGCTTTATCTAGTTTAGTATGTTAATGCTAACCATTACAGTAATTAAAGGTGCCATTAAGCATTAATTAAGTAGTTCACTAGAATAATAAGAGCAAGTTTTTGACAGTCAGACACTGGACTGTCCTAAACAAAGGCAAATAGTTAAAAGGGTAGAAAATACAAATATAAATAAAACATAAATACAAACAGGAAGCCCGTTTTCAGGGATCTTAGCTAGCCAGTAGAAAGAAAAGCAATCCTGTGCCTGAAGATGTTATGGCTGAAGCACAGAAAGATGAGATAAGGAATGATGTGAAAGGCAGAACTACTGGAAAAAAACAGAGAAGCAGAGTCGGTAGCTGTAATTAGCCAGGGCAGAGTTTTGGGCTCATGTGGCACAGTTTCCTTTGATACCAGTGTTAGATTATGCAGTGCCTGTGGTGGGGAGGGCCACGTCAGGTTCACTTTGATACGTGAATAGGTACTTATTTAATGATGTGTTTTCTGTCTTAATCCTGTTGCTTCAGAAAAACATTTTTATGTGAGATTTTTGAATGAAGGTAATGTTGTCATACTGGGATGGTGGTAGCAGGAAATTTTGGCAGGTAGGGGCAGTGAGACAAAGCTAGAAGATAGAAATTAGCATGGGAGCCAAGTAGAAGACTGTTGAAAGTTGAATGAAGAAATTCAAGGAAGAAGATATGGCACAGCACAGCCCTGAGGGGCACAGGGGATAATGTCTGCATCTCTGAGGTGAGAAAAGAGGAGGTTTTAGTACCTGCCACAGAAGATGAGAGACTGGAAAAAAAATTTCCTTAACAAAAAAAGGATATTTTGGAACTCTCAGCTGTTTAAAACATTGAGAAATTTTTGATGTGTGGGCTGAAAAGGGAAGGAAAACCTTAAGGAAAACATGAAGTTTGCTCTCATAAGATTATCTTAGGTATTCCCCCTGTGTAGAGGAACCCCATCACAGCACACCACATCATCTTATGCTTCTATTTTAATAGCAACAGGCGAAGCAAACCTGTAAGTGATTCTGTGTGATTTTATCAAAATCCAGCTATGTGGACAAAGTCAATACAGTTATGCATTATAGGTTTCAGTACACACTGTGAGGTATGTTACAAGTAAGATGTTTTCCCTTTAGTCAGTAAAACATAGTTACTCGTAGGTTACCTGTAATCTTAATTTTGATGGAAAGCATTTACCACCATCATAAAATTTGAATTTCCTAACTGTGTACCTAGCAAAATCTTGTGATCAGATACATGTAGATCAGGTACAACACTGTGGTTGTCTTTATGGTGGGTTGTTACTTCATATAGTGTGCCAAGCTTCAGTAAACATTAATCCTGTAAATGTGTTTATTTACAGTTTTCAGATGAAGCCAGCACAGAGAGAATGAACATAAACGTTGTCTTTAACAGTTTTGAGAGTCTCCAGCATACTGTGCAAACCCCAGTAGACTTCTTAAGAATTGTTTATTATTAGCAATCAACAATTTGTTACTATTTTATTGTTGAGAGAAAAATGGAAGAACAAAGATAAAATGATGCCTTGCTGATGACTGCTTATCCATCTGGAACTGTACTGTGTGGTATTTACTCAGCAAAGTCCTTCATTCTCACATCACAGGATGAAAGAGCTGGAGCTGTCACACAAAACACTTCTTGTGACGATTGATCAACTAAATGTGAAGTTGCACCAGATTGAAAATGCAAATGTGCGTGTTAAAGGGAAACTGAGAGACATTCGGGAGGACCTGATCAACTTGGTGAGGAGGATATTGTTTCAGATGACCTAGTTTAGCTTCTCTTTGCAGTAATAATCTATAAATCAATCTCATCTCCAGTGACCTCTCTGTTTTTAAGCAATAAATCACAGAATCACAGAATGGTAGGGGTTGGAAGGGGCCTCTGGAGATCATCTCGTCCAAACCCCCTGCTTGAGCAGGGACACCTAGAGCAGGGGGCACTTTTTCTACAACCAGAGGAATCAGAAGAACCTTTTGGTCATTTTTTGCCCCACTTTCTATTTCTGTAATGTTTTTGAAAGCACTGCCATTATTCCTCTTGTTCGGGCCCTTGATCTTTGTTCTTTCTTTCTCCCCAGAACCCACTCAGCATAGTCCTTCTCCCTAGGTCAGACTTTATCTTTCTTGCCTGATAATAAAGCATTTTTTGATTCCCTACCATATGCGATACAACAGCACAACACAGCTAACACAGCCTGTTTTCTCTACAAAATGCAGCTGCTTAGCCTGTCTTCTGATTCTGGAATTGCTCTCATATTCTCAAGCTGGGCCCCACCTGCTGTTGCATCTGCTTTAAGCTTCCTGCTTAGCTTTGTGACCTTCTCCAGCTCTCTCAGATTGGTTTGGGTTGTGCCTTCTTGCCCATGATGCACTGTCATGTGGGCCACCACTCTGCAGAGCCCTGCTGGTGCGAGCCCTCCTCTGCAGAGTGCCCTTCACTGGAGCAAGCTGACCTGCTGCCTCATCACCAAGAACATCCCACTGCCGATTTCATGCCCTCACAACTCCCTCTCCCCGTGCCTGCTGTGAAATTGTCAGCTCTGCAGTGGGAAGCCTTCAGTTCTCCCGAGTGCTAGTACTTCCTCATGTAAATGTTTTGTATCAGAATGGTCAGCTGTTGACTGATAATGCATATAATGGGCATTTTTACCCAGTTTGCACAGCTCATTGGATGGATCCATGAAAACATTAAAGGAATGAAAGTTATTCAGGGACCATCTACAGTAAAACAATGTCTTATGGTTCTGTTTATCATAAGATACACTTTCATTGTCTCAGCATTTTAAGTCAAAGTTGAATAATCTAGCAGGGCAATAGTACCATGCAGTACAACTCAGAAGTATGAACAATAGCCTTCACTTTTTTATTTAAAAGTGAAGTGTATTTTTCAAGACTCAAGAAGCTTAGACATACATATATTCCCATCAGCAGTTAACCAAACTATTATCCCACACCTACCTGGCTTTGCATAACATTTGAGCCTAAGCATTCCTCCTGTACTGTCCTTGCTGGTGAACGCCTCAGACAGGAGAATACTGGAGATCAAAGAGGCTGACCTAAAGAAGTACTTGAAGAAATACAGTTATGTTGCTGCGCTGTCAGTCTTGCTTCAAATTTGCTACAATGGCACTATGATCCTGGTGGCTTTTACTCTGCTCAAAACAAGGGCAGTATGTGAATCATGAAAGCCTCCTCTGTCTTTCATTGACATCTTTCACCTCTGTATGCCTCTGTGTTCAAACGTACTTTGCTGCAAATGAAAATACCAAAAGACTTTCCCAAGCTGATTCAAAAGGCATCTGTTCCTTTCTCCTTTTCAGGGGGTTCATAAAAGGAGCTGATGAATGACAGGTATGGTGAAGGTCAAAGGGCAAAAACTTGGTCTCTGAAAAGTGCATTTTATATTTTCTATAATAGAACCACAGCTTCTCTCTCTGTAACATCTCAGTGCTACGCTACTGTCAGTGTTAACGATACGTTACTGTGTAGTTCTGAGTTGGTTGTATGAATTCCAGTTCAAAGGTTTGTTTTGATTTAGTGTGCACAATCAAACATGCAAAAGGAAGTGCTTAAAAATGTCCTGTATTTTATGTAGTAGTAGATGTGGGTTAGTTTGTGTTTTGTTTGTTTCCTACTGAGATATTTCAGTGGTGGTTGAAATGACAAAACAGGAGGTCCGTTCTGCTCTAAATGCAGAGCTTTACTGGCTTTAAAAAATGTTACATATGTCATTCCTGGGTTTTCAAAAAACAAGGGCAGAATTTTTGCAAAATTAAGAAAAATAATAAAGAAGAGATTTAGTATTAAGAAGTTAACCATACAACTCACTGAAATTGTAGGTTGGAAACCAAGAAAAGTCAGAGAAGAAGCAAAAGGAAAAATTATGTTGGCTCCAGAAGCAGCTGAAGACAAAAGAAGATGAGATAAAAAGCCAGTCAGAGTATTTTGAGCACTACAAGCAAAGGCAGAGACAACAGACAGCAGTGCTGAGAGAAAGGGAATGTTACCTTCGGCGTGAGGTATCTAGGCTGGAAAGGCAAGTTGTAGATCTCAGTGGCCATATTGCTCTTTTGACCTCCAAATTAGAAGAGGGAATGGTGCAATATCTCCAGCAGAAGCTGGAATCAGCATTCAGTGATACTCAGGGCTATAAACACTCTGATGTGGAAATAATGGAATTGAAAACTTGCATTGAAAATGTGGAGCATGACATGAAAAGCCACCTCGAGACGTTTCAGCAAAATCTGAAGTTCCTAAGGGAAAAAGAGGAGCACAACAGAAGAGAACAGGCAGACCTGCTGGCTGAACTCCAGTGCTCTCAGGACACTGAAGACTTTCTCAGAAGAAAATTGGAAGAATCTTGCCATCACGTTTATAGTCTGAAATTATCTGAAATCAAATTACAGGAAAAAATGGAAGAGCTTTTGGATGAAAACAGGGCTTTGAAAGATCAAGGTAGGGTGAAGTTCAAAAAGAAGAAAGAAAAGGACTCACGACTCACAATATTGGAGAATGGACACAACGGTGTTGACCTGGTAAGTCAAAATAAGGCAGAATAAAATTAACTTTTATCTTTATATCACCCTGGATTACGCTTGTCCTTAGATGTGCAGTCAAGATGCAAGTGAGAGGCTTTTTCCTTCCTGCATATTTTTTTCCTTTATTTTTGTTGATACATTAGTACTTCACAGTGTCTAATTCACTACTGGAATCAGTAGTTGGAGCTTCGCTGCATCACTGCTTTTATTAGGTGCATATTGAGGGCTCTTCACAAATCTTGTTTCCTTAAGTTTTTGAGTGATGTGCCCAAGGCATAGGTCTCATTTGGCACTGTAAATAATGCCCAGAAGAATTTCTGAGACCTCTGTTGCATGGACACCGTTCAGTGGAGGAGTACACATACAGTTGGGTGAGTTTTCACATGTTATTCATGCTCAAATGCTGAAGAAGAAAGCACAGTTGACAATAAATCTTGTCTATGAGATTTTTCTGGATAATGGTAAACAAGGGAAGATGGATGTGGTATTCATGACAGGGAGTGAGTTGAGATATTCAGTGGTTTGCAGCTCCGTAGCATTGTGATTTGCCCTGAATACACTGAATAGGACTTGTTTGCTTCAAGCACTTCACTCCAGCATTGCATGGGAAAGCTCTGAACATGCTGTAATATGGCATTCAGCCTCTGCCAATTCATTTTGCTGACAAAGAAAAAAGTTCTTTTCACAGAGAGGACTCAATGAAGTTCTATTTTTTATGCACTGAGGTGGAGAGTATTTTTATTCTGAGGATTTGTTAAATAAAGTGAAATCATCTAAGCCTCACACTCAGCTACTCCATTCAGATAGTGACCTGATATCCCAAGAACTCTCCTGATTCTAACTGCAGTCAGCCGAGAGGTAATGGCCATGAACAAAACCCTTTCAGTATAGGAGGACAATCAGACTGTGAGTACTTCCACAACCAGGAGAAGGTGGAGAGGATCTTTTGTCCATAAAAGCTAGAAGAAACAAAGGCAAAGTTTTTAACCTGGTAGTTGAACGCACATTTGCAGACATGGTGGTTTTGTACTGTTAGTGGCTCTACAGTCCAAAAGAAGTGAGTTCCAGGAGTTTTTGTTTATGTGAGAAAGAAAGAAAGGTAAGATCATCCTGCAGTATCTGGCAGCACATGGGTGACCTTTGTGGAGAGCTTGGAAGCTGGGCTTCACCACATGTGTCTCTGTAGCTGCCCAAGGTGGCAGAAGGACTGACTGCTGTTGCTTATTTTTATACTTAGCCTGAACAACTGCTACAGTTACTTTAACTAGTGACTTCACTTCTTCTTGGAAATGAAGAATAAGGTTTGAAATTGTTTTAAGATATTTCTTGGGGGACTTACACTGAATTGTAAACAGGTACAACAACCAAGTGCACTACGAGGGGACCACCCAACTACAGTCAGGGGTGAGGACTTTCAGAGCCAGGAAAGAAGTAGTGGAGAATTACTCTTGGTTTGAGATATGGAGAAAGTAAATGTTGAGTTATTTGAAAGTGCGAAAGCAAGATATATCAACTGACTAATGGCCTGCAACTAATACAAAAAGTCCTCAAGAAACAAGACAAAATCTCTTTCATTCTATGCTGTACCCTGATAAAAGGTTAGTTTTTCATCTACCCAAAGTTTTCTAACCATTTCTTTTCTAAGTATTAATTTACAGCTGTGTTGTCATAGGAGGTTACTGAGTCTCAATTATCCAGTCTTTGGTATAAATGAACAGTCCATAATTTGTGTTGAGCTGGTTTACTTTTGTCTGTTGCACAGTAGGTTGCATTCTTTAAATGTTGTGTATAGCATCAGCAGCATCACATCTTGTGCCTTCTGCATTTCTGGTTGTCTTTTCCTCCTCTTTTGGTACTTCTACTAATTCTGTTGGATTTTTCTTGTAGAAAATGGCTTGAGATAGCAGGGAAAAAAAATTCAATATGTATGATAAAAGGGGGAGGGAGACCTCTGGTGTTCTATTGTAAAAATGAAGAGGGCTTTTCCCCCCATCTTGTGTTTTACTAGCACCCATTAAAATAGAATTTCCTAACCTCATTACCTTGATCGTGTAGTATTCAAGCCAAAATAGTGACAATAGTTACAAGGAAAGTCCTATTTGAGCCCATTATACTCCATCAACAGCTATAAAAATGAGAACTTGTGTGCAATACAAGAAAGATTTTCGTGCTGTTACTTTTCGGGAAAGCTGTTGTATATCATTTTTTCAGTGAAAGAGTGAATGGAATCACTTGCCTATTTCACAGCCAGGAAAAAAGTAGTTTGTGAAGACAGGCTTATCAGACTCCTGTGAAATACACGATATGAGATTCCTCAGTAAATACTGTGTCATTCAAATGCCAACCGCATCAGTTATTCTTGAAAACTAGTCTTAGTCATTATTGCATCTCCATGTAGTAATATTGGATGCTGTTACGTGTTTTGTTCTGGTCCTGTAGAGTTGAACTGCATCTCACAGAGGGACATAGTCACATAAAACTTGTCAGACATTTGAATTTTCAAAGTTGGTGTCAGGATCCAGTCTGCAATATTCTAATTACAGCCTCTGCCTGAATGAAAAATGCACGAAAAAGCAGCTGGTTCCATGTGGCTGTGTCTTGATTAATCAGACAGTTTCTCAATGTGAATGCTAGGGGTTTGCTGAAGGTATTGGTGAAGGAAAAGTATGAAACACCAGGTGGTGCACCTTTCTACAGCTTTCACATGACAACTGAGCTCTTGATTTCACAGTAGGATATTCCTGGCATCCAAGCATTTTATCTTTTACATTATTTTGTGTAACATTCTTTTGACAGAATCCACATACCAATAAAGAAAAGATATCTGGGAAGAAATAAAGGCAAACTTGCAGGAAAGGAATGAGTGTGTTTCAAGGAATTAACATTAGCTTCAATATTCTGAGAAAATGAAGGAGGAAGTCTTGGAAGTGTTGTGGTTTCCACTTAAGTCATGCCACCCAGTCAAGATCTCATAATAAAGCACTATGATGTGGCAGCTGACTTGGGTTAAAATCAAAATTATTCTCACTGGTGATCCTGTGGAAAATCAGGTGGCTTCTTCTGGCTCACTATAAACGGAAGACTTTGAAGTCATTGCCTTTCCCATTCATATGTAATTTTAAAGCTGCAGCTCAGCCCAAAGAGACCAAGTTTGTTTTCTGCTGGCATTTGGTTTAGAGCAATGCAGGAAGACAAAGGCGACTGTGTCGGCTTGCTTTCTGCACTGCAGCTGGTTTCGCTACCACCTTGATTATGTGTTTTGTTGATAAAATCAAACCTGAGTCTCCTGTTCAATAAAAATGAGCATGGTGCATGTGAAATGTGACCTGCTGTGTATCAAGCAATAAGGGTACCTGCTTTGCACCAGCAGTTGTCACAATTTCCAAATTCAATCAGGGAGTCAAGATAAATGTCAAGAACAGAATATGAAATTTACAATTAAATTATCAAGGCAAAAGGAAATTTTATTTGCAATGATTATTCTACTTTGAGTTCTTCCAACCTAGGAACAGTTGTCTTTGTAGCTGGACACTGAACTATTAGTCCCATTCCCTACTTGACTGGACTTTCTCTTTGTTCATGAGCATATAATGTCTCTGTTCGGATAGTGTTCTATCTCTGATCTGACATATTACGTGCTTATTACTCAGATTTTCTTCCTCAACTTTTTGTAAAGAATGAAGGAAACATCAGAGGGAAGTTTAAAACCATGACATCACTAGAAAATGTTGGAATGAGAAAGTTCTATGAAGTAATAGCAATTATAATGAAATAATGGGTCTTCTGAATGTAAAATAACAAAGGAAATTTATGTTCCTGTTCTTCATATCACAAACTCTGTATATTTATAAACTGATTTTTTTTTTCTTTTCCTCATCCTTTTCCCATTAAGAAAGGAGATCTAATCCAGGATGACATTCAAAATCCGAAATGGGGAGCAGTCTTGGATTCACTCATAAGCAGAGCTACTCAAACTCCAGTTGTGCTGCTACGTGGTAAAGAGTCTGGTATGAAAAGAAACTGGAATTTTTGCTTTCATTTCTGTGCAATAAAAGTGAAGATGATTTCATTCATGTGGTGTGCATGATCTTCTAAGAACCTCTTAATCTGGAAACTATCTTGGGAAGGTGAAGCAATAACTATTTGCCAGTAGGATACTACCATTTAGATATGAGCTTTCTCAAGAAATCCTAGAACTTTCAAGAAGCTACAGAGTTGAGGAATTAGGGGATACTTCCCATGTCCTGGCTGAAGTATAGTGTTTGGAAATACTGTGCAGCAGTCAGATTTGCTTTTTAGACCAAACAACATGAAAGCTCTGACCTTGGCACATTGTATCAGGTAAATGCTTCCAAACAAATGAATGGAAATTTTATAGCAAATTTCACTGTATGCAAATGCAAACCTGCACTGAATTATTTTAACCCATAAATTTAACTCATAAGTTTTCATCTACCCACTATAATGAGATCTATTTTCTATTTTTAAATGCTTTGAGAACTGGGGGGACCCCAGAAAAATCTTTTTTTTAGAGTTTAATATTTATATTTTCCTGTGAAGTTTGTTTTCTTGTTTAAAGTCATGCTTATCTCTGCATCATTGGTGATGTATGCTTTTGGTGGAGAAGGTACTTTTGAGCATACTCTCAGTAAAACACCTTTCTGATCAACTGTTTTTGAGTTTGTTTTTCATGTAACTATCTGGGAGTGGCATTACACTTGTCCAGTGCTTTACCATAACAGAAACATCAGGATGTAGCTGTGATGGGCTGAAGCAGACGGAGGAGCTACCAGAAGAACTTCTACCAGTTTTGGAACACAATTCCAGTGCCTTTGCAAAAGTTGCTGGTCTAGCTGAGATTGAGCAGGTGAGAAGAAAAATTACCACTATTCTTGCTATTTTTGTGCACAGTGAGTCTGTGAATTTTGAGGTAGAATGAAGAGCTGGTGTATTTAAAGATGAATGTAAAAGTAGCTTTAAATCGTAGCTACTAAAGATGTTATTCAAGATGAATACAGATGTACACTAAGAAACATTAACTTATTTGTACCTTATTTTTATCATTACTCTCACTGCAAATTTTAAATAATTTGCAATCTCTTTATATGGAAATATTTGTATCAGGATTTGTATACGAATATTTGTATCAGGAATAGCATGGCCAGCAGGAGTAGGGAAGTGATCGTGCCCCTGTACTCGGCACTGGTGAGGCCACACCTTGAATATTATGTTCAGTTTTGGGCCCCTCAGGACAAGAAGGACATTGAGGTGCTGGAGCGTGTCCAGAGAAGGGCAGCGAAGCTGGTGAAGGGTCTGGAGAGCAGGTCTGATGAGGAGAGGTTGAGAGAGCTGGGGTTGTTTAGCCTGGAGCAGAGGAGTCTGAGGGGAGACCTTATTGCTCTCTACAACTGCTGAAAGGAGGTTGTAGCAATGTGGATGTTGGTCTCTTCATCCAAGTTACTAGCGACAGAATGAGAGGAAATGGCTTCAAGCTGTGTCAGGGGAGGTTTAGATTCGATATTAGGAAGAATTTCTTTACTGAAAGAGTGGTCAGGCATTGGAACAGGCTGCCCAGAGAGGTGGTGGAGTCACCATCCCTGGAGGTATTTAAAAGATGTGTAGACGTGGCACTTCAGGGCATGGTTTAGAAGACATGGTGGTGTTGGGTTGATGGTTGGACTTGATGACCCTAGAGGTCTTTTCCAACCTTTATGATTCTATGATTTTTTCCCATCTGTCGGTAACCAAGTATTTTATGGATTAAGTGAAAAATAATTATTAGCAAGAGAGAATGGTGTATCTTAGCTTCTATTTTTCAGTTTGAAACATTTCTCTTTTGCTATTACCAGTTCACCCTTGGAACAAAATGGGCAAATACTCTAGGTTACTGTGCAGCAAGACTGCTTCCCTCTTGCTGTGAGTAGTTAACTAAAAATAAAACAAGAAAGGAAACCAAAGATGATGATGAAAACTTTTCTTTCTTGAAGGAACAAGCTATAAATCTACCAGCAAAGATGATCCCTGTTTCTGTGGTTGAAGCTTTGATGAGGAAGAAGCCCCAGCTTACCTTGTTAGAACCTGAAAGCTACCACATATCAGCTGTCACCACTGTGAAGAAAGTGAGAAGTTTTGATTTCTGTGAGGCAAATACCACTCTTTGCTTTGATGGCCCCTGCCTTGTTGCAAAAGTTGGATTTTCTGACAAAGCTTCTGCACTTCTTCATGGAAGGATGCCTTGCACTGTGACTGAAATTTTCACATCATCTTTAGAAAAATGCAACATGGGAAAACATTGGGAAAACAAGAAAGTTCTGCCAAAAAGCACAAGTGAAAATAAATGTTTAGATAAAGTTGTTAATGTTGGAAAGTATTACCAAAAAATCTTTAGGGGGAGAGCTAAGGGAGAAGAAATACAGAATGAGAAAGCCCAACTACAACAGGTGACCAATGTTTCTGAGGAAAGTTCTAAAGTTTTAAATAAGACTGAATTAATCAGGTCTGGGAAGCAAGGAATGGAAAGCACAGACAGCCTAGGTAGACAACAGGACATCCAAAATTTATTTGTCGATTTTAAAGACATGAAGAAGTATTTAGAAGGGAGCTCTGAACTAATGGAGAAACAAGCAAACCTCTCAGAAATCTGCATCTCTAATGTGAACAGGGTAGATAATGGAGAAGACATATTCAAAATGGAGGAGAAAGGAGAGCAACCCACTCAACAAACCAACCCTTCCAGCAATATTGGCCTGAAAGAAAAGAAAGACCAGACCCTGAAACTGCATGAACCAAATGAGAAGAATTTCTCATGTCATAAAATAGTTGCTGATAATATGCAATATGCATACTCTCAGAAATTGTTTTGGTCAGAGGAAGAGAGGCATCCGCTAAACGCATTGTCTCCTATGCAGGAGAGGGCTGTGTGCTTAAGCAAAATGTTCCTGCCATGCAGCAATTTTTATGAGTGTCTCTGTCATCTGTCACCACTGGAAGCTGGTAATGAACATAATGTGAAAATATATGCACTGGAAAAAGTGGTGGCTGTGTGTTCTCAGAGGATATTTCTGCTGATGCAAGAGAATAAAAATTACTCCAAAAAAGTCTGTATATTACAACAGGAGAATGAGAGATATGCTCAAATGGTGTGTGCACTGGAAGAGGAGATGGATGCGTATTTTCAATATATTTTAGGGGTAGATGAAGCTAACGTTTCATTCCAAAACTTACTTAATGAGAAAGAAGTTTCTGGTGGATATTACAATGAATTATCAGAGGAAAACACCATGAGCCTGGGAACATTTTTTGTTGAAACCTTCTTTAGGAACCTCTCATGTGTTGAAGAGAACAATAGGAATTCTGAAAAAGCCTTATTGACAATTGCATCAAATAAACTTCCCAGGAGTGTTTTATCCCTGGAAAGAAGGAAAATGAGATATTTCCAGCTGATTTCTGTCCTCAAAGAAGAAAGAAGCAGATACTTCAAAGAAATAGCAAAATTATTACAAGACAAGGAGAACTATGTAGCAAAATATAATGAATTAATAGAAGAGAGAGAGGGAGATTTACAAAGAATATATCTTTTAGAAGGTGAAAAAGAAACTTTATTGGGATGTTTGGCAGAGAGAAAGTGTGAACAAGAGAAATACAGGACCTTGGTTTCAGAACTTCAAGAGTGCAAAACCAGCTGTTATCAAACTATTTCTGATTTACAGGAGGAAAAATGTGTACTGAAAAGAGAAATACACAGAATCAAGAAAGAAACTTCAGAACAGCTTGATGAATTTCAGAAAGCAAATGCAAACATCGTTTTAGAAAATAGCAAATTGAAAGAATTAATGTCTTCTTTGGGTTTCACCTATGAAGAGCTGAGAGAAGATAAAAGTTTGGGGACAAAGGAAAAGATAGTAAAACTAAAAGAAGAAAGTCAACAACATGGTCTTAAGGCAGAGAAAGTTGAAACAGTGTCTAGTGTAACTCAGACTGAAGGAGAAGTAGTTCTGGTTATAGACTCCTCAAACTATTTCCCTGGAAAAGAGGTAAATAATAACAATAAAGAATGTTATCAAGCAGGATTGTCTAAAGAAAGGAGGAGGTATAAATGTCATTTGGAGGACAAAGCTAAATTACCTTTGTTATATGGAAAATGTAACCTCCCATGTACCGGAAATCTGAGGTGCTAAAGTTAACTTTGAAACAGAAGGCAAAATAACGGAGAGCTTTTTTCTGAATGTTGTATTAGAGAATTCTGAAGTAATAGAGCAAGCTACATAGTTAAAAATAATCCTTAAAGGAGTGCATGGTTTAGGTTTTATAAATTATTTGTCTTCTTGCTGATAGAGCAAACTGATTTCCACAAACTTGTGTTATAATGGTGAAGTATTCAGGGTTGTGAAACAATCATGTCTTATTGAAAAGTATGCAAATCTTCACTCACTAACTTTTATTCTGGTAGAGTATGTTTTTTTGTTGTTGTTTTGGTTTTTATGAAATATATGCCTAAGGACAGGATCTTTACTTGTAGTGGATTTCTTGTCCATGTTTTTCCTCTGTAGTCACGAATCTTACACCACAGTGAATTACTATGTTCTTGTAAAAGCAGAATTATTACTTCAGTTGAGAATAATCAACAGGGAAAGATTTATCTCTAATATCTTGACTTTATGCAAATGTTTTTACTAATTCAGACGGAAGGAAACCATATGTTGTTCTGTAAAAACCTGAGTGCCATTTTGTATGGGAGAGAGTAGTCACATCTTCCTGTTGTGTATCCAGGGCAGCATGTTTGAAAGCTACAGTGTGATGAAAGAGCAAGTCGAAAAGGCAAAAGAGCAGCTAAAAATACAGCAAAAGGAATTAGAAAAATCAAAAAAAGAGGTAACCTCCTACTCTGATGTAATTCTAAGGAGCATATATGTTTTCTTTCTTGTTTTCTTACATGGCTGTTCTCCTTGCTGCCAGTATTTAACACTTTTACAAAACAGGGAAGTCTCTGATCTGCAGAACCAGAATGTACCCCTTTGATCTTTCAGTTAAGTGATGAATTGCACAGTCATTCGTGGTTGGCCAGAACTTCAAGTGAAGCTGCATTCCACCAGCACACTTGACAGAAGCTGAGTGCTTAATAAAGACACACAAAACAAGCGATCTGCTGTGGCCATCTCGGCATGTTGCTTCCCTCCCCTTCACTAGGAATGGGGAGGAATACAAGGCAGTAGAAGCACTGAGAACTACGGCAAACCTGAATTCAAAGTAGTTTTTGAATGACAGCCAAGATGATGTAAAATCTGACACTGTCAAGGGGCCTCGCTAAACCCAGTGATGGTGCAGAGCATGCACACTGCCCCTTCTCTGACATCTATGTATTAAACACTAAGTCCAACACCACCTACGTGGGAACTTGTTTGGGTGGCTAATTCTGTGCCTGTGCAAAGTAAATCTGCAGTTTTAATACCAGCCAAGGAAGCTTTCAGTGTTGTGCCTTTCTGAATGCATTAGCTTTCGCATTCTTATTTTTTATTGAACAATCTCTGCTCTATGCTTATGTAAGCAGAATGTATTGCTTTTATGACAAGTGTGTATTTATGGGGCTGTTTCATGCAGTAACAGGCATTGCTCAGACTCTCTGTGGAAAAGGCACTGGCAGTAGCAAGTGGGTTGAGCATTTAAAAGAGCAGTAGGATTGTACATGGTGGGCGTACAAAATGGTTGTCCTTTGACAGCTGCCTTATAAGGCTTCCCAGATTTCAGGTGAGGCAACTAGAATGAAGGAGTAGATTTGGATGAGTGATGGATGATTAAGTAAGGACTTCTGACCTTGTAATTTGAACATGAAGAGATCGCTTGATTTTTATTTTTTTTAAATCTGATTAACTTGGATCCTTCTAATCCTTTTGTGTGTTACAAGGAAGTTGTGTGTTGCAACATCTTCCTCAGTTTACTTAAAAGAATGTCATGCATTTTCTTCCAAAAGGGAGAAGTTGTGATCTCTCATATAAGGTAAGGAGCTTGCTGTCAGGCAACCAGCTGATCTGGGTTTTTCTGCTTTTTTTTTCAAAGCTACAATTGATGGGTATAAGTGGAGAAAAAACATCCTAGAAGAAATACAAAGGTGAACATATGGAGGTGGTTTTTTTTTTCCTCCTTTATATTTTTCATTTTTCGCATTTCTCAGGAAGGCTTTTCCCCCTAGCTGATAAAGTCTTACTTCGATTTGCTCTGAGGGCTTTCAAAAGAAATTGTGAAATCGTGAGTGGATTCACCACTGCTTTTTTTCAGCTGTATTCAGAATACCCAAGGTACCTTCAAATATAGAAATAAAAATTAATCTATTTTTCTGCATAGCTCTAGTTAGATCTGTTTCTATAAGACTTCAAAGTCTTACTCATTTCTTATAAGATCATATTGTATTGTGTAATTCCATTTATTTTAATCAGTTTACAACAATTTAAAATTTGTGATGTGGAGATCACACTCAAGTCCATGGTTGTAAGCCGCTATTGAGAAATGCTACCATTGCTAGACTAATTATATTTAGTAATTTTGCTTTTTTATGCTTCCCATTAGGCTCAGAAATGGTACACAGAACTTGGCTTTGCTGAAACAAGACACGAAGAAATCAAAACCCGTTTGACTCAGGCTCTCTCAGAATTAGACCATCTTAAACAAGAAGTTGGGGACAAAATTATTGGAAAGCAGCACTGTAAATTAATGGTATGTATTTAAATGGAACATAGAAAAGCATATTCCCTTGGAGGGAATGTTTTGGATGCAGAGACACCAATTAGTGCCCTTGGCAATAGATTTGAGGCAAGTGTAGAGCACCTAGAGCCACTGGAGTTACAAACTTGAATGTGAGAAGATATTATGCAAGGTAGACCATCTGTCTACAGGATACTCTGAAGTCTGGGCTTTACGTGGACATTATAGTCACCTCCATTTTTTTCAGGAGGAGTCTTGTCCTGCTCTCTTTAGCCAGAATAGTTTTCAGAGGATTAGGTTTTTCAGGCGGCCTTAATGAAAGTGTTGGAGGAGTCTTCAGTGTTTTCAGTATTTGGCCTTTCTCCCTTCTAGTCCTGATTACTAGATTTGGAAAGGCAAAATGAAGCTGTGAAGCTGGGCACTTTGTAGATCAATTTCCATTGGTGGTGAGAAGGTGGTGTGGATTAATGGGGAGTCAAAGTCTGTAACTGACACATGCAGCCCAAGTGTGTATCCCCAAAATCCAGGAAATCTTTCTGTAATGTGGGGGAGAGGAAATCTCATTAGAATGTATCTGTATCGCAGAAATACTAGTTTTGCTGTAAATGAAAGCTTTTTTAATTTTCAGGTGGTTCTGTGTCCTGATAAAGTTTTTATGTCTTTCACTAAAATTAAGTATTTTATGGAAAGATTTTTAATTATTGAATAATCTCCTGGAAGCAGCTTTCATAAAGACTTTACAGCTAGCCCTGAATTTATTTCTGTCCTTCTTAACAGGAAAACTGCAAAGAATAAATATGCAACTTTTCATCAGCTGGAAAAGCAATTTTGTAGCAACCTACAATATTTGCAAATTCGTTTTGAACAGGCTAGATAGATATGGCTTTGGAAGAAAATAAAAAGAAATTCTGGAAAGTGTAAAGATTCTGGACTCAGTCCAGTTGCCTAAACATCACTATTGATTCCATTTAGATGCCTTAGGACATTCTTTCTGAGAGTGTGATTGGCCACCTGCAAGTCTGATGCCGTTACGTCTTATTAGTTTGTACATCTTACATGGCACTATGTGCTGATGCTTAGGCAACTGAATTCTGGCTGAATTGAAAATGAGACACTGAATTTTCATATCATTATGATAGACTGGCATGTAACATCTTAAAACAATGAACTCTATTTCAAGTAAGAAGAAGAAAATCCCAAATTGTTTGAAAATATACAGAAGTGTATCATAGCGTTTTGTTTAAGCTAACACCTAAGCTTTTGGGGACATTTTTGGGCAGTGGAGCTTTGACCCTTTTGTTTGGGGACCATCTGGGGCGATTATTTCTTATTTTATTGGTTATTGAATTAAGATGCTAATTATTTCTGTGACTCACATGGGAATAATACCTTGACAGAATAGTGCTTCACAAAAATCTTGACAGAATGTGCACTGGAAAAAGTGCAGGTCAGCCTTTCTTCTGAAAAAACCCCACTTTTAAATCAATAACTACACTTTTCATGTTAGTGTTTATTAATCAGTAGCAAATATTTGTGCAATATATAGTATATATTTATGCAATATTGCAATGTTTGATTTGGATCTGACTTCTTCATCAGATTTAATTACTTGTTAGGGATAATGTCAAATTCTTGAATACACATGTGTCTCATTCCAGGGTCAAAGATGCAGTACATGTACGTCAGAGAACTGGGTTATCCTTCAGTTACACTATTAGACAGCACAACTAATTCTCTGCATGGCTTAAGCCCATTGTATCTTAACCAATGGATGTTGATTTTATTGGCACAATTAAGCAAAAAATCCAGATAAAAAATAGAGTAGATATCTTTTAACAAAGGTTATGACTTTATTTCAATAATTCTCTTTTAAAATAAACTTTCTAATATACACCAAGTTGTCAATAGTGGGTTTGTGTGAAATTGTTAAAATATGACCTAGGCTTTTCTATATTTAAAAAAAAAAGACTTTTTGGTACAATTATTATCATGATTACTGTGCTTTTCTGGCATAGTTTTTCTTCTTGAAGGCAGTTCTGTAGACTGGTGATCCTGTTCTTATTTTTAGTTAGCGGCCACCCTTGTCCAAAAGCATTTTTCATCCCACAAAGTTACTAATAAACTCTGATGCAGTATATCACATGCTTTTTCCTGTTCTAAATTTTATTTTCTGGAAGACCTCTGTCTGTGATGCTTGAAAGAAGTGAGGATGTGAGCACTCTGGACCTAGAACCTGAAGTTGGGAAGTCTATGAGATATGATGTGTTTTGAGCATGTCTTTTGGGACTTTGTACATATCTTATGTTCTACAGGCCCCAATGCCTAGGGATCCTAGTTCTCAGCTGAGACCCCAAAAAGCTGTGATGTATTATACACTGCAAATAAAAACGAGCTAAGGTAATATACTCCAAAATTACTACTAGGACTCTTTGTTTCAGTGGTGTTTTTTTCAGGGTAAACACCATTTAATGTAAGAGTATTTGGGGATATTTTCTAGGATGTTAATCATAGAATCATAGAATGGTTTGATTGGAAGGGGCCTTTAAAGGTCATCTAGTCCAAACGCCCCTGCAGTGAGCAGGGACATCTTCAACTAGACCAGGTTGCTCAGGGGCCCATCCAACCTGGCCTGGAACACTTCCAGTGAGGGGGCATCCACAACTTCTCTGGGCAACCTGTGCCAGTGTTTCACCACCATCATTGTAAAAATTTTTTTTCCTTATATTCAGTCTAAATCTATCCTCCTTCAATTTAAAACCATCACCCCTTGTCCTGTCACAACAGGCCTTGCTAAAGAGGTTACCCCCACCCTTTCTATAGTCCCCATTTAAGTACTGAAAGGCCACAATAAGGTCTTCCCGCAGCCGCCTTATATCCAGGCTCAACAACCCAACTCTCTCAGCCTGTCTTCATAGGTGAGGTGCTCCAGCCCTCGGATCATTTTTGTGGCCTCCTCTGGACCCGCTCCAACAGGTCCATGTCTTTCTTCTGCTGAGGGCTACAGAGCTGGACAGTTGGGGTCTCACCAGAGCAGAGCAGAGGGGCAGAATCACCTCCCTCGACCTGCTGGCCATGCTGCTTTTGATGCAACCCAGAATGCAGTTGGCTTTCTGGGCTGCAAGTGCACATTGTTGGCTCATTGTTAAGGTGGCCTTCTGAGCTGTAGTGCTGTAGTAGGAGTTAGGAGAAATATGTGGGTGAGCAGGAAGGGAGCAGGCTACTATTTACAACTTTGAAAATGAATACAAGAATTCTGGATGAAATGCACACAGTGAATAAGGTGGCAGGATTCTCTGGTGAACTGCTGACTCCTGTCATGGCCTGTAGCCAAAAAGTCATATTCCTTCTCATTGAGTTTTCTGACAAGCACAGCACACACAAGAAAAGGAGGATTTTATTTTTATTTTTAATGTTTAGGCACCAACTCCAAAGACTATAGGTCTTGCCAAGTTTTATAAAAATGCAGTGTGTTAAATGCTACAGTTTGGTTATTTCCCAGTTCCAGCTGCTTGACTACACAACCCTTCATTACTGTTAACTGGGACATATGACAGAGTGATCATAAATAAGCCTTGTATGCCTTATTTGTACTTTATAACTACAGAAAACTGCTAGCAAGTCAGCAAAATGGAAAAGAGGAAACTTGTCTTTGTCTTTAATCTTCAAGTAATTTTTTATTTCCCCGCCTGTTTTTCCATTAGGCATCTTCAGTCAGGGAGTTTCCATTTTTTAACTAACTTTTTGTGCAGGAAAGAAGAAGATGAGGAACATACCATGTCTCAGACTTGTCCTCAGGCTTTTATCATGCAGCCCTTGTCTAATCAATCTTGGTGTGTCCAACAATTGCTATTGTTCTTTTCTCTTAACACAAGAGGGAGCCAAAAAGTTTAGTACAAAGCATGCACGACTTGCTTGAATGCTGTGCATAGGGGACTTGCTTCATTAGGAAGAACAGTATTAAAATGTCGTATTTCTGTTTTCATCTGTACTGCATTGATGTGTGGGAGCCAGGGTAACATGATCTATCACTTCAGTTTGCTGTTTTCTGTGAAAGGGTGCCTTCAGTACGCTGTAGTCACCAAGGGCATCAAAGCAGGAAAGGCTGTCAGAAAGTGAGGGAAGATTGAACTGTGTTTCTGTGCATCACAGCTGAATATTAGCTCTTATCTTGGCTGTATTAATGATAATAACCATTAAAATCAAACCATCTTCCTGCATGTTTTGTCAGAAGGTCATATAGTTTTACCACAGTATATCATAGGTCTGAGTGGAATTTTTAGCTAAACCACTGAAACATTTAATCTTTCTAGACTTCCTTATATAACATGTTACCAGAAATCTTGAGCAGATGTGTGTATCAACTCAATATTTTTAAATATAAGTTCACAACAGCATAGGCAATTTTCACAAGACTTTCTTCACCCTCAAATTTTCTTATTCTTAGACTGTATGTTTAATCTGATAGTATCACTTCTAGCAGCTGACCTTATGATGCTGACCATCAGTCTAAAGCTCTCACTAATCCTTTCAATCCAAGTACATGAAATTGAAAATAAAATCGGAGAGTGGGGGAGGAGGAGTTAAATTCAGAAGCTCCTCCTTCCATTTGTTCTGTACCACTATTACTGCATTTTAATGTAATAAATATTTTGGTTCTTAAATATTTTTGAAATGTGTACTTAAAATCCAAGTAGTTTTATTAATAATCTTCCAAAACAAAAATATAACTGGGAGAGCAGAATCTGCTGTCTGATATAAAGATATGTGGAAAACCAAGGGACATATTATATAGCAGTTGGAGCAGGAGACTGGGGACTTTTGAGTTCTATTCTTACTCACTATACTTACTGACCATAGGTTGGTCACTTAATCTCTCTGTGCCCCAGTTTCCCCAGATGTGAAATGATTATAATACAGTACTTACCTTGAAGGAGCATTGTGAAATCCCCAGTCCTACACCTGCTCTCATAGAGGATCAAGAGCTCCTTGGTCATAAACAATTTTAAGATTAGTGCAAGATATTAATATTAATATGTTTATGATAATATGTTTTATATCAGGGTTGGGTTTTTTTATGTACAAGGTAAGTACATACATTGATTGAGAAGTTTTGTGCTCGAAAACATGATTGAAAATACTTTCATTATTTTATACATCTAATTTCAAAAATCTGTGTATTTGCTCTCGAGCCTGTGTACACTGTGAAAGATGGCCAGGAAACGGAGAATAAGAGATTACAGCAGCAAGTGCTGACCTTGAAAGCCCAGCTCAGGGATCAGGCTGCATTACAAAATCAGTTTCACGACTTGCAGAATGAAGTGGAACTCCTTCAGGCTCAGCTATGTGAAAAGGTATAATAAAGTTGTTTTCTGTGTGCTTAAGTGGGTGGAAAAATCTGAGTTTAGACTTCAGATTGCAGCTCTTTCTTCTCAAAGGAGAGAACCAAAATAGTCGTCTTTCCTAGGAATGAGTCTGAGGATGATTAAATGGTTTGCAGGCATATAACAGTGCCCCTGACTTCAGAGAAATAAGGAAAAGATGTAAAGTGCCTGGGTGGTCAATGTTATGGAAAGATGATAGACTATAATAAAAGTTGCTGCCAGTCTCTGCTATAATCCCCGTAGCCTAATGCAAGCAGTGTTGCTGGAATTCTTCACAGAGCCACCTCCTTGGCTTAAAATGTCAGAATTTTTAACATTCCCAACTCTCTTGTTGCACTATATCAGATTAGGAAACACAGTGAACTAGTGACAGGATTTTGATAGGGTTTTCCTCTAACTTTTTTTTGATCCAGCTGCTAGGGTTGCACATTAAGAGTTTCATTAACACATTTTCAGTTATGAGAGTGGTTTGTATTTCTATTAATTGACATAGTTATTCTGGTGAGAGCCCCCATGTATATGAATTATGCTTACATGAGCAGTTTTTACACTTGTGCGTTATATTTGACCTGGCAAACCAGAGCAGATACAGGCAAAGCTCCTGCCTTATAGTGTAACAGCAAAGCCACTGCTCTCGGTGTGACTAGAATGGCTGCACTCTTAGGTGGAAAGAAATTCCTGCTAGGGCTTTTTTTCCCTTAGAATTTACTTTCTATTTCTTTGGAAAATTTTTTTTGAAAAAGGATGATAATTACAATGTCAGCTAAATTGGAATTGCCCATCATACTCCGAAAGAACTATTAATGACATTTTCTCAATAATATGCTTCATGCTATAATATGATGTGTAGAACTTTCTTCTCCTCTGTCTTTCTTCTGAAGTGCAAGAGATTATTTTCTTCTCCCTACTGGGTGCAAGTTTCATCCTACTTCCTCCATGGTGAATCCACCTGTTCTACAGTTTTGCATGTTTCTGGGTTTTGTTTGGTTGTTGGTGGCTGTTTTTGTTTGTTTGGTTTTTTTCCTAGCCTTGTCATGTGCTGTGATTTGCTTTAATGCTGTGTGGAGAGTTAGTGGCTTCTCTCAGGCATTGATTAGATGCTTAGCAGAACAGCCGTGGTAAAATGAAATTGTTTTGTAGTGTCTGGTGTCCATAGTGATGGATGATGCATATCAGATAGTAGGTAGATGAGTAAAGGGTGAGATGTGCTATCCATATAAATGGGCAATTCCTAACTGTTGCATTGGCAAAGTGTTTTGCTCCATGCCTCATCAAGAATTGAATGCCACCAGTGCCAGGACCTATTGCCAGCTTTTCCTTTGTTCCCTCAGTGCCAGTTCAATGTAAAGACATGTCTCTCCTGTCCTATCTACTATGTTCCTGCCCAAGCCCACAATTTATTAGCTGAGGACTATGTGACCTTTTTCAGCATAACTGAATTCTCATAAAGGCAGGTGTTTTTATGCATGTAATATATTTACTGTAGGCTTTATAGAAATACAAATTGTCAAGCAAAATGAACACAAAGGAATCTGTACTTTATTGCCAAATAATACAGTCTTGATTTGTAATAGAAATGGATTTTACCTGGCAGGATAGTGTATATTTTCTGCATAACGAGAAAGCAAGTTTCCCATGAATAATAAATATTTTAATCATAAGGTACAGACTAGGTCTTCTGGCTCACCTCCTAACAGAGGACATGCATCGATTGTGTCAGAGTAGAAAGTTGTCGATGTTCACTTTTCAGAGCCTGCAGTGGAATACACATTCAGAAAATCCCTTCTTGTTTCTTGCATTCTACAACATAATATAGACAACAAAAGGGAAAACATTTCCCCAAAAGAGTATCTTGGAATTTGCAGAGCAAATGGGAACATGAGTGTATAATGAAGGATATTAAGTCTTTAATGTGATGCTGCTTTGATGAAATAACCTCACTGATATAGGGCTCCATCTAAAACCAGCCAAAAGCATTTGGTAATACATAAGATGAACATTAATGCTAGTAGGGCAGTGTTTGTGTGCCAGGGCCTGTCCACGTACAGCTAACTCCTTACACTGCTTCATCTTGTGTGTGATACAGGGTCACACAAATATGCAAAGTGCACCCCTTGGAAGAGAGGTCTAAAACAAATAGCAAAAAAACTGCTGCAGTATTTTAAAATTACTCTTGAGTAAAGTAATGCAGAATATTTTTCAACCTTTCAGGAAAAAGAATGTCAGAAGAGAAAGTCTGAAGTGAAGCTGATGCTAGCTCCTCCGAAGGTACTGTTTTTTCCTGAGAGCTGATGTAGGACTTACACAAAGGTGTATCCCTTTCCTTATAGGCTTCTGTGAGTGTGCCTGCCTTCTGCAGCTGCCCCTGACTTAGCTGTTTGCTACTGGGCTTTAGGCAAGGGCTTGCTATAATTGCCATTATTGCTATGGGTACTCTTCAGCCTGTCAAAAGGGCGACCTCGCACATGGAAAGGAAATGTCTCTTTCCAGTTTACGTGTGCACACATTGCTGTTACAGGGTGCAGAGACACCTAATGGCCCAGAAACATAGAATCTATACCTTTGGGTCAAAATGTGTGTAATCACATATCAGACACAAAATATAATCTTGCAGTCCCAACATGGAGTGACTTCAATGTATATATGTTCATGCTGCATAGGCTAAGCTGGCTTGCCTCACCCAAAAGTGCCAGGAAAGGAACAGCTTCATTACCAGGATGCTTAGCGAATTTCATGGGCAAGGAATTATTAACTCTGCATTTCATGAAGAGGTGAAAAACTTGGTGACTGATATGACCATGGCAGAGTACACAGTCACTTTTACAGAAATGTGTGATCAAGGGGTAAGTTTACTTCCTCATAGAATCCTTCCTTTTCCACTGTTGTACTAAGTCAGTGATTTTTTTTTCTTTTTAAAGTGTTTAGTGAGACTCTGTGTGTAGTTATAAAATATATCTGGGAACTTAGTATAAATACTGCTTCAGACAAGTCAGTGGAGTTGGCTGTTTTACTACTGTTTTGGTCAAAGTTTAAAACTTCTGGAGCTTATCACTAAGTATGTCAGCATTCCATGCCAAAAAACCACACTTACCCGATACCACAGAATCACAGAGTGGTAGGGGTTGGAAGGGACCTCTGGAGATCACCTTGTCCAACCCTCCTGCTTGAGCAGGCACACCCAGAGCAGGGGGCACAGGAACGCATCCAGGCAGGTTTCGAATGTCTCCAGGGAAGGGACTCCACAGCCTCCCTGGGCAGCCTGTGCCCCTGCTCTGGCACCCGCACAGGAAAGGAGTTGGTTCTCATATTTAAGTGGAACTTCCTGTGTTCCAACTTGTGCCCATTGCCCCTTGGCCTGTCACTGGGCACTAATGAAAAGAGTCTGGCCCCATCCTCTTGACACCCACCCTTTAGATTTTTATAAGCATTGACAAGCTCCCCTCTCAGTCTTCTCTTGTCCAGGCTGAACAAGCCCAAGTCTCTCAGCCTTTCCTCGTATGGAAGAAGCTCCACTCCTCTGATCATCTTGGTAGCTCTCCGCTGGACTTGCTCAAGCAGTTCCCTGTCTTTCTTAAACTGGGGAGACCAAAACTGGACACAGCACTCCAGATGTGGTCTCACTAGGGCAGAGTAGAGGGGGAGGATAACCTCTCTCGACCTGCTGGCCACACTCCTTTTAATGCAGCCCAGGACACCGTTGGCCTTCTTGGCCACAAGGGCATGGTGCTGGCTCAGGGTCAGCTTGCTGCCCACCAGCACTGCCAGGGCCTTCTCAGCAGAGCCGCTTTCCAGTAGTTCAGCCCCCAGCCTGTACTGGTGCAGGGGGTTGTTCCTCCCCAGGTGCAGGACCTTGCACTTGCTCTTGTTGAATTTCATGAGGTTCCCCTGGGCCCAGCTCTCCAGCCTGTCCAGGTCTCACTGGATGGCAGCACAGCCTTCTGGTGTATCTGCCACTCCTCCCAGCTTGGTACCATCAGTGAACTTGCTGAGGGTACACTCTGTCCCTTTGTCCAGGTCACTGATGAATATGTTGAACAGGACTGGACCCAGCACAGACCCCTGGGGAACACCTCTAGTGACAGGCCTGCGACCAGACTCTGCCCTGTTGATCACAACCCTCTGAGCTCTGCCATGAGTCTCTGTCCACCTCACTGTCCTCTCATCTAACCCACACTTCCTAAGCTTAGCTATCAGGATGTTAGGGGAGACAGCATCAAAAGCCTTGTGTCAAGTATACTCAAGCAGAATCTTGCTGGTTAAAAGGGGAAAACAATAATGTATTTTGCCTTATGCATTTGTAAAATATTGGGAAAGTGGCTGCCTACCACAACAGAACATGGAATATAGGTTCATACTGGTTTTTGTACTTCAGCTAACAAAATGCACTGCAAAATGGGTACATAAAGATAATTTATTATTCAATGACATTGACATCTATTTTTCATCAGCAGAAGTAGAGGTGTTCATAACAGATATATAGTGTAGTAAATCCACAGGATTATTTATCTGATTATTTTACATTTTTATACACAGAGTGGTATTCTGTACCGCTCTGAAGAAGCTTATTCTTCTAGTGTTATTAGAGTGTTGCAAGCTATCACTCAGTCATACTTGTTTCTGTGGCAAGAAATAATTTAACTGCATGTTAAGGAAAAGGCAGATTGTAAATGGCATTCAATTTCCCTGTAGTAATTAGGAAAATAAACAAGAGAGTTTGCTGGTTCATAAACATTTTTTTTTGCTTGTCTTCTACTACCTATGTTTGATTAGTCAAAGTCTATATGCTTTGAGTTTTCCTGTGCTTTAGGTTTTATATTCCTTCATATCTACATATACCATCTTCCTATCATGAGCGATGCTGTCAATGTAAGATGAAAAGGCAGCATGGTTGCAGGATGGGACAGAGTTCTGTGTCTGACTATGTCTCCTTTGAGTATGTCAAGTCTGGGTCCACCACCACCTCGCCCAAGCTTACACTCTGAATGAATGTTTTATGTGACAGCAGTTAGTAACTCATCTGTCAGAAGGGAGATAATACTTCACTGCCTTCAGATATTTTCTCAGACATTGCTGTGATAAATGAGCATTAGTGTAAAGCTTCCCAGTATAATAAATATCAAAATACCATGCACATTCACACTGCCTCCCTGAATGCCTAACTATCACAAAAATTAGCAGCTCCAACAGGAGAGAATGAAATTGAATCTATATTCTGATAGCCAGTGAGTTCATTTGCAAAGTAGGAGCTCCACATTCAGTTCCTTACTTCAATAGATATTTAGCTATTCATGCTAAGTGGAGCACAAACCCTTTCCCATAGTATCCAGCACTGTAGTGGTCAGAAGCCCTACTTAGGTTCAAGCACACTGGGATTCAAGCCTGGTTTTTTTGGATCATGCAGAGAACAGGCTGGCTCTTGCTGGGCACCATGACACTGAGGTTTGGACCATTCTGGTCTGTAATTCCATGTGTAGCAGGGGAAACCTTTCATGCCAAGGCAGATCTCATGAAAAACTTAGGTTTCTATGGATCAGTTTTCCAACAGAAAACATTTCAGTGAGAAAACGTCCAAGTGTCACTACTCCTAATTTAATAAGTAATGGCTACAATCACAAAGGAGACCATTTCATATTTATGTAAGACATGCCTTGGGTTTTAAAAATCCTGTACTGAATTCTGTACTCATATGTTAAACTGAGATGACTTTTCGTCTTTGAGGATTCATTTTTTGTGTTTTAATTCTTATTCTTGCTGGAATTCACATCTCAGATTCCAGAGCTATGCTCAGCTTTTACTTACATAAAACATCTTTGAAAGCTGATTCCCTTCCTTCCCCACACATTTTCACTTCTAAATCATTCCTAACATTAGAATGCTTCTAGAGAAAACCTGGTGGATTGATGCTTCCCCCCCCCCCCCCACCTTAAATTAAAGGTTTGCAATTGACTTTATTCGTTTCTGGACTCAGTGACAAATGGAAGGCTGTTACACATTGGCAGCAGACCTGCCTGCTTTGGCTTACTGATGAATTTCAACCTAAAGTTTGCAGTGATGCATGAAGGGCTAATCCAGTGGCCTCTGAAGGGAAAAGGGATTCTGTATTCAATTCAGTGCCTGGCCTTTTGTAGTGCAGTAAAAAACTTTGTGCCTGGTTCTCAGAAGAAAATATGTTTTAAAATTCTTTTAAGACCTTTTTTTTCATCTTTGCATGGAATTAGATGGAGGTTGGTTAGGTTAGATTGGTTAGCTGTGTGCTAGGAAGCTCCAGCTTCAGTGGAGGGTTTATGGGCTTCAACAAGTTATTCATGCTTAAAGACAAAATGAACTTCAGCTCTTTGCTCATTCCAGACACAGCGGATATTTGGTCGTTCCCTTCTGTTTGCCAAGAAGATTTTTCTTCCTAATGCTCTTCCCAATTAAAATACTAAAACACAAAAGCAGTGTGATGCAAAACCAACCACCTTTGGAGCTTCTCCTCAGACTTCACTTTCAGCATTCGAGACTCTATTCTCAGACACTACCAGTCACTGTTGTCCCAATGGCTTCATTTTGCTGATTTGCTCTAAATGAAAACTTCAGATAAGTTTGGTTCAGTAAAAGAGCATGCATTTTGAGTTTTGTCATTCTTGATTATTTTCACAGTCTAGTGTTACATTCAAATGTTTTTGATTGAGAAATAAAATTTGCTTGAATCATGATTTTGTTCCAGCAATGTGCTTTCCGTTGAGGCCAGATTACTGGGGTAATCTGTCAGTTTTCCTTCTCTTAATATTCTTTTCAAGTCCCTGTAAAGACGACTAGATTTTTAATTACTTTTCCTCACTATAAAACTGTACACCATGAAGCTTTTTATTTGTAATTTAGTTTAATTGAGTAATTTGGTGTAATTTAATTTAATTTTAGTTTGGTTTATCATAATAAACATATACTATTGCACAGAAGAGGTTTTACTTAAATTCTTTTTATCCAGAGAAAACACCTGTGTCACTGCAGAGAAAGCAAAAATTGTGTGCAGGATGGTGAAGAAAAGTTTCATTGTGTCTGTCTCTCAATTTTGAAAAAAAAAAAAGCTTTTGGGGAGCCATAGGAATGACAATGTATGTCTAATATGGACTTGAAATTTTGGAGGCACTAAGAAGTTAATTTCTAAGCCTTTGTGATATATTTTCCTTTTAAAATCTTAAACTGAGAAACCATTGGAGCCCCTTGTGGTGGAGCGATAATAAATTTGGCCAACTGACATAATTAAACCTTGTTTTATTTTGTGTTTGGAAAATGAAAAGCATGTGTCTGAAGGGGACACATCCCAGGGACAAGGGCTGCCTGCAGCGGGTGCACGTGGCACTCAGCACAGTACCGTAGCTGGGATTCGCATGCCCAATGTCAGATACAGAATATGTGGCCATTTTTGGCTTTTTGTCATATCCCATTTTTTTCATCTTATTGGAAAGTCCTTAGCCTCATCTTTATTTTCTTGCTGTTGCAGACTTAATCATGGGCATTATTAACAGTGATTGTTTCTATGCCTTTCCCAGCGGGAAGTAAACAGGACAGCATTCGTCAACTGCTGTTAGACGCTCGTGTTCGCTAAACACCTAACAAAAAGGACTGCGACTGGGGTTTGCAACTACTGGTTTACCTGGGTTGGTAACAGTGGGAAGCAAGAGAAGATGCTTCAGATAATTAATAGGAAATGTGAATGAGGAGGCTTCACTTTTTTTCTGAATTTAGGTGTCTACCTGCAGCTTAAGAAACAGGCTTTACCCAGTTTGACTTGCTTGAACATGCTGCTTTTGATATATTAGAGAACCACACAGAGGAGCAAGAGAGCTTGGCTTACCCTTCATATGAACTCATCCCAGCCAGTGCAGCTGTGCAGTATTTTAGGGGGTTTTCTCTCTCTTTTGGGTTGTGTGTGGAGAAACAGGAGTACGTTCAATTCTTTCCCTCAAATGGCTGAGCCAACATGTCCTGGTTTTATGTCAACAGCCTCTGTCCAGATGACTGATGGCTGTAATGGATAATGCTGCTGTACTCATTCAATTCCATTTCTTTTGCACTGGAAGGCTTTGACTTGATATATTTTATATATTCTTTCCATAGTGGATCTGAAAGCATTGTGGCTATTTGCCCCCATTTCTTAGGGCTGAGAGGGAATTTGTGGAAGGAGTATAGGGATAAATGGTAGTGCTTTTTATTGCTTTTCATTGAGTCATTTTAAACCTTATGGATGGAAAGCTGCAGGCAAAGAATGTGTCCAGTGTAGTGAATTATTTGTTTTATAGAATAGGGAATGAATGTGCAGAACAGTATAGCTTAATCCTCCTTTATATCAGGGGATTTCTTCTGAGATACTTTTTGGTAGAACAATGCTGCTTTTTTTTTTATTTCTACTCATTTCTTTGGAAGAAACCACTTACTGCTCTCCCATGAATCATATTTGAGGGAAACAGGCCTGAAATAATAAAATGATTTGTGCCTGGCTGGTGAGATCAGAAGCTTTTCTGACACTGAGGGTGAGATATATTTCATGTTTGATGTCTGTACTTCAGACAATCATGGTCTTTCTTTTAATAGTGGAGGGAAAGAGATACTTACAAGGTGGTATCCTGCCCGCTTCATGTATCTACTTTAGATAAGGTGAGAAGAGTTGGCGAGGCTGGACTCCACTGGTTGGGAAGTGGCTAGGAGGAGGTATGCTTCGGTCAGATGAGTCCCACCCTCAGAGGGGAGAATGAGTTTAACTTTGGGGTTTCAGTCTTTTGGGGATGGTGTTGATCAAGACCAAGGGACCTTTCAAGATAAAGCTTTTTGCACAAAGACGCTTCTTTTTCTGACATTACAGAAAGTGTGACTTGAATCATTGGAATTCCAAGGGGATGAAAGAGAGGAGATGATGGCTGTTGTTCAGTAGTTTTTGTAAAGGGTAAAATGCATTGCTAAGAGATGTGTTTTCACCTTCAGAAAGATTATTAAAAACACTGAAGGGTATAAGATATTAATTAAAAACTGTAAAGGGCAGCCTGGCCTTTCCACTGAAATAACTGGTAAAGCTGCTCAATAATTATGTAAGTGGCTGTTTGTACAGAGGATATCTTAAGAATTTGTGGTGGCTGAGGAGATGGTACGTACTCAAGGCAAGTGCCATTTTGAAGTAAAATTGGGTTTGGTTGACAGAGATTTAGGTCTGTCTCCTGACTGCATATATAATACAGATATTTTAGCACTGGTTTTTGCTCTAATTTGTGGGCAACAGCATCCATTTTTTCTGGAACAGTAAATGCGAGTAGAGTAACAGCCATGATTAAAAAGAGAAAAGCTTTAAAATCTAGTCTTCCTTCATTTTCTGATAAACATTAGAATTTAGGTTAAGATAAAATGTGTAGTTAAAAATATCCAGATTAATTGAAAAATTTTATTCTTATCTCTGACACTACTGAGTTTTTATTTTTGTAATGTTGGGGGAAGGTAATGTTTGTTTTTTATTATGCCAGTCCTTTCTAGAACCTGGCAGTTTGCAAGTTTACACTTCCTCAGATTTGGTGGAATATGACAATTCATTTCCTCCTAATGTGTGGAAACTTTGGAGGAAAGCAAAAAATATCAGAGAAAAACAGACTTAATATTGTAAATGAATATATAAAAAATTAAAACATGAATAATTAACTAATGGAAGAACTTCATGTCTGAGCATTGAGACAAAATGCAGGATTTTTGCTTGGCTACATCTGTAGTGCTATAGAAAATCTGATCTTTAGTGTTTCACAGTCTTACAAAACACTGAGGACAAGCGTTTTTGAGAGAATCATACCAGCTTTCAAATATAGCACCGGCCATACGGTGAAAACTTTATCAGTGTGGTAGCAGCTTCGCTCATCAGGGTTTGCATTAACCCACCCTTATACTGAGTTTCACTACTTTGGCTGCAGCAGAATTCAGTAATACCAAGAGGCAAAAAAGAGTTTGTGAGTTGAACGTTTGAAGGAAATAGAAGGAAAGGAAAGACCCTGCCAGGAGGTTAATTTTCTAGAAATGAATTTTGGCAGTGTCACACCTTTGATTTGTGGTTTTTCTGGCAGCTTTACCAGCTCTCCTGCCTACAAGGAGGACAGTATTTGCCTTTGCATGGGTCACTGAGCTCCAGAACTTTTTCTGCTCCTGCTGACTCTCATCTATCACCAGGGATGCTTCTAACAGTGCATCCTATAGTGAAGAAATTCTCATCAAATAATTTTAGATCCAGTCCCTTCATGCCACAAAACATTTCAGGGCTGCCCTTTGTAACTCCTCCATCGCTTTCAGCCAGCCGGAATTTTTTGTGAGTGCTGGAGACATACGGCACTCGCAACCTTGGTTAGAAACCAAGGACTTCTGAAGCCTTCTCTGGCTTCTGCGTTTACAGGGGAACACCAAAACTTATAGCTTTCACTTTTGGACTGATCTATGCCTGTGATGATAGGGTATAACTGGGTATTCATACCACCCTACCTAAATAAATGCTGTACCCAGACAGAGTCACAGATTCTCTGTGTAATCAGTGTAGAGTAAGGAAGTCTTTTAGGGAAGAGCAGCAATCTAAATTATGTGCCCAATGTTGGTCAATATGAGTGGCTCTTCAACTCCTGGATGCCACGATCTTGTTCCCAGGCACCATCCTGTTGTTCAGCCTCTAGTAAATGATCCAGGTGGTAGCTGCTACTGGGGAGTGTCTCAGCTGGCCAAACATGCTTACATGTGGTACTTTTTAATAGGATCAATGACCAAAATTCAGCAGCAATTGTTCCCTCCGGTCATGGTGGGGAGCCAAGAATAGAAGGTGAAATGGGACCAAAGGCAGTGTTGATTGCTTGTGTTTACCATTCACGTTCTCTCATGCAGTGTATCCTGGGGAAAGGTCTGTCCTGCAGCACAATGGGTCTAGAGACACAGCCCACCCTCCTGACCCTGCGTGCTGAATACCAGTGTGCTGGTGTACTTAAGAATTATAAGGCACATACTTCAGGAAGCCCATGAGCTTTGAGGGTTGCTTTGCAAGCAGCAGAACAGAATGATGACCTTTTTCAGGTCTGGCTAGTTTGTACATGTCAACAGCTGGGATTCAGTGTCACCTCCAAGGCTATGGGACAGTACAGCACCACCGATACCTGTATGCTCTAACCCTGGTGTTGGAGCTGCTCTTGAACTGCTTGCATAAAGCTCTATGGTGATCACTCCTGCCAGACTTCCATTCTTGGCAATGGCAACAGCTTACACACTGTACATCCTTCTTCATGCTGTAACAGAATTATGTTTTGATGCATAAGCTTGTCAATAAATGCTCATCTTTTGGGGGCAAGCGCAATCTTACACCACTATGGCATTTCAAAATCTGTTCTTTTTATTTTTAATGGACACAAGTGATGTAGCTAATGGTTGTTAAAGATGTACAGAGGAAAAACAATATAGTGTTTTAAGCAAAATGTGCTTTATATTAGGTGGCCATTCCTGACCTGGCATATTTATAGTATTTGCATTTCAGGCGCTTTTGCAAGAGGACTAATGACAATGAGGTGATAACTCATAATTAGATATATTAATTTTGGAAATAAATAAATGTTTTTAAAAGCACAAGGCTGAAACTGTCATTAACAATCTTAAACTTGTTTATCTGTGCATTTGCAAGAAACAAGTAACATTAATACTGTAGCTGTAATAAATTTGTATTTGGATGATAAAATGCTACTGCTCTGTGATAGTGATTTACATTCCGGGAGATCTTTTTCTGCTTGCAACTGTATGAAATGGTGTGTAATTAAACAACTGCCATTTCTCTCTAAATTTGGCTTCAGGTCAGTGAAGATATTCAAGAAGAATAATGTTTATTGTTGTGTTAAAGTTGATTTGGAAGTGAAATAAGATCGACTGAATTAATATTTTTCAGAATAGGAGAGTCTGCTTAAGATTTCATGCTGTTGAACTAATACACTTTGGAAATCCATTCAGCTTAACTTCCTTGAGCTTTCATAGGTAGACAAACCTGAGTTTGTTGAGTAGGGTGGAGTGAGAGAATATGTACGTGAAAGAACCATGTTAGAAATTTTGAGATTCTTCAAGAGGAGACCTAACATGCAATTTTAAAAATTAGTATTTTCTACTTTTTATCTAGGTTTTCTTAATATCTAGATGCAAATTTTGGCTGTAGTTAAAGCGTAGAGGTTTATTTTGTTTTGGGGAAGATTTCATTAACGCAAGATTCCTTTTAGACAGATGCAGGAATGCTATTTAAAATAATTGGTATATTATTTTTTTTTCTTATTTTAGTAGATGCACTTTATTTACATTTAATTTCTGTGAACACTTATTGTAATGAATTCATCCAAGTGGCTTCCACTAATCCAAACTAAACCTCATTGGAAGACTTCTTCTAGCTTGAATTTCTTAAAATGCTATTTTCTCTTGCAGATGCTTCCTTCTTCCACAGACATTTCACAAGCCAATGGACAGCCACAGGATCATGAGGCGTATGTCAAAGTGAATTGGATGACTGAGTCAACACCTGCAAGCTCTCAGCAAGAGGTGGATAGCACCCGCAGTCCTCACATCACTCTAAACACGTATTCTGGTTCGCCTATAAAATTAACAAGCCCAGAGAGGATCATAGCCTTGCATCGAGAACTAAGACAAAACCATCAAAAAAGTTACCAGGTCAGTAAAAATTTTCTCATAGTTTTTAATTTAGTACATATAGATATTTGAATGATTGCTTCTAGAGATGTGCAGTTGATTTTCAGTTTAACAAGCTGAGGATAACAAATGCTTAATGTTTTTCATTATGTGTTTTCTTCTCCATTGGTTAGGAATGGCTTGGGTCTTGTAAAAATAATTAAAAGGTTTTGTTTTCATCATGGTATACTCTCTGGTAAGACAATCTTTGAAAATTGTTGGTTGTTTAAAAAAAAAGTTTTGTTGATCTTGTCCTACCTTTTTTCCTCCAATTCCTTTTTTTTTTTCAGTGATCCAATTATTCCTATGCCCTGAAGCTCTTTATAGTAATTTCCATTAACTGCAGGAATCCTGTTAAGAACAGAGCTGATCAATTGCAATTGCATTTGTGACAGTCTGCTACTAAACTAAACATGCAGGAGATTTCACCCTCTCTGAGACAACAGAAGCTCTCCATAATTGTACAGAAGCAAAATTCAAGTATGCAATTACTGGAGCCAGTTAGCTAGGCTAGTTACAAATAATATTCTACTGAATTTCCTTTATAATCTGGGATTAAAAGAAATGTAATAAAACAAATAAAAGCATAGTTTCTGCTTTTGGAAGATACTGAAATGTCCTTTTAGTTAAGAAATTTATTGTACAATGAAATGGTGACTCAGAATTCCAATAACATGTAAAACCCTGAAGTTATTTAGTCCAGGGGATATATGTGACAATTCATATCCAGTTTCCTGATCATTTTCTTTATCACAGTCACAAATAAAAGAATCAATGAAAATATTGTCATAAAAGAAAATTATTACGGAGAGCAGAATGCTAGTAGTTCTTGACTGACCCGATCTTTGTAAATGCAGGGATTTTCTTTTTGTATACATCATGTGAGCTTTAATGAAATCCCAACAAGAGCATGAGACAGACCAACTGTACAATTATATGGGAAGCTACAGCTGAAATCAGCCACAACGCATAGAGTTGTGGACATCCAAGGTTGTTCTCATTTCTTCTTTCTTCCTCAGATACCTTCAGTTGTCTCCCCCAGCTCAAATCTGAAGGCTGACTGCAACCTGCCTGTGATCCACAAGGAAGCCCCTTGGCCTCTGCTGTCAAGGATGAAGGATGCACTGGCGCCTACAGAGCATAATGTTTTCTGGGCCACGAAGGGGAAGGATCGGTTGTTGAAATGTGATGATGTATTTTGGGGTCAAATAGGAAATCAGCATGCAGGTGCTATTCCCCAGGGAATGAAACAGAAAAATGCCATTATGAATAAGGCATGGCTCTCTAGAGAAAAAACAGATGGCTCAACCTCAGCTACCACAGCAAAAAGCTATTTGTCAGACGTGTTGTCAGCAAGTAATAAAGGTCGAAATCCTGTGGGGAGAAATCAGCTGCACAGGAAAGAATAAAACCCGCAGAAAATAAAACAAGGTAAATCATCTTAGCAATGTGATTCTCCCATTGTTACAAAAGTACTAATAATTTTTTAAAACAAAGATATTTTACTAGTTAGCATGGCCAGCAACTAGTTTGAGATGACTGGAAGATTTACACGAAAAAGAGCTGTAATGCTTTTTATGATCAAAATTTCATAGAACATTTGAGGTCACTGAAACCTATGGATTTTTCAGTAGCCAGGCTGCCTCCCCATTTTCTTTTCATCTCTTGTTTATGATTTGCTTTTCTTTTAAGTGAGACTGTGAAATGACCTATTAAATCACTTTAACTTTTATGTATAACCCATTTCTTCAGTGTACAGTGGCAAGTTCTGAAAGAACACCTGGCTTGCATGACTTTCCTCTGGAACTTAAGGAAGTGTCATGGACTTCCCAGAAACATATTTTACAGAAATTTTGGAGTAGTTTTGATGTTAGTGTTTTGTTAGTGTCTTGGGATTTTGGGGGTGGGAGGAAGTGTTCAGGCTTTGGGGAGTTTTGGGCTTAGGTCTTTTTTTTCTTTTGTTATCCTGCTGACCTACAGCAGGGTACTCAGGTAGGTGGTGGTATCTGTAAAATAGCATCCTTCAGTTGTTACTTTTAAGCTCCTTATTCACATTGCAGCTTAACTTGAGTCATTTTACTGGACATGTTCCTGACCACATTCTTCAGGTGACTGCTTGGTCATCATGAGTACATAAGGGCTGAGTTCAAGGGGTGGATAATACAGGCTGCACCCTGTGCTGCCAAACCCCGACACCTACAACAGGGAGAAGTGAATGCAGTGCCAGGCCACCTGTGCTAGCACAGCTGTGACAGCGCTTCCTTGTAGTGTGGCTCAGAAATAGATGTGGTCTGGACTGCACGAACCTTTGATGCATCCTGGGTTTGGGAGGGTGGAGGGAAGAATGTGTCTATGCAGGTGCATATGTGCACTGATGCCAGTAGACTCTGGGAAGTTTAACTGAGCATAGTTAAACATCCCTAAACACTGAAGTGTCATACTGGGACCCCACCAGAGTTCATACTTTTGGAAAACCCCCATTATTCAAATCTCCCAGCTGTCTTTATTTTTATTAGAAAGGGCATTTTTAACACACTGTTATGTGGCACTGTTCCTGGGCTCATCCTCTGCCTCCATTGATTACCCAGTTGATTCATAGTGTGTTACTACTTTGTTTGATGCTGCTTTTCAGGAGCCAGAAACAAAATGGTTTTGAAGAAATCTTAATGCACACAACTCACACTTTATTGTGGGAAACCCATCTTGATTTGCTCAGTAAGGTAGCGGTGCAATTGCTTACAGCAGCAACTGAATTGGTCTTCATCCAACATACCTTTAGAAAATACACACTAGGTGCCCAGGGAAACAGCCCCTAAGCAGAGGAGACACCAGTGAGGTTCTAAAATCTGGCCTTCTGCTCTCATGTGTCTTTCTCTTCTTCCTAATGCCTGACCAGCACTTCTGAAGACAGATACACCTGATACCCAGCCACCAGCTGCCTTGTTAAATATTAAGATACTTTTATGTGGAAAAACACTTGTAAATATTTCACATGGTAACTTTTATATTGATGAAATGATGCTTTAAGAATTAGCACTTATGAGAACTAGCTTTTGCGCTTTATCTTGCTGACAGTAAAATACAGGGCCTGGTAGTTCAGGCTGGAGATCAGATTGTAATGCACAAAGTGTGCTAATAGTAAGGGTATTAATAATAATTCTCAGTGATTATAAGATAGTCTTTGTTATCCTAGTGTAGCTATCTACTTTGTGATTGGGACCATAGTAACTTATCATGAAAGTAAGTATGTCTCAGTCCAGTCCTTTTCTATCAAAGACCAGGGTGGTTCATTTTAAACTTCAGACTTCATTTTAAGCTAATTAGGTTACTTGGCCCCATTCTTCCTCCTGCTGGAATTAGTAATTTCCTGAAAAAGGGCTACAGACACACACAGGTGCAGACGGGGGAGCAGGCACTTGCAAGTATATTACCTGCATGGAAGCACTGTGATGCAAAATAGAGTGAAGCAATTCCTCAGGCAAATGGATTCTGTGCTGACACTTTGTAGCTTTGCTTCACAAGTCACAAATTTCAGTTAAAATTCTGTAGCCCCTTGTGTTTTAAATTTTTTGAGACATCCATTCTTCCTACCACAAAGCATCATTTAAATATGTGCAGATACCACAGTTGTCATTTGGGCAGTTGTTTCAGCTGCTTTTAATTTCTTTTAAGTTAAAATGCAAGAGTTTAGATACTATGGTGAAGGAATGCTAATAATTTAACAGCAAAGTTTGGAGTACTGCATGCAACAGCATTAGAAAAGGTGGGTCAGCTAAAGGTTTTCTTTTTTACACCTTTATACCTCCTCCATTTTTTCCCACTACTGAATGGGCAAATGAGAAGCAATAGTCGGATTATGCCAAATAATTATGCGCTAATTGATGTACAAGAAGACTAGATGATGCATTGCACCATCAAACAAGGTCCTTCAAATTCTTTAAATACAGTCATTTATAGAAACCAGCTCCAAAACATACAGTGGCAGGCCAGATGGTGTGTGTAGTGGTGCCTTGCCAAGCTGAGGTCCTTTGGGAGTCTGAACTTGCTGCATGACTCATTCAGAATAATTAATATTGCCCCTTATTCTGTAAATTATTTGGGGTTTTTTGAAATTAAGGGTGATCACTAGCAGTGTGCTTACGGAACATATCTGAAGAGTTGATTTGGTTTGGCTCATCTGTGATCTGCAGTTTGTCATCCATGGACCCACCTGAGCCAAATGGCATTATCTGTGCTTGACTGGATGATCAGGACACTTGGAAGGCAGCTGGACAACAGTATGCTTCCTACTGTCAGAGGCTCACTGAGCCTGCTTCCCATTCAGGCTCTTCCACTTACAAAGAACTTGTTTGAAACAGCACAGAAAACTATTTGCTAGGGTCAATAGTTCACATCAAATGAGTGTTTATTTACATATTCAGGCAATATTTGCATAGTTCTTTTTCTCTAGACTCGAAGTCCCTGGTACTAAAGTCAAAATATTTCATTTTAGCAGCAAAGTAATCTCTTTTCTCTCTAGTTTTAACAGAAGTATTATTTAGAAATATAAATGCAATACATGGAAGTAGTAACCTGAAATGGTGCATAGTGCTTTTTAAAGGCTGTGTGAAAGATATACTTTAAAAGGAAACTCTCGGTGTACCAGAGGATACAAATGCACTGTAGAGTATTTTGTCCCCCCTTTGAGGGCGGAACTGGAATTTGAAAATCAAAAACCACTGGCAGGAATAGCCATTCTGCTATGACCAGTGTAAAAAACAGACCAAACTGAACCAAACCAAACCAAACAAACAAACAAAAAAAAAAAAAGGGGATAAAATCCATCACTTTCTTCCAACACTGAAGAAAATTTGACTATATTCTCAGCAGGTCAGGTAGCTGGTAGTGTTGACTTAAGTCCATCTTTCTTGCAATAGCTTTTTCTTGGGAAAAAAAGAGAAAACAAAAGGCTAGAACAGAAAATGGAATATTTCAGAAACCTTGGCCTATTACATTTAGTGAGGAATATTGTCTTTCCCTGGTCTGTAGCTCTGGTCCTATCTGTCAGGATAAAGGTGAACCACAGAATAATGTGTTCGTTTACATATAAATTGTATAAAATATTTTTGTGCATATATATATATATATGCATAATTGCATGGGGATTGACATAAATAAAGGTAGTATAAAATAATAGGGAGAAGTCACTTTCTGCAGACCTTTCTCTCTTTTTTCATTTCTTTCTTTTTTCCTCTCTCCTTTGGGATTTGCCAATAGAAGTAGGGACATCAGAAGAGACTGGGGGGTTTTTATTATTATTTTAAAGACTGAATTTAAACCTTAAGAGGAAACGATGACTGGCAGTGGGAATTCTGGTTGTACCTTGACTCCACTGCAGGTTGAAATCCAGGTATGTATCAGTCTCTCTTCCCTTTCCCAAATACACTAGTTTCCATGGGAAGGAAACTCATGTGCTCCACCTGTCAGCCCAAGTGTGGGTGACGGAGGACCAGGCCAATGAGGGACACTTGCCCTGTAGCATTTTAGCTCCCTATTGTCTTTTTTGCTGCTGAAAGAGGGGAATAAAAAAGATCAGTGGTTGTATAAAATATTCTCAGTACGTTTGTCTTGCTTTTATATGCATAAGCTATTGAACTTTTACTGGGTGGGAGTTAGGCATCACTAGGGAAGATGCCAAGCTCCGACAGTGGAAGTTAGACTGACTTGCACCCTTGTTAAATATCTCTTGAACTGTATCCAATGTGGTATTTCATGCAATATAACCTATCTGCCTTTGGAAACTTAAATTTAGCATAGCAAGTTCTTGAGAGAAAAAGGTATGACTTGTGGAGTAAGCAGCTCTTAAAAAGAAGAGGGAAAAAAAAAGGAAAAAAATAGCTAGAGGTTCTTATTACAGATGATGGGTCAGGTTCACCAGGGTGCCACAGCAGCTCAGTTTCAGTCTGGTGATCCAGAGCAGCTGTAAGCCTGGCTTCTCAGGCACTGAAACTGTGTTTATGTTCAAGCCATTAGTGAATCATGACAAACATCTAAGGATGGAGAGAGAGTTCTTTTTTTGGTGGGTTACTGGGAACATTTATTCAACAATTACTCAGAAATTTAGATTTTATCTGTTCTTCCTAGTCCCTGCAGTTTTGGTCACGGTGTGAGAACAGGGAGCAGAGTAAAGGCGAATTTTAGTAAAAGATTCCATGAAGTTTGCTTGGGTTGGGCTTGTATTAATTGCATTTGGACAAGAGCGAGAAGCTTTGAAGTGCTGTGGCCTCTCAGCATATGGCTGTCTGGCAAAGCCTTCTTTAAGTGGGAAGCTCCTGGAGCACATTGTCGATTTTTGTAACGTGGCTCCAAGGCTGAAAGTCACAAGCGATTCTTTCTCACTCTTAGTGAAAGCTGCAGCTAGAAAAGGAGGACGTAGCTGTCTTTTGTTGCCCTCCCTTGCCCCCACCATCTGCTGGCTGCTGCCTCCATGCTTTCCCATCTGTGGGCGGGGAACTCTGTCTCTCAGCAGCCACATCTTTGTTTCCAGCTGGCTGCAGACGATCCTTTCTGGTGAGTGGGCTTTAAAAACCTAGGGGTGAGGCTGCCTAGCTGGAGGGTACCACTAGTGTGTGACTGTTTGCACAGGGAACTTTGCCTGGGGGGCATGAGGCTGTTCTTGTCTCTCAGAGGAGCCTATTTGTAGAAGAAACTGAAGTCCATCATGTGGCTGCTCTGCAATAGTGAGAGGCTGGGGCCCACTTGCCTCTGCCTCTCTTACAATTTTTGTGCCTTTTCCATGCTGAATATGATCACTAAGATTATGTGGCTTCTGAATGAACAGTTAATTAGGGATCTTCTGTGGATGGTAGATCCTTTGCAAATATCAGTTTATGGATGAGCAGACAGGTTGTCTGAGGTACATGAGCTGGGCAGAAATAAATAACAAATCTACTTTATATGACTCCTATATGATCTGGATACCTCATCATTTTGCAAGGCAGAAGTATACTGTCTGTATCCAATAGCTGGTAAGAAGTGTAGAGAAGCCAAGGTCTGACTAAAGAGCTTTAATTAAAAGCACACTGAGCATTATCAACACTAAATTAAGACACGGTCTCATGGAGGACTATTCCTAATTCTGATCTGGGAGGTAGGGGTCTTGGTCATGTATTTTTTTGTGATGGCTGCAGAGGTTTTCATCCCCTAACTTACCTCTCGTAGCTCATCATGGCCCCATTGCCTCCTCTCCATGAAGAGAAATTGCCATCTCCTGACCAGAACAGTGTGGTTGCTCAAGTGATAAATCCCTGAAACCATTTCCGTCAAAATGAACCTGCTAAAGAGCAGATGACCACAGAAGGAGCTCTGCAAGGAGTTCTAGGGAAATAGTGGTGTGTAGCAGGTGGCTGGCTGTGAGTGAGTGTTGGAGAAGGTATTGTAGGCAGTAACCTCTTCAGGTTTTTGAAACCTAAGAAACGAAGCTGCAACTGGTGTGGACAAGTATCCCAGTGTGTTAGGTAGTCTGAATTGGGTTCAGAACAGAAAGTACCTTGTGTGATGATGCTTAGGAGAGCCAGAAAAAAATCACTGCTTATTATATTCGATATCTGCATCTTTCCCAGAACAGCACAGTCCTGTAGTCCCCCTTTTTGACATCTCTGTGAGACTGGGATTTGCACTGACTTTTCCACGTGGACAGACAATTGACTCAACATTTCCTGGTTCTTCTTGGGTGACACAACACCTTTACTAGGCTACAGAATTAAGGTCTTTATTGCTTACAGCTCAGCCAACACTGCAGACCTTCACAGCAGTCACTGTCAGATGTCTGTCTCCCAGGCAGGGAGTTTGTTGTCATGTGTTTAGGAACTAAGCTTAATTCATGCTCTAGGGAGTGGGATTCCGTGGAACATGTATAGGTCTGAGTTAGTCTCCTGAGGTCCCTGATAGTCATGAAGAGAAATCAGCTCTTGATCTACAGGACAGGATTCATCTCATCATCATGTACATCTAAAATAGGCAAGATGACCTGCACTCCAGAGGTGCCTTTTCAACTCACTGACTGTAAAGATAAGTGGAGGGGGACTGCCTCAATGTGAAGTCTACACTGCAGAAGAAAGGGAGTGTGATTCCCTCCCAAAGTACTTTAGTAGCAAATGTGACCAAGGTCATATGGGTCTTGGTTGTGGTGATCTGGTAGTGCCTAGCAGGACAAAGGCTTGAAATCTTCCTCCTGTGTCCCAGGTGACTGCTCTGGGCACTGGACTCGCCTTCTCATAAGAGATAATGGACATTAACACTTGGGAACCTCTCCTTTGTGTTGTTCTAGCTCTTTTTTGAACATTCTAGCTGAGGACTTTTCCTTTGTACTTATACCTTGGATTAAAGATATAGTTTTGTCTTAATTTAGTCACCAACTTTGTTGGATTCACTGTAAGATGTTTAGGTACCAGTTTATAAATATATTAAGTAGGAAATAAAATGTGTATGTAGATCTGAAGCCTTGTTGACCTGACAAATTCTCCTGAGACCCTGCCAGATCAGAGACAACATTCATCAAGTGAGGCATTGAGCGTATGCCAGGTCTAGTGCTAATACTCTGGAGCTTTTACATAAAAATAAACTGGACTCACTGTTCTTTATCTGTGAACTGTGAGCTCCTCTTGAGCTGTGTGTGCTTCCCCTTGATTAGTGAAAAATAGAACAATGCTGAAGAGAGGGCAACAACTTATAAAATAGTGTATTCATACACATGGATTCAGCCTGGGCTGGGGAGAGTTTTCTTCATTGGATTAGTACCTGCAGCACTGCCATTCTCCTGGGAAATCACATAAACTCAGGTGTTTCTTTCAGAGGGCTTCTGACGTCTTTTGTGTTCTTCTTAATTTCTGTGTCCAAAGTAAGGTGATATTAAAACAAACCCTTGTTCGTATGCTTCCTTGGGAGCTTTACATAGTGTAAAGGAGAGAAGTAGCTTCTGCTGCTCCTAAATTAAAAGCAATCGTTCAGATTCCTGCGAGTCTCCGGAAGATGACATGTCTGCTAAGAATGAACACTGCTCTTTGCACTGGCAAACTGGACACTGGGGAGAGAATAATGTGATTGTCAAGACTCATCTTTCAGTTTAATAAACCATTTTGAGAAGAAGGCTCTGCCTCAGTTTAATAATAGTCCTTAAAAAAATTTTCTAAATTCTAGCATGAAAAGAAACACCCCTTTCCTATTTTGAAATAAACCTAGTTTCTTCTGCAGTACTGGGGTACATTGTAAATTAAGGTTTTTATAGACAAATGAGATACAAAAAAGACAATAGCCTCAGCAGTATTAGTAAGAGTAATAACTTCTGTTGTGGATAAATCTGACCCTATTTGAATGTAAAAACTTTCATATTTTATTTCCTAGCCTAACTTTTCCCTCAGAAGACATTGTCTTGTCTGTAAGACTTATTTGAAATGTCACAATATATGTCCTACTATGATTTACCACTTTTGAGCTCTCGGTTGAGCAGAGGTCATAGCAGTATATTGTTTTGTGCATCTCAACTGGGTACTCTGGAAGCTTAACATCAGGGGCTCCTTCCTGCTCCAGAACAATTGTTTTGGGACTGATTACCAAGTCACAGTGTTGTACAGAGTGCCTGAATCTGCTTGCCAATCTCCATTCATTATCAGTGGAAGGAACTGCATTTCCATCTGCGTGCTTTACATTGGGACTCCTTCGCACAGGACTCTCCCCTCCCTTCTGTCCCTTGACAGAGCGTTTATGCTGCTCCCACAGTCAGTGCACCCGGTGTGTTTTCTCTTGGCAGGAAAGTATTTATATCCCCAGCCATTACAAAGGTGACACCCATGCATCGACACTCAAAGAGAATAAAACATTAGTCACAGGGACTTCAGGCCCTGGGAGCTGCACTGCTGCCTTCTGCACATTAAGCCGTGGGATCCTTGGTATTTTTGGATTGCTGCAGCTGAACTCAGTGTTATCTGTTAATGACCACACCAATAAAAAATCAACTTATAATTTATTGCCTAATTTATAGGCCCACCTGATAGACCTATGACACAAGTTGAACTCATGCTCAATGATTAATGTGAAATAAAAAGTAGTGTTACATGGTCTAGTTAGATTAGATGCTCTTCATCTAATCCTTTCACTGCTGTGGTGCTGTGTCACCAGCCACAGCTGTTAACAGTTTTATGTCCTCGTAAAAGACTGTACTTGTGCTGCTGTAGGTTTTCTGGTGAAAAGAAAATCATATTGTAACAAATTATATAGCCAGAGCTTATATAACTCAATAGCATAAGAGATAAAAATTCATAAATATAATCAGAATTTTATAAAAGGATGTGCTTAAACAAATATGATTTTTACCACATAAAATGTTATGGAGATTTTTCAAAGTCTTAAGAAGGCATGAGGTATCCAAATTTCATTGCCTTTCCTTTTCAGTTGGTAACTAACTCCTCTTTGAAAATGTCCCCCAAATTATAGAATTTGGTCATACGTGCCAGATATAATCATATAGGGCCAAAGATGAGGGGTTTTCGTTATTTTTAATTTGGTTTTTTTTTCAGCACTAATTTCCAAATGAAATATTTACCCGTAGGACAGTACAGATAAACGTAGCTGAAGAACCTCAAGGTGGTTTCACTGGGACTTGGCAACATTCACTTTGTAAAACCTGGCAAGTGACAGGACTGTTGAAAAGGCTTTTTGTCACCCTGGGCATCAGGAAGCAACTGCAGAGTTGACCTCTGCGCCACAAGGGCAGTGTAATCCTCAGTCACGTGTTGGCCTTAATGGGAATTAACAGATTCCAGAGATCTTAAATGAATATTCCCATTAGGAAGGACACTTTTCTTCTCCCCCATTTTGTGTGACAAGATCAATATCTCATCAGGGAAACCTTCAATACAGAACATTTTGACTGAGCATACAATAAATAATATTCTCTTAACTGCATTTGGGATATAGGAAAAAGACTTTTCCTATAACGAGTGAGAAGTAGAACAAAGATCATTTCGGAATAAAGTGTAGCTGTTTGATCCATTTGATAATTTCCATCTGGATGGCATTTGTTTCTCTCAGTAAAGGGAATGGGAGTTGCCTATTTCTAGGCAATCTGTTCAGTTTCTTTCACGGGAAAGGACAGTTTAGCTACTCCTTCCATATGGGCCCACATTATTACATTTAACAAACATGTTGTTCATCTTTCATTTTATTCAGACCCTCTAAGCAGTCTTAATTCCTTGGTGGGTTGGGGTGGGGATTGAATATCTTTTTTTTTCCCCTTCCCCTCTCTAGAAATCAGGGAAAGATCCATGATATTCTGTATAGAAAGGTGCTGGTTAATTTACTAAAACAAAAGAAACTTTGCTTGAGGGAGTGGAAAGCAAGATGGTGATGGGCCCAATGATGCTGAAGGAATACAGGTCTGCAAGTGTAGCTCCCCGCTATCATGGGATCCAGGTCATGCAATCTCTGTCACAAATTAAGCAAGCTCTATCTCAGGATTCCCCGTCTAGAACAGTAAATTATTCTGAACAATGAGTTGCTATAATCATAATGTTGTCTTGGCTAACCAAAGAGAGGTTTTTTTTCTCAGTACAATGAAGTGACACTGGTTAATGCTTCATTTTTGCCACTGCCCTGGGACTGGATCTTTTGTGTTTTTAGCAGTTTTTTCCTATTTGTGTCTTTTTGTCTGAGGCAGCCTGAGCCCTTTGACTGGCTTTCAGGAAGACCTGTGTATCAGAGGGGATACATCAGAACTGCTCCACTCTGACACCCTGGGTGAGCATCGAAGTGTGCGCTCTGCTCCCCTCACTGAGCACAGTCATTCCAACATGAATTCCTGTCACCCAAGTTGTCATGAGGTACCCAAGCGCAATAAGCACCTAGGCATTGGTGCTTTGTCCTTGGAATACTTTTACTTGGAAAGTGATTCTCTCCTCTGCATCATAATGTTTTTGGAAGCAGTAGCGTCTAAAACCTTTGAAAAAGTACTGAAATCTCTTCCCAATATCCCTGTGCATAAAAGCAGGAAGGAGCAGTAGGAATTGCTGCTTTGCTGGTTGTAATTTAAGAGGACAATCCTATTTTCTTTAGGAAGAAACAAGCATGGAATTTTTTTCCTTTGGCAAACCCATGTGATGTAGTCTTGCAGAAATGGAGTATCATGTGACTGCATGGAGCTAAGGAAAGGGGCAAAAATTAAGAAAAGGTTATGACTCAGTGCATGGTGTTTTAGGGCCACACCTCCTTCATCCTCTTCTTACTAGTAGACCCTAGATACTGCTTATTCTCTCTTTCTTGCTTTGGTGTGACTTGCTGGGCTCTTTCAGCGGTGAGTCTGAGTTTTGCTTTACAATGCCCACCATCCACAGTGGATGCTGCTGTCGTTGATGTGCCCAGGCAGCTCGACTGGAAGTTCACCCACAGAATGGTTCAGAGTTAAACAGCCTTTTGTTGCTGCCACTGATAATCATTTGCTCTATCAGCAAAAGTTGCAACCTCTACATCAGATCTATGAGAGCATGGACAGCTTCCAGATGAGCTAATTCAGCATCAGAGCTCTGATTTTAGCAGCAATTTCTCCTTAGCATTTTGCACCTGAAATTGTTATTAATTTTAATATTTATCAAACAGCTGTAAATTGAGACCTGTAGTATGCAAATAATTGCATGATCTAAAGTGTGAAGGATGATTATATTCCAGTTCCAGTGGAGGTTTACACTGATTCAGGTAAAGTTCAGTTAGGGCCTGGTTCTCAGAAGATTTCAGTGCCTTGGCAATCACATATTTCATCACTGATTTACAAACTTTGGATTTCAATGCCTAATTCTTATCCATTTTCCTTGCTGCTTGCTGGTTACGTTCAGACTGGACACAAGTAACCTGAGAGGTTGCAGGCTCTGACTGCTTCCATGATGGGTTTGAAGTGAGTCCAGGCCATAACACTCCCGTTTGGGGTGTGCAATCCAAAGCACAAGCACAATTCCTAACTTCCAGAAAAGACTTTTTTTCTTGTTTTGACCTTTAACAATCTGCATCAGTGAACAGAGCCATGACACAGACAGCTGGTAGGAAGGCGCTTGGCTCTTTCGCAGCCTGCATCTGATGCACCTCCCATGTGGGAAGGTGGGATCCCACCAGATCTCACCTGCCAGCTCCCCAAAATGAAGGTTTTTCCCGTATAGCAAAACCAGATCCTCTCTCTGCTGAGGAGTTCTGAGCTTCCCTGTGGCTGGAAATAAAGGATTTAGCCTTAATTCCAGATGGCTTGGCTGTCTGTCTCCTTCAGGAGTGCTCCTAAACTCTTGTAGTGACAGGAGGTGATGGAAAAGAGTCTGGTGAGGTTTCTGGTGACATGGGCTCTTGTTAGTCATGAAGTCCACAAGCCACAGTGGAATTATTAAGGATTCAGGCCTAGCAGGCTGAGTTGGCTAAAAGTATTTCTTTCATACTCAGTTTAAAGGAGATAAGGAGGGAGAGGAAAAAGACATAAGGGAAGAAACGGTGGAAAAAAGAATCCATCCAGGAGCAAAAGCAGAGGCTAATGGAAGAAGAAATGAAGTGGTTTGGGGGGAAAAGGCTAGAAGGAAAACAGGCAAATGTACGTAAGGCAGGACAAAGATTTCTACTTGAATCCCCGTCTCTCAGTTCTGACGATTGTGTTTTATAAATCTGTATATGTTCTTAATTCTTTAGCACATATTTAATTCTTCAGTAAGGCATAGTTAAAGCCAGAAACATTACAGTTTGTGGTGAGGATACGAACAGCTTCCTCCAGTGATGGAGGCTTTTTATGCTGCTAAATGACCCACATCAGAAACAAATAATGTAAGTACTGTAGTTGCTTCTCTTTCTCTATGTCAGTGTTTCCATGGAGCATTTTCAGTTTGTTGAAGGAGCAACACACCGTAATACCGGAAATATTCTGGATTGCCTTATGTGTGCGCTGCCTGTGTAGTGATTATGAAGGCAGAAAAAACATTTTTAATTAAATTTCTGGTGGGTGCATTTTAAGAAGCAAATATCATATGATGCATTAGGCTATTCTTTTAAAGAGAAAAAAAAAGGAAATATGTGGAGTCTCCTTTCATTTCCCAGAGTTTCAAGAACTCACGGTTAGGCCAGTTAATGCACACATTTTTCATGTGAAATTCAGCCTCGCCATGCTGGAGGCCTTTGTCCCTCCACAGCACGCAACCAGGATTACAAATCTTCAGGTGGATTGATGCAGATGTGGTAAATTAAATGAGACAGCAAAACGTGCTGTGTACCGAGGGCTGGGGGAGCACGTGTGCCCAGCTGTGTGGAGCCCAGGTGCTGAAGGGCTTCTTGGGGAGGGGAGAGGGAATGGGTCAAAATGAAGAAACAAGTGTTGTCTAGGCAGGAATTCCCATTCATTTTGTTTACTCACCTGGCTGTTGAGGAAAGCCCATGACAACATGTGTTTTCAGCTGACAGCCTTTTCATAAGATTAGCTGTGACAAATACAATACCTTGTTTCCCATGGAGAGAGCCAATGTTTGTTACTGCTGTGTCACTTCAGTTGCAGTTTTGAATTTTCTTCTCTTCCTCTGAAAGCAGCTTTAAATGAGACAGAAGAAATATCTGGTTAGTGATCATAAATTAAACAGCCAGCTGAGTTTTCCTTCCTTTGCCAGACCCCTTAGAGCTCTCTTTGTGCTCTTTAAGATTTTATCCAGAGAAATCATGGCTTTTTCAGTCCTGGTGGTGTGTGACAGTTGGATCTAGCTAATATCTATGCCTTTAATGAGTTAATAAAGTGGGCGGCTTCATTAAGAATTTATTTCATGCCTTGAAGCCTTTTCCAGACCTTTTTATTATGAGGCAACAGCAGCTGCTGCTGGCAAAAGGGGCTCTGCTGCTGCAGAGTCGTGGCAGCACAGGGGCTGTGCGAGCTGCGCCTGTGAGGTACTCCTACAGGTGCTGACGCTGTGGCGTGGGCATCCCTTGAGGAATAAAGTTACAGCATTCAAATTATTGATGCAGTAATGTTGGGAACAATTTCCTAAATCTGGCTCTAGTCTCTCTTGCAAAGTTACATCCTCATGTATTCTGCAAGCGCACACTAGAGCACAACCAGTGCAGGCAAATAGCCAAACTGTTAGGTTGTTTCTCATGCTGAGAGCATGGAAACTTGCTCGTGGGTAGACGGGTAGAAATTTGCTTGTGGCTAGAAAAGGAAGATCCATCACGAAATGGGCCAGCAGCTGAAAGCACATACCTTGGGGAAGAGAACAGGGCAGACTGATACTTTCCAGGGATTTAAATCAATTGCAGCTCAAGGACTTCCTGAAGCAGAGCCGATTCCTATTCGTTCAGTGAACCGTGATAGATTTTTCTTCTATTAGGTTGTCAAGTCTCTCTTCAAACCTGCATAAACTCTTTACATTCACAGTATACCATGCAAAGGAGGTCCACCGCTTAATTACACGTTAAGAACCACTGTGTTCTGAAACTGTTACCAGTTAGTGCATCCTGGCTCTTGTCCTTTCTGGTCTTCCTCTCCGCTTGGATGTACCTTTACCCAAGAATCAGTCCTCACTGTGGAGTGTAAGGTTTGCACAAGAATCTCTCTAGCAAACAGCAGCTTTGTTTACTGTTAGCTTTTGGACTCAAATCTCCAAAACTGTTTCAAGCCACACATAAAGTAAACATTTTTGAAAAGTCCTAAAGCCTTTCTTCTCCAAAATTGCAGGCTTTAGTGTAAGTGGCCACTTACTATTTTTAGGTTCCTTTTAAGTAAGAGAAAGTACTCACTGGGCCCATTCCAGGGTATTTTGCACTCTGGAAATCCTCAGCTTCACAAATTATTTTCTCTGGTTAATACAGACCAGGGGCAAAACAGGAAAAACAGGAAAAAAAGAATGAGACTCTCCTCTTGTCAAGCCTTTAAAGCTGTGGGATGCACAATTAACATCTTCATTATTCCTTTTCCTTTTTCAGTTGCTACCTGTTCTGAAAAAGCTTTTTAAGCCAAAGTCTTTATGGCTTTAAAACACATTTCTACCCAAAAATGCCCAAATACTCATTCTGCTGTTGAACATTAAGACAGACAGTGATCCTTTTTTGGTCAAAGCGTTGTTTTCCTCAGATGCCTGCCTTGAGAATTTAGCAGCTATTTTTTCAGATACTATCTTTATTTCCATGCTATACTATCACATCTGCTTCTTTTCATTTGCTCTTTTGTCTGTTAAACAAAAGTCCGCTTTTGTTACAGTAATTTTACTACCACATGGAAATTTTATTAGACAGCCTGTGCAATACAGAAGATAGTGACTGAGAAGAGTAACTGATAATGTTTTTCTAATCTCCAAAATATAGAATTAATAGGGAAATTCACAGTATTGATAAGGAAATGTTGATACTAAAAAGCTATGTCCCTGTTGAATCAAAGCATTTAAAACGTGCTGAAATTGCAATGTAACTTGAATGCTGTATTGGCCAGGGGTTAACAATTGGCTTAATGGTAAGAGCTCAGATGAAATGTTTTACTGAACTGAGGACACTGTTAAATTGACTTTCCTCACTAAAAAAGATGAAAGCTCCAGCACCTGCATTTATGCTATGTCAGTGATTTGAAAAGCTAATGAAAATAATATTCTTGCTGTATGGTGTTTTTTTTTTGTTTTGTCTCCAGGGATGACTTTACCAGTTGGTTTGGTCTACATTATTAAACAGTGGGGAGAGGCAGCCTGATGGCTAGTTCAGAGAGCTGATGAATTAGGATGTTGCAATATGACTTTCATTGCAGAATACAAGGTAGGTTCAATAGAAATGAATATTTAATGTTTTATCTCAAATGACATTAAATAAGTTTTATTTAATTTCGATGTTGCTTTTTTATATAGTTTCATTTATATATGAATGCTAATTCATATGTATGCTAATTTTTAGGAGTGTTGATTTTCAAATACAGCACATCGATCTTGAAACACTTAATAAAATCAATATAACCATTTCTGATGACAAACATAGATCTGACATTTTTTTGGACAATGGTCACTGACATATAATCTATTCTGTTGCCTTACCAAAAAAAAACCCAAACCAAAACCAGCAAACTAAGTACAAATATATGTCATCAGGATAGTTTTTAAATCAACTATTAAAATTGGTCTTAATAGAATTATTTTATTTTAAGCTGAAATAATAAGTTTAATTATATTTTCTATTCACATTAGAAGGCTAGATCTCTTGCTCTTCATTGCTTCTGGTCCAACACTTGTACTTGGCTTTTACACTGTTGCTGAGTCATCTGATTTGTTTCAGTTGTTTACCTGCCTCTCATGAACTGTGTGATGCTTTCTCTGATCATGTTCAAGATCCCCACGCTCTTAAACGTAGTTCTCCTTTCACCATGCATTTAAAATATAGCAGCTTTATCTTTTACTGAGGTACAGAGAGTTTAAGTCCAAGGTCATGCAAACCAGGGTATCGAAGTCGGTCTAAGTCCAAGGGCAGTGCATGAAGCACTGGATCTTCTTATGTCAGGAAGGGAGATTTGAGAAATGACGTTTTACCCAATACAAACAAATGTATTGAAAGCTGTTGTAATTTTAATGGGAAGTTGATTTATTAGTATTAAATAGATTTAATTATTGTGAAAGGTGCCAGACTGATTACCTGGGAGATGCAGGAATCCTATATTCATCAATAGATACAATAATTTACAATGATATAGCTATTGAAAACTTGTTCAGGCTTGAAAGAGATACGTTTCTACAAAAACGAGAGTTCATAGTCCGCACTTTGATGCTTTGGTTGCCTGAATGCTTGTATTACTATTAATGGAGGACACATGCTATTGGATTCATTATGGGAGTCTGAGTACTTCTATCCTACTGCTGCTCCACCTTCCCCTATCACAAATCAGAGACTTTCCTCGCTTTTACAGTAAGTCCAATGTTTCCTCTGTCTGCCCCATTATGCCCCTTCCCCATTTCACTCCCTCCAGAGACCCTACAACACTGGTAGCCATTTCTCATAGCTCCTGACAACTGGCTGGGCACTCGCTGCAGCTCACCTGGGTCTAGGTATGTGTGCATTTTAACCAGCACATATGTGCTGACTGATTCAGGATCGCTTGCCTCTTTTTTTATTAAGAACAATGAAAACCCTTTCCAACCAACTACTGAAAATATGTTCTATTATCAATATATGGATTTAGTACATTGTATTCTTTATAATACTTTGGTATAGATGCAATTTTAAAGGTACACAGGGTACTCTGCCACTATTATCTGTAGTTTGAAATTATGTACTCTTTGCAATTCTTCCACATCTTCCTATGCATAATTAATTTGAAATATATGTCTTTGCTGCCCTTTCTAGTTCTCTAAACATAGTCCCAATGAGTATAATGTCACTACTCCTAGTCATCCTGTCATTTGGATTTATGCATGTATTATCTGAAATGACTTATGAATATTCAGAGAGATGTTGTTTCCATCTTATCAGGGGCTCGATCCTGCCTTTTAAAGACAATAGTAGATCCATTTTCTTTAGTAAGAACAATTTCCATAATACAGTAACTTCTATGACTTGTGGTTTAAGAAATATGTCTGTATATACATACACATTTAGGAGCAGCTCTTCAGGCTCTTTAAATTGTTTGTATTTCATCATACTAAGACAGTAGTTGAAGAATTATTAGTGTCCCTCATTACTGTATGTTTGTATCTGGGTTTTTTGGTCAGTGTTTATACTGTGGCACTCAGAAGAATTTTTTTAAGCAGAAATTGTAGTTTCATGGCTGAAGCCCTTGCTCAGCATAATACTAAGAGCTGATTATTCAAGCAGTCCCCTCAAAATCCTTTGCTTCCTGAGGATTAAGTTGCACCTTGCTATGCAAAACTGAAATTGAATCCAAATGGCCCAAATTGAACTGAACAGACTGAAGGTGTAGACACTGACTTAAAAGAGAATTTGGATACATCTGCACAGCCCCAAGCAGCAGGGAGCTGGCAGGGACATGTGCCGCTTCATTTAGGCAGGAAATGCTGGGACAAGTCAGAGGCATTCCTATGGCTTTCGTTAACACAGGAGACCTAGCTGGCAGCTTCCTGTGAAAGCCTGGAAATGTACCTTTTGCTTGAAAATAGCATGAGATTTGCCTGAATGCTAAAGATGCTTAGTTGTTTAAGGATTTAAAGTCAGTTTCCTAAATATGCATGTGGGGAGGAGAGGGAGAAGAGTAGTGACTATAGGATTTGGCCTCATACAGTTAGCCTGGGCTTTAGATTTTCACAGAGGTATTACTGTCTCTGGTTGCCTTTCTGCCATCATTGGAGGGTGTGAATCTGAGGATGGGTTTGGAATCAGACATTAGAAATCTTTAATAGGACAATTTCTAGTCAGTTATGTGACTAGCACAGCTGTACTAGGGTCAGAGAGGCTTTTATCTTGCTCATCTGCAAGTCTGACAGAAAATCTACTTGCCATTTGAGTCCATCTAATCAAATCATTATAAAGTAGATACTATGAAGCATAAATCACCCTTTAATATCCACCTAAGACTTCAGGACCACCAAAGACAAATATTTATCCTATATTAAGTCATTTAAACGAGTTGTGTTTTTTACATCATCTTTTAACCTATTTTTCTTATGTGCCATGGTTTTACACAGATGAGGAATTGCGTAAGTCTGCCATGAGTTCAGCAAGTACCAAGGTAACCCAAGTCTTTGTTGAAAGATATTTATTCTATCCATATTTAATGTGGAAGAATCATTGAACTGCATGATTTGATAGAGATGGGTGTGCTGCTCCCTGAAAACCTCTAATGCTCTCATGCTTTCTCCACTCTTTAGAAGCAATATAAGAGAATAAACACCAAATACTGTGTTCCAGAAGAAAGGTGTGAAACAAGATAATAGGACTTGGTATTGCACATATATTTTCCTGGCAGTTTTTCTGAAACTCTCTTGGGGGCTCAGCAGTGTCTCTTAGCCAGTTGGTTGCTCAGGGGCTTATTGGCACCTTGAATTTGGTTCTCAGGACACGACATGTGATGTGCTTTCTTAGACACACTTTAACTTCTCCTGGGATTTGTGGTTCTTCTCCCAGTGAGCCCCTAGCAGACACCAAGTTAGTCTTCGTAAGCAGTGGGGTGAGACTAGGTCAGTTTGCTCTTGGTAGCATTACTCCTGGTTAGCCTTCTCCATGCTTGTTGTGGCTCTGAATATGAAGGCAGCTTCTGAGTCTGTTACAGCAGCTCTTTAATGGCATCATTCACATTTATTACTGTAAGGACACTGAGATTAGGTGCATTTCTCTGAGCTACTTAGAGTTCACCCTGAATATTATTCATAACAAATTCTGTGAAATCATCATGCATGCTGCTTTGCCTATATGTCCTTTTCCCAGGTGTCTTAATTGTCTGTAATTATTTGATTCAGTCTGTGATCTAAAATGCGTTAGCTCATTTGACTCTGTTTCTCATGTCAATGCCCTGCATCTGTCCTTAGAAATTCAGTAGCATACCTTCTCCCACTGCGGATACCGGTTCCTTTCTCTGTCTTCCTACCTATGCATCGACTGCATACGCAAATGATAGGGGTATGGTAAAAGAACATGGAAATGCCATAAGCCATATGGCCATATGACAAATTAGTTTATCTTGTCCCTTTGGCCCCTCTACCTGATCTCTGCTCCAGTGGGCTCTTCCAGCACTCTGTGCCACTGAGCTAGGAGCTGCCATTAAAAAATACAACAGGCAAGATCTTTTTCCTTCTATTTCTTGTGAAATTCTCAAGATACAAATTGCTCCTTTGCAAGTCCTGTGAAGGAGGTCAAGGGTATGTGGATAATTGTTAAAGTCCAGGATATTGTTGTATTCTGTCCCACAGGAAAGGGAGAACTTTTTTTCGGTGTGATTTAACACTTTCAGTTCCCTGAAAGCTTGAGATCATAGATTTGAAGCCATAATAACTTTTAGCATGAAAGAACTAATTTAATTTTTAAACAATTTTATGATCTTTTGTGAGCTTTTTACAGCACAAGTCCAGATGCCAAAACCTAGAGCAGTGAAGCCATGAAGTACTTTGCCAAAAATATATTTTAGAAATTTCTGAAGAATGACAAGTAGAGAATAAAGACTTTAAATGATAAGGATTTAAGATGACCTGCATTACTCACAAGTTGTCTGACACTCCTGTGTAACCTAAGTGTTTTAGAATAAAATAAAACTTGATGATATTTCTCCTCTGTATCTCATTTCAGGTACCCCATATTACATATGTGCATTACGTAGCACACAAAGTACTGTAATTTCTGCTTCTGCAGTCAGGTAAAACTCCTCCCAAGTCAAAGGTTTAGTACTTGTTTGCTAGCTTGGTCTAGTACTATATCAGAAAATGTCTGATGAGTAGTATTGCTAAAAAGGCTGTAGGAAACTAACTTATTTTGCAATTAATATTTCTTGTCTTTCCAGACTGTCTTAGAAAATTCATGCTCTTTGTGTGCATTTCAAATCAGAGTTCAAACTGCTGGTGTTTCTGGCTTGGTTTCTGAGAAGACGAGTGTCCAGTGCAGTTGTGCGAGGGGAGCCCTGTGATTTGAAGCTCAGCCTTGCTCTGAAAAGCAACGGCCTGTTGCCAGCTCTTGTAAGGTAGCAGTTGCACCCTTCGTGTGAAAGTGAATGCTGACATTTATCCACAGAGCACCTCTGTGCAAAACCATGCTATTGTCTTTGTTGCAAAAGCATCTTTAATTTAATATATGTATGTTCTAATAAGAAGACGCTTTTATGCCAAAGAACCCATAAAGGGTCCGTAGTTCATTAAGGTAATTCAGAGGAACTGCTAAGTGAGTGCTACTTTTTTTGTTTTTTAACTGACGCATCTGTTTATGATTCCTGGGTAAATATCACGTGTCTGGGTTAACAGAGTTTCAGTGTCTCATTAAAGGCAAGTTCCAAGTGGCAGCAGATGGAGTTGGAACTACAATTAATTGTAAGGAAAGTGTGAGCTGGGGGGTTTGGTTTCAGTTCTAAGAATCAAACCTCCTGCCCTGGTTAACACTGAGATATTTGGATTTGATACAGATTGATAAGGAGATTACCAGAGCAGGCAGGTAAATGCAACCTCAAATCACCTGACCGGGACCTGATTTGATTCACTGTAATATGGGAAAACTGTTAGTAAGGGCACAAAAGAGTATTCAGCGATGGCAAAGTTTGCTTTGAGAATTTAAGAAAATTAATATGTAAAGCCTTGTGGGTCAGAAATACAGGGAGTTCGAAGTTCGCAGGATCTTCTGGAGCTTTGTTAAGACAGTTATGATTTCTCTTACTGCAGGAAGTAAGAGGCAGACATTATGTCTTAGTGAAGAGTGGAGAAAAATACTGGCTAGGCAGAGAGTGTCTCTGGTAAAGAGATTTTAGTCAGGCCCTTCCATGGTAATCCAAATGTCTTTAAAAGTCAGGTTCCTGCAGTGCATGAAGGAAAACAGTGAGAAGATCAGATTTCCTCACCAAGAATGCCTGGTCTGTAAGATGTGAAATCTGAGTTTGACTTTGGGTTTTGCTGGAGGAACATTACATAGCACTGGCTACCCAGAGAAGTCCCCCTGACCCGAGCAATTCTGCATTATACACGTCCTAAAACAAAAAGAGAAATAACAAATGCCTGCTGTTACAAGCTCCTGCGTGTACAGGCTAACATCAGTAAGTAATGATAGTTGTTTAAATGTTTTTATTGATTCAGTTTTTTAAATGCTCTGTAGTGCTTTTGAAAAGCCACCAAGCCAGACTTTCAGCAGGGAGCTGTGGCAGGCCTCTTTAGTTTAAAAGAATATATATTATACTGTGACTTTTATATATGAATAGGTATTTAGGTCTAAAGGTGGGTTTGGGTTTTTTTTTAACCCAGATCAGAGTGACTAATGTTTAGGCATGAATATGCTTTGTAATGTTCCCTTCTTGCAGTCCTGTCTCCAGACATGAGATTCTCCAATTTATTGCTCCTGGACATGTTAACTCCCATGTTAAGTGTCCAGGGGAAGGCACAGGCTGCGCTGTACATCTCCACAGAAATTAAATCAGGCAGCCTGCTGGACTGCAAACACAACACAAATTTACTCATTTGAAAAACAATCTTGTTTGATTTTGGATTTTTTAATTTTTATTTTTACCTTTGAAATCAAAAAGTGAAACCTATTGATTTCACACAATTGCAGGCAATTGTAACTTAATTTTTCTGACAAATCTAACAAAATAGAAGGAGATAATCTTGATCCAGACAAATGTCTTCCTTGTTTATGCCATAAAGGCAAAATAATTTTACTCACCTAAATAAGAATGCGGTGATGCTTGGGTGTTTGTTCCCATACAAGACATTCTGCATGTTTGTTAGGTTTACATATATTTTTAATTAATGCTTGTAAAGCTTTAATTGAAATTCTTCACAAAAGGTTTTTAAAGTCTCTGATTATATCAAATAGCTTATTCAACAGATGCAGATTTAATATTTTTAAAGAATATTTTTAAGTTTAAGACTTTTTTTTTTTAACATAGCTATGCCAGATAAAACTGACAGCGTCTTGGCAAATACCATACCGCACTGTGTGAGAACATGGATAGAAAGCTAATGAAGAAGAAAACTAGTTGTCTTGGGTTAAAGCAAGAGTTCTGTGACTTCTGATCTGAAATACTCTTTTATTTCATAGATTTTATTAGAAATTACTGAATCACAGAGGCAAATTGATCCAACACATATTAGTGTTGTAGAGGTGGTCTCCAGAGGTGAAGAACTAATGTTCTGTACACTGTCCCCAGCTGGACACTTAAAGGCATGCTTGTGGTCATCTTTGCTCCAATCTCTTTTGCTGTTTTTTAGAGAGTTCTGGGGGAAGATGCAGAGTGAGCAATGTAAGAAAAATACAAGTAAAGTAACACTTCTCTTGGGCTGCAAGGGGCAGTCTGTCGGCTTTCTTGAGCTTCATGCTCAGCAAGAGATAGAAATTGTTATTTAAACTTTAGCTAAGGACTATATACTTACATTAATTATAACAATGTAGATTTTGCTTTTAACTAAGTAAATGGAATATTTTTCCGAACAAAACGCAACTTCCTTTTGTGAAGGTGCCTCCTTAAGTTGTATATTAATTTATGTGGCACCATTTATGCAGCACACTGTATACTAGTGATTCCTTCTTCCCAGACGACCTGACTGATTTTCAGAAGGAGTAACATGAGGAGTAATGTCTGCAGTGCCAAATTTACAAAGATACAGAGATAGGTGTGTAGCTGGTGTAAATCCCTAACTTGAATTCAGATTGAATGTGTTGGCCTGAGTGTTTGGTTTGCACTTTTGAAATGAATCTTCTGTTCATCCCCATTTTGCTGCACTATAAATAACATAGTGGAGTAGGCAAAATGGATTCTTTTCTAAGTGAATCTAAACTGGGAAGATCTCTCCAGCTGCTGATGACTTTCAGTCCATTGGACTAGACTAAAGCTGTTCCAAAATCAAGCCTCCAAAACTTGTACAGTATGGATATTACGTCCTTAACACCAGCTTTCTGCTCTATCTGCTCCTATAGCAGTTCATTACGTGCTAAGCTAGACAAAAGCAAAAATATTAATGGGAATTTAACATCTTAACTGCATTTTAGATTATTTTGTACATCACTAAAGGTACCTTCAAACACTTCAGTAGGTCAGGCTCTATGACAACAAACTTGTTTTCAGTGCTCTGTACCAAAATATTTTAAAATTGTCTAAATAAAAACATATTTCCTTTTTCCTAAATATGTTTCACAAAGTAGGAAATGTCTTTAAGAGCAGGTATTTACTAAAAAAGCAAAACCAGAAAAATTTTGTAACCAGATCCTTTTAGACAGTTGCAAACATATGGTCTTTGTTCTCATCATCGCACAATCTTGAAAAAGCTGTGTTAACTTGAGACCAAAAGGTTATTTGCTGTTAACGGTGTATTAAACACTTGCATGCTTTTGGTAGCAGTAAAATAGCTCCTGTTAAAGTCAATAGTAAAATATAGTTCAGTTCCGTTGGGCAGGATCAAAGCTTGAATGAATACACAATTTCCTTCTTGCTTGTTGTGCTCTTTGTAAAACATTCAATTTTTGTCCTTTACGTGTAAGTAGAGCCTCCTGAGAGAGAGCTTTGTTTCAAGATCAGGAACATGCTATGCTATCTCTGGTTGCAAAACCACTTTAATCTGGAGGTGACAAACAGGAGAGATTAATGGCTTCAATTTGGACGCATGAAGCCAAACACCACACTGATTCTTTAACAAAGGCAGCACGGACGTGATTGCCTGGGATTTAAGAAATAAAATATTGACTTTGTTAATGATCTTAAAATACATTCTTATTTAGCTTAAAATATTCTTAATATCACTATAGAGATGGGAATACTCTGTACACTGCAGTGCCAGATCAGCAAAACTGCTGAAGTGTATGTTTAAGCATGTAATGAAATTTCATTAACTTCAATAGCAAAAGACACTTAACCCCTCAGTTTGCCTACACCTTTAGTTAAGCTGGTGATTAAACATTGGAGTAGTTCTTACATCCTTGTTCTTACAAGGAGACAATTAAGACACAGAGAAGCTGAGTGACTTCCCCAACATTTCCCAAGATGTCTGGGGAGGAGGAAGAAGCTGAACCCAATTTTCTTGTGCTTCAGACACTAGGTTAGACTCAAGAGTCACCTGCAAAGTCACCCTTAAAATGCAGACAGTGTCAGCATTTCTATTTGTTGATGCACATCCCAGTGGGATGGAAAAAACCCACTAGGAAAAAGCACCACTAGGAGCTTTTATTGGACATGTTTTTAGACAGATATTTTAGGATAGTTTTATTAACAAAAGTGACTGAAACTTTTAACACAAAAATAATTTATAAAAGTATTAGGCAACACTTTGATATATCTATGGATATTTTTTTCCTTGTCTTTGCATTGTTTTTAGAAAGTATTTGACCCTTTTCTTCAAAAGGTGAGAGAGATGGGCTAGGATTCAAAAGAGGGTTGCAGAAATTATGTTGATGCATTTTAATTGCTAGTCAGCGTGTTGTCCTCTCTAATGAAACCTTTTCTTAAGTCAATTAAAATAAAAGGCTTAGAACACGGGAGGATGCAAAGACATGATGAGAACTGATGTATGGTCATATTAGCTGGAGAGATGTAATGTTCAGTTTCAAAGGCACAAGGGAATGTAATGGTGATGGACCAAAAAACCCCTCTTCTCATCTTTCTGTTAGGCTAGAGGCATAGGAAGCTTTTTCCTTGGTGGTTGCTATGAGTGTTGCAAAAGCGCAGTCTAAGACTTTCTGAAGATTAACTCATGACGTATGAGGCTGCAACCAAAAAAAGCTAAGCACTATTCAGACCTCTGTGATGGTGTGACATACTCAGCACTTTTGAAAAACAGGCCATTTAAATTTAACTAGGAGGTTAAGGAAGGCAAATTTTAAAGATCTTAGCCAAAAAGCCTTAAAATATCAAAGGGAAGTAAGTCTAAATGTTACAAGTGTGAAGTTAGACATATGTAGCTGTACGCTTCTACGGGAGAACTTATCTTGGGCCGCATATCTCCGGGACACAGGGCTCTACCCACCCTGGGGACAGTGATGCACAGACACCAATATGATGGATGCAAAATGTCCGTCTATTTAGCTGCGTCACACGCTTATATAGCTCTTGCGGTTCCTGTTCCTGCCACTCCTATGGGGAGGAGTCTATCTTTCCGTCACATCCCGTGATCTTCCGGTCGCCGATCCCTGTCTATTCCCCTACAGACATATGGTGTGATGGGTTTTGGGTTGGTATCGATTAAGCAAGTTGATTGTAATTAAAGCAGAACTCTGTCAATACTAGGGAAGCAGGTGGATGGAAGCAGTTTAACGGCCTTAACGAAGTATCTTTGAAATTAGTGGGTTTGCTGGAAAATGGCTGTGGGCTAACAAAAGCAAATTTTTCACTGGACTTGAGAGTCCTATACTGTCCACAACTGCAACAGAAGCAATGACCAAAAAAAGGCCAAATGCAGAAGATACAAAAGCTCTTTGTTAGCTAAATCACCCACAGTAAGAAATCAAACTTAAAAAAACCAACCAACTGACCAACCAACCAAAAACCAAAAAATCCAACTGTCCATCTGATGACAGAGTTGTTTAGTCCAATAATCCCTTAAGCCACTGTCTGCTTTATGAGACTCCAAGGGCAAAAATGCTTCTGCATTTTATGTCAAGACTGCAGTGATAGAAGGTTCTTACAGTGGATTTAGTTCATCCCCATCACTTCCTCCACTGATACTGGTGGGGTTTTTTATAGTGTATGGCTTTGAGGAACAGCATTTTGAAGCTCAATTTCCCTCTTCTTGAAAATAGAAAAGTAATCCTGCTGCCTTTGGGAGAAGGAATTGGCTCAGAGAAGAATTATATTAGCATGACATATATTAAAAAACCATAAAAATAAAAAAGGAACTTGCCTGAGAGAGAACAATGAATGTTTATTTACTGTCTTGTGGAGACAGAATTTCGTGACTGCATGGAAGGTCACCATATGACTTATGTGCTACTTAAGTCTCACTTGAAGGCCCACTGTTGTGCCTCTTTTGCTTGGATGATTACTCAGAATAAGAATTTCTTGCCTGTCCCAGACCTGAAGCAGTTAAAAGCCAGATAGATCTTTTAACCCATTTACCCATAACCCAGCTTTACCCATGCCTTTCTAATATAAGATCATGTGTGCACACTCAGGCAGTTTGTGTAGTAGGAATGAAGGAAACAGACTAAAACGATGCTTGCTGCCTGCCATTCTTATAGTAACTGAATCTGTATTTTAACAATGCTCAAGAAAAAGAAAATAAAAACTATTACTTTAGCTCCCCAGTGCCTCCCTCCATGTACGTCTCCTTCATGTCACAATCCTGGCTGTGTGAGCAACTTTCACCTGGCCCTGGATTCAGGAGCAATATCTTCTTTTGTCTGCTGAAGAGCAGTCAAGCAAGTTTTTAAATTTATGTTGATCTGTTATGAACTTGTAGTAGACTGCTGGCAAGCAAGTCTCTGGTTGAATAAAAGTTAGTGACTTCTTAAAAAGAACCTGTTCAGTACAGGAAAATAAAAAAGCAAATTGAAGGAGAATGGGATCTCTGTACTTAATATTCCATAAGCTGGCTAACTAGTTCTGAATTTGCTTATTTTAAATATTGCCAAAATGTATACAATCTGCAAAACTGGTTAATAACTAACTTCTACAAGATGCTAATAAATTGCTCAACCATACTATAAAATGTATGTTAGTCTTTGGACTAGTTTAATCGTGTGCTAAACTGAAAATAAACAGCCAGTTTAAATAGTGTTGTCTTAATATATTGTATCATCTACTCTAGCATTTAAAGATAAAACCATTTTGAAAAGGAGATGAAATGGGATAAATGTAACATCATGAGTAGAATATAGATGAATTTCATAGACCATTAATCTTTAATCTTTAAAGTTTCCTGTTCAAGGCTATAACTATATTAATTCGGCTATCAGTTCTTCTTTGCTATCTTGATTATGCAGGTCACACAGAGGTTGCATACCAATGTAAAGGCAGTGAAGGATCTGCCTAGGTGTAAAAAAAAGTAATCAAGGGGTGCTTGCAACCAGCACCCTGATTAAAGGTCCATTGGATGAGCGTGGATTAGGCCCTTGACTTGTGGAGTGCAGGAAAGGCTGGCACTCTAAGCCAATTTCGTGTGGAACGGTTAGTAATTACAGAGGTGCTAGTCACTGGGGAAGCCCACACATTATGGTGTATGATCTTCATTTGTTGCAGTCTGCAATCACGCTGTCAAAAGACAGTCCGGTATGGAACCCATGTGTGAACTTGCCATCTGGGAAGCAGATATAGTTTGGATATTTTGAAAACCAAGAAAAAGAGGTTTCTGTGAAGCTGAGGTAAGTCTGCGTTGAATACAGTTGAAGCACACAGCCTGGTGCTAGTGGGGACTAGGTACTTCATCTTACAGGAGAAAAGACAAGATTATACAGCAGCTAGGTAACAGGCATCATCAAATGGTAGTGCCAGTCTGTCATGGGGACCTGGCCTGATGATAAAGGAATGAGAAGTTGTAAGTGGGAAGAAATAGCAGATTTATGAACTGGATTTTTCCATGAGTTGAATATTTCTGACAGTTGCTCCAGGGCCTTGAGCCCCAGCTGAAGCTTTGCAGTATTTGGGTATGCAAAGCACCCGTGTGGATTCTATAAGGGAAGAATCCTAACTTGTGTGTTTTTTTCTACAGTGAGGAAGCCTATTGTGGGAGTTGATTTATTTTACCAGACCTCTGAGTTCTTGGAAACTTTTAGGAAGTTTGAGGCTTTTCCCCTAAGTTGGTTTTAGTTAAATATGGCCACTGGGTTCAAAAGTAACGCAGGCATGCAGGTACAGAGAGGCATAGTAGTGACAAATGCTCTCTTTCCATTGGAAACCAAGCCTAAAAATACTTCTATAGCCACAGCTCATCTATGTTACCAATTGAAGGTGCTGGCTAAGCCTGTAAAATAATACTCAAGCCTAAACCAGTGAAATAAAAGAGAGAGTTGAAGCTGTAGTCTCTCGTGAGCCTTCGTTCAGCCTTCAGTCCTACAAAGGAAACCTCTCAGTGGTTTAGAAGGGTCTCAGCTCTTTTCCTTTTTGTCTGGCCCTGAAAAGCCAGATCAGTTTTGTGACTTGCTTTGTTGAGACTGTCAGCCCGCTCCCTGTGAGAGGCTGCTGCTGTCCTGGCAGCTTTCTGCAGGGGGGGAAAGGGAAAGAAAGATTCTGCATCAGCAATTCCATTTGTATTGCTTTCCTTCCCTCCTTCCTAGCACAAAGGTGGTTTTGTTTGTGCTCGAGAACCAACTATAAAGTTTGGCTGTGAAACAAGCTCTTCGCTGGAGAAGAGGGAAGGGGTAGAAGATGTGCTACGTGGCTGCTGGACACAAACTTCTACCTGCTCCTTCCTCCAGGTCACGGGCTAGAGGTGGCTTTTGCATTAGCTGGTTGTTGTGTTGTTTCACATAGCTACAGAGCAGTTAATGAGGCAGAAGTTGCTGGTTTTGAATCCTTGACAGAAATAATTTAGTAAATTAGAATATTCTATTCTAATTTTGTGATGTAGATAGGAGAGGGCTTAAAAGAAAAGGTGCTTCCCCTTCATTGGTGGGAGAGAGGGAATGGTTGGGTATTTGTGGTTTGCTGACATTGATATTTGTTTCAAAACAGAATCTTTGGTGCTGTCAGAAAGGTGGGAGAGAGGTAGAGCAGTTAACCCTTGCAGCTGACACCCACCTAGGCATCTCAAGATGGTCATTACCTGAGCAGACTGAATAACATTAGATTCTTTGAAATAAAAATTCTCCCAATGGTTCCCACTGGTGTGTATTCCCTGTTGATAAAATAGGTTCTGCCCCTGAAAAGCTCTTAATCATATTGCTTGTTCCTTGTGTAACCAAGGATTTACAGCATCAGAGAAGTATCTACATTATTCTTCTTCCTGTCAGAGATGAGGCAGATATATTGAATATAGCGAAGTCTTTTGTATGTATTAGTCTTATGAAAATATAGACACAGGCAGAGCACTGCTGAGCTCATTTCAAGGTTTAGGCTACAGTGATAAGAAGATAGGCATGGCCCATATACCCAGGGCAGTTGGGCACCAAAATCAGATGAGTAACCGAATGCCCAACTGGGTGCTTAAATCCCTTGGCCAATGATGGAGGAAATTCAGAGAATGTATTTCCTTTTGCTCCTATAAAAGACAGTGGTTTAGGCATTTTGAAGCAAAGAAAGAAAGTGTAATGCCTCTGTAAGAAATGTTAATGAAGTGAGTGTACCTCGAAGATGTCTGGTGTCATTCTTTATGAGCTTGTTGCCCTTTCTCAGGCTCAAGGCTATGGAATTTGCAGGATAATCAGCCACATAATCCTCAGCGGCTTTGTATGTTCAAGCAAAGGTATGGGATACAGAATGTCTGGGTAATTAGCTGTGACAGTCTCCTTCCAGCTTTTTTGGCTAAAAATGACTTAGAGAACTGACCTTTGTCTCTGGTGTTTGGTACTGCAAGTTAAATGCTGGCTTGGGGGTTGAATGGAGAGAAAGCACAGTCATTCTCTTCCTCATAGCTGCCTGCACACAGATGTGAGTTGTGGAAGAGGCTCGTGGTCTGTGGAGCTGCTCTCCATCGGAGAAGCGCACCTGTTGAACTGGTTCATCCCAGTGCTGTTGATGAATCTTCTGAAGACCTCACATGAAAATCTATTTATAACGCAGTGAGGAAGCGTGGAAATAAATAAGGGTGAATGAACCATTTTATTTAAAAATTAGTTCATGCTTTCAGTGAAAGTCTATTTTTTTTCCTGTGAGCTTGCCAACATCCCTTAATTCGTATCACTTAGAATAAAATGGCTTCTGGGGGTAAGAAAGATTTGAATTGCCTTTTCTGTATTGCTAAATAATGATTACCTGGGGAGATACAAAATGTAAACTGGAAATGGATGAGGTATAACTGGCAATACGTTAGATGTATTACCTCCAACTTGAGGCCTTCAGTCAAAAGTGAAGGTCATGTGCTATCATTAAAGACCACTGCAGCAGGTATTTATATTTTAATTTTTCTTCTTTTTTGAATTGAATTTTCTCCTCATAAACAGTGCAACACTTTTCTGAGGAGACATGTGCCATGACTTCGTCTTAGACTTCCTAAATTATATTATTTTGTGATATAATTTATGAGATGGAGGAAGCAGGAGATCTGTACTTTGCTGAATGACTGATCTTCACTAGTTTTGTGGAAACGTGTAATTTTTCCCTTTACTTTCTGAACAGCTCTTTTTGTACAATTGCTGTGTGAACAATTCAAACCATAAAAACATTAAGCCTCACTTCCAGTAATCTATGTTCCTGTGTTGGAATAGAATTTTTTCTTTCTTTACATTATTACAACATGCCTTACATTATGCTGAGTCAGACAGCAATGTAGAACAGGTACTAACTAGTCCCATGAAGTATCTCTTGTGCTTCGCTGAATGACAGAGGGCATGTTTCTTAAACCCCAGACATCATTTTTCACATTTAGAAAATAGGGCTGGAATTATTGATGGTAATACTATATAATGTAGCGAATCCTAGTTATCTGGGGCAAGATTGTACTGGAAAAATGTGCTGGAGGGACAGGAGTACGGCCTGCCTCAAATTGCTCTCCAAATATTCCCAATGACAACAAGCAAACTGTAAGCAGATGGAGACTTGTCTCTTGTCTCCTGTTTGCTGAAGTGAAGTGGGACTGGTTGTAGTTGGTATCCTTACGGACCTCTGGGTCTGTCTTCCCATGGAGCAAGAGGGAATAACTGTGGGGCTAGAACAGTTCTGCACTGGTGAAGACTGGGGCTAGTACCAGAAACCATCCATCAATGAAGTGCAAAAGCAACAGTGGAGTTGCTATTTAATTGAACTATGCTTTTTTAGTCAATTTTATTCCTTCTGTGGTTTTTCATGTTTAAGCTTTCATTACACCTAACAAAATGCTTGCTGTTGCCTGCTATGATTTTGAGTAATTCATGGGATTAGTATGCAGTTTGGTACCATCATATATTCTCTCTGGAGAAAACTAAAGGTTGCTTCCCTGATTTTTGTGTCTTTGAAGTGAATGGAAGGCAGAGTTTGGCTCCCCTAGTCTTTTATCAGACAATTTTGAATCAGCCAAACAAATTAAAGAGGGCATAATGAGGGTATAGTAGTCTCAATATGTTGAAATATTTTTATGAAATAACTTGCTAAGATAAAAGTAACCTGAGTAAATCAGCCCAGGACCTCTGTAAACAAGTGTCTTGTACTTTCACTTAATTGTTTCTACAGATGTAGTCAATGACAACATGGTGTTTATCCTAAAGTGGTGTTGCTGCAGCTCTCAATTTCATGTGAATTTGTTTCCCTTTATTAATGGATGGGTTAACCAAATCTAAAAATACAAATCTACTTTTTCAATTATGACAGGGATTTTCTTACGTTAGTTTTGTGAGTTGCCCTGGAAACAAGAAAACACTGAAGTAAGGTCACAAAAATGGTGTGATGACAACCATTGTTTCTAGATTTTTGGTCCCAGCTTAATACTAGATAAATTATATGGCTGAGGAGTCCAGCTGTTGGCTGATACTGGTAGGTGACTCCTGAACAAAGCTAGGTGTGGTATGTTTGTTTTGATTAGAAGAAAGACAACAGGAATACTTTGCAGTGAAGAGTCATCATGTCAGAAAAACATGAAAAGAATGCATTTTCCTCCCCCATCCTGGCACGTGCTCTGGAGTTGCTTCACTCTGCCACCGTGCTTCGTCGCTGTTCAGGATTGCATTGACTCCACCATTACACGGTCTGCATCAGCTAAAATCTTTCAGAGTGTAAGGTTGAAATCTTTCTGGCTTCTTCACAGATACTTATGGAATATTTTCTCATTTTCCAAACAATTAAAATGATGGTCCTCTGAACATGAAGCAGACCAGTTTAATGTTAAAACGAAGGCCATTCCTAAAGATTAACTGCTTTATAAATAGCCAGATTGTTCCCTCCACTCACTACAAGTTTGCAATCTGCTTAATGTATGCACGGTCAGGGAAAAGCTGTAAATATAATGCTAAAAGCAGACATTTGGAACTACTGCTCTTGCTTTTCTTCAGCTTATGCAACTGTTTGCAGTAGCTGATTGCCAACAGAACTGTTGTGTCCTAGTACTTTGGGCTTAATCTTGTTAAGTCCCTGAATATGCTGTTCCCATTCCAACACTCTCGAACAGATCTGTGTGAGGAGGGTTTGCAAGACTAAGTTGTTAACTGGAAGCCACAAATACATCATCACCTGCTTAAGCCATCAGTCTAGAACTGAGCTAGTTCATGAAGTTATGCCAGCTGAAGTCCTGGCTTAAAAACCCTAGTAACCAAACATTTTGACCATAAGAAACCCACCCCTTAAATCTTATTCAGATAGTTAATTCCACCTGCTTCTCCCCTTGCAAATGTTGGAGTTCCCTTTTCCAGAGGTTTTCCAGTGAGTCTTGCTGATCTTTCCACTGCAGCTTTATGTCTGTTCATAGCTGTTCTTTTCTCACCCACCTATTAGCAGAGCCTAAATACTGCAGAGGTTATCTGCATCCATAGCCTTCTCTCTGCAGACAGACCCAGAGATTCCCTGATGGTATATAGCATTCTTGCTCCACAGCCGTGTAAGTCCACTGAAGGTGATGAGGTGATCTGGGAAATTGCTGCCCTTGTAAATTCCTGAGGCTGTGTGCTGGAGGCATAGTGTCATCTCCAATACCTGTCTGCCACCAGTGATCTCCAAGAACTCCTTATAAAATTATAGTCTAATGCATTAACAAGGTATAGGAGGGAAGGATGTATTTTATGTAAATTAGACAGGAAGCCTTTGAAACTAATTGCTTAAAGTGGGTGGGGAAAGCTGATGGAGTGTGATAGACATACAGAATCTTTTTTCTTGCTTTCAGAATAGATAGTGTTGATTAACTGGGCTTAGGATAGCACTGCATATATTAACTGAGCATAAAATTGCTCAGTGGATTAACCTGCTCTGTGGATGAACTTAACAGGCCACGCTCTGGATGTTATTATGGATGCAAATTCAGGAAGTTTTAGAGCTATACTTCTGCAGATAAAAACATTGCTTTTGATAAACTTGGTATTGAATTATTGTCCTGGCCTAGTGTCAATATTTTAATTTGTGGTAAAAATGGAACCAAATTTTAAAAAAAAACAAACAACAAAATAAACAAAAAAGTGAAGCCACACCTACAGAATGGACCATTTATTCTGAAAAGTCTCAGACTCGGGAGTAAGTCTAGGGAAATCCTACTTCACATATGCTACTCAGCATAGGTACCCCTAAGACATGTCAAAGGCTTGTCTGTCAATCAGCTTGCTAGTTTACATGCCAAGTCCTGTATGGTCTTTCCAGTTTGTGCTGGTTGGTCATGCTGACTCCTTGGCTAGACCAAAGTTGGCCCCTGATCTTTCTTTGGTGCTGTTCTGGACACAGTCTACCATTCTGCAGGCATGGGATGCATGCCTTGTTCCTAGTGTATCACCTTGCATTTAAACATATTAGAATATTTGTAGAAAATCAGTGATTTCTTTTCCACACTAGCTGGAGGCTGGAGTTAACAAGTTAGAGTTACCTTCTTGGCCTAGAATTGGGATTTGCATAGATGTCTACATGTATTTGACACATGAATAAAACGCATTTGCCTACTCTAGTAGGTCAAATCTGTTGTTCTCAAGTAGGAGTGCATGTCACAGACCTATGCATGCTTCATTTCAGTGTGAGAGCTGGGCACCTGCGTTTGACTTGTGTCTCCTTCACTTCACAATACCTTGACCTAGTTTTAATGGAGAGAAGATTTTTACAACATCCAAGTCTGGATAGAGTCTCCTCCTCTGCTGTGTCCTGTGGATATGTATGAAGTGCCTGACCATTGCCATGACCATTTCACAGGGGTGACTGGTGGGTGTGTGAGAAAATGGAAAAGGTCAAAGGAAAAGGCAGAGCAAGAAGCAACAGTGATGTGATGGAGTGAACTCACAAGTTAACAACTCAACTTAAAACAGTATATTAAAATATAACCAACATGAATTAACTCAAAATCTTTTTTTTCCAGAAACAAAACTGCATTTGAATGGATGCACAGTAATTAAAAAAAAAAAGCCTCATGAAAATGATCCAATATGTGTGATTGTAAACACCAGGCTGAGAACATGTAACAATTACTGGTCTTTGGAAAACTGAAGGCTGAGATTTCAGTATGTCTCCCTTAATAGGAAATAAAAATGGATATGAGCCTTTGATGAACAGCACACAAGGTTATGTGGCAGTCACAGCATATTCTGTCTTATTTGGGACAGAGAGCCAGATGCATCACTGTTACATAAGCCTGCTGACCTGCATATAGGGCTTCGTGGTAATAGAAGTTTGAGAAAAATAAATCCTGTTCAACTTTGACAATGTGAAGATACAAAATTAGTGTCTTTTTAAATTTTTTTGCTTTCTGCCTGCATTCACTGGAGTTGTATGGCTATACAGGTATGATTAAAGTGGAAAATCCCACAAAACACATTATTTCTTAAAGAGCTTGCTTCTGAAAATAAAATAGGGAGGGCTTGAATACCTGGGATAAAGAGGAAGAGTGAGGAGGCAATGAATGTGATGAAAGATCAGTCTTCTAAGTAATGGTACAATCTGTATGTTTAGGGAATGGGCCCACAAGGTATGCTGTATGCCAGCCATAACAGCCCATTAAGTGGCGCAGCATGGAAAAAGATGGTGCCATTTTTGAAAAGGAGTATTTTTTAAATTCTTAAAGAACAGAATAGAATGGTTTCAGTTGGAAGAGACCTGCAACAATTGTCTAGTCCAAAGTTAATGACTGGGGGCATCAGAAACTCTGGGTTCCCCAGCTCAGGGCAGTCTGTCTGGATCCTCTGGATGCCTGTGATGCCAAGGAGTTGCACATTTCCAGAACTTCCAGACTCTTGCTTCTTGTCTTTCCGCCTGGTGGGCTAACAGAGAGCTGGCAGCCTTGGAGTTTATGAGCAGGGATACTCCGCTCTGAGTTTCTTGGCATCCTGCCTAATGAGATCTGTAGAGGAGCCAGCAGCTTAGGAACTCTGCAATCTCTGAGACAATCCTGGAGCAATAACTTCTTTCAAACTCCCACTCTCTGTCAACCTGCCAGGAGTACTGTTGAAGAACAGGGAAGGGGACCTGGCAAGAAAGCAGGCGTGATTCCTGCAGCCTCATCAAAATCAAGTGCTCCATCCAAAATGTTTCTGACCACTTTTAGTAATCCCATGCAGAAACCCTACCGTGTTAGCACCCCATCCTGGAGGTCCTGCATCCCCTTGCTTTAGATATAATGGATGCAAACCTCAATGAGGCAGAAGAGAGGACAAAGATATTTACACCGTCCTAGTATCTCTGTAGTTGGGATATGGGTCAGCTGCAGCTCTTCACATAGTGCTAGGCTGCCTGTAGTCAGATGGCCTACAAAACCCAGTTGCCCTAATGGTATTGGAGGACATGGTTATTCTAGGAAGGCTCTTGACTGGCACAGGGGCTAATATGATGGTACTGGAAAGGCAGATGAAATACATGTTGGCACCCTGTACTTTTTCCAGACTTACTTTATGATTGACCTTGAGTCTGTGTCTGAGTACAGCTATTGGTCCAGAGCGTGGACAGGAGAGTCGTCTGGGCACACACATGTCACAAGCATGTACTTAAAATTCAATACAGATATTTCCGATGTAAGTTATAGCAACCTAAAGGTTATTGTAATTTATTTGTATAACCTACAGCTACAGAGTTATGTTTCAGCAGCTGGGGTCCCTGGAGGTAAACTTGCTCTTGCTTTTTCTAGCCATAGAGCAGGAGGATGATAACACAACAGGCCTTGTGGCTCACTGTCATGACTATGGCCCCTGCAGGATGAATGAGGATTAATGATGCAATGCAAAACTGCCCAAATGACAGAGAGAATCTGGGGCACTGCATTCATCTTGGCTGATTTCCAAATTTTTCAGTGCTCAGGGAGACAGGATTGTAACAAACTTTGACTTCCTGCTATGTAGGTCATATGCTGTGTGCTGAATCCTGCACCAAAGGGTAACGCTGGACTGGGAAACTTGCTTTGCCTCTGTAAATATTGATGGGAATAGCAAATTTTTTTCTTTTATTAATAATTTTCAAGTAGTTAGATTTGGCATAAAACCATTTAGACTTTTACTGAATCACAGAATTACTGGTGGTGGTGGTGCATTAAAATATGTTGTGGTAACAATGTGCTGCCATTATTAAACTCCACAGTCTTTGGACTGCTGCTTCTGAGCAAAATTCACTGTTGGTCTGGAGGCTTTCTGGATGATGAGTGGACTGTCTGGCTCTGCCATGGGGTGTTCAAGGGTATCACCCTACCAGTGCTCCTGCAACCACAGCTGTGCATCCGTTGTCTCTGGCAGACAGGGCAGTGCAGGTGAACACACAAACCTGCTGTAGGTTGATCTGGTAATAGGGTGAGGAAGTAACCACAGAAAGCTTAGGATTTGCTCGCAGACTTGTAATGATACTGCTTTGGTTGCTACTTCAAAAAAAATCCAACCTACTCTAGCGGTTATTCTGGTTTGTAACAGGCCTTTGTAAAGATCAGGCAAGGAAAACAAAACAAAACAGAAAAGCTCAAAACTTTGTGTGCTCCTGTGTTCCTAAGCTTGTGCTATGGGGTGCAAAGCATCTAGAAATCCTCTTCCTCAGATGCTATTTAATCTGTTCTGAACACTAATACATAGTTTTTCCCTGCATGGTTGGAGAGGTAGTAGGATACAAAAAAGCTTTGCTGAAATGTGAATTCACATGCCCATTTTTTTAGGCTGACAGCATCAAGGCGAACCTGCTGATCAGTTACTTGTATGACTGTGCATTTTAGGGGAAGAATTTCTTTGTTACTGCTGCAGCAATTAAAAAAATGTGTCTAAGGAGGAGGCAATAACTCTGAAAGTGTCTTTGGTGACTAAACATTATACTCTAAATATGCAGCGTTGCTGCTAATTTTCCCAGTCTCCTGTGAGTCATAAAATCTTGTCTCATATTGAGTGAGCCATTCTTAATGACCTTGACTTTTAAAAAAAATGCCTGTGACTCCTGCTAACTCAAATAATTTAAATGAATGGTTTTCTGTAGGACATTTGTAGTGCTTTTCAGATCATTAAAATTCCTAAAGGACAATGGGCATGCCTGCATTTGCAGGCATCACTGATGTCCCCAGGGCAAAGCCCTGCTGGCCCAAAGGTTGCTGTGGCTTAGGTGAAAGCAACCCTCGGCCTTCTGGGCAGCCTTTACGTGTGCAAATGCAAACTGGAACAGCTGGGAAGATCATATGGTAAAGAGATAGCATGCTCCAGAGACTGAATGGCTCAAATGGACTCTACTTCTAAGGATCTTATGTTGTCCCGCTCACAATTTGTGCTCTTCGATTTAGTAGGTCTTTCAGATTTTCACAGTTATACTTACCTCCCTGACTTCCCCAGCATCCCCACAGAACAGTGTGCTGCTCTGAGGCACAGGCTTTCCCCTCATAGACTATAGATCCAGTTTGCAATGCCTTGCTGCAAGGAGGTTGACTCAAACTGAGCAAATGAAGCGTGTTTTAACACAATTCATGGCTGTCACCTATTGCAAATATATCTGTTCCTGTGGTGTTCTACAACTCGTCTGTGAAACTGGTATTAACACGTCACCAACAGAACCTTACTTATCATTAAGATTTTGATATTAAGGATATGTCTGAGAAACTGTAAGGGAAAGGAGCGGCTCACCAGCTTCTACTGAATTGGGTTTTTTTGGAGCTGTGCGACTGTTGTGGGTCAACATGACTGTTGCATGTTCAGCACTGGAAGAAACACTGTATGTCCCAGTTGCAACTGGATGTATTATTGTGCTAAAGCACACAGTGAAGTACATTAGATGTGAAGTGTTTCTTGTGGTTGTTTCTACTGTCACTGTTAGTAGTTTTTTGATAATGCTCACTAACTACCCTCAGCGAAACATGCACATGATAGGGATTGTCTCCATTTTTGACTTGACAAGATAATCCTCGAATTTGCTTTTTCATTGTATTGAGTTGCATTATTGTTTTGAGATGTTTCTGAGAAACAATATGCCTGCTATACAGAAGGTAGCACGCTGCTGTTGTATTTGGACGTGTCATGCTGTTATTGTCTCTACAGTGTGAGGTTAATTCATTCATATTAGCCTTTAAATCCATTACAACTGTCTAAATGGGAAAGATGTAAATAACACTAAGTTCTTGTCCTCAATTTACCTTAGCACAAAAAAAAAAAAAAAAAAGGCCTATATTTAATAAGTACAGTTAGATTTTCAAGGCCAGGAAAAGCTCTGGGGTATATGAATGGGGCAATGCCTGTACAGGAAAATGGAATCAGTAAATGGGGTCCTGTGGAAGATGCTTTGAATACGAGGGTGTTTTAATTGTTTCTTATTTTAAATTGGAATAGGGCCACTCTTTAATTAGGATTAGCACTGGGTGAACTCTATAATAAAAAAAAAATCCAACTGTTTTTTCCATTTTTTGTGTGTTCTCAACAATCTGTGATCAGACTTTGAGGTTTCCTAGTTTGTCATTTTAAATTTTTGGACTGCTTCATATCAGTGTGTTTCACCCTAAGCTTCTTGGCAAGCTGGCTTGCTTTGGCTGCATTTTCAGGATTTTGGGTTAGCAATTGATCTTATAAGTGTATATGTTACTGCTGCCTGCCTGCAAAGTTGTGGAATATTTGATGAGCAGGAGGTTAGACTTGGGATTCTTCTGTAAGCATTTGCATCTCAAAGCTGCAAAGGATTGCAAGGATATTATTTTAGAAGACATTTTTTGAAAGCAAATATGTTATTTCTGTATATATTGATAGGCCATTAACAAAAGAAATAAACCGCCAGAACGGCACTCAGCACTGCAGTGAATTCAACAGTCCATGTACATTTATAAGATTCCTATTTGCAACTCATGTTCACTGTGGTTACCCAACCCTAGTTAAGACTCTAGAATTGTTCTCCAAACAGTGTGAAAATGAGTGTGTATGTGACATTTTTCTGAAGAGTTCTGTAACGTTAAATAGCAATGCTGCTTGCGTGTTGTATATTGATCATATTGTGGATTCAACTGTTAATGAAATTAATGTATTTTGCATAAAGTATGATTAAAACAGACATTATTCATCACTGCATGAATTCATTTTACCAGAGTTAATACATTAGTTTCATAAGAAAGAAACTGGCATAAAGCCAGAGCAATGACATTGCACCAGATCTATACATATAATACGATTTAGCATGTAATACCTACATTAAGTGCAAAAATGTAGAATAACATTATTTCATTTCTAACAGAACAGAATATAATTTATTTATTAACATCCATGGTTTGTTATTTTTTCCCTGGCATGCAATTGGTGTAGCTTTTCCTTTGAGATATAGGCAAGCTCTGTTGGCCTTGGGTTGTAATTGGGATCAATACATCTTCACTCAGTGTTTAATGAGACTCACACCTCTTGAGCTCCAGTGTGAGTCCATCAATTAGAAATGAATTTTATTAGCAGCAAGTTGTGAATGAGAAGACTACACAGAATACTATTTTATTTTCTTTTTTCCAAACACAGAAATCAAATGTTTTTGCAGCGATCAGTATGCTCTGGTTATATAGTGTTTCTTTACCAAACAGTTGAGGGATTCCATGTGTATTATGGCAAAATGCAGCTTTGCAACGTTTCCTTTCTTGCAATCACTTTCTTTTTTTACCAGTTTTTCTATTTGCAGGTATCAAAATTTTTCTAAATACAGATATTTATATTTTAAAATAAAGTACTGTAAACTACACATGAAATAATTTATGGTAGATATTTCATATTAAGGTGTGTGTGCTACAGACACGTTTGATTTTCTGTAATTAATAGAGATTATAAAATGACTGGATGCTTGTGATTCTATTAGTTAGACCAAGTAAAATATCTGTAACTTCAGTATCAAATATTGAAGAACAGCACAAGTCTTCATGTCTAGCATTTTCTCTCATTTGTGCTGCTATAGCTCCAGAACAGTGGTAGAAGCCAGTGGCACTTCAGAGATACTAAAGAAAGGATAATATGTGTCACTTGGTAAGGGCAGAGACACAGCAGAGTAGTTCTTTTATATTTTGCGACAGAAACACTTCAGGTGTTGCATAGTATCTTCTTCAAATATTTGTTCACAATAGCAAAAATATCTATGTCCTTGTATATAAAGGCATTTTATTAATTCCTTGAATTTTGCGCTTTATTCCCTTTAAATACCTCTAATGATACAAAACAATGGAAATATGGTGTACTTAGCCTGCATATTAGGGCTGAGTATAGAGCACTCACTGTGCACTGATGACTTGAGATGTTTGATGTTGTGTGTTAGCTGTTGAGGAAATGTTGACTGAGATTAGTCAGAAGCCAGAGTGAAGCAGCTGGAACTGCATGACGGTCCACCACCTAAACCCACCTCAGATCTTGGAAAGTTAGCAGATGTTATTTTCCTATGTTTTTATAGTGGTATCACTGTATTTCATGTTATCTTTCAGAGATTCAGAATAAAATAGCATCCTCCTTTTCCCATTTTTATTGTCTCAATGGAAGGAACTATTTAACTTAAAATTTTATGTGTGCATTCATTAATTAAAAAGGAGAACAGGGACTCTCTGAAGATGCTATAGAGATTTTAGGAATGTGTATACTGTCCTGCAGCTGTTTTATTTTATTTTCTTCCTTCCAGTCCTGCTGTTGTTTGACTTTAAAGTCTCTCTATTGGCTCATTTCTTTCTGACTTTGATGCAAATTTTGAAATGTTTTTGCAAAGCTTTTACTGCTGTATCTTATCTTCTTTCTGGGGAACTGATCAGAGTGGAGGAGTTAGACAGGACGGCCCTCTTTAGGAGGAGGTGCAGTTGGTTGGCACTAGTTCTGTTCCACCAGCATGAGCCGAGGTGGATGAGCTTGTGCAGATCAGTCAGTACGATTTCTATCATTGTATTCTTTATATTGTCTGTCTCTGAACAAGCTGAGCTGGCCAGGGGATAGCAATGGCCTTGGCTGGCAGTACTGGTGTTCTCTGAGCTTCCTTAAAAATGTTAGTTTAGATACTTGGAGGCGTAAGTCACTTGCTCTGTGAGGAGAGGCCAAGGGATCTAGGCTGGTTCACAACAGCCTTCCTGAACCTGTGAGGAAGTAATTTAAAAGATGGAGCTGGGCTCTTCACAGGAGTGCATGGTGGAGGATGAGGCACAGTGGGCATAAGTTGAAACAAGGGAGGTTCAGACCAGATACAGAAAAGCATTTCCCTCATGAGCACAGCCCAGCAGTGGGATGGGCTGCTCAGGGAGGTTGTGCATTCTCTATCACAGATGGTTTTCAAGATTTGACTAAGTAAGCCCTAAGAAAATTGGTCTGAATTCAGAACTGACTCTGCTTTGAGCAGGTTGATCTAAATGATCTTCTGAGGTTCCTTCCTAAGATCGTATAGATTCCTGAGGCTTAGCACATGATGAGCAAGGATAGATGAGGAGGCCTGGGAGCAGCTAGAACAAACAAATGCTGGCAGCTCACAGAGGTGGTAAAGATTTGAGAGCATCAAGTGAGTGTACATGGAAATGGATCACTGACCTTGTTAGGTTGGAAATTATTAAGTCCCGGCTTAGAGAGCAGTGCACAGTCTTACCACTTTTATTTTGTAAGGTTCCCTTTAAAGCTCCAATGTCATGAAGAAATCAGTTTTGTTTAATGACCTTCTGTATTAGCAGTTCTTTGTGTTGGTGACTGAAATTGATTTTGCTTGTGATGTGAAGGAACGAGCCCAGCCTCCACATCGTTGTTCAAGCTTATGCTTTAGTCCTAACAAAGTATGGGAGGCCAGCAAATTTCTGAGCAGCAGCAATACCCATGCTGAAACTCTTAGGTCCACTATTGATACTCAGCTGTTTTTTAGTCACTGTGATGCATGGTTGGAAACTGCACCTTTGTTCTTAAGCACGGAAAATCATTGGTCGATATTTTTCTTGGTACAGTGACGTCATGAAGAGCTTTTTTATTTTCCTCCACTGTTTCACAAAACAGACTTCCCCCCTGACCAAAGTAATTATGAAACAGTTCACTAGTGTTTATGTTGCCATACTACTTAGTTAGATAAGTGGTATGAAGAAAAAAGAATAAGAGAAGGGTGAAGGATAAATAAGTCAGGGAAATAAGACTGCAAGGACCACAAGGTTTCAAAAAGACTTGGAGTGGAGAATAGAAGGAGGGATAAAAAATGTCACATAGGAAGGAGCAAGGGTAGACAAAGAGGATGAAAGGAATGTGAAAGAGAAAGTGAAGAATCTGACAAAAATAAGAAAATAAATATAATTGGCAGCTAACTTTTCAAGAAAAAATAATAAAAGTGGAAGGAAATATTATGCAAAAAATTACTTTTACATTTGTAAATGCTCCTTAGTCTAGCAATGCATGTTTGGTAAATATTCTTTTTCCCTAACTTTGGAAAATTGGAGAACTTGGTTTAAATTTAAATTGGTGTATAATAGAAGATGTGACCCCTAAAGTCACCCCCCCAAAAAAAAAGTCATTGAATCATTTTTCCCTTTCAACGAGTCAATAAACTGACAACTGGCAACAATGGGTGGCTCCTGTGCAAGCGACTGAAGGACTAAAATTGCAACCTTTCTGTCTTCTAAAATAAAGCTGTTTTAGGAGGACCTGGGGACTCATCCTTCTGATCCTTCCCAGCTCCAGTGCACAGCGATGGGATCACAGAGAAGAGACTTTGTGTGAGAGTAAAGGGGAGAGACAGAAATTTATTTCAGACCATCCCAGAACACAAGGCCAGCTCTGCTATTACCATGTCATATATCTTTTTGTAATATTAATTTTAAAAGGGAAAGTGCCTGATGCCCTGAGAAATCCTTGGAAGCTGTGGATAGCAAAGGCTGTAAGCATGTTCTCTTGGGTCTTGTTTTGATTGCACCTAGACTACAAAGACATTAATCAAAAAAGACGGTCCATAGAGACTCTAGTAGACTTCCCTTTCTTTTCCTGCAGAGAAGAATGAACTGCAGCGGACTTTGCTTGTTTTCAGTACAGCCTGGAGTTCTATTAGACCATGGAAAGAGAAGAAATTCCAAAAATGGCTTTGTTTCGATCCACCTACAGCAGAGGCAGAGATAATATATCACACCTTAAGAAGGCTGCAGAAAGCTTCTGATGTTGTTTTGAATCATAAGCAAGTCTGAGCATTTGCCACCTTCTGATCCAAGATGGAGGTCTGAAGTAGGGAGTATGGAAGGGCTCTAAATGCCTCTCTTCGCTGGGACTCCTAGATGTGCTCTTGCCCAACTGGCATTCTCCTGGCTCAATTACTGATAGTTGCATACCTCACTGGTTTAGTGTCCTACAATATCCCATCTACCTGCTTCTCCAAACATAACGGCCTCCCCTTTATTACTCTGCCTTAATCTGCAGGATTTTTTTTCTCAGTTTTATTCTTCATGCTTGGAAAAACCTTTCATTCCTAAAGTACAAACCGTAAAGGCTCTCTTCTTTCCCAGTTTTTCGTTTTTCTCTTTTGAGAGGCATGTCAGTGAATGGGACATGTTTTAGTAATGACAGTTAATTACTATCACCAGTCAGTTATTATATTAATAATTACAATATACCGTTTTTTAAAATTCTGTATGTTAGTGTCATGTCCTGTACTCTATTCTAAGATGTATGTTTCTCCGTTATATGTCAAGTTTTAGCCAGAGTTAAGTATGCAGGCAGTGCATCACATATTTAACAGTAATAATGACAGCCTCGGTGGAAATTGCAAAGCCAGATATAATATATTGCAGGCTTTGAAAGTTAATATCTGAGGGAATTTCAAATGAGGAATATTGCTCTGGGAAGAGGCACAGAAATCTTACTTGGAGGGCTGGATTTGTGATGGCTGCCATCCCTGAGACGAACTTCATCCATGAGACCACTTTTGTAGATCCCTGCCAAGGGGGTTACGAAATGGTGTTGGGAAGATGGCAGGGAGCGCTCATTCTCGTATCGCTAAATGGTTGACAGGAACTTGTTTACAAGAAGGAGTAACAGAAGGGAAAAGTATGGGATGTGCTTTTCATCTTAAAATCATGGTAGAATATCTCAATATGTTTCAAAAGTTTAGTTTCTACAGTGTGTTCTCTTAACACTGCCATTATGTTATGTTTGTATGGAAGCACCTAGGCACATTTCTTCCCAAATGCTTTATTTTGGCCTTGAATTAATAACAAATGATTTCTTAAATTGTGAAAATCCAGATACTTATCTGATGGTTGTGTCTTTTGTTTTGTTTTGTTTTTGTTTTTGTTTTGTTTTGTTATGTGGTTTTTCTTTTAAATCCTCCCTTTTATTCAGGAATGAATGTGTAAGTCACACAGAAGAAGCAATACTGCTCTGAAGGAATGACAAAAGGTGCTTTGACCTGGTGGTGGCCGCAGCTGCTTCATTATGGGAAAAACTGAGAAGTTGTCCTGGCTTACTCTCTGCCATGTTTTAGCCACCTCCTGTAGTGGAAGCTGGCCATGCGGGCCAACCCCATGTGTGGTTTGGGTTTTCATTCTGTTTTGTTTTCTCGGGATCTCAGCATTTGCATTTTAAAGAAATTATCAAGTTAAGCACAGATCTCAGTCTTCACAGGTCTGCTTATGTGGATATGCAATATCTTCAGCCTCGTATGGCTTTGAGCATTCCTGAAAGAGGCTTTGATCTGAGTTAGGGTGTTTAGTATTTCTGAGGACGTCATACTTGAGGGTACAAACTGTTTAGGAAATGAGACAGAACTGCATTTTAACAAAGGTAAGTAGGAATTGGGAATATTCTGCATGTGCACTGAGAGGCACTTGGAACATCAAAGCACTGTGTCCTAATACTCTAGATTGATTATTTCAACCACATGAACAGGCCACACTGAATTTAACTTTCAGATAAGGTATCCAGATACATACATACTTTTCCTGAAATAGGTGGTTTTGCACACGGTGGTTGGTAACAGTACTCATGATGCAAACACGTTTTGCAACCACACTGCACAATACAGATTTATGCACCTGTAACCCATTCTATTGACATCTGAGTGCCCATTTGTGAAGGCAGGGAGATGCAGATGCAGGCACAAGACTTGTGCACAAGGGATCATATGAGTACATCCATTCCTTTTTTAACTAAAGGCTTGCACACAGCACCGTTGAAGTCAGTGGCAATACTTGTGTTGTCCTGAATGGGAGCAGCTGTGGGTGCTGCTTTCTCAAACTGTCCCTTACAGTGTAATGCACTTTCAGTTTTGATAACTGTTTTGTGAATTGTATTTCCTCTTTTTTTTCTTTTTTTGTTAATGTTGAGCTGGCTGCTAGAATGTGCTGTCTTTACAATGTGTAGTCAGTCAGTAATTCCAGATATCCTTTGAAAGGAGGCAGAAGGATTATAAACTGTGGAAGCCAAAATCAGATTAATGTAATGTGCATTTCTAGATTATGATTAGTAACAAGATGACACGTTGGCATGGTAACGCTTGAAGCTTAAATACAAGTTCTTAAAATAAGGCAATGACATATGTGTAGGTTTCTCTCCATTTGCATACTATCCACCTGAAAACATACATCATCTCCGCAACACTCAGGCAATTAAACCCTACTTCTTACTTGTGAATTAAGTGTTGAACTAAAACATCATGCCTCTTTCCTAGTATTTCTGCATAATCTCCTGCCGTAAGTTATAAATGTTGGTAATGAGCCTGTCCATTTTGTAACATCTGAGGCTTTGTGCCATTTGGTTTAATTTTAAAATGATTAGCATAAGGAATGTAGAACATGCCTCATTCTTTGTGGTTTGTACCACATTGATCTCCTTTAAATTTTGCCACCTCCTAATACAAAATTGTCTTAATGATATTGGGAAATCCTGATTATTAATTAAATTCATAGACCAGTAGGTGAATTTCATGTGGCTGAGGATTAGGAATTAAAATCCCAACTTCATCTTAAACCATTGTAAGAAAGCCGTACAATTTTTAATGTGAGATTACTAGCTGACACAGAGAGCCTAGCTGTTATTTTCTGGTTGCCTTATGGTGAAAAGTGTTGTCTAGTTACAGTCTGTTCAGCTTTCTTTCACTAAGCGGAAGTTAACTTGTTTAGATGTGCTATCTGTGGTAAATGTGCCAGGCAATGCTTTATGTGTATCATTGTTTTGTGTTAAACTTTCTCAGAATGCAAAATTGGGCACTTTGTTCTGATTGCTTTATATGCACAATATTGCTTTGACCAAATTCCTTACAGTCAAAATTAAGATGCTGCGAAGTTCTGCATAAGTGAATACAATCTTCTGTCACCCTAAATAGACAAAATGGGCAGTGTTACATGAAAAATATGATTTCTTTGACAGTTCACTTACTTACATATACTCTACTGTGTAGAGCATCACAGGATTTCTGAAAACACAGCTTAGTATTTCCACAGCTCCTTATGCAACATTTAAATCCCAAATTCTGTTCTTCACACCACTATGGATGGAGATGCTGGAAGTACAATGATTGACTCCAGCATGATAATCATGTTACATTCAGAATAATACAGTTGCCAGGAAATATTTCACATACACAGCAGGGTTCCCAGGGTAAACCTCCTGCTAAGGCATTGCTCATGTTTGTCTTTGTGGCCTTTTAAAAAGCAGAAACTCTGATCTATGTTTCATAAATCTACCTGTATTTCTCACTCGCAGATGAAGGATTTTAGTATTTGACTTTGCTGTGGTTGTGGGGTGGAGGGAGGGAGGGACATGTGCATGCTGGGTTTTGTCACTAATCCTTTGGAAATCCTTTAGTGCCTTAAGGAGGCAGAGGGGGAACAGACCTTAGGATTACAGAAACTTTTTCAAACCTCTTTCCTGCTTTAGTAGAATTCCTTTAAAATATACTGTGCCTTTGGCTCCAAAGGTATTTGCATTAGATATCACTAGCCATGGGATTATGGACAGGAATTTTTGTCCCTGCACAAATGTTAGGAAAGAGAGTATACTGTCTCTTACATAGGATGTGAATTAAAAATATAGCTAACTTAAGTTCTGCCATTGGAATCCATGCATAAACCATTATGTAACAACTAGGAAAGTTGCAAGTTCCAGGTAAGGCCCCCCAAAAAAGCAGAAAATTTAAAAGTGCTGGATGAGATGCTTGTGTCACTGAAATGACTGGCTTCCCTGGGACCAAGATTTCATGCTTGCTTCTACTTGGCTTAAGGATTGCTCACATATGATAGCCACTTAAGAATCATGCTTTAATGTTTTCTATGCACGTAGGAGAGGAACAGAGAGAGTAGTAGTTGTGGGGACCTGCCTTGATTTGGAGTTGTTGGGGTCCGTGGTATAAATCTCTGTTCACTATTGTTTTTCTGTGTGACATAGACTCTTGCTATGGGAATATGAATATGCAAATGTGAATTCCAACGTGAGAGGTTACTGCACAGTGTGCACTAACCGATGCCAAACAACTACATTTCTCTTCTCTCTGAATTGTGGTTTTGCCTTTTTTAAAAGAGGGAAAATGTAGTTAACAGGTGAAAAATACTCCTGTGCAAAAAAAAAAAAAAGCCCGTGTGAGGCAATTCATGGCTCACTGGTGGTCCTGAACAAATCTTAGGAAAAGTTGAATAAGCTTTTAGCTCATGAGTGAATTTTACCTTTTTAGGAATTAAGAGCAATTTGTTGGTGCAGAGCTACCAAAAAAAAAAAGAGGACCTGAAAATCAGAGTGGTGGTGGTCTTCTGGTTTGCTCCCCGGGATGACAAGCAAGTTTTAAAGAATATGTAAATAGTTAAAAGAAAATCATTACGTGGCTTACAGGATGTAAGACAAGGCCCAGCATGGAACAGATTTTTATAGCTTGTTTATAAATTACGCTTCTGTCTTTTGTTTGGAACTTGGAAAAAGAAACCATGTAAATTAAATAAGGAGTAAAGACTTACTGCACACATTTGTTTGACTGAAGCAAAGATACTTTCCCACCTCCTGAGGTATTAATGAGAAATCTGGAATGAATAATGCATGGAGATCTTGCCTTTTGAGCTCTAGCGCTGTGCAACTATTTAACTCCGTTGCATTGGGATGGTAACCAGAAGTCATGCAGAGCAGTTGTTAGGGCCACAAATTGGGATCCATTTGAAGAGATGCCGAAGGATGCACAAAAACGCTGGGGTTTATGGCGTGATACTTATTAACCAGATGTACCAGATGTAGGCTGGGGAGGGAGGGGTGTTTGTAAACATGTGCAACAAGTTTAAACTCTGACCCATGACCACCCTGTAACTGGGTGTCAGACTGATCTCAGCTAAGTGAGGAGCTTCGATAGTATGAGAGAGGCCACTCTTGGTTTGGTCTGTTCCATTAAAGCCTTCTGCACAACTTTTCAGCAAAGATTTCCACTCTAAGACATTTGTCATGGATATCAACTGTACATATGTATTAATTTTGAGTGTAACTAGGAGGATACAGAATTATACTGAAGTCACAAAGTCTACTTGATGATTATCACAGATTTGTAACTCTCACTTAAATTATGTAAGATATGTTGACATTTTATCTTGTTAACAAGATGTATTTTTCTATGTTAGTTAAATGTATAATTTGTATAATTTTGTACATTAAATGTATGCATATTTTAAATTAAAAACTTTATAATTTTAATTATTTTTAACTCTAAAATGGTGGTGGAGCTTCTGAAATATAGTTGTAAGGACAACTGTATCCCTCGATAGCAACCCACAAATTCTCCATTTTGAGCAAGGGGCCACCTGGTCTGCTAACAGGGTAAGGAAACTGTTACTCCTGAGCTCCTGCTCCTCTTGGTGGAGGAGCTGCCATTCAACTTTTGCTGATTTAATAGAACTAATATGAATTAGCAGAATACTATGGGCTAGATCACTGCTCAGGAAGTGGGAAATCTGAGCCTTCCCCAGCTCATGGGCTTTTGGATCCAGGGTTCCTACATGTCAGGAGACAGTCCCAATCACCAGTCCACCAGATGGGGTTTTGTGGAGAGAGGAGGACGCTGCAGCTGGAGGTACAACAGTCATGTAAAGCAGGGAGAGGGAGGATGACACAGCGGCTCAAGTCACTTCTCTGGGAGAAAGAAAACCTGGGTCTCTCTCACACTCACTCCCTTTAGGCTCTTCACACTTTGATGATTCTGTTGCAAAATACACAATGACAAAAATAGGTGCACAATATACATTGCATATTCTCTGAGCCTCTGCACCTGGGAAGTCCTGCTCCAGCCCATGATGTTCACACTGTTGCAAGAAGAGTTCCAGCTACAACTGGAGCCAAGGCAGTAAATGATAAGTTTCTTGTTGGACTTTCGTTGAAGGTTTTTGTTGTGTGAAACAAGCATGTCTTTAGGTTTTCTGCTATCTCTCAGCTCGTCTATTCAGAGTATAATTTGTCATTGATGCTATACCGGTATAAAGATTAAAGGTCCTGTAGGAAGAGGGTGCAGTTTCAATCAAGTTCTGGCCTCTTTTCATCGAGCTATGTCAAGACAGGATGAGATGCAATGTCTGCAAGAGAATATACCAAAGCAATATATTTCTCCAAAGTTGCATGTATGTTTTTAGGTAAACTAGCAGGGTGACAGGGTATCATGCTTTAACTGTGTCTGCTTCCGTAGCACCTGAAACTGCGATTTTATCTCATAGTGAACAGAACAGTATCTGTCTGTTGACTTAGAACACAGTTTTCAATAAACTAAGGGCTACAATATGAAAAGAATCCATTTAAAATCAAAGAAAGGCTGATATGGTTTTATGCTTATTTCTAACTTGAAAGTTTAATGCTTTCTAAAGCATTGATTTGACTTTTTCTCTGTTCCTTATGTATTAGCATTAAGATGGATGTCCTAGCTTAATACTGAAAAGAAAAAAAGCATTATTCTTTGTTATTACAAAAAACTGAGCAGTTCTAGAAACTTGAACAATGTTATCTAACTAGATCCCAAGTGTAAACAGAGTCCATCTTTCTTAGCTTTATGGATGTTAAATAAAAGATGCTTATCATTTGGCAGACACATGCACTATGTACAACATATTGGATCTACCATGGGGCCATCAGAATCTTTTCTTTTTTGGAGGCTAAATTAACCTCTTGATTGGAAAGAAATATCTCATAAAATTACTAATTTTTCCAATACTTACAAAGACATGCAGGTCACACATCACACCCTGTCTACCACCTGCATATTTCACTATCAGGGTTTGGTGTCCTGTGGAGGAACAGATTGACTTTTTTCCCCCGACATGATCGATAAATCTCAATGTTACCATCAGGAACAGAACAAAACAACAACAAAAAATCAATATTTGTCTACATACAAGAAAAGAATTTAAGGAAGCAACAAAGCAATGTCCTACAAGCTCTACTTATTTTTCCACACACCAGTGAAACCTCCCTATGATATTAGTGTTATTGCAGTAGCAAGGTTTATTGAGTGAGTTGTGGAATCCTGGGCAATATATGCTCAGAAATGTCAGTCATGATTCTGCAACTACTAAAATCAGTGTGTTAATAACAAATGATCAGTGAACTTTCAACTAGCTCCCTAACTCCTCCCATGCAAACAACACACAGTGTTCCAGGGCATTCAGGACAGAAGGTACCACTGCATTATAACAAATGCAGACAAGAAAGATGTTTTCCTTTGATGTATTTTGGCAATACTCAGGTATGTTACACCACTGCTTTTTACATGTTTTTGGTCCAGGGGTAGCTGTTAATGAGAAAGACGGTTACCTGGACTTGCTTCTGATGAAATCCCAGGAACCTCTGTCTTTAACCTCCCACTTTTCCTGATGAATTTATAACTTGCAATTTTTCTCGTGCTGGGACCACCAGGCATGCCTGTGGGCTATAGACAATAGTGCTGTGTGGCTGGGCTTGTATTCAAATGGCATAACCATGTGGTACATGAGCCGTAAACAGGTCTTGCGACTCATACACTGTGTCAAATTTGCTTAGTCATTTAATCAATCACAGAGCAGTTTGTTCTGATGTATCATTTCAGAGCAATAGAAAATGTTCCTTATGTAACTGCTGGTGTACTCAAGGCCTGTCGAATTGTCTGAGGTTGGCTGCCTGTGCGGGAGAGGAGCGTCCACGGTTTTGTGTGTTCGGTGGATGACCTCCTCAGGCACTGTAGGACGGGCAGAGGTGAAAGATGGACTTTCTGAAGTGGGCTGTGCACAGAGCCGACGGTAGCACATTCTCCACCCGTCCCGCTTTAAGGAACTCTCTTTGGGTTCGGGGGCCGGCGCCCCCCACAGCGGGAGGGAGCGCTGCGCCTCGGGCTCCCCCGCTCGCCTCGCGGTTGCGAGCCAGGCAGGAGCGGCCCGGGGTGCTGAAGGGACAGCTCCGCGGGGCTCCGCGGCACCGGCGGGGCGGCGGCTCGGGCTCCCCCGGCTGCGCGCCGGGTCTCGCCGGGCCGGGCACCGCGGGCACGCCCGGCTTCCCAGGGGGACGGGCACTCCGGGCTCGGCCGGCCCGACACGGCGGGCCGCGGAGCCGCCGCCGCCCCCCACCTGGCGCCCCGTCCCCGGTGGCGGAGCCGGCGGGGCCGGCAGCGCCCGGCGCGATCACTTCCGTGTCAGGGCGGCCGCCGCCGCCGCCGCGGTGATGTGATGCTGCCTGTGCGCCGCGCCGCGCCGCGGGACCGGCCGCCCTCCCAGCGCCGCCGCGGCGGGGCGGGGCGGGGCCACCCCCTCACCCCCCCCCCACCCCCCGGGCACCAGCTGCTGCGGCAGCGAGAGGGCAGCGGCAGCCCCCCTGCCCCGCGGTCCTGGGCTGGCTGTGCTGCCTCCCCCCGCCCCCGGCACCCCCCTCCTCTCCCCGCCGCCCCTCCTGCGGCCGCCGGCCCACCCCGAGCGGCGGGGGCAGCGCGGGGGGCAGCGAGGGGCCGCCCCCGCCCCGCACGGCGGGCTGCTGCGGCCGCGCCCCCCCGGCCCCCCCGCCGGGGCACCGCCGCAGCCTCCTCCTGCGCAGGGAGGCGGGGAGACTGCGAGTGTGCGAAGTGGGAGAAACTCCCTCCGGCTCGCTCGGGGGGGCTGGGGAGGTTCTGGGCTTTGCTTCATCCTTCCCCCTTTTTTTCTTCTCCCCCCCCCCCCCCCCCCCGAAGCCACGTAGCAGCAGGTGACTGGCGCCCGCCCGCCGGGAAGGCCCCCGGTTGCACCGGCTGTGAGTGCACGCAGAGGGCTCCCTCCTCCCCCTGCCTCCCGCCCCCCGGATCATTCTTTATACCGGGGGAGCGTGTGCACTGCGGTCCTTGCTCTGGGAATTGCTGCTGCTCTTCCTATTCGTCAAGGGCTTTCCAATCACCTGCCTCTGCCACCCTCTCCTCTCCGCTCTTTGTACTTTATTTTCACGTGCTCTTTACTAACACGGCTATTTTTAAATCCCGCTTGGATTTATTTCTTTTTCTCTTTCTTATTTTTCTTCCTGTTTTTTTTTTTTTCCCCCGGGGGGTGGGTGGGGGGAGGGAGGTTAACGTTTGCATCTCCCTAAGGGAAAGAGCCCACCAGCCAACCCAGCTCCGCCACTGCTGCATCCATCCATTCATTTTTATGGTCACTCGCAGCCTATCCCGGTAGCAGAAGGTGCAGAGAAGTGGGAGGCAGAGAGAGAGAGAGAGGGAGGGAGGGAGGGAGGGAGCGATCCGGACAGCGAGAATGGCCGAGAGAAAGAGGAACTGGAATAAAGAAGATGACCTGCCCGTGTATCTAGCTAGGCCGGGTACGACAGCCCAGACACCGCGGCAGAAATACGGGGGGATGTTCGCCTCCGTGGAGGGGGCCTATGAGAACAAAACCATCGACTTCGACGCCTACAGCGTGGGGAAGAAGGGGTCCCGGACCCCGCGGAGCGGCAGCCGGCACGACATGCTGGACGGAGGGGACAACTACAGCGAGACCGCCAGCGACATCAGCGAGGTCTCCGGCTCCGTCATCAGCTCCCCGGGAGACCGGGAGGACAAGACCCCGGGCGTGGAGATCAGATACCCCGTGGGGAAGGAGCTGCTGCAGGGCCAGGACAATGGGCAGGTGAGCGGGGCCGCGGGCCGGGGGCGGGAGCCGCCGCCCCCGATCGCCGGGCGAGCCGAGCCGGGCCGAGCCGTGCCGCAGAGCCCCGGTCGCCGGCGCGGGGGACGGGGGCTACCATCGCGGGGAGTTTCGGCACGGAAGGTCGGGGAGGCGCGGACCGCTCCTCCCCGGCACGGTGGTGCTATAGGAAGAGCCTGGCTGGCCCCTAAACTCTTTCACTTGCCTGAGCTTAGCGGGGTCAGGGGTGGGGGGGGCGATCCGAAAAATCGTTTTCCTTTGTAAGTGATGGCGATGAGTTTTCTCCGTTTCCCTTTCTGCCGGTAAAACGCTGCCCATGCCGGGTGGGCTGGAGGGCAGCGCGGGCCCCCTCGGCGCCTCCCCGCCGCCCCCCCCGAAACAAAGCAGCCCCCGCTGCACTTCTGGGTTGAGCGGGAGAACTGCGCGGAGCCGGTCCAAGGCGGAGACCCCCGACTCTGCCCCCCACCCGGCTCCCCCCGGCGCCCCCCGGCTCCCCATGCGCCTTCATTGTCTCCCCGTCTGGGAGCGCGTCAGGCGGGAACATCTGCCGAAAGCTTTGCCTGCGGGGTTCCCCACCTCTAGGGCTGCAACCCGCCCTCATATTGTAGACTTAAGGAAAAAGTGAGGCCGCTGGGGCTGGCTAGCCCCTGCCAGCTGTGCTCCTCTGTCTTAACCCTGTCTGTGCTGCGCAGACTGGAGGCAGACCCGGGGGCTGGCTCTGCTGGGAACCGGGGCTGTCATTAATTTCCCCTTAGAAAGAAATGTGGCCTTGCAGTCATGCCCCTGCATAGATGCACCCTTTCCCTTAGCACCCAGCACGGAGGCTGTATGGCCGGTCCACGCTCTGCGCTTTTCACAGGCTAAACTGAGAGCTTCTACTCTTTTCTCCCCCTCTTCAGTTTGAGCATGAATGGGGCACTGGTCCCCTCTGGTCTGGGGGCTGGGTGCAGGTGCTACATGGCCTCCCATGCAGCCCGGTGGGTGCCTGCTGTGGTGGGACACTGGAGCGAGCAGGCAGGGCTTGGTGGGACTGCGCCTGCCATGGTGCTGCTTCACTGCAACGACCTCAGGGTTGCCCTCAGAGGCTTCCAGCTGCAGTGCAGTCTTCTTTCCCAGCTCACCTGAACCCCTGTGCCTTTTTCCATCAGGATGCTGGGGCAGTGGGATGGCGTGACACACCCTAAACGTCCATCTTCAGGGACACCCCGATGCCTCCTCCCATCTTCCCTGCTTCCTAGTTCAGCCTGGGACCGAGGGTAGCGGACATATTGCACAGTACCTCCCTGGATCTCACCATGCTTCCAAAGTTGTCTGGCTCTGGACTAGACCTGAGGGGGTGAGGAGGAGGTCGGGGTAACGTAGGCAGCATTTGGTTGCCAGCTTAGGAAGGTGCACTGTAAGCAGCAGCCACGTGCCTGATCCCTGCGCAGGGGTGGCCTTTTTGCAAGCTCCGAATGGTGATTTCAGGGGAGATGTGTCAGGGATGTGGCCTGGGTGGGAAATGCCTTGTACCTCTGTGTGTGTCACAGGGGTGTGTGTGCTAACAGCCCCTGGCTGCTTGTCAGGGGGATTAACTTGGGTGCAGCTCTGCAGTGCCTTTTGCCCTCCCTGCAGTTGTTCATGGAGCCTTGATCAAGCACTGTGGGTGGAGGGAGGCACTCTGTGAGTCAGAAAAGACCGAGAAGTTTCAGTTAGCCACTTGTCCTCTCCTGCAGCTGCTGGCATAGCATCTACCTGGCCTGGCCTGGCTGTCCTGGGCTGTGCCAGCCCCCACGCCCTCACTGGGGACGGGGCAGAGCAGGGAATGCCATTGGGATGGTGACAAGGAGGGCAGAGAAGGGCAGTGCTGTTGGGGTCAGAGCCATGGGGACAGAGCACGGCAGTGCCATCGGGCCAGAGCAGGGCAGGGCCATCGGGGTCAGGGCCATGGGGCCAGAGCAGCACAGTGCCGTGGGGCCAGAGCGCAGGGCAGTGCCATGGAGCCAGAGCAGGGCAGTGCCATCGGGGTCAGGGCCATGGGGCCAGAGCAGGGCAGTGCCGTGGGGCCAGAGCAGGGCAGTGCCATCGGGGACAGCGCAGGGCAGTGCCATCGGGACAGGGCCATGGGGACAGAGCAGGGTAGGGCAGTGCCATCGGGTCAGGGCCATGGGGACACGGCAAGCACCGCCACTACCATGTGCCGCGCGGAGGACCTACAGCCGGGGGTTGCCCCCCCCCCCGGTCTCCACCCTGGGGGAGTCCACGCGTGGGACCCCGCCGGTGACCTCAGCGTGCGAGCGGGGCGGTGGCGGAGCTGGGGGGGCGGCGTTTCCCGGCGCCGGTGCGGGAGGGAGGGAGGCTCCGGCTGGATTGATGGGCTGGGAAGGGGGGCCGAGGGGTAGGGGTGGGGGACAGGAGGGAAGGAAACGCTTCCTGGGTTGAGCTGAGCGAATCCTGCTCCGACCTGCAGCCGGGAGGGCGCTGCTGCCGCCGGGAGAGGCAGCGCTCGCCGACCCCCCCCGGGAGCCGCGTCCCCGTTTTATTGCAGCCGGAAAAAAAGGTGCCGGTTTTGTCGGGCTCCCCCTGCTCTGGGCGAGGGAACTTCGCCTCCATTACACGGCTCTGCCGGGTCGCCCCCGCCCCATCCCGTCACCCGACCGGGCTATTATTCCTTGTACCACCACCGGTATTTTTCCGTGGGGCTCGGCTCGCTCCTCGGGGTGTGTTGCGTGCGCCCGGCGCTAGCGAGAGCCGACATGTCTTACCAGGGCAAGAAGAGCATCCCCCACATAACGGTAAGCGGATCCCGGCACGCAGCGAGCCGCTGCCCTCGCTCCTTTGTTAGCGGGGCGGGGACGGGCGTGCGGCGGGGGCGCCGGGGCCGGGGCCGCGCGGTGCCCCCGGGGGGCGGCGGGGAGCCGAGCCCGAGCCCGCCGGGCGGGGGGCCGCGGCCGAGCCTCCCCGGGGCCGGGCGGCCGGGGCGCCGCTGCCCTCCGCCTCCTGCTGGGCTCCGGGGGATTTTATTTTATTTTATTTTATTTTATTTTATTTTATTTTATTTTATTTTATTTTATTTTATTTTATTTTATTTTATTTTATTTTATTTTATTTTATTTCTGGTTTTATTTTTTTCCCCCTCTCTTCGCCCCCCGCACAGCCGGGGCTCAGCACTGTGCTGCTCTCCCGCCTGCCCGGGGCCGGGCGGCGGCGGGTCGGGCGGGTCGGGTCGGGGAGGGCAGGGCCGGCGGGAGGCTTGTCCCGGGGGTGGCGGGGCCGGGGGCCGGGGGCGGCGGGGCCGCCCTCCCGAGGAGCAGGGCCCGGGGAGGCTCGGCCGCCGGGCGAGGCAGAACAAAAGAGGGAGGGGACGAGCCGCAGCACAACGTGCCCCTGCCGCCGCCGCCCCCCGGCAGCGGGCAGGGGCAGCGCAGCCCCCCGGCGGGAGCAGGGGGCGGTGGGCTGGGGGTGCGGGGGGCTGGGGGGTGCGGGAACGGGGCGGGGGGGGAAGCGTGGAAAATCAAAGAGCGCCATGATGCCAGCACCAACACCTCTGCGCGCTATTAATACATCAGGCATGGTGGGGATCAGAAGTCAAAGAGTTAATCATAACCATCCTCTGCCTATCTGTGCCTGTCTCCCGCTAGATGCTTTTATCCCCAAGCAGGGCTACAATAGAGCGTGCTTTCCATGCCAGAAAGGAAGGATCAGGGATCCTTTCATTCAGTATATTGGTTCCCTTAGATACACGGGATCGACAGGGCTGGCCATAAAGAACAGACAGAGCTGGCGGGGAGTGGGGCTTCAGGGGAAATCTCCCCGGGAGTTTGGTCACACAGAGCTTTTCCCCAGAGCCAGTGTGAGTCTGCAGGCTGGTGCCTGCTTTCCTCTCGGGAGGCCGGGTCGGTGGGCGGTGGGGTCACTGCTGCTGTGGCACCCCAGGACAGAGATGAGTGGGGGTGTGGGGTGAGCTCAAAGACGCTTTGCTTCATGGGGCTTTCCCAGGAAAATGAGCACGTCAGGGCACTGGGAAGCAGGGCAAGTTTCAGAAGCTGGAGAATGGGCTGACTGGTGGGTGTGGCGGCTTCCTGAGCAAACCTGATGGTTAAAGGCATTATTGGAGCCAGTGTTACAAGGCTTGTAAGCACCTCAAGGCTTTCCAATTATTTAAAAAAAATCCTTTAGCCCAAATATTTGCCCAGGAGGGGAACAGCCTCCTTCTAAAGCAGAGTTTTATGATACCAAAATGGTGCATTTATTCAGTTGTCCACTATCAACAGGCAGCAGTGCCTGGTGGCCAAGGCTGAGCCTGGGCGTTGCGATGGCTCTTTGGGTGGTGGCTCCTCTCGCCTTGGTCCTCAGTGTGTCGTGTGACTTGCAGTTACCGAGGGTACCTCTGGGCTGGGGGAGGCCCTGGCTGCCCTCTGGGTGAGTGTCAGGTGCTTTGTGTGTGGCTCAACCTTCATCTGCAGCTGGAGCGTAACCAGTTCACACCCATAGCTAGTTGTTTGCTCTCCAGTTTGGTGTAGAAGAAGAAACTGGAAGAATTACGAGGATTTGCCTTGGAATCAACAGTTCATTTTAATTTCTTCACTTCTCACAAATTTCCTTCTCTGTGCTGGGAAAAAGAAAGCCCAAACCTCAGCCTGCTCTCTTTGAAATGTGATGTGTTGAACGTTCTATAAATGAATATTCATTAATGCTAGCGTTGAGTTTTGTGACCAAATCAAAGGCATAAATTAACATTAGTGAAGTTGGCTGGCATCAGACTTGGACTGCCTTTTGTTATTTTAATGTTTTACACTTCTGGCCCTTTTTCTTCTCCAGCAAAAGCAAGTCAGACACTCTATGTGTTATACCTTGTACATGCTGCCTGTCCCACAAGAGCCCACTGGATTTTTCTGTGTGTATCTTCTGAAAGCCCTGTTAAAGTATGGTAAATTAGATGTTTTGTCCTGCCACCAAAGAAATACATTGGAGCTTCATGCCTTCTGGGCTCTGAGGAAATGTGATAATTCTGTCTGTAAAGTTATGCAACAACAACAGCGATGATGAAATCATATAAAAATGTCATTTGTTACTGTGCTTGACATTCTCCCCCCTCCCCCCGTTCTTTGGAGCTACACCAGCTCCTGGATTCATTGGAATAGTGAGAAACTAATTTGTGACAGTGTCCTGTGCCCTGATTCTCTGCTGTGGATTTTCCTGTATGAAGCCTGTGTTCCTTGCATGGGGCCAGGAGTTGTCCTGAGCACACAAGAACAACATCCGACATCCTGCCACAGCATCCAGCCACAGGCACTCCCTGCAGTCAGTACCTGGCCAAAACTTCCCTCCAGGGTCAGGTCTGCAGCATCAGGAACTTTGTGAAGGAAGAGGCAGGGGCTGGTTTCAGCTCTGATCAGCATGGGAGCAGGTATTGCCCTTGGGAAGGTAACCCTGTCGTGTCCTTTCTGGCATGCTCCCCTTGGTGCATGTGGGCATCACTGCCTCCTCATGTTTTGCCTGACTGTGCTGCGCCTCCTGACCCCTTCAGAGGATGAGCAGTGCCTGACTGATACGCCCTTCACCCCTTTCCCCTGAAGCAGCTTATTCCTGCCTTCACTTCTCCCCTTTCTCCTGGAAGTATCTAGGACAGTAGAGACACTGTGTTGCAGACAGGCCACCTTTGGCACCCAGCATCTACCTGCTGTCATTTACCAAATCTGCACCTGCTTTTTAAAATTTCATTTCACCTGCTGTATTTTTCATTTTGGCCCCTGAATGTTCATGCTTCTTGCAGTTTATCCTGCTTGTGACTCTCCTGCTGCCCTTCATGGATCCCATGCAGCATCCAGGCTTGCTGTTGTCAGCTGAGCACCAGCACCGCTCCAGTGTAAGGTGCCTTTCAGTTGTGAGTCAGACTGGAGAAACTGGGCCCCTTTCACTGTAACTACTGTGGGAAGGACCTCTGTATTTGAAGCACCAGACCAGCCTCTGGGTGTTGTAAAATAGAGATGCACTGAACCAGTTAATGTAAGCACTTCAGTCACGTCCTCTGCACTGCGCTGAGGTCCTTGGGGGATCTCACTCCCCTGTTTCAGGAGTGTTAGCTGGGGATGGAGCAGGGTGTGCATAATGTAAGGGTGGCCAAGAATGCATCTGTAGGAGCATATTTCTCAGGCTGTGTAGTACAGTCAGCCACCACATCCATTGCTGAGGTGTTTTTCTGCATGAGGTGGCAATCTTTTGTGCTTTGGTTGTGCAGGCATGCTTTCAGGCAGACCAGATTTTCCAGGACACACCCCTCCCTGCCCATTGCTTTGAATGTTGCTATTTTACTCCTCTTGTGCAGCATATTACAGGGAATCAATGGGGATGATGACACTGAAAGATCTGTCGCCAATTAGTTTGGCTTGTGTGTTTTGGTAGCGCTTGGTACTTCTCAAGCAAGGCCCGAGCCCAGAAGAACTCAAAATTACAGTATATACAGAGTACAATTTAAAAAACAAGCATGTGGCATGTAAAATATCAGTTACAGGACTGGTTTGTTCCAGTAGCGATTGCAACCATTAAAACATAATCAGTGTGAGCTCAGTGAAGAGGAGGTGTGAAGACAGCTCTGCTGAGCAAAGGGAGAATAGCTAGTCACCAAAGCAGATGCAAGGATGGACATGGAAGAGGCAAATGGTGCCTGAATCTCTTAGAAAAGGAAATAATATTCCTGGGAATGGTCCAAGGGTTGGCATATGAATGGGGGAAGGAATTGCTGGTCCTGAGCTGGCAGACTGTAAGGCATGGGGAGACAGAGAACTCAAAAACGAGGTGTTACAGGGGAAGGATCTCACTATTGAGCTTAGCAATGAAAGAGAAGAGCTGGCACAAAATGAGAAAAAGAAGCAGATGCAGAAAATGAAGAGAGGCTGGGGAAATTCAGAGAAGTGGGCACAGAGAATAATTTTAGTTGTAGCCTTTTGAATTGATTGACATGAAGAGAGCTGAGAAATAAGTAGGCTTCAGCTGAACACGGTGGAATACTTTTGAAAGAAAAAATGCATTCATCTGGACTTCTGCTGTGTGGCTCTTTGGTCTCAGGCTAACTTCTGAGGGCCAAGATGGGAAACTTTCTGTTCGGTCTGAGCAAAGTGCTGGGGGTAACGTGATGGGTTCTGGTGTGAGACAACAGCAGTGTGAGAGCTGCCAGCTAATTCACTTTGGACACCAGGGGGGACACATGTCCTACAGATGCAAGACATGGTGAATGCCTGGATTGGGGAACCAAACTCCTCATCTAGGTTTGGAACTATTAATATCTCCCCTGGCCATGCTTTTTTCCCCATGCACCTTTGCTGAACAACATGAAGTTACACGCAGATTGGTGTGTGACTTGCCAAAAGCATTTGAAAAGCCTACTGAGTGCTGGGCGTGTGAACAATGTCTCACATTGTTATTCTGCTATTGACGCAAGATTTGGACTGATGTAGACAGCATTTTTTGTTCTGCTGTAAAACACCAAGGCCTGGGACTTCTGGATCCCTTCTTACTCTTGAATATTTGCTTAATACTCAAAAGTTTTATTTTTCGATCTGTAGCTGTTTAATGGACGTGGCCTTTCCCAGTTTACTAGTCTATCAATGAACATTTGTGAATTTACATTGCATATCACACTGGACTTGGCAGCTCTTGGATGCTTTAGCTGCTTCAGTGGAAGTTGTTGGACTTCCAACCACTGTTTCTGTGTTTCTGTGATAAGCCTTTTCCTTTACTTTTTCTACAGGAGAAAAAGTTGCTGCAGTGTTTAAGGCACTTCCATCTGGTGTCTTAAATTACATTCAGAGTAGGTCCTTTGGGCACATTTCTATGGAGACTGAAACCTTTGGCAGAGGGACGGAAAGAAGGGTTTGGGGCAGTGATTTCTTTAGCTGGCACAGAAAGTTCGTCAGTTGATGTGCTCAGCCAGGCATCAGGGTTTTCAGCGTCATAGCTGGTGCCACCACAGGGAACTAAGCTGCGTTTTGCTGGAAGCCGGGCAGGTTTGGAAAGGGGACAGTGGCTGTCTGGGAAGACAACTGATGCAGTGAGGTGGTTGTTCAGCAGGTCTGAATCTCCTTCTTAATAGTGCTGAGAGCAACCGCCGTCAATGAACCACTTTCCTGACAGGAGGTCAGCGCCTGTTTTCTGCTATGCTGCCATTTCTTTCATAAGCAGATTTATACATGTGGTAAAAGGGAAAAGCTTCATTTTCCTTTCCAGGAGCGGAGTCAGGAGAGCCCACTGGCTTGTGAAGCTTTGAAGCAGACACTGGGAGTTAGCTGGGATAAATTTCTTTTTTGTAGGTATGAGAGAGATGGAACAGAGATAAGCAGCAAAATAATTTGCAGGTTTCTAATCTTGCAACACATGAAGATGGTGGCCTTGTCCCTTGAGACAGAGATACTTCGGGATTACTTTTGCTTGTCACTTGATGCACTTGTCACAAGATGAAGTTTCGATCTGTAGTGTATGTCCTGATGAGGTTTAAGGCCTCAGCTCCTGCTTACGTTCCCAATGAATAATAAATGTCCCCACTGATTTCAATAAAATGCGTAAAATCTCTCTAAGTAAAGCTGATCACCCTTGCACACCTTGCGTGTGGCTGGCTAAAGGAGTATGCTCAGAGCTAAAAAACTGTGGAAGGGTTGTTCATGGACTGGTGCTGATACCATGGGAGTGGAGCAGCAAGTGTTGCAGCTTTCTGTGACTTGCAGGAAAAGTAGGTGTGTGGGGCAAGAAGTGTCTAAGTGCAAGCAGTATGCGCCTGCATCCACCACATTTAGTCGATCATGAATTACCATTGCTAACATATTCAAGGATATTTTCTGCTATTGTGTTTCTCTTGCATCCACCTCGCCTGCTAGAGAAGGGGTTCCTTATGGTCTTAGCTGGATTTCGACCATGACTGGTGCCAAGGCTGATGTGTCTCAGTAACCTGATGCAGGTTTCTGACTGGAACTTAGATAAAACTCATCCTCAGTTCAGTTGCACACTGCAGCCAGCCGTGCTGTGAATTGCTGTTATTCTTTTTCCAAGTTTAACCGTCCGTATGAATGCCTTGCTGAGATTTTGAGATCAGCTCTAATTGTCGTAACCTGTGTGTAACCCAAGAGATGGCTATAACTACGCAAAATGGAGGGTTCAACCCTCTGGCCCATACTTAGGTGAAACCCCTGCTGATGCCAATGAATACTGTCATCAAGAAGATGTGTGTTGTGCTTCCCTTCTAAAAGCAAAGCAAAGATGACATTTACAGTGAAGAAATCCCCATGGAATTAGTAGCTGTAGGAGTAGCCACTTTAGACTCTGTGATTAAGGAGTGAAATTGCTGGCTGAATATAAAGTCAGGTCTCCAAAGGGGAAACAAAAGAACATCAGATCTTTTAAATGAATAAAGATGAACGAATATATTGGCTACAGACCAAGGTACAGCATAACTACAATCAACATAATCCTTCCTAAATGAATTGCCATATACTGGGGTGCAGTTGTAAGAAAAGGACCTTAAAAGCAGGATTCTCCACTGGCCTATTGGAAATGATGCCTCAAGGATACAATGTTTTACGAGCAATTCCCTGAGTTGATTCAGGGATCACCCTAGCTAAAAATTACTTCCTATGGAGGGTAACCTAGACATGAAATTCAAAAGGAAGGATAGTGCTGATTAAAAGCAGATCTTCTATAAGCAGACAGGACTTCATGAAATCCCATTTACAGCTCTTTGATCCTGATGAAAGGATTTTAAGCAAGCAGTCCTCTTGGGAAGGATGTCTTTCTTCTTTTGCCATTAAATTTAAAAATGTTCCTTATTTGTAAGTACTTTGCTAAATCAAGGTAATTTAACTGTATTGTATCACAGCTGAGTCTGAACCTGACCAGCTCTGACAATAGACAACCAAATATATCTACAAAGGAAATATCTTTTAAATCTCATGTATAATAACTCCGCAAGGAGGAATTCACAGAGGCACAGAGGAGCTCTGCGTATTTTGCCTCCATCGTCTCCCCGTGAGACTTTTGCCTTTGAGAAACTTCCCTCCCAAATTTCATCTTGTGGAGATTTGGATAATCAAGGAGAACACAAACTTCAGCCTGTGGCTTTTGAATCTTCCCTCTAAATTGGGGATTCTGCGTCTTTTCTAACTCTCGATGGCTTTTTTAAAGCCTTAGCAACAAAGGATTCTCAAATGCTAAAAAAGTAAAGATGAATGCCTTGGCTGCAAGTGATAACGTGGCCTAATGCCTTCTTATGTCTATTGCCTTTAATCTGATACCTTTTAAACCACACACATTTATAGGCAGACATCTGGAAATACAGGTGGATTTGGAATTTAAACTGTTTTTATATGGCTGTTTAGCCTAAAATCCTTAGTCGTCTTCAGAGCCATTGGCAAATCTGGATTTTAGAGAATACAGCCATTGTTGCTCTGGAGATGTGAGGACAATGGTATATTCTAGTAAGTCCTTAGAATTATGCAAAGGATGAAATCACTGCCGAGTGTTTCCTCCTCCTTTAGGCCTGGAAAATCTGGGGCTAAGAGTGTTGCAAAGACTTTTTCAGTTGGCAACGGCTGCAATGCAGGAATTGTAAAAGTCCAAATCCAAGAGTGAAGCAGCACTTACACCCATATGCTGGGTATGTTATACAAAGTTCATTGTAGCTAAATTATAAAGCAAACTGTAAATAATCAAAAAGACATAATTTACTTGATTTAGAGCTGGAGATGTAATAGATAGACATTCCTTTCATGGAAGAAAAGGAAAAATGTAATAGCATGTTTCAGAATTACAGTCTGGACAGATGCTGCTATTTGTCGAAAACACCGTTCTTGAATCAAATCTCTTTGAATCTTTTCATATGGCTAGAATAGATAATGACAGATTCTTTTTTTTTTAAGCTCCATCTTGTATGATAGAGGTGTGGTTTTCTCTGACAGGTGCCTGCAGGTGCAGTACCATGGGTACTGATACTGAAGTGTGTGGTTTGCTATAACTTGTGCTGCATTTTATTTTGACATGCTGCACCAACTTGAAATAATATTTATTTAGCAAATCTTATGTCAGGAGATGGCGGTTGTATTTCTTCTGTTACTGTGTTTTTTAGTAGTTCCAGAAGCAGACTGGGAATTGCATGCGTAAAAAATGTCTTTGAATTTTGTGTGTGTGTAACATTTTTAAATACCTCTAGCTCTTGAGTGGAGCTGATGAATGAAAAAAGGCTAATTTTATATTTATTTGCAATTGTTCCTGCTCTAATATTGGGATCTAACATTTGGATCATATTTACAAATAACCCAGAGTTGAGTGATTTACTGACCAAAGGAATTTGAATTCACTAGTAGTTGCGCAGAGCCCACTGCAGATTTCGGGACCGCAGCAGGGCTCAGGCTCACCATCCGGCAGGTTGATGCGGATGCTGCTTGTCTCTCCTGGCCTTGTGCCATTGGGAGCGTATGAAAATATGGACATGCTTCACAAGAGCTGAGCCAAGCTGATTTAAAAAACCCAGTAAAACAGGCAATTTGTACAAATTGTGCCCGTCACCAGGTTACAAATGTTTTGTGTTGCTCTTACTGTAATGCAAACAATAGTTGTAAGGGAGCGAAAGCCACCGCCTGGTGTCTGAGCAGCTGGCCCCTCCTCCTGCAGCAAACGATGCTGAGTTTGTGACATCTTCTACTGCCATGAAAATTGCTGTCGTGTCACAGACTCAGCTCTGTGGCTTTGCTGCCAGATTAAGCAGGAGAAGCTAGACTGCGATTAGCAAAAAATCACCAGGAAAGCAGTGCACAAGGTTTGAAGGTGAAGAGCTGTGAATAACAGGAATGGATGTATCATACTCAGCCGCCAGCAGAGATGCGAGGTGCTGAAGCGCTTGCAAAATGGAGCTGCAGGGAGACAGAAGATAAGCATCGTTACTGTGCTGATGCTGTGTCATAGCCAGGCACAAAACCTGGAAGCAAACAACTTTGCATCGATGTGGTTGCATCACTGCAGCAGCAACGCGTGGAGGACAAACACCCACACCCCACAGTGAATGCTGACCAATGGCATAGATCTGCAGTGGTGCTTTCCGCACCTCCCATGTCAGTGAGAGGGTTTTTTTTTCCCTTCGAATCTTGGCACCTAATGAATTGCTCAGTTTATATGTTCAATATAATACCCGCTCTCTGTTTTGCCAAGTTCTGCTGTCTCTCCTTGGCAAGCTGGAGAGAGGAGAGGGTCCAGGCAGCTTCCCTTGGCTTGCACCTGTAAGAGCTGGGCTGGCAGCTTCTTGTGCCACCCAATGCACTGAAAATTTGGTATGGAGCCCTTGGGGCTCAGAAAGCAGGGCACCAGCGACTGAATAGCTAGCTGAATAGAAAGGTGGCAGCCACCCTGTAAAGGCTTACACTATTGTCGCCTCCTGAGCTGAGCAATAGCCGCATTGTTGTTCACCTGAAGGTCATCCAAATGTTGGCTGAGGGTACCTCTGAGAGCTAGGCAATGATAGTGTGGAGGGGTTCACAGCTGGGAAGGGGAAATCTGGGCCAATGCTGCATGATTAATTCATAAGCTTCAGGTCACTCCTCCCTCCCACCCCACTCTGCTTTCCCCAGGGTGCTACAGAGTGTGGCTGTCCTCCAGCCTGGAACATTGTCCAGGTAGAAAAAGACTTTGGTCCCTAGTTTTTCTGGACATTTGGCACTTGGTAAGAAATCTGCAAGCAGCCTGCCTAACATCAAGCCCGTGCTAAATAATAAATGGTCCCTGACCACGCACAGGCAGGCTGAGTGCCTGAGGAGGCTGACCTACTTCACAGACCCTGTGTGTGCCCAGATTTCTGTCCAGGATTTCACCACTGCAAGTACCAGTGACCTAAACCAGTGCTGGAGCACCCAGGCGGTGGTGGTCTTGGCAGCAGTGCAGGGTAGCAGCGTCCCTTTGCCTTCAGGCCAGGGCTGTGCCTGTCCCCGAAGCCCATGCGTAGGCTATGGCGGGGAACAAATGCTCGCATGCTGACCAAGGGCTTGTATGAAAGTTTATTTCATGAAGAATATAGCAAATTGCTTGTCAACATTAACCCATGCCTCCCTGCTAGTCAGTTACGGTTGTGTAATTTTTCCAGTGTGTTTATGGAAATGCACCTGACTGGGGAAGTGCACACAGGCATTTGGTACCACTGCTCTGGCTAAGGACAAGCCACCCCTGGTCCAGAGCAGGGTGTAGGAGGCGGCGCCTGTTTGCTTGGGCACAGCATGCTGCTAGGGTGTCTGTGCGGCACTGAAACCCCACCTGAGTTGTTTGTGCCCATCAGCACCATCTGTGTAAAGGTACCCTGCTTTGCTTGTACTCCTGGCTTGCAGTGATCTGTAACATGTCCCACAGACATGCCGACAGCTCAAGCTGGTTGGGAAAAGTTTCAGTAGAACCCTTTTTCTTCTGAATTTGCTGACTTGCTGGGATGGAAATGTGTATCAGAGGTGTTTCCACATCTATCGGGTCCTGATGAAAGCTGGGCAACGCTCCACAGCACCTCTCCTGGTGGCTTGGCACGTGACCTGGGGAGCACCAAGATTTGTGGGGTTTTGGCAGCCTCATCTCCCGTGGCTTCCTATTCCTGGCTGCGGGCAACCTTAGCCACAGGCCAGCTCAGGTGCAGGACCTGCTCCCTTTTGCAACGGTTTTGAACAGTTTGTATTTTCTTCTGAGTGGGAAGGTGTCAAGAATTAAAACACTGAAAGTCATAAAAAAGTGCAGTTTTCTTTCTTCACCAGAATTTCGTAGACCCTCCAAAATTCTGAAGAGTGAAACTTTGTAGCTAAACATTCAGTAATTCTTTATAAACTGTAAGTGAGGCTTAATTGAATGGATGACTCACATAACTGAGTGCTTTCTTGAAACTGCAGTTGTATCCTTTTTAGTTTCAGATTATTCTAATACCTACTTTTTCCACTTATGTATATTTATATACACAAACATATGAATTCCTTACATCTACAATTATTTTTCTGGGGATGTTCTTATGCTTTATTTTAGTCTGTCTTATTTTCCCAGCCTGTTAAATTTATTTCTGTTTATTATGCATATTCTCCTGTTTTAAAAGAAATAAAATGTAGAACAGCTTGATGAGTGTGTAGATTTTTGACTCACTAGCAGTGACAGATGCAGTGCTCTGGTAGTATTCCCTGCCCATATCAATAAGCTCTTGCCTCTTGTAATTGGACAGTATTAATGTTTAGGAAGCTGATTGAATGAGCTTAAGAAGAGCTCGTAAGATGGTGGTGTCCGCAGATCAGGAGGTGGTGTAGTAAATCATCATGGTGAGAAGATGCAACTGCCAGCATGTAGCAAAATAACTTATTAGTGTTCAGGTTGCTGATTCACAAGTCCTGCAATTGCAAGTGACAGTAGAGAGGCTGGGAAGAAAACAGGGAGCCTGCTTTGGCAAGTTCCAGACTGAGGACTTGCATTTGTCTCCATCCTTTAGCAAGAGGGTACTGACATCTGAGGCAGGTCCTGGGAACATATTTCATTGCAGTTCTGGGTCTTGGTTCCCTCCCAAGGTCATCTCACCGCTGCAGCACAGGGAGAAAAGCCTCGAACTTTCTGTGCACGTGCTCTTTTGTCATACACGTTGTTTAAATGGCTTTCTCCCCCTTCTTTCTCCCCTTAACATGTCTGTTTCTCCCTTTTTGCTTTTCTAGAATGATATAGAAGGTGGCAGAGGATCTGAACCTGTAAAATATTCAAATACGAGCTGAAAAATAAATATGCTACATATAACTGACAAGTTACATTGAAGAAAAGTTGTTGTAGTACCCCTAAATTTGACTTGGCAGTTCTTAATCAATACATTTTTTGGAGGTCTGTATCATTGTCCTGGTTTTATAGATGAGGAAACATATTAAATTGTTTAATTGTTCTCTAAACTGGGAACTTGGGACATGCATGGTTTATATGCGTGAGTCATTCTGTAATTAAACCAAGAATTGAGTCTGGAGTGAGGAGTATAAAACATGGACAAAATGGAGATTTTGGGTTATTGTTTAGCGAGCCAAGGAAATAATTTACAATAAATGGCGCTTTTTTATATAAGAATGGGAGAAGAAGGTTCTGACTGCTTTAGTTTTCCAGCATTCACAGTCACTTGGCAAAAGTCTTTCCAAAAGTGTTATGCACTGAAGTTACAGACTTTCCCTGTCTCTGGGTAGGTGATAGAGTGCTGGTGATTCCAGTACAACTTCTTCGGTGAGGGAGTTCAAATATTGGTTCTCAGGAATATGCAGTGGTAAAATTTGCTTTCCGTAAAATGTAGTTTTTGAGAACCGAGTGTAACCATTTGAACAGAGAAAAATGGAAAAATGATTGCTGTGAACAGTGCCCCAGCAGACTTGATATTTGAACAGTTCTTCACAGGAAAAAAATGTTTGCTTTCTGGCACTTCAGAAAATACCAGGAGGTAGTAGCTCACTCTGTTGTTCGTATGATATTTCAGGTAAACTGAACTTTGGAGGCTGCACTCCCATCCTCATTCATGGAGTGAGTGAGGTATGGTGTGGGGACCCTCATTACAGAGTGCCCCCAACTAATCAGCAGCCTTTGATCTGCAGGAATCACAATTTAGACAATAATTCAGGCTTCATGCCCATTAGAAACTAGATTTTCTGTGTCAGTCTGTAACACAGCACAGGAGGCCCAAGCTGTGGGCCATGTCCCTTGGCCACCACGGTTGACCCTGAGGAGCTGGCGTTGCGTGAAGCAGCTTCCCTGGGCAGGAATTTCTGTGTTCCAGAGGACAGCAGCCTCTCCTGACCGTGACCTGTCCCGTTTCAAGATCTGTTACTCTTCTAGGGGTACCGAGAGTCCTAGGTGAGCTCAGCTTGGCCATTCCAGTGTTTGGCAGTTTATTCTGGGGCCTTCTCTTCCCATTTTGGCCTTTGTATAATAAGGTGGTGCTTAAAAGGGGGTGTAGTGGGATTTCAAGCATTTCCACGTGCAGTGAGTTCTGCTTTGAGGAAAAAAGACTGTGACGACCATGAGGCCTCATGTTCTAAAAGTCAAAAATAGATGCTCAGTGAAACTGTGGTTTTCCTCTCCACTGTCTGTGTACCCACCTGAAACTATGGCATAGACCTTTATATAGGGTAAGTGCTTTGATGTTAATGGCTTTCTATATAATATAAGCCTATTCGATATCATCAGTACATTCTTATGTTTAGTTTTTTCAACAAACCCACATTTCTTCCTTTTGTTTTTTCCCCTAGAGTGACCGACTACTCATTAAAGGTGGAAGAATTATCAATGATGACCACTCCTTCTATGCAGACATATACCTTGAAGATGGACTTATAAAGTTGGTTTTTTTAAATATTGAACTTTTTTTGCATGCCTGTTAGTATAGACTACTGTGATGGTCCTGACCTGCAGCCAGTGTCTTGGTTACCTCTAGATATGGGGCCATAGTAAAGGAGTGTTTAATTATGAAATTCTGTCATTTTATCTTTATTAAGATTAGATAAGTAAAAATTTTATTTACTGTAAGTTGAAGGTATTTGCTTTTCAAACAGTTCAATCCTAGTTTCTTCCAAAATAGTTAAGGCAAGTAGGCTCTCTCAAGAAGTAATGCTAAGGACAATGGATATTTTTGAGTCCATATATGACAGAAGGCTCATTACAGCTTTTTGCACACACCTAATCATGGCAATGCAGCCATGCTCTAGAGGTTTGTATGGCACAGAAATGCGCCCTGTGTTACTCAGTGCTATCAGGGACCTGCTCCTTCTCAGTTCCCCTGTTGGCTAATGCTGAAGATAGCATGTTCTGTTTGAACAACATCATTATGCATTGCTTGTACGTCCCTTTTCTTGTTTAGCAAAGGTATATAATCTTAAATTAGACAGAAAATCCTACTGATCTATTAGTATATAAAATACAGGAACTGGATATTCCTTAGCTGAAAAAAGATAAAATCATGTTACTGATAGCTTGGGAAATGGTAACAGAGATGTCTATTCATGTAGCTCTACCGGTCCTACCTTGGCTTAGTGGAGATGGGGGTCTCTGGTTTTGCAAAGTTATGTAGCATGTACAAGCACTCTGATGTACACAAGGATCAAACCCTTTTTCTTGACTGCTAAACATTTTCACTAGTGACTTAACAAGTTTGGGCTTCAGAGACTACAATTTAATGCACACAAACATAATTATCTGGTAAATAATTCATTACCTACTTGTTTTCTGAGCTCCTTAAGATTAGAAGTCAGATTCTTTACATATCTGTGGCTACTTATATTATTCACAATTCAGGTTATTATAACAGAAGAAAATGCTGAATGCCTGTATCCACAGACTATGTGGTTTTCTTTTTAATACTGTGCTCTGCTTTCCAGTTGCAGTGTTACTTGTATTGCAGAAGTGGCAAAGGGAGTATATAATTTTAAGTGGAGAAGGCACAAGATTATGAACATGTATATTTTTTTAATAGCAACAATCAACCAAGTTGCGCCCTCTCTGATAGGCATTTTAGTTGAGAGTTTTTCTCTGCTTCTGTTTGTTCTGTTCCCAGTTTGTTCCTCATATCACTTGTAAGCATCAGAACAGATACAACAACTAACTGCATGAGATGCTGTGAGTCTGAACCTCCTGTGGATTTTTGGCCTTGATTTGTGAAATGCAATGGTACTTGGTAGGCAGGTTAGCAATGCCAAGCTTTCAGCTGCCCTGCAGTTTAGCAGCCCTTGCTAAGTGCATAGACTCCATCTGAAATTCATGCATGGGTCCATACTTCCAGAAAGTATCGCAGCTGCCCGAGATAGATAGCTAGGATTACTTAGACAAGATCTTAAGTTTTAAAATGCCTTTATCGATGCCTAAGGAGGCAAGTTTACTGTTCAACACCCTGCGTTGTGGGTGGTTTCCTGGGTTTAGATGACCTGAGGTTTTTCTTTGTAAACTGTTCAGTAAGTCCTGCTCTGAAAAAGCAGCTAATTTGTGAGGGCAGCCTGGCGTGAGATGGGCTTGGGTCCTAACTGTGTTCAGGTGATAAATTCTGCAGTCTAGGGAAGCAATATATTTCCTGAGATTGGTCTCTTTTAGTTTCTCCAGCTGGAACTGCCCATTGTTTCTAAATATTTAACATAGTTGTTAAATGTTGCTCAGGATCCTTTGGAGCAGGACCTTGAACCTTGGACATCCACATTTCAGTTGATGCCCTAACTCTCCCGCTACAAATCCTGCTGATAAGACAGAAATCTCTCCACAGAATGGAGCAGCCACCAAACCACTCAGCCCAGAATAGGCAATAGTGGTCTAGTATTGCTGGGATATAAAAGATCTGGGTTAATTTTCTTATTCTGCAGTAGAAACTGATTGGAAAATAGAGGGTTGGGTTTCTCTTGCTGACTAATGAAATGAAGTAGGGTCTTTTAAGGCTTATGTTCCTGCAGATTGTCCTGCAGAGAGGAATGCAGATATAACCTTGAATGTGTTTGAAGGTTAGGTGTAGTTTGGTGGATGGTAGATGCTTTTCCTACCTACCAATGCTCAGTCTGGCTCCCTAGGTACAAGGGAGCTCTGGTGTGGATTTTTCCTAGCTGAAACTTAAGCCCTTCACACTCAGGTGGCAGCTGAGAGACAGTTTTCTGGTATCTAAATAGTAATTTGGATATTTAGTAATTTAAATTGCCATTGGTACTAAGTAATATATTTTGCTTACATCTATCCTGTCTCTCATTTCCACATGAGGAAATGAGCCCTGGTCTCCATGCCAAGTGGCAGGTCACAGCCTGGTGCTTGCTGTCCTCTGCTCCATCCCTGCCAAGGGGGGGAAGGGTTGGGTCCGTCCGGGCTGGAGGGGACTAACAAGCGTGCAGGATGGGTGGCTGGGGACTGGGTCTCCAGAGCTGGGCAGACCATGAGCCAAGTTAGGGGGAGCCTCAGATGCCTAAGAGAGATCTGGGCTTCATAATGACAGAAATAACTCCGCTGAGTTCTGGGGGAGGTTTTCAGCTTTCTCAGGTTAAGCTTATGAAGAGTTGAAACCTGCTTCTTCTGTTGTGCATTAATCAGCTCACGTACGACACGATTACCAGCTTGTTCAACTGAACATGGTAGACAGCATCAGCTTTCTGTGACTCTGAGTTTTCTACTTGCTGGTGTATCAGAAAACCAGCTCAGTCGTTTGTACAGTGTCTAGAATACAGTTATCTGTGCTATATTATTTTTTCACCCACAAGTAGCTGAACCCCATTCCTATTAACATTAGCATTAACAAGTGAGCAATTCAGAAATCCTGTCACATTATCTTTTACTCTGTGGTCTAGTCAGTCAGGATAAAAATAACCTTGAATGGCAGTGAAGATCAGCCTTCTCCCAGCCTTAATCTTGCCAGGGCAAGAGATGAGACAGGCTCCTGACAGGTAATAGTGCAGCATCATCCACAAAGGCCATTTGGTCCCATGTCACTTCAGCCTGGATGGCTTCAGCCATTACCAAAGAAGCTGTTAACTCAACTGTACACTGAAAATAATGAGCAATGAGTCACCAAAAATCTTCCGTACATACTTAGCACTCTTTCACTTCGGTAGGAAATGTGTTTTCCTGAACAGGGAACTGGTAGGCACTGACTGTGGAAGAAGAAAATGAATTGCTTTTATATTTTTCTGTAGGTTTTCTTTAATATTGTTATTTTCAGAAGGTGTGGTACTTCTTGGAGTGCAATTCCACCTTAGACAAATTTAAAGGAGGTTGGTCATAGTGATTTTTTTTCCCAGTTGAGTTTTTTAGCCACATAATCACTGTAGAAAGGTTGAGGATTGTCCTGATTAAAATCTGGGCAATGGATTCAACTAATGAAAATCAGTACAACACCATTATTATCCATGGTGCTACCTAGCTTTATGCAAGCTTTCAATGTGCTCATGGGTTGGAGTGCTTTATGGTATGCTTTTGCCAGTCAGATTTTAACAGCAGAGAGCTTCTTACAACTTGTTTGTGCGATAGGATGTGCTGGACTGCTGCTGCCTTTTACATACATATCAATTCCATGTTTGTCAGCGCTCCTCACAGCTGGCACAGGTTATGACATGCTCCCAGTGCTATACGTGTTGATGAATATTAGATGCCAGACATGGAGTTGTGTGACTTCAAGCTGTGATATTATCAGCTCTCACGAGCAAGTCCTTTTGGCTTTGTTTGGTGCTGAGTGGCTGAGACTCAGCTCAGGATGCTGGCAGGGAGTTTGCTAACCGAATGGCTGTGCTTCCCTCCAGCCAAAACCTGGAGCACCAGGGGAGCCAAGCTGCTGGAGGTGACATTTTTGCATAGCATATGAAACAAATTCTTGACCTCTTGGGGCTATTTATTAACTCTGGCGGTTTGGCCAAATTCCAATGTGAATAATTATCCCTGTTTTTTTCACTGGTTTTAATTAATGGTTATATTCATTTTCAGTTCTAGCTTGTTGCGATTGGCTGTTAATCAGTTGCTGTGTTTTTCTCTGTAGGTGGGAGCTGCATTTTAATATGGGAGAAACAGATTCAGCAGCTCAGATGTCTGGGGTATTTGTTTAGCTGTGGATAAATATTATTTTATCTCAGACAAAAGGAAATTAAGACGAGGTCTGTGTGTCTGTAATACGAGATAAACTAAGTGAACTTAGACTACCTTATAGTTGTCTCTAAGCCCAAATATATTACAGTGTAACAGCGCAGAGACACAGCTTCCACACAGACCCATAGCTTTTCCTGTTTGGCACCATGCAATGTAGACAGTAAAAATGTAATGTGGCTTCAAAAGCTGAAGGTTAATTTATTCAGAGTTGTGTCCATGAACACGAAAAGTATTTTGATTTTAAGTATCTAGAGTTTGCTTGATATCAGCATGAGGGACAGATTAATGTTTTTAACAATGAAAAAAAGATCTTGTTTTGAAGAGCTGAAGGGAGAAGACTGCAACAGTTAATTAACATTTCTCCACACAGTTATGCAGAATGTTTGACTAAGTTTTACCTTTAAAAGGAGGATGAAGAATATGTAACGTGGTAGACTGATGGTGTTTGGGTCTCTTAAATATGTATTTCTGTATCTTAGGATATTTAGATTTATTTTTAAGGATAAATTTTGCATTGTGAGTTACAAAGTAATTATAACTCCTTTCTAATGTGCCTTGTGCTTCTGCCATATATTTACAATTCCAGCTTGCTGTCATATTTGATCTATGTTTTTCTGTTTTAATTTAAGAACATAATATACAGAACCAGAGACCCCAAGAGAGCATTAACTGTACATATTTGTAATTGTTTAAAGATAGGAATCATATAAAAAAATAATCATTTTTTTTAATGCTGGTGTGCTACAGCTTCTTTATTGGCCACTAGAGCAATGCAAAGCAGCCCGAGCACACGGCCCAGCTAGGCAGGCTGGCAGATGCTTTGTTCTGCCAGTGCTGTGCAGAGTGGCCAGAGGGGGTGTTTGAGCTTCACCTTTGCTTTGGGGTCCCAGTTCCTTCTGTATGGCCCCATGGTTCCTCTCCCCTACGTGCCTCAAATAGCTTCTGTCCCCTGTGCTGCTTTGTTTAGGTAAAATAATATTGCCTTTCTTGCTGCCTAGGCAAATAGGAGAGAATCTGATTGTTCCTGGAGGAGTCAAGACCATAGAGGCTAATGGGCGCATGGTAATTCCTGGGGGAATAGATGTCAACACTTACCTACAAAAGCCCTACCACGGAATGACTGCTGTTGATGACTTCTATCAAGGCACAAAAGCAGCACTAGCAGGGGGCACCACCATGATCAGTGAGTACTAGCAATACTTACTCTTCCCACCCCCAGCAGAAGCTTGTGTAACACGTGTGGGGATAGCTACAAGAGGCTCCATACTGATTTTCTGAGATCTTCTGCAATGAATCTTCAAAATTCTGGGGTACTGTGTTGGACATCCATTCATCATTGCACCCAGGGTTGTCCTGAAAATAAACCTACCCTCAGAAAGAGAGGGTGACACGGGGAAGTGTCTCTTGGATTTCCCTCTGAAATACAGAACAAGCACTGAGGGATAATACACCTACTCTTGGGATTTTTGAAAAACAGTGTAATTAGTGCTGTAAGTATATGGCACAGAAAATACAACAAAGATCTGCTCTTCCCTCCTAGTGACATTTCAGGGGCTTTAGAAGTAACAAGATGCTTATTTATGAACTTGGTTTTCATACCAGGAATTGAGGAAGTCCTTACCAGAGATGTCCTGGAGGAACATCTTTCTTGGTGGAAGGAAGAATTGTTTCTAGTTGTTAAAAACCCTTCTTCTGTCTACTAGATGGCAGGCCAAGATTTATCTCTTTCCTACTAGCAGTGGCTTTGCCTTTTGTTAGACTTCTGAGGCAGTTGTTCAGGTGACGTAAATGATCTTAGCTTCCTTGTGCAGAGGAGCTGCCCAGTGGGGTTTTACTCCCACTGAATTGGAGTGTGGCTTTTTTTGCTGGGTAGTGTTATCTATTACCTACATTCAGCAGCAAGTATTAGCTGAAAGGATCTCTGGCATTAAGCACAAAATGCACTGCTGTTCATTGCTTTTGTTAGTAATTTTGTTAGTGTATGTTCTTCAGTTGGGGCTTCCTGTGCAGCATTATGTTTGCAAATACCACCAATAAGCCAATCTTGCTTTGTTTCCCTATTTACTTTTGACATAGCCCTACAAAGATAAGGATGTATGCATAAGGAGTCGTGTCTTTATTTTATGGCAGTAAACATTGTGGCATCATCAGTTGCAGAAAGCCTTGAGTCAGTGAAGATGCTTAGTTGCAGTGCACTCGATCTGCCATATAGTGTGGCTGAGTGTGCTCTACATCAACTCTGTTCAGACCTCTGGCTATTTTCCCAATTCTGGGACATCTCCACTGATATATTGGTAAGGCAGAGTCAGCCAATTCAGTGACTACGAGGCACTGGTTGATGATTAGAAATGGACACATCAGGCAATAAATACATGTAAGTCCAGAACTTGTGGTCTCTTACACAACACTAAAGGAAAAACAAATGTTTCCTAAACTGTGAGATGCTTGTCTCTCCCACCATCTATTGATGCTGCACCAAGCAGGTTGCTAGACTCAGCTTTAGTATAGACTGTCCACAAAGTCTACCTGAGACAGCAGGACCTGGCTAGTATCCCCAAGTTACAGTCTGCCCACAAACTGCCTCCAAATCTGCTGTTTTGGCCAAAATGCTGGAAGGCTACTCACAGGCACTGAGGAAATGTGAACAGAACGTAGGCCAGGTAACAGACACTGAATGTCTTTTTCAGTTGACCACGTGCTTCCAGAACCTGGATCAAGTTTACTGACCTCCTTTGAGAAGTGGCATGAGGCAGCTGACACCAAATCCTGTTGTGATTACTCTCTCCACGTGGACATTACCGGCTGGTACGATGGGATTCGAGAAGAGCTGGAAATACTGGTGCAAGACAAAGGTTAGTGAGTGAAAATTAGCAGTATTTTTTTGTTTTATTGAAATATCATATGGAGATGACATTTTGAAGTATTTTAACGAAAGCATCGTCTGGAACAGAAATGCAGAGCTGCTGGTTATGCTGCCCAAGGTTCTGCACTACCTTGGGACTTTTGTATTCACTTGCTGCTGTGTAAAATGGACATAAAACTTTGTGCATTAGTGCTAATGGGCAGCAAGGCCAGTGGAGGGAGTAGGTTTACACCAATATAGGCACAGAAAATTAAAATGCATATGTTGTCAGACACAAATGTATCACTTTATGCTTGCTTGTACATGTGGAAATAGGCTCAGACCTTGCATACTTAGGTTTTGTTTTAAGATAAAACTCAGAGATCAGCATTTAGGGTAATCAGCCCAGTCATCTTAGATCCTCTATTTCATGAATGGAGAGAAGGAGATGTTTAAATGTAGCAGTTCAGATTTTAACTAGACTGGAATCTGCCCATTTAGCTTCCTCAAATTAAGCCCAAATATGAAGGGCACATGTGTCTGAGAAACTATCATCACAGGCTAGATCTCATTTATCACGAATGGCTTAGGATAATTTACTAGCCAGGACTAGATTTTTTTATAAAACATGCCTATATTTTTAAAATAGCTTCAAGTTATTAGAAAAAAGAGATGCTAAAGTTAGATATTTAATATTGAAAATATGTCCTCATTTTCTCAAGTGCTTGGTCTCCAGTGGCTTTCCCTGCAGTTAGTAGAAGATGCTTTGTTTCAGGACTTACAAAAACCAGGTCACTTATTTAGGAATCTATTTAAGACATGTATGGGCTTGATTCAGTTTAATTAACAGGTCTACTACCATGTGAGATGCTGTAGGTTATCCTATCTGGACTCCAGCTACCACTCCAGAATAGCACAGATAAAACCTCTCATGAATCCTTTTCCATACTTGCCAGCTCAGTGTGTGGTTTCATATATGGAGAGCATCTTGGTGGTGCAAGATACGTGTGAACAATTGAATCTAGCCTTCAGAAAACAATAATTTTGATCTAGTTCCTTAAAATTCTACCTAACAGCATGGAAGTTCAGTCCAGAAACGTATTTTTTCAAATATTTTTCACTTGATACTTTCCTTGAAAATGCATGGATATTAATTAAGAAATATTTTCTGAAACTGTACTTAGTTACCATGGGTAAATCATAATGACCCTTGTGCTGGGAAGTCTAAGTAATATGTGTTTGCAGCATCCTTTGTAGGGTGTGGTGCTAGTCATGACTTAGATTTGAAAAATGCTCTTCATATAGAAATGTACCATCAAAGTAGGAAAACAAAGCAAAATGCTATTTTTGAGCGAGCAGTTGTTCACTGAGATACTGTGGAGGTGTGATCACGTAGGGGAATTTATCCTGTATCGCAGCATGCTAGCAGTACATGTGCTGTATAACCAGATTTGAGGCAACAAAACCATTCAATCAGCAAGATTACACATAATTTAGAGAAACTGCAGCTGGTCTTACATAGTTTTTTATAATATAGGTGATTTTTACAAGGTGATGACATCTGTCAACACTGATGGTGCCAAATTTGTGCTAATTCCTTGCTATCAGTGATAACATGGATACGCTGCTGTACATTAGCTGGCTGTATTCTCAGACAAATGTACTGTGCCTTGTTTCAAGGGTTAGATACTATTTTCCAGAGCTCCCAGATCACAGATGGCTCAGCACTCCCAAACGTGCCTGAGGGCTTACATTAAAAGCCTGGTGCAGACAGTTAGGTTAATAGTTTTCTCCAACTGTTGAAATGTGAGTTTTCAATGTAAACCTGACCTGCCTTTCACTCTTCAAGGGAAGCAGGAATCTGTTCGTCAGTTCCTGAACTGGGATGTGTGACAGGGCCCTTGGTGGCCTCTTTGGTGGCAATAGAATTAGGAGCTCACCTTTGTTCTCACGGATGCTGCAGTATGCCTCAGGTAGTCAATGTGAATTACTCTCATGATGTGTTAGGAGATGCAAGGTAAGGGCGAGTACGAAAGCACAAGCACGACAGGAAATATTTCAGTGTGGCAGGGGCTTTCAGATTAATGGATAGTTTCTGCTGATAATTGGAAACATTTGAGCCAGCTGGTGCAAATAGACCTGATGTCAATGGAGTGACATTGGTTTTCATCAGCTGGGAATCTGGATTGAATTTGTTCTCAGTTGATTGTCTGGTGGGCGAGTTAGCCAAGTAACACGGCTCAGTTAATCACGTTGCAGTGCTTCATGTGCCTAATACAATTTTGGCATGAATAACAGGGGAGTTCACAGAGCTGCTGTTGAGGTGCCCTGTCATGAGGTATAATTGAATAATTAATCAGTTTTAAATCAATACCAAGCTAATTTAAGGAGACACAGGCTTTGGAAGGGCCTGCAAATTTTGTAGAACCAAATGTTGATTATAAAGACTCAGGCTCGTAGCATTTTGGCGGCTAAAGTGGGGCTGGACTTCTCCAGCATATGCAAAGGAATAACAGCCTGAAATATGTTGACAGACACCTCACTCATTCCTTTAGCCACTGCACTTTGTCACTGTTCAAAAAAACTTGTACAACTCTGTGAAATTTGGAGAGGATCCTGTTGAGTAGTCCTGGTGCAAGAGCAAGCAGGACATTAACAAGAATGTAGTATGTAACAAGTGTTAAGCATTAAGGTCAACAGGCCATGGACCAGGTCTTTTGAAAAGCCACATATTTCCAATGAGTAGATTGAGACACCAGACCAAGGCATTAGGCAGAGTCTAATCTTGGATACCTCTATATGTAAATTGTTGTTATTTTATCTCAGTGTCTTGTAAAGGTACTGTTTTTGCAAGGCAGGGTGGTTCAAACCATCTCTCCTGTTAGCTGTAAAGGCAGCCTGTGAGATGCCCTTCCACCTTGTGTGTGTCTGTTGTGGTAACTGAGAGCATGGATGTGCATTTAGGTAGGAGAACTCTGCTTCTGCACTGTGGGAGCTGTCGGTAAGGGACAGGCTCAAGATCCCATGGCGGGATCCCTTCTACTCTCATTGACTTCAGGGACAACATTAAAGTGAGTGGGAGCAAATCTTACAGTCATTTTACCAAAGTTAGAAAAGGGCCTAAGTTACAAAGGCAATAAAAGAAAAAGGAAGAGAATACATATTGCTTGGCTCAATGCATGTCTTCCAACCACAGTACCCAGAGAAAGCCGCGTTATCTCCTGTGGGATTGTGATTCAGTGAATCACCTTTGGCTAGATCCCAATGGATAAAGGAGAGCAAAAAGTAGCCTATCTCTTTGCTGACAGAGAAATGTGTACGAGAGGATTCAGTCCCTTCTGACCATCACTGAGGCTAGTTGGCATGGCTTGCAGCCTTGATGTGGCTCTCATTGCTTCGCGTGTGTGTGGTCACCTATGCAGAAAGGGGGCTCCCAGGTGCGGCTGACATCTGAGACACTGTGTGGGTTTGTGAAAAGAAACAGAGCTTTCCTCCAAGGCAAGTTGGGAAGATGTGAGCAGTCAGAGGGGAGATGGTGCTGCAGGCATGAGGCTGTAAGCACCGGCCCCAGGAAAGGTATAGTCAAGCTTAAAGGTTTTAAAGCAGGGACATACTAACTAAGTACATTGAAGCTGTGTACTGAGGAATAGGCTGAGGGGTTACAGTTAGTAAAGGCCATGCGTGTTTTCTGGGAACTTGAGAAACAGGAAAACAGGAAGAAAGGACAGGCTCACAGGCTGACGGGGTCCATGGTCCAGGCTAGATAAGCTCAGCATGAGGTCAGCAAGGAGGGGCCGGCTCCCGCTTTGCATTTCTCCCTGAGCAGCCTGGCCTCAGCAGGAGGACGTAATGCCAGGGATCATTTTAAGGTTTTATGCTGCATGTATGCTGTGGTATTTTAATCTTGTAATTGTGAATAAACAAATTCTCTGTGTGAGTGTGAACAGCGATACCCTCTGCCTGAGGATATATCTGCACCTTCTAGACTCATGAAGGAGTTATGTCTTCATCAGAGAGCCTTATTCATTTGGTGTAGCCAACATGAAAAGCATGAACAGATCTCTGTCTTATTCCTCGTGCCCCAGGAAGCACAGTTTTCATGACAGCTATTTTGAAATGCAGCATTGAAGGCTTAGACAGCTTAGAATTTACTTTTCTTTTAAGCTAGGAAACTCTGGGATCAGTCCTTTTACCAAACTAGGGATGTTGTCAGTAGACTAAAGCGTAAGGCAAATGTATCAACTAATATAAATTTGTATGTACAGAAGATATGAACAGAAGATGCTTGGTACTCCCATTCCCTTAGAATATGAAGTCGATAGTCGAATCTTTGAAATAAATAACAAAAGTTCTAGTGGTTTGAATACAGTTGGTTCTTGGCCACTGACACTCAACACCAGCATTTCTTACTCATTTCTAAAATTTGGAGCTGTCATCTTTCATGGTTTTGTATGACTGCCAAGATAAATCCTTCCATCTTTGGAAGCTGGAAGGAGAGGTGTGGTGAGCTGCCCTTGTAACTGGTTTCAGGTTTTGCTTCCACTCCTTCCCATTGTCTGCTATCAGCTAAGCTGGGTGCTTTGGGCAGTAGGGTCAAGAAAAAGCGAGTTTGTGTGCAAATTTAGATACACAGGTCCTACAGCTTCTCAGCACTTTGGGGAAACTTAACTAGAAGTTTATCTATTAAAAAGCACAGTTTTAGGTCAAGCTGAAACGTTTTCATGATTAGCTAAAGAAAGCTAAAAAGAAAACCAGTGATTCACAGAACATTATACAAGTTTTTTTAAACTTTACAAACTTTACATGCTTTCTTTAGTCACTATCACTTGTCTGTGATTTGGCTACAAGCAATCTCATTTGCGGTGGTGGCTGAGTTGCTTCAGGACTGAACACAGGCCATGCACAGAGCCCAACAAATTCCCCCAGAGAAGAGGGGATTCAGGCTTCTAGTCCTAGCAGCTGTAATGCAGCTATGGAGCCATGCTTTATTTCTGGCAATCACTCGTGAAAAGCCTAGTCCAGAACATATTGTGTGGCTTATTTTTCCTGAAGTTTTTGTTCAAATACAATTTAATAATCCACTTACATGGCAACACCTTTGAATTTTGTCTTGGAACAGGTGTGAACTCTTTTCAAGTCTACATGGCCTACAAAGATCTCTACCAAATGTCCGACAGCCAGGTATTGTTCTGAATGCTTTTCGTTGCTGTATTATGTCCTCTCTCCTATGATCTCCCTCAGCACTTGAGGAGGGGCTAAGGTTGAATCCCAGAGAAACATTCCCACTCACCCGAATGGGACTGGGGGAAATGTGCAGCGGAGTTGTTCCCTCTGGAGGGTCAGTGCTGAGCAGTGTTGAACACCTGCATGTGTTCCTTCAAGTCTATGACATTCACCTGCTGCAAGGATTATCTGGTGTCTCCCAACATTGCAACCACTCAGCACTGCTCAGGATTTTGCCATGCACTTTATTTTGCTGTTACCTTTCAAGAACTCTAGGTCAGAGAGGGAAGAAAAGGCGAAGACTTCAAGGCAGCGGCAGTTTTGAGATTTCAAGAGTTTCTCGGTTTCTCCAAACAGCTAAATGGAGTTGCTCTTTGGGGGAGGCAGTCCTTTCTCACTAGGGCTGGAGATAACAATGAGCTTGTTTGTCCAGAGCTCATTACAGATTCCAGGCTCTTCAGCTTTCCCATTCATAAGTATCAGGTCATTGTAAATGGACAATGGCATCTGTTAGTAATAATGTTTGCTTATTCAGTTGAGAAAAATGTTTCTTTCTTACTTATTCCCAGAGCTATAGCTCTCGGTCTCTTAAATAAGTGTTGTTACACCTCCAGTCCATGTGGTTTTAATTGGAATTTTAGACATAATAATATATAAATATTCTCTGAGAGGCAGCACCTGTTAAGTTCAACTCCCTGTTGGAATCGCCAAGAGAAATACACGAAAATGTATCAGACTAATGCCTGTTACCTTGTTTAAACATGCATGTTGCAAGCTGTGTATTCCAACCCATTCAATGCTAGCTGAACTGCCCAGTGCAAAAATGGGCACTGAAGAAACTGAGTATTCAGTATTTGATTTGTGTTTGAAAACTGGGCTCCCATGTTACTGAAGTCTGTTTAAACAGGGAAACACATTAGCTGAATACCTTTTGGACAGGGAACCAAAATATCAGTAGATCTGTGCTCAGAAATTCTCAGTAAAACAATAGAATCAATGGTTTCCCTTCGGTATGGATGGGTTTTGAATGTTGGAAAGCAATAAAAAAAGGATGCTCTAGAGAAAATCTTACAACTTTTAATTGCAGAATTAAAGATGTTGGTGAAAGCTTGACACTCTCTGCTCTAAGAAGATGGTGCAGAATACCTGCACTTCAGAAGAGAGGTGTTTTGGCTGTACTAAAAGTGTCTGCGGTCCATTGATTATTCCCATTCCATGGGAATAATTCCATTTTACATTTGCTAAAACTACGGAAGAGAGACTACTCAGTTAACTTAGACCTGCGTGGGAGGGCAGGAAGAGGTACAAGGGGCTGGAGGAGGCACTATGTCCGAGGGAGATATAACCCTGCTCGGGACTGTTGACCCTGTCTTGGTGCAGAAGGGCAGAGGTTCGTCCTGGGGCTGGCTGGTGTGTAAGGGGGTGGGTAACTGAACACCTAGCAGTGAAGCTCTGGCTCTGTGTAGAAAGTGGAGAGTGGAAAAGGGAGATAATTTGCTATTTGCCTAGAATATTACCAGCATAGAAAGAGCAAAACTGAGATGAACAGAGGTCTGAGTGTTAAGTAATGTGTTTTCCTTATTCAGCAGTGTTTCCTTCTTTGTACTACCTGCAGCTTTATGAAGCCTTTACCTTTCTAAAAAGTCTTGGGGCTGTTATCCTGGTCCATGCTGAAAATGGAGACTTGATAGCTCAGGTGAGTGAACTGTCATTTTTTATTCACTTTGTGAGAAGATAGACACAAGAGAGAAGTAAAACCCTTCAGTCAGAATATGGGAGGAAAAAAGGAACTACCTTCCAAGTGCCTTAACTGGGCCTGATGCCCTACACACCACTGGTGTAACCCCTGGGATGAGAGGGTGGAGGCCCTTCTGTGTGCTTTGGCAGAGCATCTGTGAGGTAGAGAAGTGATCCAGACAGCATCTTACCTTGGCAGCAGATGAAGAATGGGTGAGGGAGGCAGAAGGAAGCAAGAAGATCTTTTCTGAGTCCATCAGAAACAAGTGAAGCACAGTAACCTAAAGCCTTACTCAGAGTTTATGGGGACAAAAATTGGAGCTGGGAAGTTTTATAATAATGTCTCTTATGCAGCTATCAACATAAGCAGCATAGTGCATCTAGAGTGTGTGGTAAAGCTCTCAGACCTATTTATTTTTGAGAATATTTTTATAAATCTCTATAGTTTGAAAATAGCTAATCATCTAAACATTTTAAAAATGTGTATTAAAGTGTGAGTCATGCTCTTTGAAGATGCCTGTCAGAACCAGGAAACTGGGCTCAAATTCAGTTTGTTCCATTAAAAAGTTTTGGATCCCCAGTGCACTCTTTGCAGGTCAGGTCCCCTGTGTAGGTACTGTCCTCACACTGGAGCGTGCCGTAGCTCTGATCTGTGCAACAGAGGTATCCCAAGGACAGCAATCGATAGTAAACCTCCTGCTGGTCTTTCCATAACGCAGAATGGGTGGGTTTGGACGGGTATTGTTATGACTGCATACATCTGTGGCAGATTAATCTTTTAAGGCTGTTGCAGAGATGTCTCCGTCGTCTGATCCCATGTACGTGTGTAGAGCCTCTCTGAGGTCCGTGAGGCTCCAAGTGAGCTGACTGATTTTATCTGCTGAGCTCTTTAGCTGCTGGTTTATCTGCTAAGGACTAGGCTGCAGAGCTGACAGGGAAACTGCAATAGCTCAAAACAAGTTGTCTTTGAGATCTGGACTAGAGAAGCCACCTTGTCTCGTGGTTAAGGGAGAACCTCAGGTGAACGTTTGAGTGGTGGGGCAATGTGTAAGGGCTGTTGCCCACATGGGTATGTTTTGTTGTTTTTCCTTTAGTGGGATTCTGTCCTTTATCTGCCTGGTAGGAATTTACCACCTTTGAGAGCCATCTCTCCCTTTTCCCTTCAAGTTTGGCCAAAATAACCCCTGGACTCAAAAGTTACTAGCAAGGATTCAACAGGCACATAAACTGCAGTTGTGTCCGTTCCCCACTGAAACCGTGTGAAAACCCTCATTTGGACTCAAGAGGGAAAAAAAGTGGATTCCCCATGAAGATTAGCATGATTTAAAACTACCAAACTATATAATTTATAGTTATAATACAATCTAAAATATCCAGTAGAATGAAAATAATTAAGAAGTAACATAGTAAGTCAGTATTCCAGAAGGAATGGCAAAATGAAACAAATCAAATGGCACCTATGATGACTTGATATGTTCCCCATTCAGATCAAGGTGCCCTTGTGGAATTGCATTTCTTATAGAAATCTGTTTCAGTTATATTTTTCTTTGATCAGCTTTAATATACAGCCATGGAATATGAACATATAGGACAGAAAAATTATTAGGAAAAGAGGAAGTAGTAAAGAAATGTAAATTATGTTATACATCAACGTATTCCTTCGCCATTGCTGTGTCTCATAAAACTAGTCTTTCCTTATGCTTTTATTCAGAAGGATTATTTGGATAGTGAAAAGAAAGCTGCCTGCAGGGAGGTTTTGCAGGACTATCCTGTGTGAAAATCTGAATTTGATCTTATCAAACAAATATTCTATCTTATTAGCACTATCAAATCCTCTTATGGTGGATAATTTTATCATATGATCTGATTTTATGACTTCCTTCAAGAGGCAAACCGTCCTTCTTTGTGTTCCGTTCTTTGCCATCTTGCTATTTTTTGTATGGAACAGTTGCAACTTTTTTTTTTGTTGTATTTTAATTATCTGAAGTCTTTGACTGGCACTGTTCAGAGCTGTCGCATTAATGATTTAGAACAGCTATTTGTAAGAATACCTGTGAAACATTATGATTTTCTGACCAAAATAATCTTAATTGCAGAGTCAGATTGATACATTCCTATTAATGCCTCTTCAGCCTTGATTGATTACAGCAAAGGCAAAAGTGTATGTGAATATTAACTTGCTCAGGTTTTGCTGGACTATGTTGGTAATACGTGAGCTTTTCACCCTCGGGGGCCTGGGATAAAATATTTATTAGATGACACAGTAAAGTATGTTCGGTAACTTCATCCTGGTCTCTAGGGGACATTAGTCTGTATCACGAAGTCATTAGATTTGTGGAACTTGGCTCATTAGAGACTCGTGAGGAGGGCAAGCCAGGGGCGGAGGTACATCAACAGCTCTGGCCCCGCTTCTGCTCTGCTGGCAGACCTGGACCAACCCCAGATCAGAAGTGGCTGACCACCATTTTCTACAAAAGGGGAAATTTATTCGAATACCACTGCTTGATCTTAAATTAAAAGATAGGTGAAGTTTTTTGTCTATTTCAAAAAAATAATGTCACTGCTGTGAAGCTTGATAGGTACAGATTTTTTCTGACAAATCCCCAATGGTCCTAAGATGGGCTTTTTGCTGTGGACACAGTCCCCTCACAACTGGAGGGCACTGTTTTGCTTTTGTGAAAACAAAATTTCAGTGATTCACTCTGTAGGAAAAAAGTGTTACAGAAAAGTGGACGCCAAAAGCAAGACTTTATTTGATGAAGTGTCAGCGATGCTGGAAGTTTAATGAAGGTAACAGTGCTTCATGGACTGCAGCCAGAGAGGAACTTGTGCACGTGAAGAAAGAATTGTGGGCTGGAAATATCCATAATTACTGTTTAGTATACTGTTCGAAACCTGTTCCCTGGGTTGATGTCTGGAGAGCAGAGGAGACTTCGGATGGTGCACCCCAAGGGCTTGAGGCACAAATGTGCTCTATTGCACTGCAGTGACAAATCTTCCTCTGAAATCTGTGCCGGCTGCATGGAGCAGATGCCAGAGTGGCATGGGACCAGCGTATAGCCGGTGTTTTCAGTCCTCCTTCCCCTGCAGCAGGCTTACACAGCTGCACTTACACAGACAAAAAAGGGGCAGTCAGACAATATGGCTGTTAATCCGCCAGAGGATGCCTGGTGCAAGGGCCTCACCTCGAGCGGCTGTCAGCATTTATCTCTTATGTTGCAGGAACAAAAACGTATCCTGGAGATGGGAATCACCGGACCCGAGGGACATGCCCTGAGCAGGCCTGAGGAGGTAAGAGACTTCACTCATTTTGTCGTTCATGGAAATATTTTGTTAAGCATGTAGTATTGGAGCTTGGGTTCTGCATGTGCAGATGGATGGGTGCGTGGGGAAAGGCAACAGTCTGCTTCTCCTTCAGCCTCTTCTAGTATTATTCAAAGCCTTGAAAAGTCCAGGTCGCCTTCAGCCTGTTTGTTTGCCTGAAATGCCCTTTGCTGCTGCAGCAGGTGCATTCCCTCAGTCCTTGTACACTCAGGAGTCTCAGCTCCTGCTGCCCCAGGCATGGTCATGCATGTATTTTTGAATGTGACCCTTGTGATTTAATTCATGTTGATGAAAAAATGGGCTTATCAGGGTAAAAATCAGCAGTGCAGCTTGTGGGTTAGGCTTTGGAGTAATTGCATTTGTTAAAACAGTTTGGCTGAAAACCTTTTATAAGATGTCTATGTATATACCATGAATATGCATACGCCCACATATAAATCTACATTTATGCCGGCAGATACACTTGTTGTAGAAATGCAGGCTGTAGAAATGCAAATATGTGAGAATGGAAAGATGCTGCAAGGCAACTCAGTTTATGCAACTCTTATAATAGAAACCAGGCTCTGGCAAGGATCATCTTGGGCATCTGGAAAGGGTTTCTTTAATGAGAGGGAGAAGGTGGAGACATGTGGATGTCCCTTAATGTGCACAGTTCAGACCGTTAATGGGATGATGGAGGGTGGTAGTGGGAAGTGACTGCTTTTCTTGAAGACTAAAGAGACAAGGCCCTGGGGATTTGAGGCTAAACTTGAAGAGATTGTTGTGGTTTGCAGATCTTTATATAACCTCTCTCCAAGGCAAAAGGAATCAGCTTAATTGGTCACATTCTTCTATTGAACTGTTTATGTACTTTTTCATTTTGCTATTTAACTTGCACCTAAATTATTCTAAAAGAATGGAGCAATTTCCTTTTAATTAGAACAAGGGCCTAAGGAAAATCTGCATTTGCAGTTTCCAGAAAGGAATATTGTATCTTTCTGACTGCGCATCTGACCACCTCAGCCCCAGCACGAGGTAGAGAGGTCCTGCCTCCTTCCCTGGTCTTCTGCGGGTGTGTTTGGGGCTTCCAAAGCAAATGTGATAAAAGTCCTAGGAAAACCTGAAACAACAGTCTGATCTAAGAAAAAATATTTTACAAAACTGTGACGAATGAAGCCATGTGGGTTTGGAAGAGCTAAATTGCTCAACTTTTCTAGCACAACTCTTGGAGAGAAATTTCTGTACCATTGTGTCAGTATTTTCAGTCACACTGGAGTTTTAGGTATTACAATGCTGATACTGTGAGTCCATCTGGGAAGGAGGTATAAAAATGAATGAGTGGGGAAAGGAGTCTCCAGAGCCCCTGGGAAACACTGCTTCTCTGTCTGAAGATGGCTGCTTCATGTGCCTGCATCCCAGATGGCTCCCTGGGAGGAGATTGCCTTTATGCTCGCTGACAGAGGGGACTTACTGGGCGATGCTTCAAAGCCTTTTATGGATTATGAGCTAAATTGAGTCCATAGTGCTGAAGTTGCTGTTTGAGAATACTTTACATTCACTGTCATCTTATCCTTGTGTAAAGATGGCCTAGGGTGAGCTGCCAGAGAGAGCTCAGAGATTGTCTCTGAGCTGGGGCAATGTTTCCTTGCTTCATTCTCCTTCCAAATGCAGGGTAGAAGTCTGAAGCAGGAAGGTGGGAAGGAGGTAAGGAGAAGCCCCCTAAGTTGCTTGCATGTGACCTTTCCTGGGGTGCAGGGACCCAGGGAGCTGTATTTGTGCCAGGGCAGCTGTGCCCTGTTAGGAAGTACAGCCTGGCTGTGGTTACTACTAGACGTGAAGTGTCTGAGGTTGAGTTATCTCCCTGTTTCCCAGCACTGCGTCTCTCTTATGAAAAAGCAGAACCAACTCCTGAAGAGTTGTTGCTAAACAGGGAGAAATATGGCTCAGTCCTCTAGTTCATTTTTTTCAGTCTGCTTTTGCATTTACCTTTTTCATCCTTGTTTTCCTCAGCTTGAAGCAGAAGCAGTTTTCCGTGCCATCACCATTGCCAGTCGAATAAACTGCCCAGTGTACATCACCAAGGTGATGAGCAAGAGTGCCGCTGATATCATCGCACTGGCCAGAAAGAAAGGTGAGAGATTTCCTTTACTCCCCCAAACTCTTTTTTTTTTTTGTTGTTGAATAGAAGCTTGGTGGAAAAACCTGTACATGTTGACGCAAATCACAAGACATAGGGAGAGGTTACTGAAGAATGGTAATACCGTCACAGACGCTAAATATTTATGGCTGGGAGAGATGAAGAGAAATCCTTCTACATTTTTCATTTGAGAACCAATCCTCACAAACTGTACCCTAGAAGACTGTGTTGTAACTCTTCTTTATCCTGTCTTCCCTTTTACCTTTCCTCTAGACTGTTCATGGGAGGGAGATACATTCTTCCTAACAGGGTCTAGCGCATCCTCTGTGCCTTTTGGGGGATATCTCAGGGTATTGCCCTCCGAGGGGTGGGTTGGACAGTGAATGTGCTGTTAGAGACGCCTGGTGCTTGCTCCTGGCCTTGCTGCTGGAAGCTGACCCTGTCAGATGTGTACTGGGGATGTCTGTGGGCTGACACTGCTTGCTGGGGCCGCGGAGGGATCCAGATTACAAAACATCCAAAAGGGACTTGTGACCTGGGGGCAGCCGCTTTTGAAGCTGCATTTGCAAGTCAGGACTGTTCTCCTGGTTGGTGCTACAACCACTGTTCTACTGGCTGGTGTGAGCAATATGGAAAAGCCAAAGAGCAAAATGTTGTCTTGATACTTGTATTCTTGAGACTTGGAGTACGGTGCTGGGGACCGTACGCTGCTATCTGCTGGTGCTGTGCCCAACCTGGGAGTAGTAAAAAGGCATCTGTCTGCTGGAGCCCATCCTCCACCTAAATGCACTCTGAAGCAGAGCAACGTAGAGAACATGGCTGTGATTAAAACAGTACGAATTAAAACCAGATCTGAACTGTCTCCTCCTGGATTAGAAAGGGAGCTTTTTAAATATGCTGATCAAAAGCATGCGTAGTGCAGAGAGAGCCTCTGATTAATTTTTTATCATACAGACAAAGCCAGGGCTGCTTAATTTTCTGGGAGCTAAGCTGGCCATGGTAGCAATGCGTGAATTATACATGGCTGCATGCAGCAAGCAGTATAATGTGCTGAAGAGAGAGTGGATTGTAATCAGTTCCTGTATATCTTTGCTTTCCCCAAGGTCCCCTTGTTTTTGGAGAGCCAATCACTGCCAGCTTGGGGACAGATGGGACACATTACTGGAGCAAAAACTGGGCCAAAGCTGCAGCTTTTGTGACCTCGCCACCTCTAAGCCCTGATCCTACCACTCCAGATCACTTAAATTCGCTCTTAGCATGGTAAGACCTTCATTTTTTTTTACAGGCTGATGGTCAGGCAAGTGCAAAAACCACATGGGATGAAGCATCTAGGGATAAGCTCAGTTTCCTTTAGACCAGTCTCATACACAAAACAGCAGAGAAAGGACTGTGGAAAAGCAGGGATGGTTATATCCCTGTGTTTAGGCTGTCAGTCAGGTGAGCAGGCATGGACTCTCCAGCTCCTGGTTAGCATGTTAGAGAGGTAACTGCTGGTTATTCAGGAATTATTTCTTTTTCTTTGTGCTTTTCAAGTGATTCCTAGTTGTATGGCTAGATAGTCTTTAGCCCAGGCCTTCAAACTGGCTTTCTCCCTCATTTTCTGTTTGCTCCAGCCAAATTGTTAATATACGATTGGATTCATCCTCACTGTCCAGCACAAACAACAGCCTTGTGGATAAACCCCCATCTGTGTAAACGGACTCAGTTTTAAACCCGTGCTCGTATCTTGCAAGCACAGCTCCTGGAATCAGGGTTGTCCCTGAATGCAGGAAATGTAGGAATCTAGGAATGTAGGAAACTTTCCTGGTGCAATTTTTGCCAAAGCTGGTGCAGGGCTCTAAGCTGTGAGCACTTTTGAGAATTAGGCTGTCCTAAACTATATTCTAAGTGTTTTTAACAGTGGTTTTAACTCCTGTGTATCTCAAACTTCTGACTTGGTAGTTTGCCTTCCTCTGGGATGGACCAAAGTCGTGTAAGTTTGCTTGTGTTTAGCTTTGCAGCCTTATCCTTTTAGCTTGCCTTGTGTCTTTATAGGTTCCAGGGTCCTCAAGCTGGAATCCAGCCAAGATAAGTGGTACATATAGCGAAGGTATGTCAGGCAGGAGAAAGAAGCCAGAGTGGATTACAAAGGAGACTGTCAGGGACTCAGGGGCGTAAGCTGGTGACTGGAGGCCATCACTTGATGGAATAGGGGTACAAGCTGACTGTCTTCAGGTTGGCAGGGAGAGGGTTATCACTAGAGAGGTGAAAGGAGTGTGGACAGCAGAACGAGAAGTGTCTTTCTCATATAGAAAAGAAGACATCAGCAATGCCATGCCAGCAACCCAGACTGTAAATGCATCCCTGAAATATTTCCTTCCTGTAGCCAGGTCGTCTTTAGCTTATCAAAAGACCATCTGCTTTGAAATGATATGGAAATTCACAGCTGAAGTCCCACCAGGACAGATTGCTAGTGCTGGAGTGAGGAGCTCAACTTACCATTCAAAACCTTATTTAACGCCACATGGTGGCACTCATCTCACCTGCTGCCTGCCCTTTCTACAGTTTCCAGTGCTCTAGACAGAGCAGTAGAATTTGAATCCTAAAAGTGACCCATTGGTCTTCAGAAAACATTTCCCCCTGAGGTTAGCTTTCCACATGACTACCTGGCAGGCTGTATGGCAGGCAGTGCCGGTGTGGCAGGTATACATATACGGCTCCTGCCTGTGTAATTCAGGCTTGGGCAGAGCTGCCCGTTAGGTGGATGGGCACTACGTGTGAAGGGAAGCTGCCATCAATCAGTGCTGCTGCTGCAGTGTGCGCATCTCTCCTTGCACGTGGTGGGTCAGGCGGTGCAGTCCGCCAAACCCAGGTTTTAACTCAGCTGCCCTAACGAAGCTGCATTCACAGCACTATCAATGCACGCACAGTTGAGCTCTGAGTTACATGTGTTTCTGGTAAGAATATGCAGGAATTTGTTCTGTTGTGATGGCCTGGTGGCAGAAATGGTTTTCCATAATTGAGCTTTCTGTTCCTTAAAACAAGGAAGAAAAATGACTTTTCTGGTCTGATCTGGCACTATGAGCACTTCTATAAATAGTGAAGCTCATTGTGTTAGGGTAAGGCTTTTACCCAGAACATGTGAATGTGTATCAAAAGGTTTGGCTCTTTACTCTCTCAGACATGGCCGTATGTTTCTTAGTAGAGAGTCCCAAAATAATAGTATGTGGGTCAAAACAGATTAGCTAAAATAGCAAGAGAATTTTTAGAACTGGAATCCAAATAATGACTTTTTTTAACACTAACATCAGAAAGACAAACTGAGGAGTCGCAGAAGTTTTCATTATCCTCCAAGCATGCAAAAATGGCCTTTTTTTCCTAGTGGCTTAAAGTCCTAGATCTTAAATGACAGCAGCTTAGCCTGCTTTCAGTGTTAATACTTTAAATCTATACTGTGAAACTAAAAAAAGAACTGATATTTTATCAGTCTGATATGCATTTGTGGGGAATTTTGTGCAAGGGTGATGGTAAAGACAGTATTTCACTTTCCTGTGGCACTGTTCATCAGGAGACCAATATTTACATTCATTAAAAAATCTGTACAACATTCTTCCTCTGCAAGTACGTATCATACTGCTTGTGCTCTTTTCACAGAAAATATTGATTTTTCACTTTGGAAAGTTGAATATGTAAAAATCCAGCATGGCTCATGGGGTTTACAGATTGGATTGGCCTTATGAGGTTTGGTTCTTGTGTCATCTATGGGCCGTGCACCTGAGGTAGCTTTCGTCTTCCATGGTGTAATGCTGTGTTATTATTGCTGCTGTGATATGCCATCTGTTCTGAACTAGAGATGTAAGATCTTGGCGCTTCATGGAAGATGTAATCTGCTGTGAAAGCGTTTTTTACGGTGAAGAATAAGATGATAAGGTATTGATGTGGCATTTAAAGATACACCTATGTCTGCTGTTAATTCCTACCTCTCCTTCTTTTGGAGATGTTTTCCGTGGTGATCCCTTCTTGTCTGTCAGTTTTTTAGCTGATCTGATGCTCACCCCCCCCATTTGACAGTAGAGTATATCTAGACAGTAGGAGTTAACCAGGAGGCATTGGGTGGCTCTTGAGCTCATGCTTCAGCTGCAGAAGTCTTATATTGACTAGACTGGGGAGTGCAGTGCATGTCATTAAATGTCAGAGGAAAGGGAAAACAGAGTTCAGAGGAAGCAACTCCATTTTATCTTTCAGGTGTAGGAATTAATAGCATGGTGTAAGAAGTGCAACATAACCTCAGGGAAATGGGCAGCGATACAGGGCCTGGCTATGACATTCATGTTTTCATGGTTGTATTCATCAGAGGGCAGGAAAGGGAGAGAGGGTGAGCCACAAGAAGCTTAGCTGACAGAAAAGCAACAAAAAGGGAGAAATGGCATTGCAGCCTTCTGACTTTATTGTTCTGTTAGAATAAATGAATGTTTAACTGATGGATTTGGTTTAATCCTATGGAGTAAAGCCAGGCAGTCATTAATAATCTGCTAAACATTAATAATAGTTAAAACATAGCTGCCTTTTCACTATTAAATACAAGGGTTTGCTTAAATACATTGCTTTGCTAAAAAATGGATGGGTGGATGGATGTGAGCATAGTGGAGAACCAGAAAAGAGGCCAAAGGTTCTTCTTTGACTATCAGCAATCATTAGGGCTGGCAGCCCAGAAAATTGCATTAGAATTACTGGTGTGTGACACTTTTTTCCTCTGCACATGGCTATTTGTTAGCTTGCTGGAATCTAAATTTGTGGACCAGAATCATTCAGATGTTTCAGAGCTGGAACTTACATAATCTGTTAAAGAAAAAGATGACAGGCTTTTGGGGACATCGTCCTTCTGGAACAATAGAAGAGAAGTCGTAGTGGGTTTTAATGTGCTTGACTCCTGTAAGCTTAACCAAGACCTAAAAATATCACCTATTTTCTGTGGATATTGAAGAACCTATCTTCATTTTTGTCTTTCTATTTTTGCAAGATTCTGCATATTGGTTATGTTCTTTCTTCTTATTCCCAAGAGCAGCTGTGATCCAGTTCTCCTCTCTGCAAAATATTTTCTCTAGGCTGAAAAAATTACTTCTTAAATAAAAGAATTATTATTTGGTAGCTCTTTTTGTATTTTACTCCATGCCTTTTTCTGTGTAAGACTTTTAAGGTAGATAAATCCAGAGCACATATTTGACTTGCACTATGCCTTTCTTTGTTTAATTAGAAGGCTACCTGGTAAAAAGCTTTCCTTCCTTTTTTATCTTCATGGTTCTGTTTTGGAAGGTCAGACAAGAAATACTCATGTAAGAACTGCAAGAAAAATATATCTGCAGGGGAAAAATGCAGGGAAGCAAGCTTGATGTTCATGACTTTGCACTGTAAAATTTTCAATTATTTTCCAACATGATTGTGAATTCATTTCTCTTGAGAGTGGCAGTTATTTAATCAAAGCTTCTGATCATTTCCTTAATCCTAGAATAATCCTTTTTCCTGGTTAGTGGGCTCATGCCTGATCTCTGTCGATAAGCAGCCGGAAAACCGAGGGATCTGTAATCTGGGAGTTCAGGGTGCTCCTGGGGGACAGTGGAGATGACCAATGCCATTGTGTTCTTCAGTGATCTGTAGCCAACATGTAAAGGCTGCTGACATGATTTACAGCCGATGCCTCTGGTGTGTAGGCTTGAAAGGTCCATTCACAGCTCTTCTGAGACCAAGGTAACCTTCGTGATGCCTGGTCTAAACCTTCTGTGTGTTAACTCCACAGCGGGGACCTGCAGGTGACGGGAAGTGGACATTGCCCATATAGCACTGCCCAGAAAGCCATTGGAAAGGACAACTTCACTATGATTCCTGAAGGTGTCAACGGAATTGAGGAAAGAATGACTGTTGTCTGGGACAAGGCTGTAGTAAGTAATTACTTACTTTTATGGACTAAAAGGAAATTGAGTGTTGGCTGAATAATGAAAGCCAGGAGACTCTTGGCCAGCACTTAAGTGAATTTCTAATATATTTCTGAGAATTCCCAGAGAGAGCACTACTAGGAGGTATATTGTTTATTTCGAAAACCTCCAGTTTTATAAACTCAGGGCCGTGTTTCACTTTTTACACTGCAACACCATCGTGTTTTACTAGACCTGAGGCTTCACAGACTCCACCGCTCAATTTTCCAGTTCTGTCAGAGAGGATGCTTCTCAGAGATGTAGGACCTGGAGCAGTTTAATGATTTTGAAGTGGACCCCATATAAACGTGATGAATGGATTGTTTGAATCTGGGAAGTGTCTCATCGTTTCTGAGAAATTACAAATGGTTGGCAACTGAGCCTGAGGCTAGACGATAAAATGCTTTGAAGGAGAACACTGCGTGTAATTCATACTGGCGTGTTTTGCGGTGGGGTGCCAGTATAAGCAATTTTTTGATAGTTCCACAGATCCTAATATATAATGATATTCTCCCTCCATTGTTCATCTTCACATACACACCCATGCACACACACACTCACACACACTCGTTACCTTATATTGCATTGCGCTCGAATGCATATTGCAAACAGGGAAGTGGTAGTAATTTACAGTGCTCTTGTGAGCACTTCTGCCAGACTGTGTTTAATAACCACTTTCTTCAGGGACTGCTATTGAGATTCCAAGCACAGAAGCAGCTTCAGGTATCTGCCATGTAGGAGCAAAGCGGGGAAACAAGCAAGGTGCAGCCAACCAGTGATATTTCCCTGTTGTTACTCCCGCGAAGGGAAGGAGCTGCAGCAAGGGCTGCAACATGGGATTTACAGGTGGTGACATTCAGTCCTGCACCACTGAGTAGCGTCTGTTTTGCAAATCTCATGTTTTACCAGGCAGGAAATAAGCGTTCATTTAATATTAAAAAGTTTGGCACTGTTGTTCTTTCTTGGAACATCGTTCTTACTTATTGCCAGGGAACATCCCAAAATACTCTACTGAGAAATCAAAATGCTGTTGGGTACAGCTGCTATTAAGCCATCACTGACTGTATAAAAAGTTGAATTGGTGGTGACGTTTCTCCAGGCAAGGACGTTATAATTGGGATGTATTACTTAGATGTATAGGTTTGGTAGTACTAATAGTAGAATGGACCTAATCTGCAAGAAGTGTTTCTAAAAGAGTCTGAATCTTGATCTTCTATTTAATCTCATAATACTCATGTAAGTTTCTCTGTTTTAAAATATTTAAAACATTTAAATAGAAATTACTAGGGCTAGCAACAAAACACACTTAGGCATCAGTGTGTAGAGAAAGGGACCTTAGATAACTGAGCAGCCTGATGGTATCACCTGCATTAAGGTTTTATTGGCTACTCTTTGGGGTGCCAGGAATAACGCAGTCACTTATTTGAAACTCCCAAGTAATGTGCCGTGTATGAAGTCCTGCTTGATGAAACCTCTGTTCCGTGCAGCATCACCATATGTATGAACCACGTGCATTCCTGCATCTCCTTGATCGTTCAGCACTCTGAATAGTAAATCCCCATTTTATATAAGCATGTTTTGCTCAAGTCACATTGTTTTCAGGCCACAGGTAAGATGGACGAGAGCCAGTTTGTAGCTGTCACCAGTACCAATGCTGCCAAAATCTTTAATCTGTATCCAAGAAAAGGCCGGATTGCTGTGGGATCGGATGCTGATGTGGTTATTTGGGACCCTGATAAGGTGAAGACTATAACAGCTAAAAGCCATAAATCGGTAAGAAAAGGAAAACCAGCAAGAAAAAAGAAATGTCACTGTTGCTTTTCAAATGTTGATCTAATTCACATGAACACCAAATGCACGGGATAGAGAGGAGTGGGGTAACTGTCTACTCCTATTCTGAAATGGGTAAATGTTTCAGATGATGAAAGTATTGAAATCTTAGGTTGAAAGCACTGGGATCGGGGAGGATTTATTTTCTCTCTGCATATACTACTGCACTATTTTTTGCATGCTTGTGACAGATCTGCAAATAAGTGTGAATCAGCACATCTGCAGCTGAGGTTAGTAAAACTGTAATGATAAATTTAAAACCAGCTCACTTTATCGCTTACCTGAAAAGCACCTGATATCATAAATCACATGATTAAATCAACAGTATTCTAAATTATGACAAATGATTAAATATTCTGATAGTACAGCCCTGAGCACCTCCCTGGCTGGGATTTTCTATTTAATTCCAAAGCTTTGCCGCATACTTCTCTGCCCTTAGTGCACAGTACCAGTGACTCACAGTTGCTTCAGTTTTGGCTGTGGCAAATTTTATCTTATGTGTTGTGTACTTCAAAGTTGTTATCTTACTGTTCGGGGCTTTGGTCTTTTATATCGGGGGGTTCTTCTAAATGTTCTACTGGAAATCCAGTAACATGACTTATATTAAAAAGGCATAAACCTTTAGAAACCTTTAGAAAGTAAGTTTAGGTGGTTCAGTTTTTATTTCTCTGTCTTGGGTTCTCTGTATTTTTAAGAAAGTAGTAATCTCCAGCCCTTTGACAGTCATTCCCATTTAGACTCAGGCTTTCCTGGTCCTTTCTGGGCTTTTTCAGACAGAAATATGTGTGCTGGCTCCTTTGAAATTCCCTTGTACAGTCACAGGAGATGCATGGTGGGACCATGTCCTCTGGGTATCTGGCAGCTCTGTCACAATTTTCCTTCTTATTAAGGCTATCACACTTCTAGAGGCTCTGGATAAATACAGAAAGTCCTCAAAAACACATGAGATAAAGTCCTGATGGGAAGTGAGCAATGGAAGGGAAAAGTATGATGCAAGAAAGTCTGTTCAGAGAGATTCTTTTAAATCATTTCCTATCGTAATGCATTGCTTTTCCTTCAGGCAAAACAATTTTGTACTTCTCTTAATGACAGTTATCTAAAAACATGACTATGAATACAGATTATAAGTTACTAACTGAAAGAGATCTTGTACCAAACTTGCAGTGAATATGTTGGTTGATCCCCAGGCTGTTGAGTACAACATCTTTGAAGGAATGGAGTGCCATGGTGCCCCACTTGTGGTCATAAGCCAAGGGAAGATTGTGTTTGAAGATGGAAATCTGCACGTAAATAAGGGAATGGGCCGCTTCATCCCTCGCAAACCTTTCCCTGAATATCTTTACCAGCGCATCAAAATCAGGAATAAGGTAATGTCAGATATTATTTTCTTTGTAGTCATACACTCTTGGAAACAGAGTAGCACATGTTTTTTTATTATTATCGTGCTAGGATGAGTCCATATCAGATGGGCTACATATGACTTACTCAAAATGTGACCAAAACCTGGTTTGTCTGCAAGTGTGAACTGATGTAGCTTAATTAACTCCGTGAACTTCAGTGGGTAGAGCATATAATTGCCGGTTGGGCATAACTGCCTTATGTCCAGCTGTGCAGTCTTTTGAAGGGAGGTGGAATAGTGATAGAATTTACTTTTAGTTAAAATTCAGGAAAAAGATAAAGCTTTTCTGGGAAGAGGGTTGGCCAGAAGAAAAACATAATTTGTATTGATATTGAGCTTTTCATACTGAACAGCCACACTGCAGAGAAGAAAAGCATGCAGCCAGAGATACTCATTATATTTGGCATCTCTGAACTGTTGTTGGTGCTTTTGCTGAGCTGAGTATTAGCAGCATTCACAGCTCAGAAAACTTTTCTCATGTGTTTAATAAAAAGCTTGGGAAATGACCATGGTTAAGACTGGGTCACTTCTGGGTTTGAATTTTATCAGTGCTCCTCTGTTGAAAACCAATTGGCTTGGCACTAGTTTGGGGTTATTTTGAAATTGCTTTTTGCCACTAAACAAGAAATTCACTGTGGGAGGACAGGTAGCAAGATGAAGTGACTAAACCCCATATTTTCTTCAACCAAGCATATATGGTAGCCTGTGGGGATGGCAGCTGAAATTAAGTCTACAAGCGGGTTCATAGATTTCAGATTCTGTCAAGCTGTGCGATACAAAAGGTCTGCTCTTCTAACAAGAGAAGGAACTGTAAAAACCAAATGCATCTGCAAAAGTTTTGCAAAATACCTATCAGTATTACACCTTTTTTACATTGTCCACTTAGATGACCTGTGCCTTCTCTTCACACTTGCCTCGCAAGAGTTTAGCACTTTGGAAGTATTATATAAAGTAGATATTATAATATAATAATTATAGGAACATAACATTAATATATTATTAAAATATATCAAGTATATAGAATTATATATAAATTATAAAAATATTTAAATAGTGAAAGCAACAGTTGAAAAATGAAAATCAGAGAGTCGTGTCTTATACAAGGATTTTGCACAAAAGTAACTGGGCCAAGTAACCTGCATCTTGCAAGGGGGCCTGGATTTTGGGACAGACCTTTGATTTTAGATACTTAGGAAATACTTACCTTTAGATACTTAGGGCTGAAAAGCGACCAAGAAAAGGACAGATATTTTCGCTCTTGCAGCTCCCTCTGCTGCCTGGCGAGAGGAAGGGAAAATCAGATTCATGTCTGCGTTTCTTCTCCCACTATCAAATTTTATCGACCGGAACTATTTAGAAAAACCCAGTGATGGTCATGTCAGCCACCATTTGAATATGTCAGTGCACAACAAAGGGGTATAGAAAAAACATGTCAAACGGGGGCTGCAGAGCTGAAGCTGGCACTGGATAGCAGTTTCAGTTTGTCCCTGGCGCATGGATAGCAGTATAAATTCCTGCCTTTGTGGATCCCTGTGAGATGGTTTCATTGCTGTGATCAGCATTAGTTTTGGCTCAGCCTGCAAGATGGTGGCGCTTCTGAGCCTGATGTCCCCGGCACTGATAGCAAGGAGAAGTCATTGATTTCTGTAAGAGCTGGATCAGACCCCTGTGCATAGTGTCCTTTTTATATGGTATTTCAATTTCACTGTTAACCTGTTGGGGAAATGGCTCTGAAACAATAATCTTGTAAGCCACATATTTCTGATCTTTTTGGTGAGCTTTGGATTCTGCAGTCTGGGGGCTTCAGGCTCCTCCTGAAAATTGGAACTGTTTTTTTAAAAAAATTATTTCCCAGATTCCTGTGATTCTAAGGCCGGTGAGGCTGTTGCGATTGTCTTTCCTCATAGGAACTGTACGGGGATAAAATCTACAGACCTCAGACTGAAATCAGAGCTCAAATGACAGACATGCTATTGACAAATAATGAAAGATGGGTCCTGTGCCACAGCCTAGTGTATAGCTGCTTTTCTAGTTCATGACAAGAAATGGAAAATTGGAAATTTTAATTTAAAAATTGCCACTGCTTTTCAGTGAATGAAGACAATGATATATTTATTTGAAGGGGAGGCGCAGGGGCACAGACAATACAGGTGGGAGTGAAACTGCTACAATCAGTAGAGTGGGTATCAGTCTTGTAACAAGTGGGATTCAGCGGCTGAACCAACCCTGCTGAACAGCCTCTGAATGGAAAGCGAAGAGTTGATGGTGACTTACTTTACTTAAAGAAAGATCTTAGGTCAGATCTGTTCTTTTGAACCCCATTTTTCCCTGTTGACTGTGAAGGATACCTAATAATGATCTCACTCTTATACTTCATATATCTATAAAAATGGAAGGAGGAGGCTTTATAATTTCCTTTATATATTAAGCAGGCTGTAGCTTTCATGAGAATATATATGTGTTTTTACTTCAGCTAATGCCGAACATAGCTCTGTGCTCAGTGGTCTCTGCATGTAGGCAGGAGTATCATTAGGGAGCATTATCGGAGCATTATCAGAGCATTCAGTGTCTGGGTCTTTATTCTCCTCTTGACCTAGGTGGGAGGACTGCAAGGAGTCTCCAGAGGAATGTATGACGGGCCTGTGTATGAAATCCCAGCTACACCAAAATACGCAACTCCTGCACCCTCAACTAAATCCTCCCCTGCCAAAAACCAGCCCCCACCAATCAGAAACCTCCATCAATCCAATTTTAGCTTATCAGGTAAGTCAGCCTGACTCATCAGAAATGTTTTGAAGACATAAGTATGGATTACTGGTGATAAATTTAAATTATAAATACTTCTTTAATCAAATATGAGAGGATTTTATATACTTACAAACATATATATGTATGTGTATATATGTTTTTATCCAATCTTTCCCTAGGAATATTTTACAAATTACCAAATATTCAAAATGTTCGCAATCTAAAATTTTTCTCTGCACGCAGTCTTAATATTATTTACCTGGCCCATTGCAGTTAGCCGAGGTCTCTGGTTGATGTGACTGAGGCCCCTTGGTGGTATGTACAGCTGATGGGACTTGGGTCTGGTGCAACCCATGTGGCTCAGACATCTCAGATTTCTTTCGCGCTGCATCACCAGAAACTGCTAGACTTGGAAACCTCAACTGTCCTTGTCCATGGTTGGCAAACCATGTGCAGAAGCTATTCATATGCAGATTAGAGTATTTGTCCTCTTTGCTCTTGGTGCCCAAAACATTTTCCATGGTACATAAGAAAGAGACTGGAAAACCATCCTTTGGGGTTGCTGGAAATAATTCTGTCATCTGAAGACAATTACAAGTGTCTCAAATCCTTATCCTTCAAAAGTCTACAGCCCAATTGGTAAGTAAGTGGCCCCTTATGATGTTATGAAAGTCACTGGATTTTCTCTCCTGTGGATGGTGGAGTTTTCCTCTCTGACAGATCCTGTCTTTAGAAACTAAATGAAACTTCTGGAAGAAAGCCCAAGGTGAACAAATATGTTAAAAACCCTTCTACTGAGTTGAAGTATATTTTTGTCCATACACCTGGGGCACATACAGATATGTAAAGCTATTTAAAGCAATAAAAGTGCTTAGAAATTTGACCTCTAATAATAATAACTGATAGGTGGGATTTTCATAAGCATCTGAAGCTGTGGTTTCACAGTCCGCTGCTGCATCTGGGTACTACCAAAGCATCTAGTGATACGAATTTGATCCGAATCAGGCAGTTCTTATGAAATTAAGCAGAACCAGACTACGACAGCATTTAGAATGATCTTACACTTTTATGGTAGTCTTATATTGCCTTCAGGAAGCTGAGTGTGATCACACAATATTTAGTCTGGCAGAAAGCTTGCTATCACCTTAAGCTTAACCTTTCAACATTTTAAAATGCAGTTTGAAGTGGATGTGAGTTTACATCAGCTCAGTGCTCCTTTCCTCATGGATTTATGATTGCTGACATCAGATTTACTGTACTGTTGACCCATGGGTTCAGTAGGGACAGGTATTCTGAATCAATGAGGCAGGTTTGAAAAGTCCACTCTCCACATATGTTTTTGGATTTTTTGGTAGTTAAAACAGTAATATTTTCTGCCAGGGCCCGATCTCGCAAAGGGAACCAGGCTGTAGGCTGTCATCCCTGCACGGGCTCTTCTTCAAGTCAGTGGAAAAGAATTCCCCATGTAGGGTGAGCATCAGTCTGACCCCAAACATTTAATCCAGCGCTTCTCATTGAAGGCAACTGGAGCTAGGCACAGAAATGTGCCTTGAAGGTCCGTTCTGCACTTCAGTTGGGTCTGGCTCAAAAGAAACCTGCCGACGGTGGTATGAGGGGCCCATAGCTGGAAAGTCTCGGGAAAGTCTCGCCGCTGATGTTTTTTTCCTTTTCATAGCTGCTTCCTGATTTTCTGTTGTTGCAGGAGCTCAGATAGATGACAATAACCCACGCCGTACGGGCCACCGCATCGTGGCACCTCCTGGTGGTCGCTCTAATATTACCAGTCTTGGCTGAAAAATGATGATGGACAGAAACACAAGGACGAAGGATCATGGGAATAATGTCAGTTCCCTTCAATATCTGTGTTATCGAACCCACAGTTTTATTTGGTACTAATGGAAATAAAAATCGAAATGTTTTTTCTGTTTTTTTTTTGTATAGGAAGAGGTGATAATAGTGTGGTGTGTTTGCTTGGAACTACTTGCCTCACAATTGTGCTTTCATGCCATAGTCACCTTAAAGCATGGTGCTTCCATTGCCCCTTTAGTGACTACAGGTTTTAGCTTTGTCTCGTAACTGAATGATGGTTCCTTTGCACCCTTTTGCTGTATTAGAGTAGATAATGCATGTTACTGAGTTATTTATGCAAGTTGCATTCTGTGAGTGAGTCCCTTTAGAACACGTTGCCAACAATTGACTAGACACAATGCCAAGATTAATGTCTGTATTTGAGAAAAACCACCAAAAACACTTATGAAGGAAGAAAATGGCCATCTTGAAAGTATGCAGTAGAGTAGTATAGGCAGCTTCTGTTTAATCTTTAATTTATTATAAACCCAAGAAGCACTTCTCTCAGACACAGAAAATCATTGGGACACGTAACGACAAATGGTCTCTGTAGCGCCTGTCTGTTCCCACTCAGTACGTTCCAAGTCTGTGTCTTTCTTGTTTCCATTTTAGACAGCGCCATAATTTATACATACCAATGCCATTGCCACCCCTGCAGGGATTTCTCCACCTGGGCAGTAGTGCTCTCCTTCTGCATGAGATTTTTGGTACTTACAAATAATCCAAGTTGCCGTCGGATTTTTAAAGTTTTTTGTACAAAGTTTTTCCTTTGTAATCACATACATTTTTACTTACTCTACCGTATCAAGATCTACTAGTTGTGGTTCAATTTCTGAATTCAAAGCTTGTGAAATAAAGGAAATTAATTGATGGGTAAGCGTCTTCCTCTGCTTTTCAGTGCTGTTGCTCAATGATTGAAAATTTAGAATGGAGAAACTTGAGAAATCATCTTTTAGGTTGACATCCTTTGAAAGAAGGAACCTCCTTAGACCACAAGGGGTGTTAAATGTATAGATGTCTGCATATGCATACTGTAGCATGCCATAATCTGTCTTAAATAGAGCTCACAGTAAAAACATTCTTACTGTTGGCATTGCAACTGCCTCAGTTTTGGCCAAATGAGACCTAAATTAACTTCTCCCAAGACTTTCTGGTCTGCATCTGATTTGCTTGAAATGGTAATTGATTGCCATAATCTTCATCTGTAGTACAGAACCAGGATGCAGAGCTCCAGTTTGACTTAACTATATTTGACTTAATAATGGTTCTCTCTGCTGATTAAACTGGGACAGTGTTTAGGCATGGCATGAACAGGACATGCTGGAGGTAGGGTGAGGAAAGCGGACTTGAATTCTCCTTTTCACAAACTGTGTAAAGAAAACCTTTCTATTGGTTTTTACTTGTCTGATTGTGTTGCAGATGTGTGAGGTGTGGGCTATGGCGGAGGGTGGGTGCTATGAAATTAAGCAGGTCAGCAAAACACCTCCTCTTGGCCCTTGTCTACACTGCAAAGCTGCACCAGGAGAAGTCTTCTAACAGTGCAGTGCCAGTGGAATGGTTTTATCTAACTGGGATGCTTGACCGCTTAGCACTGGTCCATCCTTTCCATGCAAGACTCAGTCGTATTGGCACAGGGCATTTGGTGCATGCCAGCTGCATGTGGGACACAAAAATTTTGGAAAGTAGCCTACCTGAAGCCTGTCATCTTATTCTGAAGCCAGTATGCTATCACCTCCAGCTTGCTGGGAAAGGAACCACTACCATGGAAGAGTCCATTTCAGTCAGCTTGGTCTGAAAACCTGGCAGCAGAGCTGGTCTGAGCTTTTTTTTTTTCACTCTGGCTTTTATCTGAACCAGTGAAAAAACACTGTGTTTCAACCCACAGTGAACTGAATTGATTGCTCCCAAAATAAGAGAAAATAAAGCTTTTAATGAACAATCCCTTCTGCTAATGATTCAAATTCATGTTTCCTATTGCCTGGAGAGTGTCCTCATCCCTAGGCTTGCTTGCTTACTTGGCAGTTCAGGTATTTTATATGAAGTAAAATAACTTGCTCACTCAGTGGTTCAGGTTTTTTATATTAAGTAAAATAATGCTAGCAGAGAAGCCTGAGGACAGCCTGCCCTGGAATACCCCACAGGTTAGCAGGTAAGGCAGTCTCAAGATACCAAGTCTCCATCTCTACTGTCCTATTCCAAACCATTTGCTATGAGTGTTGACAGAGCCAGCAACAGTTTTGGTAATCTAACCCTGAAAACAGAAATTAAGCTGGCTTGTGAAACTGACATCGTGTGAAAATTTTGGAACTGCTGGTTACAATTTCCTTAGTGATTTTCTTGTGTGGTTTGTGCAAGTAGCAATGGTTGCTCACCTTCGAGTAAAACTACTTGATCTATGAGGCTTGTCATGCTTGAGGTGACAGAAATGATCATTGTGTAAGTAGTATTGACAGATTCTACTTTTCTTACACACTAAACAGCATCCTAAACCAAAGGACCCTTTGCCTACAAGCTAGTCAAGATCCACTGTTGTTAACATGCACTTATTTTTTCACAGTGAAGTATCTGTGAATAACTACATGTGTGGGTGTTTGTGAGGCGCTTCATGGTTCAGTGCTTCTGTGCAAACAAGACTGCTTCTCAGGTCAATGTAACTCTGCTATATGATTCCTCCAAGGAGAAACACGTTAGCGTACCTATGGTGTTCATAAGCCCCTGTAGCCTGACCGCTGCTGCCATGCCATTGCTGAGGGACAGCCTGCAGGAAGCCTATGGATCCTGTGCTGTGCCTGGGTCTCTTCACTCTGGACATGCAATACTACCTGGATGTGATTTAAGCAGCTTTTTTTTTTGAGCACAGGTACCTTACTGCGTGGTCACCAGGTGAGGTGAAGGATGCCTCACTTGGATGGTTACTGTGATACACTGTCGGAGAGCTGGCACATGCCATGCTTTTGGGGGGTTTAAACCAAGCAAGGCAACTGGTGATTCTCTTACCAGCTGCAAACCTGTTTCACAGCAATGCCCCTGCCCCTACAGTGCTAACCTGTCCTTAAAAAGATAAAACGGTAACAGTAAATAAAATGTGGATTATCTCATGAGCCTGAATACATCTGCAGAGCAGGAAACTACGCTTGAATTTGTTCCCTGGAGAAGCACCAAGCTCGGAGATGTACAATTCGTGAGCTTGTGGGTGGGGAGCTGTTGTTACCTCAGACCGCAAGAAGAAAGCAGTGCAAAGCTTTCCTGGTGTTTGAATTGTCAAGTTTCTAAAAATTTGCAGGACAGCTATGACCTTTTAATGCCTGATATAGACCTAATGATGTAAAACTGGCTCTTCCCTATTACCACTTGCAGACCCCTTAAAATCAGTCCCTGTGACCAGTCTGAGGACTATCTTCATCCATCAGGTGAAGTAGAGAAGAAGGTTGGGTCCGTAGATCGATTCCTGAGTGACAGTTTGGACCTATTTGTCTTGAATTAGTTTGTCTGCCACCAGAGCAATGCAGTTACATGTTTAAGTTTTAGTGTTTGTAGCAAATTCTGTAATTATGATGTTAAGACTGTTCCCAAAACTGACAGCTGCCCCAACCATTCAGCATTTCTCATTAGCAATACACTGATCTTCATGCTTAAGAATAAAAAACGCAGACTGGACCAGGTCAGATGACCATCTACTCCGAGTTTCAGTAGCCAACAATATAAGATTAAGAGAGGCTTGAAGAAAAGAGCAAACATATAATGCTAATATCCCTCATTTCTAGGGCCCTGTAATTTCTTGAAAAGTAGCAGCATCTTTGTGTCCTATTGCTGTCAGTGGATTTTTCTGCCATGAATTTTCCAAGGTGCTTATAAACCTAGTCTGTTGGGTTTGCGTGGCAAGGTTTTGATAGCAGGTGGGCTTCCACGGGGGTGGCTTCTGTGAGAAGCTGCTAGAAGCTTCCCCTGTGTCTGATAGAGCCAATGCCAGCTGACTCGGCCTGCTGGTGGCCAACGCCAAGCCCATCAGTGATGGTGGTAGCACCTCTGCGATAACATATTTAAGAAAGGGAGGGAAAAAACCCAAACAGTGCAATTGCAGCCAGACAGAGGAGTGAGAATATGTGAGAACAACCCTGCAGACACCAAGGTCAGTGAAGAAGGAGGGGGAGGAGGTGCTCCAGATGCCAGAGCAGAGATTCCCCTGCAGCCTGTGATGAAGACCATAATGAGGCAGGCTGTCCCTCCACAGCCCATGGAGGTCCATGGTGGAGCAGATATCCACCTGCAGCAGATGGATGTGCCTGAAAGAGGCTGTGACCCTGCGGGAAGCCCATGCTAGAGCAGGCTCCTAGCAGGACCTGTGGAGAGAGGAGCCCACGCTGGAGTAGGTTTGCTGGCAGGACTTGTGACCCCGTGGGTGACCCACACTGGAGCAGTCTGTTCCTGAAGGACTGCACCCCATGGAAGGGACCTACCCTGTAGCAGTTTGTGAAGAATTGTAGCCCGTAGGACAAACTCTCATTGGAGCAGTTCATGGATGACTGTCTCCCATGGGAGGGACCCCATGCTGGAGCAGGGGAAGAGTGTGAGTTGTCGTGTCCCAACCTGAGAGGAGAAGGGAGAGCGACCAAGGTTCTAACGATCCCCTTGGTGTTATTTCGCCTTAGTTTAGTCCCAATGATCAATTAAACATTTTATTTCAATGCAGAAGTAACTTGAACTTGAAAAGGCAACTTGAACTTGAAAACATGGAAAAGCGTTGATGGTGGGGGTTCTTATTAAGAATATTTGTAATGAAGAGGAAAATAAAGTAGAGTGGGGTGTTTGGAGAGAGATAGAGAGAGGGAAGAACAGACAGATAGGGAAAGATAGGGAGATATCACTACCCTTGCATCCAGCGCCGATGACAACAGACATGATGATCCTCTGGTGGTGGGTGCGCACCAGCCTCTTTGTTGTAGTGTCCTTTATAGTGTAAGCCTCACCTTCAGGTACGCCTCCTGTGAGTCTATATGGTTCTTGTTCCAGAAGTTTTATAACCTTCTGCACAGGCACCAGTGTGAGGGGTGGTCGCGAGGGGTCTTTCAGGCAGTCACAAGCCCCTTCCTCAACTAAACTTTGTATAACCTCAACAAGTTGCCGTGTGAGGCCCAGCAGAACCTGGGACTGCGCATCCTCCCGTGTGCCCCCGCCCTGTGTCCATCAATTTCCTGCCTGCAGTTCACTACATCCCACTTTACAACAACGTTTGAGATATTAACTCTTTCATTCCCTTACAGGACTCCTCCCCATGAGGAGGAAGGAGCAGCAGAGACAAAGTAGGATGAACTGACCACAACCCCCATTCCCTGTTCCCCTGTGCTGCTGGAGAGGAGGAGGTAGAGAATTTGGGAATGAAGTTGAGCCTGGGAAGCAGGGAGGGATGGGGGAAAGGCATTTTAAGATTTAGTTTTCATTTTCTTATTACCTTAATCTCATTTGATTGGTAATAAATTAAGCTGATTTCCCCAAGTTGAGTCTGTTTTGCCTGGGACAGTAATTGGTGAATGGTCTTTCCCTGGCCTTATCTCGACCCATGAGTTTTTTGTTATATTTTCTCTCCCCTGTCCATTTGGGGAGAGGAGTGATGGAGTGGATTTGGTGGGCACCTGGCATCCAGCCAGGGTCAGCCCACCACACCCAGGTAAAATCTTGGCATTTATGGCTTTCTAGGGCAAGGAGTTGAACAGCTTAATGCATGATTACAAAGTGTCAAGTTAGTCTACTTGGCACCAGCTAATTCTTGCCAGTATTAAATCTCAGTGATCTAAACTGATTATAGCCTAGTTTTTCATCATGATTGTGGTGAACTTTGCACAAGCTTTCCAGCTATATTTCAGAGATGACAGTGAGGGCTATTCAATTAAAAATAAATTGTATATGGGAGATGGAATAATGTCTGACAATGTAGTAAAATGCAGACTTTGGGATACTGTTATTTGAGTATCATGTAACTCATGAAGTATCTGCAGTGATATGGATAAAGTAGTTAGGTCTCAGCCCCTGCTCCCTGACTGCATATTCTGTAATTTTCTAGCACAGTGAGCAGTACATGCATGGCTACCTTTAAATATATAGTCATATATACCACTTTTAAAAGCTTTAAGCTTAGCAGCTTCTTCCTCACAACTGCACGTAAGCCAACCTGCGACTACATCAATGCTGTTTCTGGAAGTCTTCAGCTGGCAGGGTCCAGACCCTTGCCCCCGATACTCTGCAGTGCAGCAGTGGCCACAGCTGCAAGGGTGCTGAGACCAGGAGCCCTCCCAGCGCAGAGGCAGCTCCCAGACACCACGGGGCATGCTGGGCGGCTGCGCACCAAGCCCTTCATTGTCTCTGCTGAACATACGAAGAAGCCTTTCTTTGGGTGGAAGAAACATGATCAAAAAAGCTGTTGTACATAATGATCTCTGGATGTTAGAATGGCTCCCAAGACTGTTGTAGATACCATGATGGAGAGAATGAAGGTGTTACCTGGTGCTTGCTACCTGGCATTGGGTTACCATGTGCACAGGCTGGATGAAAGGTCTTTTATGTGTGACTTAGGAGTGCTTGTTTACATCAGGAATGAATCTGTCCATATTGCAGAGGAGCTGCCACCAGCTTGAATGTCCCAAGTACAAGTCTTTCAAGTTGCACACTTCTTCAGTGTGGTTCAGGATGCCTTTCAGCAGGACTTCTGCATGATGAGGCTTCCCACATTTTTCTACACCAGAGGAACCATTGCAGGCTATTTTGAATCTTGCATGATACACAGTGAAGTGAACACCACTAACACCATGCCTAGAATTTGTTTGAGATACACCCTTGTCACAGAGCTGTGAATGAGACTGAGCAGAGTCATAAACTATTGTAATAATTGTTACCCTTGATGTTAAAAAAAAAAAAAGAGAAAAAAGGCATGACATTTTTTTCCCTAAATTTCTGCAGCAAGTGTTTTTGATATGTGCCTGCAAAGCATGATCAAAGCTCCTTGTGAGCCTCTCTGAAATAAACTAGAGTGCTTTATAGATTTACACCACAAAGTGAGTGTTCTGAGCTGTCAGTGGTGCCTAAGCATCCCATTTCCCCCCATCTGACAACCACTAGGCTGGAGACTGCACTCAGCTGGCAAAACTGCTTAGCAGTTTATCTCCCAGGGACTCTATAGGCACAATCCCTGGCTTGCAAGTAATTTCTACCATGCTTTAAAACACAGGGAGGATACAAAGTAGGGGTGGGAAGGATGCACCAAATATTTCAGTAACACATCCGTAGGAAGGAATATTGGAATGATGGAAAGCTTTAGGCTGGAAGAGGTACCATTTGGAGTCTAGCCTCCTACTCCAAGTAGGGCTAACTTCAAAGTTAGGTTGATTGGGATGTTGTCTGGTTGAGAGCTCAAGGCCTCCAAGGATGGATGCTCTCTCTGAATAACCTGTTCCAGCAACTCACCCATTTCATGGCAAAGATTTTTTTTTCTTCCTGATGAGTAACTGGAATGTCTGTGCTGAAATTTGTGACTAGTCCAATAACCTGTGCCCATTTGGCTGGTGATAAAGTATTTCAGAGCACCAAGAAAAAAAAAAAAATCAGTCTCCGTACTGTTCTCTGTTGGCTCAGAAATTATCACTCACATGGATTTAAACTGAACTCGCTGGGGCAGAGGTTAAAAAAAAACCCCACTCTGTAACAATTGTCAGGAGATGGGAGGGAGATCTTCAGCATCAGGATACAGATACTGACTATTACTATGGTTAAAGTTGAATAACGTAACCTAACCTAACGTACCATAACACAAAGCATAACATTAGTTGACCAGTGCTTAACTGAAGAGTGACTGTTGTGAGCTTAGCCTGGCATTTACTACGCTTGTTTCTTGGTCTAATGACACTCTTGTTCAATATCTGTGTCACTGACAGGGAGTGATGGCAAGTGCCATGCTATGCACGAAATCTGCAGGTGACTTTAAATAGGACAGTGAATCCATGGAGTAAATCAAGGAGACTGAGAAATTAGTAACGGGCAAAAGTAGTGGATGCTTCTGCCAGCAAGCTAAGGCAACGCGGTGGGAAAAGAGAAGAAACGCCTGTTTGTAGGAAGCCCAGTGCAGGAGGCTGGGCAGGTGGCAGCTGGGGCAGTGGGGACTCTGGGGGGTCCCCTCCTCGGCTCCCTCCCCATCACCTCTGCCGGCAAGGGGGAGAAAACCCACCAGCTGCCCGGGAGAGGGCACTGCTGCCCTGCTTTTGGAATAATCGGAACCTTTCTATGTTTTCCAAGGCACAGGAAAAGTCATTTGAGCCCTGCTTAGCCAGAGGAGTCGCAGCGCACCCGTGGAGACGCCGCTCGGGCGATTACTGCATCCTAACTGTGATGGGAGCTGCCGCTGCGCTGCATTGTTTAAAACATCATCAACTCTAATAGTAAAAGCTTCCTTCTTGCTATCTATGTAGAGTGCACTGCAGAATTAAGCTATTCAAATAGAGGTAAATATGCTGTGTCCGTTTTAAAAAAAGCACAAGCAGCAACTAAAATGTCCATATCGGGAAGGCAGAGAGACCATAGAGCCCAAGCACTGAAATACCAGAATCAAACGCTTGAAGTGGTACAATTTAGGAAAAAAAAAAAAAGAAAGTTTACAACAATTGAGGTGAAAATTAACCATTTAACAATTGTGTGTAGCACTTCTGGTAAAGTCATTTGTGTGGCGGCACTTTTGTCCGAGGTAAGCTGCATAACTGATGCAGTATTTTCCATCCTGTGCCAAAGGACAGCCTTTTCGTTAGCAGAATGTACATTCACTTTAAAAAGGCAGAAAATTTTCATTTAATGAAAGCTGTAAGATTGCTTAAGTGGGACAATTTATGACACAATACAGGTGCTCTGCACAGCCAGTAAGAAGCAGCTGCTTTGCATAACAAGAATTCCCACAGGAAACATAATGAGCATAACAAAGTATGTCGGAAACAAAAGAACGTACTTAAGGAAGAAGACTAGAAAGTATAAAAAAATGAAGCATTAAATCGGTTTTGTCTCCCTCTTCCTAAAATAATAATCTGAAATCTGAGACAAATGCAGAGAAATATATTTATAAAAATCTTTGTAGAAATTTAAAAAAGCATACAGAGCTTTGGAAACAATAAAATATAACAAAAGAGAGACCAAGTTTAATCTTTTGATGTACCAATACCATCTGAAGCCTGTTTACATATTTTTTATATTTCTATCTGATTTCGCTAGTTCAAAGCATTAATCACAAAATATTAAGACCCAATCTAGCACATTTAGGGCTCAAAAGCAAACAGCACATCACTATTACAATGAAACCTTACTGAAATGCTCCGATCGGGGCAACCAGCCTAGCGTGGGTCTGTTCTGCTACCAGTGCACTCTCCTCAGGGATATGCCTAATCTAAAACTATCTCCCCTCCACAATTCCCAAGAGATCTGGAAGGACTTATACCAAGGAATTCCTTGTTCCCCTTTACCAAATCCAAGTGGGTATGTTTTATTAACAGCTAAAGGAACATGGGATTGATTCTTGGTCTTGCAGCTAAAGAAGACTTCTTGGTTATTATCGATGTTGTTTGTTGTTCCTTGGTAAAGTAGCTCAGTAAGTATAGTTGCTGAGATCCCCCAGAGGAATGGTTTGGCACTCTGTTCAGACAGCTCATATAAATGCTTTTACTACCTGTTGCCTCTTTTTTTTAGCACCTTTGAGTTTTTCCTTGGTTCAGTCTCCCCTTCATGTGGACTCTGTAACCTCTCTCTGAAAGAAATAAACAATAAAACAAAATTGTAGACAGTTTTTCAAACACTACAGCTCTCTCTTAAACTAAATTAATTTTGGTAAGAGAAGAAAGGCACTTGCTATATAATATAACTTCTGCACTCCCTGGCTTCAGCTGCCCTGTGGAGGCTGCCAAAACAAAGTTGCATAAAGATAAACGTTCCTTTGTTGGGTCCCTGTTCCCTGCGCATGTATCCCTTTTTGGCTGTGGGAAAGGAGTGTGTGAAAGGGGTTGATGCCATCAGGGAAAGGAGCCATCTCCTGAAGTCAGTCCCAGGCTGAGGTCACTCAGGGGATAAATACTTTTCCCCAAAGGCCTGTGGCTCCTGAGAACCAACTGTTTGCTTTGCCTGTCAACAGGATTTTCTCTGCTCAATATATCAAGCCCCAGTGACCAGCTGGCTGGTTTGATCTGCCCGTAGTAATCAGCTGGCATCTTTCAGGTTTGTAGCCATTTCTTCTCCTGTAGTTAGCAGCCCAGCATAAGCCAACTGAAACATCTATCAAGAAAATAATTGTTAGAGCTGCTACCCTCATCAGCCAAAGCCTGGCGTTTCCTTTTGTTCCTGAAATAAAGGTGGAAGTTGAAAGCCTAAATACCACAGACCATATTTTGGTTGCTACTTGTCAGCCTAGTTCCATTGGATTCACTTGCCTCTGCTGATTTATGCTGTCCGTGACTCAGGTTTTAGAAAACCTCATTAAAGGAAATTTGGAAACAGTATTTCTCCTTTCTCTACCTAAAATCAAAGTTATAAAATACGTTAACAGCACAGACAAGCAAACTCAGATGATTTTCCCAAATTTAAAAAAGAATATGGGAAAAAAAAGTCAAATACATGTGAGAAGTATTAAGGAAGAAGCTCAGCTAGTGTAGGTGTTATATTTTGCGAAGGGTTGACATACCTGCTTGTGATGTAGATTTTGTACTGCTTTTTATAAATAGTTTTTCACACGCTCATTTTTTTTAGCCTCTACTGTACCTGCATAAGCCAGAAGTCAGTCCAGAGGGCTCTTGAATATTTTAATGAGAATTATCTTTGTCTTCTGATTCTGGTGGCTGAAAGGTCTTTCTTTTTGAGTTTGTTTTTCTCCCTGAGTTGTCAAATGCATGTGGATTTAAAAAAAAATAACGGATAGTACAGCTTGTTCAGTTTTGATTAACCTAAAGCAAAAAAATACATTCCAACTCTTCATTCATATACGTTATTATTCCAAGGAAATCATTCCACTTTACGTTAGTCTAGAGAACTGGGTTTTTTACTATCGGTTAGTTCTCACAGAGCAGTTGTTGAACTTTCATAATTGCTGAATGCTGAAGTAAGTTTCCAGGAGATGCAACAGTTGAAAGCCCTATCATATATTTTCTTTGCAAATAATTCAAAATAGCTTTTTACTACCAGAAAACAGAAGAAAAGCTGATTAATAATTTTATGTGATTTGAATCAGAACAATATGATGTTAGAAAGTCACTGGTTTTAGGGCCCTGCACTAAGCTTCCACATGCGTCCCTGGGATCATGGTGTCTACCAGGGCAAACAGCTCTGCACGCTTGAGAAACAACTGACTGGGGAGAGAGACTTCAAAGTTGTCCAGGTGAATGAGCTGCTTTTCCCTTTTGGCACCCATCTCTCCTTTCAGCATCTTTCAAATGTAATGCCAAGTGTTTCATTCTGATACTGACAGAAGGATTGCACGGCTCAAAGGATGAGAATTTGCACGCTCCACCCCAAATGTGGATCAGGAAACACAACTGCTATTCTGACAATTTGTCCCTAAGTATCTCCTGAATAATAAATTAGTCTATGTTGTTACAACTGCAGTAAGTTCATATAAATATTTCAAGTTTCCTGATTCAGTAAGATTTTACTTTTCAGCATTTGTGGGTGAAGGCGATTCTTCCATTCTACCAGGAGAATGAAAGCTGGGTGATACACCTGTGCTGTCCTCCCAGAGACTTAGTCTTTGAGGTGAACAGAGTCATTTCTAAAGAACATGGTAAAGACATGAAAAATAATTCTGGTTTGAGCAAGGCAAAGCCTTACGTCAGTGGACACATTGTGATCTATTGGTTCAACGACTGCTCTGGAGTGAGGAATGATGACACTGATTTGTGGCTGTGCTACTGGCGAGCTGGGTGACTTTGGAAGGTTGCCTTACTTTTCTACATCCCAGTTAGGGAAATGGCACGGATGAAAAATCGCTCCTGAAACTCCAATGTGTTATACTGCAAAATACACACTGATGTGTGGAGTGATGTGGGTTTTTTTTCAACAATTCAGGATTGCACCAACCTGCTGGCTTGCTCCTTTTGGAAGGCTTCTTCTTCACAGCCACTGGAACTCGGGCCAGTGCAGCCAACTCGCTCACAAAGTCCTGCTCTGCTTCCTGCACACAATGATATACCAGAAGCCAGTTAACACAACACAGCTTGATTCTGAGTTATGTTATTCCACAAGTGGCATGGCAAAAAAGGTGTATGTCGTTGCAGAAACACAGGAAACAAAATGGCTAGCATGAGGGAAGCATTCCCTACAAGGCAGCGATGAATCATAGAACTGATTTCAACTAGGACAGTGAAGAAACCCTTTCAGCCTGTCCGATGCTTTGCCATGGGCTGCTTCAGATCCATGAGTCGTTTTACCCTGATTTACCTTTAGCTGAGTCTCCAACTCAGTTTCTAGGTGATGCAACCCCAGCAGCTTCTGTTTCAGAGACTCCAGACGCATTTGCTGCTGCAGTTCAAACTGAGACAAAACCTTCTTTTGCTGCAGCACCATCCTGGTCAAGAGAAATTTATAAGTACTGATGTTGTTCTGTTCAAGGAAGAAATACAATCCTGGCAAGGTGTATGTAGAAGATTTTCTAGTGAGAATGGCTCATTAACAGTATCAGCCCATCTAGCTTCTGCAGTAGATTTTTAGATTGATTTACTTATTTTAATAACCTGCCTTGGCTCTCCATGGGATACAGGCTCCTCTCAGAAGTAGGAATTGCAGCAGGAATTTGGCTTGTCCATGCCTGGACTTCCGGAGCTGGAGTTGAGCTCTAATGTTGAAGTCTGCTTTCAAAACCACTGTATGTTTCTAAAGCCAGCTTTACTGTCTGCTTGCCAAAGAGACAAGCTGTTAGAAGATCAGGTGTGAAGGGATTAAGAATTAGGCATTTCATTCAGTGCTCTTCAGTACTAGGTTGAGACTGAGCCAGAGACATGGTAATTCAAAACGGGGCAATTGGGAGCATATTCTTTGCTTGTTTTATTTTGCTGGTTAAAGATTAATATTAATACAGTAGAACCTGAATGACTGCAACTTTGCTGAATCTGTATTTCTTCTGTTCTCTTGCCTGATCTACCTTGAACCAATGCTGTCGATCACCCATCACATTCCTCAGGGAAGGAGATAACATAAATTGTTTCTGACATCTGCACATAATGAGGTTGCTATTGTAATGGTCAACGCTTACGGAAGGTTAGCTTTCAAAATTTGCTTTTCGAACTCACACTCATAACCTTGCACCAAGAGCAAAAGGAGATAAAACAATCTGTGTTGAGTTTAATAGGAGTTAGACAAATTAATGGAAACTTTGTCATTAATTTACACTGGACTAAGATTACACTGGACTAGGAAATCATAATGACAACAGGAAAATGGGTTTGATTACTAATGGTTATGAGACCAGCTTAGATACTAAATAGTTACATTCTTCAATACCATATTTCTGCTTGCATGAAGGCCAATTTGATCGTATATTGTTATAAGACACTCGAATAGATTATGGGAGAAAAAAATAACAACTAGAAGTGAATTTATATGTCAGAATAAATTATAAACTTGATAATGAATAACTAACACATCTTTTATGAAGCCCATTATTACCTGAAACTATTTCTATAGTAATTCAAACAAGGATGAAAAACAGAAAGTGGGCAATGATTTCTTTCAATTTAGAAGTAACAGAACATCTAAAAAAAAGAATTAACCTCTTTACAATGTCAAAATTGCAGATGCTGTGTTGTTCTGGCTAATAAACCAAGAGTAAAGAAGTAAAATGATTACAAAAGCCTGTCATGTGCATGCCAAGTCATACAGCTTTTATGACAGCTTATTCCTTTGGAATTGCAGTGCTTTTTGTCTGGACTCTAAGTTTCATAAAACCAGCAAGGAATTAAGTATGATTTTTATTTCATTAACATTTGAGGGATTCCACTCTAAATACAGTGCAAGTAATCTTGATTGTCCAAGGCATTCAATGAAATCTTCTTGCTGTTTTGAGTATTATTTATATTTCAAACAGTTTCTCTTCATTATGGTATACATATACTCAACGGCAAACTAACAAACACTTTTGATGTTCAAAGCAGACAAGATGGAATGTAATGAATTGGACAGCATTGGTTCCCATCCTACATTTATGTTAAATTTATTTTAAAATTTGGCATATGTTTTGGCATTGGTTTTCATTCTCTCTTTTCAAACTGTCTATGTATAGTTCTTCAGTCTGTAATTAATGAGCATTAAAAAGTTTATTTAATAAGAAAGTAATTCTCTGAGATCAAAGGCAAGATGTAATTTGGCAACAAATATTTATTTTCCATCAAAGACAAATATAAAATGCAAACCCAAGACATTTATTCAGCTAGACATTTATGTAGTTCTGCAAACACAACATTTAAATAGTCAGCAGTGCTGCTGCCTGCATTTACCTTTGATGGACTGTGGATGTTACGTTCAGGAGGCCTTTGGTCTGTTCTTTCAATGCCAGTTCATTCTCTTGTTTCTTCCTAAGACTGTTCCTTTCACTTCTTTCTGCTGAAATAATGTTTTTTGTAAAATCTTCTGTTCAAAATGACAAACTCTGAGTTGTGGCAACCTTACAATTTATGTTTTGCATCAGCACAAATTAACCTCTCTTCTAGGTAGTCTTTCCAAAGTTACTGCTCCTTAGGGATATCAAGTACTTCTTACACATTCTTGCTCTGCCACTGTGATCTGTTGCACAGACAACAGTTTGTGCATCATTTAGCTGAGATGGTAATGTCACGGAATTCCTATTCTTATTTACTTCTCCCACTAGGCTAACATGGATTTCAAAGCAGAAATTTTATGAAAAGACCTTGAAGTCTTAAGCAAGAACTGTAACATGTAAACAAAAAATGTAATATAAAGAGAGCCTCTGCCAGGGGCCACTTAGTCCTGTGAGTGCCGAGCTTCACTAGATGTCTCCTCATTTGACAGAGAATTATTCCAGGTGCTTTTGCCTATGCTCGCACTCTGCAAGTAACTTGGTGTTTATCTGCTGACCAGCCTCCTGACCTTGAAGTCCTGCCCAGCAGAAAGGCTTGGTGCGTGACTGACAGACAGGACCGGTTTCCTTGCACCACTGCTTTTAAATAAAACACAGAAGGAGGGAGATGGATAGGTATGTAACAGATTAGGGTGTGTAACATTCATCTGGGGAGCATTCAACCTTTTCCAAATGCTTGGAGAGGCTGACAGGCACCTCTCATACCAATGGCACCACCAGGGAGCAGTTACTGGCTGTACTCTAGGCTGGGCTGGGCTGGCTGGGCAAGGGGAGGTACTCTCCACCTTTTTCCTGTGGCTGTGCCAAACAGACTGTAAATTCAGATTTATTAGGCCAAGGGATGCCCAAAGAAGCAAAATCCTGACAAAAAGCCTGACATGAAGCAGAGTCACTGCAAGAGAGAAGCCTGGCATTATGGTCCTCACTCCCATTTAGCTATCACTGAATGAAGTACATGTCATTTCCTATGTGGCCATTCAATCCCAGGGCTATCATATAGTAGGTGGCTCTATCGCCAACACTGTTTTTTCCATCTTGTGTCTTAGGGAGAGAAATTATGAGAGTATTTGGTGAGAAGGATCACACTCTCAGTATGGTAATCATGCCTGGAGATCATGTAACAGATCAGCCCCTTCTGAAGAGGAAGAAACATGGTTGTTCTGCCTCCTTGCTGAGCTTGGATGGAAAATAGTTGGCTGGTTGGCAGGGCTTAGGGTGTCCTGGCTGTGACCCGGAGCAGAGCTTCAGGCTGTTAAGAATCACAGAGAGAAACTGAAGTGCTTCTGTGGCCAATACAGGAGTTGAAATGAGAAAGGAGTGGGGTTCTGCATCACAAATTTGGACTTAGTTTAAAGAAGGACTTGGGTGTACTAAAGCATCAAAGTCCTGTATTAGGTGGTAGTGCTCACACCTAATGTAAAAAGCACCAACAAAGATGAAGTAATTATCTGTTGATCCTGAAAAATCTCAGCCAGGCTGCAGCATGCACATGTAGGTTTGCAATATTTTTTCACTGTAGCAGTTCATCTGATCCGTGAATTTCTGCTGGGTTCTCTCTCACCAAAATCTAAAACACTCCTGCTTTTATTACCAACATAAATGCTCTCATCCTCTCTCATCCCTGTAGGCTTACATTGCAGCAGAAGGATTTTCTTTTTCTTCAGTTGAAAAGAAAATGTTCTCCGCTTACACATGTAATTTTCTTCCTTGCAGTGCATGGAACACCAATACACTGAAACAATAAAATAACCACACAAATTCTAGGAGGAGAAATAATCTAAATGAGTAATTACCAGAAGGCTGACTGTGGTTCTAGGACTGGTATTCTAGGGCTCACAACCTAATTGGGAGACCAGTTGAGAGCAATATCAAAACACTGATGAAGCAGAACATCCAAGTGTGTAATGATGGGCTGGATGGCTGGGCCCAAAGAGTTCTGGTGAACGGAGCTGGAGGCTGGCCACAGGTGCTGTTCCCCAGGGCTCACTACTGGGGCCAGTTCTGTTTAATATTTTTACCAACTATCTGGATGAGGGAATCGAGAGCACTCTCACTAAGTTTGCAGATGACACCAAGATGGGTGGGAGTGTTGATCTGCTTGAGGGTAGGAAGGATCTGCAGAGGGACCTGGACAGGCTGGATCGATGAGCTGAGGCCAATTGCATGAGATTTAACAAGGCCGATTGCCGGGTCCTGCACTTTGGTCACAACAACCCCATGCAACGCTACAGGCTTGGGGAGGAGTGGCTGGAGAGCTGCCCAGAGGAGAAGGACCTGGGGGTGTTGGTTGGCAGCCGCCTGAACATGAGCCAGTGGTGTGCTCAGGTGGCCAAGAAGGCCAACAGCATCCGGGCTTGTATCAGGAATAGTGTGGCCAGCAGGAGTAGGGCAGTGATCCTGCCCCATACTCTTGGCCTGGTGAGATCACACCTTGAATATTGTGTTCAGTTTTGGGCCCCTCAGTACAAGACAGACATGGAAGTGCTGGAGCGTGTCCAGAGAAGGGCAACAAAGCTGGTGAAGGGTCTGGAGAGCAGGTCTGATGAGGAGTGGCTGAGGAACTGGGGTTGTTTAGCCTGGAGAAGAGGAGGCTGAGGGGAAACCTTATGGCTCTCTACAACTGCCTGAAAGCAGGTTGTAGTGAAGTGGATGTCAGTCTTCTCTCCCAGGTAACAAGTGACAGGATGAGAGGAAATGCCCTCAAGCTGTGCCACGGGAGGTTTAGTTAGATATTAGGAAAAATTTCTTCACCGAAAGGGCTGTCAAGCATTGGAACAGGCTGCCCAGGGAAGTGATTAAGTCACCATCCCTGGAGGTATTTAAAAGATGCGTATACATGGCACTTAGGGACGGGGTTTAGTGGTGGACTTGGCAGTGCTAGGTTAACAGTTGGACTCAGTGATCGTAAAGGTCTTTTCCAACCTAAATTATTCTATGATTCTATGATTCTAATGACATCCACCTCAGCTCAGATCAGAGGACCATTCTGGAACAGGCTTCAGTTTTAATTCCTGCTTAAAGGAACTCAGTTCAAAGGGATTTTAGACTCTGTAGTTAGCTGAATCAGGGCCAAAGAGGTCCTTGGAGGGACTTTGTGAGAACTTAAGTAACTGACTGCCTTGCTAGCTGCCAGTGTCTAAAATACAGACTGTCAAAAATCCCTACACAGATTTTGCCAAACCCTAGCACTTCAGCTTCCAATATTAAAGCCTTCAAGGTTCACAACAGGGCAGTACAGAACAGATTGGTTCTGTCTTATAACTAGTGAGCATATCTAGCTACTACTGGGGCTCACAAATCCTTCCTACCAACTCATCTCTGGATCTCAGCCTTGAGTGGATATGCCTGTTGCTCTTCAAAAACTCTCTTCTGGGGTGAAAGAGCCTTTTCTATTTAAAATTCCTAACTCTTATTTTTAGAAAAAAAAATCCATCCCATGTGTCTCAAATACTTAGCCTCTGATGCTATTGCCATTTTGCTAACTTGCTAACTTCATTTAATGCCAACAGCCTTTATCCGGGGAGGGGAGAGTGTTTACAAAAGAGAACAATAATCACAGCTTGCTTTTGTTTTCCTGTCCTGAAGGAACTAAGCAATTAAAAATAATTCCAGCAGAAACTGTCTGTATTTATGTGAGATCCAGCAGTTCATAAACCTCTTCAGCAGTTTCACAACCTGTGAGAGGGTCATGGTTGACAGCTAAGAAACAATGCAGTAGCTCACAGAGTGTTCCAAAATGGCAATGCTTGGCCTTCTGGTGTCTCCTCTAATGCATTTCCTCAACTTCAGAGACAACAACATTTCACTGAGCCAAAAGAGGAATGAACACAAGAATCTACTTCCCAAAGCTGAGGGCAGTCAATGCAGAGGAAGCAGACTATCTGCCAATGTCCTTTATGTTTTCTAACATGGGAGCAGAGATTGCAAACCCAGATCTCCTCCCTCCTAGGGAAAAGATTCAGCTTGTAGGTGCCTGTCATATACCCTCTCTCTCACCCATGAATATTTGACTAATTGCTTTGTTTTATTTGCATATACTAATATGCAAAGTTGAACAGTGTTTATGGTAGATGTTGGCTGTACAACATAATACTTGTACAACTCTCTGCTTTCTAAATTCTTCTGCCTGGTGTTAGAGCACCACAAAATCAACTGCTGGTGCTTGTGACTATGGTGGTATCTCTGATCTTAGCTTGGTAAACCAGAGTTTGTGGTTAAACTATAATCTCCAACACTGGGTCATCATTCTGTGTGTGTCTGTACCAAACTTGGAGTAACAGGGTCCGGCATCTATGACTGTAATTCAAATAATTATTAATAATAACAGTTCTCCCACTTCTTCAAAGATGGAAATGAACCTACACATTCATTTTGCTTTGTTGCTTACTTTAAATAACATATTTCTGTTATCTTTGAAAGCAATCTTGACAGTAATAAGAAAATTAATTTATCTGTTAAACACCAAGAATTATTTTATATTTGTCAATATCATACGTACCTTGTAAGGATTTCAGTTGTTGAAGCTTTTTCCCTTCATAGCCTTCTGTGATTTTTCCCAATTGCTGATAATAGTTTTGCACCAGTCTGTTGATATTATTGCTGGTCCCATACACACTTTCCACAGCAGCTTCCACCAGTCTCTCCTGTATTACACAGTGCAAGTCACAACTGATTTTCTAAGTCAAAAACTGAAGCGTTTTGATCTGTCTAAAACTGAAGACCCAATCTAATTTTGTATATGCACACAAAATTTTGTATTTTGTGCTTTAAAAATGTGGCAGACTGAGACCTGGGAAAACAGGTATTTCTCTTCATCCATGGAACATGTCAAATGAAAAATCACAGTAAAATCTTTCTATTGTGCCTCACCTCCATCTGGGAAGGGACCATTCCCCTATCTGTTCAATCTCTATAGCCCATTTTACCTGTCAACCTGACTGCCAGAAAAATAAATCAATATATGTGTAGCTCTACTACAACTTTCCATTATATAGCAAATAAAGTATTTACTTTGGAACAACTTTATTAACCCATGAAGCAAGTATTATTTTTATTTAATTATTTATCTATGAATTAATATTAAGCTGTTAATATACAAATGCCATTAATTCACCATAAAATCTTCATCGATAGATAACCATCTCCATTTCTTCCTCATTTCTCTTATTCTCTGTCATCAGAAACTCTCAATTTTTTTTTATGTTCTAGTGTTTGACTTAATGAATCCTGTTTTGGCTGCTATAGCAAGTCACTAGAAAATACTGTATGTCTACAAAAGTGTTAGTCTGTAAATACTTTGCAAGGTATCTTCAGTTTTGACAGTTTGTAATGGTCTCTTGCTGTTACTTCTAGACATAGGGTAATGCATAAATAAAATTGCCTTCCCTTTTAGCAAAGTAGCACTCATTTTGTTTGGAAAACTGCTATTGAACATTTCTATACCTTGAAGTTCTGACCATCATCTGAACTCTTTTTTCCAGCTTCCTGTCGGGCATGCTGCAGCAGCGTCCGCCCAATCACCTGCTCCATGTGCTGCTGAAGAAACTGAATTGCTTCTTGAATTTCTGTGACTAGCTGCTGGTGAAATTCTAAATGGGTTTGCTGCATTTCTTCCTCAAGCTTTTCCTCCTCTTCCAGAATGTGGGACTCCTGGTAATCAGACAAAAAAATAGCACTGCCATTTAAATACATTGGCAAACTTAGTCAGCTCCACTTTAAAAGTAAGTCCTACACCCATTCAGAATGACACTTTTAAAATACTTAGAATAATCTAATTTCCAGTGGAAGTTTATGAACAGTTATTTAACACATCTGTCTTTGCCACAAAACTATTGCCTCTGCTGTGGTAGGTACAACAGCTGCATCCTGTCCAATTAGTCATTTCCAGGCGATGTATTCCCATCTTCGTATCCTGTACTGTTGAATTTGGTCTTATTTCATAAAAAATATGAACAATCTAGGTCAAATATCCTGACTCCAGAAGGGATAATTGCGGGTGCCTTGATGAAATGCACAGGAACAAGGCAAGTATACAGTTATGCACCTGGAGTACTCATACATTTTGTGGGGTCTACCTGAGAAAAAATTGGTATATTGGTACTTACAGCCCTTGGGAGAGATCGTGAACGTGTTTAATAGCCCTTGGAAACCATCTGCACTCTTGACATCTACAGCATCCTGTGGTGGTGAGTTCTACAGCTTATCCATACATTTCTTAATACTGATCCTGCCATCTAATAGCTTTGCTTAGTGCTCTCTTCTTCTTTTATTAGAAACAAGTGAAAAATTGACCCCTATTCACATCTTTTATGCCAGTTTTAAAACCTATGATATTCCAGAAGACACCTCTTTTTTAGGCTGAAGAGTTCTAGTCTCTTGAGGTCTTTGGACCATCGTTGCCATTACTTTCTACATTTCTTTGTAATCCACTTTCCCTCTAAACAATCCTTAGCACACAATGGTGTACACTCACCAGCACAACCTGTTCTGTCTTCCTTACATGCATAAGTCTTCCATAGATTGCCTTCTGTTGAGCTGCTGATGTCCCTTTTATATTAATATTCTCATTTAAAGCTAAATAACATTGATTTATTCTGGGGGATTCAACAGTTCCTTTTTGATTCCCTCTTGGAAACATGAAATGCAAGTAGGAAAAGAACCTGGTCTGCCTACATTCATCTGCAGAAAAGAATGATGTCCCTATTAACGCTGGGTTATTCTGACATGTCTTTATTTATAGACATTTATTTTTGATGTTTTTTTTTTGACAGCTGGAATGCCATTAAGCTGTTCCTCTTTTTTTTTTAAGAGACTCAGTGTCATGTTATCATGTCCAATCTAGGATTCTTTAGTGCTGTTTTACATTTTATATGAAATCAAAAGGTAGACAAGACACTGTCTATCAGTCTAAAATTGGCACAAGCTCAATTTAAGTTTAGTTCAAACAGCACAGTATGTCTAAAACTCTGCTTGAGTGGCTGTAAATTAGCATTTTCCTTCACTCCTTATATATTCATTCTAGTTTTGGAGGTTGTTCGTAACATTTTTTTTCCCTCTGACTTTTCACAATTCCACACCTAGGCCCTACTTTTTTGGCAGCAAGGATCTTACACGTGTATTTTCAGGCACTTCCTTGTGAGATGGGTTTTAGCTGGTCTTGGAAAGAGGCTGTAATGGAGAGAGGCCAAAGGAACAGTAATACCTGGGGACATTTCAATTTTGTTAGGGAACACAGTAATTGCATCAATTAACATCCCTGTGGGAGCTAAGTGAGAGGGAGTGGTGGAAAGCATATAACAGGAGGAATGCAGTCATATTCATTTATATTTTATCATTTTATATTTTATCTCTTCTGAAGGTTAATGAGATTTTGAGATTTTCACACTTAACAGGAACTACTTCAATAGAAGTATCAAATATGAAAATGGCAGCAGACAGAATTTCCTTATTCCTCTTCAAGTGGAAAATTAGAGTTTGTATTATGCAAATCAGAATTAGAGGGATGCAAAATATTATCTCTCAGCTAATTACACAGCAACAGCATGGAGCACAAAGCTGAAAAGTGCTGGATGGGTTCAACCCATATGTGTAGTAGCAGTGGACTGGGCAGGTGCTGTCACTGACATCCGCTAGGAGAGTCCTCTAAGGTTGAAATCTGAAATTCAGTGTTGTTTTAGGTAAGTATCTAATGCATAGAAGTAAATAACCAACAAAACTAAGTGGAGTAACCCTAAAAAACAGTCACAGACAGATCTGAAAGAAACCTGTGGGAATATCAAGTTTAAAAATCCCTTAAACTTTCTCCCATCTCCTTGACCTACAGGAGCCAGATTATTTGGAGATGTCAGGGGAATGGATTCTGAGCTTCTCATGGACAGAGGAGAAAGAAAAAAGAATGAAAAATTATGACAGTACAGAAGAACTTGCTAAGTCTGGTAGAGGGAAGAATTTCTTCTGATGCTCAGGTATGAACTTTTCAAGTGCATATTATGATCCCTAGCAGAATTAATAGGAGTTTATCTTAGCCTGAAGCAGTAACTTGTGTACAAGTCCTTCATACGTGTTGGCATTAGTATTTTTAAATAAAATAAATAGCTAAATAAGCTTACTGTGATAACACAGATCACAGATAGCTAGCCAGTAGATAAAGTATTAGAGAATTTTAAACCTCTGCCCAAACCAAAACAGGCACACTCAAGGACCTCCTACGCCAGCAGTGGGTGCATTTTTGACAGAGAATATTTTCCTTTCTGTTTGGAACTTGAACATTTTTATTTTTTTGAGACCTTCTACGGCTACTTCTACTGACAGACATCATAACATATAGACTCTGGAGAAAAGCCACCTGGACACTGTACCTACCACTGCCTTTTGTAACTGCCACTGGTCCTCATCTTGGCAGGGGGAGGATCCCTTCTGCAGGGTATGTTGCTCTCTCAGCTCCTGAAGCAAGCTCTTCTTTCTGGACATTCTCATGCAAGCCAGGGCTGCCATTCCAACTCTTCGGAGGGTTAACCTTGTGAGTACCGAACACAGCAGAAGACGGTGTTTTTGCAATATATAGTTAACAGACCTGTAAAAAGGAGCATTAAAAATCAGTCAGCTGAGCTGCTTGCTGACTGTTCAGCAGTCATTGCTCAAAGATGACAAGAGTTAGTATTCACTCTGTGTAATGTCTTCTCATATGAAGCATGCCTTGGAGAGCTGCTCAGGTGTGAAGAATAGGAATTACTGTGATAGGCTTCTAGTTCTGTCACACTGAAGTTAAATTAAAATAAAAATGGGAAGAAAAGAGATAAATAATAATCTATAATTACATAATAAATGTTTTTTTAATAGGAGACTTGAAATAAGATTAACAGAGAATGTAATCAGAACTACAGGAAAGTTATTTCAAGAAAATTCAGGAGAGCGTATCTTGGACTGACAAGGAGGCACGCTCTGAAGAGACATTGAAGAGGCTAGTGTTAGCTGGCAGGGCAGACACGGCTGAAGCGAGATTGTAGTGAATTTTAAAGAGGACAGCAAATTTTGAAGTTGATTCTGGACCAGGTGAGTGAAATCTGTGTGCACATTTGGGATGACATTGTTTGTGCCTGTATCTAACTTGTGTGTACGTGTAAGGCACCACACTTAGACAAAAAATTAGAGTACCCGCCTCTCTGTCTGAAGATGTTCGTAGTCCCTCAGCATTGCTTTCCACAATGTAACATACACAAGTGTTTATCTGTGCACGCAGCAGTACAGTTTTTACCCCACTGCTTACTGATAAAACCAAACTTACTCATCACTGAGGCATCCTAGTCTGCTTATGACACCTTGAATTATCTTCTCTTGTTTCTCAGACAGGTGCTTTTGCATCACAGCAGACAGAGCATATTCCTTTATCCACAGCTAAAAGCAGGGGAAAAAAATTACAATGGTAAGATAAGTAACATTTCAGTCATTCTAGTCAGTACATTACGAAACAGGTTTATTTGATGTTATTTTGCTAAAAACAATCATCCCCCTCTTTCAAGAAACAAACTGCTGAATTAAAATTATTCTACTTAGGAATATTTTTTTCTCAATGATCAAAGTCTTAAACAAAGCTCATTGAAAAGAAAGAGAGGCTTTGCACTGTTTTGGATAACCCCTGAGTTGTGCCTCCTACAGATTTACCGGTTTCAGCAACGGAGAAACACAAAAAAACCAAACAATATGGCACAAAATATTGCATTGACTCTTATCAGCAGGTTGCAGTGGGCTTTTTGTTTGGGTTTTTTTACTAGTAGAGAATGTAGTTTTTATTTTCACTAAACAAAATAAAGATATCACCTTCTATCACATTTTTGTATATAGTACACAGTGCTAATAGAAACGGAGATTGTGTGATTAGGTTTATGGACTGCAAGTTTACAGCTTCTTCAGGGTGATATTTAGATCAAAGAATTTAATCTTTAAATGTTTTGATGGATTTACCACTAGAACGTAAACTGGTAGAGATATGGACTTAAGATTTTGTTTAGCATACTGCCAGAATTTAATGAACAGTAAGCCATAAGATTAAACGATTGTAAGGCCCAAACTCTATTATTGTGAGATGAAGAGTATATTTTAGGCTATACTGGCAGCTGGATAAATTCAGGTTGCCTGCAGACGTATGCAGGACCCTAAAAGAAATGTAACCTCAGGCTCTCTTGAGAGCTTCGCTTCATGTTCTAGCCTCACTCAGAATATGAGGGACTAAGTTTTCTATTATTGCAGACAGAGAGGTTTCACTAGATCAATATGTCTAGCAAAGAATTAGATGAGTAATTGCACAATTGTTGGGAACTAAGAGTGGTACTGGGCCTTGCTACTGTATGTGATAGTCTTTTTCCTGGGAAGCAGCAATGTATGCAGGAGAGAGGCTTTATCTGTGAGCACAGAATGAATTCCCCTGGGAAGGGGAGAATGTCAGAAACCACATCATGTTTGGCTTTAAAATAAAAATGTATTTCTTCCCTGGATAGCAGCTTCTCTGTAGTATATACAGCAACACATATAACTGATCCCTCTCCATGAAGAAAACCTTACCAAACCACATACCCCTGAGCAGGATGTCTGGGGAGGATGGGCAGGCAGTCAGCAACAGGTAACAGATGGAAAGAGTTCAGCTGAACATGAGAAGCACAGCCTGAAAGTCTGCACAGCACCAAGGAGCCACAAAATATACCAATGTATCTAGACCTCAACTGATTTGAGTCTAGGCAATTCTTAAATTCACAGAGCACAGCTGAGCACAGTGCCTTCTCTGATTGCATGCTGCAGGTGACAAATTAAGGTCTATCAGGTCTCCAGGTATCATCATGACAGATGGCAAATACTTGCTCCAAGTAATAACTGTATCAGTACTTCCCTTGAGCAGCTCTGGTGATATGGCTTCCTAGTGTTTCACACCTCGCTGCATATGCCTAGTAGATCCATCACATTTTGTGTTTTAATGTCTCTATCAGCAGTTAAAAGAAGGGCTGAAGAAGACCTTTTACTTTCTAGAAGTATTTTCATTTTCAGTGAGAGACTGGATGTGACTCAGATGTGGCTTCCCATCATTTTTGAAGACCTGGTTATTCACTGAGAAGTTGCTCTTGAAGGGCCTGTCTGCACACTTACTCTCAAACAGCTTGTGGATTAAATCTGATGTAGATCACCAAGATACAGACGACAGGAGATGTTTTCTGAATTACAGCTGGAATGATAAGTGATCTAATATTGCAGCCAAGAAACTAAAACTTAACAGCTCTGCTGCTATCAGTATATCCTATCCAAAAAAGCACTTGGAATGATAACAATGACATGGACTGTAGTTGTTTGTTACTTCTGTTTATGAAGAAATAGCCTACTTCTGCAGTGGTGAACACAAGACTTTCTTTTAAAGGAGAAGAATGTGTTACCTTTTCCATTGCAACTGCATTTAATGTAAGCTGCATGCAAAATTTATAAAAGGTCCCTTCACCACTGAGACCAGTGGAAAGCTGAGAATACAGCAGAAAATACCCTTGCACACAACTGTTAAACTGAACAGTAGGAGTACATCAGCCATATAAGTAGTAAGAGAACAAAGAAGAAAGGAGGGGGATTACTACTCATTTAAGATGGCATGATAAATAGAGAAGATGGAGATTTGGACCAAATACTAAACCAGTGTTTTGTCTCAAAAAGGTTACTAAGAAGATGATCAAGAAGGGAAGTATCAGCTGGGAATAACAGAATATTGTATGTTTTGTTGGAAGGAACACTTCAACAGCGCACTGGGATTGGCTGTAAGGGCTGGGTATTTCCCCCCTCCACAACACTAGAAGAGCTCACACATGCAGGCACAAATGCAACAGCAAAGATCCTCTGGGAATCTTGATTTGAGGCTGCTGGCATATTGCTGAAAACAGAGACAACTATTTCATCAAGCCAGGTGGAAAGGTCAGGCTTTGTGCTGCACCTTCCAACACTGGGCCAAATCTCCAGTAGCTTCTCCAAGCTCTCCTGTTCTTGAGAATGGCCTTATTTTGCTCAGAGACAGGTCAGTATGGAGTGGAGGAAATGCCACTGCTGCACAGACTCAGTGACCGGAACAGAGCTCAGGCTCCCCAATTCCTTCATTTAAACAGTAAAACCAGTGACAAAAGCATGACAAATGGGGGAATAAAGCTCCGAGGAATCCCTGGCTTCTTGAAAAGAAGTCATTCCAATCGTTATGAAAAAATGTGTATAAAATTAAGAGAAAGCAATAAAATGCACACCATGTCAAAACTGGTAAGCAGACGCTGGTTCAGCTTTCTGGGTGTCAAGCAACAATGTGGGAATGGACAGAAATCTCCTCACCCTGTTTTTTGTCTGTAAGCTTCTTCGTGTTTTGCTTCCTGGCAACAAGTTCATTACAAGACCTTCTGGAGCACTGCTAATGTTAGGTATTATTGTCTGGCAATAAAGGTGAGGAACATGTCTTTGGTAGGTAATGAGACCCATAAAATATTTTGATTTAGACCTCAGATACAACAGCAAATTAGACCCAAGTAAGCTCACTCTGTTCTCTGCAGCTCTCAGTTTGACATTTTTAGCACAGATTCTCAGGAAATCGAAGGAAAGCAATTTCTCCCTAGCAGCCTGTAGATGGGGTGTGATACACGCTGAATGCCAAGCAAGTACCTCAGCCTGGTGCAGCAGTCTGCTCCCTGTAACCGCTGCCCAGGCAGGACAGCTCGTCTACAGAAATCATGAGGTAAGGGCTATGTGGGAAAGTGCTCAAAATTTATTTTCATTAATCATTTATTCTCATTTGCCTCACTCACATCCTCAAGCATGTAGAAGGCAAAAGTTAAATATGAAACTTATTTTTTCTTTTCAATTGTAAAAGAGATTCTGTTCCCCCAAAGGACATCATATTCCAGATATGTTTCAATGCTACGAAAGATAATCTAAAAAAAAAGCAGTTCAAGTAAATGAAAATGAGAAAAATGTTTTTTTGAGCCACCTTGAAAAGCACACATAAATACTCTGGTGAAAACCCTTCCAGTGTTCAACTTCCCAAGTCCGTAAAGCAGGTGACTGTGTAACTCTTAGTATAGTATGTTTATCAAGAGGCAAATGAAAGACGTATCTTCTGCTGGAAAATGCCTGATAAATTAAAAGGCCTGTCAATATGAATATTGATTTATGGATCTTCTGTCATATTCAGCACTGTAACACCTATGGGATCTCCTAAATGACATGGTCACCTGTCACAAGTGTCTGATCTCTTCTTTTCTTAAGGTGGAAACCAAGTGCCGCTTTATGTCAGACTCATGTGTCAGCTTATTGCTTAAATGTGCGTGCTGCTGCATTTATACTGGGAAAGGGCCAGGAAATGCATTTGAACATAATATAATGAGTTGTGTGATGTTTTTCATAGTTGTTTATACAGGAAAATCTGCCAGCCTAGCTTTGTGGAATAGCTATCTCCCTGCATGCTCTCTTTGGAGATACAGCACACTTTTTTTCCAGCTTAGTTCAAACCACTTCTAAAAAGCCACACGCATTAAGTTAAAAAAGCTACTTAAGCTCCTGCAAAGAACATTGCCTTAAGGAATCACACATTTTCCCACTAGGAGAAACGCTTGTCTCTTCTAGGAATTTATCCCACAGAATCACTCGTCCTTAGGACTCTGTGTCTGCTGCTTTGGAAATTTTTATATTGAATAAGGCCCAACTGCAGTGCTGGTGACCCAGAGACCAATGTGGGAGCTCTGTCATTGCCAAATCAATTCCTCTGTAGCTCAGAAATTACTGTTAATGATGTAAGCAAACCCTTGATTCTTTTTTTTTTTTCACCTAGGAAGCCATCTGCTTTGTATTAGGAATGCTACTATACGCTGAAAGTGATAGAAAGTCAACTTTCTAGTTTAAATAACCTATGCTTGGGCATGACTGGAATATCTGAATTAATATACAATGAATCCACCATACAGTGCTACCCAAAGAGCTATTATCCAGCAACTGGGTCCTGGAGATGAACTAATCCTTTTAATCACTGAGAAAAAATCCCAGGGTGTGGTTTCTCCACTCATTACTGTGCCCAATGATAGTAACAGAGGAATGCATAAACAGCATATTCTGAACAAAGCTTTAGACTTGAGATCTGCCGCTCTGTAGAAAGTCCCATAGCCCTTGAACAACATCCTCTCTGCCCCTGAACAACGGCTGAGGTTCAATGGGACAGTAGAAGGACCAGAGAAGAGGTGCCCTAACAGGCACTCTGACTTCTCAGACTAATCACAAGTTGCACCAGAACCTCCTCCTCTGACTGTGGTTTTTAATGACAGCGGATACCACCATGGTGCTTTGGTCTTCATGCACTATGAGACATGCTTGTAGTGCACCTACTTGCGGCGAGCGAGGAAAGCAAGCGGCCAACTCAATGTGAGTGATAGAGCAAGCTTCAGCTTTATTTTTAAGTCACAGCGCTTTTATATGCTCTTGTAAACAAGCTTCAACAATTACCTAATACAGGTTGCGACACCTTCTTAACAAACAGTCTATTTCTGTACTTCGTGCCTAATTCCTTGTTCTTGTTCATCGCTTGCTCTCAAGGCCGAGAGATATCCCTGCCTTTCTTCTTTGCTCTCAAGGCCAGGATATCTCTCGCCTTTCTCCCTCCTCCTGGTGACTTGCAGATTCTCTGTAGTTTTCCATCAGTGGGTCTGATCTCTGTAATTTTCCATCAGCGGGTCTGACGCCGGGTCTGTAGTCAAGCTAATTCCATCGCATACCTATAACTCTCCAGCCCGCTTTCTATCTCAAACAACTTATCATGAGACCCACATGCTGATTCAAACCTACAGTTTCCCACACCTACTAGTCCAGGATGCTCAGGTTATTCACATACACAGACAGGCAATTTGTGAACCCTTGGTGAATGTGAGAATGAACAGTGGCCTAGAAGTTTAAGCTTGCCAGGTCACATATTGAATCTAATCCTTGATAAAAAGGGGTAAAACAAAAAAAGGTAAGGTCACACATTGTTTCAATCATCACTGAAGGTATAGGCATGCCAAATTCAAACACTAAATGCCAGCCAGCAGTCCTAGAAAACACAAATGCCTGCCCCTAACTTAAAGCACGGGAGCAGACTCATTGGCATCAGTGGTTAGTCCCGAGTGTATTTTAGTTTAGCTTGCTAGATATCCCTGTGACACAGAAACAGAAGAGACAAGCAGAATTGTATTTCAAAATAGTTGAGATAACAGATGAGTTACAATAAAATAAATGTAAAATGATCAGGGAGGTGCATGTTTTGTAACTCCAGATTAAGGAAAATAGAGAAGAAAAAGAGGAAATAGCTAAGAATTTCCAAGGGTTAATTTTACTTTTGTATTCCCTAGGGTGTTCTAAAACCACTGGTTAGCAAACCACTCTACCAGATTTAGTAGGAAGCCCAGTTTCCTGAATCACAGGGTTTTATGGAAGAACCCTCAATATGAGTGGGTGGAAAAGTTAAACACCTTATAGCAGTCTAATAATCAGGGACCCAGTCAGTACCTTATCAACCATGTACTGGACTGTCCAGGCACTTTGGAGAATGAGGCCAGGGAAAAGTATGATTTTGCCAGTGTTAAAGAACTCTGCCAATATTTTTTTTAAGAAGCTCCAAGTACTGTGTATGTTGCAGCACACACTTGACATTTGGGAAGGAGCACACCACTGTATACAGAAGGTCCTTCTTTGACTAAGCTGTGTTAGTCTTCAAAGCAGTGTTAACAGAGACATGACGTTGCATGAATAAATTGAAGCTATATTTGAGTTTCAGCCTAATGCTGAAGATATCTGCCTCTGCATTACTGTTGGTGCTTTTTGCTTCTGGTGTCAATGCCCCCTATGCTGGGCACAAAGAGAGCAGGAAAGCTGGATGTATGTTTCTTCACCTTCTCAGAGTAAAGAATAAGTTTTATATGAAGTGTGTCATACGTTTCCAATTATTATAGTAATAATACATAAAAATGATTAAGAAATACTTATCATTGTAAGACCTCCTTTCCTGTAAACTGTATTCATATGTACCCTCTTCAAACAGACCAGATGAAGATTTTTTGAACTGTTTCTGTAGATGCTCAAGAGTTGATGCCAAAGATGCCAAAAAATATTTATGTGCTGACAAAGCTGTCCAACACTGTGAACAGATGTTCAGTAACTATTCCCTGACTCCTCTATGCAAGTCTACATGCACAGCGTATATATTCACTCCATATTGCAGGTCAAACTGCCCATCCTGAGTCTCATGCTGTGTCTGGACCTGACCTGTATATTTATAGACAAAATACTCCCCACAGATAAGTATCTTGATTTTTTTTATCATACCCGTTTTTAGACCCTGGGGTCCCAGGATGTAAAATGGATCTTTCTTACTTTTTTTTCTTGCAATAGCTGTTCCTGGAAAAGCTTCCAGCGTCTCTGGCGGTGGGTCTCCCATTTCTCCAGTTGAGGGACCAAATTCTCCTGCCATTCCTCTTTCAGAAGCTCACATTCTCTTACAGAAAGGCTGGTCACAACAGGCAGGGTCTGAAGAAACAGCTCCGTCACCAACTCCGCTAAAGCGTGGGAAGCTTTAGAGTAAAGCTCCTAACAGAGGGACAAAGAGGGACAGAGAGAGGCAGGTGAGAAAGCGAAGTTCCCAGCCCTCTGGAGCTGTTTCACTGCACATCTCCATGATGCCAGTGAGGAAACCATGTCCCAGTGAAGACAATGGGCTAGTGACTGACCCCTAGAGCTAAAATCCAATGCCACTAAAGCTTGAGTTAAAAAACCCAGGTTTTGTAGATGGAGTAACTTCAGTGTTTTGGTTCAAAGCACACAAAGGTATTTAAAATGCAATATGAGCACATGAGACCTTGAATCCTAAGTGTTGCAACTACAGTACAAAGAATATCTTGTTTTACTAGCTATGGTGATGTATTATAAAAACACTTATTTTGAAAGTTGCTGTGGAAACAATATGGTGTAGCACAACACATCATAGGCACATTTTCAAAGGTACTGATGTGAAATGAGTGAAGGCAAGACAGACAGATGAGTTAAAAGAGACAGTATGCCCTGGTCTAATTAAATAGCTAAGACAAAATTGACACCAGTCATATTAATAGTTGGTGCTCCGAAATACGACACTCTCCAATGCCTTCTGGAATTACAGAATTATTCAAATTTGAGGTATTCCCTGAGGAGAAGGTGTGAGGGCAGGAAGCTTTCCCCAGCAGAAGAGAGAAAACAAAGACGCATAGGAAAGGTCATGTGGACACTGCAGGACTCCAGCACTATGAAGACCTATTTTTATGACAGTTCCACATGATCTTACCAGCTCCAAAAGCTTTATTGCCTACTTGGTTCTGCTTTCATTGTAAGTCAGCCTTAGCCCTCTTGAAACACATCTCTTTTCCTTAGAATACAGCTAATATTTTCCCAGCTCTTTTCAGCATTTCTGTTGCAAAAGTAAGTCACGTCTTCCAGCTGTTGCCTTCTTTTAAATATAGGTTTAACTACAATCTCTTAAGTGATCAAAATCTAGAACCACTCAATAGAAACACAGAGACACTTATCTAAGTGTCAAAACCATTTGTGCGCAGCTCATAGACATGAAAAGTTCTAGTGGACTTGTTTTTTTCTGGGAAACACACTGGTATAATGTACTATTGTGTAAGAACCTATTCCAACTGCTAGATGTGGTATCATAAAAAAGAAAATAAGACAAACCCACAAAACCCAAAAAACAAAAGAGGATCTTAAATTGCAAAGTCAAGGACTCAGAAATAAAGAATGACCAGAACTTAGGTTGTATGTGAAGTCTAGTTCTATGCCTCCATAATGATAACTTTGGGGTTCATGTACTGTTTCCACAGGACCTTTTCTGTTCTGTGTTTAGGTTTATCAATACCCATTGACTGGATAGATTTCTCAAAAAATCCTTATTTTGTATTTCTCATTTATTGTAAAATATCAAAACTGTGCACTGAATAATCAGTTATTATTTTCCCCCTGGGATCCCATTAGCATGCTAATCACCGTATTAATGAGCTGTTTCACTAACAATAAATAGCTTATCTTAAGAGCTCCCTGCAGTAACCTCTTCTTATGGATAAAATTGAGGCACAACACTATCAAAAGTGTTCACTACACCTTTGAGATGAGCTGCCTTTATTTTTTTCCACCACCCGCTGGCTTTGTTTAATCTCAAAGTGTTCTGAATTCTTGTAAATTGGACTACAGGTTTCTGAAACTGGGTACTGGGCATAAGCGTGAGAATTAGTAGTCAAAGAGCCAACAACTGGATACCTCATTTCTGGTAACACTTCTCCAATTTCTAGAGATTGCTCCCAATGTGAACATGACAGTATCATTAGGGTAACATTTGCTACACGTGTGCATCCTACTCCTTAATTATTAGAGTTGCCAGTTCCTGTTACAAGAAGAGGCAGGATTTATACTGTCTTAATCATCTGTGCAGTTGTGGGTCTGGCTTAGCTTGCCAACACTAATGCAAAGTGGTTTGTTTGAATTCTCTCTTCTGCTGCTATTTATTTTAAAATTCAAGCCTACAAATTCTAGGATTTAACATAAGTTCAAAGATCCTTTGTTTCTAATCTCTGTATCCCATACATCATTTAAAGAATGATCACTATCTCTGTAAACCATCTCTTGCCTGAGCTTTATGAGCCTTTCAGGACAAGTTAATTCTCCAGCCTTTACTGGACGTTCAGGGATATAATTTCTCTTGGGTCTGAAATAGTTCAGAAGCAGTCTAGATGAGTCTGTGGCATTTCTATTGCAATCTCAAAAGATCTCAGGCAGGGTGTTAAGGACCTCTATTCTTAAACAAACAGAGTTCCACCTATGGCAGCTAAATAACTTTGCAACATATTTTGCTGCAGAACTGACAGCATTTCCCTGGCATGCTGACAGCTCTGTATTATTATCATTTACTAGGAAATCTTTTGCACAGAAGATAAAGAAAGTATTTTGTTACTTGCCTTCATGCCATCTTGTTTAAATAGCAAATGAATAGAGTTCTGCTTGCACTCCCTGCTACTTCAAATTATATTGTATACTTAGCTTCAGCACTACCAGAGTGGGTGGGGATATAGTTACCCAGGAAAAACGTGACTAAGTCCTGTTCCCACAAAATTACTTACCTACATCACCTCATTAATGTGATGGGCCAAGTTATCTTTAGATCAAAAGTGCTTAACTATTTGTTTTCAGAATAATTCATTGCCCTCTGCTGAAACTGGTGTATGAGAGGACAAGAAAGTGGGATTAGAATTCCAGGAGCAGTTTTTCACATCAACAGTCCCTTGAAAAATGAAAATGCTGGGTGAATACATGGAGGGGAAGCAGGACTAAGCAGTATGTTCTCTCATCTCATATATGTTGCAAACTGGCATGCAAAACAACAGGAAGCCTGGTCAGGTGCTGTAAGTCCCTGCGACAGTGATTTTTCACAGGACTGAACACTTTCACTTTAAGTTCTGTTAGAAATTCTCCTCTGTGCAGGACACAAATCCTGCACTTACTGGTTTCATCATCGTCCAAGTTCACAAAATAAACCACTGTCAGTGATGACTATCAAAATACTCACTTCTCTTCAGTATTCAGGGAAGTACTGGCCTCTGGCTTCTTTAATCTGAACACATCATATGGACATTAGACCCCAGCAGTCCTTGCAACCCAGACGCTAACATGACAGCATGATCCACCCAGAGGACATATCACAGGTACAATACGATGGCCACACTGCTTAATGCAGCATTTGAAAAAAATGGAGTGGAATGGCCTTTTAAAATTTGGTAGAGAAAATGGAAAGTCTACATTTCGGAAAGATTGCAGATGTGATTGAATTCTACCAAAGCAACTCAAGCTAACAAAATAGTTCAAACCTATTTGTACTCCAAGGAATACACTTGATCTGAAACAGCAATAAAGTGGGTCTGTGAACAGGGACAGTGCACTACCCATTATAAAGCTTATTTTACACAGGAAGAAAAGAAAACCATTAAGAAATCCTGCTGCTTCCAGGATCTTATTTTTGGACTAGAAACCCTTCAAAATAGTTCTTACAAGCTTCCTGATATGCCATCTCTTGTTTTTAGAACTTTTACTTAATGGAATTTATTCAAACTGATTCCATTAACAGAATAGCTGATTGCAGTGTTGAATGAACCTGTTTGTAGTACCTGGCAGTCAATCTCAAAGCTTTTCAAAAAATCTCCAGAGAAATTCATCAAGCATAAAGAAATACCACGGGGTATATGCAGAAATAAAATGGGCTCAGATTAAAATGCTGAGTGCATCTGAATTTCAAACAAGGCAATAAATATACAATTTTGTCAAAAACCAGGGGAAATACACAGCTTATCAGATTCTGCTACAAAACCAAAGAACAATATTAAAGCTCTCCCTCAAACCCAAATAATTAAGAGATTCCTACATGCAGATGAGAATGAAGTGAATAATGAAATTGTGAAGCAGAAAAAAGTACTTAGAAAGGCTGGTTGTACTGTATTTTATATGCCAGCCACTGACTAGTATATTTATTTGCAAGAGGCAACTGCACAGCTGTTAACTTACAGTAGCTCTTTGTTAACTTGTGATACAACATCATTTCATTAAAATAATTAAAATTACTGGTCAAAGCTGTAGAACACTCTTGCCCATATCTCCAGAAGCTCAATGGCTAGGACAATTGTTTAGGAGGTAAAAGATTCATCTCCCAAACCATATTGTATCTTAATAAGGACACAGATACAACACTCAGATCACACATCCCATAAATACTCCAAAAGTTCTTGGACACCACTGGCCACCAGAAGATACTTCACATTATGAATCACACTAAATGGGGAAAAGCTGATTGCGTGTACTTCTTCCGCTCTTCCACGTGAAGAATTCGGAATGCTAACTGGAAAATGGAAACAGTACCCTGCTTTTAAGCATCCTAACACCAATAAAACGCAACAACACTGAAGTCATCCTTAGCACAAGCTAATAAAAAAGGAAAAAAGTTTGATTTTCATGCATTTAAAATGAAGTTTCATTGAAATTCCAGTCTTGCGCCCTCACTGGTCAGGAGGGCAGTTTCAATCTTCTCTTTCTGTACTCCCTTTTTATAATGTGCCTTTGTAGATAAGGTTATGTCCTTTACTACATCGAACTGTTAACAAATTGTGAACCCATACAGAGGTAAAATACACTTTCTTATGCAATAAGACAAGAAGCAAACTTCAGAATGAAGGCTATCCATATCAGGCATCTTCTATCAGCTTTGATTGAAATAACCAGGTCAAATTTAATCAATGCTCAAACCCAGAACTAGACTGAGCTTGCACGGTAAGAGTTCACAAATTAGATCTATTAGATCACGCTGTCTTTCAGGCTTTTTGGGCTATGTCACAGGGCAAAATTTTCAAAAGTGAGCATTTGAGGTGGAGGTCTCTTGATATGGATTTCCATCTGAGACAAGCTGTGGGTAATTCACCTTGAAAAGAAGCTAGCTCTTGGTACCCAAAACCACAGTCCACTCTAGGAAAATCATTCCTCATGTTAATGAAATTACATAAGTAATGAAAGAGTAAGTCTCTGAGAATCTGTACTTTTTATTTTGACAAAATAAATTTTCCCTTTTTATTAACAAAGGGGAAAAACCAAATACTTTGCTTCAACCTCACATTCACATTTACCCATTCATAAAATGTTTATTGCCTTGCCTGTTGATAATACTTATTACTTAATAGCTTTTAGTTTAAATTCCTGTGCATTTCTATGTTCTGTCAAGTCAAATGAAATAACATTCTGGTGAACTGCTATCAGCAAAGGGGAATTATAAATTACAGTAAATTGTATGTTTTTATGGTTTTGATGTAAAGGCTGAGGAAAAATAATTATCTTACCACGGACTATGTAATTCCTAGCTGTTAATTGATTTCCTTTGTGCAATCTGCATGTCTGTTTTCTGAATAATGAACTGTTAACCACCAACCTCTTCTCACTTCTCCTTTCTCTACTGAAATAAGCAGGTAGTTCACAAAAAAAGAGAAAGAAAAGATAAAAAGTTGGCGAGCATCTGATAGGCTAAACTTGAGACAGACTTGCAAGGAGGTAGCCATTAATCACGAGAAATGAGAAACAGAACAGGATATATGGGGGGGTGCTTTTGCTGCCATGTAAAAGAAAATTACGGTAAAAACTTTGCAACTGAAAAGCTATCCAAGCCAAAACAAAACTGTTAGTGCAGCACGATATCCCTTGTGTATGAGGTAACTCTGCAGACTGTGTTTATGAAACATTAGGCTGAGCTGTTCAATTATCACTGACACAATTCCTCCTTCAGTTATGACATACTGTGATAAACAAAATCACTTGCCCCCATTCCTCAACTTGTACTTCAAAAATTAGTGATGGATCCTGTGTCTAGACACAGACTATTCACCTACAGCACACTATTTTAATCCACTAGCATGGGTGAAAAGTCCTATGCTATCCTCCAAATGTAACTCATTCATTCACTTCAGGCATCAAAAGGTTCCATTTACCTTGGTTAAATAATTTTAATTGATTTATTCCTGTGTACACAAAACAAACCTACTCAATTTTCTATGTAAATACAGACAGGTTCCAGATCATTGCATTTTTACATATTTATTCACCAATTTGAATAATTTTGTGATGTACTGTACCACTACAGACTACAGTAGTGCTACAGGGTTACATAAATCTATCTTGGTGAACCCACACACTGGTTAAAAGGGGAAAACCTGAAAAAAATAAAACAGACATAGAAATCTGAGAAGGGCTTAGAAGAGCATTGTGAGAACAAGGTAAGGATCTTCTCCCGCAAGTGAGTGGCACCTACAGGTATGTGACGTCTTTTTTTCTGACCCCAGGATATTCACTGGTTTCCTATTTGGTCATATGGTGACCTTTCCTTTATATTTTAATATCACCTCCTGCACTGAAGTTATCTTTTCATGAAACAGTCTGTCAGGCTTGCTTCCCTGCTCGTTTATACTAGGACAAACCAAGGCAACTGTTGAAATGAGTCAAGTCATTCTAGTGCACAACTGTAGGAGGAACTGAGGGCCTAAACTTTTTATCACATGTAAGCCTTTATCATGTATAAGACCTCGCCAGGTCCTTTTCCCTTGAAAAAAAAAGGTGTAATGGCCTTCAAATACAGCAGCCAAGGACCATGAGCTTAGCGTGATGGCTGGGCACTTGGGCCTCTGTGCTTGGTCGAGTGAATTTGCCAGAGTGCAGCCCTTGGGAACTTCAGGCTGGCTGTCTTTCTTGAGGATTTTTTCTGGTTTGTCATCAAGTTGCAAACAGTTCAAGTTTTTTTAAATGGGGGTGGATGGTTTACATAGTTGATATAGAATGGAGGCACTTTGTATGCCCTAAGACAGTTGCTTGGAAAGCTGCTAGTAACTGCTCTTAGCTGAAGGTATGCCTGAGAACCGGACCTAACTCTATCTAACTGGGTATTATGCATCTCTCTAGCACTGGTGCTGTTACAGTACCTGAACTTATTGGTTATTACTCCAAAGGGTCATTTGTCTGAATGAACATGGCTGTCCTTTACTAGGACATTGGTGTTTATCTGATAAATTGCAATACTGATGATAGCCCAAGGACCACGAAAGCAACTTAGGAAAATAGAGGACTTGAATGTGGAAGAAAAACCTCACCATGGTTTGGGTTCCGCTGCCCTTAATCTGAAAAGTGTGGTGTGATTCATTCCAGCTCTGGGGGCTTCCAACCAAAGTCAAGATGGCAATAGGTACACAAGCAGCAACCTGACTGGAACCCTAAATCCTGTGAGTACTGGACAATATTAGATTGTTCAGCCCAGAAGATGTATGTGATATTTCTTTAATCCTGGGCCAGTAGAGAGTATGAGCTACTTGACAGAGGGGGCATATAGGATGCTATTGCCAAATCTTGGTTATGGAAAAATTGTGGTTTAGATAACACTTTGCCAACTCCTGGATTTAGGTAATTAGCTCCTTGTAAGACATCTCAATTTTATTTTCCTTAAATTGAACAGCTATTTAACTTCTGTGTATGGGAAAGCATAACTACTTTGTGCAGTTTTGCAAGGCTAATTTTCATTTGCAACAATATAAAAACTGGGCTGAACTCTTAAGTATTTAATTACTTCTAGTTCTTTCCACTCTGACTGTGTTTACAAATGTATGAATGCATCTTTTTAAAATTGTCTTGTGGTTTATCTTTGGAAGTCTTGTGGACCACAGGCTGAGGAATATTCATCTAAATTTCTGTGGACCGTGCCAGGGTGACTTCAGAGAGTTTCACTCAGTTTTTTTGGTAATATTGCTAGGCTTCCATTTTTACTGGGATGATAAAAGAGCAACAGAACAGAACTCTCTACTGGTGAACTTATTTTCTTGCCCTCTAACTTACTTAGTAACACATGCTTACAAATATGGAAATATCAAGATTAAGTGATCAATAGAATGTTTAACCAAATCTTTAATTTAACCTTTTCCTTGCTTATGGTAGAACAGAACCATCAGAGTCCAAACCTTCCAAATGAGTGCAAGGCAAATGACTATCAGTTAAGCTTCAGGGAGTACAGACCTTCTGGAATGACAACACAGAGCTTTGCAGTGTTTGCAGACATGCCCAAACTATCTGGTTCTACAAACTAGCTGGTTCAAACCCAACTAGGACACAGGTCTTGTAGCACAGTGCTGACTATCGCCATGTAAGGGCTGCTGGTACCCAGCTAGTTAGTCTAATGTTTGCTTGCTTATGTCTACTTAAGCTGCAGTCACACCACTGCACTGTGGAGTACCTCAAATCCCTGTCGCCTTCCCATGGGTATCTTGCCTTCCCCACTGGTAGCAGTAGCTTCTCCCTAGTAGAAACCCAGAGAAACTAAGTGAAGGGGCAAAGCCCTGCTGCCCAAGGAAAGGCTTCTGCTTGTCCAAGGTGCGCTTCTGCTCTGAAAGTGTGGTGGAGCAAAGAGACAAGCAAAGGCATCGTGGTTGTGACATGCAACTCCTTCTCTTAATGGCAAATCTACTTTTGCTTTTATGCCCCAGGTAGTGGACAACATGCATAACTACTGCACTTCCCTCAGCTGTAGAAGTCAGAACAGATCCATTTACCTACAGTGGGGCTGTGCTCATTTGTATTTTCTTATTCTTTCTACCTTATGCTGCTTACAAGGTATATTCAGAAGTGGTCAGCTCTCCGAAAACAGTCTGCAGTGTCTGTATTTAGGGTTAAGGGGAGAAAGTGCAGTTGTTCATTATGTTAAATGTCACAATAAAGATGTCCTATTATGGAAAAAAAATGCAAATTAAGATTTGTGGACCCTCATTCAACAGATGCCAGTTGGATCACAGTACTTGCAGTTTTTCATGTCTGGCAGTGTTTGTTTGGGTCTAGAAATAAGAGAGCAGCTGTAAAATGGAATCTAATGGCTTAGAGATGGGTGGATTGGCAGAGTTCAGTATTGCACAGCTCTCCTGGCAACTTGGCAATGCTAGAAACACTTAATTCACTCAAACCAGTTTTTCTTTAATGGAAAAGAAAAATTAGCTTACAGTGCTGAAAGAAATAGGATTTTCAGTCTGATCTTAGTGTCACTAAAGCAACAATAAACAACAAAGAATAAAGAAAAGAAATATAATTTCACAAATGAGGTGAAACTGTGCGGGGTGAAAAAATCTGTTTGGTCTCCAGAGACTTCATGTGAATGGAGGAAGGGTGTGGAGAAGTTAGTAACTCTGGAGAATGGACTGTGCAAGTGCAAGGTCCTGCACCTGGGGAGGAACAACCCCCTGCACCAGTACAGGCTGGGGGCTGAACTACTGGAAAGCTGCTCTGCTGAGAAGGACCTGGGAGTGCTGGTGGGCAGCAAGCTGACCCTGAGCCAGCACTGTGCCCTTGTGGCCAAGAAGGCCAATGGTATCCTGGGGTGCATTAAAAGGAGCGTGGCCAGCAGGTCAAGGGAGGCTATTCTCCTGCTCTACTCTGCCCTGGTGAGACCATGTTTGGAGTGCTGTGTCCAGTTTTGGGCTCCCCAGGTTAAGAAGGACGTGGAACAGCTTAAGCAAGTCCAGCGGAGAGCTACCAAGATGATCAGGGGATTGGAGCATCTCCCTTACAAGGAAAGGCTGAGAGACGTGGGTTTGTTCAGCCTGGAGAAGAGAAGACTGAGGGGGAATTTCATCAATACCTATAAATATCTAAAGGGTGGGTGTCAGGGTGATGGGACTAGGCTCTTTTCAGTGGTGCCCAACAAGAGGCCAAGGGGCAATGGGCACAAACTGGAACACAGGAAGTTCCACCTCAATATGAGCAAAAACTTCTTTCCCGTGCGGGTGCCAGAGCAGGGGCACAGGCTGCCCAGGGAGGCTGTGGAGTCCCTTCCCTGGAGACATTCAAACCCCGCCTGGACGCGTTCCTGTGCCCCCTGCTCTGGGTGTGCCTGCTCAGGCAGGGGGGTTGGATGAGATGATCTCCAGAGGTCCCTTCCAACCCCTACCATTCTGTGATTCTGTGCACAGTAATATCAGCAGACATGTTGACTTTTCTTAAATAGCTTTGTAGAATGAATCTACTGATTCACTGGCATAGCCCTCCAAGCAAACTTTTCATTTCTCCAAAGCAGCAGTTCTTCTCAAATATCCTGTTGCTTGCACTATTACATAAAACCATGGCAAAACTATTTGTTCTAAATACAGCAGCTTTATTTTTTTTATTAACTGAATTTGAAAAAGTGCATGTGGCCTAGTGCTAATTAAGATTGTGCGGGTATCTTATTCTAATGTGATAGGGACTACAAGTTTCCGTAACACCCTGATCTGGTCATAATTAATCATGACAAGGATCCTGTTGAGCTGAAAGTGATTAGTTCCAGGCTAATTAAAGGTCACTGCTGGCTACAGTTTTGGGCTTCATCAGATAGATGATGTTATCCTACTTTTCCATTGCAGACAGAAAATAATTAAAGATGATGCAAAAAGCGTGAAGCTGATTTTCCAAATCAGAAGCATAAAGAAGTATAACAGTATTACTTACTCCAAAGATCTGAACTTATTTCAGGGAACTAGCTAGTGTCAAAACAATTTCTTTGTGAGGCAAAGAGATGAGAAAACTATTTTTGGAGCTGTAGTGAAGTTAACTAAGGATAGTATCACCCTACCATGGTACACAGGAGGTAATTATGCTACAGAAATGAAGGCTCTCTCCTGGTAGTAATGCCAGACGTTGTATGCTCTCAATTTATTGCAGCCTTGTCAGCCACCCAGGCAGCACATTTTGGCAGACCACGTAGGCATTTTCTGACTAATATGAGGTAGGAAGCATAGTGTGTTGGGAAGATAATGGAAAAGGCAGGCTAATATGGAAGACTGGTCTCCATCTCCTGGCTTTCCAGCCTAGCTTCCTGGAGCTGCCATGATCTCTTCTGCAATTCCCCAGTCCTCCCCCAGGGCCTGACATTGTCTAGTGGGGTTAGAGGATCTTCAGAATTATTTTAGTCAATGACATGTATAACTAGAGGTGGCACCTTGTAGAGATCTGCAACAGCTTCTGTGCTCTTGCAGTCATCCTCCTCCTCCAGCTCCCACTGTGCTTGCCGATGCTTCTCTAACAGCTCATGGTAAGCCTGAAAGAAACACAACAGGTATATTTAAATAGCTGAAAAGGTTTTGATCACTTCTGATCAAAGTGATCAAGATGGAGACTCCCTTTTTACAAGGAGTCCCATGGAGAGGACAAGGGGGAATGGACACAAGTTGCTCTTGGGGAGATTCCGATTGGGCACCAAAGGAAAATTTTTCACACTGAGGACAGTCAACCACTGGAATGATCTCCCCAGGGAAGTGGTTGACTCGGCCACGTTGGACACCTTTAAGAGTCGTCTGGACAGGGTGCTGGGCCGTCTTGTCTAGACTGTGCTCTTCCTAGAAAGGTTGGACTAGATGATCCCTGAGGTCCCTTCCAATCTGTGATTCTGTGATTCTGTGTGATTCTGTGATATCAGGTGCAGATATATATATATATTTCTTGTTTTTCAAAGAGCCTCTGGACTCAAGGCCCCATCTGTTCCTGGACAAAAGGATCTGCCCACTGTGGCAGCAGAAAGGCTTAAATCTCTGATTTGCTTTATTATTTGCACACAGGCATTTCATACTCTTAAGACTCAGTTGTGTTCTGTCCTGCAGCAAGTTGCCCAATCCTGGTCCCCCTGTCATAAGCAGACCATTAGCCTAAAGGTTAACTAAGTGTTTTTATCAGCTTTCTAAGGTGTACAGAATAAAGCATCTCTTGCACAAGTTGTGTGGCTCTAACTTGGTCGGGGAGAGGTCTTAATACAAAATGTCTAAGCTTTGTTTAATGAAGTTGGGATGTGTCCCAGACTTTTGAATGATGTGTACAAGGAAAATACATTCACAAGTGCTCGGTGGCTACCAAAATGTTGATAGAATTATTTGCCTCAAGTTATGAAGAGCCAAAGAAGTAAAATGTACTCTACTGTTTTGAAGTGCCTGAAACCTTTTGTTTTGAAGTCAGGTGTTGCCAGACAGGCGTTGCACACAAGAACAGTAACTGCATTATCCAATTCATACAATATAATTAAAGAACTTGGCCCTGCAGTACAAAATTGCAGTGTTGAGATCAATAAATTTTGACAGTTTGCTACAGCTGGAATTGAGTCTTCTCATACAGTAATTTATCTAAGTTATTAGATTTCATCAAGTTTAATGCTGCTGGATGTAACCACTTTAACCTTAAATTATTTCTTTTCATGAAAATTGAGGATTGATTTTTTTTTATTTCTTAATAACTTGCGTCTGTAGTTCTCAGCAGTTATAGTTTTGCAGCTCTCAGCATTTACAGCTAAGAACTCTGATTTTGTATATACATTCTGAACAATAACAATAGACCTCTGTAGAAAATATGGCCAGGAAAACATTACACTGGCCATTGTATACCACATTAACCTATCTATCGCAAACCTTCTCCAAGGTATCCTGCCAGCAATCGTAATGAGATTGCCCTCTGCTTATGTGAAATTTGATACTCTTTTGAGCCTCAGTAACTTCACAGGTACAAAAGCAATTAGATCAATGCAGTCTGTTTTCTTCTGTAATGCAGGCTAGATACTTTCCTCCAGAGATTTCCTATATTGAACTAAACACACAGTATCTAAGTAAAAGATGTTTTCTACAAAACGTGCCATCTACCATTAACACCCTTTGGTATTTTGTTACAATGTGCCAAGACCAAAACTGGAGGAAAAGCCTCTAGGCAAACCTAGGCAATAGGGTGTCTGACCCTATCCTACTTGTGCTACTATACGCGATTCTCGGGACGACCCAAAAATCCCAATTTTATGGAACTGGGAGAAATCTGTGACATACTTGGCCTTAAAAATTAATGGAACAGTGAAAACAAGCTTTTACATGCTCACCTTAAGAAAATCATGGACATCTTTAATATGAAAAGTTTTACTGAGGAAACTCCCTTGTTCAGCTTTCTGTCTGTGTTTGAACTCTTCTCTCTTCTTTGCTCGGCACTCCAGTCGTTTCAAGATCAGGTCTTTACTTTGCTGGATACATTCTGGAACATAAACCACCAATGATTAGATACCACAACTCCACAGGGAGAAAGTAGCATCTGCTACTGTCACACAACATAAGCTCCCAGAAATCTGTTAGTGAGTGAAATAGGCAAGTAATTACCATGCAGGATTTCAAATTTGTTTCTTACCCTGATGGTCTTTTTAGATGTGAACTTTTGGGTTGTTACATGGCACTTAAATCTCTCAAGTTTTTGGATCACTACCATCCTGCCGCACCCTCCCCTTCACTGCTGCTGCTGCTATGTAAAGGCAGCAAGTTAGTTCAACAGATTCCTATTTGCAGCACCCCAAACCTCCCCCTCCTGCTTTGGGAAGGTCCAGAAGTGGCCATTACCTAACTGCAGAGATGCATATGCTGCTGCAAGGACAGGGGCGGTAACATTTGGTGGGTAGGAAAGGTCTAGAGCAGTGCTAGTTCAGATTAGCTTGAACTGGCATGCAGCCATACCAGGCTTCCAGAGTGACTCATTCAGGAACCTGCAGCAAAAGTTGTCAAGATCCCTCTGATTCTGTGCTAGTACTGTGAAATATTTGGGACTGAGTTCTTCCCCCCTTCGTCCCTGCTACAGCTGCAAGTGATTTATAAATTCATGAGTCTATCTGGACCCTGTGTTGCAGAGCGGAATCAGCGCTTACGATGTTCTGCCACTACTTCATGTCTCGTTGCCTGTCCACCTGAGCAGGACTTCATTCCTTCCTTCCACCCACCCTGCCTCAGACCAGTACTTCATTCCTGACAGAGGCAGCTAACGGGGAATGCAAAACTACAGCCATCTGTGGCTGCTGTCCTGCCACTGCATCAAGCTGCTTTAACTAGGAGGAATTATTTTGTGGAAAAATAAAAGAGGGTAGTACTGCAGCACCAAGCATGTTACTTATTCTCCATGCTGATTTATCGTGCTTATCCACAGGCTGATGATGCACTGACAAAACACTTGAAAGTACACTGAAAGTACAGAAAAGCCTGTAATAAAAATGTCATTTGAACAAAGGTAGCAACTGTTATTTTTAAACACTACTTGATTCTTTACTACTTCCTTGTTTGTATCCTAGGAGCTCAGCCTTGCTGCTCTTTGTTCTGCCTGTGAATTATAGGTACAGTTTAACTTATGTATTTAGGGGCTCATAAGCAAGGTCAACATAGACTCTCATGTGAAAATGCTGCACTCCAGTCTTTTTCCTTCTAAGCACATTTAATTTCTAACTAAAACCATGAGGTTGATAATGACCTCTGCACAGGCTGTACTAGCTATAATTTATAGGTATTTATAGTTATACATAGCTATTTTGCATAAAATCAAGGCCTTGACAGAGGTATTTTTGCTTTGGGACAAGAGAAACTTGACAAAATGGGGGGAAAACCACCCACAGACATATATTTATGCTTAAGGAATGTTAGTGGCTGAACCTATGCAAAGACTATGAACTAGGCATCCCAGTTTTAGGAGCAAACATCCATGAAATAATCTGTATCACAATATAAATGAATTCATGAGAATCAGCCAACTGTTCACATGGTTAATTGATATCTTTAAAGTAGAGCAAGCCTGCAGCATGGGAATTCTGATCACCTTCTATCATGAAATGACTGGCTTGGTAGGTGAGGGAAGAGCAGCGGATATTGTCTACCTTGACTTCAGCAAGGTTTTTGACACAGTCTGCTGTCAGATCCTCATAGAGAAGAGGATGACATAAAGGCTGGGTAAGCAGACAATACTATGGATTGAAAACTTGCACAAGGTCCACCTGGAAGCCAGGTGGTATATGAGTGGTATACCCCAGAGGTCAACACTGGGTCCAGTCCTGCTCAGTATCTTTATTAATGACCTGGACAATGGGGGCAGAGTGCACCCTCAGCAAATTTGTAGAGGTCACAAAAAATGGGACGAGTGGCTGATACACCAGAGGGTCCCGCTGACATCAAAATAGGGCCCTTGACAAGCTGGAGAAACAGGATGACACATATCTCATGCAGTTCAACAAGGGGAAGTCCTGCACCTGGGGAGGAACGACCCTAGGCACCAGTACATGCTGGGGGCCACCCGTCTGGAAAGCAGCTTTGCAGGAGGGTATCTGGGGATTCTGGTGGACACCAGGTTGAACATGAGACAGTTACGTGCCCTTGCAGCAAAGGATAATGGTATCCTGGGCTGCATTAGACAAAGAATTGCCAGCAGGTAGAGGGAGGTGATCCTTCCCCTCTACTCAGCACAGGTATCTACTCCACACCTGGAGTGCTGTGTCCAGTTCTGGGCTCCCTAGCACAAGAGAGACATGGGCAGACTCAAAAGAGTCCAATGAAAGGCCATGAAAGCGGAACTGGGGTGATGGACTGGAACATCTCTCCTATGAGGAAAGGCTGAGAGAGCTGGGACTGTTCAGCCTAGAGAAGAGAAGGCTCAGGGGGATTTTTCAATATATATAAATACCTGGAGGAAGGGTGTAAAGAAGACAGAGCCAGGCTCTTTTCTGTGGTGCCCACTGACAGGACCAGAGGCAATGGGCACAAACTGAAACATGGGAGGTTCCCTCTGAATGTTAGGAAACACTTTTTCTGTGAGGGTGACTGACCACTGGTACAGGTTGCCCAGGTATGTAGTAGAGTCTCCATATTCAAGAGCCATCTGGACATGGTCCCAGGAACTGGCTGTAGCTGACCCTGCATGAGCGGGGGGCGTTGGACCATACGACCTCCAGAGGTCCCTTCCGACCTCCACCATTCTGTGATTCTGTGAATTGCTGACCAGGAAATATGGCACAATTTACCAACACGAAGCCTGAATGTGAACAAGCAGCACTGCAACAAGAATACACTGCAATGAGACTACATTCATTCTGACTATTCAGTTCACTGAACTCTAACCTTGATACCATTTTGCTAGGACAGTTTTCTTTAAATATACCCACAAGTACCAGAAATGTTTCTGGAAGATGTATGAGAGTAAAATACTTGTCACTGTTTTCCTTTTGGCTGAACATGTACCATAATCTTCCATGAGTGCTGATGGGAAGCACTGAGCCCTTGATACAGCACCTATCAGAGAAACTGGGGGTATGCTTCTCAACATGTTGAGCATTACGTAACATGCAAAGTGACACAGGGAGAACCTTAAATCAGTGGATCAGTCAGCTTAGAGTTTGCTCTAATTGTGTACTTTACAGATAGGCAATGTGAAGGGCTGCAAGAAGAAAAGGCTTCCTTTTTAAAGTATTTTAGTGTGACAATAAAAGTGAGGTTTATTTGAAGATCGTAAGCCTTAAAATTATCTTTTCGCAAGAGTGATAGTACAACTATGTTTTGTATATCTTCTGGCTCCACATGCTAGCAGGAGATCATAAGAGAGTATTCTGCACATACACAGCTGTTACTGTCCTTAATATTAGCCCGTATCACCAATAATGTCAAGTACATGAACAGTGAATGGAGAATTCTAACAAACACTTGTAACAAATGTGACTCTTCTTCAATCTTCAAATTAATGAATTAAGGTATAGATTATGCGAACTGTAGAATAAGTTCATAGTAATGCCTGAAACAAGACCTAGAAGGCTTGAAGCCAAATTTCCTATTCTAAGCATCCACCCTTCATATCAATAGTGTTCTTGGGCAATTCATCAATACCTTTTTAAAATAGAGGGGTATAAGACTGAAGCCATATTTTTTTCACTACCTAATAGAATAATGAGAACTCACACCCATATTTGTTAAGTCATGAGCTCTGGTCTAAGTACTCACCACTACTGAAAAGTGCCAGCTGTTCCCAGAAGGCCTTGTGCAGATCCGTTAAAAGTTCTTCCTTTTGTTGGACTGAGAGATTATTCTTTACAGTTAAATGGTCCAGAATATTGGATACCATGTTTAATCTACACTTGCATTCTTCCGGTATATAGGACTTCAGTGAATCAATCATTTTCACCATAAGTTCCCAGTTGAATAACCTTTCCTGAATGTCCTAAAACAAACATTAAAAAGTCCCGTTTAGAAACCAAGAATGGGTCTTTGGTTGTGCTAGTCCTTTCATTGAGTTATTCATTCCCACACTATACAGAAAACTGAGAAAGCTTCTCAAGACCATGTGAATAACAATCTTCATGTACACAAATACTTCTGAAAACCTTGACTGGTGTAGGACAGCAGTGGGTTTATCACGTGTTTGGTTGCCAGAGCTAATTTAAAACTATGAGTGTTTTTCATTATTTGTAGCTGTCAATAAGATATTAAGGCAGAAAAGGGCAACAACAAGCTTGCAGAACAAACTTAAATACTCAAGGGGGAAAGATAGACAACATGTCATAGGGGCAACATGGAAGTCCTGGGCCACTTTTCATGGTACCACCAACACACCAGTATGGGCCTTCATTTTGAAATGAGGACTGATTTTGATACTGCTGGGATTCCTTCAAGTATGTGGTCAGCTGCAATTCAGTAAATATACTAAAAATTAGTATAATTGCCTATGACCCAGCAGGTTTCATTGCACTATTAAAGAAGTCCAGGATTACAGCAGGGAGCAAGATTTCCTGGGTGAAACTGCAACTACTTTAGACAATGCTGTAAGGTGGTAAAGGGTGTGACAACTCCTGTAGTTAATGGAGACACAAAGACAATGACCTTTGCAATGAGATGCAAGCATCACAGTAGTGACTTCAGGTAGGAATATTTCTTGTATCTGTATCCAAACACGTCACTTGAAGTCTGCCTGTCTGAAGGAACTTACTGTACAGTAGCCTGGCATGGGTCAAGTGTGATCAGCTGCAAAGACTATTTTCATACCTCGCCAGCTCAGTTTATGTAGCTGCTCCAGTGCAAAACTAACAAGCTAATAGTTACTGTGTCTGTTTATTAGTAAGCCAATAAAGCTAGCTATCCATTTATTCTCCAAATTACTAATAAATGCAGTGGTCCAGATTCTGACTGTACTGTTAATCTAGAAATTCTTTCAGTATGTCCTGTGCAAAGCAAATAAAGGATCTGCTGGATTTAACACAACATAAAGCATAGTGCTGCTGCATTTATAAACACTTTTCCCCTCTTAAGACCATACCACTAAGATGTTAAGAGTTTTAATCCTAGTTAAAGTCATTGGAGGCACAGAATCGGACTCAAAATTTAAATTAGGATCTCTCAGTCGAAGTGAGATAAATACGCTGAAAGAAAAAGAAATGTCCTAATGCCCAGGATAACGATCCTCCTTCATTGGTAGATCTAGTGCTCCTGCTCCTAGATCACCAGCTGCATTAATATCACTTTCCTAATATGACTGCCTAAAGGGTATTTTGAGAATTAGAACTCAAGCGCAGAGAGTTCACCCTCCTGTGAGCCTTCATAAACTGCCATGAAAGTTGAGCTCTTTGCAACAAACCTGAAAGAGACAACTGAAGCAGTCTACATCATTCCTGAGGCAGGACTGACAGACTGTACACTTGCATCATTCTTTGTGTTCAGATTGACCCTCTCAACTTTTATTTCTTTTTTGTACTTTACCATTGCCTGCAAATCTTGAGATTCACTTAATAAGCTTTCTACTGCAATCATCTTCTCGGTCAGATCCATCATTATCTTTGCTGCTTTGGCACTTGAGCATTTTGATTGGTCCAAAAAAGCCTGCTGGGCTTTGTCAGTCTGCTTCCAGAAAGCTTCCATCTGTGGAATATGAATCAAAAAACAATCCATGTTCCCTCATTAATCATCTAGCATTTCATTACAGTGAGAGGCTTATGAGACTACTGAGATACAAGTCACTGAGACTATAGACAGCTTTCAGTATTAGTTACAGTGAACATTTTGAAAAGCTAAGGAGCCTATTTACTATATGACAATACGGTGTTGGTGGCACATAACCAGTAGGTCAATCCTAATATTTCTAAATGTAGTCATTCTGTATAACTTGCTAAGAATTTGTTGTTAGTTGTCCACATATTGCATCTAAAAAGTCTGTTATGTTGTTAGTATTAATGGGAAAACTGAAAGAGATAAACTGCAGCACTTTTCTCTGGGAATTTTATTTAGCTGTGGGAGCAGGCATTCCACTCAAAAAAGATTTTTGCTAAAAAAGAAAAACTGAAAATTGTCACTATTTTTCACTATCAAAGCCCTTCACAGCCACATGCTACATAAGCACTTTATTAGCTACACTGGAATTACGTACTTTATGCAGTATCAGCACAGTGCATATGCCCATTCTGATATATTATCATATGGGTAATCTCTAGTTTTAGGCTCTAATCCCACAAACACTTAGGACTGTGCACAACTGTGAACATTCTGTGGTCTTCAATGGCATTACTAGTACACATAAAGATAAGAAAATGTATCCATCGCCAAGATTTGTATTAAGTATCTGTGAATTTTACAAAAAATGGTGACTATGGCATCTGTGAGTATGGAAAAAAACCCCTTTATTTTACGGAGGGAAGAGTGGATTAGTTCAAGGTCTGCTCTATATGAATCTGCATACAGGGAAATAATTTTCAATATGGATGAAAAGCATCTGCTGGCATAAGAGTGACAGACCCACTGAAGGATGACTGTCACTGGTGAATAACTGCCTGATGTTGCTCAGCGAGGCTGCCAGGGAGTTTTTACGTGACTATCTCCAGAGAACTCCAAACAATCAATTTTTCAAAGAGCAAAGTTAAATTGCAAAAGAAACTTGACGCAGATGTACCATCATTACCAGGACTTCCACTATAAAGCGAAAGGCACAGAGAATCACAAGAAAGCTGAGAAAATTCCTAGTGAAGTGCTTAACCATCAGCCATTTAAAAAATGCCAACTCCTCTATGAAACAGGCCCAAGGCTGAGATAACAGGCTGTTTAGTTCAGGGCTGAAGTGCCACAGTCAATCAGCACAGGCAGCTCACAGAGCCATCAGTCTGACTAGTCAGCCTCTTGTTTTCATCAGCAGTGAATTTGCTCAAACCTCAAAAACAGGACTGGGAGAAGGATATCTTCCAGATTACTCAGTTTACTGGAAAATAATATGCAGAATAGTCTTAACCTCCAGTTTTCTAGCCTGCAAGCTATTTGGACACAGTGACACTACTGTAGAGAAAAAAAAAACCACCAGACTTCACTTTGAGAATGGCTGCTATCAAACTGTATTTTTTTTTAACATAAAAAACCCCATATAAGTGTATTATCATGTGCAGAGCTGCTAAGGCAAAATGTTTTGCTAAAGTAAATGTGCAAAGCATGCTAAAAGGTAATTATTTTCTTAGTAATTATTTCAGCTTAAAAAATGTTTTATAGTCTCGTATCACTCTCTTACTCAGTTATGGAGGACTGAAGAAAACAAGGTGCTAATACTCCTAGAAGTCAGACTATACCAGGCTTGAAATAAATCTTACCACCTGACAAGAAATAGACATTTCTCAGCTCTAAACCCAGTGCAATAAAACAGAGTTTGTACAAAAAAACACACTGGACCCAAACAGAGCTGGAAATAGTTCGCTGGAGCCATGTAAAAATGTTTTCAGGACTCTCACACATCACACATCTAAAGTACTAACTGTGGACTAGTCAACACAACAGTTTAAAAGAAATAAAAAAGCACTCTGCATCAAAAGAATAACATTAAAATAAGATTTTAGGAGAAAAAATATTAGAAAGTTACATTATCTATTATGTGCTCAGAATATTCTCTTTCTTTCCTTTCTAAGTCTTCTAGAGTCTGGTACTCTGAATTATGGGCTCCTGACATCTCAGTATTCTGAAGTCTGGAGTCAAGTTGTTTCTGTAATTCTTCAAAATTCTGGGAAAAAAAAAAGGCAAGTAATTTGTTAAACAGAAAAACAGACATAATTTCTAATTTCAGGAGTGAATTTGTATGTCAGCTGTAGCTCATTGCTAAGGAAGATGAACAAGAGCATTTGGAAAGTTCTGTCTCTGGGTAATGCACCTCCTGCAGCAAGCAAAGAAAGCTCAAGGTATATATATGGCAGCTCTTAACTACACTCAATACAAACACATTTCCCCTAGTATGTGAGTACAGTCAAGACTGTTGTCCATCTCCACTGAATTAAAGTTTAGTAAACACTATTCCTTGAACTTTCATACTAATAAGCCTTTGAATTTATCCACAAGTATTTTTATTTTAATGCACATGCCCCATCTTAAATGCCAGCTGTGAGTGTATACGCTGTGTTTGAAAACACTGAGAGGTATCCAGATACGATAATCAGACAGTGTTTCCTGCAGAGTACTAGCACACACGGATGAACACACCTCTAATGTTCATAAGGGACAAATTACAGGCTACATGATTGTATGGCTTTTTGAAGTTTTTCAATCCTTTGAAACCAGGATAACTTTTTCTGAAAGCTAATGATACTGACAAATACTTGTCTTCTGCCCTTACTTGGTAGCTTGGTACTGAAATGGATGATGCTTCAGTTGTGAAACATGCCTTACATAACAAGCATTTACTTTTAATACCACAGTTTTGGGTGTCAATGCATTAACTTGATACCCTATGTCTTAAAGAAATGTAACCAGATTTTGACAAGCTTCACAAACAGGTTCATCAAAATCCCATGAATTTTTCTTACAACACAGAATTAAAAGAGGAAAATGCTGTCTGTGATAAATCATATAACCCTCGGTCTTGCCAATGCAGTGCTCATACAGTGGTTTCCAGTGCTAATGCTTTTGTTTATTACCAATGTCTCTGTTACATGGTATCTATAATCAGCCTCATCCCTTACGTGACATCCCAACCCTAGGGCTGTCATGCTTCCCAGACTTTTCTCTCCAGAATATAGGACATAGGAATCCCACACTGACACTTAAACAACTGGCCTACTCCAGCAATTACTACATCTAATAAACAAGGTCCAGTCGTTGTCTTGCAGCAGCTCAGTTAGGTGCATGAAGACACCAGTGCCGTCAAGCCTCATTGAGGGTTAGGCTATACTGGGAAACATGCCTGATCTGCATTACCTGTTTATAATTTGAAGACATTACCAGTGGTCCATCAGAAAAAGGGATCTGTACACCAAATCTCACTTTTCATTTAGTAAATACAACCAACTCTAACACTAAACCTGAGGATTTAAGGCACAGAACTGGTTTTAAGGCAAAATCTATTTTGAAATAAATTATTAGGTACAACTACAGAGATTCCTGATATTCATTCACAGACTGAGAGACTAAACAAACAAATCTCAAGAACTAGAGCTGGCAAGCCAATAAACTTTAATGCCTAAATGTGAAATTCCATCTGTATGCAAGAAAAAAAAAATCATTACTGTAAGAAGAATTAAATATTGGACTAGGCTGCCCAGAGAAATGGGGGAGCCTCCTTCAGTGCAGATGTTCAAGTCTTGGCTTGGCAGGACACCTGATAGTCTTATGTTATTCCCTGCTTCCTGCAGAAGGCTGGGCCAGACGCTCTGCAGAGGTGGCTCTCAACCCAGACTTCTCTATGATTCTAATCTGGAAAATGGAACCAGTAGCTCTTCTATTTTGTTCAGTTTTGTAAAACTTTTTTTCCTTCTAATAGTCTTAAAAATAGTATTGTGACTCCACTTGAAATGCATATTGACTATCAATGTGTGTCATCTAGTTCAGAAGTGGAAAATGGATTTTCATAGAAGTATATCGAAGAAGAAAGGATAAAGCGGAAAACAAGTATATTTTCCCTTGATAAAAAAAAACCAAACCTGGAGTTTCATTTTAGTACTTTATTTCCTGCTATTTTATTATCAGTAATGATACCTGGAACCAGACAAAGACCTGATAATTAGAAATTTTTAAATCTGAGTGAATAAGTTTCACAATATTCTATCTGACTGAATGGATTCGACTACAAAATACCTTTATTCTTAACAGATGAGACACATCACTGGACTGATCACGTCCTACAACAAGAAAGGGGAAATGTGGACAAGGCAATGGAGAGAATCAACTAACAAGGGGGTTTCTTTGCATTTCTTCTGAAATAGATTAGAGATGACACTGCTGTTTTTTAAAAAGAGTAGGTGAGAGAGCCTGCTGTGGCAGCTTGCACCAAGTGGTCAGATTAACTCTTATTTTCTGTGGTCTGAAATATTAAGCAACAAACCCACTTACATTTTCTTGAATTAAAAGGATCTTCTTTAACAAATCATCAGTGATCTTCTTTTTATGACAAAGGTCTGTGAGGTATATTTTGAGAACCTGTATAAACATCTGTTCAAAAGGAAGGAAACAAAACCCAGGGTAAGTGCCTGTTCAACATCGTAATGACATCTTTGTGACTTTTCGTGATCTAAATCCATCAATGTGACTATAATGAATCATAAACAAAATAAACAAAATATGTGGGGTTTTTTGTTGTTGTTTTTTTTTTTAAGATTGTAACACTACCGTGTTCAAAACGATGTTTTTGAATACTGGCATAATTTTTGCTTAACCTCTTTTCCTCTTGTCTCGATTAGAGTGCCAGTGTAAAGACAGTCCACTTCATTACTAACTGCTGCAGCATTTTCCAAAATGAAGATAAAAATAAATGGAATTTAACAGCCACCTGCCATTACTCATGTACTTGAAAACAGATGATGCAGAAGCTGCCCACTTTAAACATGTAACAACATAAATAAAACCATATTTATATATACAAACAGTTATTGAAGACAACATTTCAGCTGAGCAAAATCTGTAAAGTATGTTATTATTAGAGTTGCGTAGAACAGAAAATGGTAAAGCAGCCGTGTTTTGGATCCCACTGGCCAATGTTTTGGATTGGAGTTTAGCAAGTTTTGAAGACACGACACCAAGGTACCACATACATTAAAAAGGGAAAAACAAAAAGGAAAAAAAGAATTCAGGAAAACACTGAAGGAAGAGGATACATTTCCTTTTCCTAGAACTGATGCTAAGAAAGACTGACTCTGAAATCAGAGCAAGCAAAGTGGAAAAGGAAGAAAATATTCTCTAAACTGAAATCCTTTTGCCCTTTTCCCCTGCTAGTGAAAATACACAGCTATTCAAAGCCTCAGCTAAAGGTCAAAGTCATCTGCCTTTTAAGTCACTTTCTGGTGGTCCACAAAGTATGTTAAATGCTCATTTCCTCAATGTTTCTGTGATTACATCACCACGTTGTTAACTTATCTTCATTTACAAATGGATGATTAACTTTGAGATGAAGTTCAACCTTCTGTAGCCAAGCTAAATTTCCTTCTGGAAACTGATCTCAATTTCCCTTCCTCATCCACTTAGATGGGAATAAATCCCATCAGAAGAGAAGCTGCTTTCCAGGTTTACTTTCATGCTTCCTCTTTTGGATTGTGTAGAAATTTGTTCAGAAAACCCCAGAGCAGAAATATTCTTACTGCATTTAACTTTATATCAGAAATGACCAATCTGTTTAAACAGAGGTTGGGAAAGAAGGGGAGGAGAAAGCTCTATACTCTATGTGCAGACTTAAATTAACTTAGCTTAAACTCAGTAATGGTAATGTTTCTGTACTTGGTCATAACTAATTACCATAAACAATTGTATACATCCTCTTTTGGTTTTTTCCTGTCAGCTTTGGATGCTATGACTTGATGTAGTTAGCTATCTATTGTTTAAATGGGTACCTTAATTCCTCTGTCATAGAAAATCATGACTATTGTACATATGACAATACTACTGGTTCAGTTGAATTGAATTTTAAATTTTATTCGAAGAGCTTGGAGTCCTTGGAGTTGCAATGCACAAGCACTGTCCTTAAAACATAAACTCATCTATTAAATATATATTTTTCCTATTTTTATGACCCTCAAGTGCTGTACATTATTCTCTGGAGTAAAGTTTAAAACCAAATTTTTACATTATCTGGTCTCACCTCCTGTATTTCACAGCCCAAAATATTTCTGCCCCAGTCAGCAACTAAGCACCACACAGCCACTTGCTCACTCCACCCACCCCAGTGGGATGCAGGAGAGAATTAGAAGAGCAAAAGCAAGAAAACTCATGGGTTGAGATATGAACAGTTTAATAATTAAAATAAAATAGTAATAGTAAGGATTATAATAATAATGATTATGATAATAATAATAGTAGTAATAATGATGATGATGATGATGATAAAATAAAAAGGAAAATAACGAGAGAGAGAAAAGAAGCCTGGAAAAAAGGGGGGGGAAAAAACCCCCCACAAGCGATGCAACTGCTCACCACCCACCGACTGACACTGCCAGTCCCTGAGACACCATTGCAGCTTCCCCTGGCCACCTCTCCCTGGATAACATACTGGGCATGACGTTACATGGTACGGAATATCCCTTTGGCCAGTTTGAATCCGCTCCCTTGGCTGTGCCCCCTCCCCTCCTGGCTTCTTGTGCACCCAGCAGAGCACGGGAGGCTGGAAAAGTCCTTGACTGGTACAAGCACTACCCAGCAACAACCAACACATCGGTGTGTTATCAACATTGTTTTCATACTACATCCAAAGCACAGCACTACGCCAGCTGCAGTGAAGAAAATTAACTCTATCCCAGCTAAAACCATGACAGTATTTTACTCCTTTGTCAAAGTCATATATATGCAGAACAGAGAGAAAAAATAGAATACTGTAGAGATGCAACTCTGCTACACTACTTCCCAGCCTGTTAGCAGTCTGTTATTTCCTGGAATGATACTCAACTAAGATGTTCAAAGCAAATAGCTATAAATGAGACATGAGTACTTACCACATATTTTTCTTTTCTGAGTTCAGTATCAAGAAGCATGAGATCTTTTAAAATAAGACTGCAAAGGCAGAGCTTAACATCAAAACTAGAACAAAGATTTAGAGTGTGTTAATATCAATCTAAGTGAAGGTCACATAAAAGAGCAACACCATATAATAGTTTCATTTAATCACTACATTCTCCTAAAAGCATTGGCCCTAGAACAGCACTTAATTTCTCCATTGCCTTCTCTTTCAGTTAAAATATCTCCACATAAAAGTAATCAAAACAAAATAGTGCTTTAACAAAGTTGGAGTTGCAGTTCCCTTTACAAAAAGGTGAGGTAAACACAGGCAGATTCTTCATTGCCTGTACCTTCCCCAGTCCCCACATTGACACAAATATAATCATCTTTATTCTTGCTAATGAGAATACAGGCACATATGTATTCATCTAGGGGTATCTCGCTGTTGTGCAGCTGAAAGAAAATCAGAGCTGATAAGCCATTTTGATTAGCTCTACCTGCTCATCACTGGAGTGTCTGAGAAAGGAAAAGTTTTCCCACAACGTGACATGAGTAGTTCCCATTAAAACAGAGGGAACAGACCGCTGCCACTTGCTGCTCTCAAGGCACCTTTTGTGTGACTTGGCATTGTACAGTGCAGAGGACTCCATCCCCAGCTGAGCATGCCACTGCATGTGTGAACTGAGCATACAAGCGAAAACAAAGGGATCTCTTTATCAAAATAGTTATATACCTTTTAGGAGACTGCTTTTGCCAAAGTTCTGATTCCCAGATTTGCATAAAGGACAAACTGACTTTCAATATGCAGCATGATGTATTACTTTAATCTCCCCAACCACTTCTTTAGGGTTATAAGCAGATAACCCTGTCTTGAGTGAATGTATGCGTTCAAACCCAGCCTTTGGTTTACACCAGACCTTCAGTAATTGTCCTGAAAACCACTAGGCCATGCTAGGAAATGACCAAACACGAGGGCAGGTTTACCGCTTACCTCTCACATGTTAGCACTTCAGGGAAACTGATCACCTTGAGGAAGGCTCGAGCCTGAAACCTGTCATCGCTTGTTGTGGAATGTATTGTCGTGGAGGAACTGCAGTCCTCTTTATCTCCCTGGCTCAGGGATCCCAGGCTGCCTGACATAGATGTCTCCATGATCTGATTAGGCAGAACTGACTGCTTTGGATTCTCATGCAAAGATGGATTGGATGAGCCATCTGCCAAAGGCTACAGTCAAGGAAAATTTACAAGGTCAGTTAATACAACACAATAAAGAGATAAACATCTCATCAGTTTGCAGCATTTGCTTTCAAGCGAAAAAATTAAACAATATACACAGCAAAAGTGTTTCCACGTAAATTAAGATTCATCATACTGACAGGTTTCTGCATTGCCCAGCAAAGCATTCTTCCATTGTGGTTATCCGTCTGGTGCATGCTTTCTCACTGAAGGGCAGATCCTTGTGGAGTTTCTCTTATGTCTCCTTGGACAGACCCAACTTCCACTAACATTAGTGGGAAGAAAAGTCTCTTGACTACAGTGAAAATTGCCCAGACACCATGTAAAGAAAGCACTGCAGGTTTCAGGGGGAGCTGAAAGCAGCTGATGCCTTGCAGAATAAGCCCTGAGTCAATGGACTATAAACACAGACAGATCCCTATTAAGCAGATTGGCAATAAGTTTTCTTCCAGTACTTGACTCTGTAATTTGACACAGAATGATTGTCATTAATTTTTACAAGTAGACTCTAAAACCTTACCCTAAATTTCTGATTGATGGGATAGATCACTTTTGCCTTCAATGCAAATGCCGTGATGTTACTGTTCAGAGGAGACTCACTTTCCTGTACGGAAAAACAGAACACCATTTGGGAACAACGCTAGACCTGACAGTTGTTCACTGTAAGTATTGCATGCCCCTTTTGGTCACACAACTTAGAAACTCCTATCAATAACTAACTATTCATTGACTGTTTCTGCTTTGGCACAAGAAGTCGTCTCATCAGACTCATTCAGAGTACGAAACACAGAAGAGAGAACTCTGTCATTACCACTGCTCAAAAATGTTTTTACTCCTGCATGGGAAAATAGGTAATAGCTGCTATCCACAAGTTATTTTCATTTCGTGTTCCCCCCCTCCTTTAGTAGCAACTAAAGATTTCATATCAGAGACTGAAATTATCTTAACAATAGAAACTACTAAAGGATAAGCTCCATAGATATCATGGCTACACATTCTCACTTTCAATAAAGAAACAATAGATTAAACAAAACTTGTCATTGTTTTTTTCCAGGAAGAACTTTTATAGTACAACCCTTACCTATAATCTAGAGAAAATACCAATGTTTTTCCACAGAACTTTTTATAGATAATGCATTCTTTTCATACAATCTGCTATATCACATAATCTGACTTTCTGCTCCTCCTCTTTCCTAGCCATTGCTTTATGCACTGGAACAATGGGATAATCAGCTTTGTTTTCTGAGGTTATGTGTGGCTTAATAAAAGGTTGGCTAAAAGTAACAGATAGAATGTTTAAATCCATGCTTCAGCAGCTTTCCTGTTCTAACATTTTTGGCTTTGTCATATGAAATGAAAGAATCTGATTTGTCAAAACACAATTTTCTTTGTATAGATTTTTTTCTAGGAAATATCAAAGCACTAACAGAGTCTAAAAATAGAGACGGGAAGGGAACAGCAAACTACGTCATTCATTAGACTCTTTTATCATTGCACCTTTTCATCTCCATTTCATATATTTCCAGAAGTCATTTTTGGATTTACTGATAAAGTCAAAAGCACGCGGTCAGCACGTAAAACACTTGCTCACACTGAGCAGTCCCACTGCTGTTGTACATATTCAGGGATAAAAGCTGACAGATCATTGCTCTGCAATGGCTGGAGGCAGAGCAGCTCCAGTCCAAAGCCATAAAGCCATATCGCAGTGTGCTAGAACTAACACATCCTGCTTCTCAGCAGGCATGAGTAATACACAGTTATTATTAATATGGTAATTATGGTATTATTGCAACGTGGAAGGTCTCAAAATGAAAATACCTGTTTTTCTGAAGTGCTCTAACCTAACTAAAAGCACTTCCCATCTATGTTTCTCCATGAACTGTCAATTTGATGCTAGTAACTGCAAAAGCCTCTGGGATTTGGAACAAATGAATAGAAAAAAACCCCCATAACTTCAGTAGTTAGACAAACAGGTGGAAGGAAGTCCCTTCAAATAACAAGGTTACTTCTTAATGTGTTATAAATGAGCTAACATGTTTGGGAAATGGATATAGTTGTGAATGTTCACCTTTAAAAGACTGTGATCCTATTTCAAAAGGACTGGTAATTTGAATAAAGTTATATCATTACCTAAGTTCTCCCACAGGATTTACACTCCAAAGGAGAACCTAATCCATGCTCACTTGTTATGCTGTACTTTAACTTGAGCAAAATGACCAACCACAGCTTGTAACCATTCCTGATCACAAAACTGAAAAGAGGATTAATTATCTGTCAGGATTTAAGCCAATAGTAAAATGTTTACAATAACGTCTGTCTTTCTCTTTGTCTTGAAACCACTTCGCCTTACAAGCTAAGCACCAGACTGCCTAGCTTTAAACAACACTTTCTGCATGTATTTAATTTATGTTCAACAGACTGAATGAGTTAGCTGAACTGCACATTTTTTTAAATGTGCAGTTTAACTGACAACCTTTAGCTTCACCAAGAACAGTCAAATCAGCTTTAGGTGACAGGCTGTGATCTAACAACTAGACAGTAGGACTGGTTCCCAAGTTATTTTGTGATTATCTAAAAAAAAAAAAAAGGTATTTGAATTCTTAATTACGGTTAGGTTAAGTTTACACCTTCTCCTACTTTTCTTTCCAAATTGTTTCTCTAGCTCTCCTTGAATCCCAGCTCACCACACTGGTGTTTCAGTACTTGTGGTCGCTTGACCTCTGCACTGTACCTTCACAGCTGGTACCTGATGGGAGAACTTCCTGTGTGAGGAAGCCACTGAAGATGCTGCTGTTTGCAAAAACGTACTTGTTGTACTTCATTTAGTCTTTCTGACTCCATTGATCAACTCAGTCCAACTGAGAGCTGGAGTCTCTAAGGAGGCTCTAGAAAAAAAGTTTTTGTTCCAGATTGGACCTGATGAGGGAACTTTGTTACTGTTAAAATTTCTCTAATAAATCTCCTTCTCCAGAAAATAATCCACTGTCAACTATCAGCACTGATTTCAGTAGTTAATTACTTTTTTTTATGTCAATACTGGTAACTTTTCCCATCAGGCTCTTGAAATTAAGGACAATGTAGAGACAAAACCAAAGAAGTCCCTGTCCAAAAAGAACTCAGGATCTTGATTAAAATATCCAAAAAGAGTCCCCTGAGAGAAATGGAATTCATAAAAGGAATGAGTGCCTGAAATTGTTGCATTCATAGGCAGCCATCAACTCCCACTCTCCTTCTTATGCTTTTTCTGAATACTTTTTAAGGGCTCAATTCCAAACCCAATAAAATTAAGGCAGTTTGGACTATGCCCTGAATGTGCTCATCGCTACTTCCAGCAAAATGGACATCCACCAACAAAAGCAGAGCTTTACCTCCAGCACCATTTCCTCTTTTGATGTATAGGGTTCTGCTTTACTTTTCATGAGTGTGTGCTCTTTTTCATCAGAGTTGAAGCTTTCCAGAAGTCTCTCGGAATCATCCTTCTGAAATTCCGAGAGAAAACAGATAAATTATGACACTGAGATCATGCAGATTCACTGGAAACATCTTTGACAGCAGCCTGGATACATTCATGTCTCCATCCTGAAAATTATTTCAGCATTAGTTGAAAATCTTGGAAAAATACAATCTAAAAATGAGCACGAGTTTTACATATAAGGAAGGAATAATTAAAATTAATGAACTTTATGATTTTTGTCTGTCCAGAGTAGAATTTTAATCTGAAAAGTTGTTAAGAGGCTGTAAACATGTCAAATCAATCCATCTGCTCTCAAAATGTCTTACTGCAGACTATGGAGAGACTCATGGTCTGAGTTCAAACCTCTCAGTTAAAGCAAATTAACTAAAACTGTCCATAGTTCCCTGCAGTGAAAAGAACGCCCACTATTTTTGCTCCCCTGCTATAGGAACAACTTCCTAAATTAAGTTTTACATGTGGGAAAGTTCCTGTCAGGAAGAAATAACCATCAGAAAATGTTCAGCATCTTCCTTCCTGAAAGCAGCCCATATCACTGGCCTTGACTTCCCTAACAAACACACACAGACTGTGCAGGAACAAAACCTCCTGCTGCACATGCTCTTCCCTGTGCACTAGATAGACCAAAAAATAATAATAATGTGGGTCAATGCATCCAAACACAGCATTGCAAGGAATTTTTTAGTGACGGAAAAGATGGCAGCCTCCCTTCCTCGACTACTTCTAAAATTGTTTTTCAAGTTTTCATTCCACTAGCTGCTTTCTGATGTAGTCTAATGATATGGCTGCAGCCACTATGCACGTAACTGTCTTAGGGAAGGATTCTCCTTGAATTATTTGGACGCATGGCATATAAAGTAGCCCATTCTATCAGAATATAGAGAACTGCCCAGCCTCTGAATACATTTCACTCCTCACGACTTGCTTCTATCACCTCTCTGGAACTTAGATGCTCAATAATACAGACCATATTCTAAGTGTAGTCTCCAAAATTTGGTGAACTGCACATGCTGGTTCCTAAAAATCTACTAACGACAAAAGAACAGCTACAAGACTGCCCCAGCAATCTTGTCACTTACTTGTCCCAAACCAGAAGTTCACAAAATTTAGGTTAAGTGATCGGGACTTGTGGAAGTAGCCATGTTGGGTTCACTGCTGTACCGCACACCACAGCCACTCCAAAAGAAGAATTTGCCTTTCTCATCTTATTTCTCTGACTGTTCATATTCATCCAATATTCATTTTCACTCCTTTACATCTCCAGCACTATAATTTTAAAAGTATTTGAATTTTTCCAGGATTAATTTCTTTCCTAACCTTTCTAATCCCACCACCTTCTTCTCCATTTGTTTTTGCCCTGTTGTTTTTGCAACTGAAGTGCTACTGAGCTGCCTTTTAGAGCATTAAGTTGAAAAAAACTAAGTCTAACTGTAATTACTGTAACACTTCATCAGCTAATCTACCAGAATACTGTAATTAGACAAGCCCCAACCCAAAGGGTCACAAGAGCCTCCAGGCAACACTGTATCCTAACAGGAGAATATTGTTGATAGAAATCTATTACAGTACACTATGTGGTCTGAAGTTACCATGGTAAAGGTCTCTTCTTAAAACTCTCTCAGTGCATCCTGTGCACAGATCATCAGACCAATAAGGCACTTAACTGCATGCACTGAAGTCCCACAGATTCAGGCTGTGATCTATGAAATAGTGATTAATTGGGGCTGAATGACAAATGCCGGTAGCTTACCACGCTGCCTATGGCTACTTCGGAGTCCAGGTACTTGCCCTGCTCCCACGGCACGGATAACTCAGCTGCCTGGGAAGCCGCGTGGCATACTTTGGCAAACTGTCCCTGCTTTTACTTTGGATGCAGAGGGCTGTAAAACGTGCAGTTCAGTACCTGCTATACATGCAACAGGCTTACTTCGTAGCATCGGTGGGGCAGAGAGTATGAAGAAGGAACAGGCATGGACAGCCTAAGGTAGCCCTGTTCAATTTGGGAAATCAGACCCATAGGATACAACCTGCCCACCCTGCAATGTGCTCTGTACGCACCAGCAGGCAGTTTATTCTTCTTTCAAAATAAAAAACTCCTTTACAGCAGCAGCATTGATTTTAATGGCATTTAAACATCTAAACGCATCTGAAGATCTGGGCCAGAGAGAACTGACAGCTTCTATTCCCTACTGACATAAATTACATGAAGGATAAAATTGTACATGGCTATATTTGAGCTGGTAGTAGCAGTACAATAAAGATACCACCTATTAAGGCAAGGAAAATGAGCAATTGAATCAGAGGGGCTTGTGCTCGCACGGGACGCATTGATCCACCATTTGAAGTGCCTCTATTACTAGGCTAAAGCATGGCTTCACACAGAGTTTCAAACCTCCTACTTAAAAGCAGTTGGCAGCAAGAGGATTTTTCTCTTATGTCATGTTTAATGATGATCAACACTAGCAGAGATGCACACGCAGCAGAGCTGTTATAGCTGAAAAAAAGGTGTGGTTAAAACTGAAGCTAAACCAGACCCCCCACTGCAGGCTGGCAGAATGCTCCGCAGGGCTCCGAACTGACCAGCTGCGCCAGCGCCAACCATTGCTACATCCAGCACGACTTGGGACTAAATGCGACGGGAGAAGGAAGCAGAAGTCAGAAACAATTCTCAGAAGATATATCTGCCCGCTAGAGGTTTTGCGGGTTGTCTGCTACCTCTGCAATCCTTGAGTCCAAACACTCTATGTAATAAAGAGGTGCGAACCATCCACCACAGTCCTTCAAATGGCAAGGCAGGTACATTACTAACAAAATCGCATGCTTTAGAAAGCCCTGTTAGTTTTGCAAACAGTCAGATGTACATACCCGAGAAATAAAGGAGGCAGAATACATATGTACCCTCAGCACAAAGTTATTGCTGTGGGTTAGTACGAATACTCTGCTTGTGCTGTGTGTAAAGTGAATTTTGGAAAAGTTCGTAAAATGCTTTGGAAATCGGATTGTTCATACTGGTTTAAGATGGAAATTAGTGGGTTTTTGCAATTATCTCACTAAGTTTCTGCAAGCCGGGTACATCTTCCACTACCCCCCAAAAGGAACACAGCTTCCTACAAGAGGTGATGGCTACGAGAGGCAACTACTGGGTCGCCTTTGAAGATACAGGCCAGTAGGGCAACGTTCAGAACACGTAAGTACTTAAACCGGCCTCTTTTTTGAGTCAGCCCTTTTGTTTCAGTGAATTTTTAAATTAAGAGCACAGTAAAATCCTTCCCAACAGGGGCGCGTCAGGAATTAGGGGGCTCCCCGCGCACCACCGAGCTCACCCCGAGCCTGCAGCGAGTCGCGACTGCAGAGCTCGCCCCGGGGCCCCCGGTCCAGCTCAGGCGCCCCTCACAAACCAGCCCCGACTCCTCGGAGCTGCGCGCCCCGCGCAGGCCCGAGCCTCCCCGCGGCGGGAGGCAGCGGGGAAGGCCGGCCGCCTGCCCGACCCCCGCCCGCCGGCCCCGCGTACCTCTCTCCGCCGGCGCGGCCCGAGCGCGCAGCGGCAGAGCAGGGCGGCGGCGCCGGCGCCCAGCAGCAGCCCCAGCAGGACAGCGGGAGCCAGCAGGGCGGGCAGCGCCTGCAGTGAGCGAGCCCAGAACTGCAGCCCCACCGCCCGCAGGCAGCCCCCAGCCGCCGCCATCGGGCCCGGCCCGGCCCGCAGAGAGGGGAGGTCCCCGCTGCTCCGGGCCTCTCCGCCGCCCGTCCCCCGCCCTCGCCGCGGTGGGAGGAGACCGATGGCGGATGGATGCGGCGGCTGAGGCCCGGCCTGGCTCGGGGGCAGCGCCTCGGAAGTCACCGCGGTGCCCTGCGCGCCCGCGGAGGGGCCGCCCGCCGCCATGCAGTGGCTGCTGGCCGCCGTGCTGCTGGCGCTGGTCCCCGGCGGGCCCCCCGCGCCCGGCCGGCCCCTCGCAGCCCCCACCTGGCGCGCCCGGGCCTGGGGCCGCCCCCCGGCGAGTCCCGCGGAGGGGGCCGGGGCGCCGGGCCCGCCCGGGGAGCCCTGCGGCCGGACGGCGGCTGGGGTAAGGCGGCGTGCCCGCGGTGGCGGGTGGCGGGTCGGCCGCGACCCGCGGGCCCGGGGCGGCCGATGGCGGGCGGAGGAGCGGCCCTGCGTGAGGGCGCAGCGAGCCCCCGCGGCGGGGCTTGCTGCCGGAGCGGTGCCCGGCGGAGCAGCGGCCGCTGCCCGGGCGCTTGGGCTGGGGGCGACGGCCCGAAAAGCTGTCAGGGGTCGGCGTGGTGGGGCCGCACGCCGGCAGCGGCCCCGCTCCGCTGTGTTTCCTCGGCAGGGGAGTTTGGTGGGTTTTTTATCTAGTCACAGCACCCGTGCCCACCGGTGTCAGCCCACTCTTAGGTGTGCCACTAGCGGTTTAGGGTACGGCTTCTGTTTTTCATTCTTTCTCCTTATCTGGTCATGTATCTATGAAGCTGCCTCAAAATGTGTCAACTGGGTTTTCCTTGGGCCACGCGGAGAACAGCTGAGCCCGTGCGGTGGGGAACGGAGGGAGTCACGGGCGAGAGTTCGCGTTACGGTTACAAAAAGAGCCTAATCAGCGGCAAATAGCATTGCAGGAAAACGAGAAAAAAAAAAAAAAACAACAAAAACCCACCTTATTTTTCCACCAGAAAAATAAATTAGTATAAAACTTGGGAAGATGTCTGCTGGCAATATTACCGCATTAAATTAATTACTTTTGAAGCGTGATGTGAGTGCTGGCCCATAGAACTGGCGCTGTTGCCGATGCGGAGCCCCTCGTGACGCCCTCTGGTATTATGGACGTGCAAGGATGGTGCGCAATATCTAGACTATATTTTTCAGTGCAGACTACGGAGAGGGGCATGTCAGATAAGGCAGAAGAAAAAACGAGCTCTGAAATGTCGTTTGTAGTTGATGCACGTGGGCGTACGAACACCATAGGTTTTCGTGCATGAGCTGTTGTGAAAACACAGATGAATGAATGCTTGGAGTCTGTGGAAATCGGGGGCCATTTTTATTCTGATTTCCTAGGAAATAGGTACTAAAGTTTCTTAGCTAGCAAGCCACATTTTCTGCATGCCTTTACGCATGCTTATACCACAGTCTACTTTTGTTACAGGTTCATTTACAAAGGAACTGTTGACATTTAAAATTTACATTCATATATATGCTGTTACGTGTTAGAGTAATATTTGGGATTGATATTTATAAACAGGACTTATTTCAACATTTAGCATAATAGTCCATTATATTGGTGTTTTATGTTTTCATCAGTGTTTTACACTGGTGCCATTACATCCATTTAGTGTACTGGTACACACTTCCTTAATGCAGATAGAGCTCTAGAAACATGCATTCCCTTTATTAGGCATACGTGGAAATGCACACATATATGTCTTTCCACCAGCCAATTTTTTGTTTAAGTTTGCTGCTGGAGTTCCCTGTTCTTACTTTTCTGTGTTCTTGAGATACTTGGCTACTCAAAATTCAGGGTCATCTAGATTGTTTAACCAATGAGAAGAAATCAATAATGGCATTAGAGAATTTTGGCATAACTTGGTTTGTGTACAAGAATTCTGCACTGCAGGGAGAGCTGTACAATGGTGTAGTTGCAAACAGCCCCCAGTGAAGAGTTCAGTGCCTGGGGTCTCCCAGAACTGCATGCATGTTCCCACTTGTGTTCATTTCTCTGTCCTTTATTTCTCCTCTGCAAGAGCTGCCTCCAATCCCATATGTACTTGTTTTCCAGAGCAGTGTCCACTTAAAACCCAGGGCTCCTGGTGCATCCAAATTTGAGATGTCTTGCTTTTTCTGTAGTTTGAGGGAAAGTGCCCTGTCTGAAGTGAGAACTATTTTCATACAAGGTTAACGAAAGTTACAGCTCCAGCAGTAATCAGAGTGATGGCTTCCCCAAGCAAGCAAAAAAGAAAATTGCCCCTAACTTGCTGTACTGTAACAGTGGTGTTGACATAACATTACTCACATCTTGTGCTTGAGAGCAAACGGAAACAGCAAGTGTGGGTCACCTCACTCAGCATACTTAGAAGATTGCTGTTAATCAGCCAGCATTCCTAACTCTGTATTATCTCTTGCAAGGAGGCATTTTTACTAAGTGAAAACTTTCTTGTATGACTACCACATCTTGATCAAAACGCTGAGCATTAGCAATCCTTAAAACGGTTCTCTTTTGCTGATGTTTTAGAGCTGTGATTTCTGTAGCAATCTCTGTGGTCTGGGCAAGGCGGGAGGCAGTCACAGGTTGCCTCATAAGCTGCAGTTTTTAGCCTGTGGTCCCTTTGAAAGGCTCCATGTAATGCTCCAAAGGAAAAATGAGCATAATGTAAATAGACTTGATCATCCAATATGGCCACGTTCCTGCTGACTCCTAGTGATCAGATTTTCCTGTGTCCTCAAATCTCCCTTTGAAAATGGCAAAGAAATATTATTTTATAGGAACAAACTAATGGCAAGCCCTTCTGCTCCACTATTGTGCAGAGGCTCAGCCTCATAGTATGAAGTGTAAGTACAGTTTGAACCCCAGGTGTGCATAGCCATACTGGGAGACGGTAGAGCCTCATACTGCTTGACAAGCTGTGGGAGACCTCTACAGCCATGTTGTGTCTCTTCTGGTGGTTAGTTTTGGGAAACTCTAGGCTTTGTGGAACAGGGTTCTGCCTAATTGTGAAGCATAAATTTAGCAAAGAGTTCAATATTAGACATTTATGAATACAGTTCTTTTTCATAATTGCTCTCTTCTGTGTTAACTTTAGGTTATTAAAGATAATCTGTGGCTTCAAAAAAAGATGGGATGTCTGGGAATGACAGGTATGTAACTGTTTTCTCTCTCTTTTCAGTGCTGTGGGAGTCCCGGCACTCCCAGGACATGAGTGTGAAGGTGGGCAGGGGACTGGAGCTGTGCCCTGGTGGCCCACTGTTGTCAGTGGGACTCTTGATCCTGGGCCACAGGGGAGTGTTTGCTCATGTTGTAGAAGTCGCTTTCCTTTAAAACTCAGAAGTTTGGAACGAGGGTGCTCTAGGCTCCCTAAACAGCTCATCTATAACGGAGCCCCTGTAAAAAGACCTTAGTTCGTACCCTGCTCTGAATCGTTTTCAGGAGGAGCACTTTTTCCTCATTAAACATAATGATGTAGGGGAGCACCCTCTGATGCCCAGCGTTCCCAGTGTTGTGGAAAACCCAAATTACTTAAAGCTGATCAAGACCTTGTACCTTTTCAGAAGCTAATTTAACCTCTATGCATTTACTAGCACTGTTGCAATACCTACTCTTGAAGTTATTTTCAGAGACTTCTGCAATTACAATAACTAATATACTTTGTCCTGGACCAAGTTGTTAAAGACTCATAGATGTAGGGAGTCTGGAGGTGTTGCTGGGATGCTAATACTCTTTACAGTGGGTATCAAGTTTACTTGTCACTGATCCCAGATACAGTGAGCATCTCCAATGGTAGTTGCCTAATCTAATGGAAATAGCATACTCTGATGCTTAGAGAAGTCCCTTACAGCTTGTAGGAGCTGCAGCTGAGGGCTGACTGCCAAAGGATCTGTGTACATTTGGACAAATCACTTATATTCTCTGAGTTTCTGGTCTTTATTTCTTTATATGTGTAAAATAAATAGTGTGCCGCCTCACCCAAGTGCAGTGGAGATGAGTTCCCTGGAAGGGTACAACATCCTCATACAGTGCATTAACAGAGGCAATGCAATGTCTGAAATAGATACCCCCCCCCCACCCCCACCCCCATGGCTGCAGTTCCCCAAGAGTTGCTTTCATGACATTCATTTGCCAAGAAATTACATGCTCTGAAGCAGTCATCCAATTTCTTTGCCCTGTGCCATGGCTAATTCACAAATGAGTTTATTAATTTATATACGAAAGCAAATAATCCAGATTTGCTGAGCTTCCTTGGTTTTTTCCTGTATTTATTCAATGTCATTTTTGCTGCTCACATCTTACTTTCTGATGGGTTGCAAACTATTAACGTACCATCCACTGAGAGAGGAGATGCATGCGGTTTTGTAGATCAGAAGAACATTCTGGTGCTAAAGAAAAAGTGGGGTGATTGGAAGATTTTAACACACACTGTCTTTTTGCTAGTGGTTGAAAATAGTGTGGCCAGCAGGAGCAGGGAGGTGATTGCCCCTCTGTACTCGGCACTGGTGAGGCCACACCTTGAATATTATGTGCAGTTTTGGGCCCCGCAGGACAAGAAGGACATTGAGCTGCTGGAGCGTGTCCAGAGAAGGGCAACAAAGCTGGTGAAGGGTCTGGAGAGCAGGTCTGATGAGGAGAGGTTGAGGGAACGGGGGTTGTTTATCCTGGAGAAGAGGAGGCTGAGGGGAGACCTTATCGCTCTCTACAGCTGTCTGAAAGGAGGTTGTAATGGGTGGGGTGTTGGTCTCTTCTCCCAAGTTACTAGCAATAAGATGAGAGGAAATGGCTTCAAGCTGCATCAGGGGAGGATGGATTGGATATTAGGGAAAATTTCTTCACTGAAAAGGGTTGCCAAGTACTGGAACAGGCTGCCCAGGGAAGTGGTGGAGTCACCATCTCTGGAGGTATTTAAAAGACATGTAGATGTGGTGCTTAGGGACAGGGTTTAGTGGTGGACTTGGTAATGCTAGGTTAATGGTTGGACTCGATGATCTTGAGTCTTTTCCAACCTAAATGATTCTATGAAACTCTGCCATTTTGTTAGTAGGTAAATATACGTGTTAAATGAGGGGCTGCTACAAGCACTTAATTGTGTGCTTGATTTTATAACTTGAGAATTTTCCCATTCTAATAAACATGATTTTTTAACATATTTAAAGCTAAGTTTTTAGTGGTTTGCTTAATGAAGGTACTAGACTCTTTTTCTTTCTGAAAAATTTCTCAATGAAAGCAGCGAGGTGGGAACTTTTGCATAAAACCGTTGTCATTGAAAATGGCAATGTGCTGAAGGGAAACAGTTTGTGGCAACACACTGACCTCAGGGTTTCTGTTGGAAACTTTTTCGAGTTGTTTCTGGGTAAGATGAGAAAAAACAATCCCAGAATAGCCCTGTGATTGGGGAACACAATGGATTTTTGAGAGTTATGTTTAAGTCTGCTCTGACTTACTCAAAACAGGCCTGGAAAGTAGATTTGTTTTGTCTTGTTGATGCACATAGTTTCTTTGACTTTGTAACAATAAAAGCTAATGGCAACATTCAAAACTGAAGTACAGTAAATTACTACCTTTGCCTGTTCATTGTTGTGTGTAATTGAAAGGACTTCAAATTGGATCTTGTATCCTGGATGGTTTTCAGGAGAGGGGATAATTCAGAACAACAACAAAAATATAGTAAGCAAGTATATTTAACCCTTTTCTTTCCCACTGAAATAAAGCAAGATTACTCAAAGCTTTGCTGATAAATTCTGGGGGAAAGCAAATCAGACAGCAGATGTGGCACTTGAAGTATGCAGCCCTCCATAGCTAAGAACTAGAATGACTGTCGTAGTTAAATTGCTTTTTTTCCTCTCAGTGTTGGGTAATTTTTAATTCTGAACTTTACATTTCACAAACTCTTCAGTCTTCACTTTCCTGCTGTAATTTGGCAGGTTAGAATGTGTTGTAAAGGTATGGGAGTGTCATGGTTTTAGCTGGGATAGAGTTAATTTTCTTCACTGCAGCTGGCATAGTGCTTCGTTTTGGACTTAGTATGAAAACAATGTTGATAACACACCGATGTTTTGGTTGTTGCTGGGTAGTGCTTGTACTAGTCAAGGACTTTTCCAGCTTCCCGTGCTCTGCCGGGTGCACAAGAAGCCGGGAGGGGAGGGGGCACAGCCAAGGGAGCGGATTCAAACTGGCCAAAGGGATATTCCATACCATGTAACGTCATGCCCAGTATGTGAACTGGGGGGAGCTGGCCAGGGGATGCAGCGATTGCTGCTCAGGGTCCAGCAGCATTGGTTGGCGGGTGGTAAGCAGTTGCATCACTTGTGGGTTTTGTTTTTTTTTCTCTTTCTCCCAGGCTTCATTTCTCTCTCTCATTATTTCCCTTTTTATTTTATTATTATTATCATTATAATCTTTATTGTTATCATTACCATTATTACTATTACTATTTTATTTTAATTATTAAACTGTTCTTATCTCAACCCATGAGTTTTCTTGCTTTTGCTTTTCTGATTCTCTCCTGCATCCCACTGGGGTGGGGGGAGTGAGCAGGTGGCTGTGTGGTGCTTAGTTGCTGAATGGGGCTAAACCATGACAGGGAGCCTTAAGGATATAATGGAGACTTAGCTGCAAACCTGTTGTGAGACTATTTTAATTTTGTATCTTCCTATTTAATTGCTATGGCCAAGAATAACCTTCACCTTAACTTCTATCAAGAACAAGAAAGGTGCTGTAGTGTTGTACCTACCCTTCTAATGGCGGTCCATTTGTGCCACTAACATGTTCAGGACTCAGCCCATTTAGTCCAGTGGTAAAGGCTTGTGCTTCAGTACTGAAGGTCCCTGTCATTACACAAAACTAATTTCTCAGCAAAGGACAGTATGCTGACCACATAGGACAGTTTCTTTTCTTAGATACCTATCCTTCCACCTCTAGCTCATATGAACACAGAGCCACTCTTGCCACAGTCTCCTCGTGGTAGGTGCATTTTATACCAGGTCAGATCCTCTCTCTATTTGCACACCCTGAGAAGCAAGTGAGTGCTGGGAGTGGGGAGCTCTCCTTCCTAAGTGCCTTGTGTCTTGCATGTGCCTTCTGTGTGGATGCTGGAGGTCAAAAAGAGTGAAAGATCACCACCCATAGCGGTAGTGGGCAAAGCAGAGGAGTGGCAAGTGACTATCTGAGGAGAAGAGCAAAGAAAATCTAACAGTACTAAATAGCAGAGACTGTTCTGAACAACTGTGCGTTTGTCATTTCATATTGTTGTGGACCGTATGTGGGACTGAGTGAATGCTATAGTAATGTGAATAGTAAAATGTTACACCAATCTTCCAGCTGTTTCAGCTATATTAATATTTCATGTTTTCATTTGGTAATTCAATACAAAGTCGACCTACCAGCACTGGTAATTAGCTAGGAATATGGAGTTTAAGACAGGGTTCTGGCATATCTGTTTATATTGGGTTTATGAAGGATTAAATCATGGGAAAACGTTTCAGTAACGTGCTAATTACAAGTAAGATAAAATATTTAACTACTTGATAATGCACTGTAAAAATGTGGAATGCTTAATTAAGGAAAACAAAGAAAATTTCATTTTAAAATGGTGATATTGTTTCACATCTCAAAAGAACGTGAAATGACTGCCTTTCTTTGATTAAGTGTTTTGCTTGGCATCTTGGGAGATATTTGCAGGAAAGCCCCAGATGAAGCCTCATGCTCTGCTGGTTGGCTTGCTGGGAATGTTTTGGCTTGAGGCGTTGTACTCCAGGAGTGCCTGGTGGCAGCCTGGCAGGCCCAGCTTTCAGGGGGCTGTTTAGACTGTGTGTAAAGCTGAAACTGTTCCCCTGCTTTGCAAAGTTTTCCTTTTGAAAAGGGATGGGAATAGTTTCCATTTAGAAACTAATGGAAGTGAAGATCATGCAGCTCTGATAATGGCTTTTCTGAAAAAAAAAGCCAGAAAAATGGCAAAGATTGAAGCTGTAAGAAGAAAAGAGAGTGGAAGGAACAAGGAGACTGCGGAGTCAGTGTCGGATTTGGCGTGCACCTCTGAAGTGGCACTGACAATAGTGCACTCACACTTCTGAGCAGCAGGGTATCCAAAAGAAAGCTTGACGCTTGTTAGTGAAAGGCCTCAGGAGTCAAGTATTAGTATTTTCCAACCCCAGATGAGACTATTTGTTAAAAAAAAACAATTTCAGAACGTAAATCTAGAGTAGATGTGAAAACCACAGAATGTGTTTTGCCTGTACCATTCTTTCTCTGATATTCAGCGTTCAGCTTTTCAAGCGATCATCAGCCATCTACAATCCATCTAGGACCTTATCTGAAAAGAGGCAGCAGGTGAATTAATAAATAAAATTATGTCGTCCTGATGTTAAGAGTATGAAGCAAGTTATGTGGAAAAGCAGTTATGTTCTTGTAGGTCAGCTGGACTGAGCAGTATAATGTTCCAGTGACAGTTAAATATATGTGGATCAGGAAAAAGGTATTCTGTTTAACTGACAGTTGATGCTACAAAAAATAATGAGATAGAAAAGTGCTGGTTTACTGGCAAGGGAAACCAGGGTATTATAAAACGCCTGTACTGTTAAAAATTAATAGGAAGGATGAGGAAAAGTCTTGAGGAAGGCAGTGGCATATGTTGCTGTATGGACACACGTCACACTGAATCTATTTAAGTTAAACCTTCCACTGAGTGCTGGGAAGATACATGTGAATTTGCAGAAGTATCTTTGTAGACATCATCAACGTTGAGGCTGTTTAACATAATGTCAAGAACCTGCAAAATCCCCAAGCTCCAATTACCGATGATGGAGCAGCCAAATAACATGCCTGGAGACTTCTGCTGGGAGCTGGCCACATTATCTTGGGATTGTAAGTGAAGACAAAGCACAGCCTGAAAACAGACTCATCTGTGTAATTAGTAATCCAGAGATTTATTCAGAGTCAAAGAATATGATCAGTTAATTCAATTGGTTACTTTAGACTTGATACTCTCCGGAGGAGGGTATCAGGATTTGCTGTCACATGAAAAGTGTAGTTGGGTGTGCTGATGGAGATGTCATGCTGCATAGGGCACAAGAACAAAAGCTATTTTATTAATCAATTACCCCCTTCTTGTTGGCTGACCTCCCTCATCCAAAATACAGAAGGACATGGTCTGCTAGATAAGGAGCACTTCCAAGGCAGTAGTTGCTCAACCCAGCCAATATATTTTGCCATTTTGACTTCTGACTCTTAGGAAGCCCTACAAAGAAGCTCCATATCTTCAGTCAGGGTTTCTGTTTACTATAAAGGAAGGTGCATCTCCCGTAGTGTGGCAAGAAAACAAAAAGGAGAATTGGTGCTCCACCTCCATAGGAATGGGGTGGCAGTTGCATTAATATATGAGAGACACAGCAAATACAGAATGACTCTTTTTTAGTGTTTGGGTACATCTGTATAAAACTGGAGAGGGGCTTGATTCAGTAGTCAGAACATAGGTTTAGAGCCATTGGAGGTGGGATACAGGATGGTACTTGGACATGCTAGGGAGTGCCATGGCCAGGTGGGCTCAGACTGGTAGCTAATAGGTCTGTACTGCACTGACAGCTCAGCACTGGTGTCATCCTGAGTGATTTGGGCTGTTGCTTACTCTCAAAACATAAATATGCCATGCATGACTACCCTGAAAAAATTCCAACCTCAAAGATATGCAGACATTTGGTATTGTAATTATACATATTACTGTTGTGACCATGTTTACCTTGTTATTTTTACTGTCCCTAAATTAGTCTGAGTCTGTTGTATTGCTTAACAGCGGTTTAAGTACTTAAGTAAAAATAAGAGAAGTGAATGAAAACTGATCGTAAGATATAAACAACTAGCTTTTCCTGGCCCATATTATCCACAATTTTATCCAGTATAAAGCACTCCCTCCCAAATAAAAAACATGCTATTCCAGCATGGGAAGACAGTAAAGCTCCCCAAGGTGCACATGTCCGTCTGGGTTCTGGAGGCAGCACGACTGCATCTCATTCATTATATTAACAGAAATCTTTTCAGTGATTCATGTATATCACTGCTTCAAGGCCCGTTATAGGAGCTCCTTTTAAGGGTCCAGTTCTGAATGCTCTGTGCATGTCCTTTCTATTTGCAGCTAACTATTTCTCTATATTGGTCTTCCAACAAAGCAGTGTCTTTTCAAAACAATGCTGTTTCTCATATTAATGAGATTTTAGTACCTTCAGCTTTTCATATTTCATTAACATATAATAGGTTTTTTTAAAAATGAAAACTTTATAGAAAAATGTAATTTGCCAAAAATCTTTGCTTTTCAATGAGTTTTTGTTCATATGAATATATATTGCTAATGATTAAAATATGTGATTTAAAAATAAGTAATAAATGAGAACTATTATGCAAAGAATGAAAAAGCTATCATCTTATCTAAACATAGACAGCCAACTATAATTTTGAAATTTTCATGACATTTTTTCTCTTCATTCAGCAGCTTTACCTTTTCACAATTTAATATATTAAATTATTGATTTTTAGTATAAGCTCCTTTTATTAAGGTCATAGGTGCTTTTACTTTAGTAGATGAAAGTAATACGATTTCAAAATTGTTCTTGTAATTTTGTGTGATATCACGGACTAATCTTCCATAAAAATATAAAGGTATAAGCTAGCATTTATATTGCTAATTACTAAATTGAGGAGTGTTTGATTTGATGGCACTCCAGTTCAGCTGAAATGTAACTGACACCCTTACTCAGCTGAGAATCATTTTGTTCTGAATATGTATAGACATGGTTAGTGGTTAATTGGCTGACTACATCTTTGAAGCGGAACATCCGTAGCACGGAGGCCACTCATGTTGTAGACTGCTTCAATTATTTATGCTTTGCTGAAAATCTCTTTATGTTGAAAACATTAACAGTTGATTTAAGACTGAAACCTTTCAATTAATGCATTAGATGCTTTACATTTAAATGGCAAGAAGTTTTCTGTGGGTGTATTTGAGTTCCCTAGGTATGAAACAGTTCTATTTTAACTTCTGCTGGGTTTTGTGGGGCAAATCCCATCTCTGTTTCCTGACTGGCCCCTTGTCTCTGTTACCTATATTGATTTTAAGTGCTTTGAGGGAGAGCATGCTGGTCGCTGTGTGCACAGAGAGCACCAGGTACCACGAGCCCCGTCCCTGGCTGGAACCTGCACCAAGCGGCTGCCGCACAGGAGCCATCTAGCTCTAATGCAGAGTGTTGCCTTGGTTTTCAGCAATGCTCTTACCTCTGGTCATTCAAGCAAGTGAAGCCCCTCACCGGCTCTTGACTTCTGCAGCCTCGGACGATCAGTGGAGCCATTCGCTGTTTGCTTTGATACCCTCATGGACAAAGAAGCTTTTGTTCAAACGAGAGTCTTCCGTTAACCACCAGCTGGTCAGTAAAAGAGGGTTTGCCACTTTTAATATTTGTAAGGATTGTAGCAATTATAGCAAAAGTGAACATTGCTGGGAATTCACTACCCCAATTAGTACGTTTCTAATTCTGTCTCAGGTGATTGCGCTTGAGATGGTTTCAGCAACACCAACTAGTTGTGAGACTTCCAAAGAATTATTGTGACAGATACAGCTATGTGATTGCTGCATAAATTTTGATAGACACATGGTAATGAAATGAATCTGTACAGTCTGATGAACTTTGTGTATAGCGTATTTTGTTGGGGAATTGTGATAGCCGAAAGATGAATATATCAATTGAGATGCTAGTAATTACCTGTGGGAATAAGTAGCTCATACAAATTTGGACTAGAAAAAAAGAGTAACTATTGGGATAACAAAGCTCTTAAATTTGAAGGCAATTAATAACTCAATTTTTTTTCTCATTTCTTATTTACATAATTTAACTTGTGCTGCAGTTTGTGAATTATGATATTTTCATACAGTATGTAGACTTTTCCTCTTCCTCCACAGCCTGAAGATGTGTCCAATATGTCAGTGTCTTCTGGATTTGGAATAACCCTTCAAAAATGTGGTGTGGTAAGTTTTCTTACATCTGTCTTGTTAAGTTAGTAGGAAGTTTGTGCCAAATGTCCTTTAAAAAGTGGGAACAGAATTGTGCCCATGCTGAGTATTTGGGAGAAGGTCCATTTTGATGTTAAGATGGTCGCACCCTCTGTAAGAGGCACAGTTTTGCAATGTTGATTCAAAACTGAAGGAATTCAGTGAAATCTCTCAGACTTAAAGGGATTTTTGATTGTGGTCAAACTAAATTCCTCAGTGTGAATTTGTAAAACTATAAATGTGTAAAGCCCAGTGAAGTCTAGAACTCAGCCACACGGCTGGGTAGAGATAGAGACAGACTTCTTTAGAGGATGAGATAAGCCCTTCTGAGATACTCTTCTGTCTCAACCATGGGTGCCCTACCTGTGTCAGCTGTGGACTCCTTTTGAAGGATGGGCCGCTGACCCCCATGATGCCCATTGTGTCTTTGGGCATCCTGTCACACAGCTGTAGAAGAGCCAATATGTCATTGTCTGCATATTCAGCGGGACGCACCTACAGCACAGTATTTAATGAATAAAGGTTTCATTTGGCATATGTAAAATACCTATGAATAGCAAAGACCTCCCTACTATAAGGAAATTTTAAACCTTCCATTTTATTTTTACTTTATGTGGTGTGGGTTCTTAGATTTACCTAGACTGTTATTTTTCCTTTCCGCCCCCCTCTTTTTTTTTTTTTATTTACACTGGATGAAGCAAGTCTGAATTTTTATAATTAGAGACAGCTCATCTTACCTGTCCGTTAGAGAGAGAAAGTACATCCAACTTTAATACTAATCTGAATTCAGCCACTGAAATGCTGCATATGAGGGGGGAGGATTCAGTAATGAGTACAGAAGAGGTGACATTATAACCTGCACTAGATCATTTACATAGAAAAGGATGAATATGCATCACATCTCATGGCACTAATTACCTATAATGTTGTTATTGAAATGGTGGCATATCATAATGAGGCTGAATAGTGAGCATTTCAGACATAAGAAGTAGTAACACAGAGTCTTCTGCTTTTCCAGTTGTAGATTCCCAATTTTTATTTCAGAGCCTCTCAGACAGGGAGTTTGAGAGAGTTACATGCTGGTTTTTTCTGCTATTTATAGCACAGCCTCACAGAGGCTCATTAAAAATTGTGAAATCTTGCTGTACAAGATCAGAGTTAATCTGTTGTAGATGCTAGGATTATCAGAAAATAATTTTGCAGTGCTATTACTCTACATTACTGAAAACTATGCAGTTGTATGTGATTGTCTTCCACCTTCAAGTGCAGTTCCCATTTCATTTTCCTTTGTGTACCTTGTCATCTACCTCAGTCCTAATTTGTCTAAACAGATGCTTTTCCTGCTAAGAGACAGACTGGCCATATGGTGGTCTTTAGCTGTTTTAAATTCAAAAAAGTGAATTTTGCACATTTTCCTTATCCTACCATGAGTGGCTCCCAGAGCATGGAGGTGACATATGTTTACTTCTTGGAGTCAGGATTTTTCCAACACCTTATTGCAGAAATACCCTTATTGAAACTGGGGTGTTTATATTTTACCTGTGCTTTCAGCAACCACCTCCTTCCTTCTTTCCAGAAATGTGCTCCTTTTAGACCTTCATTCCATAGTATGACATGAACTTTTCTGTAGTAGTACTTCATAATGACCATAACCTTTAGCAGGGCCAAAGGAAATCTTGAAATTCGACTGTTTGGCTTTTAACTCATTTACCTGTCTCTTTTCTCAGTCACCTTAGCATTCTTGCATTGCAAATCATCTATGATTCTATAATCCTTCATGTTTTTTCCTTCTTTACTCTTTCTAGTTGTTTTAACTTATTCCCAAAGATCCTCTGTTCCTTTCACTTCCATGGCAATTCCTTCCTCTTTTCTCCTATCATGTCCTTGCTTTTGCTGTGGTTCCTTCACTCCGCTCTCCCAGGTACCTGAAGGGACATCACTTGCAGGCGGTGATGATACCTATGGTGTGCTTCAGCAGCAGAGAGAAAATTGAGTATGTATGTATGCATCATCAGTGGCTGCCATTGGGTTCAGTTCCTGCAGACAGTTGGCAGCATAATCATCTGCTCCAAAAGTAAGAAAAAACATCTTCAGGCAAATTAGAGGAGCAACTTAAAGATGTCCAGTGGCTGCTGATCCCAATGACAGCGGCATATGGAGGAGGTTCTTTCTAGGAGAGGTCAAATCCAAGAGATTCCCTACTGCTTGAATCTCATCTGCTGCTTTCTCCAGTGCTATCAGGAAAAAAAATCCAAATTTGTTCAACCCCTTTGCAATTTAGCTTAAAACTGCCTGCCAGTCAGAAATAAAGAACACAAAACATGTATTTAAGATTAATCAGAAATGCACCAAATGTGGCCTTTTGGCCACCTGAGGAAGGTTGTGGTTGGAGGTCGGTGGTACAGTTGGGATACCTCTGAAGGGTTGAATTGTTTAGTCACTGAATTAAGAACTTTATTAAATGAAACAAAATGAAGAGAAAGTCCAAAATTGATTGGAGAAAGAGAATGAACAGCATGTGGGAGTGTGTATTAAACCTCCTGAGCAGGGGAAGGAGAGGACTAATGCTGCCTTCTCTGCCTACTTTATTGTAGGAATTTATCTAAATTATTATTTACATCCCCTCTCCCCAGATGCAAAGGAATATATTTATGCCTGATCAGAAGCACAGAAAGAGACCCTGAAATCCTCATTTTTGCCTTCATCTCACAGAAAAGCAAGGGAAGGGTATGGAAAAATGAAGGGAGGAAAAAGTTTTTCTATTTCCCCTTTTCCCCAGCTCCCTCTTTTGCTGTTGCATGCATGTTTGTCTGCACAAGCCCATCCACACTTGACTGTAGACCATAATACAGTATTAACAACTTGTGCAGTTTGAACCTTGACTCTTTCAAGGTGTGTTTTCTTGTTTTGGTGATTGGGTCAGGGTCTCCGCTTTGTGGCTTTGAGGCTTTTTTCCCTATTTCATTTTGTTTATGTTTTTTAAGCAACTTTCTAGCCTTTGTGACTGCACAGGAAAGGTTGAAAGGCATGGTGACTGCATCATCCCAGATCAGAAACCGGGAGAGAGAAAATCTGCCCCAAATAGATCACATTTTTAATGTTTGGTGATTTTAAGTCTCCTAAATATTGGAATATAATTAATGATAAACAAACATATGACATTGGTAAATATGTTTATGCTTGTTTTTATATGTGCTGACAATTATTTGCAGAATCTAGCATAGTAGTTGGGTTTTATCCTCCATAAAAATCATTTAATAAAATTGAGGTTGAACTTGCCGTAATGAGTTCAGAAAGTTTAGTGTAGTATGCCAGTGAGAGTTAGTTATATAAAACAGATTTATTCAACTATACTTTAATTATTGACACTTAATTAGAAAAATGCAAACTAAGGAATATTAGATTTCAATAAACCATTTCTTCTCTTTGATTCATAAGTTATTCTAAAACCGTAATCTGTTTCTATACCGAATTAGTGTGAAATGAAGGGATCAATGGTGCACAATGGAATCATAACTACATATGTCGAACCCTGTGGCTGCCATGAACTCTGGTGTGACTTCTGAAGTCTACCACAATTCATAGTTTTAAAACTCATTTCTGTGGGGGCTGCTTTATTTTTTATATTTGCTGGTATCCAGATACAAAGTAGACATTTCCTAAAAAGGAGGAGGAAAAAAAGATAAAGGCTTGGCCTGAATCATACTTCAGTCAGTTAAATAAGTGTTAATTTGCTGTCATTATTAGAAGCCTGGTATACCATCATGGCTATTCTACAGGCCAGCGTATTATAGATCTGATAAAGTTTTAGACAATTCTGGTTTAACACGAGTTATAGAGGAAGGCAGTTTGGAAGGTGAGAGGTCAGTTAGCAACTCTGTGCTCAAAAGAATTTAATTGGCGTGTTGCTAGAGATTGGTGATTAGCGTATGAACTTCACCACTAAATGGAAGCAGAGCTGTGAACGCCAAGAGTACCGGTGGCTCTATTAGCTCTCCCACAGGAAGGGTGAACTGAGGCAGCTGGCACCCTTCAGAGAGTGTGGTTGCCATGAAAAAAGGGAAATAGACACCAAAACTGCATGGAGAGAAAGAATTTGTAATGAGGGCAGCTTGCAAAAGAAACATCCTCGTGGTACGGAAATTCAAAGTTAAGAATTTTCCAGGCTCTGGTTATAAGGTTATGATCCAGTTCTGTGTTGTTTGAGGTATTGTGGGGATATTCAGATTCATGTTTTCACTTCTGGCTCTGCAAGAGCTGGGTTTCCAACTTCTGGTTTCTGTCCCTTTGTCTCCAAGCAACAGCTTGACATACCAAAGATTAAAACCTCCTTGGGAGTTTGAGATCTAACGGTGTAGTGCTATTTGCACGTTACTCAGGATATCTTCGGGAAATAAGTTTACACATATAATGAACATTTATTAGTAATCAAGACTATGAATTTTGCTTTTAAGATGCACATACAGCCATTTTGCACTATTAATAGTAATATTTCTGTTTTCAGGTGGATGCTGAACATGACCCTCAGACTGCATACATTACACTTCTGGTTAATAACACCAACACGCTGCTCTCCACAAACATTACAGATCTTGTCCTTCTGGACAATATCACTGGTCTACATGTTCAAAAAAACAACAATAATAAAATCACAGATGGCATACAGATTTACAGGAAAAGATTCTTGCAAGGTAACAAAATCTGCAGGGAGGTACCCCTGATTCCGCATGTGGAAGAGCATCTGTTCAAATCACAATGCGTGCTTGCTTGCTTATTTATTTATTTATGGTGGTGTAAATTCTCTCATTTTCAGTTAATGCAGGTGAAAAACACTGGGTAAGGTTTCATGCTGCAGTTCACAGTTTTATTAACTCACATTTTGACTCCCACCTTTGAACTGCTTCTCATCTCCCAGGCACAGAAGTGAGCCCCTGAACTCTGTAAAAGTCACTGCCATCAAAATGAAACAGAATCTTTCATGTAGTATTTGTTCATTTTGGATACTTTCAAAAGCTGCTGCACAAGCCATTTTAATCATATCTGACGAGTCTTCCCTCTTTAGCCAAGCGTGGCAGATTGGCTTGCTGAGGTATTGAGGTGCACTGGAATTGCAAAAGGCCATGCAAGCAGGCAAGATGATTCATCAGAAGTAAGGCAGATCTCCTCAGTATCCATTCTCCCCAAACTGAGCAATTTATAAAATCAAAGCGAGTAAAACAGAGATAAACCTGTTTCACTTCTGGAGTCTGTTCCTTTGGTAGCGGTTGGATCATTGCACATTCATAAAATTTCACCTTTCTTGATTTCTTCATCTCCTTTTTCCTAAGCACAAGCATATGCAAGATTAGCAGCTTACTGTTGAGAGTTCTGAAGCTCTCTTGGAGCTTCAGAAGTGTTCAGTGATATCTGTTTATGGTTGAAGTATCTAGGGTTATAATAGTGTTTTACTGGTGAAAGATTCCCAGATAGGAAAGAGAAATAAATAGACCTGGGGCTGCTGTCTGATTGCAGATGGATAGCCAGACTCCATTTCTAATAACAGCAGTGTGAGTAGTGGTACTGATTACAGGGCTGTTTTGGTTTGTTTTTTTTTAAACATCAGGGAATTGCTGGCTCTCAGCAGAGGTTCCTAAGAAAGAATGATCCCTGAGAAAGAATAGAAAAATGGCTTGCAGAGCTGATCTAGTAAACCAAGTTGGAGCAGATATTTAATTTATTTATAATTACTGAATCTGGACCTGAAGCTAGCTTTTTCAGCCCATATACATTGCACAAATCAGCATGGAGAATACTGAAGTGGAAGAGAATCCAGCTGAATTGATTTCTGCATAGTTTTAGGTTTGGTCATTACTCTGCCAGTGCTGGACTCAGCCTCTACCTTGCCCCTAGGGCTGGACAGAAAGGCTTTGCCTACCATGGCCTGTGTACTGTCATGCTGCATGTTAGCCATAATATTTTTCCAGTGCTCCAGTGCACTGTGAATCAAAATCCAGCTGAAATCTCAGAGTTCTCTGGCTTCAGCAGGAGGAGAAGCAACCAGTTAGTGGTTATAATGTAGGCCGTCCATTTTATAAACAAAATTATTTTTAAATACCTCATGTTGAGTTTTAGCATTGTTTAAAACGTGATGCTTGAGTCATCATTTAGTGCTGTTTCCAGACCTCGGGCCAAATTTGGTTGAGTTCTTAGAGGCAGCAGATACAAAGGATGTTGCTGGACTCGTGTGGCCAGGAACTGTGTACTCTGGATGTGGGGCATCTGCTATGTCAGAAAGGAAAAGCTGCAGTGCTGTCTCAAGCCTGCCCCATGGATCTCTGAGAAGTTTTCCTAGGACAGAGCAAATCTATCCATATCCCTTCTCCCTGGACTATGCTGGTAGGCTCTGGCTGTCTCTGCTGCTGAATTCCCTTGAGGTCAGTGTTGTGAGCTTACTGCAGCTTGGTTCCTAGGAGAGCACTTTTACTGGTGAGGAAGCACAGTCTAAAGGAGAACCTGAAGCTGTTCAGACATTCATATTGAACTTGCTTTTCAAATTTTGCAAATACCTGTAACTGCAGCTCAACTCTTCACAGGTTCACACCCAATTATCTTGTGTAAAAAAAGATGTGCAACTGTACGGGGTTGTGTTCAAGTCAGTGTAGCTACTGTTCTGTTTAAGAAAACACAGACATAATTACTTAGAAGCCTCTGTTGCACTGGTGGATGTACCTGACCTGCTTAATCTACACAGTTGGTTTTTTTTTTCTCTGTTTTAACAGGTGGAGAACACTTTGCAATCAACTACTCAGCACTTCTTGATGCAAAAGAAATGTGGGATGGCAGGGTCTTGATGCTGCCTGCAAAGCTAACTTTTAGGAGTTCATCTCAGGTATTTCCATTACAATTTCATTTTGCTCTTCACAATTTTTGTAAAAAAAAAAATCTCCAAGGTGGTTCTTGTCTGCCTGAGTAATGAGGCCTGCATGTAATGAAATGAAGTTCTTAGGCTCTCTGATTGTTTACCATGAATTTATAAATACATGAGTTATTTGTAATAGCTTAGGAAGTCCTAGACCTCCTTAAATAGATGAAGCATGTTTGTGTATTGTCCTGTAGCTTTTCTCTCTGCTTTTTGTATTTCTCTCTGGTTTTTCTATGTATCCTGGAAATAATGGTGTTCCATGTTACTTATATGTGTATTCCTGTAGTCTGAGAGAGGTTGAAAGTTTTGCCATATTTTTATCAGGAAGTAATTTCTTCTAACCAAAAAAACAGTTGCAGCAAAGGAAAACCTCCTTGCACATTAAAGAAGACACTTTTTTAGTATGAGAGTTGTGAAGTTCTGAAAGAGACTTTTCAGAGAAGCTGAGGAATCTCCATCCTCGCTGATTTTTGAGAACTCAGTTGCACCAGGCTCCAAGACAGTGGGTCTAATGCTGGAGTTAGCCAAGCTTTGAGCAGGAGGCAGGACAAGTGGTTTCTTCCAAAGTAAATTTTTCCATTTCTTAAATATGGCTTGATCTTTTTTTCTGTGCTTTTCATAATTGCATGTAATTGGAACCTATAGATGTATTTTAATTTCAGCTGCTGTATATCCTTTGTTTTAGAGGAAAAAATGTTCAGCATGCATGAGTGTGGCACTAGAGTGGTAGTGCAAGACTTTAAAAAACAGGGAGTTGTGAGAGTAAAGACATGCACAGACTGCGTCCTGTTTTATGTGTTTTCAGTCAACCCAGATTTCATAGACACAGAAAAATGTAATTCTGTAAGCACTGGAATATGCCTCTGTGTGATTAGAAGAGGACTATATTCCACTGAGCAGCTGCCTCCGTGTCTGTTAGTATTACCCTAACTACACTGCATTTTCCTATCAGATTTACTGAGCTTTAACCTTAATGAGAAGTCTAGCTTATCTTCTGAGAAGAGGCTTTTCTAGAGACTCTGGACTGTTTGGCAGTGGATTCTGCTCATTTTTTTCAATATGTAATATTTTTATATCTCTCCCAGAATGAAACACATCTTGTATCATTGACAGCATCGTTCACCATAACGGAAGAAGAAAAGACCAAGGTAAATTTTATGATTTGTTATTGTGTTGACTCTCCTGCTTAAACAGATGAACAATCTAAGATAAATCCTGGGAGCTAAGGAAGTACTCATGTACTTGTATCTCATCAGTCAGCCACTGGATATTAATCATGCACAAGTTCTGCCTTCTCTGATTTTAAGAGGAAGAAAACAGGAGTCAAGACAGGGGGTCCTTGTTGTCTTAAAGGAGCAATAGTTAGTATGGAAAATCTACAAACTTCTGTTATATTGCTAGCCATGTTTTTTCACTTGAAGAATTGTCCAGGCACAGAGACTGTGATAAGGAATATGCTCACCTCCACCTAGCCACCATGAGAAAACTCTATGCCTTTCCAAAAGGGTGGAGTTATCCTAAACCTATTGAGAAAAGGTTTCTGTGTCATGCTGATACACAAACCAGAAAACAGCTGTGTGGAGAGCCTGAGAAAAAGAACTGCAGTAAGAGAGACATAGTTTATGTTTGCCTTTCGTTTTTTAACTAGTCATCCTTCCAATATCTGTTCTTGGCTTCTGAATTAACATGGTTTCTAAGAGGCCAAATAAACCTTCAAAACTACATTCATTGCAGCAAACACTGTTGTTCTTCTAGATAATTTTTTGTTAAAGAACTCCCCACTGCATCTGTCGGTTTCATTCCTAGAGTACTCTCTCCACCAAACTTGTTTTTCTACCCCAACCCCTCATTACCTTGACAGGCTGCTGTGTTGTAAGGGGTCTTTTTTTAAGGAGCTGTGGCTTGATTGGCAAGAACACTGTGATTATTTGTGTTCAGGCAGAAGAAAATAGTTTGTTTCACCCAGAACATTTTTGCCATGGTTGTATCATTTGAAATCTAAAGTTCATCTGGATGGGGCTTGCCTGAAGAGGTCCTGAGGACTAGACCACTCATTTGTTCCGTGGGCCTGTCCCATGAGTTCCTCTCCACCTTTAAAATCAGTAGTCTCTTTGGAGTCTGGGCACAGGGGGGCTCTGGTTCAAGTATTCTCTTTTGCTGGGGATCTCTTGCCCTCTTAGCTTCTATTAGTGTAATAGGTATAAGTCCAGATTTGCCTTTCTCATAATTGAAGATAAAGTGCCCATTCTGTTAAAATGAAAGCTGAAATTATTCATGATATAGAGTGAAACTCTGGTACTAGTCGAACTACTAGATAACTAGTAAAATTAGTTCATCTAGCTATGAGCTAGAGAACTCATTGATCCTGGATAAAGTTCTAATAAGATCTAATAGGAGTGGATGTTTGTATAGCTAAGAATTATGCTTAGAATTACCATAAATGTGTTTTTTGGAAACTCTTATTCTTAAAGGTGTAAGCCATGTAGTAGCTGACTGGGTTAGAAAAATAGCTTCATGAATGGTTTTCTGTAGAATTCAGTGTAAATTGGTCTGCAGCAGATAGTCATGTCTAAGCTAAGACTGTAAGCTACATTGGTGTCAGCCCACCGTGAAAATTCCTGCAGCCTATTACTTTTTTCCAACTTGAACTTGATAGTTAGACCTCAACAAGTTCTTGGGGACTATTCCATAGTTAGGTAAAATTGGCTCAGCTGCATTTGAACTTAGTAAACGAACAGGTTTTGTCATTAAAATGTGTGGTAAAGGTGTGTGGAGAATACTGTTAATTTTTAAAAAAGAAAGCTTAGAAATTATGGAACACATCATGTTTCACATACGTAATATTTGCCTTTGGGCTGTGGCCAAGCATAAGGAGTTTCAGAATGAAATCAGTTTGTGCAAGGAAATTATGATCAGCTGAAAAAGGTGTGATGTATTGTATTTCATCCATATCTTCAGCTGTCATAAATGCTCTCAATCTCAGATTTTATTTATTAAAAATAATTATTTAAACCTGTTCATGGGTGTGGTAAAGCTAACACATATGTGTGACTAAGAGGATACTAAAAGTTGACTTTGGGGACAGAAAAGAGGAGAATTAATTACATAGTCATGTCAGGGCCATGCTAAATAGGTCCCGTCAGTTTTCACATGGTTTGCTTGCACACTTGGCTACCATGCTGTTCTTTAAAGTTTTACAAACTCTGTGGATTTTCTCTTATGCATCGTTGGAAGAAAGAGCTTCGTTGCCTGTGACATGGTAATTTTGTGGGTTATGAAAAAATATGAGTGTTGCTCATCTGAGTGTCTGTGCCAGTCCTCCCACAGCGCTTCAGTGGCTGTGGGTACTGTGTACCTCTGTCCTCGGTTGGGTGGTTTTGATGCTGAATGGGAAGCTGTAGTGAAAAGGACAAAAGGAAATTCTCCCATCTAAGCACATTGCATAGGATGGATGGTAATAATTACTTTGATCTGATTTTTACCAGGCTTGCTTCCCTCAGCACCATTCAAATCAGTAGGAGCAGAGCATTTTTTTGAAGAAACTTGGGCCTGTGATGCCTCTTCCCACTCTTGGGAGGGCTTAAAAATTAGCTTAGGATATGGGTTTTGGGGCTCACTGGTGGGTCAGTGGTTTGAAGGTAGGCTTGCAGTGCCAACACTGGCCCTATGCCGGGGCTTGTGCAGGGCCTCTGGCACCTGCCCCACACCATCCGCTGTGATGCTTTCAGATGCCATTAGGCGCCTGCTGTGTCCTCCTGCTTAGGTTTACAGCCCCCCAATGATGTGGCTGTCTTCCCAGAACCCATTTTCTTTTAAGTATTGTCATGGTTTAAGCTGGGATAGAGTTAATTTTCTTCACTCTAGCTGGTATAGTGCTGTGCTTTGAAATTAGCATGGAAAAAACCTGTTGAGATAACACACAGCTGTTTTGGGCTGTTGCTGGGTTGTGCTTGTACTAGTCAAGGACATTTCCAGCTTCCCGTGCTCTGCCGGGTGCACAAGAAGCCGGGAGGGGAGGGGGCACAGCTGAGAGAGCGGATTCAAACTGACCAAAGGGATATTCCATACCATGTAACATCATGCCCAGTATGTGAACTGGGAGGGGCTGGCCGGGGGAGGGAGGCAGCAATCGCGGCTTGGGGACAGGCAGCGTCGGTCAGCGGGAGGTGAGCGGTTGTATCGTTTGTGTTTCCGTGGTTTTTTTTTTTCTTTTTTTTCCCTTTCCCTTCCTTTTCCATTTTATTATATTAACATTATTGTCATTATTATCATAATCATTATTACTATTATTATCATTTTACTGTAATCATTAAACTGTGCTTATCTCAACCCACAAGTTCTTTTGCTCGTCCGATTCTCTTCCCCATCCCACAGGGGTGGGGGGGGGAGTGAGCGAGCGGCTGCGTGGTGTTCAGTTGCCAGCTGAGGCTGAACCACAAGTATAAAAGCACAGATAATTCCCTGTCCATTTTTCTCTGTTGGAGCTTAACCTCTGACAGAACTGCCTGCCCTGATGCAGACTGACTGTCCCATCACAGATTTTGCCTTTTAGTTTACTTAAAAAGCACAGGATCATTCCTTAGCCAGTGCTTTTTCTCCATCAAAACTTAACCAGCTTCATTTCAGCTTCGCTGAACCCATAGCCTCACCAGACTCCTGCTTTCCCCAGAAGCCCAGAGAGATCCCTAAATTTCACAGACTGCTTGGAAATTAGACAAATGTGAGTGAACTCAGGCCAAATTATGAAGTGGTTCCAAAGCAGAATTTTTTTTCCTAGTTATTATCTAGAGCATCTCCTGTTCCTTGAAAGCGGTGGGACCTCAGGCAGAGCCTTGGTATGGCAGAGCTCAAGTAGAACCCTCCTGTGATTCCCTCTTGGCCACCCAGTGCAACTGGAGAAGCTGGGGACAGCAGATTGACTTAAGAGGAATTGCATTTTTTCCAAGTCACGCAGAGATGTTTGTTGGCTCTGTGACTGTTGAAAGGGTATGGGCTAAACTGTTTTGATCTGTGAAGGGAGTAAACACTGGGTTAGGGAAAAGAGTTATTTAATATTTGCATAATCATTCAAGATGAAAATATTTTGATGCAAAGTGATGCAGCTTTAACTGAGCTCATGGCAAGGAACTGGGGGACAGTGCAGAGTCAGAGGAGGAAAGAGCTGGTACTGATGCTGATGTAGATGTGCTGCGTGTCCTTAGTGGTTGGCCATGGCACAGGGGAGCGTAACAGAAGCAATTGGCCAAAGTAGTAGGAAGCTACATCAAGAAAAAACATTCAGACAATGTGTTGGTAATTACATGTGGAACCAGGAAGTTAATGTGTTGCTCCTCTTTTTGTTTCCTTGCTTGTATCCATTTAAAACTTAAAGATATTGAAAGGTATTAGAAGGAATTCAGCATGTCTGGCTTACTTGGGTAAATACTTAGTCCTAAAACATCTTAGTGAACCTCAAAGTGCTTCAAAGGTTTCATCATTTTAGACTAAGCACATTAAAGGTTGGTGGCGGTGATCATCCTCCTCTAGTCCACTTTGGTGAGACCCTGCCTGGAATACTGTGTTCAGCTCTGGGGCCCCCAGCATAAGAAAGACATGGGCCTGCTTGAGCGGGTCCAGAGGAGGGCTACGAAGATGGTCAGAGGGCTGGAGCACCTCCTGTATGAGGACACGCTGAAAGAGTTGGGGTTGTTTAGTCTAGAGAAGAGAAGGCTCTGGGGAGACCTTATGGCAGCCTTCCAGTACTTAAAGGGGGCCTACAGGAAGGATGGGGAGGGACTCCATGATAAGGAGTGTAGTGATAGGTCGAGGAGTAACGGTTTTAAACTGAAAGAGGGTAGATTTATATTAGATATTGGGAAGAAATTCTTTACTGTGAGGGTGGTGAGACACTGGAACAGGTTGCCCAGAGAAGTTGTGGATGCCCCATCCCTGAAAGTGTTGAAGGCCAGGTTGGATGGAGCTTTGAGCAACCTGGTCTAGTGGAAGGTGTCCCTGCCTATGGAGCAGTGTTGGAACTAGATGACTTTTAAAGGTCCCTTCCATCCCAAAGTATTCTAGGATTCTGTGATTCTATAAAACAAAAAAAACCAAACCAAACATACCTCTGGCAATCAGAATAATTGTTCATTCTGTATGTACAATACCATGAAATAAACCTCGGATCTTCTTCTTGGAGTTGTGCAAGTGCCAAACAATAGCCTGTAGTAATGTCTTGATAACCTTGATACTGACACCATTGCCTAATTCAACTGAAATCATGTTGAAATCAGTGCTGAGCATCTCCAGCACCTTTGAGGAGCTGAGCCTGTGAAACAGCAAAGTCTGACGCAAAGCAGTTCCTTTCTGATAGAGATATGAGAGATTTTGAGTGCACAAAAACATATCAGAGAGAGAGAAAAAATAGGTAGTAAAAGGATAAAATTGTGCTGTTACATCGGAATACATCCTTTTCAAATTGTGGATCACACTTGATTATTGATTCCTATGCAGAATTACCATTGACTCCATGGAATGCTCACAGTTTCTGCTCCAAGAGTTGACCAAGCCCAGCTTGCAAGCAGCATGTTAATTATTTACACTTTCTAGCCCCAGCAGAGTGATTAGTTTGTGGTGAAACATTAATAGCTGTGCTATGTTTTTCATTCAGAGATCTCAAAGAACTAAACAAACAGTGAATTAACTTTTCCTACATGGAGCACAAAGTAAAAATTAATTTTTAATGCAATTCAATATAAAGATTAAATGAAGAGAGAAAATGAAGGCCTACAAAGTTAGTAGTTGGCACATGGTTCTGGTGCTCCTGCTATATTTTTCTGACACTGCTCATGCAGAAACTGCAAGGGTGCACACAAGCTGGGTGGTTTTGTCAATGGTCAGTTACATACTTATTCTGAACTCACATTGGTGCTTTTTCCCTATGGGGATTACTGAGTTTTATTGAACAGAGAAAAGGCCATTAGTTAAAGGTAGCCAACATTAGTCTGATTTTTTGGAGGCTCTGAGCAATATCAGATGCCGTTAATTTCAGTGAGACTTAGGAGAGATTGGCAGCTCTGGAAAACCAGCTGTTAAGTACAGGACACCCAAAAGTCACAGCACCTAAAATTCAATCTGTGGGAGTTCTGTTGCTTGGGGTTATAGAGGAATTTGGCCTGTGTGAAGAAAATGAACCATGCTGACCTGAAAACCTATGGAAAATAGACACTTGTTTGAAAATATTAATAAAAGTGTAGTAATTATAACTAAATGCTGGGAAGCCTGAGGTTGTGTGAAGCTATTTTAAAATCAGCTACTATGTTGCTTATAGTTATAATCTTTGATCTTTATATATGTTTAAAATGTAGTTTTAATCATGTGGTCTTTTAATTTCAGATTTCGTACAGCCATGCCATCCATGCTTCAGGGTTCTTCATTGCTTTTTTTATTTCCCTTATATTGACATCTGCTGGTTTTTTCATTGTTTACCGAACCCAAATATTAAAATGGAGTTTCCGTAGTAAAAACCAGGTGAGTAATACTGTCTGTAACAGTACTTTATTTACATTTTTTCATTGATCATGTCTGATGATATAACTTGCTAGCTAATACAGATTGTCCAAGGAGATTTTGAAGATAAATAAAAATCCACCAAGTGATGGATTAGATTTGCAGGTAATGTAATCTCTACAACATCTAATCTTTAGCACAACCAGATTTAGAGGGGAGTGTAAGTGATAATCTGATCAAAAGAACTGCTATCAGTACCTGGAGGGAGACTACCCTTTGGCTGTTAGTTTCTTTTCATATTCCTCCCTTCCTGCTCTCCTTATTGTCCCCCAAAATGAGAGAGGCAGGATGTCTGTGGGTTATACGCAGTTGCCCAGGGAGTAGACTACTCACCTCAAGGACAGCAGACTTGGGTCCAGGTTATATTTCTGATTATCAGGAATAGGGATTTGAATTTAGGTCTTAGTTCTTTGGATGTGCCTTAATCTCTTGAGTGATTAAGCAAAACAGTTGGGTTTGCGGATGGAGCATTTTCAGTGTTCATTATCCAAGCTGTCTCCTAGTTTGGAGAAAGTGTTTTAATACATACTGGGCTGGAGAGAGAAAATACAGTCTCTGATAAATATTCACCAGGATGGCCCAGGTTCCAGCCCTTGCTTCTATTTGTTATTTAGGTATTTATGTAAAGTGGAATAACTTCAACGGGAGGGAGCTGGAGACCTCAATCAGAATATTACAGTGGTTGGAGCAGTCCTCTAAGAGAGGTGTGCTCAGAGCTTTGAACCCTTCCTTTGGTGGGATGGTGGTGGATCTCCCATCCCTCTGAATGGACCAGAGGAGCTCACAAATTACTTCCAGCCTTTTTTTCTGTGGTTCAAAATTACTCCATGTGGAATAGTCGATGGAGGTGACTTAGAAATTAAACTTATGTTTTTAGAAAAGGTACAGCGTGGAAGAAACTTTCAGGGTAGAGTGCAGCTGACATGAGAAATCCGTTCCATGGAAGTCCCTTTGGCCTGTAACCTTAGATGTCGCAATGCCAGGAGAACTTGGCGTACCGACTGTAAGAGGAGCTGTCTGGAGGGTGGAGCGGTGTGGAGGCATCACAGCCAGGCTCTGTGATAAATGGGAACTCGAGGTACCATGGAGCTGGTGCGCTGCAAATTTGCCACCCTGAGCCAACAGTCTGTCATACTTTTGACAAAATGCTGTCCTTTTGGTGAACTTTGCTAATTATAATATCGTTATAATACCAAAACACACCTCCATCCCAAAAGCTACCTGCCTCGAAGGTGCAACAACCCCTCACTGGGCATGTGCTTTGAATTTTTCTAGTCTACACCTTTGAAAGCAAAGTGAGGAAATTTTACACCAATCATAATCAAGGCATGTATGACTGGAGTCACTCAAGCTACACCTGAAAATTAAAAATAGTATAACATAGAAAGAGGGTGTTAGGGAAGATACCATCGTGTACCACTCTGACTTCTGGGACCAGCCAATGGGCTGAGCCTCTCTTCCCCCACACTGGGACGCCTTTGGGTAAGATTTGAACACTTGATCATACCAAGTGTTTCCCTGGGAAACCTTAGAAACTTCTATATAGAGTCACTTTAAATCTCCAGTGTATTAGAATTGCTTCATATTTGCTTAACGCACTTGTAGCTAAGCAGTGTTACTCATATCTTTAGTATTTATGTGTGCTTTATAACCAGCAAATGTATCACCAGTAATCCAGACAACCTGTGTATCTGTTGCTTTAATAAACTGTACTATTCATTAATCTAGCTGTGATTGTCCTCATTGAACACATCTGCCAAATTAGTTGGGTGGGTACATCTACAATCCTTAGAAAATAAATGGTTGACCAAGTCTGAGACTAAGACTGGGTTTAGCCACACTTAGACTCCTCTTGGAGGAGGAGTGTAGAAAGCAAGGGGGTCCTGTCTGAACCTCATGATTCAAAGGTAGGGTCTCCCCCTAGCCACTCCTCAGACTCCTACTGTTAATGCAACACTCCATCAAAAATTCTTATTTCTTTCAGGCCTGGAAAAAATAATCCCTTTAAATGTAAAGGGTGTGCCTTGTTTCTTTTTACAGAAAAAGCTGTGATAATGAAACTGTAAAAAGGGGCCAGTTTGGTCCTAGCATCAGATATTTAAACTGTTTTTTTCACATAGTAATTTTGTTAGCTCTCAGTCTCAAGGGAGTCTCAGTGAACTGTGAACTGAGTCACTTCCATCTTTCATAGGATTAGTTTTTCATTTTGTTCACCATGTAATACTGAGATCTTGCCATATATAATTTGTATACCTTGGTAGTTTTTTAAAAAGTTGGCCTAGAAAGTTTATAGTGGAAGATAACCTCCTAGAAGGCTTTACAAGCCTTCTGAAGTCAATGTAGAGTCTTCTGACTTCTCCACTAATTTCTTCGTTTGTATTCCAGATCTGTTATATACCAAAAGTTCAGCCTGAAACAAAAGGAGTATATTTGATTTTTAGATACGTATCTGGGTTGCACAAGCTCTTTATACCCTTTCTAGCTGGACAGATTGATAAGTAGGAACCTTCTCACCTAGAGTTACCTGCAGTAAAATCAGATCAGCCACTCAGTGTAAATTTTTTTTAATAATCTGAAGTTTGTGTTGTTTTTTTTTTTTTTTAGGAGGTACAGCTTGAGCTCAGTCAAAATCACAAACTGGAGCATTCTCACTTCAATTCAGGTGATCTCTTCAGTGAAGATATAATTATGAACGATCACATCATTGATATTCTGTCCTTTGAAGAATCTGGGAACATGCTTCAGGCTTTGGAAGAGTAAGAATTCTGTGCTATCACATTAGATTTATTACATTTATCATCAACTGTACTTTTGAACATGCTTTAAGTATCTACCCTTTAATCTTTCTTCATAGTATCTGTTTATACATGTGACTGCACTACCGTAGGTTTTTGAACTGTATTAAATAGCCATCAGTGGGAACTGAAAACTGTCATATTTCATATTGCTTTATCTATAGAAGTCACAGCTCCATCTAGGCCTTTGGCATGCAAGTTTTCCAGTCCAAATTAACATCCAGTTTTGCTTCTCTGTGGTTCACTAAGTAAAGGGAAACTTTTCTGTGTACAAGAAAATGTTGAAAGGGTGTATTACTGAACACATTCTGCTTCCAAAAAGGTGGCTTTTGTCCTAGAAAAGAGAGCCCCTGCCAGCATTGTTACTTAGAAGCATATTTTGGAAACACTTGGATGAGAATCTAAGGAGTGACAGTTTGTAGCGCTACCAGAAAGATACCACATAGCTGCGTTCAGAGGGACCACTGGGTAGAGCAGAGAAACTCTCCTGATGTTGTTGAAAGGCCAGTCAGGGCTGTTTGACAGAAATATGCTGCTGCTAAAGGTCATCTGTTCTTCAGCTGAATTTGATAAAAAGGTCTGATGTGAGGACAGAGTGGATTTTGTTTGTTCAGTCTTAGTGTTAGCTCCTGGCAAGTCAGGCTGCAGGCAGTATTATGCAACTATAAAATCTGTAGAAGCTGAAAATGAAAAATTACGGGACCATGGAAATAATTTTCTTTCTTAAAGAGTAACTAACAGCATTATTATTTCCTGCATTTCCTTGATAATTGGGATACTTATCTCTGTAAATTGCACATTGGTCCTTGCTTGTATAACTATACAGCAACTCAGGCTTTGAGAAGACTTATCCTAAAAATCATTATGTGAATGTTAAGAAGAACAGGATCAAACATGTTTTTTAACTTGCTTTAGTATTAATTTATTTCAAGGATAGTGAATATCTAGCTAGTTTGAAAAAAATGCTGGACTATTTTCAGATATGTTATAGTTTAGAAAGGTAAATATTCTTGCAAATCTTTGGATAGGATTATTTTTATAACTGGATTATTTCTAAACCCATAAAACAGGATTAACTTCTTAGTTTGAGTATGTATCCAGGGGCTCAAGTTTTTTAACATTCTTACGCAGTTAGCACAAATATCTCTCTTGCTTCCGCTTCTTTCCTCACAGTTTCTATTTTATCTGCCTCTAAGGAGGCGGAGCATTGTGGTGAGTAAAATAGATGCCCATCAGCAAACAGTCACTAACCGTCTTCACCTTCTGAGTTATTTTTCTGTCTTCTGGGATGAGGAGGGTAGATGGAGCAGAGAAGCATCCAGAGTTACAGTGGTTTCTGCTACAAAGATGATTGAAAGGGTGATAGACCTTACTGTGAAGGGCTCCAATCAGCCTCCACCTGTTAGCAATGGGTGCTTCCTAATCCCTATTTAGATTAACCCAATTATTCTTATTTCTTGTAGTTTTAAACTGGAGTTCTGATTCGTTTACTGTTAGGAGGCGACACATGGATGCACTTACCTTATTTTTTTCTATTCTTTCCCTCTTTTTATTGGCACTCAGTGAATATGTGTATTCAATTACTACATACCTATTCCTCTCCTCTTTACTGGTGGTGCAGTTTATCTGAGTGAGGAACTCCACAATGTGAAGTCCTACACCAAGTTTCCCCGAGTCCCGTTTTTTCCTCAGGGGTGAAAAAGGGCACTTCTAGGGTATGATTATTGTCATCCTAAAGTAGATTTCCTAAAACTGAGTTGCGTGGCTGCTGTGCCCACTGACCCTAAAGACTGGAGCCTGGGCTGATCAGCTCGGCCGTAGGGGTATGGAGGTGAGTGAGATGAATCCCAGCCTTGCAGGCTGGTTGGTAAAAAAGCTACAGCATTCCTTTACCGCCTGTATTAGATACATGCAATATTATTTCTGCTTTCTTCAGTAGTTGGAAGACACCACTTGTTTTATCTCTCATTGTTAACACTTTTATATGACATTTAGCTTAGGATGCTTCCTCATCGTAGGATTTGTTATTCATTCTGCAAGTTGGGGCAAAGCAGTCCTTTAATTTCTAATCTATATTCCTTAAAGGTTTCATTTTAGTCTTGTACTTTATAACCTGTTGCACATTATCCAGGTTTTCAGCTGATTTCAAAGACAAAGATAAAATACCATCTCATTGCCTTAGGAGCTTCTATGACAGTGATCTAGGCTAAAACCAGAATGGAGTAATCCTTTTTACTGAATTACCTGCTTTAAGGATAGTAATTAGCAAAATATAATGGGAAAAAGAAAGATTGTATGTTTCTGATTTGTTAATAGATAATGGCAGTCAATTTGAATGGATTCTGTACTTGAATGAAATGTAATTTTACTAATTGTGGTCATAGTCAGTTTTTCAACAATATTGCATTTTGTTTTACTACATTTAGTGTCACCCAGTAGAATAGTTTGGTTTCCTCTAAGAAGCTGAGGAATGAGGTTTGTATTGTCTTATAGGAGTGGCAGTATACTGACAATAAGGATGGGGCTTGTATTTTGAGTGCAATTTTTTCAAGCCATGTGTATACCAATATGAATTTTAGCCTCATAATACTCATTTATATTACCTAGGGAGACAAAAGTATAGGGGCTTTTGTTAGAGAGCTTTCAATGCTTTAGATATTTGCAACCAACCAACAACATCTTGCTTGTACACTAGTTTTATAATTCCTTCTGCAGGTATTGGTGCAGCTATGTGTAATTTTCTCTGCATGGCATACGTATAAGCTTGCCAACACAATTGATACATCCTTTTTAAATTGCACCGTGGTAGTAAACATGGTTGGAATCATTCTGGTGCTTTGTTCTTTTGTCCAGACACAGATGAGAAAATTACTCAGAAAACTAAGAGCCATGGGATATTTTTGTCTTCTTTACAATGTAAAGCTATGTTAATAGTTAATGTCTTCTACGAAGTGACAGTCCCAAATTGTTTAGCAAATACATTAGGAGCATGTCTTCAGTATTTATGGACAGGGATATCTTTGGGGTGTAGACAGTTTGCAGTGTCAGGAGGATTGGCTAGAGAACAAAACATACTTTTAATATTTCATAGGGAAGCTTCTTAGTTACTCACTTTGTGAGTTTTGTCTTAATAAGTCATATCCTCAATGTACATTACGCAGCAAAATAGCTTGGCTTTTATTCTCAGTAGGTTCCTTACTGTGTATGTTCCTGAATATTGGCCCATTGGCAATGAATGCTAATGAGAAGCAGCTATATAATTTGAATATTTGATGTGAAGATCATGTTCCAAAATGTTGTGGTCTCTTATTCTGTATGTCTAGAACAGAATATGAAGAGAGCTGAGCAGTTAGGGTTTGTGTCCAATGGGGGGATGAAGTCTGACCATGCTGAGACTATGATAGTCTCAGAAGATACAGATACGTTAAAGGCAACTTAGTTACTTTAAATAGCTTTCCACCACTACACCTTTTCTTTTTCATCCTCATTTTGTACAGCTATGCTTCCTTGAGTCTGGCAAAGCCCTAGCTGAACTTGAACCTGCTTGCTGCTACACAATACATACTGCCAATTATTTTGGGAAATCATTAAGTAATATGTATGCATCGCAGCTGATTTTCTTTCTGATGGTAGAGGGCATTGAGGCCAATGTATTAGAGAACAGGATCAAACTGTCTTTAGAGAGCCTTGACAGAAAAGTCAAAGTCAATTTACTACCATATTAGAAGTTCACTTTTTCTTTCTAAATGTAAATTTCTTGCTGTTCATCTCAATTTAATTTGCTAGGGAGCAAATATGAAGTTTTTTTAACCCTGAATTCAAATGGAAAGTAAGAATAAAAGATCACATTGTCATAGCAGCTAGACCTGAATATTCCTACATAGATAATGGTGAGAAATAGTTACATTGTTAGTACAAAAAAAAAAAAAGAGGAGCTAAATTTCTGTATTTCATAACTTCTAAAAAGGGTGATCTAAATTTTCAAATCTTTGAAGGGAGGGTATATTCATTGCTCTGTTTTTGTGCAATGTGTACAATGCAGGTATACGTCAATACATAATAATCGCACGGATATAACAATAAGATACAGTGAATATACATGGAGTGAACCTGAAACAATGCATTTGTAGTTGTGTGTTATCAGTGCTGTTACAAACTTGACAAGTGTGTAAATGATACATTTTTTTTTCATCAGAGAAACTCAAATTCTTAATAAGTGATAGGAGTCTGTAAGACAGGGAAACTGAAGAAAACAAGTCATTTGAAATGAATGAATACATATCTTTTTTTCATCTAAAACTTGGCGCTTTGATGTTGGCTAGCTATGAAGAAATGGTGTTCAGAATTATATGGGTCATTTCTGCTGTCCACACAGAAAAATTTATCTCATCTAGAAAACAGTCTGCTTTTGAGAGTAGTGCTATTGGTGATGCTTTATTCCATAACATTTTGAAAGATGATTGCTGTCTCATACTGTTTCTGTCATCTGAATACTCACCCAGCCTGAGTAGATCAGAAGAATCTGGGTAGATCACAGCAAAGTTGGAAGATTCTCAGGCATTAATGCATGTAACTGTAACATTTATTTATGCTTTTGTTAGTATCCAGGCTGAAGCTGGTGCTTTTAAAATCAATGGTAAAATGCATGATGACTTCACTGGAAGCAGGACTGGAGTCTTTTTTACATTCTTTTTGCAGAGTAGTTTTTCAGTGAAATACCATTGTGTGAGCTCACTTGCAACAGCTGTGTTGTAGCTAGTTGTATGTATTAAATTGGTTTGCTGAAGATCACTGATTTATCAGTTTTTACACTTTCTGCAATCAAAGCAGAGGTTCTCAGTCTCTTAAGTGCAGGATTTTTCAAATGTTTTTTAAACAGATTAATTAAAGAATTGAAATACCTTTACTCTCTTTATATTGCTGTGGAGAGTTGAAGGAATTGGATAGTGAAACTGCTGCCAAATCTAGTGCTTAGACTTTTGGCAGATGTTCATTAATAATTTTTTTTTTTAATTTATCATCTTTTTCAGTTTTGTCGGGTTTTTTTTTAGATTTTCGGCTATATGTCTTGAGAATCCTATTTCTGGTTTTGTCAGGATCTTGGCTTTTTCTGGAAAGCTAAACTTAACCTGTGACTCATCCATGTGAATGCATCCTTAGATAATCATCACATACCTTTTGTAGCAATTTCATTTACTGATGAGATGTCCTGTATTGTCTGTAAGCTCATATTTCAGATGTGCTGAGTTTACGCTGAGCTGTATAATGGTGTCACAGGACTGATGGATGAACTTACCCCCAGTTCAGAGCTGGCTGCAGGCCAGTACAGCTACTGGTGTAGCACAGAGCATCTTCAGACCTCCTCTAAGACAGGCAGGCTGTGCCCAGCCTGGCAGCAGGTAGAGAGACAAGGGAAAGGCAATGCGCCCCGCTCCAGCATGGGAGGCCTGAAGGTTTTGAGCAGACAGTAGCTGTTGGTGGCTGTTCAGATCGCGTGCCATTACCTCTGCTTCTAATTCGGACAGTTTTGGTCTCCTGCAAAGATTTGCACCTCGTCCTGCTGCAGCCTGCATAAATCCCTGCCCTGAAGTGTTTGCAATCTCTGTTGTGGCTGGACCCAGCAGGAGAGTGTGGGAAGCAGAGGAGGGGAAAAAAGGAGGGAGAGACTGAAAGGAGGAAACTATGGCACTGTGCAGGGTCCACGTTGACACAGCAGTTAAAGACAAAAGCAAAAAACCAAAAACCAACCAAACAAAACTGAAACGGGAAGGAAAAGAAAACACAGCCCGACTTATTGATGTTGTATTATTAAGCCCTCAATAAACGGGTGATTTAGGAAACAGACCACATCTGCAACTGAAGACTTTTGATGCCTGTTATACTTGAATTGGCTTTCTTCACTTACTGTTACTAAAGCCAGCAGTAGCACAGATTGGTTCGTGTCTCAGCTGTACGATTCTCCCTGCCCGACCCACTCTCTATCTGCACTTCTTTGAAGTGTGACAAGGCAACATGGACCATAACATTTCTTTTTGTTCTCCTTTCCCTTCCTCAGTTCAGCTGCCCCATTGGCATTGTGCCTGTGGGTGCAGGAGACATGCTGCTCTGGCTCAGGGGGTAGCAGTGGGTGCCACAGGGCTAGGGGCAGTTGTGTGTCCATCTGTCCACCTCCAGCTGCGTTCCCCTCTCCAGCAGGAGCTGATGCAGCTGCTGTGCTGCAGTGCTCCAGGTCACGGCTGCAGTGGGGCATCTGGGACAGTGGAGACACAAACGGTTCACAAACAGCCCGAATTACATCCTTTTTGACAACACTGTTTATCATGAAGGAATGCTTTTGTAGAAGCTGCTACCACGGGGCTCCAGTTTCCTCTGGATGCTGTTGCAACACATATGCTAGTAACTGGCTACCATTTGCAGATGAGAGATGAGTCTTCTAAAAAAGATGAGTTTTTCTGTTTTGGTGAGAAATGTCACAAGAGGGGAGTTTGCTTGATGTTTCTTTCCCCTTTAGACCTCATAAGGTTGTGTCACAGGAGTTTCTTATTTTCATGAACTCTGAATTTGTTTTAAAAATGTGTCAGAAAGCCATTACTGTTACATTCAGCTGCTATTAGATTCTCCTGTTCAAAAATTCCCTTTGTGGACCTCTAATTTGAATAATAAGATTTAAAGACACAATTACTTTGTAGTTAATGAGAGGTTTCCTTTTATGTGGTGTGGTTTTTTAAAATTAAATGTAGTTGTTTCTTTACTGACACTAGCTGCTTTCCTGTATTCTTTTATTAGGTCTGTGGAAGACATGCTTCAGGCACTCTCTCTGCTTCTCTGTGTTTGGCATCTGGGATTCTCCCCTCCCAGATCTTCTCTGACAGATCTTTAAATCCTCTTCCTCTTCAAGTGAGTGAAAAACCTTTACACTTGCTGTTTGCAGCTTCATTTTCTACATGTCTGTTTACCTTTCCTCCCCCCGTACTTTTGTATAACCTACCTTCTGTACTGTCCTCATCCTGTCTCTGCATGCTTTGTCCAACAGGAGTTTTGATCTTTTTCATCAGTAGGTTGCCATCTGCTACCTTTACTTCATTGGCTTTCATGTTTCACTTAGGTCAGATAAGCTTAGGAAGAGATGCTAGGCCTTTTAAACATGAATTGCTGTAACAAGCAGAGTGCAGAGTATTTAAAGCAGCTTATTAAATCTGCCTCGTTTTGAGGAGGTACAGAATGTCAGAATAGGATTTTTTTTCCTAGATGTCACAAAACATTGTGCATTTAATCTGAATGATTGTAAGCATTGCTCTTCTGATGGACTTGTATCTGAAAGGATTTGGTTTATTATACGTACAGGATTCCTGTTTTGTAGTGACTGTTGGCATCTAAGACTCCAAGACTATGTTGATGCAGCTTGTTAAGGCTGCCCTCAACCTCATTTGGAGTAAGAGCTTGAAGCAAGGTTTCTGGTGCATGTGATGAGCTTGTCTTACTCCTGGCTGCTGTGAGGAGAAGGGAGACCAGAAGCAGAGCACATCATATGGAAGGTAGATTTCAAGTTTTTACAGACACAACCTTTCTTCACCTGCTACTGAAAAAAGGTAACGGTCTGACTGCTGTCCTCCAGGATGTCACCTGGGAGGGCTCTGGCTTCTAATTACTTTTTCCCTGTGCCATCACCCTTGGATTGGTGGAGCACTTCACATGCTTTTTCTGCTTCATTGCCTTATTCAGAGATGTGCTCTCAGGAAAATCGAGGATGAGAGTTGCAGATTAAATACACCTGAGATTTTAACAGCTTCATCACTCACTTGCTGGCACATGAGCATCAGGTGAACTAAACCTATTGCTCCTCCTGCATTTGGTGTCATGATCTTGAGGAGTCGAGTTAACTGGGTGCTGTAGTTCTCTTCGTGGGCGAGAAGGAGTGTGGGAATGTTGCTCAAAATGAAATCAGGTCTAGTCTGTAATGACTTGCAGTAAATAGGAAGAATTGCTGTGGGAATACTGAGGGAAAGATAACAATAGGAAATGTGATGATGTTTGGTTTTGCCTTTCATTCTTGGGATTACTGCTGAAGAAGACTGGAAAAGTAACAAGTAAGGAGGTGGGTGAGGATTGGCTTAATCTTTTTTTTCAGAGCATGCTGAAAAAAATCCTGCATTTGTGGTAAGAAATAAATGTTGTGTTACAAGTTATGTATTAACAAGCCATGTATCAACCTGGTGGAGTTGTGAAGTGTTGCCTTCCAGGGAGAGAGATGAGGAATTCAATCTTCAACACCTCAGTAAGAAGGGGTTAGTAGGTGCTGTGACCACAATCTATCAGTTCACGCATAATGAACAGAAAAATAACAACTAAGGAACTTGTTATTCCAGCAAACAAAAAGAGTTGGAAGTTGAAAACTAATCAAATTCAAGCTGAGGATAGGGTGATCATTTTTAGGTCTTAAAGGAATGATCAAGTGGAACAATTAATTAAAGTGTTATTTAGTTCTCTGTTAGGGGATGCTTGAAAACCAAGATGAGATGTTTCACACACAAGACAGACACGCTTCAGTTAAATCAGAGCTACTGGACTTGAAACAGGATTTAAAACAGAAAAATAAATCCAGTGGCTTGGATTTTACAGGCTAGTAATGAATTGGTGAATTCAAGAATGGGAGCCTCCTATTACTGCCTGACAGTCATTAGGGAAATGTTATAGCATAAAGCTCCCATTTTTTTCGATCCTTCTTTTTGTTTAAGTGTTTTTGTACAAAACTGAAAGGCTTTTTAAGTTGGTTGTTGTAAGTAAGCGGCTCAGCAAAAGTCCTAGGACTTCTGTAAACAGAAAGACTGAGATAAAAATATGCATCTGCACTGCCCAGTTGAAATGCTTGCTGTGTTGCTTCAGCATCCTGTTCCCTTAATCATGCCATCACCTGTCCTCTGCATCTGTCCTGCTGTCCTGGAGCAAGAAGGACTCTCCCCAAGCAGGGGGAGCAGGTTAGTGTCCCAGGGGACTCAATGATGGATGTAGCTGAACACCACCAAAGAAGGCAAATTATGTGCAGGTGCTGTCCTGCCCTGCCCCTCTGTACACAGCACAGAGAAGCTGGATTGTTGTGTTGTCTTGGGGACGTTACCAAAAATATTAGCTTTTATGGGATCTTCAGATTACTGTGAAGAAAGTTTCAGGCACACAATGTTTCAGACACAGGGATCTGGCCCCATGCAGCACTGTTTCCTGCTCCTGTATGGGAGGAAAAGGGGGAAAATGAGGAGGGTTTACAGCTGTAACCAGCCAGTGCTGCAACAGATCACCAAGACGAGTATGGCCACCACCAGGGTGTTTCAGGGGTTTTGAGAGACTGCAACAGAAAAATCTCTCTGCCTCTTTGCAATAGATAGATTTTCACAGCTTAAGCTAATGCCTCCTACTCAGGTATCTGAATAAGAACTTAGAAATCAACAGGATGTAATTAAGTGGGGAAAATACATCTCTTGTGTTTAACAGAGGGGTAGTGATAATAATATATTACTGATTTGGTTACACTTTATTTGCGTATATAAGGAAAGGAAAGTTTGACAAAACGGTGAAGTGTTTATAGATTTGCATGCTTTGATGTATAACGTTCTGAAAATGGTATCATTCTACTACCTTGCAAATCTTGCCAAGATCTTTTCTATGGATTTGAAATTTATTCTAAGATTTGACTATGGAACAAATCAAACGAATAATTTAGCCTAACTGAAAAAAGAATAGATTTAAGCTCTTAAAAATTTATTTTGTAGGTCACAAAGACATTCTTGATACTTAATCCACATCCAGAAGTGTACGGTGCTGTGAGTTCATCTGAATTGACTTGCAGGGGCAAAACCTGCCTAATTCTTCAATCTGAATTGAGTGCAGAATAGGCAGTTATAGAATTACAATAGTTCATAGTATATGAAATAAGAATAATTATCATTCAAATTTAATTAACTCTAAAGATAAATGAGAATGTATTCATATGCAACATGACATTTATTGTATTCTGTAAAAAACCTTGTATTTTCCTCTGGTTTTAATCTCTTTTCTAAAACTCTGTTAATGTTCATGAGAGAAAGGTATCAGCTATTTTATTTGTATCAGCACATAATCAAAACAATCCTTTTCCCTGCACAGAAGGGAATATACCAGTGCAGAACACGAGGCAGTGATGTATCGATGTAGATGGGTCAGTGAGTTTATACCTCTATTACAAAGTCAGTGAAATTTTTATAGACTATTCAGATACTCACTTTATCTGCTTCCCAACAGAAGTGTGGTTTGGGGTTGGTTTTTTTTGGGGGGGGTGGGGGTGGGTGGAGTGAGGTGGGTGGGGTTTGTTTGCCTTTGAGGGAATGTTTTGAGTTTCAAAAAATGCCTTTCCTTTTTCTGTCTGAAATGGAAATGCAAGAATAGACATATTTCATTAAAGTTGCTGTAGTAGAAGTTGGCTCACCATGCTTTTTAATGAATGATTGCTATCGTGATTAGTAAACTCATATACTGTAATATTCCTGCACTTCTCTGACTGCCATTTGGTTACCCAGTATCGAATGAATCTAGATATCCTTGTTTTCTGATAGAAATTTCCTATAATCTGCAATTTCAAACAGTCCTGATTACCTTTCTACAGCCTGGAGGTTGCCAGCCTGACACGAGCAGATGCTGATCTGGAGACATATCGGATGCAGATATGTAAAGATGTGATTGCTATGATGATGAAGAACATGGTCTTAAGTCACAGCCTCTTTCCTCATGTGGAGAAGAGGATGAGTTCAATTCTCAAAAAGCAGCTTCTTGCGATGGAGAAGGAGATTCAAGAGGAGTATGAAAGGAAGATGGTGGCTTTAACAGCTGAATGTAATCTGGAAACTAGGAAGAAAATGGAGGCTCAGTGCCAAAAAGCAAGAGCTGCAAATGAAGAGGCTGAGGAATTAATGAAGAAAATGAATGAAAAGGTAAATCTAGAATAAAATAAAGATATTTTGCTTGATATATGATTTTATATAGATGGTTCCTCTTTTAGGCTAGAATGGCTGAGATGTGCCCTTACAAGAGTAAAGAGAAAAGCTGCACAATTTAAACATGTTCAAAAATTAAGATGTCATACTTAGGGTAGTTGTTAATAAGAAACTCTGGTTTACTTCATCATGAAATGAATTTATCTCAAAAATCTGGGACACTGAAAACAAAAGGTTGTCATTACAGTCTTTTTTTTTATAGTCACTTAAACACTTGCAAAACGGTGTATTCTTATTTACTATATTTTACTGCAGCAGTTCCTAAGGACTCCAGTCAGACACTGTGTGTATTTTGCGCACTCAGAGCAGAACAAACTCTGCATCATAAATGTACAAACTAGGTAAAATCTTTAATATTGACATTCTTATTTTTAAAAAATGAGAATATAAGTGCAACCAAAGGCAGATATACCTCCAAACCGAGTGAAGGCAAGCAGAACAATCTATATTTTAGGCACAGCAGGGGGTGGATTTCTCTTGGAAATAGCCTCTGGATAATAGCGAGATAAATAATTTAAGGCAGAGTATGTTCTTACAAGTTTAGAGTCTCCCTTTAAGTAAGTTTAGTGCTTATGTGTGTCACTTTCAAAGATCTCTGTCTGAATGGTTAAGTATCATTACCCAGGATTTCATAGGCAGTCACTAGCTGGCAATAGAGCCTGGGTCACCAGTCCAATGTCCCATGTACAAAATTGTGCTCCAGCCTTACATGTCTTTTATTATAAACATTCAATATACTTGGAAAAAAAACTGATTTCCCCCTGCCTCTTCCTTCCCCCCCACCCTTTTTTTCTTTTTACTTCATGTGTCTGGAGAGGATTCTGTTAAGTTTTGAATATTTCACATCTGTAAGCTTAAAATGCTAAAATACCCAAGTTAATATTTTGTGTTATCAAATGTTATAACTCGTATTAAGAGGATGACTGGTGGATGTGTGGGTATGGAATGTGATGCCGCCGAGTTTCCAGCTGCCTGTTTCAGCTCCATTATAGAGGCAAAGTAAGTTATGTTAGGAGTGTAATCCCTTGGACCAGTATGATACTTACTTGTGTATGCTATCTTTGTAGACAGTATTTAGGTTTTTGCCCATCTGTGTGTGTTTGTTATTTGTTTGGTTTGGTGGTTGTTTTGGTTTTTTCTGTGGTGGTTTTTTTTTTTTTTTTTAAAAAAATTATTTGCATATCATATATCTATAATTGTTAAGGACTTTTATGACAATTCATAATTGCAGTTTTGACAAAAGTTTCTCACGGAGCATGACCCATCAAAGGTACTACAGGATGTTGAGGCGCTCAGGAAGAGTGTTGGTTTGTCAGGCTGTTTTGTGAAGAAGGTTGATGGCATAAGGCTAGTGAGCCAGTTGAATTTCATTGATGTTTCTAGGTGAATTTTAAATTGTTACCCTAGGGAGCTTTCAAATATCTGTAGGATAACTACAGAAGAAAGTTGAGTTAACTCAGAAGGGATGGTGAGGAAGGGATACTTGTGGACATCTTTTCAAGGATGAGGTGAATTGTACTCTGCAGAACTCTTTTTCCTTCTGTTGGTTATAGACAGAGCCTAGACTAGCTATCTAACGCTTCGACCTCACTGAGATAAATCCTACCTTTGCAGAGAGAGGGACCTGACTGAAACTCAGTATGCGAATCCACACTAAATAAGCTCTCAGCAAAGTGGCTTTTCTTTGCACAAAATACATTGTTATTGGTTCAGTCTGGTTTATACTGGAAATCCTGAATGGTAGGAATCAAAGAATTAAGGCCAATCCAGTACTTGTCCTGATGCATTTGTCATATACTAATGTCTTGCTGTTCACTTTCCTGTCTAAAAGGACCTCTTTTTGTACTTGCCATGGAATCTGGTCCAAAAGGATGTGCTGGAGCGCTATAGATGGCCCACACTTGCGCGCTCCTGCCAGCGGGTGTACTGATGTCCAAGAGACAGCAGTGAAAAACAGCTGGAGCAATAACCTCCTCCCCTTGACAGCCAAAACACAGAATGTATATTCCCTCCCTTTTTGATTAATTATTTGCTGTCTGCAGTGTGTCTCTTGGGACTGAGGGGTGAGATGCAGAGGACAGTTCTCCCCAGATAAATAGTATGAAATTTAGAACAAGACCAACGTAGCTACTGTTGGGTAGCTCTGCTGGCATAAGAAGCATTCTTTGCTCTGTGGGACATGTATGTTTTGATTCTCTAATGAGTTTATGCCACCTGAGGTTAAAACTCTGAATATATAAGTCTTACTGGAGAACTACGAGAAAGTATTTTGTGCAAAGAAGCTTTTAAATAAATTGCCATTTAATTCTACTCCACTGTTGTAACTCTAAAATCATGTTCTTGGATTAACTTGTAGAAACCAATAGATAAAGTAGGTCACCAATAATAAGAACTTTGAGATTTCTAGTAAAATAGTTTTTTCTAATTTATATTGTTTTTTAAATGTATGTGTATTTCATTGTTCTGACTTACATGAGTCTATTCAATTTTAATAGGATTTCAGGATTGATGAAACGTAACAAATTAATTTCATATACAGTCTTCTTGTTGAATTTCATGCTGTTTTGTCTAATATATCTTAAATAATGCTTCTAAATTCTAAAAAGACTTCATTATGCCTTGGAAGTGTTATCTAGATTAGAGATTGACAGCTATACAACCCTTGTCATTCCAAACAGGTGAAAACCATGGAAAGTGTACACTGATTTAGTATTAGCCTTCATTCAAACCTGAAATGACAGTAATCAGGGTATGTGTAAAATATGTACGAGCTAGTAGCATTGATACTTTAAAATAAATTTGAAGTTATTTTCAATATTCAACATATTTATTTCTCTCTTCTTTGCAGCCTGCTGTAGAATACAGAAGTCTTCTGGATAGACTTCAGAGACTGGAGCAGGACCACCTGAAGAGGTTCCTTCTGGTAAAGCAGGAGGAATATTTTGCAAAGGCTTATAGACAGCTGGCTGTTACCCAGAGAAAGGAGCTCCATAATATCTTTTTTACACAAATAACAAATGCTACTTTCAAGGGAGAACTGAAGTTGGAAGCAGCTAAAACATTAGTGGAAGATTACTCTAAAATACAGGTTAGAGGATGATAATTCCACTCCTAACCTAATTATAGAATACAAACTCACAGTAACTTTTAAGAAATATTTCAGGAAATATGTTTTGGGATAAATGTTATAACTTTTATAATGAATTTCCTTAGGAGGAATTGTAAAAAGTATAATGCCATCATTATGCACATCTAGACATCTACACAACGGTATATTGATGCATACGCACAGCCTTTTTCTGCAACAGTAAGTTAGATGTATTTGCCACAACATTATGTGCTTAGTGCTGACTTCTGTTTTCATGGGTAATATTTCCAAAGCACCCAAGTGCTTAAAGCTTGACTTTACTGCTCAGGGAAAATAAGACCAGTAGCTCACCTGTATCATGCAAAAGAAAGAAGAGTAGACATGTTTTCAAACCATGAAGTGGGAAATTGTGTAATATAAATCCCCAGTTTTGCAGTGAATAATTTGATATATCTGCACATCTTGCAGCTCTGCTTAGCTACTGAAAGCTCTGTTTGTGCAGCTCTGAAACGAAGCCCTCCCCAACAGGGTGGTCAGAGAGAAGATTTGTGCTTGTGCAGCAAACTTCTGGTTCAAGGTCAACCCTTGCCGGTGTTAATGAGGCCATCAGCATGGTACAGAAAGGCCAAAGTGCCATTTTTCAAAAGTAATTTCAGACCAGATAAAGGGACTTCAGCAACTAAGAGAACAGCTAGGTACCTAAATCTGTTTTATGAATGGCATTTTCTAAAAGAGATCAGATGCTGTCTAATGAACGGTAAATACCTTTGGAGGCCTTTCTGTATAGGCATTTTCAAAACCCCCTAGGCATCAAGTGTTTTTATGTACTTCAGAAGATATTTGGATTGGGGGGCTCAGTACATGTAGATTATTGAAACTGTGGCATGTCTGAAGTGCTATGGTTTTGTACTTCGAGGGTTGAGTATCTCTATCTTATGTGGTCAGGGATGCTGATGAAGAACATGTTCGGAACTTTAGTTGTGGTTTCAGGGTTTCAGTTACATTTTAAGCCTTTTGCAACAGAATAGCTTGAGTTGTTTCCTCAAGGGTTTGAGATGGTGGTTTTTGTTGGTGTTTTTTTTTTTTTTTTTTACTCCATTTGTGTTGAAAGCAAGTGTCCTAGTTCCAAGAATTCTGGGAATTGTTCTTCTGGCTGCTTCTTGAAGAAGAGTGTGACTGTTGTGCTCCTAGAGGTTGAGGGCCTGGAGGTTAAAAAGCAACCTTCAAGAGTCGTCTGGACAGGGTGCTGGGCCATCTTGTTTAGACTCTGCTCTTCCTAGAAAGGTTGGACTAGATGATCCCTGAGGTTCCTTCCAACCTGGGATTCTGTGATCTGGAAAGTAGGTGTCAAAACATGTAATGCCCACTCTTAAAACTGGATGCCCTGTGAGATCTCAGTCAGACATAGATGCAGGCCGCTGTCAGATGTAGCAAGCACTTGTGCAGAAGTCAGCTGAGCATCTAGCAGAAGACAGAGCAAGTGAAAGAGGTTTTGACAATGTTTTGGCTGCTCAGATGTGGGTCACCTAAGTATCAGATCTTGTCTTGGCTACCTGATGCTAGCAGAATGTCTGCTGTAGACAGACCATTGTGCACCTACCTCTGGTCTCTACCAGACTCATTTGTAGGTACCTAAACCCTTCCCATTTCCCACTGTTGGAAGCAGGAACTTCTATGCCAGCCTGTGTGCAGTGGGCTTGGCTTTCCCAATGCTACTGGACACATGTGGAAGACTTATCCTTGGCTTTAAAGTCAGTTTAGATGCCTTTGAAAATGTTACCCTTTATTTATTTATTCATACAATACATTGTAGAGAAAAAAGAAAGGGGGAAAAAAAGAAAGGAGGACATGATGCCACTTACTGCTGTTACTGAACACATGCTGTCTTCAGGTCCCAATTCAAGAAGACCTTTTAGCCTGTAGATATCTTTAATCAGGACCAGTTCTACTCAAGCTGGTAGGGTTGAATGTGTATTTAATTGTGGGCACCTGATTAAATGACCTGTTAATTCAGGGCTCTCAGGAGGTGCACTAACTACTCAGGGGAGTACACACAATGTTGAGGTATTCAGGCCAAAAGCTCAGCACATTATTTATTTTCTTTTGTTGAAATAACAGTAATAATTTTACATTATCATTAGAGTTAAGTTTATATAAGCTTATTGGTTTTCACTTGTAAGAGCTTTTGAACTTTGCACTATTAATGAACAAATCTGGTCTGATATGCACAGGTGTTAGCTGAAATTAACATTACATCTAATTAAATATATTTGTTCATGTTCTTTCCTGTAGGGAGACATCGAAGAGCTAATGGATTTTTTGCAAGCTAGCAAGAAATATCATCTGAATAGAAGGTTTGCTTACAGAGAGTATCTTATAAGTAAGATACAGTTAAGGGATTCTCAAGCCTCTGCTCTTATAAATGCAGCAGCAACCCAGATATCAAGTCTCATTTATAAGATGGAAAGGTAAATACCTCAATTGTTTTCTTGACAGCCATTTGACTACGTTATCTGAAAGACAGTAGAATATTCTTCAGAAGTCTTTTTGGCTATGTTACCTAGCAGGAAAGGTGCATTAAAAAGTTGTCTTTTAATTCTAAGAAAATATTTTGTAACTGATGACTTAGTTAATATGCCAGCAGACACTAAGGTGAGGTTTTGTTGTCTGTGTCCACACTGTACAGCACAGACATCAATTGCTGGGAACATGTGTAGTACCTGTTTGTCATTCTGACTTTGGTTGGAACCCAGCTCATGGAAGAGTCTCAATGTCTTTATATATTCATTATTAATGTAAATAGTCCCCAGTCATATGAAAAGTCCTATCAGAGTCCATTGGAACATGTGGCAGTTAAGACCATTTGTCTCAGTTCTTTATGTGCAAATATCGGGATTTAACAAAAAAGAACAATTTTCATTCACCTGTGATTGCATGTGTTTGCAGAGCTAGATGTACAGTCTGAAGCTGGAAAGCATGAATATTTTCTAAAGCAAGTTGACTAAGTTTATAAATAATGCAACTGAGGAAGATCTTGACTAGCAGAGAATACACCTGTTGCAGGGAATATTAAAAGTAAAGTTCAGATGAAGTAAAAATTAGACCTTGAAATGGACTGTTGTAATACACTCAGTTTCTTTGGGATATCACACCAGATCCAGGTTGATTCAAATGCTCTATGCTAGGACACTTGTAGTAAAGGTGGAGAGACAGAAATGGTAACTTACCAGAGACGTAGTTATTTAGAATTGCGTAGCAATGTGGAGCACTGAGAGAGACCTCTTGCGACCACCCAAAGAACTGTGGCATATCTTAGTTTGGCATACAGAGAGATTACTCAGGAGCATGCCAGTGCAGTAAAATACATTAGTGGGCAGGAAAAAACCTAGCACTGCTGCTGTTGATCCTGTGCATGCAGCTTTATTTGCATCTTTTAGATGTCTATATTAGTGTCAATCACTGACAACATGTGGGACGTGCATTAAGAGAGCAAGTATACATAGCAGTCTTTACACTGTGGTGGTTCTTTCATAATGTTGACTTAATTTAAAAGTAATTTAATATTAGGAAACAGGAAATCTGTTAAAAGCTACTGAAGATCGCATCTGTTGATACAATAAAGTAATTTACCTGGGTGGTGTGTTTTTATAACTTCCTTGTTTGGCTTTTTGATTGTGTTGTGTGCTGCCTCATTGGAATCATACCCTAAGTTTAGCCTCAATATTCTGATCTGAGAGAGGCTCTTCAAGTATGCTTGCACTGCTTTGCCTATTTTACTAACATCTGCAGCTGTGTGGCTCAAAAACAAAAATAAATGTCTTGGCATAGGAAATATAATCCAGATACACCTTTCACAGAGAGTCCCCTTCCATCAGTTCATGCCTCCCTTTGGAATTGGATTATGAGAAATGATCTGAGATGTTTTCACAGATGTTGTGGTTATGTGAAAAGCCTTCGTGAGAAACTCTCATCTGCATGACCACTACATCCATGGCTTAAATCATTGCCATGAACAACTGAGACTTCTCAAGCTGGAAAAACATGTTCCTCACTGTTTAATGCCTGTTATTGCACCTAACAGTCACAAAACAGATCAACTACAAATCAGAGAAAAAAATTGTAGTATTAGTAATCCAAGACCTCATGGATCTGATCCCAAAAAATGTACCAAAGAAAAAAAACCTACCCAAAAGCTTCCAAAACCAAAAAGCATCACTACCAAGATGAAAAATTAATTTTTCTAGCACTCTGCTATTAAACTTCTCAGAGTATGTAGTGGTCATAGTACTCTGCAGACAAAGGAAAGGTGTCCGTAGTTGGAGACAGCATTTGTAGAGAAGCAATCCCATCTGACTTTCTGGGACTAGAACTAGTTATTTTCCCTCAACCTTCCACACCTATTGTGGCAGGAATTCCTTTCAGGCAAATGTTGGCCAAACTGTTACGTTATTACTCGTCCTCTAGCTGTTGAGATTATAAAACTCCAGAACGTAGTATTTCAGATTATTTGCTAGTCTTTTTCTACAGGCAAATGGAATTATCCTAGTGTGAACCCTGAGGAAGTTATTTTAGTTTCTAATTATAAAGTGATTTGGGGTGTTTTTACAAATTGGAGCATTAAAATTTGAGCAGCAAGAGAAGTCTGGTCTGAATGGCTTGTACTTTAAATTTGTATCCATAATGTCCTGTTTCTTTTTACTTTAGCATTGAATCCGCTTGTCTAAATATAGGTACAGGTCTGTCTTACCCTATTGTATCCAGCTCTAATAGCATGCCTTAAACTCAGTGTTATAAATGGAATTTTAAAATGCAGAACTGTTTGTATGGAAAAGAGGAACTGAGAAAAGATGTGGATTATATATACCACAGCAAAACGGATCCAGGGATACATAAACCACCAGATAAATGATGAGGAGAGAGGTCTTTTAAAAATGGAGCTTGATAGGATGTTTAAAATTTATCAGATAGCAAGGCAATTAACATGAAAAAGATTGTGTGGCCAGAAATAAAGGTTCTAAAAGACAAAATAAAATCAAACCAATTCTAGGGAGGGTTGTGAATATTTTAAATGAAATAGAGCTGCCAGTTTTCAAGCTGGGCTTTTTAAAGATGGTATTTATGTAAAATGTCTCATTTGTCAGGACTGGCTGTGGGTACTCAGTGCCTTTGGAAATCAAGTCCATGGACTGCAGTGACAAAAGGCAGGAAAGCAAGTTTTAAAATATCTGTAATGATAGATTTCAGGGATGTCTAGCTAGGCTTTTTGTGTTTTTCCTTAAAGAATAAACGTGCAGGAGGGCGATACCTGAAGCAGTATTTATCCTGGGTTCTGGCTGTCCCCAGAGGCACGAGGTTCTCAAGGTTTTTGAACTATAGGAGCTGTAACATGTTGCATCGTTCTTTTGCCAGTATCTGCTCATTCATAAGAAGCTTTCACCCTTCTTTGGCCTCTTAAAAACTGAATCTCAGTTCTGCTGACTCACTAGGTACGAACAACTCAAGCTCCTTTATGCATTTCTCCCTAAATTTTAGTTTTTATAAGACCTCAAGCATTCCTTGTGAACTGTGTTCTTTAAAGTAGGCAATTGATTATCTTTGACATAAAACTTCAAAGCAAAACATCTCATATTGGTCTCTCACTCTTCTGAATAATCTCTGTTTATAGGGACGTTGTTATAAGCAAAGTAATTTTCTGAACAGTGTCCTGGACCTTTCAGTGGGTTGGTATTGGAAAGTGAATGCCTCCAGCAGTAATGCATTAGTATAAAGTTTTCTAATAATGCTTAAAACCTTGTCTGCTTGTAGCATTTTGCTATGTGGAGCATTTAGTGCTCTGAATTATTTACCTAAATTTTGGTCTGGGCACCAGCAAGATGCCAGTTCAGCAGGTGAAATCCTGAAGTAGCTGAAGCAGAGTAACTTGGGCACCATCTTGCAGATTCTCTCTGTATAGTCTCTGTACCGTGTTGTGATTCAGCCTCCATGTATATCCAGGCTAGTACAACTTTTCTGCTTCATATCTATCTCCCTTATGTCCTAGTGACTCTCCTGTGCCTTGTCTAGCTTTCATAAAACAATCTTCCATTGCTGGAGTCCAACATCACTTAGATAGTTCTCCACAGCATCAAATACAAACTACTACTACTTACTTTTAGTGCACTCACTTAATACTTTCTCCTAACTTTGTTGGCTTTCGGGCAGTACAGAGAAGTCAAGGTATGCCTCTGCTTGACCTATAACACTGCTGCCGTCAGCCACGTGCTTCATCTGTTTCTTCCATGGAGCTTGCTGCATTTGGGAGGATCTCCTGTAAACACCATCTGTCATTACTGCAGTATTCTCCTTCATTAACATTCTCCTTGTTCAGAGACATTGAAGATGTGCCTGCACATTTCTTCAGTGATTAGATGGGTATGCTGAGACCAAGCAGTTTATCATACAGTCTGTACTGTCTTGTTATCCTTCTCTCCTTTTATTTTGTGTTTCAGTTCAGACTCCTTTGGGAACAGAACACCTTCTAATTCTAATATTGTAATTGTTTTTATACTGTATTTATACAAAAACAGAAACGAAGGTGTCTTGCCAGGATTGAGCCTTCTAGGAATTACTGTAATACTGCTTAATGTAAGTAAGTTGCCACATAAACTCCAATGTACTTATGTGGTGGTGGGTGTTTTCCCCATTATTTTTGTTATCTGGGATTTCTAAATAAGTAGGTACCAAATAAAAAAATAGATGGGTTTTACAGTATTTCATCACCTTCAGTTTGAGCTGTGGACATGTTGGATCTCTAAGTAAACAACCTGAAACTGAAATAATGTAGGCTTCCCCCCCGCCTGCCCCATCCTAAGAATAGGTAGGTATATTTTATCTTCCAGTCATTCTATGTTGCATGGCTTTTCCTGTATCTTTCATTTGCTGGGTGGTTCCAGCACATCTCTCCTTTTCTCTATTGCAGTGAGAAAGTGTTTGGAGAACATCCAGGTTCAGGTCAGGATTTGGTGTGAGGTCCATGTTGACCTTTTCGGCCCCACATTTTGGAAGTCCACTGTGTCTGATGTTAGAAATTATAACTCAAAAATGTCCAACAGCCTGGTCTGAATTAAGGTGTCCTTTTATTCTTCTGTTGTCTGAGAAAGATTGGGGAATTTTCTGGTGTGAATACAATAGCAGGTAATTTTTAAAATTCAGTTTGCGTTCACGGAGAAGGAGGTTTTTCTAACTGTTGCAGGCATGGTTGGGATCTTGCTTACGCTTTGAAATTAAGTACTGTAGCAACTGGAGGTAGACCACGGTCTTAAACTTCCATTTGAAAGTACTTTGTGCTTAAGACTGAGAATATGTACGGTTAGATTATTGTATTTCACCAGTCTGAAATCTTTCTAATTTTTCTGATTATGTAACTGTAATAGGAAATCTGAATATAAGTCTTTTAATAGATATGATTGCTTTGTATCTCAAATAATTTTAATAGCTTTTACTTGATTAAATTACATCCTTTAAAGAGAAAATTGTTTCTAATTGAGGAGAAGGAGTTATAATAGACATCTAGAATTGCATTCCAGAGGCATTAAATGAAAAATGTAAATATTATGAATAATAGATAAGGTTTAAAATGTCTCATTTGAATATTGCTTACATTACTAACTGATATATAATTAGTGTTGCAGTTGCCTTCCCTTCCTTCCTTCTTCCCATTCCTTCTTCATACACCTTCACTCTACCTTCACAAACTGCCTCAATTCTATGCTCATCTCTAAGATTATCTTTCTGTTATCCACTTGCTTGTTTGATCCCCCAGGTATCATTCCTAAAGAAACAAACATCATTCTGTGTGTCTGCTGCTTTGTTGAGCCTTATTATGGTAGTAATTGCCTCAAATGTCCATTTGCTTTTAAGAACTTGGGATAAGAGCCTTCAAACACTCTTGTTACAGAGCAGGTCATCTACCTGAAAGTCATTTGGGAGTGCTGCTGGACCGAGCTGAGGCTGAAATCAGTTCTGTTAAACAGAAATTTGATCATGATTTAAAACAAGAAAAGCAAAAGCTTCGCCAGAAACTCATTACCAAGCACAGGCGGGAAATGCTACAAAAGGTAATTATTTCCAGTATATTTATTTTTATAGGGCTTATCATGAGTCAAAAAGGAATGAATTGAAAAATAAAGTGTAGTTCTTAGGACAGGGTTCAACACTGACAGGAGCATGGATGAAAATGTGTCCGTTGTTTTTAGCGGTGTACTGCCATGTGCTGTATTCATTTTACAGTAATTAATAACTGTTCAGAAAAACCTGCAAGAAAGTAATATAACTGGAGAAACTTGTGAAGCCCCTCTACTTAGCCTAATCTGAGCAAGGGGGTTATGACAATCCTGTAATGTGCAGACAAGCAAAAGCCAACTGAGGTTCTGGAATCGGTGAGGGAGATGGCACAGATCTGTGACAGTCGTCCTTTTCTATGGGTTTCCTGGATATGTGTGATTGAGTGACTTCTACAGCATAGTTAAAATTAGCTACAAAACTATTTAAAAGATGCTGTACCTGTGGCTTCTTGTGGTGGGACTCACTTCACTTAACGTCAGCCATCTAAAAATCAAGGCTAACTCCAAGAGCTCCAAATCATCTCATAATGGAAGATGACTTGCAGATTATCTGAGATAAATGGAAGGAAGTTGTTACCCAGAGGTCCCTATTGTTCTCTGCCTAAAGTATGTAGAAAAAAATGTCTTCTTGGATTAGGTGATATTTCTTTAGATGACCAAAATTAGGGCAGAGTAACTTAACCTTCTGTGGGATATGTGTTCTAGTGTTTTCTGCTCTTTAACAGGTACCAGTGCAAGAAGAGACAGCAGGTATAATGTTGGAGACTTCATTTGTTGTATTTATTCTCCGTATAGGGAGCTGTATGCTGTAAGATAGGGAAAAACCCCCAACCTTTTATTTTCCCCTCTTTTTTTTTTTTCTTTTTATTTTATTCCTTCTTTTTCTTCCTTGGTATTTGATCCAGATTCACTTCTGGAATGTGGAATGCTGACAGATCATTACAGTTCAGGCAGTTGGGATTATGTCAAACCACAATATCATGCACTTGTTTAGGTGTTACCCCTTCCATGTAGGAACAATCCAAATTATCACAGGCCTGTGTTAGCCCATCTATCTAACAATAGTCTAAATTATCACAGGCCTGCTAGATGCACGCAAAGCCATCATGTTGAGGGCTAGGTAAGTCTCTGGACACTGAAAAGCAGTTTGAGAATACTGATAAACATAAGTATGAAATTTTACGTTGCAACGAAATACACATTTAAAGACCTAGAATTTGAGATGTTCCTTCTCTTAACCTTGTTCCTCCTTTTGGTAAATGAATCAGCAGAAAGAGCATCGGAAGGAGCAGCTGTCACTTGGAGACCCCTTCAAAACTACTAAGGAGGTCACTTACTATCTGAGCTACTGGAAAAATCTTCTGACTGATCACACCATTGAATTTGAAGAACTTACTGAAAAGCTTGACAATGAGGCAAGTGAAGAGCTGAAAGGGCTTCTATTTAGTCTAACAGAGAAAGCCATTGAAGAGCTTAAACGTGTTCAGTATGGAGTATTTGTGCAAGAACTGGTAAAGCTCAGTGTGCCAAAGATGTTCCTGCTGGAAGCTGTGGAGGAGCATAAAAAAGAGATGGTTGTTAAACATGAACAGCTTGAAAGGGAAGAGCGTGACAGGAGCACGACCGCTGAAGAGCTGCTTCAGCTCACCAGGCAGAGGCTGAGCCAAGAACTGGAGACGAGCCTTTTAGAACAAAAAAAATTAAGGAGCTGGGAACAATCAGTATTCATGCAAGTATCTCTCTGTACTCTTTTCTTAGTTATTCTTGCAAATAGAGATGAACTAGGAGTTTTCATACCTGTCTGGGTATAATTCCTAATGATTGGTTCTCTTACATGCACTTGGGAATTGATTTTTCACAAGTGTTCAACCCCTCCGGTGCTGGCGGGTGAGCCAGTACTCATAGTGCTGCAGTGGAAATCCTGGGAAACAGCCATTTTGAAACCAAAAGGTGGAGTGTTTTTATACTTCTGTTCACTCCGTGTCAGGTTTCACTTGCGCATCTTTCATTATTATTCTCAATCTGTTCTCAGAGGTCCAGCACTTTGGAAATGTCATTTAGTATGTCAGGCCTGATTAGCCCCATGTTCAGTTTCGATATATTTCCTCTAGCTGCAAGGCAAGCCTTACTTCTTGGGTGCTCATTTTAAGTTCTGCCACAGCATTTAGCCGTATTTCATAAATACACAGCACAGTAGGATACTTCTCCAGCTCATGGGCTTCATGCTTGGCCGATCTGGCTTGCTGACAAAACGCCCCTGGCACCCAGCCCCCAGCCAGAGAGGTGTCATAGCAAGGGTGAGTTTTGCTGGCCCCGGTCACATGTCTTGGCTATCGCTGCCTGCTACAAAGGGACCCTGGGGAGGTGGGAAAGCGAGCGATAGACTTGCCACCTTTGGGAGACTGCTCAGCGAGAGGCCGCGGCTGCAGCCGAGAGTTGACATGCATAGTGCCACTCGGACTGGGCAGCAAGGTCCCGAGAGATTTGCACCATTCATTGCCATTTCTCCTTAGCTTTGAAGTACATTTATGACTAGTCATTGTATTACCTAAATATTTACACTACTACATTTCCTATACAATGTCCATTTAACAACAGACATTGTTAGAGACATGGGAACATGAAAAAATAGTTTTCTGTCAAAATTGCAGCTTTAGGAGAAGCAACTGAAACAGGCAAACCTATATTAGGCTGTCTGCCCTGGAGCAAACGTACTGGGCATGAGAAATTGAACAGCAAGAGGACAAAAAAAAGTATTAGTTAAGGTTTCTCCTTTGTAGCTCCTCTTTAAAGCAAAACAGATTTGCCAGACAGCATATCTGTAAGCTTGCCTCCTGCAAAGCGTCAAACCATATAAAAGAAATATGAAAAGAAACCTTGCCCATTGCATGTTTGCTTTGTTAAAATAAAAAGTCATTTTTTCTTGTTTTCATTCTAATTTCAAGGCCTTTGTATTTTATTCTCCTTTTTAAATTATTTCTATAAGCCGTTTCAATGAATTTTCTATCTTACCTTATTATCTCTTATTTATATTGTTGCGAGCAGACCTGCACGAGCCAGAAAGTAGATTGTATGCCCCAGCAGGTCTTTCCTATTTCTAACTTAAGATTCCATTATAATTGTGTTCCAGCCTGCAGTGTCACCTGTTGTATTTGTTAAATGCTATCTTTATTTACAGCAACAGTAAGCTGTTTGTTTTTTCTTATAAAATACTGGAAAATACATAGAAGAAATGAAGCATTTGCACAACTGTCCTGTCAAAAGCCCCTTAAATTCTGTCACTGTCTTTATGTTCAGTCCACTGTCAATTTTGATATTTTGATGACAGATGCCAGCTTTCATGTTTGTGTTCTCATCTACTATCTAGTTTTCACAAATAATTATTTTGAATGATAGCTTTTTATCTTTGTTCCTTATCAAACAGTCTATGAGTTAGTCCAAAATATTTATGAAGCTCATTAATGCTTAAAGTCTATTTTAAACATGGACATGACAAAGCTATGTTCTACTGTATGTTCCTGTATATCTCTGGCTATATATCTGTATATATGGATATGTAGTATGGATTTACTTCTAAAAGTCTAAGACAACATGAGAAATGGTTAAGTATACTGTAAATGCTTGCTTGGAGTAATATTGCCTTAAAGTAAGTTTTTGAAGAGAAAAACTTTATGCATTTAAAATGTTTTGATTTAGGATTTAGCTGTACTTTGCTGAATCAGTAAACAGAAATAAGGATTTCTAAATTCAGAAATAGTTTTAGTGAAATGATGAGGTGGTATAGGCCCGTGATATACTGAATAAAAGCATCAGTCCTAAGGGAACATACAGTATAATATATTTCTTAGGATAAAACTACTTTGTTAAAAATATACTGTTCATGCTTTAAATACAAATGTATTTTTGGGTAAATAGAGAAAATTTCCAAACAAGAAATTATGCTTTTTTTTTTAAATACTCTTAAGGAAATACTTCAGCCATAAGATAAGGTGGTAAAGGTAGCCTAAGGTTAATCACAACTGTAAGAATAATTTAGGCTTTAGCATGCTTTATTTTTAAGTCAATTTCAGCTTGACCTGAGAATAGGTTCCCCAGACTTCAGTGCTGAGAACCTGCCTTCTACAAAACAGGAACTTTGAGTGATTCAAATTGCTGCTAAAATATATTCTTTGCTGTTCAGACTGCTAAAAGCTTTTTTACAAAGAACAGCTAGAACCCTTGCAACTTGGTGATGGGAGGGATGACATATATGAGTTTATTATAAAGAGATAGGTTTTGGGGTTTGTGGTTTGTTTTTTTTAATCCCTTCTCAGTAGCTGTGACTTCTAAGTGCTGTGAAACAGCTCGGGGAGGCTTTATTGGAAGCTTTTATCTCGATTTCAGCCCTAAGTTCAGGGTTTGTATTTTCTGAAGAGGTGGAAGGATTCTGTGCAGGAGATGTGCTAAATTATTTTTTTTAAAATATTCAAAAACTTGTTTCCCCTTTAAAATGAAGTTTTCCATTCCAGGAAGTTCTATATGCAGAATTTTAAGTATCCTCAAGGATATTTTGCAAAAGCTGAGCAGCTCAGTCCTATGTGTGGAATCATTAACTTATGTATGAATAAGACAATAGAGGATGACCATTGCCATGTAAAGTATTTGTGTGCACGTCTCTTACATTTTTATGTAAAATTTCCTGTACCACTGAAGAGCAAATGGCTTTTGTTTTTTTAACAGGCAGCTTCTAAGTTCACCCCTCTCGCTATCAGAAGAGGAATTGCTAAGAATGAGGCAAGAGCTGCACTGCTGCTTCTCTCAGATGGACAGTAGCTTGTCTTGGCCCAAGATAAGAGCAAGAACCTTGCTTCAGGCTTTCGAGGCAGAGCAGAGGGACAGAGAACTGCTGAAAGTCAACCAGAATTTAGCAATGACCAATAAACAGGTGGGAATGGTGTGGGATCAGTGTGGGGATGTGCAAAGGGTTCATGGGTGTATCTGCAGGTTGTTGGCCTCAGCTGCAGATCTGGGTCCAGAGCTTCTACATAGGTGTGACAGCGGTGCACACTTCTCCTGTCTGTGTCGGTCAGTGGACCTTAAAGATAATGGTTTGGGTAGCAGTTGGATAAATATTTTCTTCACGTACGCCTGCATATTTCTGCTGCTTGCATGTCCTCCAGCTTTCCCAAGAAGAAGGCATAGGTATAAAGAAGCAGATGGCAGCCCCTACACAGTACTAAATTTGGCACTAAATCAAGGAAAGGTTTAGGGAGTTTTTTAGGGGAATTTCCTACACTGTCTTGTCCGTGTAGGAAAGGGGCAAGGAACATTAATTCCTTCAGTAAAATATAAAACCTGTGGAATCCTAAATTATTTTCAACTCTTAAATAAGAGGAAGAAAAGTGTTTCCTGTGCAAATTGTATCCAATACCATCATAAGAACTTTCCCTTGCTTGCTTTTTGTTCGGTTATGTTTTCTAATTTGGGTTAACTGTACTAGGAATTAGCCTAGTTCAAAGCCTTAATAATTTCTAAAGTACTAAAGAAGGGAAATGACTTTGCAAAGCCTTGTAGTTGAACAGATGTTATCATTTCCCAAGAGTACATTATACTTAGTTGATATTCTCATGAAGAAATATAAAGGTCAAGAATAATTTGATTACATGGAACGGTGCCCCTTAATACTATCACGGTTCATTTGTGATTCATATACTGTGTCTTGAAAACAATGTCGTTCTTAAATTAATATTCTTTGTTCATTTTTAACCATACAGAGGAGACAACATATCAGTTAAAATCTTCTCTTATTATCACTGCTAAAGCTTGTTTAAAATCAAATTTATGTGCTAGCAGTTTTCATGGAAAGAGTGAATATATAATTCTGCTTGAAAGAAATTAAAAATGAAATTTCCAACTTTGGATGTCTGAAAGAAATCTTCTGAATCAATAGGCAGCACCTTCATTTCAGATGTTCTCAGTGAAAGTCATCCTTGCCAAGTGTTTCATTAATTGGTGGATCTGCAAATAATAATCTTAATGTTAGCATCCTTATATACCTCTTAGAAATAAAGCATTTGGTGCTCATCTTCTTACAGCAACATTCTAAAATGAAAAGAACAGGATCCAGGAATAGAAATAAGGTAGATATTCTGAAGAAATCTTTACAGGACAAAATTTTCATTTATGAAGACTTGGTGAAAGATGAAAATTTGAATAAGGTAAGTGAAACTTTGTTGTACTGAGGGCAAAGACTAGATCTTTAGTAATTAACGAATGACATTTTTCTGTCAATGTGAATAAGCATGTGAATAAGAAGATTAAAAAAGGCATGAAGTATAGTAGTATAATGCATCTCTCTACTCTTGCATGCATTTGTCAAGATGTTGTATTTGAAGCTTAATGGTTTGGGCTTTGTTTTAATTTAATTTCAGTTACAGAACTGATTTCATGTCTCACCCTTTTTTCTTCTGGTTGTTCTGCGGCTTGGCATATGCAAGACTCCCCTAGATCCTGTGGTTTTCTTAGTAAGGCTTTCAAAACATAGAATCGTAGAATCATAGAATTATAGAATAGTTTGGGTTGGAAGGGACCTTTAAAGGTCATCTAGTCCAACCCGCCTTCAATGAGCAGGGACACCTTCAACTGGATCAGGCTGCTCAGAGCCCCGTCCAGCCTCAGCTTGAATGTTTCTCTGGGGAAACCTGTTCCAGTGTTTCACCACCCTCATTTCTTCCTTATATCTAGTCTAAATCTACCCTCTTTTAGTTTAAAACTATTACCCCTTGTCCTATGGCAACAGGCCCTGCTAAAAAGTTTGTCCCCATCTTTATTATAAGCCCCCTTTAAGTACAGAAAGGCTGCTATAAGGTCTCCCCAAAGCCTTGTCTTCTCCAGGCTGAACAACTCCAACTCTCTCAGCTTTTCTTCATAGGAGAGGTGCTCCATCCCTCTGATCACTTCATGGCCCTCCTCTGGACCCGCTCCAACAGGTCCATGTCTTTCCTTTGCTGAGGGCTCCAGAGCTGGACGCAGCACTGCAGTTGGGGTCTCACAAGGGCAGAGCAGAGGGGCAGAATCACCTCCCTCGACCTGCTGGCCACGCTGCTTTTGATGCAGCCCAGGATACAGTTGGCTTTCAGTTCAGCAAGATTTAGTTTTTGGACCTCTCCTAATGCTACTGAAAACCCAGAAATGGGTTCTTAGATCCAAAGACCCCTTGTATTGGGGCTGAGTCTCTTTGTACAGAGCTTACGGAAAGGTAGCCTTGATTCCGGTGGGTATCTTTTAAAAGGCTCACAGCCACAGTGTGAAGTTAATGCTTAAGGAATGAGTAGGTCCAATGTCAATATGGATTTTTGAAGGCTTTTTCCTTCTCTGCTAACAGATGTTCCATGAGGTCTTGTTTGTGTTCCCTAACCTTCTTCTCCTCTTACCCACTTGTAAAATATGAGTAATACTACCTCTGTATATCAGAGGAACATTATAGCGATAACTATGTTAGCCATAGGCAGTGCAAAGCTGTAAGAACTATGCAGAACAAGCAGGTGCTATGGATAGTTAAAAATAGTTTCACAAATGATTGCAATACCAATTTTAGTACAATTTTGGACAAAATTTGGGTTTTACACCTTTTTCCTGTGCTTTTTATACTTGTGTCCTGAGGAATGAAAAATACTGGGTCGACATGTTTATTCAGAAATAATTTCACTTTATGTGAGAGCAACATTGTTAGTATTGGTTGCAGATAATAAAAGCAAATGTTCATCTAGTCCAGCACATAGTGTTTGAAAGTGAGAGCAGGTGGTTGAGCAAGAATGCAACGAGTGGGCAAGTGTATTCTGGCACTCTTTTTAATAATTTAATTACTCTGGTCCAAGAATGCCCTAATCCTTTAATGGAGGCATTTAAACTTCTGGCTGCAATACCTGATGCCCTGACCTCCAAAATGTACATACTTTTTTTTTGTACTGTTGCTTGAAAATACAGTGGAGTATGGGCTAAGCTCTTATGTTACAGTAAGTACTGAATACTTGTTTGGTATGAATACTGCCTGACATTTTTCTTAGCATCTTGTTTTAAAATTGGGAAGTTATCTTCTCTAAGCCTCATTGTTTCAGTTTTATATGCCCCATCTGGCATACCTGTTGTTGTTCTAATTGAATGGCTGCACATTAGTTATACAAAGCCAAATGCTTTGGGCTTTTCACAATAAGGAGGCTAAACTGTTGTTAAGGAAAATTATTAGGTCTCACATTGTTCTTAGAACACAGAAGTATTGCAAGAAACCTTATGCTGATCACTGAAGTAGAGTTTCATTCTTTTGGCTGTTGCTATGTGTTGCCTTGTTCCTCATTTAGAATCTTAAACTTCTAAATTTTGCATTAATGTGAACAATTTTATCATCTAACTCAAAAACAACCATCTGAAATTGCAGACAGTTCAAGGCAGGGAACAAGGACTATGGAGCAACACAGCTCTGCTGTGTTTCTGCCTTCACTGCTGCTGTTCTCCTGCAGACTTCATACTGCGTCGTGGGTTCTGTCTCACTACAGGATGGCTGTAAAATGGTTTCCAGCTAATGCTTATGAAAGCAGCAGCAGGAGGATGTGTTTTGTAATACTGTAAAACAGCCATGACAGAGAAGAACAACTCATAGACAGGATGTAGCGAGCTGGGAGGCCACAGCAAAAAGTTTGAAGCCTAGTCTTGGGGCACCTGAGAGTATCACTGACCTTGCTGTGAAGAATCTTCAGAAGCAGACTAGATCACTTCTTGTGTGTTTCATAACTGTCTTGAGCTGTCTTTGAGCTGTGCATGAGGAATAGCTGTTCCTTTCTGAAATAGCAGTTACCTACCTCCAAAGAAACAGTGGTAAAAATATTGACATTCTTTAGTCTGTTTTCCCTGCTAGGCTTAAAAACCCAATAATAAGACTTGCGTGAGAAATGTATTTGAGGTTGCAGGTAATCAAGTACTTTTTCAGATTATTCCCTTTATGTGTTATATTTAGGACTGAGACAACACTAGTTAGCAATTAGTCTGAATTAAATGTGGAATTTAGAAGTTGGTGCCTTCAAGCAATGGATTAATCATAGTGTGTTTACAGCGCTGGCAATTTTTTGTGTAGTTTGGATGTTTCAGGTGGAATCAGCAGCAAATGTTCAGACCTACAGGAGCTGATTCATCATAACCAAAGTAGTTTGACACTCTGATAATATTGTGTCAAGTAGTGCAATGTCAAGCAGTATTTTAGTCTTCTGTTTGGTATGATAAAAAGCTTCAGGAATGGCTAAGGTATATTAGTTTAAAACTAATTTATAATTTAGTTTATAATCAATATTTGATCCAGCTTCTACTGAAGTCATCTTCTGTGTCACACTGAAGTCAGGTCTACTTGCAAGCTTTGATTTTTCACTAATGTATTTCTGTTTGCAGAGCTGTGATTTCAGAGCTGACAGGAGGCAGAAGGAAACTCAAGTGGCTAGGGTCAGATAGTACTACCAGATGAGTAACACAATATTTTGTTTAGTTAAGAGCAGTTAATTTACTATATAATGTTGAATAGATGCTGAATGATAAAGCTGAACATCATTCCCATGTATTTGGGTGTGCTTAATGTATGGTTTTGTCCTTAGTAATATACAAATAGTATCTAGTTTTGCAGTTTGAAGCATAAATCTTATGATTCATGAAATACACCAAACATACCCTATAAACCAGGTGTTATTTGAAGTAGTTGACAAAAATATGTTTGTCATCAGTGTCATCTCTCGTGCCTTTGAATTCAGCTGCAATTAAAATATACATTCTTGTGCTTTAGAAGTGAACTTGAGTTGTCAAACTCCATTTCCATCCTTATTCATTATTCACTTTAACGGGTTCAAACTTCTGCTAAAGGTGATCACTCATTTACTCATTCATCCATTCATTATTCATTCATCCATCCCCAGATTTCATACATGTATAATTAATTTAAAATCCTTGAGTTTGAAACTGAGCCTCCTGTGAAGAAAAAAACAAACTTTAAATTCAGTTGTGTCCACACACCTGTCAAAACATTTTTCTGTAATTTTTTTTGTCTGAATTCTGAAAGGTTTGTAGCACATCCTGTTCCTAAACCACAAAGGCAGCCTTCAGATATTGCTTACTAATTTTGTGTCATATAAAACAAAGCATACCTCAAGCATATATTTTCCCCTGCTTTGAGATAGTGTAAAAATGTGTGTATTCTGTCAGGCAGTATCTTAGATGTGTAAAAAAAAGCTGAAAGAAAAGCAGGACCAGCTCTTCAGTGTGTGTATGTTGTCATAACTCATTCAAGCTAGTAGTGTTGTAATAATTTCTATTAGTTAAGAAGCTGCCCTAATATGCTGAATAGGGAACATCACATAGACTATGAAGCATTAGTTGTTTTAAAAATGGACCTGTTTATGTCTAGTCAGACAGGTCTGCTTGATTTTTTTTTTCTTTTTCCCCATTTCTTGAATGGGTGCTATTGTAATAAAAATCATAATATAAACCATGTAGTCTCTTGCAACAACATCATTGGTGGTTCTCATCCATCTTCATTTTCTTGCTTTTAAGTAAACTCAAAACTCAGTGTGGACAAAGTTTTGAAAGGTGACTTGTGTCGTTAGTTGTCCAACCTGGTTCATTTCTAACATGAATTGCCCCTTTAAGTGATGTCTGCTGCAGTGATGCATCTCCCTGAACACTGTGCTAGGTAGCAGCTGTTGTTAGCGAAATATTAAGTGTCTGGCTGAACCAAACAGAAATTCCTTGCCTTCCTTTAGAAGCTGCTACTTCTGATATTTGTTAATATGTCTGTTTTACTATTAAGGACTCACTTCCATTCCACCCTCTCTTTAAGAATCACCTGAGAGTGCAACAACTTTCACAGCTGACAAGGGGGGTGAGGGCAAGTCAATGGAAACTTCACAAATGAGACCTTAAAAAATGGGACAATCGGACAACACAGCTCTGAGAACTGCTAATTGCTTTTGAGAACATTGTCTTGAGTCACAGTGATCACTAGTATAACAGTAAATTCAGTGTGCCTTTTGGAACAAAACCTTGAGTCTTATTTGAGAAATCAGTCTTGTGCACAGGCTTTTGAAGAAAGATTATTACTATTATTACTGTTTTCGATATTTGCCTCGGCACTGAGGTGTTCTGGCTTCTAGGCCTTAGTCTTATGTCACTGGCTTATAAGAATATCTTGAAATAACGCTTTGGATTTTGAAAATAATTTTGCTTTGAGAAGATAAATAAACCAAAACAAACAAAAAACCCCCCCAAAAAACTGAGTTACGGTCGGATTGGCTGTCTTGTGCTATCTATATCAAAGTCGTGACTTGTAGGATGTTCTGCAGAAGTTTTTATCTTTGATTTCCGATCACAGTACAGTGTACACCTTTGAATGCCTGTGAATTGCTGGACTGCGAGCTTAAATGCAAAAGTTACTTTTCAGTAAAATGCATTCTACAGAAAACAAAAGGCCTCAAATTCACTGTAATAGGTTTCTTGCCTCCCTGAAAAGAACATAGTAGGTATAAATAAAAACCTATTACTATTATTGATTTTTTTCCTACTGGAAGCTGAAACATAGAAACAAGCAATAGATATTTCTGGATCTATCCTGAGGTAAATGTTATCTACTTATTTTTGAACATGTACTGGAAGGCAGCTCAGCTCTTTTTCCATAAACTCCCAATTTTGGCCATCTCTTTTGCTTTTCGCTGGAGATCTGTCTCCTATGTTTAAAAATAACACCCTAGTTTTTAGCATTTTTGTTACCATATTTCCAATATGATCTGAGTTCAATTCTCCTAACTCAAATATCCCATTTTATTGTAACCCCATATGCTTACTCTTATTATTTAGTGTCACACATCTACATTACTGAAGGTCGATTTGTTAGATTAACAGTAATGCTGAGAGACAATGTCTGTCTTTTAAGATGGAGGTTTGTTAACAATATCAAGAAAATGAATCTTGCCTCTACTTTGTGTCTGTAGCATGATTTCTTACTCTTGTGTTATAATTGCCTTAATTCACGTTACCTTCAGGAAATATTTCCTACTAACCTTCCTTCTTTTGCATTCAAGGGCATTCCTGATGATGTAATGGAGACTTTGGAGGGTATCACATGAGCATGAATGGGAGCATATGTGGTTCCAAATCACATTTTAAATTTAGCTCTACCTACTGGCTCATAGAATTTGTGTAATACCCAGTCACTTTTAGCAGGTCCCTTATCATTAAAATTTCCAGAGAAGATTCATGAGCATCGTGTTACATATTTATCATCTTAGGGATCTAAAAACTTGGTGGAAGTCTCCTTAAATGCTCCTTTAAAGCTACTCATTCATAGAGTCAATAATGTCTAGTTCTGATTAGCATGAATAGAAAGCTAATAAGGTTTTAATGTCTTGAGTACATAACCATCTCTATTTGTGCAAAGATATTCTGAGGGGCAAAATCAGGTCTTCTGCCAATGGAAAGTCATACAGTGTCTGAAGCCTACAGTTGACATTTACAGTGTTGTAGTTCACACTTGTAGGGCAAATACTGTTGGGTTTTTTTATTCTTATGTTAGGGACTGGTAAAACTGTAGAGAGATTAAGACTGCATAAATGAAGGCATATGACAGGATGCCTACCATGCTAAGATAGTGACCATGTAGGTATCTCAATTAATAGGGATGCTCATCTCTGCCTGTTGTTTGAGAGAGGCCAAACTTAATGGGATAAATACTTTTCCAGAGGATGCAAATGTGAGTACCTGCTCTCAGGTACCATGGTGACTGTGATAGTAAACTTAAAACTTATTTAAGAGTTTTTGAGATGCTTCCTTTGGTTGTGGTGGTTCTGTTCTTTCACAGGCAGTAGTTACTTATGTGTTAAAACACATAATACTGGAAACTTCTGAAAATGCTTATTTCTGAAACCTTTTTTTTTTGTATGCTGTGAAACCTATCAGATTATATTTGTCAGGACTAAAAGAGAGTTTAGAGGTAGAGTGAGGAAAAGCCCTGCACTCCGATACCCAGCAGTGTACAGATGGGCTGTTTCAGTGCTTGGCTTTATTTTAAATTCAGTGTGTAGGACAGCAGTTGACACCAACACCAAGTAGTGGAGATGGAGCTCTCATGGTTGCATGTGCTTTCTGTGTCTTCTCTCTCTTACAGTCCAGCTTCTGGGCCCATGAGGATAATACAAGGAGAGAGAATAAACACAAGCTGATAATTATTTACTGTCTTTGAGGATTCAGCCACCCAAATGTTACATATGCAGCGTAGCCATCAATGTCTAACCTAGACATCCACACTTACATGTCAGTGGAACAATATTTTTTAGGATATGAAGCATACTGAGAAGTACCTTTCCTTTTCTTTGAATACAAAGGGAGCTTAGAGTGACAAGCTTGGATGGAAGCGTCTGAAGAGGGTAATTGCAGATGGCTACTATCCACATTGTCCTGCAGAAAAATGGTCACAGTAGCAATATCACTGGCTGTGAGTGTCAGTGGTGTAGCATGGAGAGCTCATCAGTCATGTAGCATTTGATAGTGAGCTTGCCTTTGATAGTGCTTGCCTTTCACCCTTGGATAATTTCTGTGGATGTCCCATCAGATGGGTGGCAGCAATGTAGCTGTTGAGTTAAATCGTTTTGATTTAATTCTGTTCGATGTCCATTCAATCCACTTTGAAATCCATTTCCAATAGACTGTTGATTTACAGTTTAACTTTGTTTTATGTAAGAGTATTTTCGGTTATTTGTTTAAAGACTAGTGGGTTGATTTTCGTTGGTCAGTATTAACTGACACTTGCTAATTTGAAACTAAATACAGTCTTTCGATTCATTTTGTATATTTGCTGAATAGAAGGATATATTTTATCTTCCCATTTAACCAATTACATAGTTAAGCATAGGTTTATTTATAATTTTAATTTTAAATTTTATTATATTAAAAATTATATAGACTTCTATTTTAGGTTAGTATTTAATATGGAAGTTACGATTCACCTAAAACAAAGCCTGATCTCTCTGAAATATCTGACCTACTGTAGTATTTTTTTGATCACTTAAAGACAATGAAATCTTGGAATTTAATGTTAAAAGCAATTTTTTAAATAATATATTACATTATAAGGTAGCAGCATTTATTTCTTTGCTGCTTGTTACAGAATACTAAAACCATGAACATGCGTGTAAGGTTTTTTGTTGACCTTGTTATCTTTTGTTTTGTTTTTTTTTTTAGGTTAAATACGAATTGCTACTTGAGAAAGAGTGTCAGCTGCATGATCTGGAAAATAAACTTGGAGAATATATTGCTTCTTTAGCCTTTCGAAAGACTGTTAAAAAATCCAAAATGTTGGAGCTGTATACTGCTATCATAAGTATACAAGCTCTGCTCTTTGAACAACTGAGCACGTCAAAAACCCTGTCAAAATTGGAATGTATTCAGATTTTAGAAGCACAAAATCCTGTAAGTAATTAAGTTCTGAAAAGGAAAAATGCCTGTTAGGAGACAGCAACTGTCACAGTAGCTTATTTGACTTCGATTTAGTTGTGCTGGTTTGCAGCTCCTGGTGGCCCAGCCTTTAATTTCTGTGATTATGTACTCTTTAATGCACTCAGTAAAGGAAATAAAGAGGTGGAAAGCATTAGAGCCAGTGAATATTGTCTATTATTGTTAGTATTAGTATTACTAATTATTTATTATAGTAGCATCCAGAGATCTACAGTCAGAAAAAGCAGTATTTTGGTGGGTAAGTTAATATTGAAGTTTCGTTGATCGCAAGGAAGACAATTAGGAAGTGATTGTGAGTCCTGACTAGGACAGCGTGTAAATTGTCATGACTGTGTTACAGAATTGTTCATGTTATAGTACTATCCATATAGTAAAATCCATAACCACACAATATGTATCAGTCCTCAAGTTTTTATAGATCATATATACAGCCTCCTACCTGTCTGCCTCCCTCCAGCTATACTCATACTGTTTAAATAGCAGAAACTTCGGAAAAGCTTCTTCCCTTCATCGTATTTATTACATACATGGTATGTGCCAGTTTTCTAATCCTTTTTTAATACTTCAGTGCTCTGTATTCATGAAGATTTTTTTTTTTGTACTTCTGCTATTTGCAACCATCCAAGTGAGGCTTGGGAGAGCACTGGAGTAGAACAAACAAAATGGGTTCTTAAGAGCAAAGCCTCTTTGCTAGAGGGCATCATTAGACAGCTATTGCTGTGAAAACTCCTGGGTAAATTTTAATACTGTCATCTCTACAGAGTTTCTCTTAGAATGGCAGTTAGGATGCTTATATGTTTCCAGTTCTGTTTAAATCTGTGTTAAATCTGTAAGAAATAGTGAAAGTTGTATGGAGATGGAATATTAAAAATAACTTCATCTGGAATTATAGCCTTTTATGCAGTAAGTGTAAGAGGGCTCTGAAAGAGATTGCTTTTAGCTTCTCTGTCCCTGGACAGATGAAGAAAAAGGATTGAAAGACGGACAGAAGAGAGATCTAGAGTAGCTAGCACTGGATTCTTTAGCCCACTATTTTAGGCATTGTTTAAAGTGCCTTTTAGGCTTGGTGTACGGGGGCTGCCTTCAGGTGATCAAACCTTCCTTTCTTGCTGTGTTTTATTTCTGCTCCTTTGTTGTACTAGCTGGCAAATTTAAACACCTGTTACTTTAAAACAAATATATCCGAATACATGGGATTCCCTAAAGCTGATGATGACATTGATAGTTTTGTCAGCGAAACAAACACATCCGGCTATATGTGAATTTACTTCATCCCTTTAGGATAGCAAAGTAATATTCAGTTTTGGTGTTAGGAGAGTGATCTAAGCTCCAGTGTCAGATCTTGCTGACCAGGGAACAGATACATAGGGATACCACGCTCCAATGAATTTCTAGTCTTAACACAGCTGATGAAATGGCAGAATAGATTAAAATTCAGCATGTTCTACAAGCTAAACGTTGGGAAGTAGGGCACTGAGATATTAAGCAACTTGTTCAAGGTCAAGCAAAATGACATTGGAAAACTGGAATATGAAGCCATCTTTCTAATGTCTAGTTTGACTCTGACCAAGGAGAGATCTTTGGCACGAGGCTCCAGTCCACTTAAGACTCTTGGTTTTTAACCCTTTGATTTTCAGAGCATTGTATTTTTATCCTAATTTTAGCACACTAAAGGTGAGTTATTGTCTTTTAACTTCAAACCTCTTTGATGTTAGCTGTTGATCCAGTATAGCTAAAACTAGTCAGTCTGAGTTTCTTATGTAGTTTCAGTGGTTTTATGCAGCTTAGATGAATTCTAATGGTGCCATTCTTTTCACAGAATCACAGAATGGTAGGGGTTGGCAGGGACCTCTGGAGGTCATCTCATCCAAACCCCTGCTTGAGCAGGCACACCCAGAGCAGGGGGCACAGGAATGCATCCAGGCGGGTTTTGAATGTCTCCAGGGAAGGGACTCCACAGCCTCCCTGGGCAGCCTGTGCTGCTGCTCTGTCACCCTCACAGGAAAGGAGTTTTTGCTCATATTGAGGTGGAACTTCCTGTGTTCCAGTTTGTGCCCATTGCCCCTTGGCCTCTCATTGGGCACCACTGAAAAGAGCCTAGTCCCATCATCCACCCTTTAGATATCTATAGGTATTGATGAAATCTGCCCTCAGTCTTCTCTTCTCCAGGCTGAACAAACCCAGGTCTCCTAGCCTTTCCTCATAAGGGAGATGCTCCAGTCCCCTGATCATCTTCATAGCTCTCCGGTGGACTTGCTCAAGCTGTTCCACGTCCTTCTTAACCTGGGGAGCCCAAAACTGGACACAGCACTCCAAATGCAGTCTGACTAGGGCGGAGTAGAGGGGGAGGACAACTTCCTTCGTCCCGCTGGCCACACTCCTTTTAATGCAGCCCAGAATATTGTTGGCCTTCTTGGCCACAAGGGCACAGTGCTGGCTCAGGGTCAGCTTGCTGCCCACCAGCACTCCCAGGTCCTTCTCAATAGAGCTGCTTTCCTTTGGATCTCAGCCATGCTGGTAGTGTACTTCCTAGATGTCATCTACAGTGGAATGTTTCAGACAGCATCAACCTTTCACACAATGAAAATCAACTCATAGTTTTCGGCATTGTTCCAATATTCATAGCGTGCAAGTCATGTTTACTGGAGCCATGCAATGAATTGGAAAGTGTAATGACTACAAGTGGCTGGATAGAATGAGAAATGAATAAACTAATGAGAAATTTTGATGCCATCTTTTCTCTTCACTCCAAATGAAATTTGTTCTTCCAAGTTATGTCTTTTTATCATTATGTGTTTTCAACCTCTAGGAGATTGAAGAACTTGACAGGAAGCTGGAGTATGAGATGTTGCATAAGGAGTCAGCTCAGCAGCAGCATCTGATGAGTAGGCATAGGTGGACTCCGGATGGACTGGGACTTTCAAGTGAAGCTGTGGAAACAAATGCAGACAGACAGGTGACGGTTCTGCTAAGACAGGCCATGAATAAATGTAGGCAATTTATAAATCTGCACCAGCAAAGGTAAGAACTTTGGTCTCAGGTTTTACTAAGTTACTGCAGTCCTTATAAACTCTGAGATATCACAGAGAAACAACAGGCTAAATGTTCTGTGTTTGAACAGTGTATTTTTGTGATATGGCCCAGAGCATAACTGAGGAGTCTTGGGAATATTGAAATAAGAAACATGAAATAATAACAACTTAGTTACATATAGATTCTGATGTGTTGCATGGCAATCACCATTTTTTGATGGGGACAGCGGAAAAATAACAGTTCTCCTTAGCAGCAAGGAGGAAAAGAATTTTAATCCTGTTCCTTCGTCTCCCAAAAAGACAGGTAGGGACTTCAATAAAACCAGATCCGCTGGGGTCAGAGGAAGTAGCTGAGACAATTTAAATTAGATTTCCATCTCTGTTGTCACACTGTAGACTGAATTACCTATCATGCAATCCTTTTTGATAGGATATATAAACCCTTCTTCAGACAGGCTCAATTTCACTTTACCCTCTCCAGTTTTTAAGTAAAGATATCAGTGACCAAAAAAAAAAAAAAAGCTTCTTGGGAGGTATATAGAAATACCTGTCTTGTGAAGCTGCTCTGCTGAGCAAAAGTCACAGAATCCCAGGTTGGAAGGGACCTCAGGGATCATCTGGTCCAACCATTCTAGGAAGAGCACAGTCAGACAAGATGGCCCAGCACCCTGTCCAAGACAACTCTTGAAGGTGTCCAATGTGGCCGAGTCAACCACTTCCCTGGGGAGATCATTCCAATGGGTGACTGTCCTCACTGTGAAAAATTTTCCTGAGAGGGTGCTTTCCATTACAAAGAGGGTTTTCTGTGAAGCAACTGATACATTAAAAATGGCTTTGATAGCCTTTGGTGGGGTTATTGCACTCTGAAGTCTGTTTCAGTTCTGAAAGGGCTGGAGCTCTGCTCGATGTAGATTAACAACTCTTCTGTTGCCAGAAGTAGAGAGTCACTAGATGAGCAGATAGGTTACTGACTTGTGGATACTACTGTGGAGATGTATCAGTTTTGTACTTTTCCCAGACAACATAAGGATGGCTTCATGATTTGGTCCAGAAACAAAACAATCACCAGTTGTGAGGAAATGAACTGTTAGCTATTACATACCAGCAACAAAAAGATCCACAACTTGCCATAATGTGTGATGATGAAGTTTAAAGAGGAGGATGGGGACACGCTGAATCATGATGTTTTGGAGCGATTCTGGATTTGAATTGTGTGCAAGAGCATAGCTTTAGATACTGCTCTGATGTTTGCTTGGTGGTTCAGGGGAGAAAGGGGGAGAAGTTGGCTTATTTTAGAAGTTATGCTGCTGACCCAACTTGGCTGACAGAAATCCTGAATGGATGACTGTCAGGTGTTGTTTCCTATAATACAGTCATTGCGTCTGGGAAGATTTCAATGTTAATTCTGTCTTTCACTTAGCTTGAGAGATGAGCAATGGAATTGCGTGGTGCTTGAAGATCTCCTGGAAAATATAGAAATGGATGCATTTTGGGGACTTTATAGTCAGGTAAGCATGAAATTGAACAACGCTTCCAAGTTTAAATTACAGCTGTATCCAGAAAGCAGCTTTTCTTGTTTTTTGGGGAACAATTACAGATGTATTTGGACCCAGTTCTGCTAACAGTTGCTACCAGTTCTGGTGTTTGCAGTCTGTATTATCATTCACATCAGTTAATTCTGACCTCCTTTCAGCCTTTTGATTTTTATTGAGTTATACTTCTTTTTGTTCACTTACAAATCCTTTCTGGGGGTTGCCCTATTGCATTTCATTCTGTGGAGAGAACTAAATTGCCTGAGTATCTGCTTTACAGACAGATTTACAGTGTGATTTTCATGTAATGAGTCAAGGGTTTTGTTTAGGCTTTAATCAGTGTTAGAAAGGATTTGCATTGATCTTGTTACGAAACTAAGTCATAGAAGGGCTGCTAGTTAAATTTTCTAGTATCATCACTCATATTGTTTTCAAAAAGAGCATCACCTCTTCAGGTGACTTACCATCTGTTGGCTGCCTGTCAGTACCACAAAAGGTATTAAAAATGAATCGCTGTTGTCTCCAAGTTTTATTTTGTAAGTGGATGTGGCTATCAGGAGCTGTTAAATTCTGTTCCAGCCTTCAGTTCATTCTCACTGTTTTCTGTCCCTATGGCCTATTGCACATAGAGCTACTAATGTTTTAATGGGACCAGGGAAATAGCATCCTGCTGACACTGATAAAAATTTCTGCTGCAGACCTTTATAGGGTGCTTATCATGAAAATGTTCACATGATTGTGAGTTTTAATCTGATTATTTCTTTATAGCTTCAAACTTTATATGACTTCATTTGTGTTCCTTTAAAGTAACTTCACAGCATCCCAGGCTGGAAGGGACCTCAGGGATCACCTAGTCCAACCTTTCTGGGAAGAGCACAGTCTAGACAAGATGGCCCAGCACCCTGTCCAGACAACTCTTGAAGGTGTCCAACATGGCTGAGTTAACCACTTCCCTGGGGAGATCATTCCAATGGTTGCCTGTCCTCAGTGTGAAAAATTTCCCTCTGGTGCCCAATCGGAATCTCCCCAAGAGCAACTTGTGCCCATTCCCCCTTGTCCTCTCCATGGGACTCCTTGTAAAAAGGGAGTCTCCATCTTCTTTGTAGCTACCCCTTAAGTACTGGTATGTGGTGATGAGATCCCCTCTGAGCCTCCTTTTCTCAAGGCTGAACAAACCCAGCTCTCCCAGCCTATCCTCATATGGCAGCTTCCCAGTCCTTTGATCATCTTGGTGGCCCTTCTCTGGACCCCTTCCAGCCTGTCCACATCCTTTTGTATAGATGGGACCAGAACTGTACACAGTACTCCAGGTGTGGCCTGACAAGCACTGAGTAAAGCGGGGTAATGACTTCTTTTTCTCTGCTGGTGATGCCCTTTTTGATGCGACCCAGCATCCTGTTGGCCGCCTTGGCCGCAGCAGCCACTGTTCGCTCATGCTGAGCTTCCTGTCCACCAGGGCCCCCAGGTCCCTTTCCACAGAGCTGCTCTCCAGCCAGGTGGATCCCAGTCTGTGCTGCACTCCCGGATTATGTTTTCCCAGGTGCAAGACCGTACACTTTTCCTTGTTGAACTTCATAAGGTTCTTGCTGGCCCACTCTTCCAGCCTATCCAGATCTCCCTGCAGAACAGCTCTCCCTTCTGGAGTGTCTACTTCCCCACTCAACTTGGTGTCATCAGCAAACTTCATCAGGTTACACTTGATCCTGTTATCCAGATCACTTATGAAGATGTTCTATAATATTGGGCCCAACTTGCATAACGGTGATGAGGCAGTGTCATGGTTCAGCCTCAGTTGGCAACTAAACACCACACAGCCGCTTGCTCACTCTCCCTAACCCTGTGGGACAAGGGAGAGAATCGGCAGAGCAAAAGAACTTGTGGGTTAAGATAAGCACAGTTTAATAATTACAATAAAAATAATAATTACAATAATTATTATTATAATAATGATGATAATATAATAAAATTGAAAAGGAAAAAAAAAACCAGAAACACAAACAATACAACCGCTCACCACCCACCGACCGACACTGCCCATCCCCGAGCCGCAATTGCTGCCTCCCTCCCCCGGCCAGCCCCTCCCAGTTCACATACTGGGCATGACGTTACATGGTATGGAATATCCCTTTGGCCAGTTTGAATCCACTCCCTTGGCTGTGCCCCCTCCCCTCCCGGCTTCTTGTGCACCCGGCAGAGCACGGGAGGCTGGAAAAGCCCTTGACTAGTACAAGCACTACCCAGCAACATCTAAAACATCGGTGTGTTATCAACATTGTTTTCATACTACATCCAAAGCACAGCACTGTGCCAGCTGCAGTGAAGAAAATTAACTCTATCCCAGCTAAAACCACGACAGACAGTCACCCACTATTTTCAGATACTCATTCAGTCTTGGAAAGGTGATACTGGCAGTGACAGCTATATCATGCTTTTCAGAGCCAATATTAAATCTGAGGCTTTATTCACCAATTTGTAGTTGTAGTTTGTCTAATAGCTCAAGATTTCAGAGATTTTGTCCTGTTCAATGTTCTTTTTTTTGTAAAACAGGTAAGGAGTTAACAGGCTTGTGTGAATATTTTGTTGCCACATAAAATGCTTCAGTTACATGTTGAGTATGATAAATATAAGTCTTGGCTAAAATAAACTCCATTCAACATTAGTGTAAAATAAACATCAGAACAGGTAGAAAAATTGAAAATGCTTTGAAAGGTCCTTTGGGCTTTGCTGATCTTTCCCTGTACTACTGTGGTTTAAATCATTGATCTTGGTGAGACATAGTCTTGTGAATTCTTTTTACACTGATTTTGGGGGTGGAGGTGTGTGTTTCGTAGTTCATTATATATTTATCTGACAAAACTTGCTGCATCCAGAACTGCTGGCCATTACAAAGGCTTTAAACAGCCCAGACCAACTCCTCCAGAGTAGCACCACTGAGACCATTTTCATAGTTTAATTTCAATGCTTTTAAAGCCACTATTGCCTTGTGTTCTTGGACTAATTGAAGAACCTTGTACAGCGTTTATTTAGCAATTTCATAGGGTGGCAAAAACAGTCACCACTAGGTGGGAACTCAAAGAGAGCATGAAGACTGCATTAATCTCATACTGTGGTTCTTAGCTTGCCAAACTCCTGGGCGTAGGAGGGTAGAAAGAAGATGCATGTAACAAGCCAGCTACTCAGCAGAAGAGTTCTTATCTTGCTAAGGATGTTGTGTTCTTTTTCTGCTGCTCTCGAGTTTGGGTTGTCTCTGATAAAGCCTCAGCATCTAGTCCCTTATGAAGGTGTGAATTCAAGATGTGTGGCATGTTAAGATGAATGCTGAAGCAGCTGTGTAGGACTTGGTGGGAGCGAAGAGAGACAAACCTGGTGGCTGAGTGTTATTGTTGCTGGCTGCGAATCATTCATTTGGAGGGGAAACCTATCCCAAGAGAGCTTGGCTCTTTTCTTAGCATTTCAGTTCAAAGGCAGTGCTCTTTTTCTTTTGGAAGTGTTAATCATATTTTTAATTGGTCTGCTCAGGACTAAGCAGGAATATGCTGGTTTTGCATGTTATTTTGGCTCGCTCGGTCCTAGAAAGTTTTATAATTAAACACTCACGCTCCTTGTTTTATATTGCCCAAGATTATACCACTTGGCTGGGAGGGGGAGCTGGATATTGCTTTTCTACAGCATAGGTAAACCATGTTGCTTAAGTTCCTAACAATTTAATTGTCTTCCTGTGATGGTTGTTAAGTTTTTTTGGCACAGATACATTGTGAAAGGACTTCTGAACAGCATGGCATGCATTCTGCAAGCTGAGAGGTTAAAATTGTTGTTTTGCAGATTATAGATGCATGCAAACAGAATGTGATACTTTTCACAGTACCCAGTCCTGTTAGCACCCTAGCAGGTGAACAGTGACCCTTAATAATTACAGATTTTTGACATCTTGAAAGCAGACATTTCAGAGCATCACTGTTGCCTCACTGGAAGTGAGAAAACTGGAAAAACTGGATGCACTGTTCAGTGTATACTTGGGGGAGCATGACTTATGTTTGTTCATAAGATTCCCTGAAGAAATAAATAATTTCTGTAAATATGCATTAGATACACCATTGGGGTTTTTGAATTTATAGTTATTCATATAAAGTGTAGCCCAGGGATATTCTGGGACATACTTTTTTGAAATTCCATAAAACCTATACATATTTACCTTGCAGATATACAAAACAAAATTTCTCAACAAGTATAATAGTATAACTCCAACTATAATTCCAAACCTGACTACTCTTAATTCAAGTGTAGAGAAGTATGTGCTTAGTAGAAGAGGAATTTATTAATTTATTAAGGCGCACAGTGTAACGTTCCTACTTTTGGATGTGCTTATCCTGTGAGCTGATATGGGAATTGATCTTTAAATCTCCCCCCCCCCCCCCCATTTTCTTACAATTTATAGAACACATCGCATTTGGCAAGTATTAGGAAACTATAGCTATTTTTCCTCTGTATATTATATTCATTCTTTTCTTTAAAGAGGATTTTTGCCTTTAGTTTACAGAACTGTGGATGCAGCCCTCTCTGGAAAACCAGATGAGTTTTACTTTTCCTACATTTTGTGTTTCAGCTTACATCCTTATTGAAGCAGATCTAGGTCAAGAAGAGATTTGCTTGAATGATAGTGAGTTCAGGATCATAAGCTTCTGGCTGAGAAGGTACTTTTAAATAAGATCATAGCTATAGCCCCAGGTACACTGGCTGCATTTTAGAGACAACAAATGATGCAGGCAGACTGTCATGTGGAAACAGCACAGTAAGCTTGAAACACAGGATGGATTGAGTTACTTGATTCTTGCATTAGTTTTTTGAATACACATTGCTCAGTCCAAATACTTAAAAGTAATTCTGTTTGTAAACTACAGTTCATTCCTGGTTTTATTTTGACCAAATTCAGAGAATACAGATGAGGTTATTGGTAGTGCAAGTAGCATTTTTATCCATTAGATGTTATGAAAAAAGTGAATTCCTAATCTTTGTGGTACCTTACTATATAATATACCTGAAGATTCAAACTCATCCCACACTGGAGGGCTTTTGGTCTGACTAGTGTGACCATTCTTGTATTCGCATGCACATTCACTTTCCCTCCTGCGTCTGCAAGCTGGCCTGGGTAGCTGTGAGCATCTGGAAGTGCTGCTCACTGCTGGTGCATGTTCACACATCAGCGCTCCCTTTGCCGTATGTATGCTAGATGCACCTGGCCCGTGGGTGCCTGTGCTGCTTTTGGTACTGTTGACAGCATTGTGGCACCTTGCAGCATTACTTAATTGTGAATTCTGCTGGGTTAGAAAACCATTAAGGGTCAGAGTGCAGAAAAGAACTATTTAAAGAGGAGACTATTACAGAGGAAGACAGTACTGACACCACGATGCATATAAATTACTGAGTTAAAGGTCCTGAGACCATTTAGTCAAAAAGGGTAGAGTAGGTCACAGAGATGTCGTTTTTATTCTCACTTAATGTTGTTTTTTTGTAAGTTTCTAGAAAAACAGTTTTTAAAGACCCGAAGTACAACACAGTCTCTATGCAGCTATAGAAATTGAACTTTGGTGTATGTATTAAGATTTAAGCTCTTATTTATGTTCCTCTCCCCAGAAGAGCCAAATCATTTCTTGCCCTAAGTAGCCTGAACAGACATCTCCCTTACCTAACTTTGGTGTCTGTTTAGGGTAAAATACTGGACATTTTAGATACTGCAACAGCTTACTAATGCCTCATCAATCTTAGGATTTTGTCTTGTTTGTTCTAGTATCTCAGTGGTTTCCATGGAAAACCTATAACAACACTGAAGAGTCCAGTGTGCTGGTTTTGGCTGGGGCAGAGTTAACTTCCTTCACAGTAGCTACGATGAGGCTATGTTTTGGATTTGTGCCAAAACAGTGTTGATAACACACGGATGTTTTAGTTACAGCTGAGCAGGTCTTAGAGCCAAGGCCTTTCTACTCCTCACCCCACCCACTGGTGAGTGGGCTGCGGGTGCACAAGGAGCTGGGAGGGGGCACAGCTGGGACAGCTGACGCCAACTGACCAAAGGGATATTCCATACCATAGGACATCATGCTCAGCGCACAGAGCTGGGGGAAGAAGGAGGAAAGGGGAGACATTCAGAGTGATGGCATCTGTTTTCCCAAGTAACAGTTACGCGTGATGGAGCCCTGCTTTCCTGGGGATGGCTGAGCACCTGCCTGCCCGTGGGAAGTGGTGAATGCATTCCTTGTTTTGCTTGTGTACACGGCTTTTGCTTTACCCATTAAACTGTCTTTATCTCAACCTACAAGTTTTCTCATTTTTACTCTTCTGATTCTCTTCCCCATCCTATTGGGGGAGTGAGCGAGTGGCTGTGTCGGGCTTAGTTGCCAGCTGGGGTTAAACCACAACACCCAGGAAACTCTGGGAGGTCGCTAGTTTTCCTGCCTTTTGGAGAGGAGTTCTCTGCTTGGAGAACAGTCTTGGGAAAAGGAGGTTGATTAATTTCTTTATTTTGTGTGGCCATCTAAATTTGGGTTAGGGCTGCTTGGTGGTGATTACTTTGTTTTATATGGATTTGGCAAAAGAATTGTCCTTTACAGAGCAACCTTTCTGGTGAAATGGCTTCTTTCAAAGAAGATTCACGTAAGGGGATCTCCTAGGTGCATTTGCTGCTCTGAAAATTCATCATGCAAAAAAGAGGCAGAGTTCAAACATTTGCTGTGATGTTTTGAATCCACTGTGGACAATGAAATTGGCCGTCTTCCTGCATGGTGGGACCTTATGGGTTTTTCATGTGACACTGGCCTTCTAGTCATCTCCTGCATCGATGCTTATAGGAGGGTCTACAGAGTGGAGGTGACTCAGCTGTTGTGGGTCATCCTGAATGTTTGGCACGTTTTAACCAACTTCAGCTACCTGAGATACATGTATGGTTTGAATAGACTACAACAGCATTTTTCTGGCATCCTTTAAGGCATTTAACTTGCTTTAATTTGCTCCACTTTTTTCTTTCCATGTAGTTCTCAATATATTGTAGACTTTCATATTTGATACGTGTGAGAAATCTGCCCTGGGGACACAGTAGTTTTGACAGCGGAGCAGAAAATAATGGGGTTTTGGTGTTTGGAGGGAGGCAGGAAATGGGGCTGGTTGATTGTCTAGGGAACAACTAAATTTGAACTTGGTCTGTTTGAACACTGTATGGGTATGCTTTAACACTGACCTTTGGGCCAAAAAAGAGAGGACATTTGGAAAAAAAACCACCAAAACAAAAACAGATGTTTGCTTCACCTCTTAACAAGTGTTACAAGCTATTTTCTGAGCTTATCACAGAATCCGGTATTAAGAGAGGCTGAACCGTGAAGTGCTCAACCATGGCAACATGTAAATGTTGTTATTAAATTTCAGAGGCTATTTTTTCCCCCTAATTTTGCAGACCAAGGAGTGCCATATCGCTTCATTGCTATCTTGAAAGGATTTCTTTATAATAGTACAATCCATAAATTGACTAAACCTTACATGCTAGAATATGGTTGCTCTGTGATTTTGCAGACCAAAGGGCATCAAGTACATACCCTAAGCATGTACACTAAGGTCAACTGGTTGTTTAACATCTACATGGCCAAATCCAGAATGAAATGGACAACCGTACTATATATGGGCCAGTGGGGGTAGAAACAGTGAACATGGGGCTATGACCACTTGACACCAAAACTGTCACCACTAACATGATTTTCAATAATATTTTTTGTTTCTATAATGTATAGTTCTTTAATGATAGTAATTAAAATTCACTAACTTTTTTTTTCAATGCTAAATTTATCTGTCATCTTCTCATTAATCTTCCAGGAGCTCCGACTGGCAGGTTATTTAGCTAAACTGACGAGGGTGCCAATGGGGACGTTGCACAGGATCCTGAACTTGTTGCTACCCTCCAGCTCACAAAGTGAGGTTCTTTCTGTCCTCGATTCCATCAGTAAATATTCAGATGGTGTTGCTGAAAGTGACAGTAATGCAGATGAGTCTGGCAGCTGTAAGAAAAGGTAAGCGTGACATTTTTTGGTAGACCATTGCAAGAGAAGATTATTGCTGTATATATATATGCTGGACAAGCAGATTGACAGCCACAGAAGAAAAATCACAGGCACATAAGTCTCCTTCTGAAATATTTTTGTGGGGTAAAAATACTTTGAAACTGCTACCTTATTTTGTGAAATATTTGAACTGTAATTGATTGATTAACAGTTAATAGATTTCTTAATTAAGTGGTTATTTTATAGATTCATAAATCTTGTTCTGATAATTTTCTTTCTGTTGACTTTAATTGGAGTTTATTACAATATTTTCCTTCCAGGTTTTTGTATTTATAATATTCATAGCACATGAGATTTCAGGTGTCTGTAGCTCCTAAAGATTTAAAGGAGGTCCTCCTTTCTAATAATGGGGGTTTCAGCCTTGCAGATGCCTGTCCCTTTGTAGTTCATTGCTGAAGTCCCAAGTAGCCGCTGTTTTTCTGTTTACTCACAGTGACAGGTAGTCTCCTAGAGCCTTCATCCCTCCAGTTCATCCCCATTAACACCAGCTGAATAGCTGTGCAGCTAACACGGAGAGGAGAGTGCTCCCGGACCTTCTTTCCCAACTCCCTGCTATGACATGGGAAGGGGATAAAAGCAGGTCTTGTGGCACTGGGCCCTCTAGTTGTCAGATGTGAGCTGTCAAGGAACAGATAAGGATCCTTGGGACCGTGCCCTGAGGTGTGATCTTAGCTGATTTAAATGATTTTTGGCAGGGCAGCAAAAATCCTTGAACACTCTTACTGACTGTATTCGTGGTATTATTGTTGTGGGTTTGGTAGCTAAAATCAGAAGGGGGAGGAAAGTGTGTGTATTTGGAGATTTGTTGCTGGGAATTTTTTTCTTTCCTGCTCCTTCAGGAAGAACCAAGAGTTGTGGGAAGCACTGGAGAACAAAATAAGGCAAGATCTGATAAATAGAAGTTTGGAAAAGATCCCTTCTCTGAACAAGAGAAAAGACAGGTAAAGAGAAAATAGGAAGAAATATATCTGATTTTATTTATACTTTATTTCGTCTCCAAAGGTTCTTCTTATATCTGCTAGAAATCAGAAAAGAAGTTCAAAAATACACACTGTCTGCACTGTTCTGCTGTTCGGTGCTTGTGTTTCCTACAACATATTTACACGTAATAAGCAATAATAGTAAATGCCTAAAAAAATTTTTCCATACATATCCACAAAATTCACAGCTTTTTTATATATATTGCCCATCTTCCCTAAGGTTATTTATTATAAAGTTACCTTCCTTATGAAATTTTGTGTTTCATAAAATTATTGGGGATTGGAATGGAAATTACAATTCTGTCTGAAATATTATTTTCTTTAGCTTTTAAAGTCAGCACTTCTATGTCAGGATATTATATAGGAAGTTATGCTTTTTTTGCCTACATTTTCATTTTTCAATTAATTTTTTTTCATTTATGTAGCTTGATAAAGAAGCAACTTGCCCTCTTGGAAAAAGCATCATTCCTTCATCTTGGATGTTCGTCTACACATCCTCCTATGGAACAGTCTGATCCACCTGTTCTTTTGAACAGTGGAACTGCCGAAGCCATAAAGCTGTCAGACACAGGGGAGAAGGTATTTTTGTTCCGTGAGCCAAGTGATCCAATACTTTCTTTGCATAATTCTCCAAGGAAAAAGAAAAAGAACTTTCTTAATTCCAGAAAGGCTGCTTGTGCAAATACGGACTCATGAAGGCAACGTCCATTCAAAGTATCAACTAGGGAAGAGCAAGTTATTTAAAATTCAGTAAAATAGTGAGAAAAAATGAAGTGTGAATTTTAACATGGGCGTTGCTTTAATCTCATTTGTGTGACTTTGTAAATAGCTGTAATTTTAGAATGACGCAGTTGGTGATGTGCATTGTGCATTTTTAAATTCTTGTCAGCATATGATGCAGTAGAGGAAATATGGGTGTTTTATGGTGCACATTCTGGCAGGCAGGGCTCAGTGTTCCTTCAGTAGGTTTTGATCATTTTTGCACTGATTTTACTGTTGCTGTATTTTCATAATTTATATAGAAAGGGTATTTATTCTATAAAGTAAGTACTGATTTATTGTTCTTGTATTTATATATTCTTGTAACAAACTGAGGTATAGCAGATGACATGAAAAGATGAAGTGGGTGACCCATAAGTCCTTTGTTCTCTGATTTTCCATTATTCTCGCTAATTTACTGTTTAATGTTGTGTTCTTAATAGGCTTTGAATATTACTTCTGCAGTCTGTGTCCTACAGTGATAGCTGGGTAGTCCAGATCTTCAGCATATACATATCTGCTTAGCCTTACATCCTGAGGCTAATTAAAAGAAACACACGTATTTGTTAACATTTCATGATATTCAAGCCTGTTTTGAGTTTTTTTTAACTGTATTTGAATGCTGTGCTCTGAGGGTACTGTGATAGTATATTTTGTATTTTTTCATGTATGGAGTTTCTGTGTCTTTGTATTAATAGGGTGCCAATTTAATTTTAAAAATTAAAATGTTACAATGTACGTGTCTGCAGTTGGCTTCTATTCCAAGTGGAAAAAGACATTTTTCCCCTCCTGCCCCTGCTTCTCTTGACGAATTTAAAGTTTCAGAAAGGGGTTTGGCCTGATGCAAGAAAAGCCAATAGGAGAACCTGAGCTGTGCTGGAGGCTGCAAGGAGTGCTGTCTTGAATGAGAGGCTTCCAAGATTTCTTGGCAAGCCCAGACTCTAGGCTTTTATAATATAAAAGAGAAATGACAGTACTGATCACGGATTAGACATTGGGGCCAATAGCTTTAATCAGTTATAATACAATGCAACATCTGAATATTGATTGCAATATCAATTTATTATCCTTAACAGATAATCTGTGTTGCTAATAATAGAAAGCTGACTTGTAATTCTCACACACCTCATCACAACTTTGAACCAGTTCAGTGGTTCTAACTATTCTAGCAGAGAAAGTCATGCCCTGCTATGAACCAGTTTCATATCATTCAAAGAAAAGTCCAGATCTTAACATCTGTTGTGCCTTATGGGAGAAGTACTGCCTAGGTAATGGCCCACTTCAATAAAGGTTTGACTTGCATTCAGCTTTGAGTTGTTCAGAGGACATGGGAGGGCCAGGTGTTGTGTGTGCAGTTCTCTGTGTGTACAGTAGGTATCAGCATCTGTATTTCATAGACTCCTAGAATAGTTTGGGTTGGAAGGGACCTGTAAAGGTCATCTAGTTCCAAACCCCTGCCATGGGCAGGAACACTTACTAGACCAGGTTGCTCAAAGCCCCATCCAACCTGGCCTTGAACACTTCCAGGGATGGGGCATCCACAACTTCTCTGGGCAACCTGTTCCAGTGCCTCACCACCCCCAGAATGAAGAATGTCTTCCTTATATCTAATCTAAATCTACCCTCTTTCAGTTTAAAGCCATGTCCCCTTGTCCTATCACTACATGCCCTTGCGAAAAGTCCCTCTCCAGCTTTCATGTACCCTTCAGGTACTGGAAGGCTGCTATTAAGGTCTTCCCAGAGCCTTGTCTTCTCCAGGCTGAACAACCCCAACTCCTTCAGCCTGTCTTCATAGGAGAGGTGCTCCAGCCCTCTGACCATCTTCATGGCCCTCCTCTGAACCTGCTCCAACAGGTCTGTGTCGTCTTTATGTTGGTGGCCCCAGAGCTGGGCGCAGTACTGCAGGTGGGGTCTCACAAGGGCAGAACAGAGGGGCAGAATCACCTCCCTCAACCTGCTGGCCACGCTGCTTTTGATGCAGCCCAGGATGCGGTTGGCCTTCTGGGCTGCAGCACACATTGACAGGTCATGCAGAGCTTCTCCTCATCCACCACCCCCAGGTCCTTCTCCTCAGGGCTGTTCTCCATCCATTCTCCTCCCAGTCTGTATTTGTGCTTGAGATTGCCCTGACCCAGGTGCAGGATCTTGCACTAGGCCTTGTTGAACTTCATGAGGTTTGCACAGGCCCACCTCTCAAGCCTGTCCAGGTCCCTCAGGATGGCACCCCTTCACTCCAGAGCATCAACTGCACCACACAGCTTGATGCTGTTGGCAAGCTTGCTGAGGGCTCATTTAATCCCACTGTCCATGTTGCTGACAAAGATGTTAAGCAGCACTGGTCCCAGTTTCACAGTTGAAGTCTTCCAAGGAATGTGTGCTGGACAAGCCATTAAAGTTAAGCCCATTTGGCTTCATAGTCATCAATGAGTAATATAAGGCCAAATTCTTCAGGATTTTGGACATTATCCGCATGGGGCAAATTGTTTTTATTTCTCCCTAAATTAACATCAGAAAGGGGCACTTTATAGTCTGGCTGAACCTCCTATTTTAAACAGATGTAGCCAAATTAGAATAATAGCATCTGCTATAATAAAATATAATAGTATCTGCTAAGGGTGCTAATGTACTTATGGTAGATTTGGGGCCCCAGAGAAATGCCTCACTTGTTTAGCAGTGCTTCCTGTTGGTTTCTACGTGGCTATATAATGCATTTTACTGACACTGAAAATCCTGGAAGTGAAGGACCCTCTAATTAATCCCACAATTAATTGTGTTCCCCTGGAAGTTCATTACTTCTCATCTTGAGCCTGACCATTGACCACGTGCTCCCATCTCCATTGCAGCTGTTGTCTCCCCTCAACCTGAAGCTATTGACCAAGGATGCAAAATGTGCAAAAACTCAGGCAAAAGTAGCTCTCTTGGGCAGCAACGCTTTAATCCACACAGTAAAAACAAAAACTGACTTACTGGTGATGGTATAATTTATTGAATAAATTATTCTCCACGCTGCACTAGTAGACTATAGCTTTATGTTACCATTTCTTGAATGTGCACTTAAGTAGTGTTGGCTTGCAGTCTGCACCCACTGCACAGTGCATCCCTTGGCTCCCAGCTCAGGATTTTCAGGAGGCTTATTAGTTGTGCACAGGCTCCTCGGCATTATCATTAGCCCAGCTTTCTGCTCGTGGTGTGATCCGTCATGAAGGACCACACAGTGTTTGCCAATGCAGGGGTATGCATTAGTAGGGGACAAAATGCTAGTGCCATATGAAGACTCAAAGAAAATTATTTTAAGATACTTTGGTCCTTTTAAGATTAAATGAGCACTTACTGGAATGGTTATAATTGTCAAGGTCCTCAGTGTCCGTAGATTTAAACAGAATCAGTATCCATATGCTTCTGGACCTGTGCAACTATTTGCAGTGGGGTAAGTAATTATTCACCAGATTTTCTGCTGCGTCGTATTATCATCCTGTTGTTCATGTTGTATGCTGTAGTTTCCTCATGAATGCATTTACTGAAGTCTAATTAATTTGAGTAATGAAGTTCCTTGCTACATCTCTTAATAGAGGTTGAAATAAAAAATCACAGTCTCGTAGGTAATAGCCTGAAGCCTGCATAGTTCCCTTTAGAAGGAATAAGATTTTAGAGGATTGTTTATTCTCCTTGCCCTATTTCTGGCTTGGCATATCAGAGATACAGATACTGGATTAGTATGAAAGACATGTTGCTTACTCAGTTGTTTAGTTTAACTCTAAGATCAAGCTTTTATTTAAAAGATTTCATTGTAAAGGTTTTTTCAATAAAAAAGATCCTACGTGGTGAAAAACATCTTAGGCAAGATGTGCACAAAATGTTGTTCTGCAGTGGTTGAGCTGAAAATATTTCCATGAAACGAGGGAGCTGAGATTTCCTACAATGTTTCTGTTTCATTTCCCTGTCCTTAGTATTATGTATTAATTTATTATAAAGTAGAATACACACGCTAAGCCTAATGAAGGATGATACCAAGAATGAATGACTGGATGTTCTGGTAGAGACTACTAACGTTGTGTCAAACAGTCAATCAGTTATAAAGAAAAGTGAAAATACATACATGGACCTGGCACTTCACTACAGGGGTTGATATTTTCATGGAATTGTTAAGTTTAATAGGTAACTTTATGTTCACTTATTGCTATAATAGTTTTGGGTTTGGATTAATTTTTAAAGTGACAATGTCTCTTTAATAAGGTCAATTCTGCAAAATACTTGTCTGCTTTATTTGAACCTGGGGAAATCATGCTGCCTTCTTTCATTATCTTGTATTTACCCAGCTGCTATTTTAACACCTTTATTTCTTCTGGGGAATGTTAAGCTTTTATGCGGTTATCTTAATACAACCTAGGGCCAATAATTACACTGCCTTTCATCAACAGCTCTCGCTTCCTGAGAGACTGACAGCAGGATTTTTGAAGCACCAAACGCCAAGTCCGCTCACTCAGCTGATCCAGCTCCCCCTCTGCCCTATGCAGAAATGTTCTGCTGCTCTGCTGATGTAACTGGTATCAGCAGAAAGCTTATTTTCCTTACTGAACTACAAAAGCTATATTGTCACAGGCTGGTGAGAGCTGTATGAGAGCAGTATTGTGCAAGTGATGAACATTATCCTCCTAGCCTAGTGCTCCAGGTGGGATCCAGCCTTTGCCACTTTCTGCTTCTCCACTCAAGTCCTCATCTGCAAAATGACTGGCAAAGGCCACCAGCTCAGGTCTTAAGTGCTCTCTTTCCATCTGTTTTCTTGTCATTTGCAGGGAGCAAGGCAGGGAAAGTCAGGCCCAACACTCGTGGAAAGCTATACGGCGTGCTCACCATTTGCCTTTTTGTTGCAGACAAGTTGTGATACAAATGGTCCATTTAATGAGAACTGATAATCCTCATCTCTGTAGTTAATCAGTCTGTGCTTGTTGGTATATAAACCCACTAGTTATTTTTCCCACCTCAGCTGTACCAAGAAGCTTGACAGCCACGTTGACTGAAGGCAATTTGTTTTTGCCAAGGTTCAGACATTTCTCTGGCGAGCAGGAGGCAGGCATTTGGTTATGTATTCAGGGAAGTTAATTATATTTTGAAAAAGTCAACTTCTTTGAAGCATCTTCTTCTATTATGCCACAGAAGCTACCTGCAGGAAAAAGGCTGTGTATGTTCAACCACTTTTGTTTGAAGGAAGATAGCTGAATAAGAAAAAACCTGGAAGTGGCAGGTATCATTCTAGACTGTGCTTTTCCTAGAAAGGTTGGACTAGATGATCCCCGAGGTCCCTTCCGACCTGGGATCCTGTGATTCTAAGCCAAAATAGCACTCGGAATCTAAGGGCAGACTTTGGTGAGTTTGAGCATTGGTGTTAGGCTTTAGTCCTTGATTTTGTGTAGTTGAGATTGACGTTTGGTTACAATATGTGAATGTTTCTGTAGTTACTCCACTGATCAAAAATATAGCTATGCAGAGTGTTTCAGAGGGAGTAAAAAATTACTTTCAGGAGTGTAAATTGAAAGGCCATTAGAAAATATTTTGAGTGGATAGAGGTGCAGTATCTGTATTAATTGGAATAAATGTATAATTGTCAAATTTTTCCAATATATTTTTGTTCTGCTTATGGCTGGACCATCACTAATAATTAAATATGGTCATGTGTCATGTCTGCCAATAGATTTTTATTCATTTGTTGTTGATCGCTGGTAATTCACCACTCTAAAATTACCATCTTGGCTGTGTCTGCAAATTGGCCTTTATGCATATTGCGTACACAGGAGTATGTTTGTCATTGCTCTTTGTATACTGTAGAAGCTGGGTAACTCAAGGCTGCATTATTGAAAGTGATCTGTTTCAAATGGACCTCTGCTTTCCCATCCTTATGACTTGGAGAATATTGAGGAGGTATCAGGAATTAGATGCTGTCTTTGAGAGTTTACTGTTTTAGGTCATCAGACTGTCTAAAATATTAGGAATGCCCCATATTCATTCTTGTAATATTTTAACCAATTATCTGTTCTGCTAATGAGCAAAAATTCTGAAAATCTTCAATATACAGTATCTTCTTTTTTACAATTCCTATATAATGATTAAATGTTTCCATGCTCTCGCTTTCTCAAATGAGAAGGAACAAAATAATTCAATGACAATTTTAATAAAAATAGTTCTTTTCACATTATTCTTTTCCACAGGTATAAGATACATTTTTCTCACAGAAAAATTTACTTACTTCCCTATGAAGAGATTTGACTCTTTGATGTCTGCTTTTCACCAGAGAACAGAAAAAAAAGCCATATTTCTATCCTGAAAGGTGGGAGATTGGGCTCAAGTCCTTGATTTGTCCCAGGTTTCCTTCCTAAACCTCCCTTTTTTCCCGGGAGAATTAATATGTTAGAGATTGTGATGGTCCCTGACTTGTTCAAACCCATGTGAATACCTACCTTTTTTTTTTTTTTAGTAGTAGTAGTATTTTTATTTTCCCTTTAGTTGTATGGTTAGACAATGGTTTGATGAACACTGAGTAGCTTTATGGTTAGCTGGTGAGCTGCCAGTAGCTGAGTCTGTCCTGGTGGGATACTGCACACTGCTTTTATGCACATGCCTTTCAAGAAAAGTACCACGCAAGCTCCACTTACCCTCCTGCCTAGCCAACGCGCAGTCCCACCTGCTGTAGAGAGTAGAGGAGTTTTGAGGTGTTCAGAAGCGTCTTTCCTATACTGATAGATTTCATCAACTTCATATAAATTATGTACAATAGCTCCTCCTTTGCCCATAGTTTTTTACAGTAGGACAACGTTGCAAACCATGTCTCTGATTCATCATCTGTGCAGTTCGCAAGACCATACTCTACACATATCCTTAATGGCATCTGTTCTCTTCAGACCACTCATTTGGCTGGTTAAAAAAATCCTTTAGATTTTGATCTTGTTCTTTAGTGTGCTTGTTGCCTTTCCCAGTTTGGTGTTGTTCACAAATTTAATAAGAATACTCTTTATTTCATCTTCCAGGTCATTAGTAAAAAGAAACAGAACCTCTTCCAAGTTTCAATAAAAGCATCCATAGTTGTTAGCAGTCATAATAAAGTTGAAGGGAAATCAGAAGTAATCCAAGACCTGAACTCACATCTTCAACTCATACCTGCAGAGAGGCAGATTCTAGACAGAGGCTGTCACACCTTTGTCCTAAAGAGTACGGGATGGTCCATTTTGTTGTGAGGATACTACAGCATAAACGAAGTCATTGTGTTCTGCAGGGAGGGATGGGAGAGGTGATGTTTGTTTTCAAGGACTGTATAAAATACCTAGTGTGATGTGTTTAAAAAAAACCCCAACAACAACTTTTTGTTGTTGTATTTGTATAACAAGCCAGCATGCTTGTTAACTTGATTGTTTTTTTGAAGGGATGTAGTACATTTTGTAGGATGTGTTCTTGGTTGCAGAGATACCAGAACCAATGAGGTCCTGGGTTCCATGGAGGACCAACTCAGAGAGTGATCGTGGTGAAGAGCTGTTTCTGCAGTTAAAACCTGTCAGCACCCATAGTATGGTGATGATCAAAAGGAGCTCCAGTCCACCCAGCTAGCAGCAGCAGCAGAGCTGAAATTGTGGCGTTCTCCTGGGTGAAGAGAGTGGCTCTGTGCAGCAGCTAGTGATGGCTGCGGTGTCCTAGAAACTCCTTGTGTTCCCCGTGGAGGAAGATAGTCCTTGCGGTGTCACATATTTTTTTTAAATGAGGTCTACTAGAGATATTAAATATATCAATACAGGCTTACTTTACAAACTCATTCTTAATTCTGCATATAATCCCAATTACATCAGTATGAAGAAGCTGCTTACAGCATTGTGTCCATATCTTGAGTCTCCTAGGCCAGATAATCGTTGTGCATCCAGTGAGGACATCAGTTGTCTGCTCCCTTTTCTTCTTCCACCTCTGCTCAACACCCTCAGGAAGCACCTGGGATGAAATTATTCCTTACAGGCCAGCTCCTACTTTACCCTCCAGAGTCTGCCTTGTTGCACAGAGATGTGACAATTTGTCACATTGCTGTGGTTTAGCCGCATCCTGCAACTCAGCCCCCCGCAGCCACTCGCTCACTCCCCCCAGTGGGATGGGGAAGAGAATCGGAATAGTAAAAGTGAGAAAACTCATGGGTTGAGATAAAGACAGCTTAACAGGTAAAGCAAAAGCCACATGTGCAAGCAAAGCAAAACAAGGCATTAATTCACTGCTTCCCATGGGCAGGCAGGTGCTCAGCCATCTCCAGGAAAGCAGGGCTCCATCATGTGTAACGGTTACTTGGGAAAACAAATGCCATCACTCTGAATGTGTCCCCCCCTTCATTAATCTTCCCTCAGCTTCATATGCTGAGCATGACGTCATATGGTATGGAATATCCCTTGGGTCAGTTGGGGTCACTGTCCCAGCTGTGCCCCCTCCCAGCTCCTTGTGCACCCGGCAGAGCATGGGGAGCCAAAAAAGTCCTCGACTAGTGTAAGTGCTACTTAGCAACAACTAAAACATCTCCACATTATCAACACTGTTTTTAGCACAGGTTCAGAACACAGCCCCATACTAGCTACTATGAAGAAAATAAACTCTATCCCAGCCAAAACCAGGACACAGATGTGCTGGGAGACAAACACCTAAGGCAGGCTCTGGCCTTTTTTGCCAGCTCCTTTCATCCACATTTGGTTTTCTTTGTGAGTGAGTTAAACCAAAAAACCTATGTGAATCCCAGTGGTGGATGAATAAAGATCTGGGAACCGAGGCCCCAGTGCACTGCATTTCACTTGTGAATAAACCAGCAAGTGAAAAATCATACCAACACTGGAATAAGGCAGTTCACAGACAACTGTTGAATATGCACATGGTGTCTCATGGGAATTGGCTCCTGAAAAGCACTGCAGTGGGAGAGAGAGGGTTCATGAGCCATCTGTCTCCTCCAAACCAGGCACAGAAATACTGCGGGTTCAGCAAATCTCCTGTAGGCTTTTGATGCAAAGCAGGAAGCTGTAACACTAATGGAGCATGTGCAGACAAAGATCATTAAAAGAATCTTGCATGTTGCTGTCAAAAGTCAAGTTAATTTCTGATACCAAGTCTAGACTGTGAAATGAATAAAATGAGATTATGAAATTACTTTATTCTGAGAATAATTGTATTGCTGCCTTTGTGTGTGCATTTGAGAGGCTTTCTTCCTAACTGAAGCATATGAAGAGAGCGCTTCTAGCATTTGGAAATAATATTTGCCAAGGACTTGTGATAGGAAAATTATGATAAAAGCTTTAAAAATTTGGGGGAGAAAAAAAAACCAGCAGAAATGACTGGGCATATTTCTAGCTTCTCAAATTAGTATGCGTATGAATAGTTCCTTAAATGCAATAATAATATTTACATGAATAAAGATGCGTGGGTTTAGTTAATGCAACCCCTGTACACTGTGATTCAGTATCATATCAGACTAGAGAGTAATTCAGTGTGGCACAAAATCCTGCTAGCACTTTCTGGCTGTCAAAGTGTGCTCTGTGGACAGGATACGTGCTGCAATTTGTTTTGCTTTAGTTTGACCATCTAAATGTCAGTGTCTAATCAAAGCTAAATGTTGTGGCTTTCCCTGTAAGTGAGCAGCAGGTACAGGCACTGCCCTAGGATGCTTCATCTAACAGCTACAATAGGCAGAATAGTTTGTGTTTCAAATAACTCTCTCTTACTGCTTTGTTACTAAATGAAAATCATAGACTCATAGAATCATTAAGGTTGGAAAAGACCTCTAGGGTCATCAAGGCCAACTGTCAACCCGACACCACCATGCCTCCTAAACCATGCCCTGAAGTGACACATCTACATGTTTTCTGAACACCTCCAGGGATGGTGACTCCACCACCTCTCTGGGCAGCCTGTTCCAATGCCTGACCACTCTTTCAGTAAAGAAGTTCTTCCTAATATCCAATCTAAACCTCCCCTGATGCAGCTTGAAGCCGTTTCCTCTCGTTCTATCTCTAGTAACTTGGGGGAAGACACCAACACCCACCTCACTACAACCTCCTTTCAGGCAGGTGTAAAGAGCAGTATGGTCTCCCCTCAGCCTCCTCTTCTCCAGGCTAAACAACCCCAGCTCCCTCAATCTCTCCTCATCAGACCTGCTCTCCAGACCCTTCACCGGCTTCGTTGCCCTTCTCTGGACACGCTCCAGCAACTCAATGTTCTTCTTGTCCTGAGGGGCCCAAAACTGAACATAATATTCAAGGTGTGTCCTCACCAGTGCCGAGTACAGGGGCATGATCATTCCCCTACTCCTGCTGGCCACACTATTCCTGATACAAGCCAGGATGCTGTTGGCCTTCTTGGCCACCTGGGCACACTGCTGGCTCATGTTCAGCCAGCTGTCAGCCAACAATCCCAAGACCTTCTCCTCCAGGCAGCTCTCCAGCCACTCCTCCCCAAGCCTGTAGCGTTGCATGGGGTTGTTATGACCCAAGTGCAGGATCCAGCACTTGGCCTTGTTAAACCTCATACAGTTGACCTTGGCTCACTGATCCAGCCTGTCAAGATCCCTCTGCAGAGCCTTCCTACCCTTGAGCAGATCAACACTCCCACCCAACCTGGTGTCATCTGCAAACTTACTGAGGGTGCACTCAATCCCCTCATCCAGATCATTGATAAAGATATTAAACAAGACTGGCCCCAACACTGAGCCCTGGGGAATCCCGCTCGTGTCCTGCCACCAACCGGATTTAGCTCCATTCACCACAACTCTCTGGGCTCGGCCATCCAGTTTTCTACCCAGCGAAGAGTGCACCCATCCCAGCCATGAGCCGCCAGCTTCTCTAGGATGATACTGTGGGAGAAAGTGTCACAGGCTTTGCTAAAGTCCAGCAGACAACATCCACAGCCTTTCCCTCATCCACTAGGTGGGTCACCTGGTCATAGAAGGAGATCAGGTTGGTCAGGCAGCACATGCCTTTCATGAACCCTTGCTGGCTGGGCCTGATCCCCTGGCTGTCCTGCACATGTCTGACGAGCTCACTCAGGTTCTATCACTCCATAATCTTCCCCGGTACCAAGGTCAAGCTCACAGGCCTGTAGTTCCCCAGATCCTCCTTCTGTCCCTTCTTGTAGAATAGCTTCTTGTAAGATGCCAGTGTGTCACATCGGCAAGCCTCCAGTCATTGGGATCTCCTCTGTTACCGGGACTGCTGATAAATGATGGAGAGTGGCTTGGCAAGCCCCTCTGCCAGCTTCCTCAGTACTCTCAGGTGGATCCCTTCTGGCCCCATAGGCTTGTGAGTGTCCAGGTGGCTCAGCAGGTTCTAAACTGCTTCCTTCCAGATTATGGGGGGTCTACTCAGCTCTCTGTCCCTGCCCTCCAGCTCAGGGGGCTGAATACCCTGGGGATAATTGGTTTGGCAGTTAATGACTGAGGCAGAGAAGGCATTAAGTACCTCAGCCTTCTCAGCTTTGGTGGCAATGCTTCCCTCCACATCCAATAGAGGATGGAGATTCTCCTTGGCTCTTTTTTTGTTGTTAATGTATTTGTAAAAACATTTTTTGTTATCCTTTATAGCAGTGGCCAGGTTGAGTTCTAGCTGAGCTTTTGCCTTTCTAATTATCTTTCTGCATGACCTAACGAGACTCCTGTAATCTTCTTGAGTTGCCTGCCCCTTTTTCCAAGTAGTGAAGAAGAGGAACTGGAAAAATTGACTCCTTGCTGCCGAATAGGAAAAAATATTCACATAAGTATCTATTTTGTCTTCTAGTGGACTTTTCTGCTGTGTCTGACTTCTGCAAAGCAAAGGTACATTTTTGTTGTGGGTCTCAGAACCTCTTTGTAGAAAAGATACTGAGTGCCAGACATCATGGTTAGGAGGGAGAAGAACTATATTTTATTAGACTAATGAATATGCTTGGGCAGAGCATTGGAGCTTTTTTACATTTAAGCCTTTCTTCAAACAAAAGCAGAAGAACTTTTCAGCTCCTGGCTGCAGTTCCTGTACGAACTATTTCAAACAAATATGTGATTAAAGCTCATCAATATTTTTGATGAAGGAATGGCTTTTGTTCCAAAACCTAACTTGTTTAACACATATTAAACAAAATTGGAAATAAAAACATGTAGTCTGGTTTCTTTCCGCTTTCCTTTTCCCTCTTCTGCTTAATTCTTTTAAATGGCTGAAAATCTTTTTATTTCTCTTTCCCTTGAATTTATGAAAACAAGCCTTTTTTTACATAGAGGGAAAACCTATTACAAAATACTTGGATAAAAGAGCTGGTAATTTTAAACCAGTCCTTTAGGGCTAAGTCCACAATCTTGGGACCTTTTATTAGTGTTAATAATAGGCTATGTATTTAAGTATCCAATTTCTAAAATATGATCTTCAACAAGTTCTTCTCCAATATGGTCTCACTCTAAAGGCACCTACATTTCAGAAGCCTTGAACCTTTATTTCCCACAGTCACATAAATTTTTATTAGCAGTTATGTGCCAATGGTCCCAAAATAGTCCAGTCTCAATGGTGCTGCATAGCTTGGTGTCTTATTTATCCTTAAACATGTTTATAATCTAGAAATTAGATGGGGTGGCTCAGTTGAGGCTCTGCAGCTGTGTGCTGCTCCCAGGCCAGCATATTTTATGTGGTCAGTTGTGGGGCTGGGCTGACGTGGGGGTAGCTGACTGACACATATCACACTTCCTGGAGGAATCAAGACATATAGGTGCTTTTTAATTTTTCTTCAGGGACTAAAAATGCCACTGCAAGTTAGTGGGTGAAGAAACGCGAGGCAACGAAGTCATCTGGGCTCAGCATTTGACGTGCTCAGGACTGTTGGTGCAGTCAGTGCGAAGGCAAGATGAGTAACCCCTTTGCTATTTACCTGTTGATATTAAGCAGTATTGTAGATTACCACTTTATAACTGTCAATACAAGATTTTTGAATGAATGAAAGATTTCTGGTGAACAGTTACATGCTGGCACTGTCACACTGAGAAATATGCCTTTATTGAAAGCTATTCATTTATTGCATTGAACAATTGCTGCCAGTTTGTGTGCCCACAGCTCTTGCTCCTTCCCCAGCTTCTGTGAGCTAGGACTGGGGCTGAGCCCTGGAGAGAGTTACGTACAGACCCTTTACAGGAGACCAAAGAATATTAGGAGACCAATATGCTTAGGACTTTGCCGTGCTCAGCTGTAACTCGCTGTGCTGTGGGAGAAAGTCTTCATTTTATTGCTGTAGATTGTGTTAATCAAAATGAACCCCAACAAATCTTTAGACTCCTTTCATGACAGTTAATATCTACAGAGCTTAAAAGGCTATCTTGGAGATATATTTGCCTGGGAGTGCACGGCTGTATTGCTGACATGAGAAATCTGTTCATTCTTGTTGAAGATGATGCCATTGTGCCCAGGAACTGCCGCTGCAGAGGGCTGAAATGCAAGTAGTTACTCATGTGCCGTGCAATTGCGTTACAGAAATTAAAAGTGTTGATCATATCTTTCTATCAGTCCCAAGAGGAAATTTTATAGTTTGGTTTGGTTTTTTTTAGTTCTTCCTGAGGCTTGAATTAAATAACCAGCAAGCTAAATATGCTTATGCACTTTATGAAACCGTGGTGTTATATTACACATCTGTGAAAATTTCACTTGGAGCCAGATCTTGAGAACAGATCCATTGATGTTAACAGATGTGCCCTAATTGATACCCCTTGAAGCTCTGTTGATGATTCATATGTGTCTGCTCTGTTTGTTTGTTTTTTTTTTTAAATTTCTCTTTTTGCTTTGACATAAACATATAAACACAAGAAATAAATACATCTGTGCATAATTTCTGTATAGTAACTGGAAACAGATGCTTAGACCTGAAATCCTTTTCTTCTTTATTCATCCTTGTATACCTTCCCATTGACTAGGACATTTTCATTTCATTTGATTCCCACTGCAGTTAAACTGAACAATTCTAACTGCTCCTTTGCATTCGGACTGTCTGGTAATACCGAGCAGCCTTGCAGGGTATAGAGAATTGCAGGTGGAATGATAATTACTGATCTGATACTACACACTGTGGGCATCTACATCAAAGCATAATTTTCATCTCTTCCGTTTACTCACTTTGAGTGATTTTTATTCTTTTAAAAAGGAATTATTTGTGTTTCAGTAATATGGACTTCACATTACTTCCATTCCTCCAGTATTGGTTTTGAATAAACATGGTAAAGAAGTATTGCTGCTACCATTTACCAGATTGGAAAATGAAGCACAGAATAAACAGATTCAAGGAAAGAGAGAGGTCTTTCCATCAGGTGCTGTTATGTAGCATTTATCCCATGCACCTCAGTTATGCGTAGATGATGCCATCCCTTCCCAGTGAGGGCTGAAGACAGCTGATGCTATTTTACAAGTGCCCTGAACGCAAAGGCCTGTGAAAGCAGTTGAGGGAAAAAGAAGCCAATAAGGAAAGTACTTCTTGAACATGCAACGATTTGAATGAAGGACTGAAACTCTTTCACTTCAGAGAACACAGACTGGTCATTAAAAAGAACATCTTTATTACTAACATTATTTCAGTTACCCCTGGAGAATACCATACATTTCAAAAGTGCTTTAGTTTCTATGCCAATGTGAAGGTAATCACTTAAAAAAACACATGATTGCGAAGAAGTTAGTGTGGAATTAAGGGCTATCAAGCCAATTCTACCACTACTATTACAGTGCAATATGTGTGGAGAAAGAGAGAGGGATGGGATCTGAGTTTCTTTCTTTTCACTGAATAGAAACCTGTTCATGCTGTCACAAGGTTAAATGAATATAATGTCAGATCTAAAATTCACAAGTACAGATAGACTCATCAGGGATGGTTGCAATCAGCATGCAGAGAGTATAAAAGCTTTAAAAATATGTGTCTAGATAAAACCCTCCTGAAGCTCTGTTTCGGGTGTGTCCTGGTTTCAGCTGGGATAGAGTTAATTTTCTTCCTAGTACCTGGCATAGTGCTGTGTTTTGGATTTAGGATGAGAATAATGTTGATAACACACTGATGCTTTAGTTGTTGCTGAGCAGGGCTTACACAGAGCGAAGACCTTTCCCTGCTCCTCACCCCACCCCACCAGCGAGTGGGCTGGGGCTGCACAAGGAGCTGGGAGGGGGCACAGCTTGGACAGCTGACCCCAACTGACCAACAGGATATTCCATATCATATGACATTATGCTGATACAGTTAGTTGGCAAATATAAGAACCCTCTAAAACTCAATTTGGAGTTTTAGAAAGCAGGCATTCTTTATTGCAGTGCTGGGTGCACAGGGGATCGCTTCACCTAGTGTGTGTGCTGAGTTGCTCTACTACAGGGGTTATATGCAATCAAAATATACATATTCATTACATTTCTAGGAAATAATTACCAAATTCATACTATTCTTGGAACTCATTAGTATATGCAAATGTCCTTAACGCATGCACATTCATGTTCATTGGTGGTCTTCCAGGGTCCTCTGGTGGTTGTCTATAGTCTTCCTCACCGTGTCCGCTGGTTGAACTCAGTCTCTGGGCATGCTCAGTTCATTTTTGGCTTGGTTACACAATTCTTACTGATACTACATTAGCTTATTCTAGTACATTTCCCTTATTTATTCTACACAAGGATACAGTGTCTCCACATATAGCAAGTTCTAAGACTATCTTATTTGTAAAGTATTCCAAGTATTTCAAACTTAGCTATGTTGCTCCAATTAGAGGAGGCTGTATGTTCTTCTGAAGCCAGTATCAGGTAGCAATGCTCAGTATATAAACTAGGGGAAAAGCTGGCCAGGGGTCCATTGCTCAGGAGCCGGCTGGGCATTGGTCAGTGGGTGGTGAGCATTTGCATTGTGCATCACTTGTTTTGTATATTCTTTAGTCATTATTATTATTTTCCATTTCTTTTCTGTCTGATTAAATTGGCTTCATATCAACTCACAAGCTTTACCTTTTTTTTTTTTCCTGCTCTCCCCCATCCCACTCCGGGAGCAGTGAGCAAACAGCTGTGTGGTGTTCAGCTGCCTGCTGGGTTAAACCACAACAAGGTGGCAGTTTTCAAATACCAATGAATTTCCTGGTCTAGGAGAGTAAGCATTGAGTCAGGAGTAAGCACTGGGTTCAGAGTTACTGCTTATGTTGTCTTGGATTAGTCACTTCATGTTTTGTCTGAAGTGCTGATGTTATTAATAGCAGGAAATAATGATATTTAAATGACTATAATCATGACTGTTGATTGTAGTTGATTGGAAAATAGCTATTCTGGTTGCTTTTTCTTGAATAAAATTTTGATTTGTTTCCACAAAGATCACAAAAGTAACATTTTGCTCAAACTTCAAGTGTTTTGCTTAAAAATAGGTCTCCTTGCTCCCCTGGGATTGCTGTTCAGGGCTGTATTCCTTGTCCTGTGCTATGGGCAGGACTCAATAACTGGGCAATAGAGGAAGGAACATACTTCAGTTATTTCCATTGCATTTCACACCATGACTGCTGGGCCCTGCATATTACCAAAAAGAGTACAAGGGATTACTGGGAACAGAAGGCTTATAGAGACTTAAAACCCAAGCTGGCCAAAGTATGAGTCCTTATTATATAAATGTTTTTGCAAGTGGTATAAAACTCTGAATTTGTCAAAACAAAACAAAAGGCCTACTGTTACTACCAAGATCAAATGTTACCTGGAAGACAACATGAAAAAGAAATCAAGCTTTGACTTAAGCTTAACTGGCAGACAAATTGAGAAAACAGGTTGTTACCTGTCTCAGTTCCTTTCCTTGGTACGTAACTTTTCAGGTGATGTGAACAAGGCAGGTAGACTGGCAGGAGTGAGCCCATCTCTGGAGGCTGTTTGGGGATCCCCACTGTGCTACATCCCCACATCATTGCTCTGCTCCTTAGTGAAGATTGAAATAGGGAGAGGGCATGTGAGGCTGTGCCTGCCATGACCTGCGTCCTGGGTCGCTCAGGACTCTGCTCGCCTGTATCACCCTTCTTTCACAACCTGTCCCTTCCCTGCACTGTTCTCTGGGTGCAGCATCTATCTGCTTTTGATTTCTTCTAGGGAAAGAGGGAAAGGAAAAAAAAAAAAGAGAGAGAGAAAGAGATGGAACAAGAAATAAAAAGGGAAAAAAAAGAAAGAGAAAGGGAAGGAAGTAGGAAGGGAAAGAGGAAGAAAGGAATGAAAGAAGGAAGAAAGGAAGGAAGGAGAAGGAATAATAGGAGACAAAAAAAAAGAAGAAGAAAAAAATAAAAGGAGAAAAAAAGTAAAACAGGAAAAGCCCGGGTATCTTTAGCAACAGCACAACCAGAGAGGCAGCAAATGCAGTTCTTTATGCAGTGTTCCCCTATTCTGAGATTTACCAGATCTGGGTAAGAACTGAGCATCTCTGCTCTTCTTTTGTCTGCTCCCATTTTGCCTTTCAGGAAGCAAAAACAGCCTCAAAGAGTAGCAACAAGTCTAGTTCCTCTCTTTTCCCTGAAGAGACAGCTAAATGCTTTAATGCCATTAAAAAGACTCACAAATAAATTTATTTTTCATTTAACAATTCATCTCTACAGGTGAAAGGAAAGAGGTACACAGCATTGTTAAATTGAATTTCACTTTGTATTTTACTTTTGACTTTTGAAGTGCTTTAACAGTTTTCCTTTCCTTCTTTATATATTTAAGATAGGGTTAAAAAGATTTCATGGAGGTTGTTGCTATGGTGCTCATATCAAGGAGTCTGTGTTAATTCCTCTGTACCTTGGTTAGTGCTTGTACATGTTTACAGCTTTTTCTGTCTGGACCTATTTGCCCTATCAAAATCAATGCAGTGTACCCCAGCTGGTAAAGAACATGTGCTTGCTTTTGCCTTAAGAAAATGCAGAATAAATGCAATGTGAAAGGCCTTTTTTAAACACCTCTCAATTGTTTTCATGGACTCAGAATGTGCATGTGCAGAGAGAGGAATGAGAGATGCTATACTTGGCAACATTTGCAAATTGGGGGACAAATTGTTTAGTTTATTTGAATAGTTTTATGAAACATTACAACTGATTGGGCAGTCCTTGCCAGCTGACATCAGGAAGAGATATTCCTGAATGACATAATCATTGGAGCCTTTTAGGGGGGAAAAATAAAGAGGAAAGCTCAACATAGTATGAATCTGATCTGTGCCATAGTTCCCTGCTCAAATATTAGTGGTCATCTTTTTTTAATACTGATTTAATTTTTTGTGATGCAGACATCGCACAGGCATTTAGCTCTAAAAGATCAGTCTCCAGTCCTTCTTCTGGACACAAAGCAGAGGAGGTCTAAGGAATTCATGGCCCTTCACACACCTGGCAGCTGAGCCCTGGCCAGAGGATAGAGGCTGAGCTCCAAGTCCAGCCTTTGCGCTAAGGAGCTGGCCATGCTGCTGAGCTCTGTCGGTGACACGGGTGCCCTTTCCCTCTGGAGATGCTGCCCTGTACAAACCCTCTCCTGCCCTTGCACACTCCAGTGCCTGCACACACACCGTGGTACTCAGGTCCCACTGAAGACCTATCATAAGACTGGTAGCTTTTCTGAACACACCATCAGATCAGGGCTCAAATTAGCATTATTGTACTCTCGTGGTTTTAAAAGAGAGAAGCCCACTATGAAATATTTTGTAATTAAACTGAAGTCTGTATCGCTTATCTATAGCAAATACTTTCTATTAAAATGTTCATCTTGGAGTTGAAACATGTTTCAATCCAAAGCTGCTACTTGTTCTGATCGAAAGGTGTTATTTTTTCTGTAGGATGTGCTGAACTAATCCTGTGTGTTCACTAATACTTGAGTGAACACACACACACAATGAACTGCAAGAGCTTGTGTTTCTGATGGCTGCACATCTTTTTCCTTGGAATTCTATACTGTTCCTCCATTTTTGAGCTGATGGCAGTATCTGTCATTTGTTTACTAAGTACCATCAGTGGGTTTAGGTCATACATTTGTTATCCTCCCTCCTGAGGTAAATCTGATACCCTGGAGAAATACACGTCAACAGGTATTGTGTAAGGTGTGCAGTTGTTCTGATTTAACATGGCAGTATTCTTCTCTGTGACATGGAAATTTTCATCACTGAATAATCATACTTGTTCCAAAGTAAAGGCTGTTTCCTATTCATTTAAAGAAAAAAAAAAAAAAAAAAAAAAAAAAAGAAAAAGGTTGTGTCCTTATTTCTAAGGAGAGGATGACTTCAGAAATGTGGGCTGCCTGTATTAGGGGAAAAAGTGTAGAACACCAGTCAATGGGAAAGAAGGTCTCTGCTGAGGCTCCTGGCCTTGGTGATGTAGCCTAAACATATCACCTTGAATGCTTTCCTTGGAGCCAGGTGAGGTTTAAGTCTTGGCAACAAGAAAATGTGTGTGTCCTGGAAAGTTTATTCTGAAATGCTTTAAGAAAGGCTTTAACTGGTCTGTCCAAAAGTCTTTTGGAGTCCGTGCTGTGTCCCCAGTTGTACTATAAGTTAGTGCCAAGGGAAAAACGAGAACTGGGCAAGCAGGTATCATCCTTGCCCAGTTTGCAACTATTTTAGCTCTCTGGCATTTGGATGTTTTCTATGTTTTCAGTGGGTTTCTCTTTCATCTATTTCTCCACCCTCGTACCCATGCAGCTTTAGCACTCACAGCATCCTTTGGCATCGAGTTCCACGGTCTATTTGCTAAGTAGCCCATCATTTTGTTTGTTTTGTGCAAACAGGAGTTGACATAGGCCAAGTCTCTTCAAAGCAAGCCTTTTCTGCAGTCTGTCTGTCGTCATCTCCAGCTCTGGCAAGACCTGCTCTCTTGGAGCCACATTGCTCCTCAGCTCATGTGGGTGCCAAAGGAAGAGGTCTGAATATGGATCTTAGCACCGCATGGCATTACTCTGAGTTTACACATTTACTTTTAGCTGTCTTATTTCTGTCTATGCTTACTATGCTTACTGTAGTTTGGCTGTCTATGCTAATTGAAAAGAGAAGTAAAAATTTCCCTTCTTTATAATAAATAATATGAAAATGTCATTCAAAAAATACCTCCTAGCAGTTTGGTGACTGACAGGACAAGTCTTATATTGCCGTAGTTTGTTTTTGTACAGTGCTTATCACCACAGTGTCTAAACCTCTCACAATACATCATCACAATTGCTTTCTAGGGAAGGATTATCTTTCCTTTATGAAGGGAGAGCTGAGACGTTCAAGGTCTGGTCTAGCACCTGGGAAAGCTGATGACAAACCTGTTTGCTAAAGGTCAAACCAGGAGTCTGTGGCAGAGCTGGGAACAGAGTAACAGCTCAATACTTTAACCTCTGTACCATTTTCTCCTTCTTTTTCATTATCTTTCCAGTTTTTTGAGTGTCTTCACTTGTCAGAATTAATGTATTTTCTGCTTAATATTTGCAATCAGTTAGAAAGTGCAGTTTCCAAAATGATAGGCCAGTGGGTGAATGAACGTTGATAAAATTTCATTTTCTCTTGGGATCTAAAGCATTGACAACATCAGACTGTTATTGTCTTTTCTTGAAGTAGATCACATAGGGTAAGGTACTGTATTTTGCTGCTACTTATACGTCCTAAATTTGTTAAAGGTTTTCTCCAGTGATAAATAATCCTCTAATAATTTGGGGTTTTGTGGCAACAGACCTTGTAAAATTGAGTTTTCTTTGTGACCAAGAAATGTCATATAGTTGTTGTCCTCTCATTTTAACTCTGATCTTGCAAACAATAGAGAAAGGTAGGTTCTCAAAGCTCTTCTTTTGGTTTATTTTCTCTGCAGGGCAATCAAATTATTTTTTCTAGCGTACTGAATGAGATGTCATTTTAAAAATGTGTCGTGGTTTAATCCCAGTCAGCAAGTACACACTACGCAGCCACTCGCCACCCTCCCCCCACCCCACCAGTGTAGGAGAGAGAATTGGGAAGAAAAAAGTAAAACCTATGGATTGAGACAAGGACGGTTTAATAGGACAGTAGAGGAAGAGAAAATAGTAATAATAATGACAAAAGAATATACAAAGCAAGTGATGCACAATGCAATTTCTCACCACCCACTGGCAATGCCCAGCTTGTCCCTGAGCAGCGATCACTGCCCCCCGGGCAACTCACCCCAGTTCACATACTGGGCATGACATTACATGGTATGGAATATCCCTTTGGCCAGTTTGAATCTGCTCTCTTAGCTGTGCCCCCTCCCCTCCTGGCTTCTTGTGCACCCAGCAGAGCACGGGAGGGTGGAAAAGCCCTTGACTAGTACAAGTGCTACCCAACATCAACCAAAACATCGGTGTGTTATCTCAACATTGTTTTCATACTTAGTCCAAAATGCAGCACTATAGCAGCTTTAGGAAGAAAATTAACTATCCCAGCTGAAACCAGGGTGAAGTGTCATTATCTTCCCCCAAAATAGGCTACAACATTACTGTGAATTTAATTTTTCTTTTTTTTTCTTTTCCTGATTCAATTGAGTAACTCCATTACTATATTTATATTCAGTGAAAAAGTTTAGTAGCACAGACGTTTTTCTGAGTTCCTTTTAAAGATTGGATACAGTTCCAGAGGAGGGCACATGGTGTGAGATATGAGCACGGATGATGGATTCCTGGAGGAACACTGGTAAAACAGTCATGAGAAATACGCAGGGATTGCTAGCAACAATAGCAGTCACAGAAAGAGAGATCATAACTCTCACTAAGCAGATCTTGCTGTTAAATATTGTTGTGGATTTAGATGATACTACCCATGTATTTGCAAACAAGAGGAATAGTAGGACAGAACTAATTTAACCAAAACTATATTTTTGGCTAACTGCTAGTTAATTGTACTAAAATCTAGCAGGGTGAATCCTGAACAAAAATGATCCTACTGAAAAAAAATCAGTGTTCACCAAGAATTACTGCCTTCTGAAATGTGATAGACCACAACCATTGCCTGAAATTTAATAGTGAAACAAAGACCTTGATTCAGGATTTCCTAATGACATTGGGAGAGTTTTCATTCAATTTAGAGAATTTTGGGTCTGGTCATCAGTTATCTTTTTGAAACATTTTGTCAGCCAGTCTGAAGTGCCTGGCACAGTTAGGTCTCCTAACTGCTACCACTGTTCCTGGAGAGATGGTAGCTCCTGTATTTGTATAACTCAGCCATAGCAAGGGCAACAATTGAAACACAATGGTTTTCCATCTTTTTTGGTCTCATAGTAAGTTAGCACTGATTTCTTTGAATCATGCAGGCTACTACAGATATTTACTATTAAACTGCAAAACTGTTCACTAAGCAATCAACTGCATAAAATCCTCAAACAGAGTGAATAAATTGTTCAGATGAAACTATTACAAAATCTAGTACAACAGGAAGTTCATTTCAGAGTTTCAATTCATTTAATTAAATGGTTTATTTCAAAACACTGATCCAAGAACTGAATCCCCAGGTCCATACTTTTTATTTCTGTCATTCTTTACTTCTTCTAGGTCCCCAAATTCCAAACTTTTCTTAGCGGTAAGTCTCATTTAGTTTTGACACAGGTTACTAAGTGTAAGTCTTGCCTACATTATTTTTCTGTTTATTCCATATAGGCTTAAGACATTTGCTGATTTTCTCTACAACTAAAAGCTAACTTTTTCTTCTCTTGTCCTAAGGTCCCCATAAAAGAGGTCATGGCTGAAATGGAGGGGTTTTAACAGCAAGCTATTCTTAGAGGATCATATGTGAACAGTGACAAACTTGCAGATGAACCTGCACCCAAATGCAAATGTTGGTGCCCTAAATATTCCCCCTTTAGCACTTAATATATTGGTAACAGGAGTTCTAATCTGTCAGATCAGCTTGGGCTGAGGCCACGTTCATCTAACTAAGGCCAACAGTACCACAGATTTGGGTGGTGTCTCCAGCAGATACTTTCCAGAATACAAACCACAATACAAATATCAGCTTTTTGGTGTATAAATAGCCATTAAGGCTTTGGGGGGTAAGAACACTAACATTCCTTTTATTACATTCTAGTATTCTTTTGCAGATTAAAAGAAAAAAGAAAAAAGAAAAAAGAAAAATTGTATGCTTAAAAGACTTGAAGAACTCTAAATAACGCACACTCTAAATAAATTTAGTTGATGACTCGTTCTAATACCAGACCTTCCCCCATGTTTATTGTAGGCTCTTGTGTAACACAGCTCCCAAAATTGTAATTTAATAAGACTAGCCTGAGGGCGAATTTGTGATAGCATGAGGCCAAGTTATTACAGTAATCAGCTAGCTCAGAAGGAGCTTGAAGGAGTGAAATGCAGAAAATGAGACTACTTTTTCAAAAGTGTAGGTGCTTATGGAACCTGTGGACCATTGCTAACACTGCTAAGCAATAAACCGAAGAATTGAATCTCAGTATGCTAAATACCTAAAATAATTTTGGAGTTGGAGTTTTGTAACTATTGAGATTACTTAGTGGAACTAGTTAGAAAATTTTCTAACCATAGTTTACGTTCTATAGGATGTTCTTCTATTTCAATTACTTTGTGTCTTGAATTTTGAAATACCCCGCCAAAACTATTGAGTGTTGCCTCAGTTTGTTTTTTCTTCTTCCCGAAACACAAAACCCGAAGTTTTTCTTTGTCAAAAAGAATTAAGAATTATGAAAAATCTTTTTAAAGAAAAGAATAATATAACATATTTCCTGAGAAAGTTTGATTTCTAAACCTGCCAGTATTCTTCTAGAAGCTCCCTGAGCAATAATACACTTAGAATTTCCACTGCAAAGAAGATATTTAATTCAGAAGCATAGTATCTGCCATCAACCGCTGCAGATTTCTCCATCTGGTTTTCAGCCCCACCTTTTTATCTCTGTTTATAGTGAAAAAAGATTGTGAATTTTATTTCTAAGAAATAAAAGATTAATACAGAATTAATTCCAGCAAAACCTGTTTAAATATGAATATTATTAGAATATGCCATATTTATTTAAATTTCAAGAGCAATTGTGATCACTAGACACCTACTATTCCAATAATTCTTTGTAGGAATGGCAAGAAATATTAAAAAATATAACAATATCCTCTAGGGAATCCATCCCCAAAACAAACTAGCCCAGTGATGGTACTGATGCTTGGTTCTGCTTGGGTTTCATGCTCAACGTAAACTGAGTCATCAGGATTTTCCCCATCTACCACGTAACTGTTCTGGAACATGATGAAAATGTGAATATTTCCTAGATACAAGATTACTATAGGAGGAATGTTATTGCTGATAAGATTTAAAAGTCTCTGTTTCTCTCATTGGAAGTGGGTAAATTCAAATTATGTGCAGTTGAAGTTCACAAGTGGTGTTTAAACTGGGTTTTTGTGGTGTGATCAAATGGAGGCTCTCCTATATATGCTGTTTGTTCTTGGCAACCAGTAGCTAGACCTGAAGCATCAAAGGGCTTTGTACTCCTACAGCTGAGTTCTGCAAGGTCTCTGGCTTCTCCTTGTATGTCACATCTCTGGATTAGTATTCCCTCCTTGCCCATTTCCAATTTCTAGTTAAGGACTGTAGATCATACCCTCCCAGGGGATATTGTAAATCCCCCTAGGCTTTTAAACTTCAGGGAGAAGGTTACCAGGACAGAATACAGTTTCTGTAGTAGGGAGAGTGAAATTCTCATCCTGTGGGAATCAGCCATAAAACTTTCTTTTGCTGTAAATACTGAAAGTTCTTCAATGACAGCTGAACTTTAATTCTCTCTGAAAGATGACATTAGCAGTAGAATATGTCAGGTTCCTGTTGACTCTAATAAGCTATGAGAAGGAGTCAACAGCACCAGAGCTAGCAGGAATCATGGAGCAAAGCTGTCCTCTTCAGCTAATGTAACTCAAGAGAGAAAATTGTCCATGACGCCTAGCTTATGTCAGAGTCAAAATCCCCATATCAGCGTTTCTGAGTTTCTGAGTCACACTGTCGTGTGACTACAACAGTTGGCTACAACTAGCATGCATGAGAAGAAAAACAGAAAACACTGTGAAAAAACATAAAGATATATTACAAAAATGATAATGTGCAAAAGGTAAGATTTAAAAGGGTGTATAAAAACAGTAAATGCAATGACTTGACAAAAAACAGTACAAGAAAGAAAATGTTTGTCAGAATTTTTCTTCAGCTTCCATTAAATGCGTTGCCTTGCACCTTAGATGAAGGACAAAACCTAGAAATACTATCTAATCTAGGCAAGTCTGAGACTTAAGAATACATGGAAGGACATGAGAGTTGTGTCTGTGTGCACAAAAATTCTTAAATATCTGAGAGTTCAATATTCCATTGGTTTCCTTTGTTGAGCTTAGCAGAAATGTGTGATTCAGACAAAGCACTCTATTGTATACTAAATGCTGATCCCAGCAAAATACAAAAATACAGAACTGCTCCCTAGCCGCTAACCTTTTTCCAAAGAGCTTAAAGGTTTCTTTGCAGCTGAATTTCGAAGTGACACTTAATGTAATCGAACACAGGGCAATAATGAGTGCATGGTAACTCAGGAAGTTAGAACAATGCATTATCAGGCACACAGTTAAGAAAGTGTTATTAATATTGGCTTACAGTGGCAGCGAGTGTCAGAATAAATCATTAGCAGTCAGATCCAAGATGCCTGGATTTGCAGAGGCATTCCCCCCAGTTCCCTGTGCAGCATGGGGGAGCAGGGGCTGGGGAAGGAGGATCCTCCAGCCCAGCCAGCATGCATGCTGGTGGGGACCAGCATCAGCCCACATGGAGAGGAGGAGGGACTCAGACCCTGCACTGTAATTTCTTTATGAAGGGTCAGCTCACTTTTTTATTCCATACCATAGCCTGAAGAGAAGACAAATCTTACCTTTCGCTAAATAGCATTCACTAAGTTCAACACCTCCCTTAGGCTGAGGCACAAACATTTTCATGCCTCAGAACGAGTTCTAACTACCAGACTGCTGGAAGAGGTAAAATGTGGGCACCCAGCACGTAATTTCAGAGAGTGCTGTTGTGTGTAAAAGGAATTGATTTCTGCAGCTGTAGGTAAAGACTTTTGGTTTTATTCCTGCCTCAGTTCTTCCCTATTGTTTACGTCTAAGCGTTTACGTGCAAAATCTGCTGCATGCTGCTAGACATGTGTTTGTGTTCTTGCTGGTGGGGCTTCTGTTAAGAGCTACCTATTTGTGTTCAGAAACAACGGTCTTCAATGTTTGCTCCTGAAGCACAAGTCAGATTCCTAAACAAGACATTAACATTTTCCGGTCATGCACTTGAACCTTCATTGTCCACTGGGGCACTGCCAATGCCTGGGAATCTTTCCTCCTTGTGGATTGCTTTCCATGTGAATGTCTCAGCTTTGATAAAAATGTATAATTAAGCAAGATGAAAAGGTGCAGTAGCTCTTCAGAAAATGAATTAAAATTAGAGGGAGGCAGGTGCTGAATAGTTTCGTAAAATACAAGACTGTAGGAAGTTAATCTTTACATGGATATACTTAAAAGACTACCAATATTTATCCATTAAACCTCATCAAATCACCATGAAGGAAGATTAGAAAATTGGGATTTCTTTCACTTCCCTTCCTGCAGAATCCAGACGTTGATTAAAAGAGCATGAGACACACAAATCCCACACTCCTCCTGTTTTACTTAGGGTGTGACAGCATCAGCCAGCACAGTGCTGATTTCCCGTTAGACCAAAGCTGGGTGCCTGGTCCCTTCTCTGAACTGCCTGAGCACTCGCTTCTCCCTGAGCAGGAGGCCCAGCAACAGCCCGACCATATGGTTAAGTGGCTGCACATTACTCACAGGAAAATAGTTCCAAATCACTATCTATCAAGTGTTCTTTTTCACAAGGCACAGGACTGTTGTACCTTATTGCACAGTGTGTTTGTGGGATTTTGCAAGTGTAGTTTTGTTGTTACATCTTCTGCCTTGGGAGGGGCCCGGGGCTCAGCTCTTGCCTGTGGTTTCTCTTTCCCACCAGTATATTTTAATGAGCTGGAATGTTTTTCTGTTGCAGAGTACAAAGTCCCATGGCACTTGCAGTCTGGGAATTGCTGGCTTTTGTAAATAGTTTCTGTTGGGCTTTTTGAGACCAGATGCTGACTATTGAAATAATGCATGATCTTAAACAAATAAAAGAAAAACTGAGAACACACAGTCTCCACAGAAAATGGAATCAAAGATGAGCAAACTCCATTTCTTTTCTGTTTTTTGATTCAAAACTAATGTGCACCCATGAGATTTCTGAAGCAATCCATTCACAGTGCGTAATCTGTGCAATGACTACCTTCAACGGGCTTCTTGCAGGATCTGATTGCCTCAGGATCCCAGGGACATGCATTTCTCATTCAGGGCCTGTAGCACCGGACTGCAAGTAGGCAAGGTCAGGTGTTTCTACCACGCAGGTGAGACCTTTCTTTTTAAAACCTTTCTCCCGAGGTGAAGGTGGTTTTTCCCCTTCAGAAACTCAGTGATTGGGAAGCTCACATGAAGTGGGGAGAAATGCTTGTTTGGTGCTCTCCTCTGCCCAAGGACAGTTTAATCCAGGATTAAAGGAAAGGCCATTAACCATAGACAAAGGAAAGTTTTCTCTGTGGGTGCATTTGATAGGACTCTCACTGGAGCCCCACTGCTGATGGGCAAATGAGAAAAGAGGATGCTGACAGTGGAAAGGGACTTTACCACATCCTGCTTCCATCTAAATCCTACTGAGGATCTGAAAATCTTTGCTGCTATAAATCTGGGATGCTGCTTTTCTCATTACTTGGATAATAGAAACACTGACCATAATTGCTGGCCATTAAACAATCCCCTGTAGAACAGACAAAACCTTTCTGAAAAATACTGCTGTTTTTTTTAAAAAAGAAAATCACAAGTTTTCCACTGAGTCTGCTAAATTGCCTTTGGACTTTCATTCTGGGATTTTTTTTTTTGTGGGTTCTTGTGCCAATCCTCCTTTTACTGGCACTTTCTAAATTTTCCATAACCATCTCAATAATATTTTTGTATGTAAATCACTAGCTCTGTCAAGAAGCCAGAAAACCAGGTTTCCCTTCTTGTTTTGAGCAGGTAGAAATATTTCAAAAGAATATGTTCTGTCAGATAATGAAGATTTGTAGAAATCCTCAGGTTCCAAGGGAATATCTGTTTCCATGAAATGCCAAAGGGAGCCTTTCCTGCCAGCCAGTTCCCCACTTCCCTGAGTCCTGGCACCTGTAGGAGTCAGCTTTCCTGCCCTCCAGTTTTAAAGGTACCAAAAGCCCCTGACGTGACAGTGCTTCAATTCTTTTGACGTGAACAAATGCACCTTTTGGTCCTGAAATGATATCTTTGTAAAAAAGTTTTCCTGGGAGCTGGTGAGCTCTGATCCTCATTGGCACTCACATGTTTCCTCAGCAAATCTGGAAGCACTGGCTCTGTTGCACAGGCCTCTGTTCCCTGTAACTCTGTTTCCCCTTATTTCCTTTTATTTCTCCATGGGAACTAGAGAGGGATGATGTGTGCTTTGCTGGAGGATTCACAGTGTTTTCTAACACCAGAGGGACAGTGAGAAATCTGGTCTCTGAAAAAGAATACGACCCTCTGGGCACCAACTCTTCCATCCACTCAAGAATATGTTTCATTCTGCCCTGTCAGAACCACTTTCATCCCATGTCTCTCCCTGCTCTTGTTCCTTCTGCTTTACCTCTCTTTTCCACTTACTCATTCCTGGGCGCTTTCATCTGCGCTGCCTCTCCCTGTCTGAGCTCTGCCAGCAGTCCCAGGCTCCCGGTCACGACCATCTCTTGGTTGTGTCCCAACACTAATATCCAGCCTAGTCTCTTCATGTAATCTCAGCCTGTAGCCTCTTGTGTGGTTTTCTCTTCCTATTTTTCCAGACTCAGCTTTTCTGCCGAGGTATATTCAGTTCTTTTCTGCTTCACCACCACCACCATTGCTCCTTCTCCTCCATGGGTACCAGTCCAACTTTCTTTGCTCTCAAACACAACATGTCAGCATTGAGTGAACCACATACCAAAGAAGGTTTTGATATAATACACCGTTTTGATTTTAGGTTTCTTAGCATTTTACTGAATTTCGTGCAACACACTAGTGGGTCGTCTTATCACAGAAAGGATCAAGCACTCTGTGACCTGTGTCCCTTCTGCCCAGACTACTGGCCATAACTTGGTTTTATTTGGGTGCAAAATCTATCAAAGGAACAGGATAAACTGGCATTCCGAGAACTGCTTGTGGCTGAGGATTTAGAGCACTTGGCTTTGATTTTACCCAATTTTTAGACGACATGAACATGGGATTACAATCAGGTGCCATGTGTGTTTGGATTGTGCCTTTGTAGAGAAGCCCAGACTTTGGGCTGTGATGATTTCTTTGCAACAGCTTGCAGCTGTGGAGAGAGCAAGTGAGAAAGGTGTTAGCAATGAAGGCAGCTTCTTTAAAGGTGAGTAAAGCAAAATATAGTTCTCTGTCTTCATCCTCAGAAAGGGAGGAATGGAGAAAGGTAAAATTCTCTTAAAAGTAAATCAACCTGAGCCATATACCCGACTTGGATGAAATATTAATCAGTGAGTAGTTAAAATTAGAGAAAGAATTAACCTATGGAAAGTAAGATGTGGTAGGCGAGGGACCAAAACCTACTTCCAGTATAAATGATGTTTGTCTATGCATCTGTTTGTGTTTAGTAGTAAGCAAAACACTTGTCTTTTCCATTATTGGCCATATTTCCTTTCGATGGATTGTAAGGAGGTACTTCATTCTGCACTTTTCTAGCAGACACTGATGGCAATTTAACAAGGTTAATATTAGTCATGATAATTACTATCAACATGTCAGAAGAAAGCATTTTGATAGATTTCCATTCAGCTTTTACCTTTTACCTTGAAAGTAAAAGAAAATACTTCAGCTGACACTTGCTTTTATGTTGCTGTTTTGATCTTCCAATGGAAATTAATCTGTAATGGCACTAGTAGCTTCCCTTGCGTCCTTTACACTGAAGAGACCTTTTTGGGTAACATGATTTCTTGATAAGAACAAGGGACACTATGTCCTTACTTTGGGCCCACTGTACACTCCTCTCTTTCCTCTACATTTTGTGGTTGATGGATTACCTTACAGGCTGGCTGAATGGTGTTCACTTGCCAATTAGTTTTTGCAGTAAATGGAATGAATCTTCTTAGCCTTACGTGCCCTGTCTTCCCCTGCGATGCACATTTCTGTCCTTCTGGCAAAATAAAATTCTGCATGACTGTTAATGAAGAGCTCTTGCCAATTGTATTTTGTATTAAAAAAAAAAAATTCCTTCTCAACCCACACACTATGCCAAATTCTTCCTGCAACAAAAAGGATCATTCAACGTAATTGTGTTTTGAACAATGTAAATTCAAAAGCAAGCCTTATTTCTAGTATGTGTTAAACCCAGGAGATAGATATTTTAAAATGTGCTTTCATAAAATGGTTGGACTTTCCTAAAAATATGTTTGTCATCTAAGAAACAGTATAGCGAAAGACAAAACACAAAACATACAGAAATTAAGATTCATTGGAGCAAATAATTTCCGTCAACCAATGTGGAAAAAAATGCCTGAAATACATCAAAGCTAACACTGAAATGTAATTCATTCGTATTTTAAAAAGATGGAACTGAGAAGCATTCCAGCCTCTCAGGGTCCTGAATTACAGTTTGAACACTTTCATATGAATACTGATTAGAGAGCAATAACTTTTGTAGCTGATCTTAAGAGCAAGTAACATAGATGTGGAACTTGAACAGCAGGTATTTATAGTGGTTTTGAATTTTATGTTGAGTGTACTGTGTGCATTGTGCTCTTCTTATCAGTCCCCTAGGTAATGGTATCCTGTTTTCTTTCATAGCCTTTTTCCTCCCTAGTTGAAGATTTGTGAGATGGTCATGTTAATCTTGAATTCTTCAGAGACTGGGGGAAAAAAGAGAGACGATTTTCTTTCTATTGTCTGGCCAGTCTCCTGGAAGGACATCTTTTAAGCTTCTTGGGCTGCGGAAAGTTTCAAACTCAAGTTTTTCAGTTTCTGGACGAATTTTCTCAGTCTTAAGCTGTCACAGGTATTGCTAGTCTAGGAGTATGCTATCCCTAGGCCAGCTGTAGATCTGAGCCAGATGGAGGCCCCATTGCCTCAAGAGAGGTAGGATTTTAAAACTTACCCCAGTGCTTAGGACATTTGACTGGTGAGCTCTGTATGTCTGACACAGTTGCGCAGGTCCCTGAGGTGCTTGTGAGGTCTCCCTGTGAAGTACCCTGAGGCCTCCCTTGTGAGGAAAAAGAAAAGAGTAGGCTCTAAGCACAAAGTTCTGGTTTTCCCTGAGCTCTGTAGTTCAGGCATCTAAACTTACAGCACTTGCATATTTTAGCCATTCAAATCCCTTATTAGAGCTACCTCATAATTCTGGATCCAGGAGATCCAGAAGATACAGCTAAGCCTGGGTCTAGGAAGGACTGCCAAAGTAGCCATTTCATATCTTCATGGCAGAAATGATTAAAGAAGATCTTTCTTTGAAGTACAAGGAAGTATTGTCATTAAATCTAATAAAAAGTATATTTTACTTGAAGATAAGACTTGGTGGGAAGCAGAGGTGCTCACTTCAGAGTTCAGCTGAAATTCTTGAGAGAGGAAGAAGGGCTTTGACACATGGGTATTGAAAGTAGGCAAAAATGGAGAGGTGCAGAAGGGAAGTACAGAAAGCTTCAGAAAATTCTGATGGAAACAGACAGAAAATTATCTGTCTATAATAGCTCATGATAGCATGAGAGAAAGCCCATCATGTGCAAGCTTGTTGTAAAAAGCTTTTCCTATTAATACAGTACATCCAGGTAACAATAAGCTATGGTTGGAACAACACAAATGCACTTAGATGTTTGTTTTTTGCCTAGTCTTGCCTTGTTATGTCAAGGAATGCATCCTTATTCAGGAAGACATTGGATTTAACAACAAAATATTATGAGATTCCCAATATTGGGCCAGAGTTGTTTTCTGTCTCCTAGAAGCACTCCCTTCTCTCCAGCCTACTCTAAATCCATTTCTATCTTTTCTGTCAGGAAATCTGCAGACCTCAAATCCCTGGAGGGAAAACAAGAAAGATTTTGTTTTCAAACACATTTGCAGATGTGGCTGCATTATATCTCATATTTAAGCATATTATTTAGCTTGGAGGATTGAGCCTTCTGCCACCCGTTGACAGAAAAAAATAATTTTTTTTATGCTACAAATGTTTTCCTGTGTATCTTTTCTTATCCGTGTTTTGACTTGTCACTTGTAAAGTGATATACATTTCAAAGCTGTTGGTGAGCATGAGGCAGAAGTACCTCTCACAGCCAACCCTTTTATTTATAGATTAATATGTATATGCCACATAATGAGCATATCACAGTGTAAATGATCACAGGGGTGGGTGCATTATTTCTATGGAAAGAGTTTTGGAATAAATATCTTCAAGAAAAACAAATATTTTCAGCAGATAATACATTTTATATCTCATAACATTCTTTTTTGAACTGACTTGAAAAGTTTTTACTTGAAGTGTGCTAAATGAAAAAGGTTTAATTTGCTATTCTCAGCTAGTACAAATAAAGTAAATACTCCTTTTTCTTTAAGGAGAAAAAACCAGCCCATTAATCTGTTCATACATGTGTATGCTCTTCAAGAAAAACGGGGATATGTCGCTGGTATAGATACTGGATCAGTAAACCAATAATCTTGGTCCTACCAGTAAGAGACAGAGACACCAGTACCACAGGGTGGAAGATGAAAATCAATATTGACACTTTCAGGGTTGAAAGGAGGAAACTGAGGGAGTTAGATGCATTGCTGTAGTACAAATATGCTAAAACCATGCAATAAAATGACCCAGTGCTTTGTTGTGTACATAGCTGCTCAATGTATACTGATACTAAAAAAAAAAATAAATCCTTAACTCCCTAAAAAACCCTTTTCCCAAGACCCTGCAGTAGCATGAACATGATAGTATGGAATATTAGCAAGTTCATGCATCTTAAAAATGATAATGCAGCCTAATATGAATAACTTACAGTCCTGGTGGGGGAATTGTAAACCATCAGCGCAGCTCACAGAAAATTTTTTCCAGAGAGGGACAGCACGATGTTGTAGAGACATAGCTTCATTTGTGGGGAAAGATTGAAAACCCTGGGACAGGAGGTTATTTGTGTTGTGTGTTGCCAGGGGAATGTTTGTGTGTTTAAATAGGAGACGAATACAAGTGAGGATAATATGAAGCAATGAAGGATCCAGAAAAAGCTAGTTGTGTGGTCCTATTCATCCTCAAAACAGAAAGAAAAAAAAGTGGAATAAAAGTAAAGACTGATAGTATGAAATGGTATTTTTTTTAAATATAGTTCACATAGTTTGACCTGTAGGATTCAATGTCACTACTACCAGCTTTAGCAGATAATTTATCTCGAAGAAAATAATGAGAAGCAAGCAATGGAAGTTACTGCTATAATATGAGAGCACACTATCAGTTACATACGTTTAGCAGCTTTTCTCTTCCCAGACTGAGTGATCATGCTTCTCATTTGCAAAAAGGTTACATTGCTTATTCCAATAGCTGTGCTTACAAGATGGCAAAAACATATTTCAGAAATCTCTATAAAATACATGTTTGATTTGCTGGTGTCTTGCTCTATTCAGTGTTCTTCCTTTTTTATTAGCTGTTCAGTATTAATGTGTGCCTCTCTGAAAAATGTAAAATTAAGCCCAGTACTGTAATGAAAGGAATGCTGGCTACAAGAAAACCCTGTGCAGCCCTCTGACTGGTGGACCTGGTGTGGTTTCAATGGGCTCTAAGCATTTCCGAGACCTTTAATTCCTGGAGTTTGAGACTCAACAGTAACAGTGCAAGTGGAAAACTGGGTCTTTTGTCTGACAGGTCCATTGGTGACAGAAGGAAGTGGGGATGTATGTCTGTGGGTGGTGTTTGGCAGGACACCAGGAAGGCAGTGATTGATCTGTGTCAGTCAAAATGGTGTTCAGCAGGCATCAGTTTCTGTGCTGCAGTGTTCACACATGGGTGTTTGCACTCCACAGCCCAGAGGAACGAATGCCCCTGCCAGGCCACGGGAAAGGCAGGGTTTATAGAGAACCATGCTGGTTCTCATGAGGGGTTGCAGAAGCAACAAGCCAGCTCTGATGACAGCTCTCATCCTCTTTGCATACTTCTTCATTTCAACTCTTCACAGCTCTCTTTGGTTTGATTCTGCAGTTGCAGATATTTTCTGCTAGTGAAACTAGCCTCTTGTGCTCTAGCTGGCCTAAGCTGGACAGAGGACAAGGCACTGGTCACAGCCACTGGTGTCACTACAGTCAGCTCCACCTCTGTTCCTCTCCCTCAGTCCTTTCCCTACTCTCCAAGATTATATAGCCTGAGCTTTCAAACATAAAAGGGAAAACTTTGGTCTTAAAGGAGATGTTGCATAAAATTTAATGCAGAAAAAAAATCCATAAATCTGCATTATACAATTGCTCATTACATTTAATAAGTTGATTTCACCGTTACCTGCTTCCCTGAATGCTTTCTCCAGTTTATCTCTGGCTTCAAGTTATGTCTTATAAAGCTAGTTCAAGCTGTAAATTCCTTGCAGCAGTGTCTGACTTATCTTAATGTGTGGATATATTTTTTATCATGATAGGGCTCAAGACTTAAAGCATTCTCTCATTACTAATTAACCACACCAAAATTGCCTCAATATCTTAGCACGTTGACTAGAGAATATTATCCTTGCTATAGAATTGTATAGAAAAGTTATAACTACTAATTAAATTGTATAGTACTCCTCCAAGAGGGATTTTTCAAGAACAAAATAATCACTGTGGGAAAATTCCAGGGATGTAATATAGCACACATCAAAACAGTGAAAAGGTAAGATGTAAAAAATTCTCTAGGCACTGGTTCCAACCTGGTTTTGCCCATGAAAATATGACTAAATCTGTTCCGGTAATTCCATTCAAAGGGCAATGATTTTACATAATTCTATATTCATGGGCGAACATTTTAGAAGGACTTGGATTTTAGGATTGTTCTCAGTTGTATTTCTCTTAATGGGTAGTGAAAATTAAAAAGGTTTTGATATGCTTACTTTATTATTTATAATTGACTTAAAACCCGAAACATCAAACAACAAAGCTTTCTGCTCGATCTTATGATTTTGAGTCTTTAGGAGGACTCAAGAGAACTGTTTGGCTATTTTGTAAAAAGTACTCTAATTGATTAGATATGTTCCTCCTTCCCAATTAAAAATTACAAAAAAAGGGAGTTGGTGAGTCTGAGCCATGTTCACTGGTGTATAGAGCATAGCTAATATCAGTCATTATCAAGGTCCTGATTGTACTGTGTGTTTTCTCACAAACACAATTATAGCAAGCTAATTTGCATCACTAAACAAATGCTAAAAATATCAAAACATTTTTCCCTGCTGGCCACAGAGTAGTTGATCCAATCTTTAAAATTCAGATAAACAGAAGTAACTACTCTTATGGAAGCTAACATGATTAAGCACAATATGCATAGGAAATTAGTTATTTAGCTGCTAGTATGCTCTGCAGAAGAAGAACTGCAAAGCTCTTGTTTAAAAATCACACCAATCTATCACAGAGGTTTTTGTGTGGCACCAGAAGGATACATAAAAGCTTTACATTATTCCTCATTCAAAATTTACCGCGGGGCCTGTTGGCAGCATGTGCTAAGGGACTGAACTGCAACTGCTGCGTAGGAAAAAATAATTTCTGTTTTTCCTAGCAGGGCTGATGACTGTGGCTCCAGCAGCTGCTCTAAGTTGTTGTTCCTTTTGCTGTAGAACAAGGCAGAGTCTGAGCAGTCCAGCACTACAAACAGGTGGGGTCTTGCCTTTGCTCTCTTCTTATTCAGAGCTTGCATAAGTGAACTTATTTAGCCGCAGATGAAATCTGGGCCAGATTTAGAAATAATAGGGATTATTTGCAGGACAGTGGTTTGTTCCAGGTCTTCTCTTGAGGCAGGTGCGAGAGCGGTAGAGGTTCAATAGGACACCTGTGGTTTTTAAATTAAATGCACTTTGAATATCTCCTTGCTTTCCCACCAAAACTATAAATGTACCTGTCCAAAACCTCTAAGCTTCTCCTATGTTGGCAGACACTTTTTTCATAGTAGAAGTGTTGTCATAGCTACCCAACTGAAATACAGGAAAATGCTTTGGGTCTTATTCAGCCAACCACATTTTCTCAGTACATCCCAATACACCAATATTTAGGTTTAGTTTAAACTGTCAGAAATCAGCTTGAAATTGTAACCATATACTTCTTCTGCAAGCAGAAAACTTCTAAATGAATGGAAAGGATGGATGTATTTCCTCTGTTATGTACTTTGATGTCATTTTGAATAGTGTGCCAAGCTCTATAACCTACCGTCACACCCCCCAAATCCACAGGGAAAAATTCTGGAAATATTTCATTAATCATTTTTGACAAGACTAAGATGACAGGAGTCATTTGTATTTCATGACAGTTGGTAATTAAACATTTACAGTATAGTGCCAATATTTAATACACAATGTAGAAGGAGGAAACTGAACAGAAGGTAAATCTGGCAGAGTTTAACATGGAGTGATGCTGTGGGAACGTGCATGTGTGATCAGAACTGTAACACCAGAGAGTAAGTGGCATTGCAATAAAATGTAGCAGCAAACCGCTTTTCCAGCTGTGTTAGACTTTCTTCCCTCTTCCCTGGAACAGAAATGAGGAAAAATATTTTACCCTTAAAATGACTTGGAGAAACCAGATGAGACTTTGGGAGTTAAGATCACTGACTGCTTTTGCAAGGCAATAAAACTGTCTAGAATAAATGAGTCCCAAGGAGTTTCTCTTGGTTTTATGACTGCCCAGCTTTGTTTTTCCCCTCCATCTCACTGCGTATTTCGTATTTTGTAAAAGCCTTCTACATCTTATTTAGGTTACCTTCCCTGTTTTCAGTTTCTGCTGGAAATAATTTGGAAAGCAATGCAGTATTCATTGCAAGAGTCTGTTTTTGTGTAATTTCTCAGCCCTCTAATACTATTTTTGCACATAGGGGTCGAAACTGTTTAAACAGCTCTATCTTACTCCTGTTGAAATGATCAGAAGTGTTCACATTTTTTCATAAGAATTAGACTGCATCTCCACAAATTGTCCATGCCATCACAAACAACATTTATTTGACTAAATGCCAGTGCACAATGTGCATGTACACATCTGAACTGTGTACCTTGACCTTGTACTCCATGGAGGCAGAGCTACAGGCAGAACCATCTGCTCCAAGAGACAGTCAAGACAGAGGAAGTGCATCACATCCTAAAAGCATCTTTATTTTCTTTCCTCCTTTATTTTTGAGCCTAGCTCTGGCTAATTCAGCTGCAGACGTGTACATTTTTTTTATGTTTAATCCTAGAGGAGACAAGTCCCAACCAAGCACTTCTCAGGCTTATTCCCAGGCTGTGTGACTTTTCTTGTAGTACTTGTTCTGTCCTTGCAAAGCACATACTATACAGAATGAACTCTCTTCTTCTGTACCATTATCAGGCCTTCCATGACAGGCCAGTTCCTTACAGCTATGTTGGTCGAAAGGAAAGAATAACTACGAGTATGTTGGGTCTCCACGACGTGGCTGAGGGTACTCTCTGACCTGTGTAATAGGTAGACAAAAATAACTATATGCAGCATAAGGTTCAGTCTGCAGTCACTGGAAGTGCCATGGACTCTGGGTAAGGCTGACTGGTCCCTTGATTTCTTTTTTTTTGCAAGCAGCTGTGTTGCTTGAGAAATGACCGTGTGGCAACAAGTGTGAAATTAAAGTGCATGTGAGCTTACATTCATGTACAATACTCTGTGCAAACGTATTTAAGTAGATGCCTTATCTACTGCTAGTAGGTACGTCTATCAAATAACCAGGCTTCTCTCAAAAACAGCTTAGTAAACCATTGGCAAAGACACCCAGCAGTCAGCCAGACCAGACTGCAAATGTTTGGTAGTATCCTGCTGCTAATTAAATTCTATCTGCAGGAAATCCCCCAATTTTTTAATATAGCCATTGATGAAATTCCTGTACTCTAAAGGCTGTGGATCAGGTGTCTTCATTCTATAAACCCACGCTTCTCGATGGCTGTGTGTGCATTAGCAGGCAGAGCAGCCTGACAGGAGGGGCGTTGCAAAGCAGAACGGTTGGCGATGCAGACCTGACACCCACATGAGGCACGTTTTGAGAAATTTAATTTCACATTTTCTCTAATCTGTTCCTGTTGTCTACAGGCCCAAGGCTGGGTGGATGGCATTAAATGCTCCTTTGGAGCACATTTTCTGCTTTTGTGTCATTCAAAAAAACCAGTCTGATTTGGGTGCTACAATATGAACCAAAATGCAGCAGGGCTGTAAGGTGGAGTCATTAACTTCAAAAATGCCTTCCCAGCCTGAATTAAGGTGCTAGTATAGTTGCATCCTTACGCGGCTGATGTTGTACAGGATAACCCATAACTCCTCTTGCTCAAAACAACTGTAATCATAGGAAAAAAACAAATGTGCAATAGCCTTTTTTCCCAATTTTTTTTTTTTAAATTAGAAAATTTTGCATTGAAAATCATATTATATTACTGACCCTGCTTCCAGGAACTTCCTTGGTCTAATCTATATTACTCAACACAGCATGGATCCTACAAGCATTTACTTATGCCTTGTGCCCTTAATTTCTGTAGAATTACTCAAGTAAATTAAATCTTACCCTTCTTTCCAGGATCAAGGTCCTGGGTAGAGATCCAAGGCCATGATGCATTTTGAATGAACAGAGCAATAGTTTTTTTTTTCAGAAATTATGTGAAATATTATCCACTTTGCTCCTTCCTGAGTGAAACCAATATTAAGGGAAAAAAAAGGTCATTATAAGAAGGGATGGGTATGAACCAATTTGTTCTGGGCAATGAAATGTGTCCTCGCAAGACCAGAGAAACTCTGGTCCTTTGCTTGACCTTATGATTATTTCAGTCTATGCCCAAATTAAGCAAGTAGACCAACACCATGCTCATGACAAATGTAAAATCTTTACCTTACTACATTTGTAACCTGCTCTGTTGCTGATAGGAACACCATATCATTTCATGGAGCGATAAAAATCTGTATTTTATGAAAAATTTTTGACAAAAATTACATATAATGTGAAACCAAATTTAAAAATAGATTCAATTACAAAGAACTTTGTTTTGTAAAAGATAGGATGGAAACAATACAGTAAAAATAGATTATTACAGATAAGATGTTTTTCATTTTCAAAAGCCTAACTTATTTTTTTTAAAAAGTTGAAATGAAATTTGCTTATGGATGGTAACCTTTAAAAAGAAAAGCACAATAGGACAGAACAAGCATGCATTTATTATCAAAATGTGGATGTACAAGTTTTAAAATAACATGAATGTCTGGAATTGTGGATGCTGTTTAAGAAAAAAAGATGGCTTTCATGTCAGCAATACTTTGGATAAAGTATGTTTCTTTCTGTTCTAGATGGTTCTCATCCAGAATAGACCCATGAAAACAGAGACACATGTAACTTCTTCACATTTTATAACACATAACTATGGATCTGAGCAAATTTCTAATGTTTTTAGTTCTCCTTACTGAGCTGCTTTTCAACTCTGGCTCAGTCAGCCTATTGTTACAAATAAAAAGGACTGTCTTTGTCATGATTATCGTACACCACTGACGTGTCTGATTCCGCACCCACTAAAGTCACTAGCAAAACTTTGACTTGGCCAGGGTCACATCTTTTACAATAAAGCAGAACACATGAATTTGAAGAACAATGTGAATACATTCATGCTGCAACTTTTCCAATGGGCTTCAGGTATTTAAATGAAATTATTCAGTGTTTGGCCTATTTGACACTACATTCACGTATTTACATCATATACATGTTATAAACTCAACAGCAGTTGCTCAGAAACAGCTGTGTCCAGCAGTTTCACAAAATTCCAAACTGGACCACTTCAATTAACGGAGACAGAGAGGGTAACGTAAAGCCTTCAGGACAAAGCTGGCCCCATATAACGTTGTCTCTTGCAAGTAGCCAGAAACATGGCAATCTCTGAGAGGCTGCCTAATGAATTGTTTCAAGTTTTCTTCCAGGATTTTGAAAAGGAAAGTCACACTTACTTATAAAACTGTATATTGTTGCTGATGGTCATTTTTCCAGTGGCAGAGTCAAAAGAAGAGCAGGGTTGTATGTGGAAAGGCTCAGCCAGTGTGCTCTGTGGGTTTGTCCTTGTCTGGGGAACCTGCTTTTAGAGGAGTCAGATGTTCTGGGATCCGAGGGGCAAAGATGAAGGCATGCACAGAGAGGACCTTTCCTCGCCCTGCCAGGGTGGACGCGTGTGCGGGGCCGTGGCTCACTAGCTGCTGCAGCCTCTTGTGCAGCCGTGACCCAGTAAATTGTTGTTATGTCCGTCTTGGAGCTTCTCGTGGCTCTGAAGGGATGCTCTGCTGTCCATGCTGGAAGTCTGTCCACTTTGATCTTGCTGTCTTCTTAATCTGCCAAAGGTTAAAAACACTGATACAGCTATTGTGTGCAGATAACTGTAACAGAATGACAGCTGTTGCCTGTCCTGTCGATAGCCACACATGCTTGTTTATAAAAGGGATTCCTGCACCATTAGATCTATATTAACTCCTTGAGCTTTATAGCTGCCATTTCTAAACACTGACGATTGTGTCCTCCTAAATATATGCAGCTGGGTCTTTGTCAAAATACTGCTCCCATTAAAACCTATCATAATCAGTCAGCAGAAGCAAGTGCTTTCTCTGGATTTAGCACCTCTGCTCAGACTGTAACTTGACCAAACCTCCAGGCAGCTCGAGGCTGATAAGAGTTGTTGACTGGGCACACAACAACAGTAAGTGCTGCTCCTCTCTGCTGTCCTACAAAATTATCAGTAACCTCCACCAGGACAGAGAAAAAACCATGAGATTAAAGTATATTCACTATTCTTATTATTACTTCATACATTGTCAAAGCCTCCTAGGTGTTTTCAAGGGAGAACAACAAAATCCTACATTGTTTAAAGACTGCAAAGTCATCTTCTTTTGACATCATTTTCCAGGCAACAGCAACAGCCCTAGCAGCACCTGCAGTCCCCACCAATCATTTTATCATCAGGCTTCTCAGCATTTCTGTTCAACATTGGTATCAACTTCTGTGATTTTACTGTGGTTCATGTGATAGTCAGTGTTTTTCTCCAAACACAGACACAGTGTAAGTACTTTCAAGAAGGGTGTAAAGATTCATGGTGAAGCTGAGAGGTAGAGAACAATTTTTTTTTTTCTCAAAATGAGAAACAGCTGTTGATGTATTCCTGAAAAACGCACCAAGAGTTGGCACCAGAGACACTATGGAAGAAGCTCTTTGTTACAGTGATCATAAGTGGTATATATGACATACTCAAAAAAGCATTTCAAGTAACATTGAATATGTAGAAAATACTCAATAATGGAAAACCATGCAAAAATGAAGTGTAAAGGGTCAGTTTCAAATTGTAAAATACCTCCAGATAGCATAAAGACTGTAAAGATGCTATACTGAAGACTCAGAAGAGAATGTGAAAGGACATAAAATATCTGTCAGAGATAAGCAGAGAAATAAAGGAGGCTATTTAAAGTAAGAATAATGAAAGCACTGTCCAAATAGGTTAAATTTAGAAGAGCACAAACACTGGCACATTACATAAAAAACATTAAGGCAGACTGAAAAAACAGATTAGCCGAACAAATTGCTAAAAGCAGTTACCCTAATAGCAATTTTTTCAAGTGCACCAGAAATAGGAAGGCTACCAGTGTGTCTACAGGCCAATGGAAGACTGAGATATTAGAGGAAAGCGCAAGAAATATGAGTCCCTAGCTGTAAAGCAAATGAATTATCTTCAACCTTCATGACAAATGAGCTTAGGGACATTCCTTTCTTTATGAGAGATTTGTCCATCATCTCCAGTTAAACCATCAAAGAGCTTTAGAACCAGTCATCCAAATGAATGTTGACAAATCATCAAGACAGTGGATTTTCACCCAAGAGCTCTAAGAAAATTGAAATATATAATTTCTGCACAGCTGAATGGAGTATGCAACTTACTGTTGAAACTGTCTCAGCACCGAGGAATGGGAGACAGCAAATGTGATGGCATTTCTTTTTTTTAATAAGGCCTTCAAAAGAGATATAAGGGCCTACCACGAGAGTAATTGAACCAGACAAAGTCTTGAACCAACTTAGGGTCTGAGCTACTGGCCCTTACGAAATTAAGGTATTTGTAGGCATCAACAGAAAAGGCTACAGTACTTGGAAACATGTTGCAAACTGTGGGCTGCAAACCTGTGCAATTTTGGCTCTATGGAAATCTGAGGAATCACTGCGTTCGTCTAAGACATGCAAATGCTTTCTCCCTGAATTTGTTTAATATTTAGTTCGTTGGTAAAATGCTGAAAAAGAAGGCATTTACTGTACTGCTAAAATTAATGGGGATTTAAGAAGTCTCTCAGTAACAGCATAAAGCAGGAAAACACTAATTTTTTTTTCAAACTACTCAAACTGGCACAAAGGCAGCATGTAAGGAGGACAGCGGGAAAGGAGAGAAATGAAGCCCATGCTGAGTTCAAAAGATACCACTGACCAGCCATGAACTTCTCACTCTCTACAGAGATGGTTTCTATTCTTGATTTCCATTTATTTTCTTTTATGCTGTCCCTACTGCCCAGGTCTGTTATTGAACCATAATTAGATTATGGGGGGGGGTTGGAAGTGCTAAAGAAATACATTGGTTTAGCAGTGCTTTATTGTATTCCCTTTTCAGACTTTTTCTGTTTCCATATCTAGATTCACTACCATATTTACAAACTATCAAAATAAACAACAGGTTATTAAGCTGATGATGTAGTAAAAATGTAACTGTTATTTAAATATTTAATAATTTATCAATCACTTTATTCAGTGATTAAAATTACGTTAGAGACTTCACTATAAGGGGCTATAATGGGCACCTGCTTACCTGATCCTGGGGGCTGGGGAATTGGACGAAGAATCAGGAGATGTTGATTCTGTTTCTACCTCTGTCACCCTTTGGGCAAATTATAGCCCTTTGCTGTGCCTCAACTTCTCTTTCGACAAGTGGAGACAATGTTGGGGGCTGAAGTTGAGGGGCAATTACACTTGTCCAGAAATCTCAGATGGTTTGGAGCTAGTCATAAATCTCAGCTGGATAAGTTGTGGTTAAAAAATAGAAGCAAAAAGAGCATTGAAGCCATGCCTGGACCGATGAAACCTTGTGCTCTTATCAATCCCATGCCCACAGGAAATTTTTCTGGATAAACTGGTGACAGAGCACATATAGGCTTGTACTTGCAGCTCTCAATTAGGCAAAGGATGCAATAAGCAGGAACATGCCAAGCAATGTGGGTCTTTGTAGTTGCACATCAGATGTTGAGGCAGCTGCTGCTGCCGAGAAGGATGGAAGCTGAGAGCTCTGTGCCTCTAAGTACTGCTCTGTGCCTCACAGGTCTGGATGAAACAGGAATTAGAGTCTGGTGTCTGTGATGATTAAGTAAAGAAGGTGGCATATATAATCAACCAAAATGTAATTATACTGCATATGTAATTATGCATCTATACATTATTGAATATATAAAAATCAAAAGTAAAGAAAGCACACTGGCTAAAAGCTAATATGGAAAATATAATACTGAAGCAAAAAAGACTGCTACAACTATGGCAGCCAGAGTGAAAATCACAAACATCTAATAAAACCCAGTAGCAAACTTAGCAAACTTGGGGACCACCAGGGAAGAGCTTACAGCTCAGCTTTGTTCACTGGATGAAGAGAAATATTGGAAGTTTTTCTTCAGGCTGCTTAGTCGGATAATTTCAATGAAAAAGCATGAAAAGTTGTACATTCAACATGACTGTGAAAATTTCAGATTTGCTAGGAGACTAAGGCCTCCTCTCAAACCACTGCACTTTCAGCAAAAATAAAATCAGGCAAATGGTCTGTATTTCAGTCTAGCTCCAAACTGCAAATAGACTCAGATCAAGACCTAGACAGATCTCACCACAGCAGCTGTGTGTGAACAAGCAGTCACTTCAGTTAAAATGTTGGACAGTCACAGAAGGGAAATTTATCTCTTGATTCCTTGGTGCCAGAGCTGGACAACTTTTCCAATAGAAGTTCTCAGCATGTTCTCAACTTTTCAAAAACATGGGTACCTTGTACCTGTGTTGTATGCATGGTTCCTGTAATTGTGACAAAATAATTGCAGTCTGGGACATTCTGTTTAAAAATGGCACTAGTGCAATAAATCATTTGTGGGAAACTGCTTTCCAGTGAATAACTTATCTTGCCTTTAAGCTGATGCAGCCACAGGCTGTGATAACTTGATAAAGGCCTAGGGAGAATGAATGGCTTGATGGGGACTTAGTTGTGGATCTGAACCAGGTAGCTGTTCCTTTGCTGAATGTTATTGACTGAAAATAAATGGTAAAATGGCCAGCTGTGAATGAAAAAAGGGAACAATTGGTTCTAGTGGAATGTCATATGGAAAAAAAAAAAAACCAAAACAAAACCTGCAGGGAAAAGAGCATGAAAATTAACTTGAACAGTGTCTGTTACGTTTATTCCATCACAATTCTGTATAGATACATAAGTACTCTCAGAAGCAGTTATGCTGGGAATTAAGAGTGGTTCTCCTGAATTAACAAAGAGGTAAACTGAGTTTTCCTCCCCCCCACCATTGCATTGATCCATGCAACATCGATAGTGTGTGACACTGAGCATTGAACAACCTCCCCTCCAGCAGCGAGAAAGAAGCTGTACTAACCACTACAGGAATGTGTCAGGAAAAGTAACTGAGCCTTCAGTCAAGTCTTGGGCTTCATCAGTATTTTCGGTAAGGAGAAAGTGTCTGTGTGAGCTATGGAAAGGTTTTTGAGATTCTTATTGTCTTGATACTCAGATATTACAGTAGAGTTCCTGCAGTATTGATTTCCAATGCTGGGTCTTTAATCAGATATTCATCAGTGGAAGGGTGTTCAAAGGACAGGGAAAAACTGTTGGTCCAAAAAAACTAGACCAGTGGCATCAGTAGCTGCTCTGTTTGAGAGCTGTATGGAGGCTTTTACACTGCCTGTCACTCTTGTCTGCCTGTTCTGGCCAGACAATACCTCAGTGCACAATAACACCTTCGTGCAGCTGAGGTACTCACCAGTGGGTCTTGCCATGCTGTTGGTGTGCAGCTGAGGCCTCAGAAATGTGAAATGTTTCAAGAAGTGGGCACACACTCAGCAACCATCGAGGACAGAATTTCTACTGACAAAAAGATAAATCAAGCCAGGCAGAACTACCATTCTTCTGACAATTCCCAAACATACCAGGTCCTACAAGACACTCTTTTTATTACAGAAAATTTCTAAATGCATTTGCCAGTGTTGCAAACTAAGCATCCTAGGTGTGGAGGAAAGAAAATGGTCTGAGTGGGCAGTGGAATTTATTTTCCCGTTTCTTGGTTTATCATTTTACCTTGGCCTATTGATATTTCAAACACTTTGCTGGAGAAAACAGATGCTTTTGCTTTTGCTTTGGGAATGAGCTTCAGAAACTATAGTTTTATTGCATGAGACATGTTCTATTAATGGAAACTTTTACATCCCTTGAAAGAAGCTCTGAGGAGTAGATAAATTGTGGAATATTTATCCCAGTTATTCTTCACAAGGAAGGGGGTCTGAGGTCAGAAAAGACTGGGCATGTCTATGCTAACTTTTCAAATTCATGAATCCTGGAGGATAGCTTGCTAAATAGTTAGAAACCCAACTTAGTTCTATGATTTAGCAGTTACACATAAGTAATGTTGATGTCTTGTCCAGATGGCCTTGCTAGAAGGCTAATGATGAATATCTCCTAATCAGGAGAAAAAAAATAGCTGATCTATCATGGGGAATGACTGTTCTCAGAAAGAAACTATTTCAGCTACATGTCACTGTGGTTTGTCTACCAGAGAACAGATACAGAAGTTACAAGGGAGATTTCTGAAAAACAATAAAGACCCTTATGTCTAAACACCATATTTCTAGAATATCTGTTATATATCAATATGGGCTCTTGGAAAGATACTATTCTCTCAAAATACTGCACTAAAAAACTTTTCATTCTCAAGATCCAGCAATGAAATTTTGTAAAGGAGTTAGAAGTAGCCAGAAAGTGGCAGACATAGGCATTGTTTTGTTATATGCTGGTCATAGAAAATATAAATCTGGAAGTTATGCTGTAAAACTAAAATTACTGGATATGCTGAAGTTGTAAAAATTCCACCCAAACTGAAAATAATTTTTACAGAGTGTTATAATGTCATAAAGGTGGGCGCTGTAAAGCATGAGGAGCCCTACTGTAGCAATATCTCACATGGATACTTGCAGAGCTGGAAGTACCTATCATATCTAGCAAAGACAGTGGCTAGTTGTACATAGCCAAGGCTGAAGTGAGGCATCTTGGCACCGAAGGAAGGCAAGGTGTCAGTTTAGTGCCAACTGCTATTGCCCTCTATTTGATTTTGATTTTAGTTTTTATTCATTGTGGTAATGATGCATTAAAATTTTTATACAAAACCAAGCAAAAGATGCCTGGGTGAAAGAATTAGACATGGTCAACACAACTGCTTCCTCAAGGTGGTCATGGTGGTGGTGGTGCTTTCACTCTCCCCACCCCACCACTGCATGTCCCTGATGATAACTAATTTGTCTTGATGATAGCTAAGCACTATTTTACCAAATGGCCCAGGGTTTGCTTTCTAAAGAAATTTTGATGGTTAGTGGCTGGTTGTGTCCCTCACCAGAACTGGATTCTCTGCTTAGTTACACACAAAACACAGATGAAACTTTCAACTCAAGCATTTTTTGTAAATTTACACTCCAGAGCCTTTATTTCTAGTTAAAAGGTGTAAAAAGACTTAATGGGATTTTGGAGTCTAACTGTGGCAATAAGACTTGCTTATTGCCTCCTTGTGAAACAAGTGCGGAGCATATCTGTGTTCCTCACATTTTGGAGTGGTTTATGCAAAGAAACTTTTTCTGAGAAAGAACAGAAGGATTTGGGCTGTGAAGACTCAAAAGGACTCAGAGTCACCTCAAAGTCCAGCATCACTCTTGGTGTTCGTAACCTGGAGTGTGATAGAAATTATAAACAGAAAGCTGCTGGGTATCTTGAACTTTATATATCTGCATAACCATCATGAAAAGACATATGTTTTAGTTTCTCTCTCCAACCTAAATAATAATTGTTCAGTGGTAAGTAGGTGGTAGACAGGTGAAAGCTAACAATATTGGTCATATCAGCTCATTTTCTGGATCAGCTCACCCAGCAGCCCCAAGAAGACTCTGTTCCTTTGGTTTAACACTCAGTAAAAATGTTCATGGTACCCAAAATCTTTCATGTTTTAGCCAGAAAGCCTGAATCACTTCCCCAAGCTTATACAAAACCTTATCTTTTGTAAAATCTCTTATTTAAGCTTTATAGGAGTTCATGCTCATCAGTAAAAGTGCACATACTACAAAATCAGGGTGATTTTTTGGCAGTAATATGTAGGTCCTACAGTGTGCACGTCATTTCAAAAATAACGGGTTATATGCATGTGCATCTTATACTCCACTTTGAAAACCTCCCCCATTATTTTTCTGCATTTTAACATCAATTGCAGGCAACGACTGTAGAAATATTGATAACTGAGCATGATTTCTGGGACAATAAGCAGCTTGGCTTGTCACCTGGCTGCCACTGTGGGGAATAAGAATTGAATTTGATACATGGACACTTAATACTTTTCTGCCTGTATTTTTAAAGGTTTCTCCTGTAAATTGGTTCTTTCTCTGTTCTATTTTTGTAAAAATTGAAGAAGCTGGCAGTATTTTACTATTGTAAATGAGTGTTACTCTTGTTTTTATATCTTCATTGTTCTGCTTACTAGTTCTCATCTGCCAGGTTTTCACTGAACTACATTTTTTAGTGAAAAGGTAAAATTAAGAAGAAGAAAGTAGTGAGCAAAGCATCTTTATCAGGTTATTTTTAACTGAATAAGCATATTTGGGAAGAGTGTTTTTACTTTTCAAAACAAAATGGCCACTAAATATATCAGGAAGGAGTGAAAATTCCTATATTTCCTTTATTTTTAAAAAAGGTAACAAAAATAAGCTGATGAGTTGATCAGAACTTCAGGAAATTTTATTATTTTATACTCCATCCATAAAGAAGAAAACACCAACGTTTGCTTAGTGTAAATATTAAGGAAACATACTAACAAAAAAGAATAAATAGGATACTCTTTGTCTACACCCTGCTGGTGTGAGTTGCAGATCCCATCTTGCCCTTTCATGCTCAGGCTTCCTTCCCGAGGAAAGCGGGGTGCAGGGTGAGGAGCCGGCATAAGATTAGGACATGTGAATAGAGGTAAATGTCTGGCCAAATTCTGCCGAAGTCCCAGTTTTAAAAGTGCTCGGATCTCACACCACCATATATCAGAACTACTTGATATAATAATCATGCTTAATCTGAGCACCTGATAATCTGAACATCTGCCCAACTGTTCATGCACTTCCGTTCCCCAGTGGGGCCCAGGAGGGCGCTCAATGGCAGGCACCGGAGTTCTGCATGGGAACGGCATTTCTGTGTTTTAGGCTTCGGTTACATTTGCAGCAGAAGGTAAAATGGTGCAGGGTTGATGGCTGGAAGCTAAGCGGCACAGGCTGGCTTGCATCCTTTTGGCTAAACTCTCTAATCTTCAAACCAGAATTATTGTATTCCAGCTGCCTATTAGGCAGGCTTTGGTCTATGCTAACCTCTGAAACATGAAAAAAATTGCTTCAGAGAGGGATTTTGGCCTGGGAAAAATTATGGCAGGGACCATGTTAACAACTGAGCAGTATGGAAGATTGCCTGTATTCTGTCTTTAAAAAGCAGGCAGAAAGCAACAATGAAGATGAAAAATGCCGATTAAGAAAAAAAAAATGTAGAAATGGAAGAAGGGGTGTTAAACACCGAAAAAATGAGGAAGGATTCAAAATAATTCCAACAGTGGAGATCTAATTAATTAAAATAGTTAATTATTTAGCTAATTAAAACTATCTTTAAAGAGAGCTGTATATAGCTAATATTCTTTTTTATTAAAAAACACTCTGTACACCTAATAGAGGAGCAGTAACCATGGCAGAATTAATAGTGGGCTTTGCTTTTCTTTAGCTTGTGCACAGAATGATATCAGTGGTGCTTTCAGGAAAACAGAAATCACTGAAAAGTATATGAATTTGCTAAGCATTTTCAAGTAAACAAGGAATGCACAATCTTGCTTTGTGCCAGAGGAGGCTTGGGGCAGACCAGGGCAGACTTTAGGACTGACTGGAGCAGGCTCAACGCTCATCACTCAGCAGTGTCAGCACTGAGTCACACAACTCCAAACTGAAAATTAAGTCTGTAACCTCAAATAATGTCTCCCTCTGCCACGTTCAAGAGAACAACATGTACAGAGCAGCTTTAAATGTAGAAAGATGCAGAACTGCTTGAGCAAGTCCAGTGGAGAGCTATGAAGATGATCAGGGGACTGGAGCATCTCCCTTATGAGGAAGGGCTGAGAGACCTGGGTTTGTTCAGCCTGGAGAAGAGAAGACTGAGGGGGGATCTTACTGATACTCATAAATATCTAAAGGGTGGGTGTCAGTACAATGGGACTAGGCTCTTTTCAGTGGTGCCCAGTGACAGGACAAAGGGCAATGGGCACAAGGTGGAACACAGGAAGTTCATCTTAAATGTGAGAACAAACTCCTTTCCTGTGCGGGTGCCAGAGCAGTGGCACAGGCTGCCCAGGGAGGCTGTGGGGTCCCTTCCCTGGAGACATTCAAACCCCGCCTGGACGCGTTCCTGTGCCCCCTGCTCTGGGTGTGCCTGCTCAGGCAGGGGGGTTGGATGAGATGATCTCCAGAGGTCCCTGCCAACCCCTACCATTCTGTGATTCTGTGGTAATGCTACTGTGTGTTTGTGTGGTAGCAGGTATGTATTTTGGGAGACTTGGTCCAAGTAGTAACCTCATCAAATCACTAGCAAGGGTGGATGTTATGAGTTTGTTGCTTTTCCTTGATAATGTTCACACTTATAATTTTCTTGTTCTTGGCCTCCTGCCCCTATGGTTAGGTACAAGTGGCTCAAATGTGGTTGCCTCACAAGTGGTGGTTGGTGTTGTACGAGACGCCTTTAATTACCTGACAGAGAAAACAGACAGACACAGCAGCAGACCATAGATGACCTGTGCCTGTTGGACTGGCAGCTAGGCATTTAGTTTTGCAGAAATGAACTGAGACCACAACTGTGGGATGGATTTTATGCCAGCTAACTAGAGATAATGGAAAGATTAGTTCAGGCTCTCTCTACAGGATAGATAGAGGTACTAATGTAGGCTAATTAGTTCTGGTCTAAGTTACCTAATATATGTGTCACAGATCAACCTTGGGAGATACAAGTCTCTCCTCAGTGGCTACTAAATGACCTTAAACTAAATAAATGATTTTTAAATTGATTAGTTTAAAGGAATAAAGTTTTGTTGTATCTCTAGAAAAATAGAGATACCTTTCCTATCTGAACCACAGATTCAAGTCCTTTCCTGCCTAGTAGCTGTATAAGCTCACCACACTGCACTGCTTAGCAGAGCCAATTTGCTTCTGGATTAGAGCTAATTTACACCCACACTGTTCAGGTGTGCAGAAATTGAATAGTCCCATCAGCCTGGTACATAGCACACGCCAATAAACACTGCCAAGAGCTGGGTAATGAAGTCACCGAGGAGCACAGGGGTGCGATTGCTTGTTCATCCATGCTGACGTGCCTATAGCATATTCAGGCTCTGGGTCTGCCAGCAATGTCTTTTCTGCATGATTTGGCCTATATCTTGAAAAATACTTTGTCATCTAATTCCCATTTATTTCAGATACCTTTGAAAATCTTGTATACACCCTTTGGCACAGGAGTTGTTCTGCGTCTAACCAATATTTAACTCAGTCTGTCTTTGACCCTAAACGTGTTCTTGGTACTGACTGCTTTGATAGAAACAGTCATAATCTCAAGTTTGTTTTCCTAATACACTGTGACGTGTGTGTTTTGATAGCTCAGTAGATTACTGTGTAATCATTCAGATAACTCTGTTTTAACTCCATTTAAATTTAAATGACTGAGGAACAGACTAAAAGTTATGCTTTTTTATAGCTGAATGGAAAAAGTAAAATTTTGGAGGAAGTATTCTCATGTAGCACAGATGTCTTCTTGTACAACTGACACTCATGACATTTACTCCCACCTTTTCTAAAAATCCTTGGGGAAGTATGCTTACACCATGGGTAATTGACTCAGCTTGATAGTTCCTGCTGAGTAATTACACCCAGTAAATGCCTGTGAATATAATTTTCTATCAACCAGCAATTTATCATCAACATAATTGGTTCAGGTGCACATACAGCGTGAGTGACATGTGAAATACTAGTATGTGGAAGTCAAGTGAAAACTTATGCTGGATGCTGTAACATGTTGACCTGCAATGTCTTGAGATTTCAGGTTTACCCTGGGAATTGATAAAGCAAAATAAGAGTGAAGAGGTGGAGTAAATAAATGAAAACTTCAAATGATGTGCAACCATTTAAGAAAATGAAACTAAACCAACTGACTAACGCTACCATAAAGCCATGTTCAGACTAGTAAAATAGGTGTCTCATAGAAGTGGGTTATTGTCTGTCCAAGACCAGGTGCATCCTAAACAGTATCTGTCTTGTTCAGCCACATTTTAAAATAAGAACTATTTTTTCTAGCTTAGATGCATCAGGAGATCCACATGTACAAGCAACAGGAAAGCAGCTATAAAATTTCCCAGTAATGTGTTGGTTATTAGACTTTGTGAAAGTCTGTGAAAGGAAATCTTTCCTGTTAGCCAGAACCCAGTTTAAAAGGCACTTGCCCATGAATGAAGATATTTCTTATTGGGATAGGCGAACACTCATTCTCAGGAAAGACACTTGTTTCCTAGCCAGCCTTTGGTCAGTATCCTGACGGATGCAGGCTCACCCTTCTGTAAAGCTGTCAGCAGATTGCAGGAGTTGTGTTGACATATTCTCTTTGTTTATTCTTCCGGTGAAAGTTTCAAGGTAGAGTGATCATTTGGGTCACCTCCAAATGAGATATATGGGGAGAAGGACAATCCTTCATCTGCATCTAGAACTAGATCTACTTTAATGGAAACATATTCTTTGCCACTGCCATCCCCACTGAGACCCTGGACTTCAGGGCAGGAAGATTTTACAGAGGAGCTGGAGTGAATGGGCCTGTTAACAGCCAGCAGATCACAGCAACAAGCATAATTTCGCTAACAGACTGAGAACTGAAAGACAAATAAGTATCTGATGCCTGTGAAATGCCTGCTGCCTTTGCAGCGATGGTGATGCATGCCTGCAGCTCTGTGGCAGTGAACTGGTGTGCCAGATTGCCACAGCAAAGCAGGTCTGGACAAAAGGGCAGCCAACCATCACCGAAACATGGCCATTTGATCCCATCTAATTTCTTCTCTTTTCTTTTCATACCTCTTCCCTGGTGCCAAGAAAGGATTCTGGATCAGAGGTGACTGTGGAAAATATCAGCTGAGACAACCTATTTGCGTAGCAGCACCAGTTTCCTTAATGTGGCATCTCTAGTTGAAACTGCAGCTCCATGGGAGCTGTACAGCCAATAACTTGAGAATTAAGGTATGTGGAAAGCCAGTCTACCTCTGCCTGATTATTGGGACCTGACAATAAATATTCTCAGTCTGGAATAAACATCTGGGAGGAGACTGGTTCAGCCCTACCCTTCTCCTCACAGCAGCAGCCTTCCAGGAATCAGAGCCTGTGAGTTTCCAGGGAGCAACCGCAGCCTGCACTGACCTCTCTGCTGTCTCATCTCTGTCCACCTGTGCCTCATGGAAGATTTCTCTGCCAAAGTCCAAAATTTAGATTCACAAGAAGCCTAGTTAACCATTCGGCCCTTTCATTCCCTGAAGGAGGGATCCCCCACCCCCGCAAAGGAGACTTAGCTGGCAGTTCACTTGTGATTGCACAGTGTAATTCACAGCCTTTGGTTGATCACCAGACCTTCCTACAATATGCATGGGGAATATGGGTGCTTAACAGAGGGATCCATGGAAACCGCTGTATTGAACATCGAGCCGTCTTGGCTACTCACTAAGGTGCATCCACAAGAGAGATATACATTATGCTTCAGGTGGGACGTAGGAAAATAATCTCCAGCTGGGTTTCATAATGCTGAGGTCTTCCCTGGGGATGGGTGCCTGACACCCCCTGAAACACAGAAAGGGACAACCTGAACCTTACCTAAATCTCCTACTGCCCTAAATCTGCTTTACTTTCCCTACTTCCAAAAGGGAGATACATATATATATATATCTGCAAGTACCTATATATACACACACATATATATATGCATACATATACATATATACACATACATTTTACTGTGCAACCCTTGTGCTATTATGAAAACTCTATATGAAGATGGAGACCTTATATGCAGTGAGAAAGCATTAAAGCACATACCCAGCCATTCCATCTAACACAGATTCCCACCTCTCACAGTGGCCCATTTCAGACAGTAGTGGACACTGTCAAAGAACAACCCAAATGGAGACAACTGTCTGCTGTGGCATCCTCCTCTCTTCTGACATTTCCAGACTTCCCAAATGAAGTGCATTAAGGGTCTCATGTCTGAAAGGCCTTGATGCCCTTTGTCCATGAATTTATCGAATCCTTTTCTGAATCTTAGCAAAAGTTTAGCATCCACAACACCACTCAGCAATGTGCTGCATTGCACAGAAAAGCACAGTTTGTTTACTTTCAAACCTGCAGCCTGATAACTTTGTGACCCTGAGTTACCAGAAAGAGTGAATAATCATTGCTTAGTCACCTTCCCAACAAGTTTTGTAACATATTATTATTCACCCTGTTTCTGTCTTTTCAGTTGCCTCTTCTCTGAGTTCAAACTAGTTCAAGTTTATGAAATCCTTCAACATTAGCCATGCCACCCCTCTGCTCAACACTGGCTTCCTTTTTTTTGCAACCATTCCAAGTCCTATGTATCTTTTTCTGAGATAAGGAATCAGAACTGTACGCAGAATGGAAGATGCAGGTGTATATATATGAACATATATATGTATAGGCACAATGACATCCTGATGTTAATTTCTTTATAGCTTTCTTTGCAATTTTAAGCATATTAACACCTTTTAATTGTCCACTAAGTATTGGGCTATACAGTCTTTTCAAAACCTCTCTCTTTCATAACTGAAGCTAATTTAGGGTCTATTGTGCTAAAGGTAAAGTTTAGATTATCTTCTTCCTGAACATATTTGCATTTATCGGTACTGAATTTCAGCTGACATTTTTAATTACCCTGCAACTCACAACCATGACTTTCCAACTCATTTATGAAGATATTCAACAGACACACAAAGTATCAGAATGACTAGCAATAACCATGGCTTGTTTCTGCATTGCTCCAGCAACTGGCCCCAAAATGCTTTCCTAAAACAAGATGAAGAGTTCAGTCTTCAAGACTCATTCTTATTTTATGGCGACTCCTAACAACTGAGAATTTGTGCTAGTTTAGGACATGAAGAATAATGAAAAAATATGAGTTAATCCCCTATGTTCACTGAACAGCCATGACCTACTATGCAGCCTTCACTTAGCACAGGTATGATTTTTCCCACATAACCTATTAAAAAAAAAATCTTACATAGTCCTCAGAATCATACATTTTGGCTCCTCTCCAGATTCCACGATGCACAAATAAAGATGTATTTTTCTTTTCTCTGAGTACAAATTGACTTTTGATTCATTTTCTTTCAGTGTATTTGTGTTTAGCTTTCTGTAAATGGAAAAGAATTGCTGGCCTGCAGTGCTGAGGGTCTGCATCTGTTATTCTGATACTTTCAGGTCCTTCCAGAACCACATTTCTGCATAGAGAATGCTCTGATATATGCACCCTCACACAAACTTTCATTCCTGAAGTTGGATGTTTATTCCGTGAAGTGTAGCCACTACAATGATTCAGTTACTTGCTTGGGAAAACTTTGGCCATTTTTCCTAGTAGGTTAAAAAATGAGGTTCCAGATACTCATTAGCTGCTTTTTTGCCTTTTTTTTTTTTTTCTCTAGGAAGCTATGAAGGTAACACAGTATTGAAATAATGGCTTTTGTATGACCACTGGTTTATCAAAAATAGTGAATTTGAAGGTATACCTACAAAAAATAACCAGCTTGGACCTGCTATGCTCAAATCTTTAGGCAGCTTGGCTCACTAAGCAAAGAGTCACATTTGGACTGGTAATTTTAAGCCAGTAATAATAAGCAGGAATCAAAGGCAAAAGTAAAAGGGCTTGCGTGACCAAGCAGCAAGTTATTAGTGCCCAAAACCAAGCTAGGCTTAATCATGTTCAGAACGGCATCTTTCTAATTAGGTGAGATTGCAGGAGCAATCTCCAAAAGCAGATATACCCGTTACAGAAGTGGCAAGAAAGAGATCAGTGAGGAGCAGTGCAACCACTTAACGTACTCGGAAAGAGGAGGACTTAAACTGAATTAAGGTCAGCAGAAGTGGCAAGAAAAGAAAAGATGTGCTGTAGCCTCATCCAAAAAGCATTCAGATATTATGGAGATTATGATAATATAAATATCTCCAGAGACACTAAGTGACATAAAATACCTATTAAGAAAAGTACATTCAATGAGGTATACTGCAAATCATTATGAATATTCAATTCCAGTCAAATTGACATGAAAAAGAGCACTCAGGGACTCTGGATTTGAATCTGAAAAGACAATTGAAAGGAAAGGAACTACAGGAAAAAGAGATAATAAATCTTACCTTATAAAAAATGCAGTGAATATTAAGTAAGCTTTTCACCTATGATACAGACAAAATCAGACAACATGATTTTTAAGCATCTTAATATACTTAAAATATGCTCTCTCTACTTTTGCTGTTATTCTGGGAAGAGAGAGCTGTCTTCACCTAGTGCTGTTCAGTACCTTTTAGGAAAGAACTAGGTATGGCCAAACTGTAGCAATTATAGCAGGAAAAGAGAGAGGAATGTGCAGCATCTATCTGACTGCTTTGGTTTGTGGCAGAATTTTTCAGTGTGGTTGCATCAAACAAATACTGAGAAGAGAAATAAAGTGTACCAGTAGACTAGGAAATGGGCAAGCCTGTTCAGATCAGTGGGGGCTAGACAGCTGAGTATCATAGCAATGCTCTTGCAGGATACTAGTATTAAGCAAAAAACCTTCCAACTTCAAAATCATTAGTAAGTTTGTTAAAGTTTCCACTAAAATTGTTAAAAATATGGATATTTTTTCATGCCTCCATCCCATTTATAAAACTAACTCTGCAGAATTCTAACCCACTTTCACATACGTTATATATATGAAATACATATTCTGCTCAGTAAAATGTGGCTATATGATTTTTCTTTCATTATCAGGCTCATAATTTTGATGACAAGTTTGTGAGCCATCTAACTGAAGAATTATTCTGCCAGAGGAGCAGATATTTCCTGTGTTTTCTTCTCTGTACTTTGTTTGCTCACCTCTTTTACCTTAAAGACATCTTTCAGGGAGATGAAGAGGCTCAGGAACCATAAAGGGTGAGAAATGTGACTCCACTACAAGCAAATGTTGAATCTTATTTATTCATTTATGGCTATTTCAGGTTTTGGACATTCATAAACAGATGTAGATGTACGTGAAGATTCATCTAGAGATAACAGCACAAAAATAGCAAAATAATCTGTGCTCAGCTTTTTAATAAAGCTGCGAACAAACAGTGTGGCTTTATCTGTACAATCTTTCTTTCCTTCCCAAAGAAATTGGAAATATAGCCTACAGCTTCTAAATAAGATCAACTTCTCGAAAAATTGCTGGCAAGTCTGTAGGAATACTCATTCAGACACTGCAGAACATTTGATGCTGCATTTCTAGATATAATAAGGCATCTATCCATAGAAATATATTTAAAAACAGAAAAAAAAATCATCTGTCAGCAAAAGGAGCCAAACAAGTCCCTGAAATCAATATCAGATCATATTCTGCAACTAAGGTCCGCTATGTGGACCATTTTTAGATTACAGTTTATTTAATTTATATGTTCAAAAGTAAGTAAAAGATTTTACTGACATTTTAAGAAGAATAGTAAACATTTCCTGCACCATATTCAAGCTTGGATTGTAAAATGATTTTTCTATTTTATTTTACTTTGGATCAGGACACTGTCTACCCCTCTTTTAAAGGTACTGCAAGATACTGTCAATGTGGACAGATGACATACACCTGTGTCATGTCAAAAGACACACATGTATTTTTATTTGTAGCTCACATCCACTGAAATATCAGTGTAAATAAGAACAAAGCCTTCCATCTAGTAACACCTGAACCACTCTGGTATCTGGAACACTGGAAAAAATAAAATCAAGAAAACATCTACTTCTGGTGTAAGGGATTTCATTCTGGATGCTTCATGTTTTCCCGCACAAATGAAGATTAAGGTGTCAAGCTACCTCTTCAGAACAGCTTAGCCATTTTACATGGAGTAGAAAGTATTTTCAACCCATAAATGTTGCAGAACCCTAAAGCTGCTCCTGGTATGCTGTTCCATGATTTGGAGTTTTCTATGACTGTCCCAAGAGGAAATTATGTGGGGTGTGGAGGATGATCATGGCCCAAATTCAGTTTCCTTTTTATTAGAAGAAATGGTGTATGGTAGGAAAAAGTGTTGACTTGGAGCACAGAAAGACTTTGGAACACTGAGACATGAAAGCAGTATTCCCTCCAGATTTCACAAATTTCCCAGACTCTTTTATAGGATTAACAGTAATGAGAACAGGCCTGGCTAAACTGAAGCACAGAACTACACTCAGGCTTCTCTTTTTAACTGTCATTTTTAGTACACAGGACAGTCTTTTGGATTAATACAAATCTTAGAAAAATGAAAAATGGTTTTGTTTCATCTTCTGCAACCTTCTTTGTTTGATAGATTCATTTTCTGGCTTTTTCTACATAGATGCTGGGAATAGTTGGTCTTCCCTCCATTCTCCTCATCTCCCCAGTGAATGCTGAATAGTATCAATAGAAGATGCTGTGTGATAAGGAGTAAGTAAAGATATACAAATCTAACTTCTGTTACCCACTGTTGATAATCATTGTCTACACATTTCTTTTTCCAGGAAGCCCTGTACATTTAAATCTAATATATAAAAAATCCAGCCCCAAGTTCTCCTTTCCTAATTCCTATTTTAACAAAATACATTTGCTCTGTCATAGAATCATAGTATCGTTTAGGTTGGAAAAGACCTCTAAGATCATCAAGTCCAACCGTCAACCCAACACTGCCAAGTCCAGACTAAACCATGTCCCTAAGAACCATGTCTACACTTCTTTTAAATCCCTCCAGGGATGGTGGCTCAACCGCTTCCCTGGGCAGCCTGTTCCAATGCCTGACAACCCTTTCGGTGAAGAAATTTTTCCTAATATCCAACCTAAACCTCCCCTGGTGCAGCTTGAAGCCATTTGTAGGCAGCTGTAGAGGGCAATAAGGTCTCCCCTCAGCCTCCTCTTCTCCAGACTAAACAACTCCAGTTCCCTCAAACTCTCCTCATAAGACCTGTTTTCCATTTTCTTTTTAATTCTTTTTAATTCTTTTTAATTCTTCAAGTCTTTTATCCTATCTCATAACTGTTCAAACCTTAGATATCAGCTATATTGTTAAACTGTAGTCCAACCAAATAAATTACATTCAAGGACAATGTAAGACTTACTGAGAAGGTATGTTGCCTGAATGCTGCTGGTAAAGCCATCTGGAAAAAACATCAGCCTTTTTAACTGAGCCTGCTCATTTGAAAGCTTGGCTTGGCTAAAAAGGCCTCTGTCTTTCTCATGCACTCATCTTGCTTAAAACATTCTTATAAATAACAGTTTCCTATTACTTTAACTGCAGAAAGTAATAGAGAAGTGAAAACGTGCATCTTCTGTCTTTTCCAGCACTAACTTAACAGTGTAAGTTACTTCATTCAGTCTCTTGAATTTTTTTTTTTCTTCAGCTTAGTAAGCCTTTCTCTACCCCGCCCCATCCCCTGCCACCCTTAACTGCAGTCTAAGGGTTTCTGATACTCTCCCAAGCTTCCTGGAAAGAAAAGAAATATGGCATATGTCAAGACTTGTGGATCTGTTGCAGGATGAAAGATATATAGTGAAAAAGAGACACAGCCTGGAAGTATTAGCAAGACATTCAATAAAAACAGAATCTGCTTTTCATAGCAGATAGTTTACAAGTATTGGATTGCAAGATGTTGTGGAACTGGAATGGTTAACACCACATTCTAACTACACGTTACTATATGACTTTCTGTTGTTCAACTCGAAACATCTGTAATTTTGCCTAGAATCCTTTTAGTTTGGGGATTCTCATCTTTTCTCTTGAAAGATGGGCTAAAATTTTTGATTCACACTTCCTTAGGATTTATGTAGTCTTCTGTGCCACTGAAGTAAACTGAGCAGAAGGCTTAAATCACAATAAAATGTACCTTTTTGTAGCTGAATATAATGAATATCTAAGGAAGTATGTGGATTTTTTTCAAACAGCTAGACTACATAAGCAATTTTGCTCTGTGTAGAACATGGAGGAATATCAAAATATCTGGCTGTATTCATCTGAGACTACTTTAAAGTCCTGCTTGGGATTGACACCTCACCCAATGGTACATCACATATTATTGGATATTGTGTTCATAGGAACAGTTCATGTCTTTCAGCATCTGCAGCTGTTCCTAAGAGCTTGGTTGGCCATGTGGCTTTGGAAATCCATATAAGTACAGCCTCAGCCTGTACGTATACCCTTGAGGGCATAGAAAGGTCTAAGGAAACCCACCATGAATTACTCTGGTGTATACTGCGTAGCCTCTTCTCTCTGGTATAATGACATCCGTGTCTGTCATTGTTCTTATTTTGTTCCCATTAACTTGAATTCACTTGCACTTCAAGAATTTGACCTCTGCTTCCCCCCTTATCAAGATTATTGTCTTTGAAAAGTATTACAGAAGTCTATCCGTGTCGTTCTTCAGCTCTAATACAATTTAAACAAGAAATGATTGTGATCTGGCTTAAGACAATGCACGATCTGTTGTAGATCTATACTAAATATTTTTCCTTTACCTTGTCAAAGCCAATCAAGCAATGACCAAAACACATGCTGTTCTGAATGAGGTACATGTGTTTTATCTTTTGCTTCCATTTCACTTGTACTTCATTTAAACTTCTCCTTGATCTCTCATCAGCCTCTCAGAGTCCTTTATAGCTTGTGTTGTTACTGTAGTTGTGCAATATGGAAAAAATGAAAAAAACCTTCCTATGCACTGCTAAAAAAGATTTAAGAATAACATAGTAAAATAATGTCAAAAGAATTGTTCAGTGCTAGTGCATACGCACAATGGGATTTTGAAAGTGTTTTAACAAAATCTGGTATTTTATTTTCTCTTTCAAAAAATGCTGTATATTTGGTTTCCTTGATATATGATTCTGGAGTAGGTGAGAGGGTCATATCTAGAAATGGACTAGTTCTATGAACAACTTATTGGAAATACATTCAATTAATTTACCAATGTAGTATTTTCTAAGCTTTTTATTACAGTCTTAATAATTTTGATTTTTGTGGGTTAATAAAACTCTCAAAGAGTTGAGGCATTGCCTAGTTCACTGACACCAGTACTGATTCAGAGAGGTACACCAAGGCCCTTCTGAAAACCTTTTGTGAGCTGACTTGGTCTGGCTTCTCTTGTTTACGTCTCTTACATAAACATACGGCTCTCTTGTGCTAGAGATCATGCAAAATGACATGAAGAATCTGTTGCACCTTCTCTTTCTTGGTAAGTCCTTGCTGCAGTTTCTGTGAGCAGTCAGTACTGAGCATAGATATGTCCCAAAAATCATAACAGGAAAATGGGTTTATCCATGACATAGTTTCGTTCATGACATCATGTCAACTGTGCAAAGCTGACAATCCCTTTCACAGTTTTAGTTAAAGAAGACAGTAATTACCTGCACTATAACCATCGAGTAAAATATTCACAACTTTTTAATTAATTTCTAACAATGCACAGCTCCATTAGAAAGACTTGCAGATATAATTAAGTCAAATAAAACCACTGAATATACTTGGATGAAATGTGATAATTTGACCAAAGACACAAAAAACTCCCCTATTATAAGCTATATCCATAATACAAACAGGTCCATAGTAGCTGCAACACAAACACAGTAGACTCTGTGAAATGCAGAGGCTTAATTGGACCAGAAAGATTACTGACATCCCTGGGACTCAGATTTGTGTTTCTACGGATTTTAGCTGATGTTTAAACTATTAAGCATTTCCTTCCTGTTTTGGTTCTTCCTTCCTGATAGAGTTTTAATATTTAGCTCTTTCAAAATAACTGATGTTGAAATTACCTCTTTTATGTGGTGAAGTATGAATAGACTTCCCAAGTCAGAACACTGCAGTTCATATCATTAAAATTTCATGAGTTATCACTTCCGTTGGTTTTGTTCAAGTTGTGAAAAAGCAGCCTTTTGTATTGTATTCCCTTTGCTTAATCGCTAACGGTTTCTCTGGTGAGTTTCGGTGACATTTACCTTATCTCTCTAACATACTTTCACCACAAGCAGTCCTGCTTGCTTTCAGAGATGGAACTACAAAACCATCACACCAGAGACTGTAAGAGGAAATCAATGAAATCCAGCCTTTTAGCCCCCGCTGCTGTGATCATTAATCTTTTTCCTTACACTGGGAGAAAAAAAATCATTCTCAAATTAATATCAGTAGTGCATGATAAACAGGCATTAAGAAATGCACTTACTTCTCTCTGTTGAATATGATGAATTCTTTCCTAACGGTTTCCAAGCACTGCTGCAGGTGTACATTCTTTAAAAAACAGCATGAACAGGTTGATTAAAAAAGATGGAAAATCATAGACAAAAATGACAACAGAAACGATACTGAAGAAACCAGCTTATGAATGAATACAATCAAAAGGCATTTTAAAGACTCTTCAAAAGTGGGCCATAAAAGCACAATCAATCCTTCTTTGTTTTGGAAGAAGTTACCCATGAAGGATTCCTGAGGATTTTTACATCTGATAGCTCTAAGAAGAACAGTTTGCATGAGCATTCAAAATCATTAAAGTTAGCAACAGAATTTATAAACCTTCACTGAAATGAAAATTCAAGTCTGGAAAATAGTTATTTCTTGGTCTTCTCAGAAATTTAGACTGTTTATACAAAGTGTCTTCCTATGTGGGACACATTAGTCAAGACTGCAAGAGACAGCTTTAAAACATTTATAAATAATTAGATTTTCTGTGCATGCTTTTCATTTTTGGTACCAGTAGAGGATAAATACTCCTTATAACTGTCCATGTGTGGGAGGAGTATTTGCCAACTGACAACCCTTTTCATACTTAAATGAGCATCTCTAAGAATCTTAAAAATTATTACAACTTAAAAATGCTGTTAATATTTGACTGAAATACATGGTTGCTTTCACCTTACTTTGGAGATGGTTTATGCTGTATGTGAAAAGACAGACATAGAGGTCAAGTCTCTTTTCAGAGATGATAAAACTGAACTTAACTGATTTTTCCATTAGAGAATGTAAATTAAATGCCACTGAATGCCGTCACAGTCCCCAGCTTACCAGTGGGCAGGTTTCCTTAGCTCCATCTTTGGATTTGTTTTTGGCAAGTCGCTTTTTCTTTTTATGGAGAGGTTTGGACTCTAAAATCATTTCTTCAAGTTCAAATGTAGGATCACAGTTCAGTCTTCCTTTCTGGTGCAAAAGGATTCAAAGTTACTCTTTGAAGCATCATTGTGTTTTTAAGTTTGTCCGGCAAGAGTTATTAGCATTAAAAATGATCCAGCTTCCCAGCCTTATCTGTAAAATGAAAACTGTCTTTTTAGGATGGGAGTGATGCTTGAAGTTTAAATAAGGGAGTTAAGAAAAAACCCATATCTTAAAGCAATTATAAAGAGTTAGCTCCTCTTCCTAGTTGTATACAGATGTACTCCTAGAGTGGCTACAATTCTGTTATCCCAGTGAGAGAGATTAATCTGGCCCAAGATCTTCATCGTAATATTGGCTAGTGCTGTAGAACATAAATGACAAGGGTGCAGGAGGGATGGGGAGTATCTCTAAGACCTTACTTGTAAAACTCTGATTTTCTGAAGAGTTGCAGCTGGATTCAGTTACCTAGCTCCTATACAGGACAACAAAGGAAGGAGCAGACCTTTTTTGGCTAGCAGCATTTTTATAAAAAAAATGGATCTGTTATGCTTTTTCTTACCCATTACTTACATTACGTAAATATTCTGGATTCTCGATTTTTATGTTGATTTGTGGTGCTTTAACCAAATCTTAGGATTCTTTGTTGTATCAGGATGTTCTTTTTTAAGCAGGATGACTGGAAACACTATTTCTATAGGGCCATTTCCTTCCTTGATTCTTTTCAGATTCTTCCTTAATTCTTTTCAGGTTCTTGATTCTTTCAGATCTTTTCAGCATAAATTTTACAGGAGCATAGTTATGCCTCAAGGATTTTTTTTTAACTCTGTTCATTAGTGCAGCAAAGCCATCTCATGACAACGCTTGTTGGAGGGTTGGTGGGACCTGCTGTTCCCTGGCTTCCCTAGAGGAACTGCCCTGTTCTTGTGGACACTTGAAAGCAGGTAGGTGCTCTCTTCAGTGTTTCACTGGGGGAACTTGGTTGCCACTGCCTACCCACAGAAAGTGCCTGTTTTTTTGGAAGTGGGGAAATGTGCTCAGCACCCTTGGACTTTTTTCAGAGTAAGAACAGGTTTTGGAAATGAGCTGTAGAGGTTATAATATTTAATGAGCATAGCGGTAAGTGTCTTAAATTACTGAAACTAGCTGAGTTTGGCACTCTCCACTTTTCCCAGTGCCAGCAGTGTACCCAGGCAGCCAAGAAGGCCAATGGCATCCTGGCTTGTACCAGGAATAGTGTGGCCAGCAGGAGCAGGGAGGGGATTGTGCCCCTGTACTCGGCACTGGTGAGACCGCACCTCGAGTACTGTGTTCAGATTCGGGCCCCTCAGCAAAAGAAGGACATCGAGGTGCTGGAGCGTGTCCAGAGAAGGGCAACGAAGCTGGTGAAGGGTCTGGAAAACAAATCTTATGAGGAGTGGCTGAGAAAACTGGGGTTGTTTATCCTGGAGAAGAGGAGGCTGAGGGGAGACCTTACCATTCTCTACAGCTGCCTGAAAGGAGGTTGTAGTGAGGTGGGTGTTGGTGTCTTCTCCCAAGTTACTAGTGATAGAACAAGAGGAAATGGCTTCAAGCTGCACCAGGGGAGGTTTAGACTGGATATTAGGAAAAATTTCTTCACTGAGAGACTGGTCAGGCATTGGAAGAGGCTGCCCAGGGTGGTGGTGGAGTTACCATCCCTGGGGGTGTTCAGAAAATGTGTAGATGTGGCACTTCAGGGCATGGTTTAGGAGGCCTGGTGGTGTTGGGTTGACAGATGGACTTGGTGATCCCAGAGGTCTTTTCCAACCTTAATGATTCTGTGATTCTGTGACAACATTTGGGATGAACTGTTCCTCTCCTATTTAGGGATAAGAGCCAGGGTATGGTCAGAAAATCTATGGTTCAGCTGAATTCAATAAATTTTTAAAAAGTCACTCTTTGGCATCCTAATTACTGGATCAGTGTTTTGCCACTCCTGTAATGAGAATAACATGAGATCCTTTCTTCTGCTCATTTTCTCAAAGCATTAAAAAAATGTTTGCAAACAATTTGAATTGTGTGATGGAAGATCTTAAAAGCAGCCTGTTTTCCTCCGGGACTTCTGGGAGTTTAATCACATCATTGTCACCATCAAGGTGGAAGTACTAAGACAAGTTATATATAATGGCAGATATTTAGTAACCAAAGACACTAAGCAGAAAATACATATCCGAAATCACTTGTATAACTTGCGTTGTCCTACAGTGAAACATTTGATTTAGAGATGACTCCATCATTTTTATTCCTATGAAATCTGTACACTCAAAGTATAATACTAAGCCCTCTGATGTCTCTTCCTCCATACTATCCAGTCAGGTTTAGTAAAATTCATTTGTTTTTTATTAATGGAGGTTTATAGCTTATTTATATTTATTTATAAATAAATATTTCTTTATGTTTGATCAATATCAGTTAATTTTTTGAGCATGTACAGTTTTAAGATTTGTCTGACCACTTAAAAAATACATCGCTTCAGTTCTGAAGCTTTAAAACTGAAAACAAAATACATTTAAATAATTTCTTGCTTCCTTTATCAAATATTTAACAATACAAAAAAGCTTGTAACAAGTTATGACTCCAAGCTGAATATAAAGAAACTAGATAACCCATAAAGAAACACATGTACTAGGTAAATAAGAATGATGTTTATCGAATCAAACTATATGGGGAGAAATTAAATGATGGGACCTTCCTACCACAGGCCTCCTGCATGCCCGCCTGCCTGCAGAAGGCAGGCAAGCTCCTGGCAGTAACAGCAAGCTGTCAAAAAATCATAAACCTCTCTAGTTATAAAACTCTCCCCAGATCACAGTGTATCTTGGCCCCAGTTCGCCCTCTTATCCAAAGCCTGAAAAACAAGAAGTATTCTGTGGTGTAGCCCCAGTTAATCAGTGAAGGTTTTGCTGGGCCAACAGAGATAAAAGTTCTTGGAAAATTCCTGGCCAAACTATAAAAACAAGTGTTGTGCTAGAAAAGACAATTTGACTCACATTCTCACTGTGTTTCCTAACAAACCTGATCAACCAGGTGGACCAATCCTGGCAATATCAGCCTCTGCCCTGAAGTACAATTTGTAATGGGACTTTCCGGTTAATCTGAGTACATAAAAGTAACTTTTTACTCCTGTTTTCTTTTAAACGTAGACAATTATTTTTCCTCTGATATTATAAATTACACTCCAATATTATAGATTCCTTCCAAAACACAAATTAAGTGAATCCAAATAAAAAAAGAATAGCTGTGTTTAGACACATTTAATGGCAGATGGTTAAAAGTATTTCAAGAGGACTTCCTCTTTTCTCAGTCTCCATTATGTTCACCATTGTCAACATCAGTCACAGAGACAGGCCACCTGGCTAACAGAGCACTACCAGACACATAGGTTCCACAATTGCTTCTGAAATTATGTTTAAAATTACTATTTCCACCATCCTTAGAAGTCAGGAAATTTATCTATACTCTCACAGGAGTATGGTACCCTCAAAACAACCTACATCCAGATGGAAAGAAGCAAACAGCCACATGAGAACTGTGAATTAAGGACTTGGGGATAGTCCTTTATGGCCAGACACAGACCATCGCACTTCTTGTGCTCCAGCTTTGGGCAGGCTGGATGTAACCACCTGAATGTAGAAAATTTGCAGTCCCTTTATTAGGTCCTATTACTACAGCCAGACTGCCATACCTCATTGCTAAGGAGGCAGGCTTAGCAGGGTGGCACACATTGCATTAGTTGGCTGTATGCTCCAGGATGAAAGCTAGCTCGAGTCCAATCCTTGGGAGCAGAGTGAAGATTGAAGATATGGCCCTATGAATTCAAGCTTGAATGCAAGCAAGGAGGAGACTGAGGAGATGTTTGGGGAAAGAGGAACACTGGGGACGCAACAGGAGTACAGGATCAGAGAACAGACTTGCCATAGACAGGTTTCAGTAGCAAGTTTTGCTGAAGCAGGTTGAAGTCCTCTTGACTTGAAGTCCTAAGACATGCATCTAGGCATGACCGGGCTTTGTAGAGTCTGGGACGCTCCTGGACCCCATTTATGCTGTACCTTTGAGTATGGGGAACTGGATCCCTCTTTTAAAATACCAAACAGGGTTGTGAAGTTTCCTACATGCTGATAGTTGTGGATTAAACTTTCATTTGGAGTTGGAGGTCTAAATAATCTGTTGGTTTTGTCTGAGAAAGAGTCACCCCGTGCCTCCGATATCTCAGAGGGCAACTCTCATTTGAAAAAAAAGGAAACGAGGAAAAGCAGTCTCCATTCATCTTATAGATCCATGCCAGCTTGGAGAATGGAGTTCATGGTCCGCCAGGCCAGGGAGGAGCTTTGTTCTGCAGTGCTTGGCTTAGGGTAGCAACCTGGGAGAGCATAGGGGAAGGGCCTGGCATGACATAGCAGTTATTCCAGATACAGGGATGCTGAGTAACAGGGAAGGAGTCCTGGCCTTGGTTTGGTAGATATGATATTCACCTCTCAAGCTTTCAGATTGCACCAGTACTGAGCTAAAATGTGAAAGGAAGGAATTTCACCTCTGCTTGCCCACCCACAGATTTCTTGTACTGCAGGATGCTGCTTCCAGGAAAGGCTCTGGTCAGATGCCAATAAGCACAGCAAACACTGCCAGCACTGTCTTGGCAACCCACCTGGCTGCCTTTGCTCCATTAGTCAATGCTCTCTCTCCATCAGCTTCTGCAGGGCTGGATCCTGTCCCCATAAGATTAACAAGAACTCTAACGTGACCCTGGATGAGGATAGGGTCTAGCTATTCCCCCTTCCTCATCTTTATTCACAGTTGCATAAAAAGACATAAACAATCCTTGGAATGCTACAAATTTATTGTTTGGAGGAGAATTATGGTGCAATATGACTGAACATAGAATCATAGAATTATTTAGGTTGGAAAAGACCTTTAAGATCATTGAGTCCAACCATAAACCTAGTACTGCCCAATCTGCAAAATGGACAAGCAACAAATTGGAGAAGCACGTCAACACCACAGTCACTGCTTTTTATTCATGGCCTTCAAGTCCATTTAACTTACAAATGATCAAAATGGAAATATCCAGAAAATACCAACAAAATCGAACCACAGTAAAAAAAACCCACCAGATTCTCTCACAGAATCTAAATGTTTTAGTGTAGGAAACTGTCACAAAGGAAATAGGTCAGTCTTTTGAAACAACATTTTTTAAGTGAAAAAGGAACAGCACACTGGGATGTTATAAAGTTTTGCAAATGCTTAGATTCCTAACTTTCAGAGCAGCAACAGTCGTCTTGGTATTCTTTGGCTCGGAGTTAACTCTGACAATCATTTGCTCTAACAACTGAAATGCAAAGTCTGGAAAATGCTTTTTATTTGAAAAGGAACAAAAAGTGAACCACGGTTAATTAGTTTTTGTTGTGATCTAATGAAATGGGCCAAATTTTCCTTTAGCTGTGACTGAGTAAATGAAAGCAGAATCCAAAGTAAAGCTTCTGTGAGAAGTAAATCACTGAAGAGCAATAAACGCAAACGTAAACAAATAAAACAGCAGTGATAATTAAAGTTGGAATTTGCAAACATAGTTCACCTGGAATATCGACTTACATTAGGAACAAAGCCTGGGGTCACAGTTTTCTCTAAAACAGCATCCCAGTTGACATCAGCTAGGTATGGAGAGCTTTGGATGTCTGCAAGGCTTGAAAGACGGCACTCTGGGTCCTTAGTGAGGAGCTGTGATGAAACACAAGGCATTTTCTAAGGAACCAGTTGCCATATAAAAAGAGTAAACATATTATACATAAATTGTATGATACATAATTTAGAGTAAGAAAATGGATAGGGAATCCTCTAACAGCTCCTAGAAGGCCCAATCTAAAAAAATAAAAGTAATATCTCATAAGAAAATAATATAATTTAATTGCCACCAGATGGCTGTTGCAGGCATGAGGTATACAAATGTATTAGTAACAGAAATCTGCTTACAAATACACAGGAGTCCAAGTGACATGAAACATCACAGTTCAATGCTACCCAACAATTTGTGTTTTGTCTTTAATTTATTGGAAGATATAGTAACACTGAGCATCCTGGCATCAATTAAAATAAACACCTCATTGCTCCAGCTATCAAAAATAGATTGCTCGCTCCTGCAAAAGGAACTGATCTCCTGCTTTTCTGGTCACACATTCACAAACAATTCCTGCTCAAGTATCAGTACTGATGATCTGAAATACCTAAAAGAGTCAGATGATCCTTGCAGCATGGCCAGAAAATTAAAGCAAACAAACCCTGTGATTTTAGGAAGAAAGCTATTTCCAGGGTCGTAATGCACTCAGAAAGAACCCCAGCTTGTAGCTTAGTGACATTTACAGCAAAGTGGCTTGACTTTTGTTGCTGCAACTATAGCAACATGGGACAGGGAAAGATACAGCCCTTTTCACTTCTAAGCTCCCTGGCTGGAAACTGTGGCAGAAATTCAGAGGGCAGAGTGGCTTCTTCTTCCCTTTCCCACATGAACAAGTAGGGCTGGAGATAATGGGGCCAGGGCACAGAGTGGCAATTACTGATCCCCAAAGTTTTGCTATCACTAGTGAATCAGTTTTATAAAATAATAATAAAAAAAAAGATTTCTATTTATTTGTGGCTATAAAATGCCTGAGTCTAAGCCTAAGAATAATCCAGCTTCTCAAGAGAGAATACTGCACCACTAACATTGAGAAAAGTCTAGAAATAAGCACTGCTTTCTTATCCTTGAAATTTTGACTACCTAAAGCATGTGCTTGCCTGATGCCTCTGCATTGTTGGGGGGCCTTTTTGAAGAGGAAAGAAGAGATGACAGAAGGTGTTTGTGCTTTCTTACCTTTTTCAGTAGTGCTATCATGCCCTTGCACCATGCAGATGAGTAGTGAACTCTTTCTATCTTGAACATGTTGAGTATCTCATCAATGGGGGTGGCAGAATGAATTTCATAGGGCCTCTGGGATAAAGTTAAATCAATATCAAATCAGCAAGAAGGAATAAAAGAGTGTAGACAAGTCATGCTTTCCTGAGCTCAGTATTGTTTATGCTGGAAATATCAAAACCACCAAAACATGTTATAACAATTTTGAGGCTAATCCTTCTTTGCATGTGTGCTTTTCTTTGGTCGTAGTGAATGTAATTACTCATAGATGCATTTCCTCTGCAAATTTTTCTCTCATGAAAAGAAGTATCAGTTCAAATGAGATGGCTGAATAATTTTGTTCCTGGGGCATTCCATGTGAAATGTGGATTATTTACTGTTTTTTACTTGTAGTACTAGAATGTACTTGTGATCTAAACTGACAAAATGGAAAAGTGGTGGCTGAAGGGAGATTTGTCATCCTGATTTTACTGAGTGGTAGACAGAGAAATTAAAAAATGCTTACAAAAACCTGTGTAAGAACCACAGTAAAAAAGTAGACTCCAAATCCCAACCCTCCAATGCCTTTTTGAAATCTGCAATCGACTAATTACATGGACCTATGCATTATATAGACCTGCTGTCCTGTGTTTGTAGTGTCTAAATTCTTCTACTGGTGAAGAGCAGCTCCAGCATTCACAGTGCTTTGTTCATGAAGATTGCTGTGAATTATCTTTTATTAAATACAGCATTTGGAAATGAAAGTACTACATATAAACCAGTATTCTTATTAATTATTGTGCACATATTTTTTAAAGACTTGCATTTGCGAAGCAAGTTATTAGAATGTTACTCTATGTTGATGTATTTTTTTAAACAAGGATAGAGTGTGGATTGCCTGTGAATTAAGTTGTACCCAGCAGGTGAGAAATATGTGATATGAGGTCTGCAGTCAAATGCCATCATAGCAGTAATGTGCAAATTGCTGCATCATAATTCATACACAACAGAGTTACCTTTTAATCCAATACCCTTAACAGCAAAGAGCAGACACTGATTACCTTCACTAGATCTGAATTATCCCTTGTCTTTTGCCAGCGTGTCCTGGTACAAGATTAAAATTTAAGAATATTTCTAGATGTTAGTTACATAATCTGATGGTGAATTGGAGCCACTCTTCATAAACATTCTTATTTTGAGAAGATTCATGCACATGTTTAACTTTGAACATGTGTATGAAACCAAGTCCATTCATTCCAAGGAATTGGGATGTTCTAAATATAAATCCAAGGATTGCTTAAAGCTTTTTGCTTTGATTCACATTCAGCTAGTCTGTTGTCATTTAGCTGTATCATGTCCATATGAATTCAATAGGACCTAAATGCATTCTCTGAATGCATAATTTTCTTGAATCAGGTTCAAAACTGTCATTTGAAATAGTCTGTCATATGCTTTTTCCTACCTGTGGTAATGCTGCCATGAAACAGCTATTAAAAATGAAAGGTTAACATTCTGTCTGTTGTCAAGAAGTAACCTACTGTTGATTTAGACTTGGTATAATAATGTGACCAATATGATAATTGAGCCAGAATTTACACCAATTGTTGAAAATGGTGACCTAGCTCTAAAAACAGCAACCTGAAAGAATGATGACTCTTTGAAAGAAGTAAAAAGTGAGAATAAAAAATAAGAAAGTTTTTCTGTTAAGGATGTTTCTGCACATGCCTTTTTCCTCACCAGAAAAATCCTTTAAAAACTTATTTTAAAGTTTATTAGCATTTTGCAGTCTTACCTGATTTTTTGAGATTTGCAAAGATTTTTAATATTGTTCTTAGCTAACTTGAACTGTAAATGCTCAAAGAAATGGTAATTATAAATTTGGCCTTTTGAGGTCCTTCACACCTATATCTCCCGTGTTTTTCAGCTATTCAATCTACTTGAGAATCAGATCCCTTCTGGGATTTTTGTGAAAAAGGAAAAAAAAAATCTGGTCTGCTTTTGTTTGTGATGTTTTACCAAAATTTGTTGTAAACTGTTCACATCACAATGAAAGTCAGAGTCCAAGAATCCCACCTACTACCTCTTTCCTTCACCCTGTCTCTGCTGAGGGCATAGTACATACAGTTATTATAATATTTTAGCAGTTGTGTCTAGCTTAGGAACAGACTGACATGTGTCATGGTTTGTGTTATGCAGTTTAATTTCATGGACTTGGGGAAAAGATCAACGTTTGGTGCAAAGCTTTATAAATTTACTTTTTTGGTTGTTAGGTCTTTTATCAACAGCTGGCTAAGGAGAGAAATGTGCCTGCAACATACTGAGAAATGCGAGCGCTACTGTGGATCATCAAAAAATGGTCGAGACAGCTCTGTGCCAGATGTAACCTACTCCTGTAGGTACAGTCCTGTTTCCAGCAATGCATTGCCTTGGCTGCCTGGCAGCAGGGAGCAAGTCATGAGAATGGCTATAATGCCTTGAGCACCCTGAGCCTTCTCTGAGGACTCTTCCATCTCAAATGGCAAATAGAGGCAAATAAAAACAAACATTCAGCTCGGTAAAAAGCAGCTCATCTTTACTTAGCTGCTCCTGAACTCAGGCAGGCAACATCATACGCTATGCACAGCTCAGAGGTGGAAAATGATGCAATTTTCATAGAATCATTAAGGTTGGAAAAGACCTCTAGGGTCATCAAGTCCAACCGTAATGTTTCTCATTTCTAATGCTCCTTCCATCCTGCCTTCTCCATGCACTAGCATGCACCATGCATGCAGAAATTAATCTCTGGGTGGCTCTGCCCAGTGCAACACCCTCCTCTTTCCCCGGGACTGCTGTAGCAGAGGCTGGTGGGCTGCACCAAGCGCCCGCCCATCTGCTCTGTGGCAGTGGGGCTCTCTTCTCACCACCAAACAAAGTGCTGTGGGAGAGTGGAGGAGGAGGGGGCTGCCTGCCTGCAGGTTTAGCTTGCAGCCTTGTAGGCACAAGCGGCTTCTTTGCAGCCATCTGCACAGGGCTGCTGCAGCAGATGGAGCGCATGGTTGTTGCAGACAGCAACATGCCTCTGCTTAAGCACACTTCCTCAATCTGCTGTTACTTCTCTTGCCATCACTCCTGTCAGTTTAGGCCTTGTGTAGACTAGAAAAATTTAGAAATACAATTCAGGAAAAAATACACATTTTCTTAGTCCATACAAAGGCGTGGGCTGCCAAGCCATCCTCTGGCTTTCTCAGTGGGCAAGACCTGCTCTTCAGGAGGAAACAAGCAGCTGGCTTTGTTGACTGGAGCATGGAGAGACGGCAATGTTTTTATTTAAAAAAAAATAAATTTGATCCAGTCTCAGCTTTGCTTTGTCTGTAGCCAGATAGACTTATTCAGAGAAGACTGTACAGCTCTTGGCAAATGGATACTATTCTACATAAATTTTAATTTATTAAAGTGACTAGGTATCTTTTGCGATTTGTCTAGGGAGTTCAGCTTTCCTCACACAATCATTCATTGTGCTGCTTTCTTGGAGACGCTCATTGGTGAAAGGGTTGATATAAAAACAGCAGGATGTTCTTTTAATTTATTATATGTGCAGCCAGCACTACTGTCTGTGACTAGGGTTGAGAATGTATTATGCTTATCACTGCCAGAAATTAACTGTTTAGGTTAAAATTTTCCATCCTGGGAAGAACGTCAGCTTAAACACCCAGTAATTCCTGAGAGTGAGAGCAGAGAAAAATTGCAAAGACCTTTTATTTTTTCTAAAAAGGTTTTTAATACTCCTGTGTTTTCAGAGCAGGGCTGAGATTTGGCATGGGAGAGATATTTGTATCAGGAGCATGACTTTTATCATTTCTATGGAAAGACAAAATAGTTTGGCCAAGTTTTAGGCCTTTGAAAAATGTGACTTCTGGAGTGAAACAACAATGCGCAGACATTCTGAAATGTAGTTTTCCATCTAAAAATGGGAATAATAATTGTTATTTATTTCTAGTTTTCTTTGTCTGTCACCCTACATGAAACTGTGAGATCTTTACGGGATGCATTGTCTCACATTACAAAGTGCCTACCAGGACAGGATAGCAATATTGTGTTAGTGTCATATGGTAACAAATAATTCTTCCTTAAAAACAGCATACAGCAATGCAATAAAATCCTCTTTCCAAAATAGGAATTAAAAGTGAAATCCCAGCTACTTTAACGATGTCATTATCCTGAAATAGTATCTAAATTACTGTTTTCCACAGGGAACAGTAAATATTTAAGCAACCAACTTCAATCCTTTGAACCAAACTGGAAGAGAATTTTCCATTATCTTCTGTGATATTTGACCATGCTCAGGAAGATTTTTCATTAAGCTTATTCATATAACTGATCAGATAAGTAACAAGTGCACCGGCAGATAAGCATTTTCTGTAGCTGAGCCAAGCATCTTAGGATATTACTTTAGCTCTTTTAAGGTATTAGCCAAGATAATTAGAGATATAATAAAACCTGAAGTAACTCAATTTCTGTTTGGAAAAAAATACCATCGTTTCCAATTCAGCATTGTTAAGAACTCATTAAAGCGTTAGGCTTTTCCTTAGTGCCCACCGTAGTTTATGTCCATTTTAGGCAAACTTGCATAATATAATTGAGAGTGGGGTGAAATTTCCCCAAGACTGTCTCCACCTGGAAAGGATCAGGAGAGCATTCCTGACCTGAACTGCAGCCTCATCCACTCCGATTTTATCATGCACTCAGGGGCACAGCAAACTTTGGGACTTCTGTCAGTCAATGTGATAAGTAACAACAAATGCCATCATTCTTACCCAACCCCTCAGTAATTCATATGCTGTAATTCCTAGCGACCACCAGTCTACTGGGTACGAGTATCCTGGACCTCCATCCATAAAGGTCTGGAACACTTCTGGAGCTAAAACAATAAATTAAATTTTAAAAAGCATTATATTAAGGTTAGACTATGGATCATTAATGTTGGTATTTGAAAAATTAATAAGGATATAATTCACTGGAACTAAATACATTTGTAAACACATCATTTTCAGGCTGCAGTTTCACTGCATTGGTTTGCTGGCAACAAGTGAACTTCACTGGTCAGGGTTTTTCAAAAGCCAATAATTTTATGTTAATTCCTACCTGGTCCATTTTAGTTTTATGTTATGCAAATAAAAATAAGTAATAGGAAGGGAATACCTGAACTGAAGCATCACTTAGACTATTCAGGGGAATGCAGACATCTTATGGGACAAATATATAGGCGAGGTGATTCTCTGTGATTGATGGAGGTGTTGAACATGGTAAATCTCATCCTTATTCTACATTTGGATAGAGTTAATTAGATGGGTTTTAAAGGTATTCAACATAGGAAAATGGTAATTAAATAAAAATCCTGACACTGATTAGATGCTGTGAGAATCTCTGTCCTGACTGGAAGTAAACACACTGTAAACAAAGTAATGAATTCTATAAAAATAACTTCCCTGGGGGGAAAAAAAAAAAGATCTTTTCAAAACCAGATCCAGTTGGCTAATTTCAGCAACAAAGACATACTAAATAATGCCACTGCAGTTTCTTCAGAAAACCATATATAAGTAAGAAAGGATATGAAATGAAGAGTCAGTCATGCTTTTCTAATTATTTCATAGCAGAATCTCAGTACACTTTGTGAAAACAACATTTCCCTGGGGATTTTCTGAACAACACTATCACCAACCGTAACATCATGCTAGATTGCAATTACCATGTCAGCCTCTTCTGGCCACGACACTGAGTCTAATGTATCACATTACCACCTGATTACCATTGCATCACTTTCTAATGGGCATACTGCAATGAATAATGTAGTCTGGTCACACTTACTACTGACTGGCAGTTTGGGATTTGACTATGTATGGCATTTAAATAAGCACCTTTAATTAAAAGAAAGGCATTCCTTTCAGAGGAATTTTTGCAGTCCTTGCATCATTATGGATGGCAACCTTTATGGATGGCAACCTAACAGTTTGTAACCCCAGGCCTGAGTTCAAAAAGTCTTGAAGAGCCCAACCTAGTAGAGGATTTTGGCATCCATGAATTAGATGAGGCAAAACCCTAATCTGTAGAATGAAGAGCAATGAATTAATGAAAGTGCTCCTGTACTCTCTGCCCAGCAGGATCATCTCTAAATAGGTTTGGTAGTAGAACTGCAGGCACCTAAATAAATATTTTTGCCAGAGTACATGTGTTTGGAAGATAGCTGATCAGTGCATTTCTGGCATAGGTAAGCTTGTGCTGTGAACCAGTATGGCGTGAATCAACAATGTCATAAAAGTCATCACACTGAGTTATCTGTGTCTCACCTCCAGATAATATAGGTTCACTTGGCATGTTATATCTTCAGATGTACTTCAGAGCTTGTTTGCATGCTGCTGGGGATCTCTGTCAACACAACTTACATGTGCGTGGTCTATCACATAGATGCTAAGAGGGTAGGCAGGATTTTGTGTGTTACTTCAATGGATCAGTGCACCTAAATTGCACATCAGGCACCAGGCACAAGGTACCAGGTACTTTGTAGTAAAGGTTTGCTTTATTTAGCCACATTCGTTATGGGTTTTCCCCACTGTGCCTAGATGATGTATAATATCCCATTACAGAAAATAGCCTTTGAGGACTTTTTTACTGAGCTATATAGGTATAATATTGGTTTCACTCTTTCTTTTATAGCTTTAACATTGTAATAATGTGACGGATCACTATCTGATTTCCGTGAAGAGGTAGAGGTGAAAGTACTTTATTGATGCAACCTACAACACTGATAGAACAGTGCAGCTGTTTTGCTAATCCACTGACTGAGTTATCCACTTCTATTTTATTTGCTTCTTCTAAAAGCTTCAAGGTCAACTCATCCCACATTAAGCAGATCAGCAGAAAATGCTTTCTTTTGCCCAGTGTCCCTGGTGGTTTGAGGCTCTATTTTGTCGCCTGAAGCTGATGACAGCATCCTTAGATCAGAAAATGGGCAGTTAGGCTTCTGATTTTTAAGGCAGATAGCCCCTTTTCCCCTGCTATCTCAAAATTATTTACAGTCCAGCTGGACAGACTCTCTGTGCTCAGTCATCTGCAGCGAAGCTGTTGTAAGCACCGGCTTTGCAAGATGACAGGGGAGACCGACAGAAGGTACAATATGATTTCCAGTATCCTATGTATAGGTTTATTCTAAGAGTGACATCTCAACCCTACTGAAGACAACAGAGCTTTCCCCAGTTTAGCAAGGCTGTTAAATACTAATCTCACATTAAGATTGTGATTAATGTGTGTAAAAGCCTTTCCAAGCTGAGACATTAGGCCCAAACGAAGGCCCCAACCTGTATGGCAGACTTCTGGAATTTGCCTGCTCGTTCTGAAACATAGCATGATTTTACAGAAAGACAGCAGGTCCTCCAGGTGATGGGGTTAGCTGACCTCTGAAGAACTAGAGCTGTGAAATATAAAACATAACATTAGATTTTGCTGTAAGAAATAATTATGTCAGGAGAACCAATTCTGAGTGCAAACTGGCTAGGATAAAAACAAATAAAAAATCTGAAAGGAAAATTAAAACTCTACATTGATTTTCTTTAGGAGTGTTATTGGAATAGACTATCTGTAAACTTTTAAAATTTTAATTTGATTTCAGGCTCAGCTTGGACAGCTGTCCTGCAGCTTGCTGTGGGTAGGTTCTGCCAAAGGACGATAAGATTTGAGCTTCCCACCTTGCAGCAAGGGCAACAGCTCTGCTGTGTGCACCCTTTTGGCACAAATCCTCTCCTATCATAACAGATTTAGGATGACAAGTATACTTACATATTTTACCCTGTGTGTCTACCTAAATGCAAGGATTCTGCCTGCAAAAGTTCATTCATGTGAACAAAAGTGAGAAAGTGCATGTGAGAAAGAATGTTTCAGATCTTTTTCCTCAAAAAATTTCTACTGAACAAAGACTTTTCAGGAAAAGATGTGGTTTTAATACTGGGTCTGATCCTGCAGATTCTTTTGGCTGAGGTCTGTAATTACTATAACAGGCAGATTGAAGGCAGGTGGAAGTTTGCATGGTGGGAACACAGCTTTTAAACAGTGAAGCTAAATCAAGTATTAGCAATTCTGGCAGCAGCAAGAGTGAATTCAAAGTGCAGAAGCAATGCTATCAGTAGGTCTTACAGGTCTTCACAGCCCCCTGTGAATAAACATCAAAGACATAATGGACAACTGCTTTACTAGAGCTGCCCAAAAGAGCGCCTTCAACAGCGGTAACCTTGTCCAGCCTCACTGCTCACCCTGCTTTTATCAGGAGATTGGACTAGAGATTCCTGAGGCCCCTGTCAATGTGAATCATCCTAGTATCCTGTGATGCTAATGAAGGTCAAGTACCACCTTGTCAAAGTCTGTCTGAGTGGGGTGATGAAGGGGTTTAAGGCCAGAAGTCTCAGTGGGACCTTCACAGCACATCACGAACTGCATGGGCTCTTCATCCTCACTCAGACACCTGCAAAACCTGCCACCCAAAGTACTGGGGACTTCTGAAAGTCTGTATCTCAGAGCAGTGTAGTCTTCTGGTCTGGGAGATTACTCTTCATGTGTGGAAGAAGTGTGATCCACGGAAGGCTTTGGTAACTACAGACAGATCATTTTAAAACTAATGCCATTCCAAGCTGAGACATCTGTGCTAATTTTAACAGGGCAAGCAATAAAATCAGGAATGCTTCTGTGTCTTGTATGATAATGAGTAAATACATGTATTTAACTTCAGCAACTCACCAAGATAAAATCCTCCAATTGTTTTTTCTTATATTATTTTTCTATATTTTTCTCTTAATATACTTTCATGCTTTCATTGTTTATCTGCTTTGCTTTCTTGAAAAATGGCATAAAATGAACCTACCTTTGTGCTGCATTAAGTGTGCTTCAGTGCGTTTTTTGGCTGTCCCTAACATGTATTTCCAGTTAACGGGTTTTTTTCCAAATAATAAATTAGAATAAATCCTATTCAGAGCTCTGTCTTTTGATGCTTTTCACTGTATCTTTCTAGTAACACCATATCATTGTAGACCATCTCTGTACCAAAAGAAAGATTCCAATGAAGTAAGTAAACCATTATTTTGTTTTAAAATAAAACCATACTGGAGAATGGCTAATAAAAAAAGTGAACATGAAAGCAAATCTGGTGGGTCTGCATCCATCTCAGAAGCAGTGGCTTCCTGGGATATCCATACTCTTTTTCTATGAGTTTAGCCATACTCCAAATAATTTTGTGAAACAAAGGGTAACATCTGAAAAATCAATTCATATATACAGCTACCCACTGCAATTGTCACAGCAGTCAGATGATCCACCTTGTAAATTATGTAATAGGATGCATCTCATATTGTATGTGTATTTCCCTAAAGACCTGTAAAAAAAAAAAGTATAAAACTGAAATTTTATTTAACCGGTTGGTACTTTTGTACCTTATTTGTGGAAGATAATCAGTATCTAACAATATGATTTCATGATTCATGAGCTTGAAATAGAAGAGAATATCAATGTAAGTGCAAACAATACTGAACCCAGTTTTTACTATTTGTTCGTACTGTAAAAAAGCATTTTGTACATAGGATGAAATACTTTTAAGTAGGGTTTGTAAAATCTGCCTAGTGTTCATAGTTATCACTTAACTCCATAGTAAAACTATAAGTGCTCCAGGTCTCTGAAATTCAGGCCATTTTAATTTGGTGCCCAATGGTCAGTTTGAAAAGGCTGTCCAAGATAAAATAGTCAATTCAAGATCTATCACTTGGAATGGCTGGCACAAAGAATAGCTGTTATTATTTTTGATGGAGCATACTGGTTTAATCATAAAGATAATTCATCAGAATAAATCTTAAAATGAAGAGCTTAGAGTGGCTTTGGTACGAATCCTAAATAGCACAATGTGGCATTTCATTTCTGATGAACTGATTTAAGCTTCACTTCCTTAGCAAGGAGCTAATCAAAGAGTGCCTGGTGCACTTGCCTACCCGGGAGGCTGCCAAGTGTTGATTAAGAAGCTTACAGAGTTATTACTTTGAAGCATTGCTGACTTCCATAGGCTGCTTTGAAACTTTGCAAAATTGGTGAGAGGGACAGTGCAGTGACATGAGCACACTAGACACTTCTTCAAGTGGCCTTTACTACATACTAACAGATCAGTATATTTAAGCAACAACTTGCCAGTGAGACTTGCAAGATCGATTAGCTGCAAGGAGCTGATTGTCCATGAGTGGCTAAATGTTGCTAATGAGTGCTGGTCATTAATTCCTACAAAATTCCCTGTGCCAACATTATTAATATGACAAACTGAAAATAAGATGAAAAATAAAGCCATAGTGGTTTGGCCTCAATATTTTTGAATGAAGAATTTCAGATGGGCATGCCCAAAATATTTCTCAAGAATTAAAACCCTGACATTAGTCATCCAGTTGGCTACCTATACCTCTCTGTAGTCTATTTGCATCTCAGCAGAGACCCTACATGTCAGTAAGGGGAATCAGAGATTTGTGGAGTACGGCAGGGGCTGCAAAGCAATACACTCTGCCAGTCATGTAGCAAAACACACCTCAATGGTGCAGGTTTTATTGTAATGCCTAATATTTCATAGGTAAGAAAACAGATTTCAGTGTCATTAACTGAGGTTCAGCATGATACCAGGCTGCCAGGTATCATTTTCCTTCCTCATATTAGTCCCTGATCTTGAAAAAACCCACAAAACCCCCATATATATACACATATATACAATGCTCACAGTATAAACAATATTTTGATTGACTAGCACAGGATAAGCTGTTAAAAGCTTAAACCTGTCCAAACTGTAAATGTGTGAATGACTCTATGTATATAACATGTTCATAGCTTCACCTTGCAGAATCAGGCTTAATAGATGACAGATTGAGCTGAATGAAAAAAGAACTTGATTTTTTTAAACAATATTCCGAGAACCTTGGACTGAGATGCTTCAGTGAAATATTAACTGCTTTCTCCGCACTGTGACGAGAAAATATTAATTTTCACTTTTACCTGAAAAGTAAATTCAGAGGCCAGTAGTTCTTCTAGGTTCAAATAGAAAACAGAAACCAAACTACAGTGAAGACAAGAGATCATCTGTTTGGAGGAGAAGCTGTTTTAAGAACAAAAGGAAAGAAAGCAACTTCCCTTTCCCTGAATATAAACATGGACTTGGTAAACTATCAATTTACCTCCTAGTGTTTACTTTCTCATGTGTTAAAAAGGTCTAAATTATAATGGATGGCTTTCTGACTCAACTGCTAACTTCTGTTGTACAAGGCAAAGTGCTGCTTAAAGCCTGACCATGCTGGGCTGGCAATTTTCTAGTGTGAAGTCCAGACTTGTTACAATAATGTAACAGATTTTGTACCATTATTCACATAATACACCTCAATAGTTTTAATACTCATATTTAATGCAATTATTCAATCAAAGTAAATATTTTAGATACCATTACCTGAATACAGACACTGCATTTAGAATGCCTTATTAGTTTGCCATACGGTTATACAGCCTCTCTTGCCCTTACTCCAAGTGCTGTCCTCATAAAACCCTCTGCATTACTCAACCACTGAACAGAACCCAGTTCTTGCGCTTGTGTTTGCACAGAGAAACCCTTTCTGGTTGAACATCTGGATCAACCTCAGAGAAGAAACCTCAAGTTGCTAGCCCCATTGAAATAAAGCCCAGCAACAATGAATGTGTCATAACTACTACTGAATATGAAATTATACAGAAGTACCTTCCTTACTCCATTCAAAAGCTCATGGTGGCTGCAGTGCTAATTTTTCTAGCAAACTGTTGAAGGGATTGTGTCCAAAAATACCCATTTGCTATTTGGAAGATTGGCCCAGTGCATGGACTGCAGCTGTTCTGCCCTGGTACTGAAACAAACTGATCTGCATAACTGGGGATTCACAAGACAGACTGTGTGCCTGATGGATCAGGAGGACTATTACATGCTCCTGCCTCACATATTCCTACCAGGTTAGCAAAGTATTTGCAACAGTTTATGCATGCAAAGACCTGGGGGCATTACGTGGCTTGAGCAAAGAACAGGAGTTATCCAGGGGGCAGAAACATCCTGCTGGGTTGCTGGAAGTCCCCACTTGTTGCCCCCTCTCCCACCTCTGCTGGAGGTCTCTTCCCCCTCAGATCTGACTGCAGAACTCCACATCAGATCAGGCCCTTTCAGGCAGCTAAAAAAAACCAGAAACCAACCAAACCAAAACTATGACTTGCATTCAGGGTGGTGGGTGTTTGACTGAAATAATCAAAGAAATTATTATACTAACAGTTTTGCTGGAAGATCTCAAAGGATGGTAGTAGGTCAGAGAGCACAGAGAAGTGAAAAGCAGCTGGAGACAGTAACTTCTTTCACAGAATCACAGACTGGTAGGGGTTGGCAGGGACCTCTGGAGATCATCTCATCCAACCCCCCTGCCTGAGCAGGGACACCCAGAGCAGGGGGCACAGGAACGCATCCAGGCGGGGTTTGAATGTCTCCAGGGAAGGGACTCCACAACCTCCCTGGGCAGCCTGTGCCACTGCTCTGGCACCCGCACAGGAAAGGAGTTTGTTCTCACATTTAAGATGAACTTCCTGTGTTCCTGTTTGTGCCCATTGCCCCTTGGCCTGTCATTGAACACTATGGAAAGAGCCTAGTCCCATCTTATTGACACCCACCCTTTAGATATTTATAAGTATCAGTAAGATCCCCCCTCAGTCTTCTCTTCTCCAGGCTGAACAAACCCAGGTCTCTCAGCCTTTCCTCATAAGGGAGATGCTCCAGTCCCCTGATCATCTTCGTAGCTCTCTGCTGGACTTGCTCAAGAAGTTCCCTGTCTTTCTTAAACTGGGGGGTCCAGAACTGGACACAGCACTCCAAATGTGGTCTCACTAGGGCAGAGTAGAGGGGGAGGATAACCTCTCTCGACCTGCTGGCCACACTCCTTTTAATGCACCCCAGGATACCATTGGCCTTCTTGGCCACAAGGGCACAGTGCTGGCTCAGGGTCAGCTTGCTGCCCACCAGCACTGCCAGGGCCTTCTCAGCAGAGCCGCTTTCCAGTAGTTCAGCCCCCAGCCTGTACTGGTGCCTGGGGTTGTTCCTCCCCAGGTGCAGGACCCTACACTTGCTCTTGTTGAATTTCATGAGGTTCCCCTGGGCCCAGCTCTCCAGCCTGTCCAGGTCTCGCTGGATGGCAGCACAGCCTTCTGGTGTATCAGCCACTCCTCCCAGCTTGGTATCATCAGCGAACTTGCTGAGGGTACACTCTGTCCCTTTGTCCAGGTCATTGATGAATACGTTGAACAGGACTGGGCCCAGCACAGACCCCTGGGGAACACCACTAGTGACAGGCCTCCGACCAGTCTCTGTCCTGTTGATCACGACCCTCTGAGTTTTGTTGTTGAGCCAGTTCTCTATTCACCTCGCTGTCCTCTCATCCAACCCATACTTCCTTAGCTTGCCTGTGAGGATGCTATGGGAGACAGTGTCGAATGCCTTACTGAAGTCAAGATAGACAACACTGCTCTCCATCAACCCAGCCAGTCACACCATCATAGAAGGCTATCAGGTTGGTCAAGCAACCTGATCTCCTGAGGTTTTTCAGCTGCTTGTGTACCTACTCATTAATGTCAGAGCAGATCCAAAACCTGAACACCCACTTGCAGCTCAGTTGCTTAATCTCCTCAGCCATGGTGCTCCTAGCACAAGCTGAAAACTCCATCAGGTATGGTAAGTCTTTATTCAGCACCTCAAAGCCTCACATGACTGCTCTCAGTTATTGTTTATCAGAACAAACAGAAGCCTCCTGGCTCATGCTGGCATTATGATATTTCCCTGGGATCAAAAGGGCAGGTAGCGCATCACCAGTGCCTGCAGATAGGCAGTCAAACCCTTGGTAGGAAAGGGTGGGATTTTTTAAAACCTAACTACTTTCTTAACTGTACACAAAAAGCAACGAGCTGCAAAACACTGCTTAATTATGACACCGTTTAGTATCAGTGCAAGGAAGACCAAGGTTGAACACCTTTGAAAACCCAACTCCAAATTTGTCCCTGCTGTATTGTACTGCCTCAGGAAGCAATTTAGCCCTACAGGATACTTTTACTTTACCTATAAGGTTGATATCAGGACATCCACTAGTTTTCCTCTGACCCCAGTAGTACTCCCACACAGCATTAATTAATTAATAAATATGGATGACTCATACATTTCAGAAGTTCAGTGGACCTCTATAAATCCACACTCCTCTGGTAATCTCAGTTATACAGCTGTTCTTTACCATGACAGAAACCTATGAAAGCAGCTGTGAAAATCTGAGATAAGAAGCCTGTATGATAGGAATGGGGTAGCTGAAACTTTTTACGTAATTTACGGCTGATTTTATTGGCTTTGGATTTTTGTCAAGCCTATTTATATCACAAAGCCTCTACCTAACACCTTTAACCCTCCTACCACCAGAAATGGAAAAAAAACTCAAATAAACTCTAAATCCCCAAAATTTATAACCTGTGAATGGAAAGATTTTGAAACACTGACCAATAATGTACAGATGTATAGAAATTGATCATTCAAAAAGGAAATATTTCAATGAGTAAAAGCATGTGTTATAGGACTCAAATATATCTAAAACATGCCAGAGTGAGAAATAAACAAAAGGCGATAATGTTTTCTAGATATATTTTAGTATTTAACATTTTGTTTTGTGGCTGACCAACCTGTTGCAGGGGAGAGGGCCATTACTGCAGATGGGTGCCCAGCACAGAGCACATGCTCTGAGACACAAGGGTACTTCCTGCAGCCTGCCTGAGGGACCAATATAAGAAACATCTTTTTTTTTTTCCCCACTCAGAAAGATTGAACAGTGGTAAAAATGGCAAACACTTACACAGGTGCTTCCAGCCAGGCAAATGCACACTTTCTTTAAACACAAGAAACCTAATGAATAGCCTCTGCAGGAAGAAAGAGCCACAGCTGAATATCCCAGGCGCAGGCTGCAGCCAGGGGCTGTCCCCTGCCCTGCACTGGCTTTCCTGGCCCACATCCCAGTGCAGGCTGGAGGGGGATCCCCCACAAGTGCCTGCGTTTCTTTGTTGGCAGCAGACACACCTGCCAAAAGCCAGCTAGGTCTCAAAGGATATTTTGCATTGGTTGCCAGAGGAGGGTGACAGCCTGAAAACTAATGAGTTTTCAAAGGGCTATTTCTACAATAAAACCTTTCACCACACCCTCAATCACAGGTGTTGCAGAAGGTTTGAGCAGTGAATTTGTAATGATAAAATCATTACATGGGTGCCATTACACATGGCATAGGTGACACCCAAATTTCCTAAACCAGATTAAGGCACACATCGTATTTCACAGCTACAGCTGTCTGAACAGTACGAGGCAGAAACTCTGAAGACCCCTGAACCCTAAGAAGCAGATTTCACTTCAGCATTTCATGTCAATGCCTTTGAGAAGTAAAACTGCAGAAGCAGCTGGAAGTAGCTTGTCCTGCCAGGTTGTTGGCCTCTTTCCTTTCAAAGTCACTGTTGTCCATGTTTTTGTTTGCCTATGTGTAGCAGGTATTTTACTTATCTGAATGAATCAGCTGGGAAGGGGGAACATAGAGAAATTACCAGGGTTTCTGGAAAAACATTCAGGTCCAGATACATTGCATTCTGCATAACCATTTAATAAATAGGGACATAGGCAGGGAAAATTTCAGGCTGAGAAAGACTCTGGGGCAAAAAAGCTAATGTGAAGTGGGATTAAGCAAAGGCTTCAAAAGCTGGCCCACACCATGCTTAGCATTACAAGATAGGTATCTTAATCAGAACAGCTAGTGTATTTTTACAACGCAATATCAATTCACTGCATTTTTTCCTGGATACTAGTTTTAGGCAGTCATGCTGCATGTGAGCAAATCACTCCCTAGCAATTTCTCAGCCAATTTCAAATGGGAATGGAGGCTTTAGAGATAACATTCTTCTGTTTATTTCCTTAAATTGGCCATCGGAAGAAGTGAAAAATCCTCTAAGTACTTCTACTAAGGGAAAGGCTGTAGAGTGCCCTCATATCTGATTAAATGTAACAGGATCCACATGTGAGTAAGCCTTTATAAACCTCGAAGAGGGGCAAAAACCTTTCATCACATTTCATACCTTCATCATCATGAAAACCAGCAAAGCATAAGGTATGTCTTAGAGGAACCACTAAATTTCCTTGGTTCTGGTGCCCAGCAAGTAAATTGAAAGTGATTTTTTTCTCGGTACACTGAGGTTAAAGTGTGATTTAAATTCCTGATAATGAAAGCTTACAACCAACCATACAGCCAACCTCCTCAAGAATTTTTTTCTATTTTTCTTATTGTCTAAATGGCTTAGCAAAGCCACAAGGAAAGTCTGTGATACAGCCTTAAAGATAGAAATCATATGGACTTAACTGTCAGGAGTGAACCCAAAACTTCCTTAATCTGAGCACTGCAACAGAAAAGTTTTGCAGCATTTCACTGAAGATATAACTCTACATTAAATTAAAGGTGTAAACTAAAAGAGGAAAGGAAGTGAAATTAATGCACTTAAAGGAAAAAGCAGCACCAGTGAGTGAGTGTCTGGCCATATCTGTCAAATTCTTAATATCTGAGGTTTGCTGAGGCTTTGATGTCCAAGCTGTGCCAGAGAGAATGCTCACCCATCACTGTTCACCTGAAACAGAGCATTTTTACAGCTCTAAAAGATCTCCTGCCTTCTTCCAGCTCCAAATAAATGCAAGGATCACTCTTCTGACAAGTGCAGCAAACACTGGTGGATAGTGCAGTCATCTCTTCATAAAAGGAAAGAGAGCATTTTTCTTGTTCTGTTTCTTCTTGTTGTGAGATTTTGGATATGGGGAAGACGTGATGTGTGGGAAGGAGGGTTCAGGGGCAGAACAGCTTCATAAGCTGAGGTGAACCAAGACAGCAGTTCACCGGTGTATGAGGTTAAAACCTTATTCCCATCTCCCACCTTCCCTCCACTCCAGGTCTATAATTTACCTCCTTCCTTGGGTCATCTTGGGCTCTTACTGGACCCTCCAGGAGCTTGTTTATCTCCCTGGGAAGGCAATGATCCTCAGCTGTCAACAGCACTCTGAACTTAGGTCAGAGAAACTATTTGCCATGATGTTTAGGCTGATGAATGATAGCAAAAAAGCAAGGCTATAGGGATGAATCTGTATCCTGGAGATTAGTATTTTTCTACTAAATACAAGGAATCCAGAATTTTCTAGCAAATGGAGAATACCATGCAAAGGGACACAAGCAAACTTTAGGCAGGAGGGACTGGACTTGAACATCTCTGCATCAAATAGGCAGGTTTTCTAAGATAAATCTCAGCATTTCCCTTCTTTGTACTATCTCCAGGCAAACATCAGCTACACAAATACTCCTCCTCCTTGGGGTGGGAACGGAGGGTGGGGATTCCAAAAGGACTGCATCATTTTTCCATAATTTTATCCTTAAAATACCAAATCGTCATGTTTGGCACTTGCTCTAGATTTTTGTGCTCTTGGTTGTTAAAAGCTAAGTTTTTTCTTGTGAGAAAACCTGCCAACAGAGACCACTAATGAACTAAGAAGGTGACAGTCCACCTATGTGTGCAGATGGGATGAAATATGCTCCAAAGGACACTAAGGTTCCTGCTAACTCTCAGCAAAATATTTGGAGAATACTCATATATATTTTTGTACAGCTCTTTTAACTAATCTGCTTTTGATCATTAGCCACCAGACAATGCCTTCATTACACATATTCATACTATGACAGACAGATGGTAAAATGCTAACTGACCCCTAAGCAGGTACTCATATTTTTTTCTGCTTTCATAATAATTATGCTTTCTAATGTAAAACTGTGCAGCTTCTTCAAGATTAAAAATGTAAGGACATCAGAACAGTCATTTGATTGACAACCAATTTAAATCTCAGAAAATACTCTTTTGTTATGTCTGCTGTCACCATCACATTTAAACATGGAAAATATCTATTCTGAATATGAGCTCCTGCAAAATGCCTATTCTTCAAGGATACTTTTGAATAATCTGTATAATAAGAATTTGCACCTCTAATGACAATGGCTGCTGGAAGGTTGTAGGCAGCTATTTAAGCAGAATGTGTGAGCTCTGAGACATAAATTTTACACAGAAACGCAAAACTACCATATAAAAATGTTGGAATCTTAAAAGACGTTTCAATCTTCATGTAGGTAAGGGCACTTCCGTGATTGTGATTAGTTTCACATGTCAGTTGTACAGCTATTCATTTGTATGTGTTGGGGGGAGGTCAAATTACTTGTAGAGGAAATAAGTGCCTAAGTTTTTGTTGGTTTGGGTTTTTTTTTTCCATAAATAAAACCACCACATAGGATCATAAGATCATAGAATCATTAAGGTTGGAAAAGACCTCTAGGATCATCAAGGCCATCTGTCAACCCAACAATACCATGTCTCCTAAACCATGCTCTGAAGTGCCACATCTACACATCTTTTAAACACCTCCAGGGATGGTAACTCCACCACCACCCTGGGCAGCCTCTTCCAATGCCTGACCAGTCTCTCAGTGAAGAAATTTTTCCTAATATCCAGTCTAAACCTCCCCTGGTGCAGCTTGAAGCCATTTCCTCTTGTTCTATCACTAGTAACTTGGGAGAAGACACCAACACCCACCTCACTACAACCTCCTTTCAGGCAGCTGTAGAGAATGGTAAGGTCTCCCCTCAGCCTCCTCTTCTCCAGGATAAACAACCCCAGCTCCCTCAGCTGTTCCTCACAAGACCTGCTCTCCAGACCCTTCACCGGCTTCGTTGCCCTTCTCTGGACACGCTCCAGCAACTCAATGTCCTTCTTGTACTGAGGGGCCCAAAACTGAACCCACTTTTTGAGGTATGGCCTCACCATGCTGAGGACAGGGGCATGATCATTCCCCTACTCCTGCTGGCCACACTATTCCTGGTACAAGCCAGGATGCTGTCGGCCTTCTTGGCCACCTGGGCACACTGCTGGCTCATGTTCAGCCAGCTGCCAACCAACACCCCCAGGTCCTTTTCCTCCAGGCAGCTCTCCAGCCACTCCTCCCCAAGCCTGTAGCGTTGCATGGGGTTGTTGTGACCCAAGGGCAGGACCCGGCACTTGGCCTTGTTGAATCTCATACCGTTGGCTCTGGCCCAACAATCCAGCCTATCCAGGTCCCTCTGTAGAGCCTTCCTACCCTTGAGCAGATCAACACTCCCACCCAACCTGGTGTCATCTGCAAACTTACTGAGGGTGCACTCAATCCCCTCATCCAGATCATTGATAAAGATATTAAACAAGACTGGCCCCAACACTGAGCCCTGGGGAATCCCGCTCGTGTCCTGCCACCAACTGGATTTAGCTCCATTCACCACAACTCTCTGGGCTCGGCCATCCAGTTTTTTACCCAGCGAAGAGTGCACCCATCCCAGCCATGAGCCGCCAGCTTCTCTAGGATGATACTGTGGGAGAAAGTGTCACAGGCTTTGCTAAAGTCCAACAGACAACATCCACAGCCTTTCCCTCATCCACTAGGTGGGTCACCTGGTCATAGAAGGAGATCAGGTTGGTCAGGCAGCACATGCCTTTCATGAACCCTTGCTGGCTGGGCCTGATCCCCTGGCTGTCCTGCACATGTCTGATGAGCTCACTCAGGTTCTATCACTCCATAATCTTCCCCGGTACCAAGGTCAAGCTCACAGGCCTGTAGTTCCCCAGATCCTCCTTCTGTCCCTTCTTGTAGAATAGCTTCTTGTAAGATGCCAGTGTGTCACATCGGCAAGCCTCCAGTCATTGGGATCTCCTCTGTTACCGGGACTGCTGATAAATGATGGAGAGTGGCTTGGCAAGCCCCTCTGCCAGCTTCCTCAGTACTCTCAGGTGGATCCCTTCTGGCCCCATAGGCTTGTGAGTGTCCAGGTGGCTCAGCAGGTTCTAAACTGCTTCCTCCCAGATTATGGGGGGTCTACTCAGCTCTGTCCCTGCCTTCCAGCTCAGGGGGCTGAATACCCTGGGGATAATTGGTCTGGCAGTTAATGACTGAGGCAAAGAAGGCATTAAGTACCTCAGCCTTCTCAGCTTTGGTGGCAATGCTTCCCTCCACATCCAATAGAGGATGGAGATTCTCCTTGGCTCTCTTTTTGATGTTAATGTATTTGTAAAAAGATTTTTTTTATTATTCTTTATAGCAGTGGCCAGGTTGAGTTCTAGCTGAGCTTTTGCTTGCCTAATTTTCTCTCTGCAAGACCTAACGAGGTCTCTGTACTCTTCTTGAGTTGCCTGCCCCTTCCTCCAAAAGAGCTAGACTCTCCTTTTTTCCTGAGTGCCAGCAAAAGCTCTCTGTTCAGCCAGACCCATCGTCTTCCCCATCAGTTTTTCTTGTGGCACTTGGGGACAGCCTGCTCCTGCACATTCAGGACTTTCTTCTTGAAGAAAGTTCTTTTTAAACTAAAACTGTTCTTGTAAGTGAGATTGCATCATCCCCTCACCTCTCTTCTCACCACATTGTATAGAGAACCTGTGGTGCAACATCGCTCAGGTACTGGCCCAAGGGGAAGCTCAGTACCCAGGCTTGGTCTCCTAATGCTCTATATCTGATGCCTGTGCAGTGTTGTTCATCTCATCTAAGTAACAACACTGAAGACACTAAGCTAGGGCTAACCAATACAAATGCTGACAAAATTTTCATCTAAAACCTCGTTCCTCTGCATAACTTAAGTGCTTGGGTCAGGACTACAGAAAATGTTTCTTGGTTTGTTTTGAGAGCATTTATAAGAGTAAGGTAACCAGCTTCACGTTGGTGCACTGGTCACAAGCCCAAGTGGCACAGTGTGGCTACACACATTACTGTATCCTATTAACTGCCAAAATAGGACAGCTACGCCTAAGATGCTCAGGAGGAATAGACTCCGGTCCCTGGTAATTCCCTGGGAATTATTTGGGAGAGTGTGAGCTGATTCATGCCCAAACCACATCACCTCTGAAAACAGGACTCTGCTCCAGTGCCTGGGACTGCTCTGACACAGTCTCACAGCTGGTGCAAAGGCACCCTGCAGACGCTTGCCTGCTTCATGTGCAGGTTGGTACAGTGCTCTTTGTGAGTTGAAAAATGTGTGTTAATCCCTATTTCTTGGGCACATGCTTTTAATCCTATACTAATAGGCAGAATTGTGTCCCCGAATGACATTATCAGAATATGGTAATTTACCAGTATTTTACCAGTGCATGGGTGTTAGATGTGCTCTGAGCATGTCTGCTAGAGAAAGTCTCTTGCACACGCACGTATCTCTTAGTCTGGTTTCCAGAACCCAAATAAGTTTAGTCTTAAGCTAGTCATCTCCACAGGCAATGGCAATTACACATACAGACAGCATTGAAAGAGCAGATGTGTAGGAAGGCACAAATAGGAAAAATCACAGTTGTTATTAGTCATGGAAGCTCACCTAACTTTGGTGGGAGAAATGACCTCCAGGAGATGCCTTCTGTCCTTCAACTCCAGGGGAATTTTGAATTATTAACTTAGCCAACATTTAAACACATGAGAACAGGTGAACAGAATTTTACTCTCCCAGCCTTCAATCTATCTATGCATTTAAATTACATGATTAAAACATATTAAATGCCCCTAAAAGCCATAGGTCAAGTGCTGAAGGGGTTTTTAACAGACACATTTTTGGGGAACTCAGCATAGCAAAGCAATTAAGGATGTGCCTAGATATTTTTAAACTGACATTACATGTTCTCTGCTAGATCATAAGCACAGTGGTGCAAATATAGTAATATATTCTTGTCTCCAGATGTGGTGTATGCAGGAAGTAACACAGCTGAAAATCCCCTGAATTTGCTTCACAAAACCAAACAGAACCTGACTAAAAGCAGTGTGGAGATCAAGCTCCTGCCCAGTTCCTCCATTTCCAATGTTTTCTATTCCTAACACACATGTACTGTCAAAAAAGGAAGTTGCTCACATTTATTTTATGCTTTTACAACTTAAAATCCTTTCAGTATACCATTAGTCAACATTAATGTGTGTGCTTTCTTACATTTTTAAAATGGTGTTGAAGACTTACCCATATAGGGTTTTGTGCCAGCCATAGAAGAAGCTTTTTCTGAACCTTTCACTATGGTTGCTATGTTAAAGTCAGTGATATGAACGTGTCCTGCAATTTCACAAAGGAAAAACAGAAGTTAAAACAGCACATCATACAAATATTCCTTCCTTTATTTAACATTTAGGTCATAATGGAAAGAAATTAAGTTGGAAATATTCATAACAATTAGTGGAAACTTACTATTAAATGTTGCTCATAACTAGAAAAATCATTTTAGCAGCAAAATAATGGAATTTCCTGTATGGTTGTGTCCACTATCTCCTTGCAGTGCTGAATGTTTTTGGCTGGTCACCCCAAAATCCTCCTGCTGTGAATGTTAGGGTCAGTAACTGTCTTCTAGAGCAGTAACCACCCTCTTCTAGAGCAGAGCCACCCCTGGCACTCTCAGGTACTCGTGACACCAGTCTGTTATCACATCCACTTCAGTCCGGCTTCTTTCTGAGCCTCCTCAAGGCAAAAGGGAGCCATGAAGAAAAAGGGTATTTTTATCATATTATAACTATAGAATTAGATCCATGGTAGCAGAAGAGTGTGTATGTAACAGCAGCAGGTCCCGAATGATCACTTATTTGACAGCAGGTTGCAAGATGAAAGACAAGTGACACAAGTCAGCATATGGACTTGCTGCCTGAGCAGCCAGACAGCTGATTTAAACTGAACTATCGGGCTGGATGGCCCAGGCCTGCTGTCATTACTTTTTTCCTGGGCTAGTTTACAACAAGCATAGGTTAAGTTGCTCCACCACTGCGAAGCGATAGTTGTTAATCATGGCTTGCCGTAGGCAGGTAAACTGAATGCAAATCCAGCCTGAAAATGTATCTGCAGACTTTTAGTTTGGTAAGTCTGCTGTTAGTTTTGCATCTTCCACTTAAGGTTTAGTTTTATACTGTGGAGTGATGCAGACATTCTGTTGTATGTGATTATATCTGGCAATGCCATTTTGGAGGACAGAATACAAGGAAAGGTACCCCCTTCCCTGGCTTAGCCCTGCACTCATATCAGGATCAATACAGTGTGTGTTGAACTAGATTCTTGAACGACAGGCTCCTGTGATGGTTTTTTTTTTGCTCAAGATCTCAGCCTCATTCAGTGCACAGAGTGGAGCAGGCTTTAGGCATGATGCAGTTATTAAGCAAGGGAAGTTGCTTTCATGTTTGCTGCCAAAGGTGGAAAGAGCGTAACAAATGACTGATGTTGAATGTTACCGTAGTGCCCGACTGAGGAACAGCAGTCTCAACAAAATATTATGCTGCTCTGACACTCTAACTCAGATCCTGCTTAAAGTCCCCAGGAAATGCATCTGCCAACCTCTAACAAGTCTGCAGCCATGCATGTGTGAACTGAAATTCTCAGAGTGAGTCCTCTAATTTAGCCAGATATGAGCTGGTTTTGAAGGGAAGAAGGAAGAAGGCACATCCCACTCCCAAAACTAAAGATATTCCTGCAAACTGCTTACATTTTATTGACACTTTCCTCCTAAGACCCCAGCCCAGGAAGACATCTGCACACAGCAGACAAGAACGCTGAGCAGTAAATTGCTTTATGAGGGATGGGAGGTGTTAGGCTGCCATAACAAGAACTAGTGTTCACAGCCCAGCCTGCCATCAGATTTAAAGGTGGTATTCATCCTTCCTGGTGGCTGGACCATAAAATGTTTGCAGTTTATTTCTGCAATAATAAAACACCGTGGCAGAAGGCTTCTTGAAAAAGATAATTGAACCACGTTAAGCCACCTCATGGCAGTAGTTTTAAGCAATTCTGTGTGCACCGTAGAATGAAAAGCTGCAAGAATCTTGGCAGGCTAATACTTTATCTTTTTTGACAGATAAATATAAAGTTCTGTCATTTAAATGACAGCATTGTAAGTGATGCTTCCTATTAGAGTGTTGGCATGATAGCCTGTTGCAAAACACCTACCGCATAATATCCATTCCGACTGATCCAAACAGTTGATTTGCAATGACAATTGCCTCTCCTGCAGTGCATTGTTTTCTTTCCATTTTATTAGATTTCTTCTAATTTAACAAAACCAAAATAACACGTGTGAAGTGTTGCATACACTGGTTGAAGCTTTTTGTCAAAAAAAGCCTTTCTACAAGGTAAGGGATTGATTGGGAAGGTTCTGCATAGCTCCTCTGCATCCTGCTGCTGGTACAGCAACAATGAGCAGCTCCTGTACGCATAGCAGGGCACAGCAGAGCTGTGTTGGTACCACTGAAAAAACTCCGCCTTTGCTCTGCCCCATCACATGGCCACCCCATGGCCCATATTGCCTGTTGTTTAGAGGGCTGCTAATTGGCTATGGAGGGAAAGCAAGGTGTCCTGTAGGCAGGTAGATGGCTGTGCTGCCCCAGGCACTGCACACAGTGTTTGTTTGGGGGTTTGTTTTGGTTTTTGGTTTGTTTTGGTTTTTTTTTAAGACGTTCATTCCTGGTGTGAATATTTCAAGAGACAGTTAGACCCCAATTCTCTATAGGAGTCTTCTAATCAGCCTCTAATACATCTTTTTACTGCAACTGTTGCATATAGGAAAAGGAAAGGTAGCTGTTGTTGCAGTAAATATGCTGGGATACTAGCTACTTCATACTGTTTCCAAAATTTCAATTCATGGGGACTTTCCCATCTGAGCTTCACACCTTGTACTTTATCTCCCTTTCTGGATATTATTGTGAACAACTAAATGTCAAAACCAAGCCTGTACCCTGGCTCCCATCTCAGGTACCAGGTACAATATTGAACTAAGCAGTATGTCAGTGCCACTTGGGTTTAGCTTTTAAGAGCTGTGAAGCACAAATAATTCAGCAGTACCTAACTAAATTCAAGTATCCCAGGGAAAGAGCTCATTGCTTAATCCCATGGCTGCATGACCCCATATGATAATATGACAATGGTGGAGAGAGGGAAGAAAAGGCAAATGACCACATTCCTCTGGCTCTCTGCAGTGGCTTTTTCAAATCATCCCAGACCGCACTGATTTCGTGAACGCCAACATGCACATTGTAAGCAGAAAGTATCTCAGTGCAAATTATTTCAAAAATTGCATTCCCCTAGTCAGCTTCCAGTTAAGGGTTTAATCAGAAACATTTCTAAGTTAATACCTACAACACAGTGTATATATATGACTTTGAGGATCTTTATGCATACACTTCAGAAGTGCTGTGTCACTTTTATGCCTCACTCTTCCACGTGGCCTGAAATCCCAGTATCTGAGGTAAACAGCAAATGGTCTTTCTTTGGACTATTATTTAGTTTTTGTTAAAAGAGAACAAATCATAATGACAATTAAAACAAGTCCTGAAAGGTGTCTGAGGCTGGCTGACTAACATTTAACAGCAGAAAATGTACAGGACTTCAAACCTCATTGAATATCTCAGAATCTGAAACCAAAGGGGTGAATGTGAGGGCAAAGAGAAGAAATACCAGACTGGAGTTAATGCCACCAACTCAGGATGCATCAGAGCTGATGGGAAGTCTCAACACAGTAACATTTTGGAGCAAATTCAGATCTGGTTTGCCCTTAGAAGGTCAAACCTTTTGAATAATTTAAAAAGCATCTATCTGGTTTCAGCTGTACTATGCACAAGAGCATAAGCTTGTATCCACGTGAATTCGGCATGACTTGGCAGTCTGCTGCTTATCATGAGGGAGACTGTTAGAAACCTCCTTGTACTGCGATAGATGGGTTCAGCAAGGCTGTGCATTTCAAAAGGGGAGGCTGTTTAATGGCCATGTAGGCATGTAAAAGTTTCAAATGTATTCTCAAAGTGTAGATAGCTTCAGGTGAATGAATTATGTTCAAAACACTCATCTTGTTAATGAGCGTCGGTTGGTTAAATGAGACACAGTCCTTGAAAATTGTCTGTGGGTATGACGAGGACCAGCCCTAATGCAATCACCAGAGGTACATCTTTAGTGGAGACTTTATGTCTCCCAAACATGACTATAGAGTAATAATGTTGCCAGTTCTGTTGTTCAGACGTTAACATCAGGGTTCTAAATACTGAATTTATGCACGGGTTTTTTAACCCTGTTTTTGGTTTTAAGACCAGGATTGCTTATTTGCTGCATTTTACAGTTTTGCTGTTAGTTTTCAAGTGAGAGCTGAGATTCTCATGTAATCAAGGAAATAGAGTTTCAAGGAAAACCTTGATGACCATAAAACAATATAATCATATATAAAGAGGCACATACAAGTGCTGGCTTGAATCTGCCTTGCTGTCTCATAAGAGAAACAATTACTGAGTAAAATTATCACTAGCAGATGCAAAAATCCAGTCCAAAAACCCCCACAAACCTAATAAAACATAATTAGTCCTATTAAAGCCAAAAGTGAAATATCTGGTCTGTGATTTCAATATGGACAACCATGAGGAAGCAGTTCTAACACTAGAAGTAGGAGGCATTCAGTGTAATTAGCAGATAGTACCTTCAAAACGAACTAATAGGTAGTGAGCCTTCGCATAATCTGTGTTTAAGCTAAGGAACACTTTACCACAAGATGTTAAGGATGCTGAAAGTTCCCTCCACTCAATGAAGTACCATAAAAGACCATGGAAAAGAGCACTGAAAGTTATTAAATGAGTGGAAACCATACCAAGCTCAGGAAATGCTTGAGGCTGGAGGTTGGGTGAGTACATGGGGAAGTATCACAAAAACCTGCCTTGTTTTATATCCTGCTCTGTCATTCACTTTTGGCAACTCTTGGAGATAAGAAACTCAACTAGATGCATCTTTGATACAGAACTGTTGCTCTTCTGCTCTGAAACTGAAAGCCTGTGTATCCATAACACTATCTATGGCAACAGAGTTGGGCAAAGAGAATGGAGCAGTGTCTTGTAAGGAGAAATTAAAAAGGCTGAGGCTCTTCAGGTGAGGCAGGAAAGCACTGAAGGAGTTTTTGAATATGATGAAGATTGTGACTGTAAGCTATTATTTACCAAATCCTGCAATTCTGGAAGTAGAGGATGTTTTTTTTTGAAAGGAGAATGGTTCAAATCGGATGAAAGAAAACACTTTTTCACAAAGGACAGTAAACTTCTACAAATTGTTGCTCCAGGAAGTTGTAGAGGCCAATATCAGCAGCAGCCTCAAAGAGGCAGTAGACAAACTCATTGACAGAGGTTTATCCAGATTCTAAAGGGGAATCTACAGAGATACCCTAATGTCCTAATACAAAAACTGTGGGTGATAAGGAGCACTGAAGCATTTGATGACTATAAGTGGCAAAGGGCACACTCCATGAATAGTATCTCCTCTTGCTACTGGCTGCAACAGAATACTGGCCTGGGCCTTGGGTCTGATCCAGCAGGGAGTTCTTCCTCAGGAAACCAAGCAGGGACCTTGCTGGGTCTTATGAAATGATGTGCTGAAAAACCTGCCTCAGAGGAAATCAAACCTTTGCAAAATTCCTGTCAACAGAGTTTAATAACGGTGTGGTCACTCTGCACAATGCAGAACCTGGATGCTGAAGTAGAGCCTTGTAATTTCTGCAGAACGACCGGAAATGTTAATATCAATGTTGTCACCAAATAGCTGTAGAAATAATGTTATCATCTCTGAAAAAAGGCAATATACTAATCAGTTTGCCACTGTTTGTTTTTTTTGCTTTTAAGGCCTTCCACATCTCTTTAGACATTATAACTAACAGATCATGGAAAGATGTAAAGACGTCTTTAATTTCTTTGATATTTCAGAAAAAAATACAACAGACTTGCCAGCTTTCAGTTCCAAACACTATTATTTCAGTTATAGTGTTTTAAACCTTTAAAGCAAAAGGAATAGTACAGGAAGCGGAATACTGTCATGAAGAGTATTCTATAATACTTTTCTCTGTACAATACAAGAATAATAGCTATCCTGAACCATCAGGTAGTCCCTTCAGCCATCACTGGAATAATTCTGTTTCAGATGCATGTTAGCAAAACAGAGCACTACTACCCAATTTAGAGATTAGTGTTAGTTGTAAAAGGAAGAGCTTTATGGAAAAGCTGAGAGGGAAATGTAATGAGAGCTTTACAGACAGCATTCATTTCCTTAGAGAGGTCTGATTCAGAGAGTGAAACCTGAAAACATCCCTGCTTTCCTCAGATGAGACTCTCCTATGGGGCAGAGAATCTCTCCAGGAGACCAGGCAATCATCTGGTAGGGACTGAAGACTATTTTAAGACACTGATTACCTCATTCTCATGTAGCATTATGCTTCTCATGATCATCAAACACTTATTTCCACTGATGCATCAGAACCTGTGCTCAGCACTGTTGAGATGTGACTTTGCTGAAAAATATACGGGAAAATTCAGGCTTCATCTGCCAGAATGTTTCTGAATATGCTGTATACATTTTCATGGTTTATTTTCTTTGTAAACTAGATTGATCTTTTATGAGTTAAGAAAAATCTCCTGTTTTCACTGCTTCTGTGTTCCTGAGCTATGTTCCCTAAGCCATACAGATAAATTTTAGTGAAACTAGTTTTAAGGAGCAGAAATATCTATAATGTACAATCTTGGTATATGTTATGAAAGTCAGTCAGTTTAATGGCTTGAAGATGTAAGGCAATGTGAAGGGCATAACACTTCACTTTGACTTCAGCCAAAATAGGTTTCTTCAGTGAGGTCAAAGAAATCTAACTCACTGAGACAAACTCTCAGTCCTAAATGTTGTGTGTATGCAATTCCATGATACTTTGTGTAAGCACAGTTTGCTTAATGAACTGTAAGAAAGACCTAGGGGTAAAGTCAAGCATATAGGGAACTGTTGTGCCATCTTAGAGGGCACAGGCTAAAACAAAGTTCCTTCTTGTGCACTTGGTTAGACTCATTTTAGGTGAATTCATTATGCTTCCTCTACAGCCTAGCATATTTATGGTGCATATATTTAGCATGTTTTTCCATTAAGTGAAATCTGATGATTCTGTAAAAATTATGTTACTATGTTGTGGCTTAATTGAAGCTTTTATGGACTTCAAGGATAACATTCATCTTGCAAAACATACATCTGTAAGGTGGATATCTATATCTTTACTCAAAACTTATGGTATTAGTCACCAAAGACAAATAGATACTGGTGTATAGTGCAGACATCCAAAGTAGATCAGATGACTGAAACCATGTCTATGTCTTTCAGTTATCTGGAAAGGAAGCCTGTGGTGATGAGCACAGTACAGACTTCTGTCAGATACATACTTGAGAAATAATTTGCTATACAAAATTTCTCAGCCCTTCAGAAGTTCTAGAAGAGAAAATAAGTGCTTGATAATGTTCTACTGGTAGGTCCCTAAAACGGGATTATAGTGATTCACAGTAATCTTGTTAATAAAATATTAACTTATATTTATCAGGTGTCCCTGTTGCTCTCAATTCATACTAAATTCCTTCTTTTTCAGGTCTTGCAAGTGTCAGATCAGCTTTTTTTTTTGTGTGTGTTTGGGTTTTTTTTTGCAATAGGAGGCTAAATTACAAAATCCACAAGGTAGACAGAGGGACTTTGCACAGAAAGTCCAGTTTTAGGTAGAAATCCAACATCTGAGGCGGATTTACAAAGCATGTCATGAGCATATCACTGAGATCTCAAGAATTCGGGATATCTGAGAGAAAGCAGTTAAGATTCACTTACCATGCTCATCCAGTAGTATGTTGTCAGGTTTGATGTCCCTGTAAAATACGGAAAGGAATGCATTATACTTCATACCCAAAGAAAACCTGCAACCTGTTTTCCCCGTCTTGGTATGAAGGCCAAGTCAATTAAATCATTACAAAACCAAGGGAAACCATATCATACACAAAGGCAAATGATTTTATCTACATCTTTTTACTGCCCTGGGAAAACACGCATACTAAAGAGATTCTCTAGGTCTCCATTTCATGTGGATTTTTTTTCATATGGTTAGCATTGACATGGATTTTTTTTTCAAGATTATGTACTTTATTCTTTATAGCAGCGGGAACGAGATGGAAGATTTGCATCTAGGAGGTGCCTGATTGCCTCAGGGACTACGCTTGTGACAGACCCAAGAAATCTTTTAATTAGAAACATTGGTGATTTACCCTTTCTACTAAATTGCCATTCTCACATGCATGTACACTCACATACTGTAGAGTCCTGCTAGCTATCTGACGCTAACTGGATAAGTCTAGCAGCTCTCCTTTAGCCCGCAAGTCCCCACTTGGCTGTCTGTAATGGCAGGTAGCACACTGGGGAAAGGAGCGAGGATAAGGGAGGATGGAGATTATAATGTGCTGAAGCATCAGCTCAATTCTGCCTTTCTTAGCACAAGGGAACAACACTGCCTTAGCGAGCTGCACTTGCAGGATCATTTTCTGTTGACCTATGTCCATGCTGCTGTCAGGAGGGATGGAGACAGCTTTTCGTCACCATTGTTGGGCATTCCCACTCTCTTTGTTGACCCAGTGTCATTACTCATGGAGCAGACCTGTTCTGGGGGAAACTCATCTCTTCCCTTTGCCAGCCTGGATCTGCTCTGGTTTGGCTCACCCTGCATGTCAGTGACTGTGATGCGGAAGCATTGTGTGGCACTGCCTTTTCACCGGCAACTTGTGCTTAATGCAATTTTGAAGCCATGTTCTTGGTGTGGCGTTGCCACAGCAGGAGATGCATCAGTCCACCATGAGAAAAACATCTGCCCCTTGAGCTGAATTTTGCACTGCTTTCTAACGAGAAGGCACTGTAAACTGTCAAAAGAGGCTGTTGAATGAGTCTTCAGATGAACTCCAAAGAACTTCCACCTGTGTAATTTTTTTTAGCCAAGGGATGACTTGCTTATTCCAATTCAAACATCTCTTAGAAAATTCTATCCTGACTGAAATATGTAGTAATATATACTTAGATTTCACTAACAAGTTTGTCTAGTATGCCCATAAGTGAAATAAGGAAGAAAGTGAAATATTGCAAAATGTATTACACCAGAACACCCTTTTTTTTCTTCTTTTTAAAATTTGATAATTATTTCTAAAGGAAACATCATGAAGGAATAAGATAGCAATAGCAGTTATAAGACTTATATTGCTTGCATGCTGTGAGATCAATCTTCATCCAAACTTGACACCTTTATTGACAAAAGAAAGAAGTTTACAGCTTAGTATTCTGAATTTCACACTTTCTTGCCTTTCCTGAGAATCATGTGAAATTGTGAAGCACACTAAGACTATGTTTGTAATTTGTGTAGCAGCAGCTGGGGAAATGTAGGATAAATAAGAAATTACTTTGAATCATTCCCTGCACGTTTGGAAATAATGTAGGATCTGTATGTGTCTGTGTAAGGAAAAGGATCTCACTATGAATTACCATCTGGAATGGAAAGTTAAAATTATACCAGTAGTTCAGTGTGAAATACTGTATTTCTTCTGCACAACTTACTGGCTACCTACAATTGCCTGATTCAGCAGCAGTTCTAGTTATATGTGTAATGTAAGAGGAAATCTCCTAGAGCCCATGTCATCCACATGCCTCCAAACTCTGACTTTAGAGCCTGTCAATCAGAGATTACTCGTAGTAATTTCATGATGCCTTTGACATCTTTAATTCACCCAGGACTTAAGGAAAAGAGATTTCTGTTTCATGCTTATTTGCTGATACTTGTGTCTAGGGAACATTAACATTTATGGGTCTGAAACATTAAATTCCTGAAGTTCTAGATGGTTTAAAACCCCAACATTATTTAGCTTTGTTGGTTTCAATATTCCCAGGGACAAACTCCAGCTGTTTGCAATGATAGCTCTTTAATCAACTTTAACTTGACTCCAGACTCTGACTTGTCTCTTTCCTCTCCCCTGTAGTCACTTGTCATATCATTTACCATATAAAAAACTCTCCTTCCCCTGATTTCATATGGGTGAAGTTGTGAGGTAGAGGCAAACTGTAAGATTTAATATCTTTGCTTATATTATAAAACTTCTCTGTAGTTGAATTATGGTAGGAAATTCTATACATTTTTATATGTAATGTTATATCTAATCTTTCAATTGATGAGACAGTTTTTGGAAGAGCTACTGTTCAGCTGTTATTGAATATATTTGCTGAAAACAAAACAATCTCTTGGTTTTGATAACTGTTTTCTGATAAGAGTTGGAATTTTGATTTCATGTTGAATAGTCGTTGTGGTTGATCTATGACTTGAAAATACAGCAATGACTTTCAATGGAGAAAAGCACAGCATAGTTTTGACTGATGAATTGAATATTTTAAACTTTGTCTTTGTGAAGTTTAACAAGCACAATCTGACTCTGCACTTCTCATGTGGGTAAAAAGATTAGGGTCACACCCAACTACATTAGGGTCTTTCTGTATCTTCCTAAAATCAGTGATACATTCAACATCACTCCAAACTGTTTTCCCCAGTTTAAGAAAATAAAAATTAAGAATTGGAATGGTACAGTCATTAGTACTTCACTGAGGGTAAAATTGGTCAAAAGGAGAAATTCAGCTTTATGAGCTACTGCCACAGGTACAACAATGCATTGCCCAGGGATTGCTCATTATAAGACTGTGCCTTTTCTATCTTTTTAATATCTGCTATGATATTGCACCATTAAATAGACTATACATTTCTATTGTGACCAGAAAAGAAATTGACAAATCTACTTGATAACTGTATGTATCATCAAATATAGTCTTCATGCAGTTGCGTCTGTAATGTTCAGAAAGCCGAGTGGTAAAATTAGATCTGTGCTTATCTGTCTGTGACTAATTCAGGCAGTGGTTGATACCTGATACAGATGCACACAGACCATAAAGCCTTTCCTACCTAAGCGATCTTCCCCACCATGGGCTCTGCCGACTTTGCTTATTTTGCTTAGAGGCAGGAATGTAGCTGGGGGAAGGCACAACAGGGTTTACCACCTTGCACAGAGCAGCCCAAACCCTCAGTCCCTGAGGCAACTTGATAGACTCATAACCGTGCCTCAAATCTCAAAATAGGTTATTTTAAACTGCTTTTACAGCAAGTAAATCCATGGGATAACTTAAGCCAGAAGGTGAACAAACTTTTTAAGTAAGATGCTGCTGATTTAGGGTGACATACCTGGAGACACACATGATACATACATTCACGTGGCAGGTGAGAAAGCAAAGTGCAAGGTCACCATAAAGAGCGCCTGCCTTCCAGCAGCACTCTGTTATGTGGTTATTCCCAGTTTACAGCATGGCACTAAAAGATGTCCTCTCCAAGGCAGCTTCTTGAAAGCTCCACGGACTGCAGAAGAGCAAGGCCACGGCTCTGCCTTTGCGCTGACCGCTGCCAGCTGGGTACAGAACATGGAGGTTTTAACATAGTCAATGGGACAACTTGGCAGGTCTAGGAGCATTGCAATTAAAGTTACTGAATATATTCAGAATGGAGGGCTTCTGGCAGATATTATACAAAAGACAGCTAGTTCCTTTAAATAAATACTCTAGCTAAAGTCATTTAAATAGTAAAAACACTGTTTATGAAGGAAGGTGGATTTAAAAGATAAAAACTCTTTACTTAAGCAGTTTAAATTCAAACATGTTAAGTGAAATTCTGTTTTGACTACACATCAATTTTTCAGAAAACATTTTTCCGCTTAGCAAGCATGTTCAAACAACAGGGTATGAAATTCAGCACCTTAACTTCAGGTTTTTCCTGTTATGCATATCCCCAGCTAAGAAAATTAATTGAAAGACTTCTTTCATAATTCAAGTATTTTGAACCAGCTCATAAGAGAAATTGAAGGACTTTTGCAAGGAGCTAACTCACAGTTTGGATTCAGAAGAGCCCTGGGCTGTCCTTGAACCATTCACTAAGCAATGACCAGCAAAGCTGTGGCAAAGACCTTGACATTGATTTCATAAACACAACTTTTCCAGTCTGTACTAGCGCTACTCCAATGCTTTTTGTACACAGAAAAATCAGAGCAACATAGAAATGGGTGTAGAGAAACCTTTAAAGTCTTTGCTCAGTGACAGGACCAGGCATAACTAATATCACAGCTGGCCCAAGAAATTCAGAGGTTTGGACAAATGAGAAAAAAAATGGAAAAAACACGGTTTAATTGCTACTTGTTGATACTGCCTGTGAAACCATTTCTAGCTTTCTTCAATTCTATGATTCTATGAATTGCCTTAGCCAAAACTGTCAAACTAAAACTGTCTGAAGGATGAAAGTACAGTAAGAAGGTGTTGTATATAATTTCCAAGTAGAAAAGGATGATTAATAAACTATTTGTAACTTTTATAAAATCTAGACCAAGTGGGCACCTAGTGCTTGAAGATACTACCTTGGCACGGAGGAAAACCATGAGTGTGGCTTGACTCATGTTCACTGCGTATGCCAGTCAGAGTCCTCTAACTCAGTGGAAAGGCTCACAATGATTATAAAGGACTCAGGTTCAATACTCTGCATTTCAATTACTGCTTCCATCAATGTTTCTCTCTGGTGTTAATAAGTGGGGTAGAAGCAAATTTCTAAATTAAGGAGCAGAGAGGTCATGCAGTCTTCATCCTTAGGGGTTGGTTTTCAAGACCTGACTGGATAAGCCCCAAGCAACCTGGCGTGATCTTAATGCTGCCCCTACTTCAGGAAGAACATTAGACTAGAGGCCTCTGGAGGTCCCCTCCAGCCTGAATTGGTCTGTGAGTCTATGGAAAATAAGATATCCAAGTTCAAAGTCCATCGTTTTTATTCCCCTTCCTTTTGGCTACAAGGAAGCTCATGAAAGATTGAAGGTACCTGGGAGATAACTGTATATGTGGAATTTAGTGAGTCTTTGGTATAGTCCATTGCAGCTGGAAGCTAGTCAGAGCTTTCACATGTTAAATTCTGTCATGGGGCTTGAATGTTCATGAAGAAAATAGTAGGAATAAATATCCTATCTTCAGCACAAAAGGAGGTTAGAATTGAAATCCTCTGCAGTTCAGCAGTGGAGAGGTGTAACACAATATTTATTAGCTATGTGAAGTGGTAAAAGAATGAAGATTATTTCACCTCAAGAGGACTCTAAGAAATCTCAGTAAGAGTGAGCAAAACTAGGTCATTATATTGACAGTGCCAGATAAAATGAAGAATAGACAAAAATTATATATGTACAGCAGAAGGGGAGAATCTGAATTACTTTTTGGGATTAATAACCGTAAAAAACCTTCCAGAGGTCACAATTTTGTGTTCCTTATGTAGATTAAAGATTCATAGAAAAGAAGACTGAAAGATGTGTGACGATGTCATTTGCTCTAAAGCTTGAAATACAGAAAAATCTACAGAAAAGTTTCATGTGTACTGCTACGAATCAGCAACCAGGACATCATAACTTTTGGTCTCTATTGGTATCAGCTGGGCTTGAAACATCCACCTAGAAATGAAAAGTGTGTGGTTGGTGTAGTCAACCATGAATTGCTCAGTTTTCTCAAGGAAAAAATGTAATGGCAGGTTCATTGGCTACCACTTCACATTGATAACATCTAATTCTAAACAGGTTACAGGAAAATATTGAAAAAAAGGTATGCTGTAATTTAAAACAAAGGTAGGTCCTTTGGGTTACCTGATTTCATAACATCTGAAAGAAAACAGTCAAAAAAGATAAGATCTGGGCAAGGCTGAACAAAAAAATTCCCTGAACAAATAGATTAAGGTTGTTTAGTTAACAGAGGAGATCTGTAAGATGCAATGTGACAGGCATATCAAATAATAAATAGCATGTAGATGGTCAATAGAACTTTTCTATTTGCTTTTGGAACATGAAAACAAGCTTCATATTTCAGAAAACTGAAGTGAACTAAACAAACAGGGTTTTCTTTATACAACTGAGAATTAAACTTAAGTTGATTACTACAAGACATAATTGTATAAAAATGCTTCAGAGGCTTAAGCAAAGATTTAGCCACTGATGTGAATAACAGAACTACCAGCTAGAGTTCTGCCAGCTAAGATTAATCTGATTTAGGGAAGCACTTCTACAGCAAATACAGATGCTGTCTTCCCTTCACCTTTTTGAATCACATCAATAATAATGCCGAACACAAGATCTATGCTTTTCCTTAAACCTGTGAGAACTGAAAAGCTCACACTGCCCATCTGTTTTATTCTGCTTTCATATTTTGCAGCAAACATACAGACACCACAGGCTTGGTTTCTGTCACGTTTAAATTTGTGATTTTTTGTTTTTGCCTGTCTTTTCTCCTTACTTCATCAAATGTTTCATGTGTTTCCAACACAGGAACAGCTGTTCTTTGCCAGTCCAAGTAGATTTTTAATATGATCAGAGGAAATATTTCAGTTATAACAGTTCTGGATGGCACTGAATTCACAGGTGTAATAATCTCTAACCCTGTATTTGGTATCAGAAGAAATCCGAAGTACATTCTTTCAACTTTACGTCTGACGAAGTTCACTGTTTGCCTTGCTGGCTCACAGCACAATTTAATGTATTATCACACTTCCATTCTCCTGAGCTTCTGAAATCCCACAGTAACATAGCTGGTAGCAGTTTTACCAGCATGACTTCTTAGGAGTATTTCCACTTTTTACTGATGATCGGTTTTCTCTGAACGAGAACTGTTGAGGTTTCAACCCTTCATTAACCAAAGGTAACTTACAGACAAAACTCAGTTCTGTACAAACTCATTGAATGAGTCTTAGATTTTTGAAAGCAGCTCTTAACTGTTTTTGTCTGAATGCACAGAAGACATGTGCTCACTTTCATTCAAAAGACAGAATCTAGTGTATGAACAACAGGTGTAAGTTGAAACAAGAGAGGTTCAGACTGGCTATAAAGGAAAGCTTTCACTCTAAAGCCTATTGACAATAAAACTCCATAGGTCACAAGAAATGCTTGTCTCAGTCTGGATATGGTGAGCCCATATTTACATGTGTATCACTAAAATTCATTGGCTTACAGTCAAGGCAGCCTATGCCCTTGCAGAATGCTAAGGGTTTTTTCTCAGATTGTTTCAAAATATCCAACAGAGAAATTAAGTTAGATGGATTTTCATTCTCACAAGGGTGCAAAAGAAGCAAGATCCAGACAAAGGCCCTTGAAGTCAGTGGAAGGATTACATTGGCTTCAGCAGACATTGTTTCAACCCTAACAAAGTTCTCATACTCTCTTCTTTTTGGTACTGACAATCTAACTGTATTTTGTGTAGGGTAAACCTTGAGATACTGAGTTTAAAGGCTTTTTTCTTAATTATGCAGCTCATTTCTTATATTAATATTTTTCCTTATGCAGAAATAGGAAATTTGAAGACTAGAAAAAGAAATTTGAAGTTATTGTTTTCACTGGGAAAAAGAAAATCATGTTAAGATCACAGAATGTCACATTAACCATTTTTAACCTACAATGACTTTCATGATCCTGTTTGCCTTCTCTTTGCCAAAATAGTCCCAGCAGTCATGACTGAAAGTGAGGATTGGTTGTATTCTTGGATACAGGGAATGCTAGATGAAGACTAGGAGTCTGCATTGACTATTAGATGCAAGCATTAAAGTATAGAAGACAGCTGTTACCATTAAAAAAAAGCACAGTAAGAAGCAACAACTTAGGGATAACAACCTGAAGTCATGCAGGGATAATTCCAATAACCTCTGTTTACTGAGTACCTGATTCTCTCAGATATTAAATTATTGTCAATTATTTGCTCATAACTCATGTATATGCTACAGAATATACCTGACCAGAGCCTTTTATTTTTTATTAGAATTTATTTTGTTTTAGTTAGTCACACCAATGTTTCACTTTAAATCACAAACATATATCTGTCACATAATAATAAACTAATGTGACATGAGTAGTTCTGGACAATTTTTATTGAGATTAATATTATCTGTATAACAGTTCTTAACAGCCATAAAAATGGCAATGAGTTGGGAAATATAAGTTTCAGCTACGGATTATCTGAATTCACATGAGACATCACTGTATCAGAGCACTGAAGTGAACCATATCATATATTATAAAGGGATTTCTCCTGGTTATGGAAAGAAATGTGAACAAATTCTGATTTTCACAGATAGGGACCTTATTTCCTTCCTATCTGATATTTAGATTCACAAATAATACACATGCCCAAGGCATGCAATTCATAAAGAAAGTGAGTGCATACATAATGATGTTTTCTTATGGCAAATTTTTTGAAGATTTGGATGAAGGAAAAGTCAATATACACTGGCCACTATACAGCCAAGAGGTGAATTTGGTCAGGGGTGTTTTGCTTCTGTAAGGGCAGCACAGAAATGACGTACGCCCCAGAGCTGAACTGTGCAGAGTACCCACCAAGAGCGCTTGCTTGAGAAATAGCCTTAATGAAGTGATGCATCCTCAATTCCTTTCATCAACACCTTGTCACTCCTTTATCTTTTTAGGTTTTTTGTGCCGGACCAACATCCTTCCTAGTTTCAAGAAATGTTCAATGGTATTAAAACAAAATCATAGTAAGAATCTCAGAATTCTTTACCATTATTTCCTATCAGATGGATAGAAGTGAAAGACTTTTGACTACTCCAGACCTCTGATTGCCAGTTCACATACCGCTCACTCAGATCTCGCCAGCCATTGCCGCCTCTTACTGTCCTTTCATAAAAAGACCTTCAGAGCCTTCTCTTCCTGCTCTAATGAGTGCCATGACACGACACGACCCTGTGAATCACTGTAATTTTGAAACTTAAAGACTTCAGTAAAATTGGAAATTAGCTGAGAAGATGTGGTGTTAAATTATGAGATCTGTAAAGAAAAAAACATTTGGGGATGCTTGTTTGTACAAATCTGGATATGTTTCCACAAGGCACCACATCTGACACCCAAGCCAGAATAATTACATTCAGAAACAGGCTTCCACAGGTCATGGTGCCTGACTAAAAACAGGAATGAAGAAACAACATCTGTTATTAAAACCCACTGGTCATAGGTGTGGACAGCAAATGCAGAAACATGTGATTGAGATGATGAAAAATTAAAGTACCGGTCCTGATCTTTACATATTTAAAGTTGGGCTAATTCACTGGCAACCAGAGACCAAGTTGCACAGGTAATTTACTTTTGTATGGCTTTTGCTGAGTTGAGCTGTTCGTAGGAAAAAAATAAAAAGGAATGCATCTTTTTTAGCTATTTCTCTCTTGAGTAAGGAGAAAATTCCAGCAGAGCTGAACTCCACTAATTCTGTTTGAAAGCAAAATAAACTGCAGTTTTGCTCTAGGATGTCCTTGCATAAGTTTACCTTCTAAGAAGCAAGGGATACAATAATTTATTCAATGAACTCAGCCATTTCCATTTGCACTTTCTTAAGTCTGTTATACACAGAAGACTTGCAGTGTCAAAGGGCATCACTTCCAGTGTCCTTTCCTAGTCTGAAATGTCAAAAAGCCTAAAATATTAATTGGTCTAAGTTCCATCCAGTGGAATTTACTTAGTCATCCCCATCTCCATCCAGAAAGGAAAAAATAAAAATCTGCACTTTAGACTCCAAATAAGGCATGGAGCCAAATTTGTTTTGCAGTGATTTACCAGATACAGTTTCAGAATCACCAAATTCCAGTAGAAAATTATTTTTTCAAATAAGTATATATATATGGATAGAGAGATATCTGATGTTTAAGAAAAATCAAGTCTTTCCTTCAAGAAAGGCTCAGACTAACAAATGTTACAACTTGAAAGGTAATCTGTTTTATCACAGTATTTTAATATTTTTGTGATATTTTAATTGTATGTTCAAATGTCACAGTGCTTATTAAGGCAACCTTTTCACCTAGAAATTAACAGAATCCCACAGAATTCTGTATGAAAAAAGTGAGTAAAGGTTTCAGGATTTGAAAATCATTCCATAAAACTGGAACACCTTTGACAAGGTTCTATACATGCAATTCCAAAGAATATATTTATCACCAATCAGAAATATGTAATTTTATTATTATACAATCTGTGATGCATTATTCATGAACATGAGGTACTCAACAAGTCAGTAGGCCTTGCAAAAAAACCCAAATCTTTTTATTGGGTCTTCCAACCTAAAATCTTCTCTTTTATTTGAAATCTTTTGTTTTCTCTACAATTCCTACTCCTGGGGCTTTAATGCAGAAACAAAAAATCCATAACTACTTCCAACTAATTATCTGGTAGCATGCATTATATGGTACTAATAAGAATCCTATCACCCAGCCCATTATCACCCTTTGGAGCCTTTTCCTTCTGCGTGGCAACAAGACCATTTTCTAGTACTTATGCAAGACATAACTGCTGTAGTAATTATGACAACTGAAAAAGCTCTCACTGACAAAGGCCTCTGAAGACCCTACCTCTTGCTATGTACCTCTAAAGACTGTCTGGACACCTGTCTCAAGTGTTGGGATTGTAGGACCTAGATATATCGCAATGTGTTACTGTGATGCTAACCATTATGCTGCTTGTGGTTCTTTTTTAGCTTAGTAATACTTTTTACCAGGTGTCCATGAAGATCTTGGATTTTCTTAGCACTTTAACTAGCCAATTTTATATAGCTCTGAAAATAAATTTGTCAAATAAGGCACCAAAACATGCTTATTCACAAATACCTCAACAGGAACAAGCTTGTTATTTTCCAATTTTAGCTCCATTTGGAAAAATACAATTATGAAAATATTTTCAATTCTCTACTTGTAACAATAGGTGGCAGTAATGATATCTAGATTTGTCTGAATGGCCAGTGGTCTTTGGAATCACTGTAGATGTCAATTTTAGATTAAAGAAATAGTTACAGTAGATATTGCTATCCCAGGTTGAAGAAAATGACCTTTTTAAAAACAGGAATCCCTTACTGAGCCTTTCACATTTCTGGGTACATATAGCCAGATAACAGTCATCTTTAGTTAGGTTCAGCTCCTGAATTTGCATATATGCCAAAATAAAATAAAAATATTAAACACAGAATGTTTCATTATATTGTTCTTCCTGAAGATCCACTACGACTTTATCACAAAGGTAATTATATACTGCAATAGCAAGAAAAATAGGTGAAGATAAAAGTTAGAAAGATTTGCCCAAAGGAGATGTACTTTGCCTCCTCTGTGTTGCATTGTATGGTGTCTCTAAGACTGGGATTGGGAAGTACCACTGAGGCTATATAAACTGAGCTTTTACATAACAAAGCCCAGACTGTGCTATCCAGGATTCCTCTTGCGGACACATTGGTTCTTTTCCAAGTGAACTTTAACCAGTACAAACAACTTAAAGGCAATTGAATGGTTAGTTTTCATCTTTCCTGAAGGACGCAAAGTAATGCCAAATGTGCCATTTCCTTTGTTAGAACTGCTTTCTAGAGCTAACACTAGGCATGACTACAGCCCTTGCACTTTTGGGTAGCTCTGAGGGGAACCTTGAACAACTGTTAACACTGTGATGATGCCAAAGCATCACCACATTTCAAATAAAAAGTCTTTTCAGCCAAGTGCTTCTCCACATCGGATGGAGGAGTCATGCAGAATCACCACATAGCAGTAATTTGTTGATAATCTCACAGCCAATGACTTTAATCTTTTCTGTGTTGTAGCATCAAGTATTGCTGAGACCTTCCATGCATACAAGTACAAGGGTCATGTGTGAATCAGCTTTCAAGAACAGGTGACATCTCTGATAACTGCGGGAAGTGCATGACTCATTAGATGCTAACTGGAGTGTGGTGTTTGGAAAAAATCATCTGGTCCAGCAGGAAAGCATATACAGTGCAATGGCAATGCTTCTTTCCTCAGAGATAATATGAGAGCTTTTGCCTAGGAATAAGGGGGAGAATGTTCTCAGCATGTACTCTGCCCGCAATTGCATGGGTACCAGTCTCCTTCCAGTAAAAGGCATAGGTCCTCTTCCAATATACACAGGCAGAAATCCATGTGTGAAACTAAATAAGAGAAGAAATTTACGACATTTGTCCGTTGTCTGAAGATAAATCAGGAAAGCATTGTTACAGATAAGCATGTTTGCCTTTATCTGTTGTAAAAAGCTAGCATCAAAAGTGTGGTGTTTTGCAATGGCTGAAATTCGTATAGCTGCTCCTTTGTTTTTCACTGCATGAAATATAGAATAGATCCATTCAGATGTGTCACATCTCCAAGAGTTTGCTCAGCTTATCAGACAAACTCAAAATATACAGAATTCCAAACAGACACGTGCTTAAATCAGCCACTGTTCACAGTGTATAATTACTGTATAATATCCCTAAAATTTGCCTTAAAAACTCTACCAACTTCTATACATAAAAGTTCATCAGACACTTGTTAGAACAGCAGTATACACAATAATAATATCACATTGTTTAACAACTGTTTCCCTCATCTGTACCACAGTGCAATTAATTACAGCTGACTTAGCTGGCAATTAAAGTAAAGCACGACACGGTGGACTTCATGTGCAGGCCAAGGAAGGTGACAGAAACTTCCAAAGGTTTCAGGTTTCAGCGAGTGCCTGGGAAGAGGGCAGTGAGCTTCACAGCAGCAGTGAAGTTTCCCATTAAGTAAATTTTCTGCTGATCCAAGTTTCAGCAGTACAGCGTAGCTGGGAGAAGGGCTGCAGACCAGTAAGCAGAAAACAACCATGTGATGCTGCGTTGTTTACTCTGATGTGAAACCCCATCACCCTCACCACTGCCATCAGCTCGTGCTGGCTCATGCCTGTGACATGAGAGCCATGGGTATAACTATTTAGGCCTTTATTCTTCAAATCGACTACCTCAGACTCTGTAATGTACGCAACCAGGACATATCACAGAGAGGAGGCTGATTATGTTCCACAGTGAAGTGAGCTCTGATGTCCTGCATATGCTTCCCCTCCTGGGTGGTTTTATAAATTTAAAATATGTAAAAGTGAGCTGCAGTAGACTAGGCTGAGAGGTGCAGAGTCTATGCTTGAAAAGAAAACTGTATTTGGTAAATGATTAAAAAACCTGACCTGCTACTACCTGAAATGTCAGTAGAAGCTGGCAGGTCTTCTTGTGAAATCCACCAACAGATGGATTAGTTCTTTGAAACTGGGAGGCAAATATCTGATTTAGTGCTGCATTTGCTCCCTCCAACCAATCTTTTATGTTTTGAACAGAAATCTCATTACACTTTTCTACCTCCAGCCTCACCTATCCTGGAAAGGAATGTAATAAATTACTTCTAAGAATAACTTTGGATGCTTTTAAGAAGGAATATTTACAAAGGAACTCCCAGAGCAATCAATATATGTGTTCCTGGAGATTGCTGTTTCAGACAGATGAGACTTGACAGGATACATTTGACCCAAACCACAACTCATATTCCAGTAGACCACCTTTTTAAGAAGTCTCCCTATTCTAAGAGTTATCAACAACATATTGCTCAGAATCAAACAGCCAAGTATTCCAACTCCTCCTGATGAACCTGGATAAGAAATGAAGATTGGCAATACTACCTGAGTCTGCAGACTTTAGTAGCAAGATCCTGGTTAAGATTACTGGGCATGAATACAGTACTGGTGAGGGTGTTTTTGAACTAGACTCTGTGCAGAGAAACTGCTATTTCAGTTAATTACTTGTACTAAAATTATTATAAGGATTATTCTTGCTACTTATTCAACTTAAAATAGAGATGGGATTCAGCTCTCAGATTAAGATACTTGGATTAGGATCTATTGTGAATTAGGCATTTATATTCCCATTTATACTCAATGGATGTATAAACAACACGGTCACTGGTGTGTAAAGAGCCATTCAGATGACTAAATGTCTAGTTTTGGATAAGCTGAATGCTTTTTAGCTATTCTGTTAGATGCATTTGGCTGTGTTGACTAGGTATCCACTTGCTTGGACAGTCAACTAAAAAAAAATATAGACTTCTGCATTTAGATCTTGGTGAACTGTAGAATAATTTTTTAAACATTGAAGAAATATCTCACATGCTGTGTGGAATTACAAAAGCAACTGGGGATATTCTCAAGCCAAGTTATTGTAATGTGTTATCAAAGAAGCGCAGGCAGGTTTTAAGCCTCTTGCAGGAGTCACGCTTCTGGCTTTCATTGTCTTGTTTAATGTCACCTCACACTATGAAGAATGCAATCCTTCATATATGATAAATTGTGCTGTAGTTAAAATAGCTTGCACACTTAAGAATTTTTTTAGTTGGTGCCATCGAATAAAACATCCTCCTCATTTGTGGCATGAAAGGTTCTAGGTTCTGTATAGTCTTCAGCTGGGTGAGGTTAAGAGGGGGATGTCTGAGGAAGGAGCCCAGGGGTTGCCTCCAGACAGTTGGCCATCACAGCCCCAGAGGTCTGTGGCATCCAGAGAACCTGGCGCTGCCACACAGAGCTGCTTTTGTACAGCTGGGGGCCCATTTCATCTCAGGGAGATAAAATCTTCTCTGATGTAAGGAAACTGTTGACCAAGTATTTCTTAGGGGGGGAAAGCAGGCAGTGGCTGAACACTGCCATTCTTCCCATTAACTTAAGAGTTACACTGGTTTGATGTATATATTAAAAAATCTAGAAAACTAAGGCTTAATAATTCAATCAGCTTTAGATCTCATATGCTATTCCTTTTTGGCACTGTAGCTTCCAAAAGCAAACATTAAACAGTAATGATAGGATAAAAGACTGTTGGCTGGAAACGGACATCCTTACCTATATGCTCATAATTTTTAGTTTCAGCAGAAGAGGTTGTCTGGGACTCAGGGAAATAAACTGGTACTTTAATTAGTGTTAAACTCTCTCTCTATATGTAAGTGCATGTGTCTGCATTGGAGTCCATCGGTAGAGTGTTTCTGTGGCTGAGTAGATTTGCAATTGAAGGTGCACCATCAGGGGAGAATTCTGCAACATCTCAAATTAAGAGGCAAGCAGTGAGTCTCTGTAGATTTTAAAGGCAGAAGTCTAGATAACTAATACATTTAATTATCATAAAAGCTAAGAAATGCAGCATTCTGGGAATAGGTTCTCCACTCAGCAAGTCTTGCTAAGTAACTATATTAGTAATTGTTATTGATTATTGACAATAAGTCAATTACTGTTTATTGAGTTGCATTCAGAATAGACCTGACACTGGTTGAGTAGACCTATTGATGTGACATTTTTAAAGAGGACCATGTCTTAATTTTTGTAGCAACCTGAGACAGCAACATATCAAATCTAAGATTCCATTTCCCCACATCAGCATCTTTTCTATGAATGTACAGAGAGATCAGTTTTTACATCAGTGTATTAATTCTTATCTGCAGAACTCTGAGCAAGGTTTTTCACAGCTGGTGAATAAAGCCGTATGTCCCCAAAAATGACAAAGAGACACATATTCAAAACCACTCAGGCTTACCCCTCTGACCTGGCATTCATGTACTGGCATTGACCCCCAATTTCCCCTGTTACAGCACCCTCCAATTTCATGGCACCTCTCGCTCATGTTCTCTACTCTCTGCTCCTCTTCACAGCGGCTTTCCCTTGCCCACACCCCACATCACACTCTGCACTCCCCAGTCTCTTCTTCAGCCCTCTTAGTGCCCCTCTGGACATCTCCTCCACACATTTTGCATGGAGATGATGTCCTTTTTCTTCTTGGTACCCTCAAGTCCATCTATCTTACCACCAATTTCTCTTTTTCTTGCTACTGGGTCTCCAAAGTGTAGCTGCTCAGCTGGCTGAAAAATCAGGCATGTTCACTGAAGGTCCAAACAGTGAACTCATGGGTCACACATTCGGAGCTCAACATAAAGACTGTCCAACCAGTTTGTTTTTCTGACACTCTTAAAAAATTGATACCTTCTGTGCTGTTATTTTTATTGTAGTGTTTTTTATTATTCATTAAGTCTTTTATCATTCCAGTTGCATTGCACCTCATTTGATGTTGAATGGTAACTACAGAGAAAGATGAGATTTTAAGCAGTGTTGGTTTTTACTAAAACCTAGTGAAGTTTGAGGGCTGAATATAGTCAGAGAAAAATATGGTTTGAACCTCAAAACACTTACAGTCTGAACTGAACCTGACAGCAGAATAGAGATGGTATCTGTATATAGAAAGAGGGTAACCACTTTTACCATAAGAAACTCATATTTATCTTCTAAACTACCTGTGCTCATAATGAAACCCCCAAATCTAAAAAAAAAAAAGTGTGAAATGTGCAATAAGAATATCACTGAAATAAACTATGACACTATAACATGATTAGACACAGGGTAGTCACTGTGAAAGGAAAAAAAAAGAGAAGCTCTAACCTATTGTTTTTATCATTAGACTAGAAAGCAACTCCTCTTTATTTAGAACAGCACCGAAGTTTCACGTGTGTAACAAGATGAACAGATAAATGACTGAAGAAAACCAGTAGCCACCAGAGAGAGGTTATTTTTCATTGTTATTCTTACTGTAAAGATGATTTTATCATCAATGTAAAGAATGACCAAATTCACCAGAATCTAATTTAGTAAGTTTTGATTCATTAAAAGTATACAATCTACCACGTCCTGTTCCCACCTTGCAAAGTCCCAGTTTGGCACCATATTTTAAGGTCTTTCCCTTCCAACAGCAGTTCTGCATGTGCAAGAGCACCACCACTGCCAAATGGCAGGCTTGCCTTGTCCCCTCTGCTGGAGGACAGAGCAGTTATCTCCAGTGGGTCAGTAGGAAAATCCCCGAGGGATGAATGTAAGCTGTGCACACACATGTTGGGAGACGCGGAGGCTCATCAGTACAACTGTCTGTCACACAGCATCAAAGCTCTGAGCTGCTGTGCATTCTCCTCTGTAAAACCCATCCAGGGAGTTGGGACAGGAGCTCACAGAGGATATAGAAATGTTTGAAAATAACCTTGAGGGAATGCCCTGAGGAGCTCCCCAAAAAAGGTATAGAGAATAAAAACAAGTCAAGAAGGCAACTTCAGCAGAACAAATCTCATGGCACTCTCTATTTTAATTACAGTCCCTGTCCACCAGATGAATTTTTTTGAAAGATGAAACTCTCAGATGATCAGTGTTACAACTCCCACTCCTTCTCAACCCCCTGCATACCTGCTAACTCAAAAATTGTACAAAGCAGACCACATCTTACCTGAAATATGAAAGCTGTACTGAGAGCTGCTGAATGCATTTCTAAGGCAAGAAGGAAGCTTAAATTGCAATATCCTTTAATGAAATGCATTCTACCACACCATGGACAATCTGTTCAGTTCCTGAGATATAAAAGTCTATTGCACTCATGAGGAAATTATGTAAACGTGCACTTTTTGTCTTAAGTCTTTGTTATTTTGCCATATATTTGAACAAAGCTTTCATTTTGAGGAGATCTCCAAGGGAATGATAGAATACTCTAGGTATGTATTGCTCATCCAAGCTGAAAAAGTGTTGCAGCCATTAAAGCAGAAGCAGGAGAAAGAAGCGATTTTCCATATGCTGCTATTGGTTTATACTTTGCTCAGCCTGAAGTTTACAGTCTTTTTACATATTCCTTTCCCCATCTGCATACTTTAATCAAAGATTTTTAATTTCTCCACTGACTACAAACAAAAAAATGATTCAAGCACATTGCATGCAAATCTGCCACTTCAGTGGAGACATTATGCCTGCACACAGTCATGATGTTGTGAAATTCCTAAGATACAAACATACCAGAATACTTTTAGTATAACATTAACACCAAAGGTTTGGGAAAAAGGATCAATGTATCAGAGGCAGTTGGCTCTTGTTCTTTCCCCTGTTAATTAAGACTTCACTTCATTGCTAATTTGATCTTGCTGGTGAGAGGAGCTTTTGTTCAGCCTCTCCTCCCCTCCCAGCTGGCACCAGGAGGTCAAGACAGCAGCACCGCCCTGGGATGGCAAGTGGGGGGTGGAGGGTCACAAAACCAGGGTAACCCAGGCAGTGCCAAATGAGGCAGGCAATTAATACTGTGGATTCTGTTATGCCTCTCCAGAAGGAATGCCTAATAATTTTAATTAATTATTGAAATTATTTAAATATAGTTATTAATACTCTCGATTCTTAGATTTAGAATTACAATATCAACTTTCTATTAATACAGTCATTTTGCTAGTACACATAAGCTGGCAGCAGATGCCTATACTGAAGTCACTTGACGTTTTAAAGCAATACCAAGAAATTTGTAACGGACTTCTGTAAAAGAAAGATGGCTCTGATAACACTCGCACTGCGTTGGCCACAAAGAAACTGGCAATATACTAAAGCAGAAACTAGCATAAACCAGATCAGATTTGCGGATGGAGACCTGAGATAATTTTGAATATAGAGCTCTGCTTCAATTCTGTCAGCATCTCCAGCTTCAGTGTCTAAATCTCTGAAAATGATTCATGATCAAAATTTCAACACTGTGAAGTGGGGCATGGAAGGAAGGAAGGGAAGAAACCCTTTAATTTCATTATCTATCAATAGGGTGATACATTGTGGAGGCAAGGGACGTGTAGTACTTTAATACAAATCATGTGCCCTGAAGACTTGTTGTATGAGACTTCTTTTCCTAAAAGGTAGGTTATTGTAAACAAATTATTAAAGAAAACCAGGAAGAAGGGGGAAAACAGTAACACAGGCAGGTGATGGCAGCTGATTTAAGTGGGGGTACACTCTGCAGAAACTAGAAGCAATTCAGAGAAGCAAGTCATTATAACCCTAGAATAAATGTAAGGATGGGCTTTAAGACAGCCCTTTGGAAGACAGACGTAGATGAAAAAGCCAAACCAACAGCGTACTCCCTGCCACAGTGACTGGAAAGTTCAAGATGCAGAGCATGGAACTGGCAAACTCACGTATAATGTCTACGTGGACTTAACATATTCCCTCTGAGCGCACTCCACAGAAAAGGGTGTGGTGAGCCCAGGCATCAGTGGACCTGCTGACAATCACACTCACTGCAGCAGCAAGTTCTACAACAAGGTAATTCCCTAGCAGATCTTTGCTGCCTGTTTTAAAAAAGATTTGTACCTCCTAACATGACAGAGAGTCTGAATTTGCCTGGGTCTCAGTTTCTCTACACTGCCTCCCGTTCCTGTGTACTTAGCCATGAACAGTATGAAGTGCTGATTCCCTCTATGGAAATGCTCTATCTTGCCCCAAGAGAGCTGTTTTCTGGCAGTGAGGAGTATGGACCTGCAACTAGTAGGAGCAAATCAGACATGCATAAGTCCACAACACCCTAGTGATGGTATTGTGATTTTAGAGTTTTAGAAAAAACAAGATTTTTTTTCATGTTTATTTTGTTTGTTGCAGCTAAATGACAGTGAGGTAAGAAAGGATTAAAGAAAACCTTTAAATCTGTGTGTAAAAATTAGAATTCAGATAAAATTATTTGAAATTCTTTCTAGTTACATTATAGAAGACTTAATAAGAATTAATACGTAACGTTTTCTTCTAGATGTGTGTTTTACACTCGTCTATGTCTAGATCATACCTATGCTTGTCTGAATGTCTGTTTTTAAACAGAGAAGCAAGGAATAATAAAACCAACTACAGTCACAGAACCTTTTTATTTTACTGAGGGGTACTTGTTCTCTAGAGCTGTATACAGCACAAACACTTAGGATGGGGTCAGTTAGGTTATCTTTGGCCACTGGAAGTTTGTCACCTAATGCAAGATAGCTGGCCAAACAACCTGCAGTTTGAGTCTTCACTCTCCTAACATTGACCGGACACCTAATTTTAAATGATGTAGAGCTTGTGAGACGACTTTTCCTTGGCTAAACAAAATATTTTGTGTAAGCACATTATTACAACTTTGCACTAATGAGAAGAAGGAGGATGAAAGAAAGGGCCAAGGGTCTACTTCATCTACTCACTTGCAAACTCTAAGGAACCAAGCAACCCCTTGCTGATTGCAACGAGGCTCCCTCAGCAATGGGGTATGAAAGGAGTGAGGGTGTGGTGGGTGTCTTCTGGTATTTCACCTGAATAATGACTAGCACACTACGCCCATAAGAAAAGATTCTATCAGTGCCAGTGGCAGGACTGGAGCACCCAACTGAGCAGCACGCGTCTCAGAGTGTTCCCCGTCTCTCTTCCCCAGTACAGGCAGTTTTACTTCATTAGTAATCTAGCCTCTGAATATTGAAATCTCAGTGTGTTTCCAAAGCAACTTTGTTTATTTGCAGTAAGTCATCTGGTATATCAAATAACTTTTTCTTTTGCTGTTGCCAAACAGAAGTAAAATTAATTTGTTCCTGTAGGTAGAGAACTCTGTTTAAAAGTTGAAAGGCTTGTTCTCTGCATTTTCATATCTTGTGATATCTAATTCTTTTTTTTAAGGACACAACTGAAATTTAAATATCTTTTGTGCCTAGAATTTCTGAATCACTTTAGTTTTGATCAGTGCTGCTTCATAAGCATTCAGCAGGTTTCCTGTGCTTTGCTGTTCACATGGTGTTTCCTTTTTGTCTGGTTTTGGTACATTTTCTAATTTGGTTCTCTTACGTAACTCATCGATCGGTTCCTGCAATTTGACCTTGGAAATAACGTGGGCCTTCACTTGTTTAAAGAACAAAATACAAAGACATGGAAGAGACATGGGAAGGCAAATTAAGAAAATTCAATGGACAGGCCTCTTGACCTGTCATGGTCTTTGATAGTCCTTATGAATAGTAGTCATGTTATGGTTTTGGGGTTTTTTGCATTTCACCAACTCCAGACTCTTACATTTTCTTATTCCCCTGCAGATGCTTACCAGCAAGAAAAAAATTACTGAAATCCATATGGAACTGTGCCTTTTTAATAGGTCCTGGTAAAACTCAGGTTGGCACTATTCTGCCTGTGACAACTGTGAGAAACAATAACTGGCAAATTCTCCATTTTAAAATAATTTCCAAACCTATTTACTGCTTACATACTAAATGGACAGTGTTATGAAGGGAACATTTTAAATTAGAATTTTTTCTTTTGGTGTATGGTGTCACGAGTGAGACTGGGAAGGGCCTAATCATTTAGACAAATTATCTTATTTCACCAGACGGCTGACACCTGGAAAGGCTCAATGGTAATGCACAAACAGGAGCCTCCTACGCCACAGCCCAGCCTAGCAGTGCTGAATGAAGAGTACATCCTGTCTGGCTGGTAGCAGCAAGACATCCTTACTCTGCAGTGGATCAGCTGGCAGAGGAAAATGTAATGCTCGATTTGTCACCATTTTCCATTAGCTTTTCCCACCCTGCACTGCTGCTGAGTAGCTGTTCAGAGCTGGAATACCTCCTGGTGCTACTCTCCATTGGAAGCAGAACCTGGGGGAATGGAAAACAGAGTGGTGATCACAGCAGCCACGCAGCACAGACCTGCCAAGCTGGACTGATTCCAGTAGTATTGTGCTTCGACCAAAATTTATATTTATGCTTCTATATGTACACATACACACACAAATGGTTTTGCATTAAAAAACCCCACTGAGATAAAGAAGTCCTGGGTGTACAGATCAAACAGCTAGTCCAGTATCCTAAAATTGTGCTGGAAGGTTATTGCAATTTCCTTTCCAGACATCTGCCACATCCAGCCTCCTTTCTGAGCAGATGAAAACCGATGGAGCCAAACGATGATGAAAAGTTGTAAGGGCAATGCAGTTAACGCTTGCCCCCTTAGCAAGAGAAAATGTGATTTTATCAGTATAAGCGTGTTACTTGGGCAGCAGCCGCAGCACCGCAGGGCCAGTGCTGCTCCAAGCCAGTGCTCTAGCTGCAAGAGCATCCTGGGAGAGACAGCCCTGGAGCTACTGCTGAATGAAAATGGGCAGCCTACTTTGGTGAGGAAGCAGGTGGTTTTATTGAAATGTATGAAGAGCAACATTTGTGAAAGGAGGAGGCTGAGTTACTCATGGCTGAAATAAGTTTATTCAGCCTCTGATGGGAAAACTTTTGTCCAACATGTTATTCACTGGTATTATACAAGCAGTGATGAAAAGAATGTGTTTAGTCATAACATCGTGAAACTTGATGTCCGCTAATGCAGAATGCCAGATTTGCTCCAAAATTTGAGAATGAATGAGACCATGTGAATTGTCAGAAGCCTTTCTGTGTGTACTGGATCTGAGGGTCTACAATAAACACTGCTCACCCAACTTTTAAAGAATTATAAAGAAATGTGGATAGATTATTATTACAGCAGGGCTGTGGAGGAATAGGGTTTTGTGATGTAGCCATTACCTGTGACTAACAGTTTAGAAATATCTCAATATTAAGTTAGCTGTTGTGTAAGTTAAGTGAAAAAATTGCCCAGAATAGTCTTCAGATCATATCTTGAAACTTACATCTTTTCTTTTTAAAGTTTTTATAATTCTGGCTGAACACCTATGCAAATGTAAACAGTTACACTAGAGCTGCGAGTAAGATACACAGTGCAGCATTCATTATTGTGCCATGATGAATAAATCCACTATTGCAGGATTGTGCATGACAAATATGGATTTATACATGTGGATGTGATTAATAAAAATGACAAGTTTCATAAATGCACCAGAATAGTAGTGGTTTTTACAGTACTTATGGTTAAAGTTGTCCCTGCAGAAACAATACTTCTATTGCTGAAACGATACATTCAAAGTGCACAACATTATCCACATCGGCAGATACAGAGGCATTGCATGGCATCTCCGAGGGGAACTGGCATAACACTGATCTGGACCTTTGCACATCCATTCTTACGTGCCTGATAATTCCTGTCTCCTTCATTACCACTTCCTTTCATAGCAAACTCCTGGGGCCGCAGGTTAATCTTGAAAAAACATTCTGTCATGTTGCCAGATGCAATAGTAATGGAAACCGGAACATATTTCATACACATCTCTAAATATTGAGGAGGAGTTAAGTTCCTGACTCACACATCATATATTCAGCTTTTTATAGTACTGCAATCTGAAAATCCACCTACCCAGTCTGACGAATCATTCAACTATTCTTTCTTTGTAGCACAAACAAAATCGAGTAGGGGGCTCTCTCAGTGACTCCGTGACTCAGTAACCTTTTCTTTCCCCTTTTACTGCCAATACACTCATTTAAAAGTGAAAGGTCTACTACATTTTGTAGGCTAGCATGTCAACGCTGGCTGGAAGGGCTTGGTCACAATGATATTGCTGTGGTCTGCTACCATGAAGTATAAACACCAACCAGCTCATTGGTTTCATCTCTGACTGAGATAGATAGTGTGCTTGCAACAGTAAAGCAATGGCTACATGTCTCCTCACTGTGCATCACTGCTGGCTCAGCTCCTGGGCCAATTTAAATCAGCATTGTGCTCTTGACGCCAGCCATGCTACAAAGATTTATGGCAGCTGAAGCCCCGTCCTGCACTGTGCTGTTCCACGTAGCAGTGAGGCAGAAGGCAGAATGTGCTGGCACTCTCCAGTAACATTTTCACTGGTGTGGATCGTTTGGGATTTTACGGTAGTTGGTGGGAAGATAAGAGACGAAAGGCTCATCGTGCCACAGTTGGGTGATTTGGGCAGTAAGCAGTGAAGTGGGAGAGCCATGCTCAGATCTCAGGCCTGCCAGCTTCAAAATAAACGTATCTTCTGTAACACAGTGGAGTCCTGAACCAGATCTTTTTTATCCTAAACAAACTTTTGGTGTAGAGTGAAAGCAAAAACCAAACTCCAGAACTTGCCTCCAAATGGAGCCAACAGCCAGCTCTGGACCTCCACGTCTTTCCCTGCCTTGGTGCAAATCAAGAAGTGTTGAAACCAGTGGTGTTACTATATGCTACAACCAGTGTAAATGAGAAGATTAAGTAAAATCAAGTGCTTACTAGTCATGATGAAGTAATACAGAAGAGAAGAGTGTCTTGCCCAATTTCACAGTTGGGCCATGGCAATGTAGACACTGTCACAAAAAACTATAAACAACCACAGTGACTTAATCCAGTCCTTCATTCTCACAAGACATCTGCCATCTTTCAGACTTTTCTGTGAAACACTGAGTCGCAGGCTTGTAGCAAAGTACAAGTTTTGATTACAAACTGGATTCTCTCATGAATGTTTTGACAGCCTAGTTGCACAAAATGTCTTGTCATGAAAATGAGGGTGAGAAAAATGCTCAACAATTTGTTTTTCACGAAGAACATTCCTTAAGGCATAGAAACAAACGTCAGCCAAAATTCTGAGCTCCCCTTTTAAAATATTTACGGAGAAAGGAAAACATATGCAAAATACATGGAACTGTACTAAAATAATAACAGTGTGCTAAAGATACAAAATTTCAGAAATTGCTTACAACACTTGTGGGAGTTTTAATTGCAAGCCTAAAACCTGTTGCAATGTTTACATGAATTCTGTCTTGTACAGTTTCAGTAATACAGAACACCCATCTTCCACTGCACCTCAGATCAAAGAGATTTTGTATAGAGTCTCCCTCTTCAGAAAGTCAGATGATACTTTTTACTGGTCCTTTATCACAAAATCATGAGACAGCTCTGGTAGGCAGATAGGATGAAAACTCTCAATTAATATATTTGGAGGAATTTATACTGGACACTGGACGATCTGTGGCACAGCTTATTTTAGTTTGGTTTCTGAAACTCACATCCAGCTTTGGTAACACACAAAACTGATTATTTTTGTATTCAGACCATGATAAACCAGGGAGAAATATCCTCAATGTAGTCTAAAAAGAGTAAAATAGAAGCTCAAGCCCATCATTTTATAATTTCACAGTTGTGTTAACATAAAAAGAGAAGTTACCCTGCTGCTTCAGTTAAATGCCAAATTGTTTAAGAATAACAGACACTGATGCTTGACACCTTTTTTGACACAAATTCTATGATTTCCCACTGTAAGGCAGTAAAAATAACAGATTGTTGTAATCTAAGAAGTGTAAAAGGATGCACCATCTATCACTGTTCCAATTTATTTCTACTATTTCTCTTGTTTCCCCACCTCTCTTCCTTCTTCTGACCTTCATGAAGATTCTGCAAGTAAACAAATTATTCTTTATCCTCAGCCTTTGGTTTTGTGACCTTTCCCTGATGCTGTTGTGTGAAGCTGTTGTACTGCATTACATTTTTGCATTCAGGAACATTGGGGCACTGGAGAACTAAAAATAAATTAAAAGCAGCCAGGAGGTTGTTACGGGTTGTATTTAGTGTTTAAAGACCATAGTAAAAAACATACATCATCGTGTGAGATAAACAAGAAAAGGGCAGTGTGAGAAGGAGATGGGAGCTACTGAATGGCTGAGGGCAGAGAGGAAACACTTTAAAAAACATTTTCAGAGCCAAATTCCACCCTTGGGTAACAATGAAAACTTTTCAGAGGTTTTTGAACACAGATCCATGTAATCAGATATGTGATGAAATTCCGCTGCTCTGCCAGAAGAAAGCAGCCCATTCCTCAAATAAAATTCACTCACCTGTGAATGATGTGGTATCTCTGCAAGTAATCCAGGGAAAGCGCCAGCTCACAAATGTACAGCTTAACAGTTCCTTCGTTAAAATGGACGTTCTGCTGCAAATGGTAACGCAGATCGCCTCCAAGTAAGAGATCAACCACCATGAACATGTCTTCTTCGTCTTGAAAGGAATACCTGGAATAAAGAGTTTCAGCTGAGATCTCAGGGTTGGAGACACAGCCACATCCCTGCCCTGGGGTAGCTCTCCCTAAATAGATCTGTTCACAGCAAGTCCATGATTTGCTCAGATGACATACACCGATTTCTCACTGCTGTGGTCCATCCCTGAGACCAGACTTTGATTGTGGTGGGAGTCTCTGCTTATCCAAGGCAAGCAGAGCTTGAACTGCAGCTGTACTATTATTTTGTTTTAACCATAGATTAACACCTGAATGTTGATAAAACAGTATTTAAAATGCCTTTTGGGTTTTTTACATTTTTAAATAACCATATACTCATTCAGTCTACAAAATGGCTTGCTAAATAGCAGTGATAAAATGGAAGGCCTTGAAACACACTTGGTATTCAGACACGTACAACTTTAGTTCAGTGCCTATGGAAAGTATCCTGGCAGGATCGAGAGCTGCTGTCCCAAGGGTATTTTCCAGATTCAGTAAATATACCCAATGTTCTATTAGTTGAGCATTTTCTATAGCTTGCAGTGTCGCTCCAAATTCAATAAGAAATAAAACTGTAATTTTACTGCCTAACAATACATATTTTTTCAGTCTGCAACTTATATCTTGTAAAATGACAGTCTTCATGGTTACTGACTGAATTCTTCTGGACCACTTCCCAGAACTGCCTGTTGAATACTCTGAGGACCAAATTTTGATCTGATTTAAATCCTGTAAATCCAAAGGTGTAGTCAGCCAATGTATAGTGTATATATAATGCTTGGGCAAGCAGGAATTTCCATGTGTTTCTACTTACCTTGGCTATGCTGCCATTTCTCTGTTTATTTCTGATCTGAATAAACTGACAGAAACTCTCTGGTTTTCATTTCTGAATGCAACTGCCTAAGACACAGTATTTTAGATTTCCCAAATGGGGAATGGTGAATACCTCATTTCTAATATGAAGCCTCTCTTCTCTTAGAAATTGTTTTAGAATTAATTTTGATGTGAAGTTATATTAGCTTATACCAGTTGTGAGTAGGAACTGCTGAGAGGCGATCTGCAACGATAGAGCCTCTTCCATCACCTTTTATCCCATGAGGTGTGTAATATATGCCGGCTACAGACGTGATTTAGTTCTTCTGAACTGTAAAATATATGCTAAGGAAATGAGAAAAAGTGGGCTTCCAGAAAATCTGTGCCCACCCTCCCCCCAAAGGCAGAAAAGTCTATATTAGATTATTTTAATTGACAGTTATGTACAGTCTCACTTTCATTCCCAGGCTTGCACTTTCTGAAATGAGGCACTGCTTGGGGGTTGTCACAGATGGTTCATTTTGAATTTAAATGCTTTCTGTTCTTTCCAAACACAGTTCTGAGAAGCGCGTGCCTCTAGGTACTGTGCTCTTCTGTTGCGTTTCTGTATGGCTGCCAAATGCCCTGCTTGTTTGCATTAAACTTAATTCTCAATAAGTCAAATCTCTGAAGTAAAATAGTAAAGTAGGTGGCACATGGTGTCTACTCACCTCCAGAAACTCAGAAACTCATAACACACACACACGTTAAAAAAGAGGCTTCAATTATATTCAAATAATTCTGAATGTTGCACGTTACTGAGCCTGGAGCAACTGCAAAAGGAAAGCTTAAATACGTAGCTAAGTTTAATAGCTTTTTTTTCTTTTTTTAACACTGCTTTTATTTTAAATTGAGTAGTTGCAGCATTGAGCAGATGTAATGAGAGATGTTATTTTTTCCTTCAGTTACTGCTTGAGTAAAGTGTAGCTTTTGTATGGTTCCTTCTCACATAGAAGAAATCCTAAATTAAATGTTACAGATTGAAATCTCTACTTAAATGTGTAAGTGAATATTGTGTATAGTCTGGGACTAAAGAGCTCTCCTGGTGTCTAGAATCATATGATTACATGTCAGTAAAAAAGGTTCTGATGTACCTCTGGTCTTGAGAAGGAAAATGTCCTGAGTCATTTCTTCAGTGATTCAGACACGGGGCAGAGGGTGAAGGCAGGGTAAAGAATGACTGCTGTGAACTTGCTTTTAAATTCAGTTTCCGAGAAACTAATGAGCGTGTTTCAAAGTGTACTCACGAATGTTTAGACTAGATAAAAGAGCCATCAGAACAATTCAGAAATAAATGTGAAATCTTGTCCACATGCAGGTGAAGGATAACACTTGATGGAACTGCATTTTCACTCCAAGCTTGTGTCTCTGCGGATGCACTCTGGTTTCCTGTGCTTGTGAGTAGGGAGCGGTGTGTCCCAAGCAAGCTTTTAGTGCATCTGCAAATTGTGAATGATTTAAAAGAGAGATCAAAAAGTTGAACTGGAAACAGAGAGTACTCTATCCCTTTTCATTACGTCTGGAAATAATACTCTTTGCATAGAAGAGCATGTCTACAGCCAGGTGCAGAGGGTTGCATGTTATTTCTGCTCACACTCTATAACAATATAAAAGCAACCACACCAGGTCGGACTAGACATATATCCAGCTTGGCAGACACCAGAGAGCAGACACTCAGGGATGAACAATGAACAGTGTGGAGATATATAAAGCTTTTCTCCAGGCCTCAACCAGCCTCCACCCATTCATTGCTTCAGGACTTTTTGGGACTCTGTTTGGCTTCTCTGGGAATCCAGGCTAGGATGACGAGATGGGTTTTGCCCTGGGACCTGTCAGACCAATTAGCTATGTTGGTCTCCTGCTACTGTACCTTGCCTCTCAGGTAAACATGCTAAGGTAAGTGCAGTCCCTACAAACTTTCAGAGATTACTTTACCCCTAGAAGAAAATGTTTTGAACCCAAACAGAAAAAAAAAACCAAACCAAACCTGCAGAGATTCAGATGTATGGCTAATGTTTGCACTCATCAACTTTCCTGAATCTGTCATGACATGAATGGGGCACAGGCCAGTTTTATTTAGACATTACAGCTAGAATGATGCACACTGAGACATAGCTTTTGCGGAGCTCTGTACATCCTCTCCAGTGTTCTCTTTTACTTGGAGCCAGACTTTTCTTTCATTTGTTTTGAAATACATCTGTGGTAACTTTGCTGATCCTGCCAGAAGAATTGAATACTGGTGTAGTTAAGCTATAAGCTGTATAGGCCAAGTTCGAAAGAACCAATGCTGTGGATGGATATGTTCATATATCAGCAGACTTTTTCAACTACTCTAAATTTTATCACACCTGACACACATCATTATATTAATCATATGCATAGAGGCATGGGTGTTTTCCCTGCACAGTCAAACCAGTTGGGTCAAACCTGTGTGGATGGCATTTTTCCAACTATCCGGACCAGACCACAATGCTATTAAAGGTACTGCAAAAAAAGACCATTCCAAGAGAATTTCTGGAGGGTAAATGAGTTCGTCCCACTGAAATGATGTGTCTGCAAGCTAGAGGAGATCTTGGGCGTGGCAAATAGCGGAGTTCCCTGGAGCAGATGGCTGCTCCACTAAGTAGCTCCTGCAGCTACAAATTTTTAAGCTACTGAATGCAGAGCAGGAGTTGCTCCAGGTGCTGCTGTGCAGCTGGGTACTGGACGCTGTTGCTCCTGCTCTGCGCTAAGGATTTGCAGGACTTGGTGTCCTGACCGGTTTCGTTTGTCACGGTCACAAGCAGTTGTGCCCTCTGTCTCTCTCCCTTGTACAAATCCAGTATTCTTTCTTTACACAAGTAATGAGGTATTATTTTTCAGCTTCTTGTTTTTTTTCAGTATTCCAACAAATAAGTAGCTTTGATTTATTGGTCTAAGAATTGAAATTGACAACAAGTGAAATATTTGCCACAGGAAAAACGAATCTTTGAAAATATTGCTGCAGTCTGGGGAGGGGCTGGTGGCAAATCAGCCCAGTGAAGATTAGTCTTTTGAGTAAGTTTCATAATTTTATTTTTGTAAGCTTCTTATCTGCTCAACGGCAAACGGCATACAAAAGGGCTGATTGGTTTTTGAAGTAAAATCAGAGGTTTGGGATTTTTATGTTAACCAGGTAACTGAGAAATGCCTACTGAATGAATTGTAGCATTGTCACTCATATTGAATACTAATAATACATTACTAAATTACTGTAAAGGCAAAATTTTATTCCTCCTTGAAATGAAAGGGTAAATAACTTGGAGTAAATTTCTTTTTTGTTGTTTTGTTTTGTTTGTTTCTTAAGTAGTGTCATGAACAAGTCATAGGAAAAAAGTGCTAATTATAGAGCTAGCGTCTGCTTTCTCTTGCTTGAAGAAAACTTTTAATGCATTAGAATGAGCTTTCACCAAATTAAGATAAAATAATAATGCCTCTAGCAACAGCGAATTGGATTTTTTATTATCTTCAGACTGGAAGATAAACTACCATTGAACAAAATCCTCCATGGAAACAAATTTAAACAAAGCACTTTCTGAATAAGTTATATCTGTTTCCATATTTATATCTGTATATTTGCTTTAATAATATCTATTTTTTGTATTTATATCAGATTTGTATTTATTATTTGTGGCTCTGTCTCTTCACAAAGGCAGTTACAGATGAATTATTAAGATAATTTTTCCCCTTTGCATTCCTTCATCTTAGTTAGCTAGGGTAATTTTTAGTTGAAATCCTGCCAGAGGAAGCACCCTCTCTACAGAGTTCTTGTTTCATATGTATTACCTGGGGAAAAGGACATAATGATGGATATTTTATATGTGACTAATTTAAGAGTAAAAATACATTAGAAAAATTACATCATTATACCCAAACCAAACTTCATAAATCTGAGGTAACCAGTTAAAAGAAGTTATGCACAATTCAGATACTCATATAATATCTCTGCTGTGTACCAAATATGATAAAAGATTAAGTCTTAGTAGCTCCTAATTAGAAATTTAAAGAAGGATCTTTCCCAGTTTTCCTTTGGTAGCATTAAAGGAGGAGGTAATTTTTTTAGTGACATGAAGACCCTGGTGACTGTAGATTTCCCCAGTGTAGATGTAGAAGTCCCAGAACAGTGCAAAGCAGAGAACTGTAACAGTGCATTAGTTCCTAACTTTGCAGTCAAAGAACACCAAGGGCTTGGAAAGAACTGGCCTTGTGTCTCGGTGCCTTGGAGGTTCCTTCTGTGACACCTTCTCAATTCCTGTTGCAGAGCTGCTCAGCATTGGACTGGATTAGCAAAGCCTTGAAGAACCTTTCAAACACAGGCAGATCCCAGCAGGGAAAACCTCCATAAGCCAATTCAACTTGTCCAAGAGAGAGCAGGCAGGTTCATTCATAGACCAAATCATTACAAACCTACCTGTGATGAAAAGGTATGCTGAAAACACTTCTACCCACTGTGCCTGAGAATAACAAATACTTATCTTTGAATTATGTATTTTATAAAATGAGATGTTCAAGCTAATCAAAGTAATGTCAAGTTTGTGTGTTCTGCCAGCCAAGGAAAAGCCTCAAGAGACAAACCGCCAAGATTAATGAGCTTCATAAATACAAGTATACAAGTGTTATGAAGGAATGTTGGAAATGTTCTTTCATAACATCTGTTTTACTTACATTTCTATAGATTTCTTTTGTCCTTTTGGAAAATGGATAAGCCTTGGTTATTGGGATTTGCAATTTGTGCTTGCAAAATATTTAATAGAAGTCTATTGTTGCAAATCAGTGGAAATGCATTTATTTCTAAACTCAGGACAAAAGTAATCTTTTCCAAATGCTGTTAAGAACAAAGGACAATTCCTTCCTTTATTTCTTTATAAATATATAAAAATATCTGTCAAGATTATGTAAAAAAACTTTTGAGAACAGGAAAACTCTTCTATAAAAATTAAGTTGTTTACACTTATTTGACATAACTTCCCAAATTCTACTTAGCTCTTATGTGACCAAAGGGATAGCTAAGAAAAATTACTAAATAAAAATAGCCAGAAATTAAAGATACCAAGAATTTCTGTCTCAACAAAGGTAGCAAGAGACATGTTACAGACTTATTAGCATAGTATATATTCCACCAATAATCCACCAATACACCAATTAATATTAGCTCCCAACCAGCTAAGGCTTGTCATTTAGAGGCAGTTTAGTATTCATCCACACACGGAGGAAAAGTCTTTTTCTCCCTCCAGGAGGTTGAAGACATAAGGCCACAAACCCTCTCTGACCTGAAAAACCAGCTGCTCATCATCTCCATGTGTAGTGCCACAACATTTGGCTCAGCTCATCATGAGCTACACAACCATGCAACAGGCAGGCAGCAAAGAAGGGCAATGAACTAAACATAAAAGCAAAACACAGAACAAATAACTGCTGTTTCTTGTTTTACTGCATGCTTTGCTTTCACCTCATGAAATAAACCTCATTAATGTATTTTTACATGTGTATACTACAGGTTATTGATCAATGTGGTTTTGAACGGTTTAAGTTCTTTGTAAGTCCTGATCATTTGGGATGGTTTACCTTAGAGCAGCTTCTCTTTTATTGCTTCATCTGGCTCTAATCAGCCAATGTTTTGCTCCCTCTAAAGGAAGCTTCTTTTTGTCTTCCTCTGATTTTGCACATGCTAGTGGTGGATGAGATAATTTGAGACGTGGGTTATGGTAATAACTGTAGATATTTTCCTTATTGTTAACCATGGTGCCTTCTTTGATATGGTAGAGAAACCACGTGATTAAATGTTGGTGTTTATCTACTAAATTAGAAAAAGTTCCTACTGTTTAGACTATTTTGTGTTCCTCTAGTCTGGGGCTGAAGAGCTTACAGCAAGGGTTTGCATATGGCCCACAGTCACATGAGATACACATCTTTACATTGTGATTGGGTAGTGTTCACTGAACAGTAGGACAGATGCATAGAATAATTTGGATGGAAGGGCCTCTGGAGATCAACAAGGCCAACCTCCTGCTTGAAGCAGGGCTATTTTCAAACTTAGGTCAGGTTGCCCAGGGCCTTGTCCAGGGCAGTTCTGAAAATCTTCAAGAATGGAAATTCCACAGCCTCTCCAAGTGTGTTCCAGCCACACATTGAGTTTTGAAGAGACTTTTTGCTTATATCTGGTTGGGATTTCTCTTGCTGCACCTTGTCACTTGTGTCACTCATCTTTTCAGTGTACATTTATTTCAAAAAGAGTTTTTCGTCATCTGTAGATACTGTCGTCTGTATGCCATCACCACCATGCCCTTGGGTAGTGGAAGCCTGCAATTAGTTCCCGTCCTCAGCTCAGCAGCGTCATGTCCCAGCTCTGCTTTCTAATCCGGGAGCAATGATATTTCTCCAAATCTTGTAGACAAGGTTTGGATGAACTTATTCCAAGAAAGACCACTGCAGGAGGTAACTTCTGAGACAATGAGTGCCCTTCACAAACATTTGTTTGAGGCCTAGAAAACGTCAGGCAAATAGGAAGAATCTTTTGTGTACTATGAATGACTGAAAGTAGAATAACTACTACACAGCTGCACTGCCAGCAATTACTATGACGCTGACAATATTTTTATTCCCATATATTAAGTGATCCCTTTTTCCAGGTCCGTCTCTAAAAGTGCTTTCTGATAATTTTTTTTTCAGGAGAAAATTAATTATCTTTCTGGCTCTTTTGTTCATATACTTGTAGACTTATTGGCACAGTCTTATAATAAAGTGTGTGTTTTCTCAAATATTATTAGACAATGATAGAGTAAGACTTGCAAATGAATGTATAATAGGCTCATGTCTCAGTTTATTTGTTTAGGAGTTTTAGCAATCTTGGATGCAACACCATCAAGGCTCATTTTAATTTTTCTGCTATCACAGAAAGCATGGCAGCTTTTACTAAGTTCTCTCAGTTTTACTCTCTGAGTCCAAAGTCAGCTTTGTTCTTCACCAATTTTGTTTTCAAGTGTTTTATCTTTCATATGTATTTTGTTGAGGGATTAAAGAAAAGTCTCCTCTGTCTCCTGTTCTATGTATAGCCTTCCTTACAGTAGCTACATCACAATTACACGAGAGCTCTATTCTAGTTGAGTGAATGAGAGCATATATAGAAGGCACTTCGGATTTGCTGTTATTCTCAGCTGAATGCAGTCTCTAAAATCCATTCAGCTGTGTTGGAGATGTGCTGTGACTGGCTATACTCGTACTTAGCAAATGCTCACCAAGCTCTTCATTATCATTTTGTGTTATTATAACTGCCAATTTATATCACATATGCATGTGGCACTACAGCAGTAGCAATTATTTGTATAGTGCCAACTAGCCTCTCTTTTCCCTTGCTTGTCTCAAACATATCCAATTAAAGCAAGCAACAGGCACAACAGGCAGCATATGTGAAGAACTCGGGGAAACTGCTCACACAAACAAGTGCCCCACTGTCAATACAGGAAACAGCTCACCAAGAAAAGTAGGTTCTTGGGAAAGAAGTGGAAAAGGAAAAAGTTCGTTGGGAATAGCAGACTAAAAACATGGACTGAATTTGGGATGCAAGTCCAGAGCTCAGTCTTCAACTTGCAAAGACTATAACTTACGGCCCATCCCAATGAGTAGAAAAATCAAGCAAAGGCAGAAAGAATCTGGCATGGATGAGCAAGAAGATCCTAACTGAACTCAAACAGAGAAAAGAAGTGTACAAGAGGTGGAAGTGGGGGCAGGTGACCCAGGAGGAACACAGTTGCTGTCTGATCTTGCAGGGATAGAGTAGGAAGGACAAAGCTCACCTGGAGTTGAGTCTGGCAAGGGATGTGAAGGGCAATGAGAAACGATTCTACAAGTCGGAAAAAGGAAGAGTAGGGAAAATATGAGTCCGTTGCTAAATGAGGCAGGGGAGGTGGAGAAAACCAAGGTGCTCAATGCCTTCTTCTCCTCAATCTCAACTGGTAAGACCACACATCAAGAATCCCAGGTCCCAGAGGAAAAACTGGAGCAAGAAAGGCCCTAGATAGAGGAGGATGAGGTTAGGGAGTACTTAAACAATCTGGATGTATATAAATCCACGGGGCCTGATGGATTGCAAATATGAATGCTGAAGGAGCTGGCTGATTTCATTTCAAGGCTGCTGCCAAGTATCTTTCAAAGGTCATGGCAGCTGGAAGAGGTGGCTGAAGACTGGAGAAAAGCAGATGCCACTCCTATCCTCAAGAAGTGAAATAAGGAAGATCTGGAGAACTACAGGATGGTCAGCCTCACCTCAATCCCTAGAAAGGGGATGAAGCAACTGATCCTGGAAATAAATTCCAAGCATATCACAGAATCACAGAATCATAGACTCATTTAAGGTTGGAAAAGGTCTCTAGGATCATCAAGTCCAACCATCAACCCAACACTACCATGTCTCCTAAATCATGCCCTGAAGTGACACGTCTCCATGTCTCTTAAATACCTCCAGGGATGGTGACTCCACCACCACTCTGGGCAGACTCATCCAATGCCTGACCACTCTTTCAGTAAAGAAATTCTTCCTAATATCCAGTCTAAACCTCCCATGGTGCAGCTTGAGTCCATTTCCTCTCGTTCTATCTCTAGTAACTTGGGAGAAGATAACAACAGCCACCTCACTACAACCTCCTTTCAGGCAGTTGTAGGGAGCAGTAAGGTCTCCCCTCAGGCTCCTTTTCTCCAGGCTGAACAACCCCAGTTCCCTCAAACTCTCCTCGTAAGACTCATCAGAGCTGTTCTCCAGACCCTTCACCAGCTTTGTTGCCCTTCTCTGGACAGGTTCAAGCAACTCAATGTCCTTCTTGTACTGAGGGGCCCAAAACTGAAAGCAATATTCATGGTGTGTCCTTACCAGTGCCGAGTACGGGGGGATAATCACTTCCCTACTCCTGCTGGCCACACTGTTTCTGATACAAGCCAGGATGCTGTTGGCCTCCTTGGCCACCTGGGCACACTGCTGCCTCATGTTCAGCTGGCTGTCAACCAAAACCCCCCGTATGGAAGATTGGTAGGTGTTGGAAGGGACCTCTGGAGATCATCCTGTCCGACCCCCCTGCCTGAGCAGGCACACCCAGAGCAGGGGGCACAGGAACACATCCAGCTGAGTTTTGAATGTCTCCAGGGAAGGGACCCCACAGCCTCCCGGGGCAGCCTGTGCCACTGCTCTGGCACCCTCACAGGAAAGGAGTTTGTTCTCACATTGAAGATGAACTTCCTGTGTTCCTGTTTGTGCCCATTGCCCTTTGTCCTGTCATTGAACACTATGCAAAGAGCCTAGTCCCATCTTCTTGACACCCACCCTTTAGATATTTATAAGTATCAGTAAGATCCCCCCTCAGTCTTCTCTTCTCCAGGCTGAACAAACCCAGGTCTCTCAGCCTTTCCTCATAAGGCAGATGCTCCAGTCCCCTGATTGTCTTGGTAGGTCTCTGCTGGACTTGCTCAAGCAGTTCCCTGTCTTTCTTAAACTGGGGGGCCCAGAACTGGACACAGCACTCCAAATGTGGTCTCACTAGGGCAGAGTAGAGGGGGAGGATAACCTCTCTCGACCTGCTGGCCACACTCCTTTTAACACAGCCCAGGATACCGTTGGCCTTCTTGGCCACAAGGGCACATTGCTGTCTCAAAATGGTCAGCTTGCTGCCCACCAGCACTCTCAGGTCCTTCTCAGCAGAGCCGCTTTCCAGTAGTTCAGCCCCCAGCCTGTACTGGTGCCTGGGGTTGTTCCTCCCCAGGTGCAGGACTTTGCACTTGTTTGTGTTGAATTTCATGAGGTTCCCCTGGGCCCAGCTCTCCAGCCTGTCCAGGTCTCGCTGGATGGCAGCACAGCCTTCTGGTGTATCAGCCACTCCTCCCAGCTTGGTACAGTCAGCAAACTTGCTGAGGGTACACTCTGTCCCATCATCCAGGTCATTGATGAATACGTTGAACAGGACTGGACCCAGCACAGACCCCTGGGGAACACCACTAGTGACAGGCCTCCAACCAGTCTCTGTCCTGTTGATCACGACCCTCTGAGTTCTGTTGTTCAGCCAGTTCTCTATCCACCTCAGTGTCCTCTCATCTGACCCACACTTCCTTAACTCATCTATGAGGAGGTTATTGGAGACAGTGTCAAACACCTTACTGAAGTTGAGGTAAACACCATCCACTGCTCTCCCTTTATCAACCCAGCCAGTCACACCATCATAGAAGGCTATCAGGTTGGTCAAGGATGATCTTCCCCTGAAGGATAAGAATGAAACTGGGAGTAGTTTGCACAAATTTATAAAGGGAAATCAGTTGAATTTCAACAAGGTAAAATGTGCACCTGAGAAGGAACAACCCCATGCACCTGGGGCTGAGTGACTGGAAAAGAGCTTTGCAGAAAAGGATCTTGGGTTCCAGATGAACACCGAGTTGCCCATAAGCCAGCGATGTGCCCTTGCAGCAAAGTAGACCAACTCCTGACCTGCATTAGGAGGAGTGCTGCCAGCAGGTCAAGTGAGGTGATCCTTCCTCTCTTCTCAGTACTGGTGAAGCTACATCAGGAGTACTGCATTCAGTTCTGGCCTTCCCAGTACAAGAAAGAGTCCAGTGCTGGGCCACAAAAATGATGAAGGGACTAGAGCATTTTTCATATGAGAAGAGGCTGGCAGAGCTGGGACTGTTGAGCCTGGAAAAGGGAAGGCTCGGGGGAGGAATCTCATCAATGTGTATAAATACCTGACAGGCTGGAATGAAGAAGAGGGAGACAGACTCTTCTCGTCGGTTCCCAGTGACAGGACAAGAGGCAATGGGCACAAATGAAAACATATGAAATCCATCTAAACACAAAGAAATACTTCATTACTGTGAGGGTTGTCAAACATTGGAACAAGTTGCCCAGAGAAGCTATGTAGTCTTCATTGGGGAGATACTAAAATCCCAACTGGGCAGCCTGCCTTAAGTAACTCTGCTTGAGCTGTGGGTTTGGATTAGATTAACGCAAAAGGTCACTTCCAAACTAAACAATTCTGTGATTCTGCAATATTTTCATTACACCAGCTAACTGATTGGGTCTCCAAAAACTGGGGCTACATGGAATAACAGGAGTGTTGAAGAACAGAGTTTGAGCAGATATTTGTCTCATGGAGTATTTCCTCTGTTTTCCTTCCTTCTTTCTCACAACCTTATTATCTGAGGTTCACTACACTTCATTTAGTGGAAGATTTAAAAAAAAAAAATTGTTACCAACATTTCTAAATAGAGATAAGCACTAATTACTAAACAAGGATTTTAGCCAGACCAAATAACCTAAAGTTTCATAATATCTAACAATAAGGTTTTGCTGGGGCAACCGCAGCTATTGGAAAAAAGCTGTTGCAGATCTGGACTCATACTTTGGTGGAACCCAAAGTTCAGCAGTCAAACTTGTTATAGATTACAACGTATGATCTCCAAACCCTCTCTATTTTTAACTTCAAACACTGTTCTGTTTTAGAGAGCTTTATAAGAGTCTTTTGTCAGGTTTATGAAGCAAAGAAACATCAAAGTCGCAGCACTCACCATTAAGCTTCAATCATAACAAAATTTAACCTTCAGCACATGAAAAACTTCACTGAATGAAACACAAATGAACACATTTTAGAGTTAAGAATAGGCATAAGTCTTTGCTGTACATGACAGACACTGCAGTAATTGTGTACATGTATCTGTGTGCATGAGGCACTCTGCATGGATTGAGAGGCTTAAAATAATATTTTTCTTTTTTATTTACATAGGCATTAACCAGGTTTTCATCTGAGCTACACAAACCCCTTTGTTTTTTACATGCTTACCTTGCACATGTACACTTTCTGTAGCTAGTTGTCTCACGGGAATTGGACAGATTTCCAATTACACCCTTCCCTCTGCCTGACTTCTCTGTAGACTAAAACCTCTCTGATACTGCAATGAATGGTTCATCTTCTTTTGTTTTTGTTAGAAATATCCAAACAATTTTCAGCCAGTTTTCCACAGAATGTCCTCCACTCTGGTACTACCCCTGGTGAATAAAAGCAGCTACTCAAAAGGTTTCACCCAAGCAGCTACTCCTATTTTCTGTAAATAAATCAGTTAATTTAGAACTGTGGTGCTGAAGCACAGTGTTTTCAATCACATATAGATGCCTGCTAGCATTTTCAGTGAAACCAAGTATTTCTATTAGTATGATGTACACCATTTTTAAATTGTCAACCTTTCTAAAATGTTAAAATAAATTAAACAAGTTGGACCAAAACACTGCTCACTCTGTTGAATCTTTACTGGCTTATTTCAGGCTCACCTTCTTAACTGGCATACAAGATATTTTGCAAGCTTTCCAGACCCAAAGGTGGAGCCAAATATCTGAACAGTAATGTGAAAAATGTAATACAGACCAAATCAAGCTTACTTTCTCTCTGTTATTTTAACTGAGGACAGATAGCTTGTTTCAGTTGGAACTTTTTTTCCCCACAAATATTTGCTTACAATCAATTCTTCTGGAAGGAATGTAAAATAGCAGTGTGATTTAAGTGATTCCCCAAGCAGCATGAGCATACATAAAACAACCTTTTCTTTTTACTGTTGTATACCCATAACATACCATACCCCAAATCTAAGAGAAACCTTGGAAAATACAGAAACAAAGAGGTCTTGGCTTGCTTTCTAGGACATTAGTCATAAATCCACCTAGACAAGAACTCAACAACTTACTAGACTGAGCTTCTTAGACCTAGCTTTGCCCTGACTACCTTCAGGCATGTTATTAACATGCTTTGGCTTAGAGGAGTAGTTTCTCTAGGATTGCTGTGTAGTGAGTAGACAGTCCTGACTATAGGTGTGCTAACTGCTTTCTAGAGATTCCCTTTTTTTCCTGTTAGTTACAGCGGTAGCCCAAGAGCAGGAGGCTGATATCTGAAGTCAGCTGGGAAGAATGCAAGTCCTCTAGGGCTTGTCTTTTCTGTTTTGGGAAGTCCCTAACATGATCAGGGCATCACATTTACGTGTACATTTTGGCTGCTACAGAAGGGTTGATAAATATGACTGGCAGTAAACAGTTCTTGTTTGATCAGCAAAGGCAAAAATAAGATAGCGTTTCTGACTTATGCTTGTCTTAGAAGTGCTGAGTTTCTTCCTTTAAATGTGGTGTGCATCTTGCTTCTGATCACTTAATTGATTTTACATTTAGCTCCAGGAAAACAGACCTTCATATATTCACATTAAAAAGAAAGGAAAGGTATTAAGTTGCAAATGTAATATTTTATAATGCATAATCCAGGAAAAAGGCAAATAACAAAAACTTCCCTAATCTTCTGTCTCTGTTCCTCAACCTATTCTGAAGAAGCTTTTGGTTAATGTTCAATTTTATGTAAATGACACCTTCTTCTTTAAAAAGAACAAGATTTACTGCAAAGACACGTGGAAAGAGTGAGAAGGCCTTTAGGTTAGGAATCCTGAAGTACGAAGGAGATACTTTAAGGCAGTTATAAATATAGGAATAATTAAAATTAAATAACCATAAGTACTTTCCCTGTGCTTTTTTTTTTTTATTTATTCTTTTTAAGTTGCTGTCTCCAAGTTAATACCAGTATATCAGTGAAACATAAAGGAAGAAAAGCTGCTCAAAAACCTCCTCTGTTTAACACATCTTACTCTCATATATTGCTAAGCAATTGCATTGCCACACAAACTGTAGTGATCAGACACACAGCTGGTCACAAAGTAACCTGCATTGCCTAAGGATGCAGGCTAGGACATATATATGGCTAGTTCTCAGCTGGCAACCTTTTAAACTAAATTAATTTGAATGCAAGCAGTCAGATAACCAAAACCCAAGATTCTTAGTGTTCTGTTTCATGGCAGCTCTTGTGCCACACAACAGGAACTGAGGGACTTCCATCAGTATTTAGTGTATGTGCCATATGTTCATGTCCCCTGCTTTTCTCAGCATGCGGAGTAGAACATCTTCCCTTAGAAGAGGTTTTGGATTTTTTTTTTGTTTTCTGAAATGCACAGCACTGTGTTGGAAAAATTCTACCATGCTCTCAGCTGGGAAAGAAGAGGTTTAATACAGCCCTCAGATCCTGGGGAAGGCTATGTCTCTAAAGAAAAAGGGAAAAAAAAACTTTTACTGCATTACTTTATCCAGATTTGGTGTTGTGAATCAGCCAAAGCTCTGCACAAGCCAGTGCACTGTATTGCAGTCCAGTTCTTAGCAGAACAGCTGGGACAATGGCAGCTGCTCCCAGCTTAGGTATCCCCATCCCACCTTCCAGGCAGAGCACCTGGCACAAATATACCTGATAGAGAACATGTGTGTCTTGGGCCTGTCTGCCCAAGAATGGGATTTTATGATCTTATCACATGAAAACAGTAACGAACTTCATTCTGCCTGTTTTCTCTTTAAATTTCCTGGGAAATATTGTCAATAATTTGCTGTTCTTTATTTATTGTAACTGCCTCCAAAGAGTGGTATTTTTGTCATGGTGGAATTTTATTTCAGATAATGAATAATCAGATCTTACTGCTAACCCTAGATTCAGCGTCTTGTTTTCCCAATTCTAATTATAGTCATAATAAATGTTAATTTTTGTTATAAGACAGGGATAACTCTTTCCTTCTTATTTTACGGTTGAGTTTATCAAGTTGATTCAGAGCAATAACGAAGGAGGAACATCAGTTGTCAGCTACTATCATTCTATCTCACCCCAGATATTTAAATTTTTTCTGCAAAGTTATCTGTCAAGCCTTCAATGCTTACTCTTCTTTTTTTTAATTTTAACATTGCAATTATGTTTTTTGTGGTAACAGTGCTTAGCTGAATGGAGGCGCAGGGAGGAGGAGCATGTCAAACTGACAGGAGCAAGGGAGAGACCCCAATGAAAGCAAAGATCACCTTTGAAAACAACATTGCTCTAAGGAGTGATCATTAACTTTAGGGCTGTCCCCAGACCCTAAGTCACCAGGTATCCTGTCTCCTGATGCAAACAGGAGCAGATAAGAAGGACTAATACTGAAAGCACGCTCCTTGTATGCACTACTTCCCAGCTTCCCCACGTACGGCTTCTTGAATCACTATTTATATATAAAGAATGCCACAAAATAGAGCAGATATTAATTGTATACAGTAGCTATGAATGGACTTACTGGTGTTTTTCAGAAAGACTTTCCTGGCTGCACATCATATACTACTACAGGCCTCCTGCCAGAGACACGTGTTATTGGTCAAGAAGATGAGACACGGAAAAGTTGGATGCAGTTGTTGTGGATGCCCAAATCTACAGCCGAAGTGCTACAATCCTTTCTCTATCTATACTGCTGAATGGCTGCTTTTTCTGTGGCACAGTAGGACTGGATCCACTGTAACTTCCTTACCTGACCTGTCCTGCCCTAGCACATATATGGCCTGATCTTACCCTGAATCTCTCTCAACCTGTTTCTTTAAAAATAAAATATGAGGGGGAAGGAAATTTAAGCAACTAGTGGTTAAAAATTTGGTTCACTGGTTCACTTTTTAACCCTGTGCCTAAGCAATACAAAAGCTGGTAGAAATACTACCACAGCCAGAGTACAAAAGTTTTGTCACTTTATTATTATTATTATTATTATTATTAGTAGTAGTAGTAGTAGTAGTAGTAGTAGTAGTAGTAGTAAGTCAGGATACAAAGGGAGAGGTGGAAAGGGTTTCTGGGGACATAGTAACCCAAGTATTTCCTTTGGATATTTCCTGAAGAAAACTTGCAGCAGGAGCTTCTGAGTTTCCACATTGTTGCAGAGCTTGTTCCTGTGGCGTGCAGGAGAGGCACAGCCTGCTGATGTGACAGCTTCAGAGCTGGGCAGTCGGGACAGCAAGCTGGGTGTAGATCTTCCAGCTCAGGCAATCCAGAAGTCTGCATATGGGGGAAGGAGGCAGAAAGCCATCCTGGGTGCCCTTTCTTCCTCACAATCCACCAGCAGAGGAGTCCAGAGGCTGGCTGGCTAACAGTCCTCCAGGCAAGACAAGGGGGCAGGTTTCCAACAGAATTTTGTCTTAATTGGCACATGTCTTCAGAAGATGTGATTCACTTTATTTGAGGTTTTCTTCACAGAAAACAGTTCCCCTGGAAAAATTTCATCCAGCTCCAATAACAGTAAATTTATCTTACTGCACACTAAGACAAAACCATTATAAGCTGTCCCCCCAAGTTGTATTTGTCTTAATTTGAAGCAATAATTGCTGTGGATCTGGCTCTTGGTGCTCAGGCTGGAGCTGTAGCTAAATTGGATGGGGCTATGGAAACAATATATTCCTTTAATAAACTAGTATGAGATTGAAAAACATTTTGGGTTGAGACTGGGATGAATAAAGAAACACTGCTTTGTTGTACACGGGCTTCTAACAGAGGTTGACAGCTATTTATATACTATAGTAAATGAGGGCAGAAAGATACTTTTACGTGCAAATATGTAGACTGAAGCTGTAAATTTATCTTATGACAGAGAGAGGCAAACAGCTGTAGAAATCATCCTTTGTGAACACGTGTTAACTATTGTCTTGAGTAGAGATTCAGAAACAGTGAAAGCAGTCAAGAAAGCCGAAATTCTGTGAATGAAGCTGGGTAACAGCCTAAATACAAGACTGGCAAAGACAAAAATATTAATTTGTTTCTCAGTCTCACATCCTTCTGTAATTCTTAGGCTACAACTTTAAATAGGCACATAAACAGTCAGGAAATCATTTATGTCTATAGACTCATTCATCTATGTGTAAATATGGATTCACCTTTATATACCCCTGAGCATTAGACCGGTGGGATAAATCTGTCACCTCTCCTCTCTCTGTAACGATGACAATATTGAGCAGCCTCACAGAACTGTAGCGAGGAGGAAACAATGGGTGCAGAGTATCATGTGCACCCTATCGAGACTGCCAGCCTACCGTTCTGGTTTCTGTCTCTGCCTCAGGAAAGTAAATTTTAACGCAGGCTGTAGGTGTAGCTGCTCTGTAAAACAGAAATTGAAAGGAAAAAAGGAAGAGGTGGCTTTATAATCATGGGCAAGGCAAACACTGGTTTTCTGTCACTGTTCTGCTTTCTGTCAACAGCATCCCACTTTAACATGAGCACAGCTCTTCTGCTACGCAGGGGTGGATCTCTGGGTCAGAGATTTTTGCAGTCTGGGTTCCCAGTGGAGGAGCAATCAGTCAGCACTGGTTTGTGATTAAAGTCTGTTTCAGATGGATATTTATGAGGAAACCAATCTGAAATTTCCTCAGCTTTACCCACCAGCTTATATTACATAGAAAGGGGAGAATGAATAACACTTATACTACCAGGTGATACCCATTTCACTTCTGAAATGAAGACTCCAGTTGCCAACATGCAGGAGAGCAGTCTGGGCTGTGATGCTACCCACTAGGTTTTACACACCCAGCCTGCAGGCTCCAAATCATCTCCTCCCTACTTTCCCTGCTGGCATTAACATGGGTCCCGAGATCCCCGCCCCAGACCTCTGCTTGTAGAGATTTATATCATGCGCTTCGGTACTAAAGTATCTCCCTTCCATTTTGGCTCTGCACCAAATCACGTCCACCTAAATTGCTTTCCTGTGAACCATTTCTGACTTAATCACTGAGCAGTGGCTTGACTATTTGCATTAGTTCATATAAAGAAGTAGATCCAAACAAGAGTCTTTAAAGCAAGCCTTCTCACCTGCTGGGAGGCAGGTCTTTCAAAAAGAAGCTCAATAGTTTTTGAGTATAATTGACTAGCATTTTGTTACTTATGAAATGAGGAAAGAAAATCACTATTTAATCAGAAAAGCTCAAAAGGGATCACATCTGTAACGTGGCATTTATTATGTGACATATGTGATGACAGTCTGTGCTCAGAGAGATAAGGACAGAGTATGAGATAAAAATTCACCTCAGATGAGTCATCAAGGGAGTAATATTAAGAATGGAAGTGGGCTAATACAATTATTTTCCCAAATGTCAGATTGTAAATAACCTTACCTCACAGCTTCAAGGCTTCTGTCACAATATGGAAGAAAATTAGTTAATTATAAAAATATGCGTTGTATTCACATTCACTGCACAAAACTTCACAGAACTCAATAAAAACAATAAAAGCAATTACTACAGAAGAAAAAAAGTACCTTTAAAAATCTATTTAAAGACCTATAAGGAATGATGAACCATTTGTTTCTTTCTTTGCCACCATTATAATTAGCTTGCTTTGTTATTGGCATCGCTGATGCACCAGTTCTCAAAAAGATGATCCAGTGGGAATGGGAAAGCAAATAGAAGAGCATCAGCAATTAGTCAAATGTTAAAAGGGTACAAACTGCACAGTCAGGTGATGGCAGCATAAGTCATCAAGGTACCAGCAGTACTGAAGCTTGGTCTACATGCCAATGGCATAATGAATATTTAAAAGGTCGGAAGGAAGCTCTTTGAAGCACCAGGTTTTCATCAGAGAACACACAAAAAGGCCAGTGGACACCTGTACCTAAATATTTCCAGATCAACAGTTGAACACCTGGGCAAGTTACACTTTTGTTACTTTCTACAGGTCCCCAGCCATTTTCCACATCAGCAGCATAAGTAAATTCTGTGTAGCAAATTTTTTCCATTGATCACAGAAACACAGAATCACAGAATGGTAGGGGTTGGCAGGGACCTCTGGAGATCATCTCATCCAACCCCCCTGCCTGAGCAGGGACACCCAGAGCAGGGGGCACAGGATCACATCCAGGCGGGGTTTGAATGTCTCCAGGGAAGGGACCCCACAGCCTCCCTGGGCAGCCTGTGCCCCTGCTCTGTCAACCCCACAGGAAACAAGTTTGTTCTCACATTGAAGATGAACTTCCTGTGTTCCTGTTTGTGCCCATTGCCCCTTGGCCTGTCATTGGGCACTATAGAAAGAGCCTAGTCCTATCTTCTTGACACCCACCCTTTAGATATTTATAAGTATCAGTAAGATCCCCCCTCAGTCTTCTCTTCTCCAGGCTGAACAAACCCAGGTCTCTCAGCCTTTCCTCATAAGGCAGATGCTCCAGTCCCCTGATTGTCTTGGTAGGTCTCTGCTGGACTTGCTCAAGCAGTTCCCTGTCTTTCTTAAACTGGGGGGCCCAGAACTGGACACAGCACTCCAAATGTGGTCTCACTAGGGCAGAGTAGAGGGGGAGGACAACCCCCTTCATCCCACTGGCCACACTCCTTTTAATGCACCCCAGAATATTGTTGGCCTTCTTGGCCACAAGGGCACATTGCTGGCTCAAAATGGTTGGCTCGCAAATTTGTCAAAGCTGCTGACGTGTGTACATTTGAATCTTTCAAATATTCTGAGAGATGCACTTTCCCCCCCAAGCTATAGAAAGTCTTTTTCTTATTTTTCTAGTTTCCAGATTTAGGAATTGGGTGGGGGAGGTGGGGTAGGGGGTTTTGGGTTGTGGAATAAAATAGTGTTTCAGACAGTTAGCAATTTTACCTCTCTTACTACTGGATTAGTCTTTTCTAGCATTTCCTTATACTGTTAAACAAGAAAGTAACCAAAATACATTTAGACAAGTGATAAGTATCCAATTCTGCTTTTTATGACTTAGCCTATATATAGTTAATACACCATATTGGGTATTCCCAGTAGAGATTTTTTCTTATTTGTATTTGACCAGTTTTTGGTCTATTTTTGCTCTTTTGTTTCTGGCATTATGATAAAGTGGGTCAAAATCTGAATTTTGTAACCTAGGGGAACTCTGAATGATAAAACTTTCTAGCAGCTACCATTACTTCCCTTTGTCATGGTCATGTCAGTTACTCTTCCTACAAGTGCCAAAATGAAGCATGGTAGGAAACAGGGGAAAAAAGAGATTTAATATTAGCTCAATATATTTTCTGATGTCAAATTAGTGAGAAACATAATTTTTTTAATGCCACATTAAATTCCTAAGGAACTGTTTTTGCTAAATCAGCACACCGGTCACTCTTAGTTTAGTTCCAAACTTTAAAATACATGAATTTTCCAACCAGCTCCCACTCCAGTTGAGAACACCCAGTTTCAGGGATAGTGCTAATTCAGGGAATCAATCCCTTGGTTAAAATAAAACCAAAGTGCTCACAATACATTTAGCACTAATCTTGTCTGTTAAACCATCATTGTTGTCGCCTCCCCCAGAACAGAAGACCCATTTCTTGTCATGGGAGTTATTGTCCCTCACCAGCTGTTCCTCACGGTTATTGTCACTGCCCAGAAATATGTTCCAGAAACTAATTTTTCATCTCAAACCCTATCCTTCTTTTTCCTTGCTGCTGTCCAGCAGTTGAAGTTCAGCTCACCACAGCACGTCCACAAGAAGAGGACATGTGCAACCTCCTCCATCCCCTCCTTCTGCCTGTTCACATTGCCCTCTGAACACAGTGGCAACCTGTGACTGCGCGTGAGCAGTTTATTTGTACAATATTGTCAGGGATGCTAGTTTTTGCAGGGTTGGACTTGATATCAGAAGAAAAGCTGCCTGTGTAAATCCACTGTTTACTTTGTCCTTCTTTTCCTGGGTGGGGTAGTTCCTTCCTGTACATCTGGAGTCACAAGACACAGCATAAACATGCTGAGCTTTTCAGAAGAAAAGGTATGAGCTCCCTGAAATAGCAAATCTCCTTCAGTCATCTTCATGCAGGAGAGGGAGAAATCTTCAATGTCATTAAAAAGAAGGAATATCACATTAATATGAATTAAAGAAGTAATAGGTCTCAAGCGAAATACTGATTGGTGACTTCTAATTGCATTCATAGCATCCCTGTGAATTATGTGGGTTTCCATGGGTTTCATGTCTCCATTCTACCAATACATATCTGAAACAATAAGATAACCTAAAGTTGCTGAGAACTGTTCTTCTCCTCAGTGGAGGAACCCAATATTAAAAGGTCAGGATTTTCCAATATCTATCAGGGGCACACTCTGCCATAAGAGCTCAGCTCAGCTCTAACATCAAATGAAATAAAATGCAGTTCAGTGGCTTGGTGTGTATCATTTGATTATGTAAAATACTCACTCAGTGAATGTAATTGCCTTTCTCTCTCTAATGGCTGGTTTTAATTAGGGACCAGCTCGTTAGTATGTCACAGGTGCAGTTCTTCCTTAAATACCCTGGTAGAAAATTGGGATATTGATATTTCAGATGATTCAAAAGAAAAGGGGGAAAATTTCATGATCAAAATTCAGATTTTAATGCTTATTGCAGAAAGACTATCTGAATCTGTGCTGTAATGCCATGGCCTTTTAATGTGCCTATTATGGCAAATTTCTGAAAGACTGATGTGATGTAAGAGTCAGGACATTTGGAATTCACTGATGAAAGAAGTGATATGGGAGACAAATGAGTTTGGAAGTCTAATGGAGATTTGTTAGACTTAATGAAAACAATGTGCTGCTTCTTTAGGTAAATTACCAGATGTTTTAATCAGTAGAATCGATAATTGTCAGCTCCTGCTCCTAGGAGTGTGAGTGCTGTTCTGCCAGAATGGTTTTCAGGGTATTGCATCTGCAAATATAATTCCCTACTGGTGCTGGGCTGTTCGTTTTGAATCATGAGTGGTTAACTAAGATTGGCACATGCCTTTAGTTGAACAGTTTATGCTATTTCTTACCACTCAACTCATGTTAAGTGCTTTCATATCACAGAAAACACAGCAAATGTTGTCAAAAAAAGGCTCTTACTCAGGAAAATTATCCCAAGCCAGTACAAATAAGAAATTAAGATGAGTACTTGGCACAATAACAGCGTATACATCATGTTTCACACAATTTACAGAGAGTATCTGAGAGTTTTACAAAACATAAAAACTTTTGGGTCAGGTTTGTGAGAGTCTGTCTGTCAAAGAAACAAACTGTCAGCTCACCTGTAGACCATTAACTAAAAGAACAAATATTTCAACTGATCTAAACCACCCATTTTATATGCAAAAATCTAATCTCTTCAGCCCACCAAAGTCAAAGTAGGTATTCTGCAGATGTTTGGAGGGAACATGGGGGAGATTGAGAGAAATCAGTTAGCTAAACTTTCCTGTGGTAGAAGTGATTGCAAGATCCCATTTTCACATTTAGGAAGGGATAGTTGATGGTGCCATGTTCACCCCCTACTCTCTCTCTCTCAGAAGTAAGCTGTTTGAAAGTGCTAAGGGAATTTTACTGTTGGAATAAAATTTAGTAAAAAAAATTCCAAAGTTAATTTTATTCATTAATCAACAGCATTTTTCTCCCTTAAGCCCACAGGCGATACAGTGGGATTTAGGCAGTAGGGAATAGCAACAATACTGATGTATCAGAGACACTCACATGCTCCTGAGCCATGATATTTAAATAAAAATATTGTGAATTTAAAAATAAACAAACATGCTTTTCAGGCTTTTCTTTTTCTTCTGTTTTTTTTTTTTTTAGAAACTTTCAGTTAATATATTTGAATTCTTCACAGCTACATGATAGTCACACCTTAAGTGATGTGTTTCAGCAGTTCCTCAGCTCCAGGAATGGATAAATAAATAAAAACAACACATGAAAAAAATAAACACCATCTCCCAGATTTTATCAAATACATTATCAGGGTTCAGCCTTCAGTATTTAATTTTCTCTCCTGTGAAAGCCCTTATTGTTTGGAATTGTTTCTGAAGGACTCATGCTACTCAACTATTCATTCTTTTTGGTGAAAAGATGTTTTGTCCAAAAAACATTTCAGCAAATAACTGTCTCTGGGCACTATTGTTTTATTTAAAGAGCATCAGAAATATTCCTGAACTATATTTGACTGAAGTGGTTGCTGGTTTATGGTTGCAGTTTTTGCGGTCAAGATGTTAAATTTGCTAGCCACTGATTACTGAAACTCAGCTTCCACTTGACATGGAAAATGCATGACGAAGTACTGCATATTCTGACTTTGATCAGAACATCTAAGCCCTTAATTTGGAGGACATACACACATGAATCAAAGAAAGGATATATCCCAGAGTTTCATACTTAACTTCAGAGTGGCAAAGTTACAGTTGCATTGTTATTTCTGAACTTTTCTACTTGACTATGTACTTAATGAAATGAAAGAGAATTATAGCAGGAGGCAGAATGTGATTCGAGCTCAACTCTGGGTTTTGAATTATGGATGGCTGTGTTATCTTTGCATGAAGAGAAAGGCAAAGTAGCAGCTAATAATCTGCAACAGAATCAAAGTACACAAGAGAAGTTAATTTACAAGCTCTTCAATTTTTATGGAAGATTAGAAAACAAAACATAGCAAGCAAGATTACTTTAATTTATATGTTAGAGGAGTACTTTGAAGAAAGAAACAACACATGAAAATACATAAAGGGAGAGCAATGAAGGAGAACAATATCTCAGCAGGGAATTCTTTAGTTATTTGTCAAAACTAGTCAGTGTGCGCCACACGAAACAAGTCAACTATTTCCTAACAATTGGATGATGTTCCCAAACAAAGAATGAAGCACAAGGAGAGTGTTTTGGGGAGAACAATACCACAAGTTTGTTGAACAGGTAATTTTCTACCTGTTTAAATGAACTTCAAATGTCTCAGTTAATAAATAAGACGCTAAACACCTTGAGAAGCCTCTGGTAGACACAGAGTACATTTTAGCTGATCTTCAGCAAGCAGTGCTTATATCCCACATTTCAAGCAGTGGTGCTGTGAGTCTCACACTGCAAGTGCAGGATAGTATTTCACCCTCAAATCAGAGAAATTGCTTCTTTTCTTTACGGCTTTCATATATGCCCAATATACCACTACTCTTACAGATTCCCTTGAAGAGGAGAGATTAAGAAGATTTTCCTCTCAGAGATTATACTCTTAGCTGTCTGCTCAGTGCTCAAAAGGGGGAGATGACACAAGATTTTTAAGGTTTACTCAAAGCCTGCTCTGAACCCTCTGGTGTTTCAAGTAGGTCCAGGACATGGAGCCCGTGGAGGAGGCTCCAACAGGGAGCCACAGGTGATGAATTGTAAACAGGAGTTTTTTCCTGAAAATGAGAGTAAAAGGGAAAAGCTCAACAATCCCCCTTTCTCAAAAAACAAAACAAACAAACAAACAAAAAAAATAAACCCCTAACCAAAAAAAAAAACCAATCAAAAAACCAAAAACGCCCCACTATGCCCTGTCTGCTCATGGTGTTACTCTGATGTTTGACCTTCCTGTGAGAGCTGACATACAAACAAAGGAAAAGGTATGAGGTTCTGGTCCACTGAGTACAAGCAGCATTTCAAAATGCAGGCACCTGTGTACAGCTAGTAGACAGCAGCTGTTTTACATTAATGGTTAGGAGAGAAGGTGATGTCTCTTCCTGGAGACGAGAAATAAGCCCACACTATGCTAACATGCCAAAAGACCCTTCCTGTAATGGTGCCTTATACAGCCATAAGATTGATCCATATTCCATCCATGTAGAAATGACTTTCCATCAATCCCCCTGGCATGTGGGATCATTCTGGTAGAACTTCCATGCCCAGCCATTCTTCTGAATCTAGTCAGTATACAGTGACACCCTTTTAAATGTGACCCTGGGGCTGCAACATCACTGCTGGTCCATGCTTGAAGCACAATTCAAGCCAGTCATCTAGACTTGAGCTAATATTTAGTAGAAATAACAAACCTTTCCTCACAAGTTCATCAAACTAGTAAGGAAACCATAAAATTCTGTGATGAAAGAGTCATCTCCACACACGCATGGATGCAAAAGAACCCAGAGGAGCAATGAAGCAGGGGAGAACCAAATTGTTCTTTCACCTGGCTGCTCCCAGGGCTATATCACAGGAGAACCATCGGCTTCATGGGCTGGGCTTGATTCCCATCACCATGAGTCAATGCAAGACACTCTCTGAATGACCTTTCAGAGTGAACAGGGGAGTTAATGCCCCGGGGCGTAAGATGCAGGGAAGGGGAGCAGGGTAGGCAACCTGAGAGCTGGTTATTGAAGAGGCCGTAGGTCTGCACTGAACATACACATCTCTCTGAGTGAGACAACAGGAGGAGTTGGCTAATTGAGAGACCAGGAGTTCCCAGACAACTGCCAGGGAGACTGTGGGATCTGTGGGACGACCAAGGGTGCTGTTTGCATGTGTGTGTGCCTCTGTGCTCAAGGCAGCGGGAGACATGAGGATCCAGAACCTGGTAGATGGGTCAACTAAGAAGTATACCAGACTACCCAGCTACTAGGTTATCTAAGGGCACTCACTGGAGGGATCCATAGTGTGTGTGTGCATGTACATACGTTGCTGTGTGCAAGGGTCGGCATCAGTATCAGTAAGCAGAGTAGGGCTGTGAGCCTCAGGGTTTTCTACATCCAGGAGCCAGCAGGGATGGGACTGGGATCAGGGTCAATTACTAGACAGACCACTCAAGTCTAAGTTGAGCTTCCAAAGTGATCCACCCTGTGTTTATACATATATATGTATTTCCCAGTAATGGACCTTTATCCCAGGTAAGGCCATGGGTGGCTGTGAGTGTTGTTTTCTGCCTATGCCAATCTGTGTGGCTGGCCATGTGTATGTGTGTGTATGAGTTGCAGAGTGTGTTTATATGCGTGCTTATTGGGAATACATGTTCAGCTTTACTACTGGTGAGACGTGGAGGGGTGGAGCTCTATTGGACTACCAGATTTGGCAACCTGTAACAGAAACAGTGATATTTCACCTTCACAGCAGAGAAATTACACCACTGACAGTAAGATTTTGCCCAGACTTCTTTTAAAATTATGTAGTGAAACATGGACACTTCTAAAACCCCAGTTATTTGCATTTGACAGATCTGTTTACCAAGCCCATTTACTGATGCTATTTCAGTTGCAAAATCTGGATAAGAAAAGACATGATCTAACTGTTACTTTCCAGACTTTAGCACATATTAATATTCTTACAGGTGTTCTGCTAACAGGGATAGTATCGTGTGAGTAGTCCATTTTATTGATTTTGACTTTTTGCTTTCAATAAATAATTTGCAAATACATTTTGCCCTTGTTCATTGCATTTTTTAATTATTGATTGGATGAAGTGTTATATTTTCAGAATAATTGGTGAACACTGCTGGTGATCGCTAAAGAGGATTCTTTCTTAGCACAGCAGTAGATGCTGGAACAAAAGATTCCAGTCTGAGACTGGGTTATTGCGCTCTTGTAGTGCAGGGTTGCACACAGCCTCCATAGGGAGGGAGAAGAATTTGTGCCAAAGCACTCCTCTAAGGAGGAAGAGATCTCCCTTGGGGTGAAGACTGCTCCTTTCTCCTCCTCTCCCTGCTGCCAGCAAGTCACCTTCTGACAGTATTTAGCTGGTAATGGTGGACTGTCATGATAGTCTTCCCTTGAATCCAAGGCATCCAGAACAAAAATCGTAAAAGTTTGTGCAAAGCAGAGTCAGAGAATTAGGTCCTAAAACAGTCATTTGCTCAGACTCAGAAAAGAAGAGAACCTGGTCCAGCAGGCCTGCAAAACACCCTACAACTAGAAGAGATGAAAAAATAAAAAACCTCCAAACCAAACTGATTTCTTCTACCTTTAATTCTGCAGAGGACACCCCTGTTATTCTCTTCACAAAGTGCTAGGAAGATGAACAAACAATGATCCCTTATTTCCATGAGACACACCATGTGCTCTAAATTACTCTAGCATCTGTTGAGCTGTACAAAGATTAACCAGGATACTCCTGAACTAACAGAGATTTCTAATTACAAAGGACCTTACTAGACTGCGTCTCACGAAAGCTCATAATAGACCTCATTGTTGTGCCAACGAACTGAGCATGAAGAAATGGAACTGCACTAGTCAATAGATGGCTGCAGTGATTTTGCCTCTCCCTGCCTTTTTTTTTCCCCACGTAGCTCCTCTGTCTTCTTTGCTCCTCAGTCACTTGCATGGGAAGTCCCTGATGCTAAATTAACTACTCAGGTGGACCGGTGAGAAACTATAAAGAAGGCAGCCACAGACAGATACTGAGATAGCAGTTCATATAATGTTAGTTGTAAACTTGTTATAAACAAGTGATCTGTTTTGTGAAAACAGAAGAAACATTATTATCACCACCAGCTGAAAACTGGCAGCATACATAGTTGGAACTACTATAGCCAGTCTTCACATTGCATTAACAGAAAAGTGAGGTACCGGTCATGATCTTACAAAGGCATTGACAACACTCTGGGTGCTTGGGGCAGATTAAGGAAAACCAGGGGTGGAAATTGACCTGTCAACTTGAGATGTCAAGTACCTGATAGGGAATTTGAAAAGTTGGTTTTATTTCTGCATCAGAATGTGTGATACTGCTGGCAAAACATTTCACTTCTCTTGGCCTCAAGTTGAAGAGACTCTTGTCTTACCTGTTTGGTATAAACACCATGCTTTACTGTAGATGTGAGCTGTACGTAAGATTGCAGCTTGGTGTGTAGATCATTAGTAGGGGGTAGATAAAAACCACAGTTTTATGTTCGTGACCAGACTTGTCATTTGCACATTTTATTTCAAACCTAATCATGCAAAACTGTGCACTTTCTCAACTCCTGCCAAGTCAGAAATTGTGCTGAAAGCAGCTCTTCTGATTTCACTGAACAGATGGCCAAGTCCCCAGCTCCACCAGGACTTTCCCAAGCCAGGAACATCAGGACTGTCACGTACCTGAGCTGCTTTTCATTGGCTGCTGGGTGCTCAGGAGGGCTCATCCAGACCTCAGAACACCAGCCCCAGGCAATCTTCTTGGCCAAAGCAACGGTTAGTCTGTGGCAGGACCTCTAGGAAGCCCCAGCCCTGAGTCTCCAACAGTAGACAACACCAGTACAACCAGGAGCCTCACCAATGATAAAGTCACTGGTCCTTACCCCGAGGGCCCCCATTTCTCTGTGAAGACCCAAAGGCACAGACTGAGACACAACCAGAGCTATTAGCAATTTACCAGAAATTCCTAAGTTCCTAAATAATGTAACAGTGAGAAAAACCCAGGGTTCCCTGAGTGAAAAGCTTAGATGAGCTAAACCTTAATTACCAGTAGAAGATAGGTACTGCACCCACAGCCAGTGCTAACTGTATCTTGTAACCACAACTGCTCAGGGCACAGACAAAGTTGCTATTTTGCTATTGCCGTTCCCTTCTGTAACATACGTGCGCATCAAACTAAGCAGAGTCAGTAGTGATTGCTTTCTATTGCTATGCTGTGATCTGCATTTAAAGCAGGATTGAAATTCTACTTTTTTACATTTGCAGGCCAGATTCAATCAGGAAAACACAACACAATAACTCTTTGTGTTACTCCTGCTTGCTGCACGTTTGTGAGACTACTTTTAATTCTGTGGGAGAGACATTAAAGCATTTCGGTTTGTCTCTAAGACAAAATGTTTCCCTATATCCTAAAGCCACTAGTCAATAAAAATGGTCAGGCTTCCTATACAAATGCATTCTCACAATGTCTTGGGGATTAAATCTCAGAATTCAATTAATTCTGATTGTGAGCAATCACTTCCCAGCTTCATTGCAATTTAAAGAGCTGTGCAAGAGGAAAACAGAACATCCTAGATGCTCAGCTACTTTCTTTCTCCAATACTGTATAATTCATGAAATATGTCCTGTTTTATTTTTAGACTATGCATACATCTTAGATTTAGAAATAACCAGTGGATTACCTCCCCTAGCCTATTGCACAACATAGGTCAGAAAAATTTTAGTCAAGCTTTCATATACTGGGTCTAATAACCTGTATTTGACTACATAAACCAGCATGCAGGCATTTAAACAAATTTGGCTTACTCATTAGATGCTATTCATGAAAGAATGCAGAGAGTTCTCCAGTGTGTACAAAAAAAGCTTAAAATAATTAAAAAGTTCTTGCAAGCAGTTCATGGTATTTGATTAATCATTAGAAGCATCCTGCTTTGTTTTGTTTCTTATAACACACCCTTGCTCTTAGAGTATCAGTTATATCAGATCTCTGATACAGGATGTGAAAACTGAACACAATGGAGTTCATCCTGCCCCGAAAATGTTCATACCCTTTTTTGCAAAAACACAGACTTACTATAAATAATCGAAAACCTAATCCAGATAACCTGAAGCAAAAAGGAGGAAACCCTTTTTTTCTTCTCGCTTTCGGGCTTCCATAAAGAAAAAAGAATGGATAATTTTTAATACATTAGTCTCTATCCACATGGGGTTTGTAGATTTGAAGACCTCAAAGCAAACTCATGCTCAATATAGAAAGAAACCATAGTTTCTATTCTGTGATACTCTGAGATCAATATGTATTGTATAGAGAGAAGATAAAAAACAAAGACTGTTTCAGCCAAATTGGCTTTCCCTGAAGTTACGCATGTACAGCAAACAATAATGGTTATTCTGGCTGAAGTTAAATTTTCTCTCAAAATTTGCTACAGAAACCGCTTTTCATCAGGAAATTTAGACCGATCTGACAAAAGCTGAGGTCTGAAATCAGATATCCTAAGTCTATAACTGAGTAACTAACTAGCAACATTCAGAAACCCACTAACTTTCACTGCAATAAAATGTGCATGCATCACACTGCATTGCATCAGACAATGGAATTATATAGGTTTTATATGCTAAAGGTCCAAGCTGAGACTATATGATCAACCCCTCAATTTTTTAAGCCTAAGCAGACATTGATGGAGTTATCTGTAAGGTTTCGCTTTACCCGCCTCTTCCTCCTGCTGCTTTGAAGGACAGAAATCTTGACAAAACAGAAATTAAGGTGAAAAAAAATGAAATTACAGTAACAGTAGGAGTTAGTAACACTGTCCAAGTAATTTTTAAGCTCAACATCAGATTGAAGTCTCTCAACCCTCTTATCAAAGCAGTTGCTAAACAAAGGAAGTATCAGTGATAGACAGTTTTATCTTTCAAATCACTACTGGCTCCCAAGGGAGAGTGGTGGTCTGTGGGGCACATATGTCCCAATGAAAATATGACATTCTCAGTCTTTCTTAAAAAAAGTTAACTGTGACACCCTCATACCCTGCATAGCAATAACACAGTTCCAGACAAACATTGCCTGAGGAGAGATGTGGCAAAGTACTATAAGAGGCCGCTCAGTTACGACCCCTTCCATTGAAAGCCAAACACAAACACATTTTGCGTGGAAGATTTGACAGCAAATATCGCATTTGGGAGACTGATAAACATCCACTTCAACACAACATTCCATGATTAAACAAGCTTCTCCATTTCTGATTCATTTTGTAAGAAAACATATGCAAAGTGAATAAAACCATTTAATTTATTCATTACATGGGTCATTAGCTTTACATTTCTAAAAAGCAAACCTGTCACAGTATTTAGCTAGAATTATAATTAAAATACATATAAAGGGACTTTCACTCCCCTGTCCTTTATTTTTGTATTTGAATGACTAGCAAAAGAACAATAAGCTCCCAGCAGGGGCTGTGATTACATTACCCTTTTAGTTTGGTTCAGGACCACGTCTTGCATCAGAACGGTCTTGGCCACAAGCTGGAGTTTTTTTGGATGAAAGCAAATTTTTAAATCAATGGTGTCAGGATACAATTTTAAATATAGAAAAAATAAACACAGTCTGAGGAACAACTGAGCAGTATCACTTCTGAAAAATGGTCTTTCCATCAAATATGTAGAGATGATAAAGTCTTTTCTTATTTGATAATTTGAAGAAAGAGTTGACATCTCTAAATTCTTGAAATGTTTTGAGAAGCAACTAACATGAACTATTTTGACTGGTAGTAAAACATTTTAAAATTATTTAAGTTCTTTACAACCTGTATATATTATAACCAAACAAAAATCTCATGAAACATCTGTATTTAATTTTCATTTTTTCTCACAGTTTTTTTGGTCAAAAACAATGAAATATATCTAACTTCAAGGAATACATTTAAGTTTTCCAGTAAAAGATTGAAGAAGATGACAAAATTCTGACTCTGTCCAGAAAAATAAATAATATTTTTATATAAAATGGCAACCATGAGCATTGCTAATGCACTACTTTCTCTTCCACCACATTTTGTCATTTACACGGTACCCTATACTTTCTTTTCCAAGTAGAGTATCAGGGGGGTGGGTGTTTGAGAATATTTTATGTTGTATTTTTGGGTTGTGGGTTTTTTTAACAGTTTCTGATAACAGTTTATCTTTTTTTTTAAGACCCAAAATTACAGATCATATAAAATAAGTGGATTTATATCAGTAATTTATTTCATGGAGAGACATAAATACTGTTCTTTTACCATTACTAGAAAAAGATCTGTTGCACTAGAAAAAGGGTATTTGGCTTACAGTTTCTTAAAGTTAAAAGACTTCTACAGAATAATGACCCTTTCCTGAGAGGAATCAGAAAATGAGCTAACCTGAAGAATGATTATCTCTCTAAGATCAAGGACCCATGCGTCATGGGCCAATACTTGATGACTGAATACCAAAGAGATTCCAGCACACAGATAGTTCACATAATCATAATACCATGAATGCAACCAACTCGATCCCGAAAAATCTTTTCAGCAGTTACTCCAGAACACTCCTCTGGAAAGGATTAACACATCGGACTCTTGTGACTTTGCCAGTACTATGGCTATCCATCTGCAGCACAAAACCTTTTAGGGCACACTTTACAAGTGCAGCACCAGCAATGATGACAAAAGCTTTCCTGTGGGATTCCTGAAACATGCATCATACAGAGGCAGTATAATGAAAGTGTTGTAGGGCCATTCCTTCTATTATTGTCCTTATATATTTACAGGGTCATTCAGAAATTGGCCTGACCCACCCAGTTCTACCCAGGTATTTATTCCTATATTGTACATTAAACAAATTTTCAATATAGAAACATTTTCTTCACTGAATACATAATATTTCAGAACACTGAAATATTGAAATACTGAAAAATATATGCTATTATATAGAATTATATTATATAGAACACTATATATTGTATTGCTATATATTCCATTATATAATAATAATAATAATAATATAACAATTTTTTTAAAGTGATACTGTTTTCCAACTTCTAACAGAGTTCAAGGGGCCTACAGAAAAAATTATTAAATAATTGTAATTAAACATTAAATTTACTGAAAAGTACAAAACACCCTGAAACAGTAGCATAACAAAGAAGTCTTCAAAATCAGGGATTTGAGCATACAAGAAGAAATGACCGTGTCCCAAAACCAGCATGGCTTTACTAGAGGAAAACAAAGCATGTGATTGCAGTAGCCATCAGGAAGCAGAAATGTAATAAGTCACGGGAGAGCACCATTGACACTTTGGACACAACTCAGTATTATTAAGCTGCTTTAATGCAGTACTGTGTTCTCCGTGAAGAGTTAAGGCAGAGAAAGAATGACATCTCAGTGTGCAACATTCAAATTAACTTTGACCTAACACTTTATTATTGGAAGGTTTGTCAATGAATTATTCTCACAAAAAGATTACCTAAAGCTTCTCTGTCAACTAGTCACCGATCTGAAGATTTTAGAGGACATCCCACTGTAGAATGAAAAATACATACTGACAAAGATGCATCTCTTTTAAAATCCAAGTCTGTGTATAATCTGGTAGAGGCAAACCATTTAGACTTTTGGATAACTTGAATGTATTTATTATAATCTGTGTTACAGACAGCATAACCCAAAGGAACAAATTTAATTCCCAGAAACACCTGTACTACATTAAAACCTCACTCGTACAGTGGAATATCAGTAAATCTCAAATCTGAGAAAGTTATTTTGGTCAGTTTATTGGTTATTTTACTCAACCAGGTCTTTCAGATGTTACTTTCTTTTAAAATAGCAAAGAATCCTTACATTTTCCTCCTACAGGCCACAATTACTCTTACAATCAATTAAGTATTCCTGAGACAGCCACGGCACTAGCCTACATGAAAGAAAATCTTCAGAAAGTTTCAGCCATAATAAAACCAGCCCACGTTAAAGAAATTAGTTTCTGTGAAGCTTTGCTTACAGTACTGACCTTTGCTTTAGTACTGAATGTTTCTATGGATAAGGGCTCTGAGGCTGTAAATCAGCTGCGAATGGACAAAAAACCCCACAGAGGTATGTAGCTATCAGAGACTATGTGTTGACTACAAGGCAAGGACAGTCAGAAACAATGGTCCACACACAACTCCGTACCTTGGAGTCAACCGTAATAACACTAGGGTGAAACAAACAGTAGGACAGAAGAACAGAAATGGATCCTTAAAAGTAGATATAATGATCTCTCAGATATTTAGGTCTTTCCTTGTACCTACATTCACTAGATTCTTTCCTAGCAATAGGCCATGTACAATGTTTTTAGTCCTATATGCATATTTAGGAAATACGCATAACAGGCTGATGTGTGGGTGGCAAGACATTTGCAGCATAGGGAAAGGGAGGTCATATTTCCTTGCATCCTATTTACAAATGGATGCAAGGATGGTAGGTATTATTGGTGCTGCTTTCATTTACCTCCAAAGGCCAGTTAATCAGTTGATGTCAATAGTAGAAAAAAAAAGTTTTACTAGAAAAGGAAGGGTTATATGAGCAAACAGCTGAAAGAGAAACAAAGAAAGATCACAAAAGAAAAGAGGAGGAAGGAGCAGGCAGGGAGAGGACAGAAAAAGCATGATAAGAAGGAAGGCAGAAAGTTGTCAGTTCCAGAGCATGAACCCATTACACTTGGATGACCTGAGGCTCCTCTGAAGACTGCTCCAGGTAATGGCACACAAGACAGAGGTTTGTACCTTTCACAACTTTCAACTTTACAAATGCCTAGCCAAAAAGTCTCAGGACCTATTGAAAACAGAGAAGGGCTGGGTGGTGACAGCTACTGATGTCATTCTGAGTCTAACCCTGGCTTCCACAGCAAGACGTTTTAGTTGCATTGTAATCAACACCCAGGAGACCAAAAGGAAAAGGAGGAAGAAAGCAAGTATAAGGAAAAAGCAGGCTTTTAAATACATAGAAAAACTGTCTCTGTAAAAAGTTATACTTTCAGATTTTGATCTTGAGGAAAGAGAGATGAGAAAGAGTATTCGGAGCTAAGAGCAAAATTAAAGAAGCCTTACTAACTCAGAAAGTTACACTGGCATAAATCTGGTGATACAAATCAGACTTAATACAAATCTTCTCATCCATACAATTAGAACACAAAATAAAAGCCAAAATATATAGTAGCTATGTCTGATACTTTCTTGCCTTTAACCTGCTGTAATCCTTTCCTTCAGCACAAAGGCAGCAAGAATGTTGTTAATTCCTGTAAAAGTGCTGTCACAACTGAATGAAAGCATTTCACACCCATTCTCTATGGAAATTTATATAGAACTGGAAACAGCAAAGACTTCAGCTAAAAGTCTGTCGTATTTAAATTAATTCTGTGCTGTTCACAACTTTAAGTGCAAGACAAAAATTACAGTTGCTAAACTGCTAGTAGTAAATTCACTGGATCTCAAGAACCTCTTACTGAAGTGGAAGAAATTTTCACCTTTGTTGCATATATATGTGTCTTCTAGTGTTGTGGAAACTGAGGCTAAATAACCCTTAAGGTATGTTTTCCTTGCAAGACCTTCCTTCAGAAGGTTGGGGGAAGTGTGATACTCCCAGCAAAGAGCAGACACCTAGAGGAAAGGCAAATGCCACTGATGTACTGACAGTGTGTGTGATAGCACTCACCCATGGACTCCTGAAACCTGGGAAATTCAAGGGTAGGGGAAAGCCTAGATGAAGGGTAATAATTCTTCTCTCCACAGACAGCTCCTGATCTTTTATCTACACCAGGGATAAATAATTTTGGTGTTACAGATGCATCCTTCTCTTTTCTTATATGGATAGGAACTTCAGTTGAAAGGAAAGCATAGCCAGCTTCATCAGATAGACACATGCTTCACCGAAGGAAGGACAGGTACCAGTTCCCTCTACAGATGGCTATTTATTTCTCTGAAAGATAGTGTTCTGATAACCTGGCTGCTTCCTGTTTAAGCAGAAACAGAGCTGGCTACTGAAAGTGCCACACAGATGCAGCTTTCATTTCCTCTCTTTCAGTTGCTGTTTATGACTCACCATTAGCAATTTTAATTATAAAATCCTCCAGTTATCATTTTTGTATTCTACCATTATTAGTCATTACTAAGTACCTAACTCTAATTATGATGAGGTAATTACTGTTGTTGAATGATGACAGTCCTCTTTGAATTAAACTACCAGAATCAATGGTTCTGCCTTTCAAGAAGCCACCACCATAAAATACTGATCAAATAATTTTACACACAGTGGTTGGAAGCAGCATAATGCAGATATTTAAGACAAGCAATTAGCAGGAGACTTTTCTGAACACAATGGCATTTAAATCGGTAGTAGATGTCTGAAAGGACAAAGATATAGTTATCTACAGTATGAACTGTAGGGTGCTCACCGCTTAATGAGGGTTAAAGCTCTACCCTGCTCTGAACTAGGTCCTTGGAGACTGATTCCAAAATTATATTTGCTGCATGGTGTCTTAGGTGCCTTAACTACTGTAATACTGAGGAAGGACCTTTCATTTCCAGTTATTTTGCCCACCCTTCAATTGTAACCTTTTACTTGCACATTCCAAAGACCCTGTGGCAGTGCCTTCACCCTAAGGGAAAGCATTCCAAGTGCCTTTGCCTCCATGGTACCGCATTGCCAGATTCTGCAGCACTGTGTTTGTGGATTGGCCTTCTGGCTTTTAGCCTGTAACCCCATAGTTTTCACATTCCCCTTGCAGCTTCTAGTTCGTAAATTTACAGCCCCATAGATAACATATAACATTATCATTTATGTATCCCAAAATATTAACTATCAATATGGATGTACAACTCTTAGCAGCCAGTCAGAATACAACACATGCACCTGAAGAATTCTGTCCCAATGGGTGCTCATATCATGATAAGCAAGAACAACTGTGTCCTGGTTTCAGCTGGGATAGAATTAATTTTCTTCATAGTAACTAGTATGGGGCTGTGTTTTGGATTTGTGCTAAAAACAATGTTGATAATGTGGAGATGTTTCAGTTGTTGCTAAGTAGTACTTACAGTAGTCAAGGCCTTTTTCACCTCCCTGTGCTCTGCCAGGGGCACAAGGAGCTGGGAGGGGGCACAGTCAGGACAGCTGACCCCAGCTGACCAACAGGATATTCCATACCATAAGACGTCATGCTCAGTATATAAAGCTGGGGGAAGAAGAAGGGGGGAGGGGGATGTTCAGAGTGATGGTGTTTGTCTTCCCAAGTAACCGTTACACGTGATGGAGCCCTGCTTTCCTGGGGATGGCTGAGCACCTGCCTGCCCATGGGAGGTGATGAATTAATTCCTTGTTTTGCTTTGTTTGCATGCATGGCTTTTGCTTTACCTATTAAACTGTCTTTATCTCAACCCATGAGTTTTCTTACTTTTACTCTCCCACTTCTCTCTCCCATCCCACCAGGGGGGAGTGAGTGAGTGGCTGTGTCATTCTTAGTTGCTGACTGGGGCTAAACCATGACAAACTGGCAGGGAGTTTGAGGGGGTCCTGATGAAAGCTATAAAACTCCCACAGAACAGTGTTGGGAAGCACCGGTGCACTGGTAAAGGTGCTCATTTGGGACCCTACTACTTCTCCCAGATGGCCACTACTGAGTTTTTTCCCCCTCTCTCTTTTTTCCTATCCTTTTCCTTGCCACGATCCCATGCCCCCACTCTCTCAAGTAAATTTGAAGTCAATGTATGGGATAAGTTATGGACCCTGCTAGTAAAGCTTTGTAGATGCAAGTCTATAACTTTTTGTGCAACATATTGTTGGTCCTTTGGACATCAGAGTGTCCACTGGAAGAGCTTTGTTATTTCCATTTTTTATGATAGGCTCTTGATTTCTGTGTCTAAAAAAAGTGTTACAACTGTGATTTTGAATGCCTTCTAAGTGGCGTAAGCCTGAAGCTCATACTTATATTAAGAACTACTGAAATCCAGGAGATAGCACAAAATGTGTCTAAATTAACACTTCAGTTTAGACGAGGAACATACTTCTGATGTGATTTTCCCCACATCTCCAGTTACTGTGGTTGGATAAATTTTCCAGAGCAGTTTCAGAGCCGATTCATTTTGGAAGGAACTAGAAGATGCTCCTTAGAGATGCACCTAGTGCACTCTGCCAGGGACTCAGTCCAGAGGCCCAAACTAGATTTAGTCCGAAGCAAAGCACCCTGAAATGAACACAGCATGGATCTTAGAACCTCAGCAACAATTGCTTTACTCTAGAAATCCATTCCTAGAGCTCAAACAGTGTGCTCCTTGCTAATACAGACACAGCCTTAAAGAACTCAATATGATGCAGTCAGATGTTTTAGCTACCTCTCTGCTATTGACTGTTGGTTGCAAAGTTTTCCTTTTTCTCCAAAAAGGACTGGCATTTACTCCTGTGTTATGGATAAATTAATTTACCTCTTCATGATAATTTTAAATTTCTATAATAAGGACCAATGCATTCCAGTTTGGGCCATCTCAGTTCATTCTCCACCAAAACTGATCTCAGCTAATGAGCCCACGGGTTCTGGAAGACTGACTGAGCTTTGGCCTCCATACTAAAAATATGCTACTCCAGCAGTTTCAAATACCGCAAATTTTTCCCCCTCACATTTTTCTAGGGAAGAGATGCTAGCTTCAGCTGAATTCTTAGTTCAAAAAAAGCTCATCTGCAGAACAACCCACTGCAACTTAGATGAGAGGACAACTTCAAACTCAAAAGACAAGAAAGAACTCTAGCTAGCTAAGTTTTCTCAAGGTCATGAAGGAAAGTTATGATTACTTGAGTGCAGGAGGATATTTGCATTACCAATCTAGATAGAAACCTTTTTCTTCCACAGTGAAGAACGTAATGCATTTATGAGCCTAAGAATCCAAAAGAGTAGAAGGCAGCTTTACAGCACCTTTTGCCTTGCAACAATACCTTAGAAAACCAAACCAAACCAAACCCAAAAACCCTTCCCCCCAAAAAAATCCCACTTAAAATAGGAGTCCTGCCTATATTTTATCCAAACAGAACCCTAGTCCAGTTGTCTACAGTGGTTTTACCTGTGAGTCAGTGAGGTGCTTTGACAGGTATATCTCATGTGGGAAACACAAGCTAGGATGGTCTACATAATTTGGAAAGCAAAGGAAACAAGGTATATAAAAGCCCCTTAAAAAAGAAAAAAAAAAAAAAGGCTGTTTCAGCTAGTAGCCATTTTTTGCACAGAATCCTTAGTTTTCCCACCAGAGTTAGACTTCAGCTACACACTGCTCACTTTATCACACAACTTTTTCCCACCACCACACTAAAGAAGCTTCTTTCTTCCTCCAGAAGAGGTCTTTTCTCAGCCCTCCCACCTGCTTGCCCCACCACAGAGGCAGCTGAGGAGGGGATTACAGAAGCCCTCCTTTCCAGAAACTTCTGCAAGGATTAGGAGATATTGAAGTTACAGGCATGGGTACATTTCACATAGCATTTTATGTTGTCCTACTTTCTCCCTTCTTTTTGGCAAATAAGAAGGAAGTCAAGACAAAATAATCTTTAAGAGATATTTATACTAGTTTATGTCAGAGGCCAAAACAGTGTTACTGCCGTGGAAGGTACCACTTACTGAAATTATGATGGTTCCTGTTCTCAAGTTACCATAAAACTTCAGCTTCCTGACAAAGATGTATCTGTTTTAAAATCCAAGTCTGCATAGAGTCTGCTAGAGGCAAACCATTTAGACATTTGGATAACTTGATGCAGGGGCAGAGGGCTGCTTCTGCAGAGTACTTAGGTATCTGCTGCTTCCCAACTCTTTGGGCATACTTCTTGCATTCTGGAGCATATTTCCTCTTCATAGTAAATACACTCCTGGCCTAAATATGAGGCAGTCCCATTTCCCTGGGCCCCTGTAGCACAGGTCTCTGCTATACCTTGTCTGACTTGAAGGATTCTAGAATTACATTTACTTCTTTACCCAAGCTTCTGCCCCATTCCATGCTTTTTTATTCCCCTGGGGCTTGTGCTTTCTGCAGTAGATTTGTAGATGCACCACACTGCCACATCCTTTAAAGCCTTTATGCATATTCGTTGCCAGATCAGTCTCTTGGATCCAGCAGAACAGGATTCCAGATGCTCTTTCCATATCCTTTTACAGTCAAAATGGTAATCCATCTTTCACCTCCAAGACTTACTGTATTGGGTTTGTGTGGCAAGGTTTTGGTAGCAGAGGGACTACACAGCTTCTAGAAGCTTTCCCTGTGTCCAATAGAGCCAATGCCAACTGGCTCCAAAAGCAACCTGCCGCTGGCCAAGGCCAAGCCCATAAGCCCATCAGTGACAGTGGTAGTGCCTCTGCAATAATGTATTTAACAAGGGGGGAAAAAAAAACAACCCTGCTGCACAACAGCAATTACAGCTGGAGAATGGAATGAGAATATGTGAGAAGAACAACCCTGCAGACACCAGGATCAGTGAAGAAGGAGGGAGAGGAGGTCCTCCAGGCACCAGAGCAGAGATTATCCTGCAGCCTGAGGTGAAGAGCATGGTGAGGCAGGCTGTCCCCCTGCAGCCCCTGGAGGTTAATGGAGGAGCAGATATCCACCTGCAGCCTGTGGAGGTTAATGGAGGAGCAGATATCCACCTGCAGCCCGTGGAGGTTAATGGAGGAGCAGATATCCACCTGCAGCCCGTGGAGGTTAATGGAGGAGCAGATATCCACCTGCAGCCCCTGGAAGTTAATGGAGGAGCAGATATCCACCTGCAGCCCCTGGAAGTTAATGGAGGAGCAGATATCCACCTGCAGCCCCTGGAAGTTAATGGAGGAGCAGATATCCACCTGCAGCCCGTGGAGGACCCCACACCAGAGCAGATGGATGTGCCCAAAGGAAGCTGTGATCCTGAGGGAAGCCCATGCTGGAGCAGGCTCCTGGCAGGACCTGTGGGCCTGTGGAGAGAGGAGCCCACGCTGGAGCAGGTTTGCTGGCAGGACTTGTGACCCCACAGGGGACCCATGCTGGACCAGTCTGTTCCTGAAGGACTGCACCCCACGGGAGGGACCCACGCTGGAGCAGTTTGTGAAGAACTGCAGCCCATGGAAATGGCCCACATTGGAGCAGTTCATGGAGGACTGTCTCCCATGGGAGGGACCCCACGCTGGAGCAGGGGAAGAGTGTGGGGACTCCTCCCCTGAGGAGGAAGGAGCAGCAGAGGCAATGAGTAATGAACTGACCACAACCCCCATTCCCTGTCCCCCCTGCACTGCTGGAGAGGAGGAGGCAGAGAATTCAGGAGTGAAGTTTAGCCTGGGAAGAAGGGAGGGATTGGGGGAAGGTTTTATTTCTTATTATCCTACTCTGATTTGACTGACAATAAATTAAACTAATTTCCCTGAGTTGAGCCTGTTTTGCATGTGACAGTAATTGGTGAATGATCTATCCCTGGCCTTATCTCAACCCACAAGCTTTTTGTTATATTTTCTCCCCCCCGTCCAGCTGAGGAGGGGAGGGACAGTGTCTTTGGTGGGCACCTGGCATCCAGCCAGGGTCAACTCACCACACTTATTTATTTCTAGAAAGTCCCATTACCATTCTCAGTGTCATTATTTTTCCTTTCAAATTGTCTTGTGCTCAGATTATGTCAGCAGTACAAAGAGGGAGAGGAAGAACTATCTAATATAAACTGAGCCAAAGGGGAGGGTTTTGAGTATCCCGACAAATAATGAACCAGTCTCTAACACTCTCCTGTAATTCCTTCTCTTTGAATGCAGGCCGTCACCACCGTAATCAGAGTCCTATTCAATCCAACCGTTTTTGTAATGACCTAGTTCTCCAATACATCCTGTATCAGGAGGTTCAGTTTGGGCTTTCATTTGTGATTCATTTTACTCTCATCACATCTTTACACATCAAACCCACTTTCAGAGTTTTCCTTTTCACATAGCTACCTCATCCTTACATCCATCCTCAGGCTTTACAAGTGCCTTGTTTTCTTCAGCAGCCAATGCTTTGCTTTGCTAAAATGTTAACAGAAGTAACAGGTTTGCCAAAGCAAACCTTTCTTGTACAAAGTGGACATTTTAATTGTCAAAGGCAGAGTTAAATAAATCAATTTTTGGTTGGTATTTTTCCTTGACGGCGAGTAATAACAGCAACCACTTATTCCAGTCCACTGTTACTTATTCAATGGAAGTTTATAACATGCGTCCCAATTAAACCTTTCAGTGAGACTGTTTGTCTCAAGAGTCCTGGGTATGAGCTTGTCTTCTCTTCCTTCCACTGCAGTTGTTTCCAGTGTTTGGTTTCTTTAAAAGACCCAGAGGAAACAGGCAAGTCCTCCTTCCACCTCTCAAACACCCTCCAGAGCGTACATCCTTGTGCTGTTTAGTGGTTTTGTTCTTTAAGCTGTGCAGAGTTTTCTGCCATTTGTGACATGATCTCTCCTACTCTGCTACATGCCGAAAGGGGTGGAAGGTAGAAATCCCATTGCTTATGCATAGCACATTAGCAGTTTGGAGGAGGAGGGTAGGTATGTACCTAGGCTAGCTCTCTGTAAGATATACTGAAGTCACTTGCTTGAGTCTTCATAGGCATCTATAAGACTACCTCTGGAAGGACTCAAGGTGAGGTTGGGGGTGTTTGGAGAGGGGGTGGAGCACACAACTTTTATTATCTGATCATCATCTGCATATCACTAAGAATGGTGTCTTATCAAGTCAGAGTCTGTTCAGCCAGTTCTCCCCAGCTGCTGGTAAGTATTTTTCAACTAAACATGCTGAGTAGTTGAATTAGAAACTTTTTGTCCAGCTTGTCATAAAATGTGATGACTGCCTCACAGGTGTCTGACCCCAACTTTTGTATTTTGAAGGTTCTGCTGCTTCAGATGTCTCTAAGAGAAAGCAACAACTTCTCTGGCTTGTGCCAATGAGACACAGATGGAACCTCATGTTTACTTTTGGAGCTATTTTAGGAGATACACTCACAGACCCTGATGCTCCAGAAAGACAGATGAAAACAGGAGATATTCTGCATGTGTGTGTTTCAACAAAATATGTTAGCGCTTTCCATCACACAAAACAGAAATAGCAGTTTAAAGTGGGAGACACTATTCATACAAAGTCAGCTGACCATTTTGGAGAAGGCTACCTTACTTTGTAAGCCTAAATCAGATCCATTTGACAGCAAGAGGGTATTCAAACCAAACTTCTCCTCTGCCAGCATTCAGGAAAATTTACAATTACTTTATATTGTGAGGGTGCCAGAGCAGTGGCACAGGCTGCCCGGGGAGGTTGTGGAGTCTCCTTCCCTAGAGACATTCAAAACCCACCTGGACGCGTCCCTGTGCCCCCTGCTCTGGGTGTGCCTGCTCAAGCAGGGGGTTGGACAAGGTGATCTCCAGAGGTCCCTTCCAACCCCTGCCATTCTGTGATTCTGTGAAACATGCAACTATCTTAAAAATCTGTGTTACAGGCTAGCATTAATCACTAAGAACGGTAATATAAATTGTATGTTTAAAGAAGGTTTTTTTCTAAAAACTCCTTAGAGCAAGAGAAAAGCTTTCTCTAAAAATGTATGTACATGTATGTAAACTAGATTGTTGGGTGTGCCTAAACTCTTGTCTTTGCCTCTTGAATGAAACAGTGAGCAAATGCATCAGACTACAGTTTGCAGGAGAATCGAAGCCAACATTAGAGAGTCAAGATGTTTCTGGATATTCTGATTTTTTCTAGTAGAAGTAAGACATTTAGAAGAAAGAAAAAATTTTAGTCAATATACAATTTTGTGTTAAATTTTCTGTTAAAACTATTTTCAGCCATCTCTATATACAACTTTCATATAAATATAGAGTTAGGCTACAGCATAACAGCTCCCACCTTGCTTTTATTACTACTATTACTGCATTAGTTAAGATAAAAACCCTTATTGGATTTCAATAGACTTCTCTGTAAATAGCAGAGTCAGAATTGCAGATCAGCATCCCATAATAGTTCACTTTTTTACAGAAGACTGCTGTAAATGAAGAGACAGCAGTATAATGTGTGACCAAACACTCAGACAATCTAATTATTTAAATGTACGTCACATTTTTAAGGCTAGTGACCAGAATGAAAATTGTCAGTTTTGACTGATTTGTCTCCCTTTGCCGTCATGGAAACCTACATTAAATCAAAGGCAAAGAAATAACAGAACCTAATTAATGTCCCATGCATATTCTGTACAGCAGAAGTATTGGGCAGTTATTTGCAACATTATGGAAGCACCCACAACATGCTTTTCAAATGCATACTTGAAGAATTGCTGCTCAAAAAAAATTGTATTCCTATAAAAATATAAACACATATAAAGAAGAAGTCAGAAGCACAAGATGGATAGAAAAGACTCCCTCCATCCTCCCTTTCCCCTAGCTCACATATTTTGGAGGGCAGATTTAAAGGAGAAAAGGCCATTTCGAACTACCCTTTATTTACCCCCCACAGCCTGGCAGTTTGTCCATAAGAGCAACTTAGAAGCAACAGCCTGTCAGGTTGCCTTGAGAGGAGATACCAGGGTGCAGGCACTGGTAGAGGGAGGAAGTATCAAGGTGGTGATGAGAGGATGTAAATAGTTGAGAAAGAGGAATCATTCCTCATTAAACATTCCTTTGTCACCTGCCTTCTTTCACTGATCTGTGTACTGTGGTCTCTCTGTGTTTTACTTACAGATCTGATTTTTTCCCCAGAGTCTCAGTGTTTGATGAGGTAGGAACCACCACATCTTACTTTTCTAGACTGGTCCTTAGAAGAAGGCTCTGTAGGCATGATGGTATGCTTGGTGCTTTTATGCTCCTGCTGCAGCTTCAGGTTAAAAATTCAGCATTCAGGGAGAATGTGGAAAAGGGTAGACACTAACATGGGTGAAAGTCCTGTAAGCTTAATTGGGACTTTTTATTATTTAATCAAGTTCTCCAAGTAAGAAAGACAGGAGATTAAAAGTAACACTTTTTTTCCCCCCAGGTTAATCAAAGGATTTTGTCTTTACCACTGGTTCTAGACTGTGACAAAAACCACTGTGTCTCAGGGAAGGAGATGCTTTTTGGACACTATCATTTAATTTCTCTATAACTATACCTCCTCACCTTCCGGGAGTTTTGAATGAACAAAACAAAGCATCTTCCCAAGGTTAAACTGAATCGCTTCACACATGACTGATTAAACAGGGAAAAAACACGTTTAAGTAGGGACCATATAAATTTCTGCTGATGTACCACCGAACTGGCTGGCTGCAGCAGTTAGGGGACCCCAGCGCCAGCTGCCCCACGTTATTAGCCTGGTTGGGACCTCGGCCATGATTCCTGCCCTTTTCTGTGCACAGGGCTGGAAAACACTGTGCACAGCACTGCTCCCCAAACCAGTTGCATTTGACAGCTCCAATATTCTGAAGCTACTGACGGCACCCTTATTTTCTTGTGACACATAGCTTAAAATCGGGTCATGCCTGTGAGGTTGTAGAAGGTGTTGTTCAGCCAGGGTTCCTTGCCTGAATAGACACTGAAAAACAATTTGAAGGGCCCCATTTTTGTCTTGTGTCTGGGAAAGAGCACAGACAACTCAAGAGAGCACAAAAGCCTTGGTGACAGGCAAAGTTTTCAGATGTCCTCTGATTAAGAGAGATAAAAGCAAACAAAAATTACTTTCCAGAGTGTGAAATGAAACTGTTCATTAGAATAGTTACAGAATAATGAATGTAGGATGTCACTAAAGCAGGCTATACTTGTCAAAGGTTGTGATAACACTAATTAAAGATATTTTTTTATCTGAATTGGAGTATCAGCCATTGCTGCTAATTATGCAGTTAATGTGCATGCGACAGCAGTTGTACTAAATAGACAGCAGAAGAAGGAACTACAGACAACACAATATTTATTGATGGGGCATCCTGAATCTTGCATATCAAAACACTATTAAAAAGGTCATAAGATACTCTTTAATTATTTACAAAAAGAAAAAATAAAGAAAGAGACATTAAAAAATACTTTGTTTATCCAGCCACATTTCAGGAAATAAAGTAAAGCATTTCAAAGATTTCACGAGACATCGACAACCTTCATACAACAAAATGGACTGCCAGCCAGATGACTCCAGAGCAGAGCGAGACTGAGAGGAATGGGGGAGGAAACGCAGGAGATTGTATATGAGCAAGCATTTCTCTGTGTGTCACAAGTGAGTGATAGACCTTGGTGAGCAGAAAAAGGCCTAACATGATTGATTGGGGATGGATACAGATGCAGTATGGAGTTGTTTAAGGGCTCAAAGGAAAATTAAATACAAGCTCACTGGCAAGGCAGTACCAACAGAAAAGTTCAATTTCTTTTATAACATTGAACTGGGTTAGAGAGTCATAAAAAATAGTATTGCTTCCCCTGTTACTCTGAGTGAATCACGTTGTGCCGTTCAGCTGTCCCAGGCTGCTGAGGTGGCTGTTGGTCACAGAGCTTCTCTGGCAACTTGCTCATCTTAGAGCCTTTTACTTGGGATGTGGAAGAAGAGCGGTTCATTTCTCAATAGTATATGTGCGTGAGGCAGCCACCTCACAGCTGGTCCCAAAGACATGCTGCTCTCTGTGACTCTAGTTGCTGACAATGTCATCTTCAATGTTTCATTCCTTTTTAAAAGCCTGCCTTATCAATCTTTCTACATCTTTATATCCTAATAACTAGTGCCAGTTTTTCTGTACAGCTAAAATTCTTGTTTCCACTTGAACAAATGCTAGAAAACCCTGTGCTTCACTGGTACAATCTTGTAATTTAGTGAACCCAAATATGGATCAGAATCAGACTTTTGTCCTTATTATTTCACAGGAGCCTTATTAGACATCAGATGCTACAAGGCTTTTAGAATAGTGGCAGTACAACTGTAGGTAGCTTGTCTAAGCCCATACTTCACTAAAGACTACTTAAATGCAGGCAGCTAGACCATGGCTGAAGGCAAATGGAAGATGTTGCTATACCAGGCTTCCCAGATCAGGTAAGAATATGCAGGTGTTCACATATGAATACTGGATCATCCAGTAAAGCTGTTTCAAGAAGTGAAAATTATACTACCTATCATTTATATAGGGCTAGTTGTACTAACTGGAAAGAAGCAATGCTTACCCTTCTCTAAGGAATGAAGTACTGTACTATCAATCAAAACTACAGATGTCACTATTTACTAAGTGATGATCAATAATAATAAGGATAATACTTAAGACCAGCATAACGTATTTTATCCCTCTCAGATATTAATATCTTAAATTGTAAATTATATCTCACCATTTTTTTACTACCTTATGAATCTTAACTCCTAAAATTCCTTTTAAAGGTAATAGCTTAGAATATGACATTATATTTTTATCATATAATTTGATCATTTATCATTTACCAAATTATTTTCTCTATCAGTGAATATTTTGGTTTTCAATATTGACTTCAAAGAAAGGATATTTTTCTGAAGGGAGTATTTCAAGTGTTCTAGTTCAAGGTAAACAAAATATTTTGGTTATTTTTTTAAAGGGTTGCAGAGTTTTCAGCTTCTATGAGGTCTATAGCTCATGTCTCCTCTTCTTTGGAGAGACCTGAGAAACAAAACCTGACTTCCTGTTCTGCTTTCTTTATTTTCAAATATCAGTAAAGGAAGTTCAGACCTCAGAGAATGTGACTTATGCACCAATACTGGTTACATATTCTGATTAGGTAAGATTTGGTACCCACTGAAGGTGAAAAATGCCTTTTCCTTTCATGCCACAGTTGACATCCCTCACCAGGTTCATTATCACTTGTGTTTGCATTGTTATTTTCTCCCACCCTTCTCCCAACCCATCCGTTGGTGAGACTGTGAAAGCCATGGCCAAGAAGAAGAGTTACTTCTGTTAGTTCCATTCTGCTTATTGATTTGCCATCAAGACTCAATCCCATCACCTTGGCTTTTGCAAGAAAGAATTTACCCTCTGCATCCTGGATAACTTCTAGTTTAGGTAGTTAGAGAGAATTTGACAGGCAGAAGTAATTTTACTTCTGGCCACAACTCTTTTGCAGAGGAATTTAAATAGTCATCTTCTTCATAGCCCATGACCTTTCCTTGGTCAGGACATAGTTTGTAAAAAGTACATCAGTAGAAAAGGAACATTAAATCCTCCTTTATGTGACGTGTACTTATGGAACATCAGTACTAATGAGTTTCTAATGAGAACTTTACACTGCAAAACTGTCATTAATTTAGAAACAAGATACCATTGATCATTTTCTGAAGTCTTAGTATCAGCTTCTCACTGCACTTTACAGGTACAATAAATATCATTTTAGTTCAATAAAATGGAGTTAAGTGCACACTTAAGCTGTAAAAATAATAAAGCTTTGATGAATTTTAATGAACCAAGGCAAAGGGTCCCCAAAGCAGGCACTATTGAAACAATAATGCATTACAGAACTTCCTGCTTTAGTTCAATCCCACTATTTGCCATTTTAAATCCACTCTATTTGACACAATTCTTACAATGCAAAATTTAAATTGCCTTACACTCAAGATTTTTATTATTATTTATTTATTTACACCTCATATCTATATAGTTAAGACTTTTGTCTTCCGACACTGGGCCAAAAGTCCCCAACTTCTAATAAGTGGCAACATGAAAAATAGTCTTGGCATTCTAGCAGAAGTAAAAAGGAAAGAACTGACTTGAAGAGCTACCATACTATGTGAACCACACAGACATTACTTCAGTTATCACTATTTTATATTCCTTGCTTGTTCCATGGTGGGTTTTTTTGTTGATGGGTTTTTTGTTTGTTGGGGCTTGGTTTTGTTTTGTTTGAATATTGTTGCCCTGACTTTTACATCAACATGCTATAAATAAAAAGGAATTCACCTATGTGGTTCATCTCTATTTTGAACTAAAAATATAATTGCTCAAATATATTCTAAAGTAAACTACAAAGGATCATTTCCAAGCCATATTACACCACCAGTAGTCCTCAAGAATAACTAAGACTTTTAACTAGGTGTAGATTTGTAAGATCTGTTCAGTATCAAAATTTTGCAGTGAAAGTATTAAGCACTTATTTTTATTCTGTAGTGATCACCTACTTTGCATTCACTCTCTGGGTGACTATTGATGATTTTACAGATACATACATCCAAGGCAGTTTTTCAGTCTGATGGCTATCCCACAGTTGTAAAGCTTTGTTAATGCTGTGCTGAGCTACCTCTTATATAGCCTACTTTAGCAGAGCTTTTAGTAGATACTAATTTCAGTCCCAGCTTCCATAACATAGGTAAGAATTGCTCATGCCTGCCTGAAAACAGTACATTTGCATGATGAACTCATTACTCTGTCACTGATTATGAGAACCACTTTACCTACAGGACCTTGGTTATCAGTTTAATTACACACTTTAGCTATCATGTTTGGCATTCATAACCTTTAAAGCAGATAATGAAAATAACGGGAAAAAGGGGAGGGGGAAAAAAGGGAAAAAAGGACTGTTTGCCTAAATTGTCAGTTGAGGAGTCTGAAGCAATGTCTAAGGGCTTCTCTTCTTTCTTTCTTATCTCATTAGGCTGATAGCACTGAAACCCTGCTCCCCTGCAATCTCCCTTGAGAATACCTCTGCTGCAGCACTGGAGCTCTGCTTCTGGCTAAAAAGGAATACTCATCCCTGCCACAAACGTGCTGAGAATTATTGTGACTATCCACACCACAGACCTGAGACATGGCCACGGCTAACCCCAAGCTCATGAGGGTCTAATTTGGATAGCAGCTGTGAAGGCAGAATGAGGAAATAATCGTGAATTCATAAGAGGAACTTTACTGAAACTGAACATTCTTAAAACAAAAGGGATTATTTTTCCCAGCAGTTTGATATTTATTGGTGTTTATAATAAAACTCCTCTTGCAGTGAAAGCTTTGTGTGAGAAAACTTTATTGTGGGTCAGCAAATAAAGTCTTTGCCTCAGTAAGAATGATGCAGAAGACAGGCTCCTAAGAAAGGTCCCAGGATGCAATGAGACATGATATATCTATTGCAGCAGTTTTTAATGCAAAAAGATTAAAACTTAAACTATGCCAAAGGCCAATTCCTGCTTTCATGAGGAATGTGCAAAGTTAAGTCCAACGATATATATTTCAAGGTGACAGCAATTTCTCACAGGAAACAATTAGTCACCAGAACAAAATTCAGTATAGGAAGACTCGAGACAGTGTTCCAATACTGGCAATTAGTATCTCAGGATATTAAAATCAGCACAAAAATAAGTAACTGTTGGATCATGCATTGATCAGTCCGTGAAGATATTACAGCTAGCACTCATTTAGAACAAGCATCCAGAGGTTACCGACTGGCAGTGTTGAGTCTAATGTAATTTCCACAGCCAGAAATAATATCCTGAATATTTACAACTCAAGACAAATCTTTCCTATATTCTCTTCTTCCAATCATCCTACACTTCCTGCTGCCTCATCACCTTTTCCTGCCCTTTTTCCTCCATCATTACCTCTTCTAAGGCTCTGGAGAACAGATTTTTTTTTTCAGTCTTAGATATAAAACTATATCTTTACCTATTCCAGATTTATATTCATGCAGTGATGAATTGAGGAAATTTGAGGGAAACACTTGCCCTTTGCTCTCTCTGTAGCAAAGAGTTCACCCATCTAAGCTCTGTGTGGGACACTAACTATAGCCTTCTCCCTTGATTTACAATGTCTTCTTACCTGAAAAGGAATCTTACAGTCCATAAGATAATATCATTAAACCCCATACCTAGGATGGCCCAGGATTACATGGCCTGGGGTTCATGACCTCAGCTAAATCCAGAAAAGAAGTAAGAAATGTGTATTGTATAAACAAACATGTCAGTGGCTGTTCTCCAGCACCAAGACCAAACAGCACAGAAAAGTTTGTGCCTGGACTATTAAACTGACAGCCTCAAAATAGGGTGATGTCATGCAAGCTGCCTACTGGGAGAGATCTGCCTGCAGCTGGGGCTTCTCTGGGATAGTGCTCATGCCCCAGCTCACAGCTAGGCTAGGAGTAGGTCTGAAATTATTTAGCAGTATGTAGCATTGGGTTCAAGAGTCCAGGAAGAATACCCAGATTTAAATTACTAGGATAGATGTAGCCAAAGGGGGCAACATCATAGCCTCTCTTCCCATAAACCAGGCTTAGAGCAGCTGGGTATAACCAAAGGGAGCTAAAACCATTCAGCACTATCCAGGAAAACTGGATGCTTATCAGGATCTGTTGTTTCATGACCTTCTGGGGATCCACCAGATACTAAGAAGATAGACATCATTATAACCTGACTTTCCTTTTCAGCAGGCCTCCTTACTGCTGAAAGGGCAGTCAGGCTAGTTGCAAACACCCAACCTGCCTCCCAACAGAAAACACCACAAGCCCCCTGCTCCCTTCCAAAAATGTCATGTCATTTTTCTGCTGGATCATAGACTTACAGGCTTTAGTATGAAGTCTCACAAAGCTCAGAAAGCTGGTCATATTAGTCATCAAGAAAGAAATTCTCCATCCCCTATAAAATATTTTCATTCTAGATTAGGTCTATCATATCAAGGCAAGTTACACAACATTGCAGCCACTAAGCAAACTCACCTAAGACCAACCTAAACCGCCTCCTCTCAGTACTTGTGGTCTCCGATAGGTAAATGATGCTCCTTGATTGGCTATTTTCAGCTCCACCCCATAGTAAAACACTTGGCCAGGTGATATTTCTTCCCTGAGTTTGTAGGTTTATGCGTATTTCTGATGCCAAACTGAGGAGCAGAGCCATGCTATGGGGCAGCCTATTCTAGAAAGGACACCTTTGCAGAGAAGTGATAATTTCCAGTTATGCATGTGTGTGGGCATACATTAAACAACCCATCCAACACTTGAGATCGAACAAATAATTTCTTCTCTCCAGCATTCTTTTTATTTCTTTTTTACCTCCCCCTTCTTTTGAAGACAGATTGCATTATTAGGTGAATTCAGAAATGCATGAACATTTTTGCTACCATGTGTGCTCTTCACTTGTTCCAGTTTTCACTGGATTTGAAATTTAGTCTTACTCTAGCTGGTAGCAGTAATGTACTTTTGTAGATCTGTCTTATGAAATACGTACAGTTTCAAGAGACTGATGAGTAGAAAGAAAAATACATCAAAATATGGAGCCACTCTGATAATGCAGCTAACACTTCTTTATGGGTTGTTACATATACCAAACATATTGCTCTATCTATAGGAAAACGACCTATAAGCTGACAAAAGTAAATCTTCACCCTTCTCCCTCTGCTGCCTTTGAAATTGTTCTGACAATTTAAAAAGGATATAACAGCTTTAAGCAAGGCTATTAAAAATAAGACCACTTCAATATTCCAAGAGTTCCGAGGAATGGTCCAAAACCTTTTTCAGATTTTCCTGTCCCACATCAGCAGAGAAACCATTTTAATACTTTTTTTTTTTTCTAAAAGCTTCTGCCTTTTGTGGTAAGCTGTATTATTTTCCAAGCAGCCAGTAGATCTACTCATGTTTGAAGACAAGTCACATAATGACAAGTCTAGCCACATTGGTACAGAGGCAGTAACCTGGCTCTTGGCTCAGCCCTCATGCATGTTGCCCAGGGGACACACCAGATATTTGGGGAAGGATAAACGAGGCTAAAATGCTGGATCTTAGAGGGGCACATTGTAGTCTCAAGGTGGGACCATGTTAGGAGTTGACATTTCTACAGCTCGTTTATCTGTGTTTGAAACACACAACATAAAAAAGAGCTGATAAAAAACAGGACTGCTTTTCATTTTAAGAAGGAATCTCTATTATCAGAAATGCCTCTAATGGTGATAAACATGGCTACAAGGCTCACATATCTTTGACTATTTATTCAGTTTCATTTCTAAAGTGAAGGTTATAAATCAACCCCAAGCCCTTCCTAAAAAACACTGTTATTCTCCAAGCTATTGTGAGCATTTTTGGAAGAATGATTCTTTTCTGTGTCAGATGTTATGAAAGACAGTTTGTACTTCAAATAATATGATTTGTAAGTTGAGATTGTGAAGTTAAATTTAATAAAGCTCAGAGAAGATGCATAAGCCTCAAAAAGCTTTTTAATATAGACATTTTGTAGTTGAGATGCTACCCTTGTTTTATATTAGCTGTTCCGTATTGTTGTGTATGCTGGGGTTACTGATGGGTGCCAGCAGAATTACCCACTACAGAAGGTTTACCTTATTTCCTCTTCTCTTTCTCTGCAAGAGAATTTAACTGATGACAGATTGCCGACACATATTTCATTACTTCTTTGTGCAGTTATCATGCCTAACTAAAGGGTTTTCCAGTCTTCATGTTTGTTTCTTGAGTTGCCAACTTTTCTTTTTGATGATGTAATTCCTCAAAGGAAGATAAATGTTCTCAGTTAGTATTCCCTTTCATTCAAGGAACTGTTGGGAGGTTTACCACTATATTAAATTTATTGTGAAGGTCCACATGATTAACTTTTGAAAATCAACTGTTCTGGTCAGGGACAGTTCCACAAACTGATGAAAAGATTTTAATGAGCAGAATTTCCTCCAAATACATTTTCAATATGGATTTGGGATTTGACATTTTGAATTAAAAGAAATAAATTTCATTTCAATTTATCTAAAAGCAAAAAAGTAAATTCTGATTACACTGAAGTTGTTCTTATAGAAAATGATACTTTGAAAAAATGCAAGTATTTTGATAATAAAATTCCCTAATTTTTTCATCATATATATCCCTTCCAGACAAAATAACAGCAGATCAGCTCTAGGCTACCTACCTAAGCTTAAGTCTTGCTTCATATAACTGGGGATTAGGGAAGGGCGGAATCAAGGGGAAGGCATAATGCAACCAAAATAAGTACCTAATTTCCCTTCCAAATGAATGGAGACATGTCGTTTTTTCTGAAGACTTTTGGAGTGTCATCCAGACTGGCCCAGCCAGCTAATTACTTTTCACTGAGATGCAAGGGGCAAAAAAGATAGACACATTTATATAAACAAATCTCCTGGCACTATCATCATGTTTCCTCTAGTAGACAAGTAGTCAGCTTGTCTGGACAGCAGGAGACATGAGCTCCAAGCTCCCCTTAGCATGGAGAGCTGGGCCCTCGGTTCTTCACAGACTACATGACTGTTTAACCACGAGCCTGCAAAGTGTTTCGTGCAAACATACTTTACTAAAGTTCCTAATTGAAAGTCTGTTTTCAGTTTTTATCCAATGACCATCTAATGTAAACTGTACACACCACAATTAAACCATTTTGGAAAAGCTATGTACCACTACTCATCTTAGTCTGGGCCCTGCCTACAACTGAATTTCTGACTTTCTGTAGGAGCGTTAGTGTTTTTTCAGTTAACAGAGTGTCAGTTGCTCTGTACTGATGTGGGGGCCGCAGCAGGGCTCTGGATGGCAGATCGGTAGTTACATTCTCAGAATAATTACTTCTGAATATCCTTGGGAAATCAAAGTTGGATACCCCAACTAAGTAGGGAGATGCCAATTAAATTCAGTAGGCTGATGGGATTTCTGAGTTTTAGTCACCAAAATCTTACCTTGGGCAGGATTTCTGAAAACTAATATGCACCCTTAGAGAGTGTGTTAGAGCCTAGAAAGACAGACCAGTCCAAAACAGCTTGTCAAAAGAAACTCAATATTTAGATAAGCTGCAGCTGTGTCATTGCCCATAGACCATGATATAACTATTACTCATTAAATTAACATTCTGGTTGGTGAAACGAGATAGAGTTAGTAGCTCCTGTTATAGGCCATTTGTACATTTACAGTGCATTTTAAAAAATTGACAGAAAAAACTCTAATTCAGAAAAATTAAACACAAATGTAGCTGCAATTACTATAGAAGAAATGAGCTTCAACTGTTTCCTTCCGTTAGTATGCCAGGAATTGACTCATAAAAGGAAATCTCATGGATTCCTGCTAATCATCTGATGTTAAGTTGTAGCCACAATGTAAATGTATTTGATGCAAACTATTATTGCTTCTAAACTGCAAGTAAAAATACATTAAACAAGCTGCTATTTCACCAACAATCAACGAAAGTGCTTTTTTTCTAAGAAATTATCGCTGGGAACATGTAAAATATGTTTAAGGAATATTCCATTTGTACTTGCAGTGTTCCTTTTTTCATGGTAGTAAATAAAATGCAGTTATTTTTATTTGTAACTACATTAATAATCAATTATTAAAAAATAAAATATAATTAATATGTTTAAAAGCTTCATATGGCTTAGTGTTAATAGCACAGATGTGACCATTATTCATGGGTCACTTGTGATTTTTGTGTTTTGCCCTTGTTGCTGTTCAGTAACAGAAGACATTATTTGAAGACAATGTGTAAAACATCTTGAAATTCAGGCAGAAGTTGAGGTAGAGCATTCAGAGGTCTGGAACATGTTACTGCAGTCTGCAAGTGTAGACACTCCAGAAATAAATCAGAAGCTATTTTAAATTCATTCAGGATTTTGCAAGGCTAATTACAGAAACATAATATAGGTGGAATCCACCTGTCTAGAAGGGACAAGGCAATCTTTGGCAGCAGGCTGGGCAACTTGGTGAGGTGGGCTTTAAACTGAAGGACTCGGGGGGTGGGGTCCAAAGTGGCAATGCTAATGCCATCACATCCAACAGGGGAATAAGCCAGGCCAACTAAAGCAGTGACAAAGGTGCCTTAGCTGCCTCATGAGACGACAGTCAGAAGACCAACTGCCTCAAGGATGTGCGTGGATATAGTGGGTGTTCATGCACCCCTCCAGGGAAACCTGCGTGCTCAGTTACCTCAGTTACCTGTACACCAATGCACGCAGCATGGGGAATAAACAGGAAGAACTAGAGATCTGTGTGTGGTCACAGGGCCACGATCTCATTGCAATTACAGAGACATGGTGGGATAGCTCTCATGACTGGAATGCTGTCATGGATAGCTACATACTTTTTAGGAAAGACAGGCCAGCAAGGTGAGGTGGGGGAATTGTTCTTTATGTGAAGAAGCAACTGCAATGTATTGAGTTCTGCTCAGGGTGGAGGAAGAACAAGTCGAGAGCTTATGGGTAAAAATTAAGGGGCAGGCAAATATGGGTGACGCTGTTGTGGGCATTTGCTACAGGCCACCTGGTCAGGAAGAGGAAGTCAATGAAGTCTTCTACATACAGCTGGAAGTAGCCTCACAATCACAAGCCCTGATTCTCATGGGGGACTTCAACCACCCTGATATTTGCTGGAAAAGCAACACATGAGGTGCACACAATCCAGGAGGTTCAAGTAGAACATTGAGGATAACTTTTTGACATAGGTGGCAGAGGAGCCAACGAGGTGAGATGTGTTGCTAGTAAACAAAGAAGGTCTGGTTGAGGATGTGAGGGCTTGTGGGTAGCATTGGCTCTGGTGACCATGAGATGGTCAAGTTTAGGATCCTGCATGGCAGAATCAGGCAACAAGTAGGATTACAACCTTGAACTTCAGGATAGCTGACTTTGGCCTCTTCAAAGAACTGCTTGGAGGAATTCCATGGGTTACGGCTCTAGAAAGCAGAGGGGTCCAAGACAGCTGGTCAATATTCAAGTACCACTTCCTCCAAGCTCAAGATCGGTGCACCCTTGTGAGGAAGAAGTCAAGCAAAGGAGCCAGGAGGCCTGCATGGATGAGCAAAGAGCTTCTAGAAAAAGTCAAACAGAAGAAGGAGGTTTACAGTATGTGGAAAAAGGGACTGGCCACTTGGGAGGAATACAGGAATGTTGTCAGGGTATGCAGACATGTGAAGAGGAAGGCCAAGGCCCACCTGGAACTAAATCTGGCAAGGGATGTCAAGGAAAACAAGAAGGGCTTCTTTAAATACATCAGTTGTAAAAGAACGACTGGAGAAAATATAGGCTTGCTGCTCAATGAGGTGGGTGCCCTGGTGATGCAGGATGCAGAGGAGGCATGTTACTGAATGCTGCCTTTGCTTCATTCTTCACTGCTAAGGCTGGCCCTCAGGCATCCCAGACCCCAGAGGTGAGAGAGAAAATCTGAAGAAGGACTTCCCCTTGGTTTATCAGGATTCAGTCAGAGACCATTTAGGTAAACTGGATCCTCACAAATCCATGGGCCCCGATGGGATGCACCCACAGATGCTGAGGAAGCTGGCAGATGTTCTTGCTGAGCCACTCTCCATTATCTTTGAAAGGTCATGGAGGGGAGGAGAGATGCTTGCGTTTTGAAGGGTAGCCAATTTCACTCCAGTCTTCAAAAAGGGCAAGGAGGACCTGGGAAACTATAGGCCAGTCAGCCTCACCGCCATCCCCAGAAAAGCAATGTAATGGTTCATTCTGGAGATCACCTCCAGAGATGTAGAGGACAAGAAGGTTATCAGAAGTAGTCAACATGGATTTACCAATGGCAGAATCAGTTGATCATGCTTGACCAACCTGATAGCCTTCTATGATGGTATGACTGGCTGGGTCAATGAAAGGAGAGCAGTGAATGTTGCTTACCTCGACTTCAGCAAGGCTTCTGACACTCTCCCATAACATCCTCACAGACAAGCTAAGGAAGTGTGGGTTACATAAGTGAGCAGTGATGTGGACAAAGAACAGGCTCAACAACAGAACTCAGGGGGTTGTGATCAACAGGACAGAGACTGGTCGGAGGCCTGTCACTAGTGGTGTTCCCCAGGGGTCTGTGCTGGGCCCAGTCCTGTTCAACGTATCCATCAATGACCTGGACAAAGGGACAGAGTGTACCCTCAGCAAGTTCACTGATGATACCAAGCTGGGAGGAGTGGCTGATACACCAGAAGGCTGTGCTGCCATCCAGCGAGGCCTGGACAGGCTGGAGAGCTGGGCCCAGGGGAACCTCGTGAAACACAAGCAAGTGTAGGGTCCTGCACCTGAGGAGGAACAACCCCAGGCACCAGTACAGGCTGGGGGCTGAACTACTGGAAAGCGGCTCTGCTGAGAAGGCCCTGGCAGTGCTGGTGGGCAGCAAGCTGACCCTGAGCCAGCACCGTGCCCTTGTGGCCAAGAAGGCCAACGGTATCCTGGGCTGTGTTAAAAGGAGTGTGGCCAGCAGGTCGAGAGAGGTTATCCTCCCCCTCTACTCAGCCCTAGTGAGACCACATCTGGAGTACTGTGTCCTGTTCTGGGTCCCCCAGTTTAAGAAGGACAGGCAACTTCTTGAGCAAGTCCAGTGGAGAGCTTAGAAGATGATCAGGGGAGTGGAGCATCTCCCTTATGAGGAAAGACTGAGAGACGTGGGTTTGTTCACCCTGGAGAAGAGAAGACTGAGGGGGATCTTACTGATACTTATAAATATCTAAAGGGTAGGTGTCAAGAGGATGGGATCAGACTCTTTTTGGTGGTGCCCAATGGCAGGCCAAGGGGCAATGGGCACATACAGGAACACAGGAAGTTCATCTTAAATGTGAGAACAAACTTGTTTCCTGTGAGGGTGCCAGAGCAGTGGCACAGGCTGCCCAGGGAGGCTGTGGGGTCCCTTCCCTGGAGACATTCAACACCCAGCTGGACGCGTTCCTGTGCCCCGTGCTCTGGGTGTGCCTGCTCAAGCAGGGGGGTTGGACGAGATGATATCCAGAGGTCCCTTCCAACCCGCTACCATTTTGTGATTATGGGTCTGTAACAAAAAAAATGAGTTATTTGGGGTAGGCTAGATTAATTGTGGGGAGGCTTGGCTTTAAGACTTTCCTTTGCTGTGCTAGCCCACGGTGAAATATAGGTTGTCCAGTAGGTCAGTAGCTCACGCTTTAATCAGGGCTGTGAATCACTAGACATTTGAATGTATAATGTTTGAGGTGAACTCTTCAGGTGAAAATACTAAGTGTCAATGAGATTATTTTTTTGAAAAATTCCTATTGTTCTGCTTATGTTCAAGTCCCTGAATCTCAGTAGAGTCTCGTGTATCTGGCGTTTGACTACACAGTTGTCCAGCTTTAACAGGAAGGATGGAGGTCTCTAGAGGAGGATATCCTACTAACATTTAGCCCCTCTGATTATTGTAGTAGATGAAACATGCTGGGGAACATTTCCAAGCACTCAGGCCAGCTGGCAGAGAGCAGCTTGTGGCTGTTAGGAAATCCTTGTTGCGAAGGGTGCTGGCCACATCACATTGATCCATGGGAGACTGTGACTCTGGGACTACCCCAGGAGCTATTTGGGATGGGGCTGGTTCACATGGGAGAGAAGCTATAAGCATGGCTGGAGACATTGAATATAGAATGTTAGTGCACTGGGGCATCTTGAATAGTGTCCTTTTTGCCTGAAATGGTTTGTTAATTCTAGAGTACTACATTTCTGTGTCATTTTCTACCTTTCTCATATGCACATATAACATATTTGAGTCTTGAGGTCTTGTGACAGTATCTCAGAAGCACAAGAAAACTAAATTAATTATTTACAATAAAAATCATCATCACATCCAACACATTTTAAGGTATTACTTATTTCAGGTTTAATCTTTGGCATGAAAAAAAGAAAACAAGAAATAATATTTATTAGATTATTATAATTCAGTAACTGGAATCTAGCATACTTTTTGTTTCACAATAAATGTTTGAGCTTTATTTCTTCAGCATTGTTACATTTACTGAAGTATCTTTTAGATCATGTTAACCTATAGTTTCTTCACAGTGACTAGCACAGTGGAAATCTTTGCTGCTCCTTGTTAAAGAACAAAAGTTTGTGTGAGTTCAGAAGAGATTGGACAGACACAAAAAAGAAAAATCCAGAGGCTCTTAAGCACAGAGACACCACATTTTTGGTAGAGAAATCATGAGAATACACGTTGCTGGAACCTTGTAAAATATACTGGGAACGTTTTGTATTACAGTCACAATATTTATATATTTTTCTTTAAGCGTCCCATAGGACGTTAGATTAGCTCAAGTGTGAACATTCATGTCAAGAGGAGAACACCTGAAGACATATATCTATTATTAGGTCCTTTTTGAGTGAATTTTTGGATCAAACCCTTTGCTGGTATTAGTGGGTGCAATTATACTAAAGCTGTGTTAATTCAAGCCAGAAAACAGTTTGGCTTTTGGTTCGTGAAAGATGCTAAACTGGCAAGAAGAAATTTTTCACCTGTACAGATCAAGAGTGAACTAAAGGATGGGCAAAAACCTGTAGGTTTTCTAGTGAAAACCTCACTAGAGGTTTTCACCTCTGGTAAGACAGCTAGAACTCACAAAACAGAAGGTCTGTTTACATTGTGACACCTGCAGCCAATCCAGTTATTCATAAAATGGACAATTTTCATATAATGGTTTATGCCCCCCTTTTTTTTTTTATTATATAGGTAATTTTTACTTAAGGAAGGAAAAGTCTGCATCCCATTACTACTATCACTTCTTAAAAGCCAGCAAATATTTTATGTTGGTGGTGTACTTAAAGCTAGTCATTACTTGACCAACATTTTCTCACACTCATAGCTGACCGAGGTCTGCAGTGCCTAACACTGGGAAGAGAAGAGAAATTCCAGGTGACAAAAAGATGTTTTTCTCTTATTCCATGGTAGCCATTTTTAAAGAGTAATTCAGTTTTGAATTTTCTCTGAATCAGCTAGAAAATTTTTTAACTGAATGATTGGGTTTGTTATTTCACAGCTTTGCCAAAGATGTTTAGCCCAGGTATAGTAAAAAAAAAAAATGGTGAAGCTGGATAAAACAACAGATTTCCACACACTGCTGTAACAATCTGGAGAGAAACCAAACCAGAAAGGAAAAGGTGAATGTGTTGTGTAAGTATTCTAATGCAAAACGGCATCTTTAAAATATTCATTAAAAATAAAACTCTCTGCAATAACTACATACCTTAAAAAAAGAGACCACCAGAAATTTTTTCATACTTTTCAGCTTTCCAGCCTTCCATAGCCTGAACTGATTCAGCAATAAGTGGAAAATGAGAGATCCTTTACAGAAGTTTAAAGGTTTGCTTACCATAGATTGACTAGGAAGGGATGTTCCAGGCCTTGCATTATCTGTAGCTCCCGGAAAACATTTCGAACTTCATCTCTCTCAATGCACTTCTGTTTATTCATATATTTCATGGCATACATTTTCTTGGTGTCTCTCTTCTGTACAATGCACACCTAGTTGACAGCAAAGTAAAAGACAAAGTTAGGTACCTACGGAAAGGAAACTCGGTTGTGACTTCAAAAAAAAAAATGGAGACTTTTATGATATTTCAATAATCCAGCTCTGGACACCACAACCTAGGAACACCTTCAGAAACATTACAGCTATGCAGGATTCTTTTTAATAAATTGTAATTAATATATTAACAAAAGAACAGCTCAACCCTCTCTAAGAAGAAATGGAGAATCAAGAAAAGTGACATAACTCTGAGAATTTACATGGTAAAGCTGGGAGGAATACACTCCAATTGCCTGAACTGCAGGCTATTTTATTGTCACAGAAATTACTGCCTCCTGCCTAGGAAACTGCACAGTCACTGTCCTCATTCCTGCAAGTTAATACACACACCTTGTCTACTGCATCATAGACATAGCCTATGTTCACAAGGCTCAATATTTCATATAAATATCAGAATTATGCTCCCTTAGTCATTGTTGAAAAGAATAAGAATTTTTGTACAGAGATTCATCATAATATTTTTGAAGTCACGGGAGACCATTACAATGATTTTGTCTCTCGCAGTAAATTTATTTGCTTTAGCTTTGTTTTCCTTTTTTGAAAAAAAAGTCAAATAATTTTGTAAATGCAGGAAGAAAATCTTAGTCAAGAGAACTCCCATGTAAAGTCTGGACTGATTTTTGTCATGGCAGTTTACCTTGTGAATGAAGCTGGAGAGTGTCACCAGCACCACATCTAAGAACCATCATTTTAAATATGATTTCCGGCAACACAGAAATACGTCTCATCCCCAAATACGTCTCATCCCCAAATATGTCTCATCCCCAAAGCTGGTGTAAATCTCATCTTCATAACAGCCTTACATACACACATAGAGCAAAACTATATCTTCAGCAGTCTTTTGCTCTGAAGGGTTTTTCCTGTTAATTGATCAGGACTTTTTTAAGTGACACTCCTAGGGTGTCTTCACAGCCAGGAGAATATTAGTTGAAAATATTATTTTGGTGAAACATTTATATTACTGATACAGCCACTGATACTGATAAGCTCTAATTAAAATTTTTCATCATCAGGACATATACAGGCTATGTACTGGAAGCATCTGGTTTAGATATCAAACACAGTAATGTCTAAATTCAAGGGTACTCTGGATTCACTTGGTGTGGTCACTATTATTTTATATGTATATTTATGTACATACACACATGCACACATACTCCCATATTATACACACGTAAAATTATAGTATGCACACATAGTATACACACATAAAAGTAGTGATCATTGATCAGATTACAGCATGGTGCCAACCAAAAATAAATCCTTTGGTTTCAAGTTGTATTTTAAGGAAATTGCATGCTCAAAATTCGGAAACGACCTGGAGAAACTAAGACAACTTCCCACAGGTGAAACCTCTGACTTTAACAGGGTGTCATCTGGATTCTGGACCTGGAGTCAAACCACCAGCACCAGGGTGAGGAACGTAGAGAGACCTACTGTGTGGTTACTTATTTCTTAACCACAAAGGAAAGGCTCCAGGAATGTACCATCAGCATATTTTACATCCCCAACCTTTTTTCAGTCCCTCCAAGAGGAACTGAGCAAGTGAAGCCAAACCACATTTATTTCCCTGCAACTCTATTTCCATGAAGTGTGTCCCTGAACTCAAATCTACTCCAAAGAGAGGAGTTAATAGAGTACTTTTAACCTATAATGATATGGTGATATTAAGCAGTGTTTCTAATTACCTTTCCTAATATCAGGAGATGTTCTGCTAATTAAGTAGAACATGGATGGTAATGTTTTGTCTCAAGCCCATCAATGTTACACAATGGTGAGTACTGAAGTTTTGTTTCACTTTCCTTCTTGGGGTGTTACACAGTAAGTGTTGGTGGTGTCCTTAAGGTAACTAAAGGTTCACTCTTATAAGGAAAGAGCCCCGTCTGTAGAACAATGGGAAACTGGGGTTGGCCTTTTGGGGAAAGAAGGGGTAGCAGGTGGGGCTGAACTGAAATGGAGGGATGGAAATGAATTGTTCAAGATTCCACAAGTTCTTCAAAAGTATAAGCAGAATTTGCAGGGGCAATTCTTAACATCCTCTCTGAGATTATGTGGACACTCCAGTTTAGTGAATCACATTACAAAGTACAATGTTTATGGATTTTGGTTCAGAACCGAAGTCCAGAACTTCATTCACTTACATAAATTTGCAGCAGGATTTTCATATGAGACTTGGCCAAGACTGAGATGTTTGCAGAAGTCTCCTATTCCATTACATAAAAAGCCTCCCTATTGAACCATTGACTAGTGAGACTGCTGAGATAATGGGGTTTTACTCAGCTGAGAGTTACAGGGTTGACTATTCCAGCAAACTAGGATCATATACAGCACCTAAATATGCAATGTAAACAGGTTTTGAAACACTACTGTGACTCCAGAAAGCGCCCAGTTCTCTTACCTGCCAGTAAAGACAAGGGTATTTGGCACAGCTGAAACAGACCTTCTGTTGTTAGTAGAAGCTTGCCTAGCATACAGCTTTAAAGCAGAATGTTTTCTAGTAATGTGTGCCTACGCACATCTTTTAACATGGTTTCAAAACCAATAGGATTTTAATTAAAATACTAAAGCTACTTCCTACTAAAAAATCAGGAAACGCAAGCTGCATCCTCATGGATGTTATTCTGAAAAGCGCTGGAAATAGCTACGACAGCGCTGAATCATAGTGGAGATCCTCCCTGGCATTTCTACCTGCTGGCTGTTAGCTCTTCTTCTGAGCAGGACATCAATGGGCTGAAACCTTTCCACGGCTGCAGGAAGGAAAGAAATGCCCTTGAGGTCTCCTCACATGTGCAGTCTTAACGGGAAATGTTTAAATTGGGTTTTTTTGTTTATGGTTTAAATTCTTTCCAAAGGATTCATTTTAAAATATCGACAGACTTGTGCTCTGGCACCTCAACAAGCAAATTCTGCAATGACTAATGAATCCGTGAAGAATCACCTTATTTACACGTATCAGTATGGAAGCCTGTCACGCTCACATTACTAAAACATCCTCTTGCAATTTTTCTGTAATATCATTTACCAAAGCCCAGACAGTGCCCTGCTCAAACTGCTTCATCAGCTTCTATAGATGATGCTTCAAACCAAATATAAGTGTCACGAACTCAACAACTATCTGGCTTCATAGTCAGCAGATAGGGACAGGCACATCCATCTCCCCCTAAGGTACGGGTCTAAATAGGTACAGGGAACCAACTCTAGAGGGATGGCTTCTCTTTATAGTCCCCAAAAGAGACTGTAGATGACTAGCTTGAATGTAGGCATCTGTGTTGTACATTTTTAAGTGTAAGTAATATGAATCTCATTAATTTTCTTTGGAGTTACATGGTGCTTATTTTTTAAAGTCTCTTGTGAAAATATTCCTTTTTAAAGAGGGTTTTTCTACATGTCTTAGCTGTTATCACAGGGTTGTATCTTTTTCATATCTGGGAGAAGGTAACAATGAATTGCCGTCAAAACTTTCAGGTTAAAAGAAATTTGACCGGAGTGTGACTTGGAGCCACTTTCCCTCAGAACCAGGGGAAGAAAGCGAATAGCTTTGGGCCTAAACTTCATTTTTCAGGAGTGATATATGCTATGGTCCACTTCTAAGCTGCCTTCTTGGATTTCCTCTGATTTCACATGCAAAAAATAGAGCACCTGCAGGTCAAGTTTAATCTCCAGATTAATAGGTCACGGAGCCACTGAGACTGCTATGGGCAACAAAAAAGTGCCCTATGGGTTATTGCAGACCTAGGTAAGTGAAGTGAGTGCTATGCTGAGAAAAACTGGCAGAATTTGCTAATGGTTTGCTGCAGAAAGCTGCATAATGCTGTGTAGGCTGAGAAGCCATAGTTAGCTTCAGAGAAGGTCTTCCCAGAACAAAAGATGGGGATGGCTGAAAAGTTTGACTTGCTGCAAAACACAGCAGGGAGCAGGAGCACTTAGTTTCAATTAAGCCATTTTGGTCTGAGCTTGGTGTATAAGTACTTAGGCTTCTGATGAACTACATGATGTGGTTTCATGACAGGTCATAAAAAAGGAGAGATGCAAAACTGCAGCCAGAGAAAGCTGCTCTATGCAAAGTCCCTGATAACAGAGAGCTGACAGCTGCAGTGCACACCTCAGCCTTGCTCCTGTGTCATAATCTTATGCATCAAGTACGTCAGGTCAGTAGATCAGATGGGGCACCCATAGCTGCCATGAGTAATTACACCCCAGGAGAGGATCTGTGGCATTCCATGGGCAGAAGACACTCACCTAGACATAGGGGACTACAAGACAGAAATCAGCTATACATTTCACACTCAGTGTGGGAACTGGCGAATCTGCTATGAAGCATGTGCCTGAAATATTGCTACCTTTTCTGTTCTTACCCATATACTCTGAAAAATTAATGCTCATAGTCTCAGCCTACAAGCAGAGTTGGAAAGATTTACACAAAGAGGCTGGAGAATGCATGTCATAAGTTTGGCTTTATACTGCCAGGGAATTTCATTGAAATGGGGATTCATTCCCAGATTCCCCTGAGCAAACCGCGACAGCTGGAGCAGGGACCAAGCATCTGCTTAGTCTTCTTTCATATTAGCTCAAGCTAAAAAACAGGTGTTTATACTGTCAAAAAATATTAATATTCTGCAGTTGTGGATTATGTTGCTTTTAGGATAGCAGCATATTTTTTCTGAAATACTTTGCATATTATTTAGTAAAGTACTCTCGATCAGTGTAGACGTGATTCTGGGCTCCCATCTGTTTTACACCAGTGTAATTTCAATTACTTCAGCAGAGGAAATCACTGTTTTATACAACCAGATTAATCAGAACCACGTCTTGTGTCTCAGCATCTTAGACAACCAGGAGAAAGAATTTGTACATTCATATTATAATTTGAATTTCATTTAAGGTCAGATTGTTCAATATACCTGCTCCCATGAACAAAGAACTTGAAGAAAATTGGTATAATATCCCTGAAAACTAGTTGTTTCACATGAATACAAATTATTTTGTGGCAGTAAGCCCGCAATTATATGGTTACTCTTGCAGTAAAGAACAATGATAATTCTTCTACTTCTCTCCTAGTCAGTTTTGTACTTATTGGGTGATTTTCAAATATATAAAGTTTTGCCATAATTTTTTTCATAAGAATGATGGCCCTACATATAGCAAAATGGAAAAAATTAGCCAGATTAAACATGACAGAGCATTTTTAAGGTATTACATGGTATAAAGAAATAAATACTTAGGCCAGTGTTCAGGATTTTTGGTTTGAGTCTTTTAAAGTGTCTACTTCTGAATTGACTGAGAAGGGAAATATTTAATATAGGAATAAAAGCTGCTTGGACAAAATTTCTGACCTGGCCCACTTCAAATGTATTTGGAAATACTAATAGCTGGAACATGCCAAGCATAAAAACCAAATATATCAATGGTTCCTGTTACATATGAGGACACCAACACATAAGCAAAGCACTACCTTCACCTGCCTAGCAAAGCAAGGTCTCTGAAGCCAGCAAAGCTACCCCTGGAGGAGTGCCACATACCTTAGTTTGGTACCACTGTCACCCTTGCAGCAGCTCACAGGTCTGTACCTGTGTCTGTATGTACAGATACATACACTGGGTATGTATACATGTGCCCAGGAGGGGGACAAGTATTCGGTGAGTGGTCACACACCAGTCTGCCATAGCTTGCACATCACTTGGCTTGAACAAATGAACTGCTGCTTGCACAGAAGCTGTGACTGCAGTGGTCCTCTGCCTGCTCAGAGCTCACCTTCTTCATCTGGCCCTCACAAGGGTGCAACCTGAGCTCTGAAAGGATGCCTTTCCAAGAGGAGAGAAGCAAGCCTGGTTGTTTCAGGAAACAGGAGCATGCTCCTTGTTCCTCTTCTCTGCACACCCATTTCCTACACTCCTCACAACTGCTGTAATATATCTTCACTTTTTCTGGGGAAGATGTTACAGTGTGTACAGGACTGCACCTGCTCTTAGCATGTCCCTAAGAAATAGCATGTACTAAGTCTTAAAATGCTTAAAACAGGTGGCCACTTCTCAGAAAAGACAAGCTCTTGAGATACAAAGCATTTGGTACCAAATGGCCTAGGAATTTCTGTAACGGCAAATGTTGCTAGTGTGAATTGAAAATGCCAAAGGAAAAGGCAGGGAGCTGCTTTCTGAAGCCAGCTGAGAGGGGCAGAGTGTAGCTGCTGAAGCAGTCAGCCCTGATGGAAGAGGTGAGGTGCTGAGGACCACCTTGAGCTCTGCACAAGAGTGAGCTGAGCTGTGTGGAGTCCCTGCCATATCAGATACCTCCTGCGCTAATATCCTGCTGAGGCCTAAGGCTGCTGTAGCAACTACAGTAATTTGAGAGAGAGAGAACCAACAGTAATAAAATAAAAAAGTAAAGCATGTCTTAAAACATCCTACTGGTCTCAGAAAACAAAAAAGGCCACAGAGCAGCTATAAAGGAAGAAGGCATTTTAAGGAAGGCATGATACCGAACATGTTCATGGTGTTACATGCTGGGGGATGCTAGAGCACAATAGGACCCAAGCAGTAAAGAGCGAGTCAATAGGGATTAGAAGTCTTGCATCATTTGTTGATGTTTTCTGCTGCTAGGTACTTCCAGAAGGACAGTAATAGGAAAAGTTGCCAACAACAAGGCTTCTAAATGAATGATAAAGGCAAGGTTGACTCAGAGAGAAAGACACTTGAAATGGTGACTGATTTACCATGTTGTGCTTTTGGCTATGGTATAATAGGTAATTTTGAAATGGCTTTCTTTAATTCCCTGTCTGTGGAAGAAATGAGGTAATTGGTCAGAAGCTAGCATTCATTTGGGGAAATAAGCCTGCTATGCCAAGGACTCTTCTGTTGCATTGTCAGCTGCAAAATAAGGATTTAAGTTTAGAGAGGACTTATGCATGAGTCCTTTCTTGCATTAAACATGTTCTCTCAGAGTTGTGAGAATTTATTCTCACCCATACATATTACCAAAACAGGTTCGGAAGAACACTCTATGAACCTGCAAGAAAATCAGATGTTTCTAGAAATATCAGAAACATTCACCAGTTTCCTGAATGCTGTGAAGAAGTGTGGATCAAACATCAACAAATAAGCCTTCAAAATGCATGTAGGCTTGTTTTATTTTCCTGCATGATGTGGAAGGGTGAGGGCCCCTTTGGAAGGGCAGGAACAGTAGAGGTGTGAATGGGGAAGCTCTGAAGAAAGAGGGGTGGCAGGTGATCTTTGAGACGGCCAGCATGATTTGGATATATCTTTAACTAGTTGTTGTGGATCTAACTTCTGCTCCTGGACCTCTATTTAGTTTGGCATGATATTCCATCACAATCATAGAGCTCCAGCTGTCCTGATTTTTAAGGGATTCTTGAATATCATTTTGCACTAGCAACATATTCTCCTATTGACCTCAAAGAGGGTTTCTCTTGGAAACTACTGAACTGAATAAGGACCATGCTGTGAAGGACCATGCTGCAAGAAGTATTTCAGGCCTCTGTAAAATGAAAGTAATTTTCTGTGTAGGTCAAGAGCAGGCAAAAGCCTGTGTATGTGCTTAATACTTAACCACAGAAGCTCACTGGCACTCAGCTAGCATATATGCAAGAATCATTTAAATAAAGATCTAGATAGCTATTGCTTGGTCAGTTACTGAAGTTATATTTCACCTTCAAATGTATTCCTACAAGTAACGGTTTCCAATATTTTTATAATATGATTTTCTCTGACTGCATGGCCTTGTATTTGCCAACATTAAAATTTAAAACCTTGTTATAGCCTTTATCATAGGAAAGAAAGGTCGTCTACTCATGTGTAAACAAACCATTAATCTTCTCTGTTTCAGCAAAAGCCTGTTGAATTGAACAAACATTTACTCAATGATCATAATTACGGTGTATGTCAGTTTATACAGTCCCAAGTGTATTGACTCTATGTAAAGAGCCTTTAAAATACTGCAATTATTTTAAAGACACGAATAAGTCCAGAGATTTAAGAACAAGATCACTCTAGTGTGCTCTAAAAAAGTAGCCTGCTCCTATTTTGTTTTTGGTTTTGTTTTGGGGACAGATTTCTAAGTTCTGCTGATCCTCGTTGAGGAGATTTAATTTTTGTAATAATTTTTACTCAATTAATTTTAGTGCATATATTGTAATAGAAATAATTTAATGAATAGTCATTCACTTTGTACTGATGAACTGATGTCTTTATGAAGCAAAAGTCTACAAAACCTATGTTTCTTTATCTTAGTCTAATCAAGTCACGCCAGAAATACATTAAAGAATTCTCTGTTAGGTTTTTAACTGCTAAACATAAATCAATTCTTACCTTTCCAAAACTCCCTTTCCCAATAGCCCGCAATATTTGAAAGTGGTCAAAGTTAACTGCAAAACAAAGGAGAAAAGGAAAGTAGTTTGTAGAGTGCTGTCAGAATCAGAAATCAGATAAGAAAAGTAATGACAGTGTTTCCCAGTGATGTCATTTTACCATGTGCTGTTAAATTTTTCTCTTAAAACACCAAACACATTTAATATCTAGGAAAGAGGAGGTTTGCTTTAAAATATGCTCCGTGAATTTCATTCATCAACCCATCTTGGTTAAATGCCTCCAGTGCCCAATATCTTGAAAAAGAAACATACCTCTGTCCTAACGAAGTAACAAGCTGTAAGTTAGCATTACACAGCAATTAGCAAAAACTGCTCAGCATATTCTCGAAAGATCAACATCTGTTAAAAGAGTACTGAATAATTCAGATAAGTAACACAATCTGCTTACAGATACGTAGTCATATAAGGATGGTATTGTTATAGTAATCACTCTGCAGGATAATTTCCGTTTTCTGTTACAGCAATGGAAGCTTGTCCCATGATGAGCTAGCAGGATCAGCCCCCCCCAGACTTTGCCACCTTAATACAATACATAATGCTAATACTATAAGACTATTTCATAGATGTGGCATAAGTTTGTTTGGGGATGTTTCATTTTAGCTTGGCAGCAAAATGGATTTAATCCCTCTTCATGAAAATCGGACAGCACAGTCTGCCCTAGACACTGAAGTGGTTTGCTGTGAAAGTGAGTGAAAGAATTCATTTCTCATAAACGCCATTATTGTTGATGCTGCATGAGACTGAACACAGCATGTCCTTCAGATCTCTGGTTCATTTGTAGGTCTGGTGGTTTAAAAAAAATCCAACAACCTGAACAAAATTTATACAGAGCCAGTGAAACACAAACATGACAATGTGTGATACAGTTTTTACAGTCACTTGTCAGAAAAGAATCACACTTAAAGCTAAACTCAGTGAACCAGAGTTGACAAAGTTCAGTGCAACTTAACAGGATTTTTTAAAATTAAAACTTTCTTACGTTCCTGCCTTTAGTCATGTACCTCTATCTATGTGCCTGTTATTGGCCTAGCAGGAATCAGCAACATTATGGAGACAGGCTGTCACTGGAAAAATGTGGTAACATGAACAAATACAGCAAAAATGTGACTCGCATCATGAAGAGGCAAATCCTGTAAAACCAATAATACTTTAAATGTCTGTCAAAAGAAGTTGTATCAGCTGAAGCTAAGCATGGAGTAGGAAGTTGCAAGTGTGATATCAAGCCACTGAAAAGGGCTAAGATCTTATTTTCCATCTTCCAGTAATATCGTATTTACTCTATTAATGACACTTATAATATATTTAAGTATTTGTTCATTTATGCTTGCTTACATTGTTTTCAAGGAAACATGGTTGCTCCTTTTATTAGTGCAGCTGTAGCAACCACCTTCCTGGTAATCGCTGGAGTCTAAATCAAATCCAGAGCTGACAGCTGAAAGCAGCAGACTCTAGTCTTTAGCAAAAAAAGATGGTAATTCTGCATATAGCAGTTTTAGGAATTGGATACTAAAATGAAAATGCATAACCTTGCAAAGGATTTATAAGCTGCTTGGAAACTGGAAACCAAATTTTGTGCTGAATCACATAGGAGTTAGAACTACCCAGATGTTTGAGAAGCAAGATTGTCTGTCAACAACCTGCAGCTGGCCTCCGCCCGCCAATTTTACCAGTGTGGCACTGTCTTGTAGTTCTTGCTGGTCCAATACTGGTGTGATGGACAAGATGGCCAGTTTAGTAAAACCACCTTCCACACAGACCTACATCAACTTATATTTTGCTCCCACAGGTCATCCCTCCCACACGCATGCCCCTGAACAGAGGATTTGAGACCTTAATGACTGGGATCTTTAAGTTGATCCTTAAGTTTAAGTAAGGATTCAACACAGCACTGAAAAGGTTCAAAACCATGTATTAATCTCATTCATTTCTTTGATAGGGAAAATTCACCAATTTTTCCCTCCAGCATGCTGGTGTCCACTCCTCTGCTTTCAAATCTTCTCATGTTTCCTATATATTTTACTATTTTTTAAGAAACGTGATCCTTAAAGCAAGCTTAGTTTGAGTTTGTTCTTTATTTTGCAATCACTCAGATGAGGTCAGTTCCTGAAAAAAACTGGAAAACTGTTGAAAGTCTGTAATTGTCTAAATTTCGGTCAAGCCACATTTCAGTAAGCCTTGACTATCTTATTGTCCTGAAGCCTGTCTGGTTTTTAAATACACCAGTTTGATGAATTATTTTGTTTTTGTAAAACTAAGATTAAGCATTTATTTTTAGGTATGAGAAGGACATTTTTTTGTTGTCCATATAATTTCTATTCTATTTCTCTGTACTTCCTTCTTTAATGGCATTTATTGTTCTGAATGACTAGAACGAGTTTGTGCTTTGTTTTTTTTTAAATTGGATTTAATTTTGAATTGGGCTTCTGTAAGAAACAAATGGTTAAATGAGGCATTAGACCATGGAATTTAAGATGGATTATTAGTAAGTCAAATACGTGGTTAAAAAACACACCCACAACTATTGGTCAAATTTTCTCTTTTCTTATGTTTAACACATAGAAAGTGGGATGTTACAATTTCAGATCTTCATTAGGGAAAAAGAACATTTTCTTTCTATAGTTCACTGTCCCATAAGCCTTTTCTTAAACCAAGGTACAATGATTGCAACATGTTTTGTGCAAGAAAAAAGAAAGATAATTTTAAGTGATTGTGGAAGTATGTAAACACAACTGAGCCTACGTTTGAAATGAGCTAGGCTTGTAGCCACTGTGCTCTTCTGGAGAGGGTTAATTCACTAAGGTGAGGCAACTTGGTCTCTTTTGATCATTCAAACATACTCACAAATTGTAGATTCAAAAACAGGGAAGTTCCTCCCTTGAGATGGTAGGAAAGGATAATAAAAGGGATACTTTGCAACTGAGACCAATACCAAATTCAGCTGAGTAAAACTAAGATGTTTTAAGCAACAGTCCCATCAGCAACAGATCAGCCATGCAGAAGTCACCTTAGCATCACAGCCCTGATAAACAGTGAATGGTCAAGCTAAGTTTACTGCCACCTTATTATTACAGTAGTCATTCTCCTCAGGTGTTTTCCTCAGGTGTTTTTAATCTCACACTCTCAAAATTTTTGGCTTTTTTTTGTTCATCACACTTTTTTTTTTTAGGTTCTGTATGTGGTTTTTCTCTCTTTTTGTGAAAATTCAACAGTACAGGGTCACCACTTATTCTGAGAATTACAGCTCACCATGACCTCTGGCATTTCTAGTGTTTAAAATATCATCAAGATCAGACACTGTCATTTCCTCTGTGCTACAAGGATGTCACAAGTACTGTATTCTTGTCCTCTAAAACATGACATGTCTAACTCTTGTGGAGCCTGGTGTTGTAGCTAATGACATTTTTCTAGTGCAAAGCCCCACTGAGATAATGGTGTGGCTGGGCAGAAGGACACTTTCTTCAGTAACAGTAATATGACTATTACTCTTTTGAAAACAGCTTTCTTGGTATTCTTTATGCAAGAGAAAAAAAATATTTTCCAACTTTTTTAGCACTTCTTTCATTTTACTACCACACTGTACTTTGGAGATCTTGGACATCAGATCTGAATTTCAGTCTTAGAGTATGGACATTTTTCAGAAATCAGGATTAGTTTATATTGTCATCACCTAATATTTCGTACAGGTAAATTCACAGAATGAAACTGTGAGCATTAACAACAGTATGAGGGAGTTTCCTTTCAGTTTCACTGATATTCATCAAGATGGAAAAATCAAGAAGTATTATAATCTCCCACCTTCACCCCTAAAAAAGTCACCATTAATTCAAAACTGAGAAGGATTATGGAATAAAACAGATATTTGGCTAACTAAGGGAGAAAATAGATCCTCATTTATGGCATCTGTTGCATGAAACTGTATTACAGTGACTGATGCTTGTTATTTTCAGTAATGAGATATATGCATATAAATTAAAGTATTTTGTTTCTTTCAGTTTAGTCACACTCAGATACATCTTAAATTAATTCCATTGCACAGCTTCAAGTCTCTATTAATAGCTTTAAGTGCCTTGTATATACCTTATTTTGATTATTTACATGGTTTTGAAGTAGCCCCATGTAGAGCTTTTCCAGTAGTTTGCTTTTGAACTAATAAAAGCTTGGATGATGGTAATGGGATTCACAAGCTGAATGAAAGGTCATTCCCTGCTTGCCTGGAAAAGTAAAAAAAAAAAAAAAGTTGTCCTAGCCATTACAGGTACTTGATCAAATACACCAGTGTGCTCAAAAATATCAGGAATATCTAGAAGGATGGCGCAGTGCTTTGTCACCAACTTAGACCCAGGAATCCCTCTTCTGCCATACCCTTCTCATGTGACCTGAGGCAAGGGCTTCAATATCTTCTGCCCCGTCTGTAGAAACGTGAATCATTATACTTCTAAGCAGCTGTAAACTTAGGTATAGGAGGTAGTTTAGTGCTCAGACACACAAGTAATCAGGAGAGTAGCAACAGCCAATTCAGGTAATAGGGCTTTATAAAACCACTATAAAGACTGAAAGCAATTTTCAAAGTGTGAAAAGTGTACACTGCTGTGGAAGTGGAGATACAGAAATCGGTAGGTAATTGACTCCCACCCCATACATCAAGTTGCCACAGAGCTGAGAGCAGAACCTGGCTCCCACTTCAGATTACACCATTTCTCAAGCACATCTTTCCAACAGCCTGAGCACTGATAGAGCGAACATTTTATATAAAACTTTCTAAAGAAAGATGAAATATGCACTATTGGGTTTTTACAACCATACTGCAAAAACACTGGATAGTTTTAGGGGAAATGCCTGGATAGTTTTACTGGAAATGCCTATTTTTATTTTTTGGCAAAATAACCAGTATTATGTACAAAATTATATATAATAAAACTATGAAATCTTCTATATGCATTCACCTCTGCTGCATTATTCATGAGTAGTACAGTGATTTGAACCAAAAAAACCCAAATGAACTGTTACACCAATGCAGTTTGTTATGTGCTTAAATTATGACATCACACAAGAATACAAAATTTCTACTCTTTCATATTTTTTAGCAATTTTTTAGCAAGATTAGCAAAAAAGTAGTTTTGCTAATCTAAAATATTCTCATGTTACCCATCATTTGTTCAAACGTAAATTACATCTAGCTCAAGAGGCAATATGCATATTGGGTGGATTCTACATAGAACTGACATCTGTTGTTCTTACTGCAGCTAAGGAATATTTATAGCATGTATATGTGACTAGTCCAAATATACTCAATAACAATTACCTGAAAGATCATTGTATCTCCAAGAACAGATATCCAACCCAACATGGTAAAAGCAAGGGCATACGCACGCTTTGCACCATAGAAAAAAAAATCAGGGGCCTTTCAATTAAAAAAAAAAATGGAATAGCTTGATAAACGTCCAAAGCTAAATCCAGACATTGTCCTTCTCTAGCTGATTCCCACTGATTTAGCTGGGCTTTCTGGCAGTAGCCAAAACCAGAACATGACTACTGAGGCATTAGGAGGTGTACGGTAAAGCCTTATTTGTAAGACATCCAGGTTCGTTCTCACTGGTCTCAACAGAAAACAGACAAGGAAATATGATGTGGCCATCAGTCAAGAAACTAGATTTTTGTTTAAGTCTAAGCACTGTCTTAGATGTTGCGTGTCTGTTTCAGGATGTTTAAATGCTTCCTGTTTCTGTGTGAAGCAGAAAAAGAGAGTAACAACTAAATCAGATCTTCCTTCTAGATTTGGCCTGTATGGTTTGACCTGAGACTCACTGGACAGCACTGCTATTAGAATTTCAAACTAGCTCTGCAGTGTTCTTTATATGTCTGTCTGCTTTTCAGAATCTCCAGCCTTTTTCAGAGAAAGTCATGAGGCTGTGCTGACAGAACCTAACTATGTCTCAGTAGCGATCAAAGCTTGTTAAAATTGGTACTGTACTTCCACACAAAAACACATAAGATGAATAACCAAACAGATACAGTCATATAAATTCAGTACTCATGATGGAGTCATGAGCTTGAATGGATATAGACAGGACAAACATGAATAGTGCTTAAAAATTCGATTTAGGCGCATAAAATGGTTAGGGTAGTCGTAAGAAGTCACATTCCATCATGCTTTATTCATGGGAAATGCAGTAGTAAAGAAAGTTACTGTTCAAATTAAGTATGAAATGAATTTTTGTTGACAGAATTATAAAGCCAGGCATATCATTGAGGTGAGCACAGAACACAAAATCTTTATAGCTTCATTAGGCTTCTGAGCGGAATGGGACATTCCCATACATTAATTCACTGAGGAACCTGCTAGTTAGAAAGGACTTACATAACTGAAGGACAAGAAAAAAATCAGGGTCAGAGCCTGTTTTATCTCATTAATGATGAAGTATGGTGTTTCCTATCATTGTATTTAGGGGCTTTGCATTTAAATTGCATTACAATGTCTCAATTCTTCAAGTTTAATGAGTGTTTTACTCTTAATGTAAACTGTTTCTAATTATGTTAATAAATTTTTATAATTATCCAGAGTTCATCTGCAATTAGAAGGAATTGAAGATCTTTGTATGACAAACAAATTTTATTTAAATTCAGCTAATTTTGCTTTGAACTTTAAAATGCATTTCAGTCTAATCATGTTTGCAGACTGAATGTATGGAAAATATAATTCCTGTCTCTTGGGAACTTCTGATACTTGAATATTAGTTTACACTCAAAAAAAAAAAGAGATATGGCTCTTAATGGAGCAAAATAATTATGACTATTGATTTGAAAATATAATTTTCCTACTTTATCAATTGAATTAAAGTATTTAATTTTGAACCAATGAAAATTTTTCCATTTTAAAATATCACAAGCAGATTACAACAATAATCACCTTCCACCCTGCTGCAACTCCAAAAGAAGTTCAGACTAATGCCCATCTTACAAATGGAAATATATACTTCAGTCTCCTCAATCAAAGTGAAACATTTCTGCATTATCAGAAGATTTTCATTTCAGACTTCTTGATTGATCTGAAGTGGTTTCTTTCGCAGTGGTTCGGTACTACGCTGTGCTTCCCTGTGATGATGGCTATGTCCATCTGTGAGATGAGGTCATTGGCTGGACTATATCTCCCATTATGTAGGTATACCCATAGCACTGGCGTAATGCACACTTTGTTCACTCAGAGGTGTTGGTGTACTGGATTATGGGAGATGTAAACAGGGGCAAGATTTGGATCTGTAGAAGAGAATAGGAGTAACAGATTCCAACACCTCTGAAAAAATGTCGTATCACAGAAATGTAGACTAGCTTTGAATTGAGCCAAAATGTAATCAGTTTAAAAATGTAAACTTGAATTCCATTCAAACTTTCCAAACCAACTTTGTTTTCCTAATATAAAGCTTAATTTTTGTAAAGGAAAAAAATGGCATTTTGATTTGGCAAAAAGTTTGATTGCCCATTATAACATTATTCATTGGAAAAGTCTGTTCCAAAAGTCAATGAAATTTTACTGAAATTGACACTTTTCTGTAAAAGAAAAAAAACAAAACAAACTGGCAAAGTTCCTTGTTATCTTTCGTCTATGTCACCTTTCAGACATGATGAAGAGGAAGCAACCTCTTCTCTTGATTGCCAGAAATGGAGAGAAAACCTCAGTACTATGGTGCTGGAAAAGTATAATATTATAACTCTCTTATTTCTAGGTTCTATCAATAAATATCTGATACCATAGGTAAGAGTGGGCTAAATAACATCTGCTGTGATGCATTACAGAAATTCTTACTTCCTTATGTTAATCCTCCTACAAGGTAGCACTTCACATGCAATTTAGCTACACATCAAATTTGCAGAATATTTAAATGACACACAGTTTGCTCATCAAAAGCAGCGTCAACATCATGGGGTTCTACATGGTATTCAGTGAGATCCACCTCACGCTGTATTGTTAAAAGTGTTTTCTTTCCTGAACGGCTGGGGAATTTTCTGAATGTGTTAGCTAAAATGAATACTGGAAAGAACTACAACAATCTACCATTTTCCAAAATCCTATAAAAACAGACTAGAAGAATTTTGTGAATCAGTTAATTACTTACACTGTTAGAGAAACAAGCATGTGTTACCACAACCAGAAATAAATTTGAAATCCAAAAGAAAACTAACATTTGAAAACAACCAAGCTGCTAAAGAAGAAGGTGCTAGGATTGATTGTCAAAACTTTGCTTCCCTTTTGATTCTGTAAAAGAACGTAATTCCTTTTCTAATGCTATTCTGTAAACACTGCAAAAGAAATGACGATGTGATTTTACATTCACAAGGAAACTGCGACTCCTTGGTAAACAAGAATGTGTTGGAACCCAAGATTAAATAAAAATTTCTCTCCAGAGATGTTTATACCTATAATAAGGCAAAATAAAATCATACTACCATTAAAGACACCTAGTCTGAAAGATATATCGAGCAGCTACGTGAAACTTGTAAAGCAAAGTTTGCTCCTTGGGCAAGTAGAACAAGCTGCAAATCATTACAGCTTTTCTTTGAAAGAAGTTTAAACTGAAACTACTGAGTGCCATCCTATAATCTTAAGACCTCTCTGAGAAATTTGAGATACATCACCAAAACAAAACTAAGAAAAGTAATCCTGATGCTTTGAGGGATGAGGGTGTCATCTTTTGTGAGCCACTGGGAGGGATTTTCAGGTAGCAGAGATCTGTCAACAAGCCATTGAAGTCAGCACAACAAGTCCTACAGCTGTAAACTGCAAGGATTTTGATCTAAGAACACTATCATTTATTTTTGCCAAAAGTCTGCTTAAAGGTTGCCTTGTGGTAGCCTTAGTAAGGACTTCACCAGAAGCTCCAGGGACTGAGCTAACTGTTATCCCAGGGTAGGGGTGGGGGGGGTGAGGGGGTGGGGGGTGAGGGGGTGAGAGGGTGGAAATAGTTTATTGTTCTGTGGAAGGTGTGGGAATGTTTGGCTGTTGCTTTGCTCCACAATAATTTTAACACCAATTTGATGAAATTAGCCGTTCCTTTCTGAAGGATTGAGCATGAATAGGTATTTACTGACATAAGTTAATTGTACTGCTCATAAGAGCTCTTGTGACTGTATGTCTCTCCCACAGTCCTTCTTGGGAGCATTAGATTAAAAAAATTAAGTCAATTTTCTTGGCTTTATGTCTTTTTAAAACTAGTCCAAAATTTAACCATAAAAAATCATAATTGGAGAGTTTAGTGTGCTGCCTCTGTGATCTTCAGACAGGTTACTCTGTTTCAAAGACATACACGGATACTCTGAGGTGGCTGGAAAAATAACTAATTGAAAAACAAGTTTTTTCCCTGCCATGGTTTTCTTGAGCAAATGTAGGAAGATATGAGAAGAAAAAAAATTATTTTACATAAATAATGTCAATCTGAAGGATACACTGCAACATGAAAGTTCTGATCTTTTGATTAAGAATTTGATTTCAACTCCAATGAAAGCAAACAGAAAATTACCTAGATTTGGGGTCTTTCTCATCTTTTTGCTTTGTGCCTGCTTTCCATTTTACCTCTTTTCCACTGGTCAAAGAAGTGAAAGAATTACAAAATCAAAAGGTGTTCACTGATCTCAGCTGAAATGAAAAATTTCTCGGTATTGATTCATGACAATCTTTGGTTTGCTATTATTGTTTTATATCTGTGTCCATGCGGAGTGTGTGTGCGTTTCTGATCATTTTTTGCTGATATCAGAGCATTTCAATAAATATTACTTTTCATTTTGCTTTTAGCTTTTCACAGGAAAGACTTCTATTTTCAGACAGCCTAATAATGAGAAGTAGTAGAAAATACTTATATTTCCCAACATCAGGAGCTTAACTTACATGCCTTAGAACTTAAACACACAACAAAATTCTCTCTAAGACCACCTCACCACACTGTGTTTTAGCCCTTCTTTATGATGCTTGTCATGTAATGCAAAGACAAGAGCACATGATCATCCAGGTAAAAGACTTGCTCTTTGAAAACCTGACAAGAAAGTGAGACAATCACATGGACACCACCTCTGGCACATTGCAGACAGCAGGAACAGGAAGGAGAGCAGGAGCACCCCTTTTGGTGGCTGGCTGGATGTTTAGATTGAATTAAGCTAATCATGACAACTTATCATAATCTACAAGGTTAGTTTTGTTAGAAGTTTAGTTTCAAGGGCAGTAGAATGAGTTATTCACCTTCACAAGGGAGTTACAGTACTTTTTAGTACAGAGTTTATGTATTTTACTTCTACAGAAATTGTGATATATCAAAGTAAAGATCAAATTCTGATCCCTGTCCCATTAAAATATACTGACTCTAATACTTGCATTTTCTCCTCACGTGTAAGTGAGCACAGGTGATAAAGGTAAAGACAAATTAAAATGATCTGCAAAGGAGATCTTTTGGCTTAGATGACAATCCCAGGAAGACAACCAATTAGCTTTCTGAAAATAAGTAGGTATAATAATAAACATCCTGTGCCAGAAAGATTTAAGCTAATACAATCTAAAGTACAACTTCTCTTATTTGAAGGTAAAGCTGCTCATATAAGCTAATGAACTTTAAACTGTTTCTTATTAATAAACAAAAAAACCCAAAAGGTTGAATAGACCTGGCAGAGCTAGGCAGAAAATACAAGGAACACAAAATGTGTTTTGTTGTTGCAAAAAGTCAGCTGGACAATCTAGAAGGGATCAAGCCCAAGCTGATAGCGTGTCCTCATGGACAGTGCAGTATAAAACAGAAATGAATGACTGTCTGGTTAGCATCACCATTGATGATGTGAGCTGCAAAAATTAGCACAGAGGATGATATGTTTTACTTGTCTTTTCTGGGGATCATGCAAGGTCTTCAGAAATCCCAATGATGACTAATGGTACAGGCAATAACCAAGGCAAATCTCCCTTGACAGGTACCTAAGATTTAAAATGTCAGCAGCTGAAAGAGTTTAAAAGGAAAAAGAGACAAAATACAATAGTGGCAAGAATGAATGGAGGCTCATACTGCAAAAAGGCAATTCAATTTATAATTCCTACCCCGGGATATCATCTAAACCAAATGGCAAAAACAAGTTCAGAAAGGGGTAGAACTACAGCATAGTGTAGGCTCAAAGTGGGGAAAAGACTCAGACTGACTAAGAAGAAAGAACTGTGCAGAGCTGACCCCTTTCAGGGGAACAACAGACAAGATATTCTTCAAATGCTACTTCCATGCCCATGGAGGTGGAGGGGCACTGACCTGATCTGTCTGAAAAGAGTAATATGGTACCATAGACTGAGAGCAAGAACTTGAGCGCTGATGATGGGCCATCAGCCTAGATGGTCTTGATTTCCGTGTGGGTCAGTTTAGTGTAATCCTTCAGCAGCATTATTTTAAAGCAGACCTTGTTAACATCTCATTAGTCTTCTATTATGATGACTGGTTAGTCACCCATACATTAAGCTAAAAAGATAATTGGACTTCAAACACAGGGAATTTGCAATGCTAAATCTACTACTATTTTTCAACAAACAGCAAATAGCCACAGATTCTTGTGAAAAGCCTGCAATGACAGATCACAGATTTTGCATATTTGTGTATCACTCAGCACTACAAAAATATATCAGGAATCAGATGTTCGTCAGGACGGACTGAAATGTAAAAATTCTCACCTTTGCTAAGTAGCCATCACTGGCGTCTGTCAATGGCCAAAGCCTGGGTAACCACACAAACCTGAAGGCCAGAAAATATTTGGTGGTAGTTGGAAAGAATTATACATCCGTGCTGTAGAGATGTTCACTTCTTGAGCACAGGATTCATTGTGACCGGCCACAAGAAAGCACATGATTCTCCAGTTAGGTTGGCACTGAATCTATGTGACATAAAGAACTGAAATTATTAGGTTTGATGCATTGGATAAAATTGCAACTGACTTAAGCCCGTAACCCTGATCTCACTGCCACATCAAAATCATTAGGATTTAGTTGGGCTGTGTCAAATCTTCAGGTTAGTTTACCATAACAAAAGGTCTTTGCAACTGATTTAACTGCATCTACATTCTGTTAGCATATAGCATTCAAGTAAAATATTTTCTAGTAGAAAGGTTTATTTTACATAGACTAACTCTTTTAGTGGAAAGTAATTGGAATTCTGATATCATCTTAACCACTCATCCATGTATCCTATTATAAAGCATCAATTTATGAAATTTTACTATTACAAACTCACAAGTTAGTGAATTTCTTTTTATTTTTTTAAGATCAGTGAAAATTTTAATTAAAGATCCCTTTTTGTTGCTATGAAAACAGTTTTGTTTTGTGACAGGACAGAGATTTGGTTCAGAAAAGCTATTAGCTTAGTGACAACACTGGAAACATCAAAAGTCATCAAGGAACAATTGAATTGATGTACTAGACCTTATCACAGCCAGTAAATAGCAGGGAAGCCTTTGTGAGTCTTCATGCTGTTCATAGCTCTTTAGAAGAGTAAACTTGACATTGAAAATAAGAAGAAAAGTTTCAGGACCTGCTCAAAAGTAAAGCGTCTTTAAGACCTTTTGTAAGTGATAAAACATAACTGCCTTTTATTGAGAAAAGAGGGTTTCTGACTGACAATGTTGATTTCTTATGAATGAACTGACAAAGAGAATCTCTGAAATCTATTGCAAGGAGAAACAGGTTGACAGGTATGTCCAACAGAAAAGATAATCCTTGAGAAAATGCATTGCTAAAATACAGAAAGTCTAAATTCCACTTTAACAGTAATAGACTTCCCCGTGAGATCAGGAAACATATAATAGACTATGAAGCATCTCTTTCAGCTAGAAAGTGGGAATATTCACCTCTTTCAGAGTTACTGTGAGAATAACCTCATTAATAACTGAACTGGAAGGCTCTGTGAGGGAAGCTGCTATGGGAATAAAATGTCAAATTTCAGTCGACCAAACAGTTTTCTTCTACAATAAAATTTACCAGACTGATCCTCAGGTGAAGGGAAATTCTTTAAATGAAGTTACCAGCAAAATTCTCACTGAGGCGTCAGTCAATATTATCCATGGGGAGGCCTCTATAATGCCAAACATGCCAGGGGGATGCTAAGAAACCTCTTTGCTTTAGGTTTCTTTGGATAGTGGCTCTGAGACCACTGCTCTTACACAGTAGGACATCAGAAAATGAGCCTCGGTGTTATGTTAATGGGAGGTTAGGAAGCCATGTGAATAGGATTTTACCCCAAAAAACTGAGACAAAATGTGATTTGTTGTCCTCTTTTTTTTTTCTAAATTCAAATCCCAAGAGATGAGGGGTCCATCTCCAAAACTGGATCTGGAAGAATTCTCTCTTCTATTTTTAACCACAACTACAGATGAAACACTGGGGACAAGAAAGGACACCAGAGGTTCCGAAAGATTCACACTTCAACTGGGATTGCCTCCCATTTGGTGGTTTTAACCCTAACCCCATGAGCTTCATATGAATGATGACAGTTCTAACTTGCAGCAGAGTGTGGCTGAAGTGCAGAGCAGTAGGCAGGTTTTTCATTTGTCATCGTAAGATTAAAGCTCATCAGTTTGATAGCAGTGATGTTCCCCCAGGAAAAACCTTACAAGAGAAGCAGGCAAACCTGCATGCTATGAATTTGGCTGTCCAGGTCTGGTTTACTTTTGGGGATTTGAAAATAGTATCAAAATTGGAAGAATTTCAAGAACACTTAGGGATCATTTCTGAAGATGTGCAGGCATTTATGCCTCATGGCTCTTCCTCATCAAAAAGAGTCACAAATATCAACTTGAAAAACAGCCTGTATCTCTCGGGGCTCTAACTGGCCTTGCTGACCATGACCAGCATCCCCTGCGACACCACCACCATTCTGCCCACGGGCTCAGGAGCCCCATTCCAGATCAGGCCTGGATGAGGGTGCTATGAAAAGAGCTGTGTGAGAAAGAGACACAAGGAGCCTGGTTGGGACCTGCCATGTCTTTGCTGACCCGCGCTTCAGCTCAGTCCTCACCTGAGCTAGATTGCAGGTATGTCTCTGCCTGGCCATGCACCTCAACTACCCTCTGGATCTTGGCTGACCCCACTTACTGTCACTGACCTGCTCTGCTCACCTGGCTTGGGGATAGGGGACCTGCACCCTGCCCACTCCTGATGAATAGTGGCATTTCCAGAGCTACTCCCTGGGCCATGGTTTTACAGCAGTGGGATCCAACTGTAAGGTTGCACAGCAGTAGCTGAGGGTAGTATGGGGACTGGAAACAGGAAAATCTGCCTCTCATTATGGAAAAAGGCAGCACTTCATTAAATTAGCAGCACATATAATAAGTACATTTAAGTGCCAGCACTCCAGTACAAAGAGTTAAAGAAAGTACTCCATTACTGCCTGGCCACAAAGAAGCACCTCAAAGTCCATCAGAAGCTAGATGCCTTTTATACTAACCAGATTTCCATCGACTGTTTAAATAAAAGAAACAACTTACTTTAAAGAGGGCTGACCTCCTCCATCAGCCCCATCTTTTAGCCCACCCATAGTTATCCGTCCTCTGAAGTTAAATGACTTTCACTATGTACTTCAGCACTCAAGTTGCATCTTACTCATAGGTCTTGTAAATTTTTAAAACTACGTTATACTTCTAAAAAAACTAAATTCATTTTAGGGGTGGAACCTCAAATCCAAACCTCTGAGGCTCCGGAGGGACTGACCTGGATCTAGTTTTACAGTTCTGTTTTTCTGAATTCTCTGGAGCCAAACAGGGATTGTTTTTTTGATTCTAGGTGTGACTCTTACTATTTCACTGTGTGAATCATTAATTTCATAAGAATAATTTCACTTTGCCTGCCGTTTTGGAGTAAAAGCAGCTGTCCCAAAGATTTTCTTACCTACACATTCAAGATCAAAATTTTGTTGATCCAACATGATCAACTTTTCAACATCACTTGAAGCAATATCCTGAGTTATTAGTTAACATTAAAACACCTTTCGATTTTGATACTTCACTTTTTGTGACTTTTCCTTCAAGGTGTATAGAAATGGCAGAAAAAAAGACCTGATAGTAACAGCTATATTTAATTCATAAAGAACTTGTGGAATTGCAGTGCAGCTCAAACGTCTTCACCTCAAGGTTTACAGGTAAATGTTTAATGATGGAATTGGTAGTTTTGGTACTGAGACTGAAAAAGATGGATTGACTGCTGTACATACAATGGCCACCTAACTGCAAAAGATTTTTTACTTGAAGGTGATGATTTACTCTCTGATCATTGCACTACTTGCCTATGGAAAATGCTTCCACTGTTTTTCACATGTCACAAGCAATTACACCAAAGCTGGTAGGACCATGCACTGCTGAAAACAGTTAATCTGGATAAGGAAATCAGGGGTTTTGCCTTATCTATCGCCTGCTAAGTTTAGGAGTGAAACACGACTGACTTAAAACAAAACAAACATAAGTACACTCACAAAACAAACCAAATCCACCTTGTCTCCATTTCTAGGCTTTCATGTCAGCTGGCAAGGAGGTGGCTGAGGGGAGGAGGATGACTTCAGGCCAGCCACAGTTCCCAGACTATGGCTGGGGTTGGCATTAACAGTAGGTCAATAGACTTTCTAAGTCACAACTTATAAAGGTTTACCTTATATCACCACGCAACAGGAATAAATAAAACGATTAATTTGATGTAGAGGGCACGTAGCTGACAGATACTAACGGAAAGAACATAAATTCTAATTTTAACAGCAGAAGTTATTAGCTGCAAAGCACAAACAAATAGTGAACTGCAGAGGATAAAATTGCTCAATGTAGCAGAAGGTTTGTTAGTGTTAATGCCTGAAACATTTGGTGGTATTAAATATGCTTATAGGAATTCTGTATAATCACAGAAATAGAATCTCAAATAAGTTTAATTATAGATGTTAGATGAAAATAATGAATATTGGTGACTCAGTTCTAGAGTTCCCTACCACGTACACTGGATCTGTTTTGATGAGAGTAAAGTATGTATAAAAATATCCACGTATATAGAAAGAAAGAAAGACAAAGAGAACTATTCTCTAAAAATATATGTGTACCTGTATTATATTTTCTTAAATAGGATAAAATGGTAAATCAGTATACCAGAGCTTCCTCTGGCTGTTTATGAAAAGAATATTAAACAGCCTTGGCTGCTTCACAGTACAGAATGGAAAACCTTCAAAATAGCAAAAAAAAATTCATTTCCCACCACCAGGTCTACCCTTTGTTGTTGTTGTTGTGTTAGTCAACAAATACAGGTGGAAAAAGGACTAGAAATCAGCTTAAAGTGACTAAAGACTAGAAGAAACATATTGCATGTGACAGTAGTCAGCAGTCTTTCCTGGGTGGTCTGTTGGGCTCTATTTCCTTTTCAAAATTAGAATGTAGCTCTGAGGGAGGTTCTTAACAACATCCAGGTCATCCAGTCACTGGAAACATCAGGATGCCATTGATCCACAAATGTCTGGGGATCAAAAGATGTATATGATCTACCTAGCAGAGGAAGGTTAGGAGGCTGAGAGCTGACCCTGTAGTTACTCATTAGCATTTGTATGCTTAGGGAAGCATTCAAACTCCTCTGCATCTCACTAGAAAAAATAAGAAAACTGAATGCCACGAGCAGTATCTTTTCTCCATAAGGTACAGCAACTACACTAAAAGGGTAGCTTTCTATTAATGCTTTTACAATCCGTGCGTATGCTCCCTCTGACACCTGTGAGATAGAGTGATGGCTTCTGGCTTAGGAGAACCAAAGGTCTGAAGTCAGGGCAGCACTCAGCATAAGTGCTTGAAAGCACTGAAAACATGGCATTTCTTCACTGCCACATATTACTTAATCTTTTCTGAACAGCAGACATAACCTCTCCTCACTCTCAGAAAAGCCTTGTGAAAAGCCATTCAGAGAGAAGATGCTATCCTAGCAACAGCTAGAATTTGCCTAGCCACCAGACAAGCTCCACTTGCACATCCTGCCTCCCACAGCCAACATTTACAGCTGCCCGGGCAGCTATTCTCTAGCTGTTCTCAGTAGATGAACAGTAGAGAGCTCCCTAACTCCAAATGAACAGCAGGATTGCCCTGCTGAAAGTTTGGATTACTGGGAAAAGTTCTCTACCCTCTGACTCTTTTCCAGCAAAATCTCACAACACTTAGTGGTGATATTTTTGTTTAACAGAAGACCATAGATACTGCAAGAGTCTTTCAACATTGAGACTTTTGCAGAGAATTTCACACTAAAAATGTATTTATCTTCCTAATGTACTTTTATCTGCTATTATTATTTGTACATTAAAACAATTTAGCTTAATAGTTTATCTTAAAAACTTAAGCAGAAGACCTCAAAGATACGTCACTGGGCTGGAAAAGAGTAGGAAATAATGGCATAATTGGCAACCTGTTGCTGAAAAATCACATGTCAAGGCTGGGCAGAGAAGAATTTCATGAAGCTGCAGAAGACTTCTGGCTAGTCTGTTCTTCCCATTATACCCAAATCAATCTCAGTAAAGGGTAACTTTTTTTATAGCAATGCCCTGCATGTAAGAGAGTGTAGCTATCTCTGTAGTTTTCATAGGCTAAAACATGAAGTTGGACTTAATAACTTTTTCCTACTTCTCAGAAAGGATGTTTTAATTAGCTTTTGTTCTTTGATTTCAAGCTCTGTGTACCAGATCATAGTGCCCTAATGTGGTGTTGCCCCAAAAATATTTGCAGGCTTTACAGCTTGGACAAAGATTCATCTAAACCTAACCCCAAAAAGCATAAAAACAATCTTCATAATATAAAGTGAAAACAATCCAGGGGCAAGAGGGAGATAGTTTCAGAAAGGTGTGAAGGATACTCAGGAGGTTAATGGTGATTTGTGATTATACTGCATGTCTGTTTTAACGGGGTGGCTAAGAACAGTTTTCATCGCTCAGCGAGGGAGGCAGAACAGTATCAAAAGGAAAATAATAATTACTGGAAGGATTAACTCAGTTTGCATTTTTAGATCTTAAATAAGGAACAGCAGGTGTTTCCTTATCACTGCAAAAGTAAGAAAAAGAAGGAAAATATTTTTTGTCCATTGCAATATATTGCCTGGTAGTATATTTATCTTACCTAATACAACAGTCTCTCTTACAGAGAACAGCAATACAATGACAAAGCCAGTGCTCTATTTAATTTACTATCAAACCAAGCTAAAAAAGACAGGGCAGAAAAGTACATCAGCTGAGGAACTTACCTAAAAGTTTTCTAACTTCAAAGAACTGGAATTAAAATAATTTTTTTTTAAAAAAAAGAGAGAAAATGAGGGGGAAAGTGGAAATAAACTCAAAAGCAATAAATTATTGCCAGATAGAGGTAGGAAGCTAAAGAGCACAGACTTAATTCATATTTCAATTCAAGCCAGATAAACAAACTGTAGGGTAGGTTTGATGAACATATCTGAAAAAAACATTCTCAAAATAGAAAAAGGTAGAAAAGGATTAATGAAATTAAAAATGAAGACTTTTATGTTAAGAAATGATATTATGAAGAAAATATTTCTGGGGATATAAAATTTGGGAAGTAAATGTCAGACTGTTCAACTGTGTTTAGTTAGCATTAAAGTCTTAAAAACCTGTATAATAGGCTGCCACCAACTCTGGTAATGCTTTCTAAGAAGGGTTCCCCCAATTTAAAAGGAAAATGCCTTTGTCTTAATTATGGAATGAATGAAAGTAAATTATATGCCTATATTGCACTTAATAGCCATGTCAGAAAACAGGGTACAACATTTCTAAGGATAAAAGTATTATAGATTTTGATACTCTTCTGTCAAGACCTGTGACAGAGATCATAGAAAAGGGGCGTAGGAGAAAAACTGGTTATAGATAGAAAGAATCTTCCATTAGTTACAGCAGAAACCAATCATATGCAAAACTGAAAAAAGAACCCTGATGGACTAAATATAAGTGAAATAAACTGAAGTCATAGAATCACAGATTCATTTAGGTTGGACAAGATCTTTAAGATCATCAAGTCCACCACTAAACCATGTGCCTAAGGGCCAAATCTCCAGTAGTCTTTCCTTGGTTGCATACTGCTAGGTTTCCTGACAGACAAAGAACGCCAGCTTGGAAAATACAGAAAGTTGACAGCCTCTAGTACTGAGGCAGTGATTTAAGAAGAAACATCAGATTTTTATGAACATTTTTCACAGAGTTCAAGTTTCGAGTGGTTAAAACCAGAACTGTCCAATTGCCTCACAAATCCTAGCCTGTCTGTTCAGACTGTTTCATTTACTTATGAGAATACAGAAGTAGATGAGAGTCAATGTGGAAATTAAGGAAGCTAAAGAAGAGGTCAAACTGATCAGGTGAGAGACGATTACAGTGTAAACAAGTCTTCTGGTTAATGGGGTGGAAAATAACTTATTTGGGAACAAAAGGAAGAAATTCCTCATTTCTGTGTTACAATCTTAGAGTCCCTTGTTGCTGGACACTTCAGGTGAATGCTGACTCCCTAAGGGAATAGGCCAACATATAACACTAAGATTTTCCCCAACCTGAAAACATATCACAGGCTGCACTTTCATTATATTTATTAGATTCTGGTAAGTGAGGAATCTGAAAGGGAAAGCCTGCTAGTACTCACCAGTGAAGCGACAGGTGCCTCTTTTCTCCAGAAATCTGTGTTTTATAAAGGTACAGTACTAGTATCTATATAAAAAAAAAACTTTGCATAGAGGAAGTACAGTAAAAGCCCACCTACTACATTAGACAAAGAGTAAGATCTTGAAGTGTATGGTATAACGTCGTATTGTATACACATGATGCATCATTTATACAGCATAAGGTTCATTTCTAAGAGTTTAAAATTAAGTCAAAGGATGTTCCATGACATACTGTATTAAGAGAATCAGTTCTAGGTCCTGATAAATATATTAACACTCAACCTTCTCTTGTACTGAGAAGGTGTAGGCATCTTGGGCCTTGTCAGTGCTCATCTGCAGATACTGTGTAATATGAACAGGTGTTTCTCATAAAGGAAGTAGTTTTCTGGGATCAAATGCAGACAAATAAAAGCCAGTGTTATTCTTCAAAACAGTTAATGTATTAGAGACTGAAGCCCTGAGACTAAACCATCTTTGCTCTTCCTTAACCAAAGGAGAAAAAATCAAGATATTTGCGTGTTCTGTTTCTGCAAACAGAACTCAAAAGCACTGCTTTTGAACTCTGCTTGTTACTCATGTCAAATTGTGGCTGAGTCCAAGGAAACTTAGAATATTATTTAGTTAAGAACAACATTTATTGCTAACACAAGTTTTTGATCTTTGCAGAATAAAAAATCTTTTACTTTTTCCTGTTGCAGGGAAGCTTACATATTCACTCACGTATGTACAGGCTTCACAAGTACAACAGCAAATTCAGCAACAGCTTAGCATAGGCTTACATTAGGCAGTAAGTAATGTAGTTTAAGGCAATAGGTTTAACTAGTTCATTAAACTAACCAGAACTGTGCTCAAGAGAGATCTGATCCCCTGATGTGCACACTGCTTACTACCACTGCTCTTCCCTCTCCAGAAAGTCCATGCCTCTCCTGCTAAGTTTGGTGAATAAGTCCCCTACTTTTTGTCCCTTCCCCCCACATGTCTTCCCATCATAGGATACTGTGGAGCTCCACTACCAGGCTGAACTTGAGATTGTCCTTTTCCTTTGAATATGCTCTCAGAAATTTTTGCTCCATACTGATTGATCTCAGTAGCAATCTTTTCTCTTCCACACATTTCCCAACATCTCAGCATTAGCTCACTCTAGCTAAGTTGAAATACTGTGAAACCTCCAAAATGAATTTGACAATCTTTTCCTTTTTTCCAGCCTTCAGTGCTTGGTCCCAGGTGTTACTGCCCACTAGGTTTTGCATCGGGAAGGTTTCTGCTTCTGCTTTCACAGCCTTGCTGCTTAATGAGGAAGCTAGAAGAAAGTAAAAGTCTTGTGCCCATCCAACAAAACCCCTGCCTTCTTTGTTCTTATGCCCACATTAAGAAGCTACTGTACAGCGACAGTCCTGGTAGGATAGGACCTACTTTCTTTGGGTATCTATGAGCAAGATCATAATTTCTTACTACTCTTTCTTCCAAAGGTTTTGTCAGTCATTTTGTAATTCAGTCAGGTACAACATTTGACTCTGGGCTGCACTTCCTCCATTCACTGGACAGCATGTTACTCAAGGTTCACAAATAACTGCCTTCCCACATTACTGCTAGCTTTGTAACCCACATCCACACATCCACATCAAGGAATTTTTTCACTTTCATGCCAGATGCTATCAATGATGCAGTGGATGTCACACTGGAGTCCGATGGGAGGAGATAGACCTGTTTCCCCTTGTTCTATGGGAAGGTGTCAGAGAGGAGTAAGTGCAACCAGCCTCATGATCTCCCTGCCAGCAGTGAAAGACTGATCTTTTGAACTCTACCGGAAGTGAAGCCAATATTAAGGAGCAGAGTCAGTTTAAAATCCCTGTACATTTGAGCACCATTTGTCAATGGGAAAATGAAGATTTACTTTTCAGCGTGCTGCTTTTTCCACCATTCAGCCTCTCCAGTCCTGCAGAACCCAGCTCTCTGGAAGCCTACTCTTTTGGCACAGAAAACCACAACAGCACAGCAGAAGGACCAGAGCCTTACTTTTTCACTGCAAGAAACATCTGTGGGCAGGGATGCAAGACAATTTATGAATTTGTAAAGGAGTGATTGCAAAAGCAATGATGTTGAGATTTATAAAATAATCTTTTTTTCTCGTACCTTATTTCATATTCAGAATTTTCCCTCATCTTGGATAGGAGTCTCCAAGCTTATCTTGTTTGATGTTTGGTTAGCTTTGAATTATTCACACTTAGTTACCCAAAAAAGCCTATGTGACATCCAGACACACTACATAACACACATAGCAACATGGGTAAAATTCTACCTCTCCTGAGCAATTACACTTCCTAGACAAGAAGCCACCAAGAAATTCCGTAACACTCCTAGAGGTAGGTGTGGTGCCAGCCACTTGTGTGAATTCTGGAAGATTACAAAAGCAGCAGCAAAGACTTACATGATGCCTTTGTTTAAGGCAGGGGTCGTGACAAAGATGTTTTCACCAAAAGAGAAAATTAAATCTTGGAATGCTAGAAAATATGTTTAGGAAGGATCTTGAAAATTCATCTGGTCCATCTCTAAGCCATTGCTGGCAGAAATTTTTTTGAATCTGGATGACTGTAAAGTAAAGTAAAATTGGTAAATAGTTTAGCTGTCCCTTGAAATCTTGGTTTTAACTCTGAGAGTATGAGGTAAATCAGATATGGCACAACTTTTATAGGACAGTCAGATGGGGAAACAGAGATGTGGCTCATTTGAGGGAGCAAGAAGATAAAATGGAAGTGCCAGGTTCATCCTGCTTTTCTTTAGAGGTCCCTATAGAAAGGGAAAATCTGTGATCTAGTATTAAACTTCATCAATTATTATTGTTTAGTGTCTGAAGAGGTCCACATTATTTGTGTACGTTGTACAAAAGCTTTAAGAAGACTGAGTCAGGAAGATAATGGCTGATGGTGGTTGCAATGCCATGATATTCCTTCTGAACATCCTTTGGAAGAGACTATGCAAACTCTCGACAACAGTTTGGCAGTGGGTACCTCTGTGAGTTTCTGGAGTTATCATATTGTTCTTCTGTGCTCTGCTTTCTGTCTGTATTCTCCTACCATGTTGTAACTGCAAGTTCAACGCTGATCACTATTTTGTTCTGTGTTTGTACAGACACCAGCATAGGGTTTCTGAAATGTTTGTAGTACACATAATGACAACTTCATGTCTAAAGCTCAATAAATGGAATATAAAATTATATATATTTCAACATGGTCATAAAACATAAAATAAAAACCCAATGGTTTGGATCTTATTTATCTAAGACCTTGATGTCCAGCATAAAAAAATTACTTCAACAGCTGTGTTTTATCCATTTTTTTGACACAGAACTGCCTTAGAGCATTTTTAAGTCACAACATGGTATTCCTACCCAAAAGAGTTCTAAAAGGGAATCAGAATATTCATCTTTGCAAAGTATAAAGTAAAATGCTACATAACCCACCACAGAAATTGCATGAACAAACCAAAAATCCAGCAGAAATTTTAATCTCACCCTCTATTTGTTACTTTCACTCTCAAAAGGTATTTAGACTCCAAACCCTTTATTTAACGGTTCTGTAGGGCTATATTTTATGAAACAATTAGTTTAAAAATAATATGTTATTAGCCTCGTGATTCGAGCTCTTTGCAGTTGGCATATGACTGCCTCAGACATTATCCATTACAGCTTTGTGGCGGGAGGCTGATGAGCACTATCATATCACTGACAATAAGTGGACACTGCATCCTCTGTTCTGAATCTGACTCATTTTGACATTTAACCATTGCTTTAAATTTTCTCCAAGTGAAACCCTTGTGTGTAATTTTTCTCTATATCACTTTATAGATCTTCATCTTCCACTGCACTTTATATAAACTCAGCTATTTAGCTGAATTTAGCTACCTGAAACACATTAATTGCAGGGCTTTTTGCTAGAATCTGTATCTATTTTTTTAATCTTTTTGTACAAGATGGTCTTTTCAGCAGTTGATCATTTAATAATTACTTTTTCTGCAACTTGCCAACAACTTAAAATCCTTCATTTAAGCTGAAGGCTTTTCTAAAAAGGAGAGGTAGAAATCAATTTTAAATTACAACTTGGAATTTAAAGTTTAACTCCAAATGATGGGTGCTATATTCTCTAGTACATAAGATTTCCATTGAGCTCTGTAGTTATGACACTAGAGCAGAATGAAGCCTTATGACTCAGGCAAAGAAGTGGAACTTCAGCACTTCCTTGAAGTTAAGTAGATACATAAGCACTACAGTGAATCAGGGACTGGCCATGTAGAAATAAGCCAAGATATGTTGCTATGCCTCATTTTCCTCATAAAAGGCTACAGTACTGGGGCACAGCATGTCACACTGACCTCCGCAAAGGAGTGTTCAAACTCTATAGCTTCAGGATGCTCAGTGAAAGGTTCTTTGGAAATACATATTTGCTTTAAGTGTAGTCATGTACTATAAAAATAAAAACAAGCTCTTTAAAAGTTCAGTGCACTTGTTTCTAAAGTATCTGTAGCAAAACTGACTTTTAAGCCCAGAATAATCAAACACAACTGCCATGTCACTTCACAGGGCCAACTCCTAGCCTCCAACACTTTTGTTTCTTATCCTTTCCTCTGTATCTTGCACCACAATATAGGCAAATATGTTATTACTATTTGATAGCAGTAGTCATATCTCTCCTGAGTCAGCTCTTTTCTAAATGACTCTTTTCTACTATTTCACTTTCGCATATTAAATATTCCTGAAGTTTTAACAGAGCACATTCAAGCAAATCCAGCATGAAAAATAGTCTTTACAGTCACCAGGCTATTGCTAACATATTTGTTACTTATGATATTTACCGAGAATTTTCAAATAACATTTACCAATGGGGAATATTCTCCTCACCCTTCTATTGCCATTCTTGTGTACTTATTGCTATTGAACATGAGGAAAGGTGCACTCCTTTGCTCTCCTGATATTAGTACTGGATGCACATATTCAGGAGAGGATAGTTGTTATGAGAATAGGAAACTGAAAGTAAAGAGAGTCAACATTCCTTTGCTTCAGCAGTATTAACCAAAATGAAACTGTTTTCCTTTTACCTGAGTGCTGAATTGACTACACAATTAGCATAGTATTTAGCTTGAAAATACTTTCTAAATGTCTGCAAAAAATGTTACAGTTGCATGCCATTAAACATCTAGTTTTGATTAGAGGTAGTGATGCTGCTACAGCAGAGCTAGCTGTCTATCCAACCCATACAGAAATAAAAATAATGAAATGAAACACATTTTTCCATTGAGCTTCTTTAGCTCTAGGCAAACAAAGGACTCTGGATTTTTACAGCTGTTGTTGCGCTTTAACCTAGGTTGAGAAGAAAAAAAGAGGTAAATGCAGCATGGGTTTACCAGAAACTGTTTGCGCAAGAGTAACCAGATACTTTTCCTTGATGAGAAACTTATATTGTAGATGGTGAGGATGGCTTAGATTTCATTTTTCTTAAATTCAGTGAAGTGATATATAAGAAAGTATAAGCAAAGCTGAACAAGGTGAAGATTAACTGGCAAAATGCAAGGTGGATATCACAGGGAAAAATGTTGTTTTGGAATGGGAATTATGAGGCTGATGGGGGTTAATAGCAAAGGAGATGAAGTCTGGAAATGACCCAGCTGAATATTTACACAACATATTCAGTGGCCTTGATAACTGGCATGGAGCTGATGAGAGTGGTGATAAAACAAAATATTGGTAAAGTAATGGAGAGTCAGAGCGTCACAAGGAAAGAAGTGGGTGATCATCTTCGGGCATATGAAGAATAGAAACGGACCGAAATTCAGTCATGCAAAACACAAGATCACATACCTAGGAACACCCAAAATTTCTGCTGTAGGTTGGAGCTCCTCAGTGGAAATTACTGAACTGGTGGACTAACTGACCACAGGGCGACTGAACTATCCACGTGATATGTCCATGGAAAGGGCATATGTAGTTATAGGCTGTACCAGGAAAGTTATTTCCAGTAGACATCAGGAAGTACCGTTTCAAGCACAAGGTCCTGTGTTTCAAGCACACACCTGCAATTCTGTGTGCAATTTGGCTTATCTGTGTGCAGTCAAGGCAGGTTCAAATGCATGCAGATGAGGGGCACAAGGAAAGAAAAAAAAAATAGAAACAAGAAAAAAACTATAATAGGTTTTCTTACAAATCAAAGATTGAGAGGGGACATTTTTGCTGTCTATCAGTGCACTGGAGTAATCGTGGAGGGTGGACAGCTGCTTAAGCTAACAAAAAGTTGAAATAAACATAAATCTTATAAATAGGTTAGGAATCATTTAATCAGGGAAACAGATGCTTCTAACCATTCAAAGAGTGAAGTTCTGGAAGATCCTTCTAACAAAAATAGAACATAGAGAACAAATATAGCTAGTTTAAAAATGCTGTGTATTATGGCCTTTAGAAAGACCAGTGTATGATAATGATGTGTTATGCTGTCTGCGATAACTTGGGATTTACAGCATGCAGTCCAGCCTTCTGGCTGGATCATTTTTTATTATCCTAAGCATAGTGGGGAGTCAACATACAACTTATAGTTTTTAGATCTACTCAATGGATCAGCACCTTTTCTCATTAGAGAGAAAGCAGGAGTTGTAGCTCCAGAGCAGATACTATATAGGCTTGTCAGGCAGTACCTGGGTGCTCCTCACGTACTACTTCCATATATTTCTTTGTTAAGTGGTACACTGAATAAGTAATCTTTTCTGTGATTTACAAAGTGACAATAAATGGCTTTGAAATTCTTCCAAAATTTGTGTTTTATTCTACATCCATCATTAATACGTACAAACATAAAATGACAATACTTTCTTCTGCTCATTTTTCTCATTTTAAGAGGCAGCTGTGACTTTACACACAATACACTAAATAGCTTAGTTTGTACTATGCCTACATATTCATACACAACTCATTTGTTCCAGTTCTCTTTGAACTGATAAGCATTGTCATTCTTGAGCAAAATTATACCATCACAAGAAACAAATCTACTTTCTCTTGCTATACTTTCCCCTTCGGTCTTTGGTGTTTTTCTGGTTTGGTTTTTTTGGGGGGGTTGGGGGGGTGGGTTTTGTGGGTTTTGGGTTTTTTTAATTATTTAATATCATATTGAGCCCAATATTGTGGAAAACAGTGACTCTTGCAGTTACAAGTGGGAATACCAAATACAGCTTGATTTTAGATTAAACCTTGTAAGATACATTCTCAGAGAGGAGATATTTTCCTGTATTATCTAGGTACTTGGGAAAATGCCATCCTGAATAATAATTTGTAAGTAGTATAGGAAATATGTTATTGTTTCAAAAGCAATGGACTCTTCTGAACTAGATGGTTGTGCTAAGCATAATATCTTAAGAGGGAAAAAGAGATTATGTTAGGAATATTCATAATGGGAAAAGAATCAGAACAAACCAAAACAAAACCAGTCAAAGAATAAATAATGACCTAATAGAAATACATAAATACTTAATGTGCTTTTTTAATTAGGTATTAATAATGGCTGCATTACAGAAATGTTTTCCTGAGGGAAAAAGAACTAAGTGGCATGCAGTCTTCTCTGGAGTAATTTACTATTGAACTTTGACCATTTTGTTCAAAAACTGACCACAGCCTTGCCTCATGGAAAACAAAACAAAAAAGAAAGTGGTAATAATTCAAGGAAACTTCTAACTCAAGAGAGCCCAATCACAAGTCTTACAAAGGCGAGGGCATGGCTGGTTTTTTACCTTAGGGTGTGCAGACAAGATTAGCACCATGCTTTCACTCTTGGGTATTTCTTGGTGAGTTACCTCAAGGTTTACAAGACTAATTGGACGTGATCGAGATTTTACCTGAGGGGGAGGTGTGGAAAGGATGTGGGGGTTCTTTCTCTCTCACTTGTTTACATAGCATAACCTATGGTAAATGACTGAAATTTTGTATCAGTACAAGAAAATCACAGCTATTGCACCTCAATACACAAAGAGTAAATAATCTGTCCCGTTCTCCACACAAACAATGGAGTCTTGTACGCCAAACCTCATCAAATACTTCTTCAAGCTTTGTCAAGGAATAGGGAATGATAATGGTGTCTCAAATGCTAGTAAACGTGTATTCACCCTTTTAAGCATTTTACCTGTGTTTAATATATTTCTTCCCTATTGCCAAAACAATACAAGTAGCTCCATGTGTTCTGAAATATAGGGAAAAGCATACATGTTTTTGATTTGTTATGAACCTCAGAAAGCCAAGACAATGTGATAGACTAACACACACACACCCCCAATAAAATATATTGGGAACTACTGGGAAAGGAATATACTCAAAATTAAGCATCAGTCATCTAGATAGGCAACAACATCTATCCCATAAGTAACATTGAAAACACTTCTAGTTATACTATGAAAATATTGGCTTCCTAAGAGTGCAGTGTTCCATTTGCTTCAAAAGGCAAAATGACTGTCACTGAAACACAGTCACATAATTGCAGTTAAATATGGTCTACATATGAATATGACAAGGAAATGCATAAATAGGGAAAAAACACTGTATTCTATGCAAACTTTTCCATTGCCTTCCAAAAAATTTACAAGATACACTTCACTATGAGCTATTATCTAGACAGGGAGAAAAATCTCGTAGTAGTAGAAGAAGCTGAAAAAAGTTTCGGAAAGTAAAGGTGATGAAAGAAGTATACCGACGGAGAGAGACATCACCATTGAAAACGGGCAGGTGGGCAAAAAGTCAACTAAAAACGAAAACAAAAAAGGTGGCATCCACGTCCAAAACGATGCCCGTTCGTAAACGCCTTTGTGAAGTTACCTGCCATGTGCTTAAACCCCAAGCGACGGCGTGCTAGACTTCAGATGAGCTCGGCTAAGAGCAAAATACCCCCGCAATGGGCGCGATCGGCCAAAGAACGGTGGGCTCTCCCTCTCCTCCGCCGGGCAGCCCACCCCACGGCAGAGAGCCCGCTGGCGGACCTATTGCGAACGGCTGCCGTGGGGAGCGGGGGCGGCGGGCGCCTGCCCGGGCCGGGGGTGCTGCCGGCGGCCCCGGGGCGCGGCGGGCGCGGCGCGCGGTACCGCGGACAGCTCCCCACTCACCGTCCTCGTTCTCGTCGAAGACGGGCGCCCTGTGCGAGTGGCTGCCCCCCATCTTAGTCCGCGGCCGGCTCCGCATCCCCCGCCGCCAGCATCCCGCGGGGCGCGCCGGCGGGCACCCCGGCGCCGGGGCAGCTGCCCGCCCGCCGCCGCCGCCTCCCCGGCCGCGGCCCCGGCCCGGCCGGGGGAAGCTTCCGCAGGGCTAGCAGTCACCCTGCGACATGAAAGCGATCCGCCCGCCGCTGGCAGAGCTCGCTGCTGGCTGGCGCGCACCGACTTGGCCGGTCTCTCATCGCGGAGGGGCAGGGGAGGGAGGGAGTTAGGGGAGGAGGGAGGGGGGGAGGGAAGGGGGGGAGGGAGGAGGCGGAGGTCCTGCTGCTGGTGGCTCTTGGTAAGCGGTAAAAGCCGGATCTACCTGGATCCTCGCGGATCCTCCCTCTGCTTTTCCCCCCTCCCAGACCTCGGCTGGGGAGCGCGGAGCCCCCGCTCCCTCCCCGGCACAGCAGCCGGCACCCGCGCCCGGCGCTGCCCGCCGCCCCGGCGGCGCTGTCTGACGGGGGCACGGAGCTGCTCCTGCCGCCCGGCGGAGCTGGCCGGCCCCGGCCCCGGCCCCGGCCCCGGCCCCGGCCCCGGCCCCGGCCCCGGCGGGCTCCCGGGACCCGAGGGGGGGTGAAGGACTGGGAGGGGTAAGCGCTGCCTCGGGTCCAGACGATTATTTTTGCCTCTCGACTTGGGGTTCACCGCCGGCAGCGCGGAGGGGGGCGGCCAGCTGGCCGAACATCGCCGAGTTTACAAGGGGGAGAAGGAAGAAAGAGACAGAAATTCCCTCCCCTTTCTCTTTCCCCTGCGGCCTCCCCCGGAGCGCTGGGAGACAGAGCCCGGCGGGGGGCCCGGGGGCGGGGCCCGGGGGGGGCCCGGGGGCGGGGCCAAGGGGCGGGGCCCGGGGGCGGGGCCAAGGGGCGGGGCGCCCGGCCCGGCCCCACACCGCCACCTGCCGGCGGGACGGGGCCGGCCCCCCGGCGGGCCTGGCGGAAGGGAGGGAGGAGCTTTGGGGTTGCCTGGATGTGCGCTAAATATATATACGTATGTATATATGTATGTATGTCTCTGTGTGTATATATATACATACACAGCAACGTGTGTATCTTGAAATGACTTCACTGTAAAACTAAATTAGGGAAAAACTACCAGAAATGTTAAGGTATAACATGAATCACCTGTTACACAGCGAGTAGTGAGGCCTTTCTAGAGTTGCTATTGACATTTGTACACAGAAATAGCTGTCCCACTCCCTTCCAAATATGTTACTGTTAGAGACTTGTGAGGTGAAGTAGAAACAATTACTTGTGAAACTTTCTCCAAAGGGAAACAGGTTAAAGAAGAAAAAAAACCAACTTCATTGTTATTGTACCCAAGTCAAAGACTGTGCAGTTCCTGTGGGGGAAACCTGCAGATGAAAAATCCAGCGGAGGTTGCATTTTTGGCTTCTCCACTGTTACAAGGGGAGAAGAGGTAGAATGAATAGGAGCATGAAGCCAGGTTAGATGTATTTTCATATATACAGTCAGAAAGACTCTAATGTTCTCCTGTAATATCTACCACCCTTCTTTCAATAAAGCTGTTTAGAAAAGCCCAAGAACAAAATCTACCTAAAGTAGAAGAACTTTCAGTTTCTTTTCTAATGGCTTTTACCTGCCTTAGTTATTCACATCACCTGTTTTTGAAGACAATATAATCTTGCTATAACCTTTCAGGGAGAGGTTGGTTAGAATTTAATGCAATGGGTAAGAACCTGTGGTGTGTGGCTAGGAGCTCAGAGATTGCAGCACCTACAAACCCAGAGAGCTGATAAATTCAGGCACAGTGATATTTTTCCATAAGTAGACATGGACAGATTATATCACCCGCTGATATCCCTTATTTAAACTATTTGGGTTGCCATTCTATACATGTGAAAGCATTTGCAAAATAGGGAAGTTTTCAAAATGTTGGCCATGACTATTCATCTGAAATGTAGTCTGGAAAGCATCACTTGCTCTTTGTTATTCTTTTGTTTGTTACTCACTCATCCAAAAATTTAGTCATCCAGTCAAAAGCAGAAACAATATCACGTTACTGAGGTTATGTTCCTCCAGTCAGAAGGCAGCAGTAGCATATAGAAATCATAGCCTTTCAGCTCTCTTTTGGGCAAGCTGGCCAACATGGTGCTTTATGTCAATGTGTTTCCCTTTGCATTAGCAAAAGAGGACTGCATTTAAACCTTAACACATTTCAGCTGATAAGAGCTACCTTCTTCCTCAGCAAAGGGCTTACATCACAGAATCATAGAATTGTTAAGGTTGGAAAAGACCCTTAATATCACTGAGTCCAACTACCAACCTATCACTGCCAAGCCCACCACTAAACCATATCCTCAAGCACCACGTCTACCCTTCTTTTAAATACCCCCAGGGATGGAGACTCAACCACTTCCCTGGGCAGCCTCTTCCAATGCCTGACAACCCTTTTGGTGAAGAAGTTTTTCCTAATATCCAACCTAAACTTCCCCTGGAGCAGCTTGAGGCCATTTCCTCTCATCCTATCGCTTGTTACTAGGGAGAAGAGACTGACCTCTGCCTCGCATATTAATGTAATTGCTTCACTTCATGTGAAAGTATTTTAAAGTCACCTTCCAAATAATGGGAAGAAGAACTAGTTTGCCAGTAAAATGCCAGGCTGATCATTATGCACACAAGAAATACATCCATAGAATACAGACATGGGATGAGCAGGAGCAGTTTGGGATTGCTTTGCATGCGGAAAATACAAACTCATTTAAAAAATTACTCAAAACTATCTCCAAGGTCACTCTATTTCTTTTTTACATCTGACTCTGTCTATAGAGACCTGAAGTCTAACAAGTCTTCTTGAGATGTCTTTCATGATTTCATATGACAAGGCCCACCATGAACCAAAACAGTTCTAACACTTTACAGAGCGATGAGTTGTCTCTATTCATTAATTAGACCTACTAGGCTGACGTGTCTTTTTGACTCCTATATGGATTATCACAGCTTTTTGATTCATTTGTCCTTGGTTTGTGAAAAACCCTGGCTATGTTTAAACATCAGCATACCTAGGAGGTTAAGACAAACTGCATGCTGTGTTAATGTGAGACCTGAAAAATTAACATACATTAATAAAGTATTGATGAACCATTCATTCATTATTTATGATTTGATAACATTATTTTTCTCTATAACTCCTGCACTGAATAGTGACAGACATTATCTTTCACAGTCATTTTCTATTCAAATACACCAAAAAAGAATCATTTCACAAGAATTTTTGGGTTTGCTGTTCTGAAGGCAATACGATGTATTCATTGCTGCAGTGCCTTTGCTCTGAACAAAGATTTGTTTGTACCACACTCACCAGATTCCCGGGAGCATCAGCATTTCTGCAGCTAAATCAAATGCTGTTTTCACAATAGCATCCAATGGAACAGAGACCATCAAAGCTCTAGATGCATGCTCAAGGCCCAGCAAAGGCTCGAGGAATCCAATGGCAATTTTCCACTACCTATGATAGGAGTAATATAAGGCCTTGAATATATGGGCTGCTTATGCACGCGGTCCTGGACTGTTCTTTGTCCTTTGCAACACTGAATACATGCTAAACTCTAAACAGACGCATAACTTCAGTATCTTTTTTTTCTACTGCTACCCAGAACAACCTGAATTCCACTGCATCTGCTCCAAATTTAGCCACAACTCTTCAGGAGCAATTACTCATGTGGTTTTCCAATTGCTTTTGTAAATCAGAAATAAGCCTGAAATTCTAAATCATAACATCATGCATATCAGTGAAGCTCTCTGAAGCCTGAACATTTTAAGAACAATTAAATATTTACTCTTCTGGGACAGAGATTTCTAAGCTACAAGCAGTCAGAGTTTGTAAGTCTTGCAAGACCAGAACCAAATCCAACATCTCATTCTTATCTGTTCTCCTAAAAGGCAATCAGGTTTTGCTTGAGATAAACCAAGTTCTAACCTTAAAAACACATTTTAATTTTAGCAAGTAAACACTGCATGGCCTGTGCAAAACCACGGTGGGGAAAAAGGACAGTGTAATAGATTTTTTTTTTTTTTATCCCTTGTAAATGAGAAGCTGCAGTCAGAATGAACTTCAATTTATGATACTGTTTTACATTTTCATTTAAAGCTTATGTTGTCTGGCTTAGATTAATAGTGATTTTTTTTTCAGATCTCCATGCAGAGTTAGCAATAAAGAAAATCAAACATGATTACACTCCTTTGCATTATGAAACTTCCCTTAGGGAATTCAGTAGTTTAAAGGCAGCAATTCTGTGATTACAGCTTTTGTATTAAAATGTTTCTGATGAGACTTACAGGGTGACCTTACAGTTCTTGATTTCAAAGCATACCCTGTTGATATGCTAATATTTGTAAATTGCAGAGTGTTTACACTGACATTTTTGTGTTTGAATACTACCCTGGAGTTAACAAACAAGTTATTAAAATGGTATCTCTTATCTTTATGATTATGACTACTTTAAAAGGAAAGATGATGGGTTAAATATAATCCCCTCCTTGGAAAACAATAGGGTTCCCACACAGACCTGGCTGCTTCTGTTTGCTTCTTTCCTGAGAAAAGTCACATTTGCTGTTGGGTGTTCTTCCTGCCATTGCGGAGACAGGGGTAGGGCACACCATGTTCATCAAGAGGCAGTGGGATTTCTAAAGGGCATATCAGTGAGAGAGGAACACAATTCTTACTGTTTTTCCAACTCACCAAGAAGTGCTTGCCGGTGGTGTGGTCAGATTTGTTCCCAGGAGAAAGTTCAAGCAGGGTAAGTTAGAAACTTTCAGCTTTAGTCAAGTTCTCAGTTCAAGCACGACAACAGGCTCTGTGGTTTAAGCCAACCCTTTTCCCATTAGGCAGTTGGACTAGATGATCGTTGTAAGTCTCTTCCAACTGAAATTTTCTATTCTATTCTATTCTATTCTATTCTATTCTATTCTATTCTATTCTATTCTATTCTATTCTATTCTATTCTATTCTATTCTTTCACTTTGCACTGGACCACAGTAAGCTCACTATGGCTACCATGTGGCAGATTAGACAGCAGTAAAAATGTTGAAACTGTCTTTCCAAACTACCTCTGATCCCCACCATCCTCTTCAGGTCACTAATAATAAAAGGCAGAAGATGCTGAAATCAGAAAAAACTTTGATCTTTCCATAGTTCACTGTTGGAACAGGCTCTCTGCCCTTTTGTATTTGTATTTTGGGGAACTTACGCATTGGGAGCACTTGCTAAAGAAGACAGCAAGAGGCAAGAACCTGAAACTCACACACTGACAGTTTTCTAGTCACTCTTCAGGCATAAGTATTTACTGTTCCCAAGAAAGGTCAGAGCCTGTGTAAATTGACTGAGTCCTATTTCATCCCTGGATGAATTTGGAGGAAACTGTTTCTCCTACGGTTCTATCAATATAGTGTTAAAAAGCTGGAGTTTTATTGAGGTTTACCATGAGCAGCAGTGAGTCTAACTGGCATACTCCAAGGTCCAAGAAAAAGGATCAAAGTTTCCTTTACTTTGCCAGGATTATGACCTTGCTGGAAGGCAGGGGTTTAGTCTGGAACACAGTGGTTTAGTTTGGCTTCCCAAACTGCTTTCCTAACTACTCCTTCCCCAGCAGTCCTACCTCTGATCCCCAAGGAATAAATTTAAGGCACAATGCAGTTTCAAACATATTTTGAACTAATCCCAGTATGGGTCATCCAGGCATGGGTTTGCATGAGGACGAAAGGGGCTCTACCTTTCCCATCAGAAAAGTTTATGGAGTATGGAATAGGCAAGTTCTGCAGAATCAAATCCCATGGTTAGATTGCGAGTGTGTCTTTTCCCATCCTCCTTTTTACAGGGGGGCCAATAGCATTCAATGAGGTTTTTAACAGGCTGCCAGCCAGCTGCTTCACTTGCACTGCATCAGTGTGAATGCAGCACAACTATGGCCGTTTACTCAGGGAACTGCTGCACGCGCAGCCTTGTTTCAGGAGAGGAAGAAAGTGTTTGATCCCAAGTGAACTTGGGAAATCACAGAAAGCCTTCATCACAGCATCTATAAAATGCGCTGGACATAAAGGGCAACAAGAGCGAGGATACCTGTGTGGGTAGCATATTAGAGAGAAGCTAGAACTATTTATTTGTACAGAACCCTAAACTGATAAAGAAGGGAGAGTCATTTCCACACTACACTGAATCCATTCAGGTCCAAACTGCAGTAGCTATGGGTCCAGCCTTCTCGCTAAGTTCTAGTCTTACTTATTATACACCCTTTATCTGTACAATACTGTGATATCAGCCAAGTCACCAAAACAGATTAAATTACCTATATGGACAGCAAACACCATTCCAGACAACATTGGCTCTAGAAACAGGGGCTCCAACCCACTGGAGTCCCTCAGAAAATGTGACTGTAGAAATGAAGTCAGCTTCCTGTGTTCATTCAAGGAGTGAAAAGAAACCGAAGTTGCTGGAATCCAAGATCAGGGACAATTAAAACTCCAGAATTGCTGGCCCCAGTTTGGGCATATTACTACTAAGTCATGCTTTTTCAGTTGGCTTCAGTCACAGACTGATCAGGTCCATTATGTCTATCTTGTGATTTGACACTGTTACACTAAATCTCAGATTGATAAACCTTGAGCAATTTTCACTTCAGTATATAGCAGAAATCACTTCAAAATAGAGAGCATTTTGTTCCTTTGTAGCTTTTACCCATTTCTGTGGAATTCAACGTGGCATGCATTATGTATTTCCCTCAGCACAGAAATAACTTGGAAAACTTGTGAAAGTTTTTTGTAAGTTTCTTTTTTGGTATGACTAAAGATTTGGAGTTTGTGGTATGAAAAAGCAAAACACAATGGTTATGGTTGGGATTTGAGAAACCTGGTGTCAGCCCTCTGCAAGATTACATGTTGTTGTGGTTTAGCCCCAGTCAGCAACCAGGCCCCACAGAGCCACTCACTCACTCCCCCCACCCCAGTGGGATGGGGGAGAGAATCAGAAGAGCAAAAGTGAGAAAACTCATAGGTTGAGATAGGACCAGTTTGATAATTAAAATAAAACAATAATGTCAATAATAATATAATAAAAAGGAAAATAACAAAAACAAGAGAAAGAGAGGCGAAACCCGGGGTGGGGAAGGGGAACCAACCAAAGAACAAGTGTTGCAACTGCTCACCACCCGCTGATCAACAGCGCCAGTCCTGGAGCTGCGATTGTGCCTTCCCCAGCCAATCCCCCCAGTCAATATACTGGGCATGATGTCACATGATATGGAATATCCCTTTGGCCAGTTTGGGTCAGCTGTCCTGGCTGTGCCCCCTCCCCTCCTGGCTTCTTGTGCGCCCGGCAGAGCACGGGAGGCTGGAAAAGTCCTTGACTAGTACAAGCACTACTTAGCAACATCTAAAACATCGGTGTGTTATCAACATTGTTCTCATACTAAATCCAAAACACAGCACTGTACCAGCTACAGTGTAGAAAATGAACTCTATCCCACCAAAACCATGACATGTGTATGTCCTGTTAAGGTCAATGGCAATGCTTTGTTGTGAACAGCTGTGATGGAAGCAGAGTCAACTCTTTAGCAATGTGAGATTAAAAAAAAAAAAAAGCAAGAGATTGGTCTTTACCGCATGCAGGTACATCAACAGGAAGCACGGACAAAATATTTTCTGCCTCTACAGGTTTTGGTCACAGCCTTTAGTTTTATATTTGGGATGTTGGAAATATATCTCTCTAAACCAGTTGAGGGCATCAAAACACATATGTGACAAAAGACTTTGGAGACCACGGGACCTTGTTGCAATCAACTTACTGCAACATCATGTGTTTGAGCATGGTGATGCTCAGCTTGGGCATGAAACTGAGACCAGGGATTCCCATGACCCACTCTTGCTGTTCACCATTGCACACTTCATCTTTCCATCAAGTGTTTTCCTGTACAAAGTATTTTTTTCAGTTCTTGCAACTTAAGGAAGGGGCAAATAAAAGCATCTGAAGTATCTTCACTTTCTTTAGAGAGACAAATTTGTTCCAGCAACAGGTCTGTAGGAGTAAGTGTTGCTGGAGAACAGGGCCAAACAAGAGAGAGACGTACAGCCCCAGGATGTCTCCTGAGCAGCTGCATTGGCTTTTTTCCAGCATAACTGCTACAAGGTCCTGCCAGTAACCTAACATACCTCCTGCCCCTCTCCACAGTAAACATCTCAAAGGAGGTCAGGCTGGATCTGTGCATCCTCGAGCAGCCTGCTCTGGGTGCTCTGATGCTCGGAGGAGCAGCCATTATCCTTCAGTGTAACAGCCCAGCCATTCTCTTTCACAGCCTGTATGGGCCTTGTGTGGTTTTTGTTCCCCTCAGTCTTAGCTGTTTAATAAGCTTTACTGCTTAATGATTTTTTTTCTTCCCCTCTTCATGTAATATAGCTGTATCTGGAGCTCTGGAGATTCTCCGTTAATAGCTTGTCCTGTTGTGTTTTGTCACGTCCTTTCATTGTGACTGGTAATATATCAGTAGTATTGATTGATGCAAAATTATAGACTTCCCAATCTTTCCGAGCCTGCAGAGTGTCTTTCAAGAATTCCTAAAGCAGCTCAAGTGATGAGGAGCAGAATACTTAGCAGAATAGTTAAGACGCTGCTCTTTCAGAGCTATTGCACTTGGGCTATTAAGGCAAAACACCAAATAGGGGTGCCAGAGTGACTTACAGCTCTCGTTTCTTTTCTTCTCAGGAGTATAGCTACACTTTCTGTTTTTTCATTTGGACATAAAACACTAAAACAGCTCAAGACATATATTCTCATCTCACAGATAAGAAAACATAAGCTCATGGTCTGAAAACTGAAATACTCTGCTGAAGGTAACAAGATAAAGCCATGCAAGTTGAGCTTTGTACAAGGAGCCGTAATGATTTTATACACAGGTAGCTGAGCAATGAAAGAAAGAAAAATCAATTGTTCACAGAAGTGACACCTGAAGGAAATAAAAATTAATTGGATCTGTAAAATAAGGAAAAACATTATTTGCTGAATAACTCATTCAAGCTGTTTGCTAAAAACAGACTCAAGCCTTGATAGGTGTGTTCATGAATTGTTCAAGTTTGCAGCAAAAGGGGAAAATTTCACATTCAAATTTACAGAACCAATAGAGAGAATTTGAAGGTTGCCCTGTGTCTGCTCAAGAAGTGGGGTGAGAATCCAAACTTTTCTAAGTGTTCTTGAAATTAGTAATTTTAACATTTTTCCACTACCTTAATTGCTTATAGGGTAGAAAATAACCACTGTATGATAATTTTCAGGAAAAGCTACAAGAATGAGACTGCAGCTCAAGGAAAGATGTGTAATGGCTGTATACTTGCCTCTGTTTTGTTTGTTGCTGTTCTTCAGATTTTACCACATCTCTCTTTGCCCTTATTTCATAAAGAGATATGCTGCACATACATTTAATATATGCATACTGGAGCATAATCAGTGCAATAGGGTGGTAGAAGAGACAAAGTAGGAGGGATAGGTTTAAATGTGTTTTGTGAGTGAGACCTAATGGTGCTTGAGAGCCACATGGTTTTGGAAAGTTGAAGATACGTAATTGCACCTTGTGAAAAATAGCAGGAGTTCTGCATCTGGCACCTTGTAATTTATATTTGGTCACGCATAAGCACAGAAAAGCATTCTGCTCCTCATTGGTATTGCATTACTGGAATCATATGCAATTAACGCAAGAGCCCAGTTTTCTGACAGAAAGTTGTTATATGGCCAAAGTCATCACCAGTCTCTGTATTTCTATGAACCAATTAAGCTCCTTTACCCCCAGATCATGCATTAGTTCAAGTAAAAAAAAGAGACTGATAAAGCTTTCCATGAAGGTATATTTGTCTTTTCAGTTCTAGGCTCTCCCTAGACTGAAACTACTACAAAGAAGCCCCAGACAAACATACATGTCCCCTAGGACTGTGACTGCATGCCTTTTTTTTTTCCCCCAGCACTGGCTACAGCTACATTACTGATTTGTTTTGACACAGGAATGCACTTCTAAAGCAAATCTCACAGCTGAGTCAATTTATTGTGCTGGGCAGTCTCAGAACACAATCTGTATTCCTTTGGGATTAATCCAAACTAGAAGGTGCCTTGGAGGAGTACACTCAGTGCACCCCGACTGGTGCTGGGCAGTCAGCCCAAGGCATCTGACTTGACCTGGTCTAAGTGAAAAAAACCCCAAAACATGTACAGTGTGTCCATTAGAGCCTCAGCACTTGCCCACTCCAGTCTGCTCCCATGGCACTGAACCAATTGCTAATATGGGTTCAGAAGACGACTCCAGGCTTCTGGCTGCCTGGCCTCTAGAAAGGCTATAGCCCCTGTTTCATGCTTTTATTGTTCCCTACTGAAATTTCTGCGCTTATATCATGGACATATCATTAGGCTTTTTGTAAAATTCACCTGTCCTTTCTTTCTTCCTTCTTTAAAAAAAAAAAATCCAAAAACGTAGCTTATGGAAAAAGCAGTTGGTGGAGAAAAGTCTCTGTTATATGCAGACACCTCAGCATTTAATTTTATATTACACTCCAGCCTTTCTGAATTTACATTCAAGCCATGTTCAAACAGAAAAATGTGTAAGAGTAGCAGGAGAGGCATCCTATTAAAAGTCCTCAATACAGCGCATACATGCCGGCAATGAGCAGGCTATAGCTGTATACATCAGCTGCCCTTAGCAACCAGTCAGCTGTGAGAAATGAGCCTGGCTCCCGGAGGTAAACCTGCAGGATAACATACATTCGCAACAGCAATTTTTTCTTGTTAGAGTACAATTGGACACCCAGTTTGGAATAGTCATACTTGGTTAGGAAGGAGAAAGAAATCTTTCCACACAGACTAGTAAGAGCAGAAATGGAAAAATCAGTTATGCCCATCACATCTATGGTTTTCTAGGATCCCTAGTATTTGCAGCCCTGTAGATGCCATTGATTTGATGCTGTCATAAGTCCTTATTATGGGACGTTCCCCATCATTTTGCCATGTGTCCTTTATTCAGATATTATAGCACTGTTTTCCTCTGAGAAAACTGTGTGACGACATATCTAAATTCAGGAAGGAAACTACTGTCAAGGTTTAAATTCACATTTAAATTATGCTTTCATTTTAAAACATCTTAATTTTAACATTTTAAAATGCATTTAAAATTACTTTTAAAATTTAGAAGTAATTAAACTTTTAAATAAATAGAAATCTATTAATCTATTAAATTTTTCCTGACTTTCTTTTTTTATCTTTCCATACTCTTCCACAAACAAGAATGGAGGAGGGAAAGCAGTGCAGCCCTCTATTTGAAAGTATTTTCCACAACTGATGACGCAATGTAATGTGTTATTTCTGTATGAATCTTGTGATTTTGCCTCCTTTTAAGGATAATATTTTAAAAGTTTTACACTGTATTTGTGAGAATGATGACATTCATGGACAATAATAAATCACACTAGGACCCTAGAAATGGCACCAGCTTCCAGTAGGATTCTTTTCAGGGAGCATATAAAAGAGATTGTCTCTTCTGCTTCTCAGCAAACATTTATGAGTAGAAAGTTACAACTGGCTTCATTGCTCAGCAAACACCAATGTTCAGTAGCAACCGTCACCTGTGGCACCTATTCTTCTGTTTATGTGTAAATTTTCTATAACGAAAGCCCCATCGTGCTTTCAAGCTGGAAAATGAGTCTAAAGTAGTGATGCAACTGGAGAACTGGAAATTAAAGAAATTAGGCTGAAGAAAACATGGTTCCTGCTTCCATTGCTCTGAAGCCAAAATCTGATTAACATCACTGAAGGCAGCTTTTCAGAACTCTTTCATTTCGTACCAAGGTTCCCAAAAGTCTGAGTCCCTTCATGTCTCCTGAGAAACATGAGAAATTTGGTCAAAGGAGGATCAAGTTTCCCACCCAGAGGGCTTGGGCCCTGGCCCTGGAGAGGAGGAACACTGCAGCAGGACCATGGGAGGGAACAGAGATTCCTGCAGGTAGGAAAAGTGCAAATATTTGGGTTATTTTTCTGCAGAAAGAAAATGTTTCAACTTGCTTATCTATTTTGTTTCAACTCAGTTTGCAGCCTTTGTCTTGCTGGGCTGGGAAATGATGATTTGGGATTTGGAGCACATTTGTGTGCCTGAATGAAGTCAGTGTGTTTGCTTGGAGGGAAATGCAACTGGTGTTGCTTGCTGTGACGGTGCTGCTGTTGATTGAAAGGACCCTGCTGTGGCTTACTGCTGAAATTACGGGAATCTTCAATAGAGCGACCGACAGCCCTTGGCGGGGGACAAAAAACACAGAAGGGAAAATGTTAAGGTAAAATCATGTTGGTGGTGAAGCTTGTTGTTTATATAAACTCTTCCTGCTACGAGCCCAACAGTGACCTTTTCTCACATAGGGAGGTTGAACTCGTTCCAGGCAAAAGGATTTGCGAGTGTGCTCACAAGTGAGGATTTTGCAGGAGTCCTGGCAGTTTCCATCCGAGTCAACTACCGAGAACGGGGCAGCAGCAAGAGTGCAAGGGGCCGAATCACTCCACCTCGTGTTGATCTGCTATGGCCCATCGGCATGGCAGCAATGTGGGAGCAAATAAATACTGACTATCCACATAATATTTTCTGTTCCTCTTCTTTTCCCATTGCTTCTGATTCCTTTGGATCACTAACTACGGAGTTCCGATATCACTGGGATCCTTATATACTTGTCTTACATAAACACTAACAAGAACAATACTAGTGATTATGCTAGAAAATGTCACCTCTCAAAATCCAGCATAAAAGCATTCAAAATCTACCCTTTTTCAAAATGCCTGGGAATCATGCTTCTTAAATGGTTTCAAAGCAACTTGGTTTCAGTGGATTGCTGAAAATTATTGGGCCAGAAAACATCTGTTTTTTTTAAGAAGGGTACTACAGGGACTGTTTGGAAGGTAACATGTCCAGGGGAGTCAGAATACAGCTCCTACATTGCACTGACCAGGTGAAAACTGAGTCTCCAGCAACATCCATCCTGGGATGTAGACCCTATTCACCAAAATACCTGTGTGTAGTTACCAAAGCATTGGATATAACCCAGTTATTAAAGGTACTTCAAAAGCTGTTTTTGAAATTGAATATTAGACAGGAAAGAAAAATGGTTAGAATGATAAAAATCAGAGTAAAATATAGTGAAGCAATCAACCCATTTGTTCTCACTTTTGCTTTACATGCTACCTGAACCTAAAGAGCTGTGGTATGTTCAGTTACTGAACAGATATTAACACACATTAATTAACAAACATCTGAATGTGGTTTCTTCCTATATTTTGTGCAATCATTCAATTTCTTGCCAAAAATACAGTGCATTTTCTTTAGGCAGCACTGAACATACAGCTCATGCTTACTTGCTTTATTCATGTCGGTGCAGAACTTGCTGGTCATTTAGCAGCATGACTGCTCACCCATGGTTCATTCTGTGCTCTCCAGCTTCCCTGTGCCCTCAGGCTTTTCATCTTAACTCTCAGCAGGGCACCAGCTCACAATATTTCATTTTCAGTCCTCAGTTTCATCAAGATGGAAGCCACCACAGAGATGATAACATCTCTCAAGCATGTGGTACACACAGTCCAGTGGCTGGCATTGGACTTGTCTGTCCAACGCTAAAGGAGCCTCCATTAGAGAATTATGGACAATAACATGACAGCTCACCAATAGGAGGGACTGAGCTGAGGCCTTCTGAAGCTGAATATACGAGCTGGAGCAGGACAGCCAAGCTCTGCACTTGGTGCTGAGAAAGCTGCCTCTTCTTTGGACCTGGTATCAAGGTGGCAATAAGAAGCAGGAATTTGCTTTTCAGGTTTAGACCCAAATAGGAGAAACTGTTCAGAAAGACTGACGCAGGTAATGTGCTATTCATCCTAAATGTTGCCAGGTAAAATAAACTCCAAAAGCAATGTTTGTTCTTCTAAGGAGGACTGTTGGAGGAAAAGCTGGCCAGCCTGAGCATCCCATGTACACAAAAAACCCCAAACCTGTCAACAACAGTGCCCAAAACAGATACAGACTTTTTCAGGTGTATGTATGTGCTCTGCCTGTGTGAATGGTTAACACCAGAAATGGTAGTGTTCAGGAACACAGTGTGCCTTGGAAAGGAGAGAAATTTGATTACCTTCTAAATCTGCTGTGTCAAGTGGGAATGATATATTGATGCCTGTAGACACAACAGTGAGGAATCCACCATATTAACGCAGACATTTTTCATTTATTGTTTGCATGAAACAAATATTAAGCAAGGCATGCTATTGCCAGACAAGGAAAATACATTGTTATTAATGGATGTAAGGAAGCAATCTTGGGAGAAAACCAGCAGTAGGTTGAACAGGAAAGTGTGCAGAGGTTATAGCAAAGTTCTGCAACTCAGAGATCATCTTTTCACATGTTTGCACAGCTTCTAGCTCAGTGAGAGTCTTGATCTATGACTTTGCCCCCTAAGCTGTAATTCATATAGCAGTGCTAACAACATATGTCATCTGGAAATTAGTCTCCAGCTCTCAGCAGCATAGTAGATAATCACATGTAGTGCTTCTTATTCTGTGCTTCAAACACAAGTTATATTAACAGTAGACTTCGTTTCCTTGCTGGAGGCTGTGAGTCAAAAGACAAAAGGAATTAAGAAAATAAAGCATGAATAAACAAAAAAAAAAGCAAAATATCATTACATTCCCTAAGGCATCTATGCTTCAGAAGGACCAAAGGCCACATGGTTTACTAAAGATGATTCTGAATTATGCAGTAAAGAACTCCAACACAGAGTCAACCAAAGCATAGCTCACTTGACTAGGCAGTTGCACGCAAGTATTTGTCCACAACTTTTTCCAGGCATTTTTTTTCTTACCATGTGTACTGTTGGCACACGTGTGCACACAGTTTCAAGTAAGACTGCTCTTACTGGATTCAATAGTATGCTTAAATTCACATGTTCTTAAGAGTTTTTCTAGATGTGGACCTTGGGTTTTCCTCCAAGAAGAACACCATCTTCTTTTAACCAGTGCTTTCTTTAAAAAAGAGGTCAGCATCAAATGCTGATCTCTGACACAGCTGAAATTCCTTCATGTATTACACTGGAAATTCAAGCAATTTATACACCAGTTCTATATGAAGAATCTCTCAGCATCAGCTGTCTAAATGAAAATTAGCTTGTATTTCTTCCAAGAATATAATTGTCACACCTACTGTTTAATGTCAGCTTAAGCAGCAGAACAATCTAAAGTGGAAAGAAACACCCTCATTTACATTATTCTTATCCTAGTTTTAAAGTATCTGTTTTCTAATTACTAGAATCATTTGCTAAGGAATGATGGCATATTCAACACTGCCCAAAACAGTTATGAAACTTAGTCCCTACTCAGCAGTGCCTCTGAGCAAAACAAGCTGCAAAATCCATTGCAAGCTTGTGATGTTTTTATCTCTGAGTGCAGCCATTTTTCTGTATCCCTCCAGCATCAAACACTGGGACCTCTTGGGCTCTTTGTCCACTTAAGACAGGAGCATCTACCTTCCAGCTCTTCCTCTGCTCTGCTGTCCCTTGGGGTAGCTGGTAATGGAAGGAGCAGCAAGAAAGACAGTCCCTGAGCCCACTGACATGAGGGGCTTTGCATGGGCAGCAGAGGTGGGACACCCGTCATTGGGGCTGGTTGCAGAGGCATCTCTCATGGTTTGGTCTCACGTTTGCTCATCCAAGCTGTCTGCATCCATCCCACAATTCCCTGTTGCCTTACCTTCCTGCAGTCAGAACCCACAAAATAAATACTGTTAATTAAAAATAAAGTGTGATAAATAAATGTTCAATATAAAGAAGATTGGTTAATAAATAAATGTGTTAAATAAATCTAAAAAAAGAAAGCACTAGAAAGTCATTCAGTTTAAGAGTGGCTCTGGCCTACTAGTAGCTCCATTTCAGGGCAGAAGCCACATCCTAAGTGAGGGTCAGACTCTGGCAGTTTTAATCATGTTACTGTATCTGTTGTCCTGTTCCTGAGACTAGCTGCCAAGGCTGGTGCCAGAAGAAAATAGAGCTTGACTCTTCTCATAGGTCTATCTTCAGTGAGCAAAAAGAAAAGAATGCATTACAGAATAAGCATACATCTATGCCTTAACTCCTGCCTTGCATGATTTTTCCTCCATGGACATATGCTGGATGTTCGTGTTGCAGAAAATTCTGACTTATGACAATTGCCACTGCCCATGTCTGTCTCACACATGAGAAAAACAAGAAAGTGCTGGATATGCAAAATTTTTTCCATGTTTTTTTTAGCTCTGACATGGCCAGAGGATATTGGGCTGCCCTTGGGCAGTGCTTTCTGTGTTTGGAAAGTTCCTGTCTTGGTCCACAGCCCCAGCTCATAAAACCAAAGAAAAATGTGAAAAACACAATTCAACATGCGCTGAAGTTCAGACTGTAGACCCAGTACAGGTTTGTTTTCTGTTCAAGGTCTGAATTCTTCTAACACAGTGCCTGTGTGTGCGTATGTGTGTGTGCGGTTTGGCTTCAATATTTCCTGGAGGAATGTGTCCGCACAGCTAAACAAAGTACGTCCCTGGGGGCAGCTTGTGCTTTACAGTTGCTGCAGCACAGAGGGAAAATCAGATTTTAGAAAGACAGAAATGGATTACGTCCTGCAAGGGTATAAGAGAAGATTCATGCTTGACATCATTAATGGTCAAATTATAACATCAAAGAATAATATTTTACTCCAGTGCATTTAGATCAGGAGCCTTGAAACCTTGCCTATTTCTTCGGGAAAAGAATGGGAGATAAATACATGAAAATTATGAATATTTTCTAGCTATAAAAGGACTATGACCAGGCACCTTTTCCAAATCATTTTTTAAACATGTCCCATGTTCTTTGTAAGTCGCTCTTTTCCCCTGGGGCTTGGTCTGTTAACGAAGAGGTGTATTAAATACAGATGAACAAAAAGATCATCTTATAGCTTGCCCTCATGCTTGCAAAGGCTGATTCCTCTGTAGGGCTACTCAGGCCTGACACCGGGTCTCTCTCAGTGAGCACTCAGCATCCTCAGAGAGCAACAAATGCATTTAGCCTTTTCCTATCAAGTTCAGCACTTGATAGCAAGGCTTAGAAAATGCATCTCACTAAAGATTTTTTTTTCTACTGCTATCAGTATAAAGCTAAATAGAGCCAGTTTATTGGCACCAAGAACTGACGCACTGTGTTTGGAAATGTAACCCTTCTTTGAAAAGTATGTGTGAAGCAGAATCAAAGAGTCTGCTTTGATCACTTTGATACGTTCCTGAATGTTGTTTGGTTTCTTTGCCTTTATTCATTCCATTTCTCTTTGGTGTCAGAGAGAAAATGGTGTGGACAATGCCATCATTCTCCACCCGGTGCATTGTTTTATTACAGAAGCTCATGTACCTAAATTATGCAATAGGAAGAATTGAAACTGCATTTTTTTGATGTGAATAAAGTTGATGCCAACCTTTTTTGTTAGCGTACAATTGAAGAATAAAACAGGTCGACGTTCTGAGTGCTGTTCATAGTGTGACAGCTGCTGTGCTGCCTGTACATGAGCTTTTTACATTCTCCAGGAGCAAACCCAGCCTTTCTGAGAGCACCATGTAGCTGCACAGTACTGCCTGCACATCAGTTTTAATGCTGCATTCAGACTAGGGTCCGGTGGGGCAACTGTACTGCTCTGGCCAGTGAATTACCACGTCCTTCTCTGGGCTGGACTCCAAGGCCTCCAACCTCTATTTCAGGCAGGGTGTCCCCTAGAAAACCATGGACCATTGTCCTATGCCTCTGCAGCTCTGATTCTCATATCAGTCAAAGCGATGGCTACTGGTCAGCAATCAAGGCAGTGCCCAATCCAAAGAGCAGCACAGAAGCAGAGTTTCCAGCTTGCTTGGGCTCTGCAGTTCTTGTGCGCCTGGCTTTCTACTTCTCTGAGTGACTGGGATGTATACGCATAGAGAGGTTGTCTACAGGATCACCTCCCTTTCCACTCCTATTACAGAACTTCCCAGTAACAGCCATGGGAAAACGGGCTGTGATGGGGCTGGAGTGCCCTGAGCCACAGAGCCGAGAGCAAGCTTTGCCAGGAGAGCAGGACAAGGACCCAGCTGTTGGAAAAGTAACTGGAGTGACAAGGAAAGGGAGGTAGAAGGGGAAAATACCCACATTGTCCCCTCTCTCCCACTCACTGAATGTTCTCACTGTTCTTTCTGCACCCCATGCAGTCTGAATTCATCCTCCTCAACCATGGGTGACAAAAAGTGTGTGTCATGTGCCAGATGAGCAGATCCCTGCTTTTACACCCGTGTCAATATCTCCTTGTCCCTGCTGGCTACAACTCCTCTGACACATCCTAAGATTACATTCACCTTTTTCATAGCAATTCTGGCCATATTTATATGGCTAATATTTATCCCAAGATTAAAGAGAAAATATGTAGTAAAAGATTTAGCACATTTTTCCATTATCTATCATTGCAGTATGATGAGCTCTTGCATTACAGTAGAAATTTTATGCAAAAACTCATAACCAAATGCATCATATTATTGGATGTAATTATTTCCATTAATCCAGTCTCTAGTGATCTTTATTTATTTCTCTAGGCTATTCTGATCTTCTATATTGATACTGGCTCCTAAACTTTTAAGTTATGTCAGTAGAAGAGGATATGGTAATACTTGTCACAAAGATAGATCATGATTAATATAATAAAGATAATGCTTCAGTCATGTGTCTTTGTATTACCAGGAAGTCATTATTTCAAACAAACTGCTTGGTTATAAGGTAGATGATGAATATGTTAATTCTGGATAATTTAAGGTAAACAGACAGGGTTTTCCTTTAGTATTTACCCAAGATTACTGGGGAATTGGGCAGCCTCTTTTCCTCTTGTGCATTCACACATGCTTTTACCCTTTTTGGGCTATTTATTTGAGGAACAATGTTTTAACAAAGAATATTTAAATTGCCTCTGCAAACTTTAGCATGACTTTACTCTTGTATACTCTATGTATATGTATATCAGAAGGGCACTTTACATTTCAAAAGCAACACACTTCTCACAGTTTTTTGAAGGAGGCTTCTTATTTCAAGAGAGCTTCTCATTTGCAAGGGTAGCCTCAGCTCTCAGCAAGAGAGATCACTGCAGTGACTCACTACCTCTCATTGCTGATAAGATTGCTTTTTGCCCCAAATGCAGTTTGCCTGGTTTTCAGCTTGGGAAACTTCTTTAAATTCACCAGTGACTTTGCCAGCTAGACAACGACGGCATCAGAGTGTGAATCACACCATTTCAATGGGCTGATTGTGAAATAAATATGAACAGAAACAGCAGGGGGTGGGTTTTCTTTAGCAGTCACAGTTTTCTTTTCACTATATGCCCTTAAAATGCCCAGGCAGCCTATTAGTGGAGGGGAAGATTGATAGAATTGCATTTACATTTTAAATCAAGCCAAGTTCTCACTTCTCCAGCCACAACCCTTCTAAAACATCAAGCAAACAAACAAACAAAACAAAACAAGAAAAGATGCAGCCAAATAGAAAGGAGGAAAATAAATGTTCATTTGATTAGTTTTATAATGGAAATTAGCTAAATGGTCCAAAATTAAAAGTATGGACATTAAAGACCTCGGTTTGTTCTACACATGAAAGACATAACACTGCAACTGGGATGATTCTTCACTCAAAATATTTCTCTTTGTGCTATCCCCTGGTGCTTTCTTTGGTATATTACCCAGCTGTAATGTTGACTCTGTTATGTATAATTATTTATCTTTCTTTTCAGGAGTAACTATAAGGGAAAAAAGAAACTTTATAAAACCATGAGAGTAAGTAGACATCCTGTTGCTTAGAAAGTCCCCCAAGACACCCTTGTATCTGACACACCTCTCATTCAGCCAAAGACCATGAACACCCATCCCTACTTTGGCACAGCTGCCCTGGGCACCCCATGCCAAGGTGGGCTGGGTTAACGTACCACCGGCACCCTCTGGGAAGCTGCCTGAGAACCAGCTGTGCAGGCAGGACAGGCCCATTTGGCACCTCGCCGTTGCCAATGTTCTCAAAACTACCTGTTGATTGCTATCGCTAACCTAGCAGAGGGATGGGGGCAACACTGCCTCTGCTCTGCCTCTGCTGGGATGGCAGGGCAACCTACTGCAAGCTGGAGTCTTATTACCAGAGAGAGCTATCCACTATACTGTTCATGTATGCAGCTACATTTCATGTATCTTCAAATAATTCTTTTCTTAGTCACCCAACTTAAACAAATACAAACTAAAAATACACTTGTAGGGACACTTGGTCATCTGGGAATTCATTACATGTAGTTCAGAACCAGAGGAGATTCTTTTTCCTTTTTAATTTTTATCAGAAGGATTTAAAACAGAAAAGCTTTAATGAAAGACTGAAATTTAATGAAGAATGATGTTCAGGTTTAAATTACAGTTACGTCTGAAACACAGTCTGGTATTGACACTAGTTTCTGACATGCTCAGATATTTATTTTTTTTATTATAAGGAAAGCTGACAGAACAAAAGTGTAATTATTAAGTTTATTGATTTTCTTAAACAGAAGCACAGAATCACAGAATGGTAGGGGTTGGAAGGGACCTCTGGAGATCGTCTCATCCAACCCCCCTGCTTGAGCAGGCACACTCAGAGCAGGGGGCACAGGAACGCGTCCAGGCGGGGTTTGAATGTCTCCAGGGAAGGGACCCCACAGCCTCCCTGGGCAGCCTGTGCCACTGCTCTGGCACCCGCACAGGAAAGGAGTTTGTTCTCATACTGAGATGAAGTTCCTGTTTGTGCCCATTGCCCCTTGGCCTGTCATTGGGCACCACCAAAAAGAGTCTGATCCCATCCTCTTGACACCTACCCTTTAGATATTTATAGGTATTGATGAAATCCCCTCTCAGTCTTCTCTTCTCCAGGCTGAACAAACCCACGTCTCTCAGCCTTTCCTCATAAGGGAGATGCTCCACTCCCCTGATCATCTTCGTAGCTCTCTGCTGGACTTGCTCAGGAAGTTCCCTGTCTTTCTTAAACTGGGGGCCCCGAACTGGACACAGCACTCCAAATGTGGTCTCACTAGGGCAGAGTAGAGGGGGAGGATAACCTCCCTCGACCTGCTGGCCACACTCCTTTTGATGCACCCCAGGATACCGTTGCCCTTCTTGGCCACAAGGGCACAGTGCTGGCTCAGGGTCAGCTTGCTGCCCACCAGCACTCCCAGGTCCTTCTCAGCAGAGCCGCTTTCCAGTAGTTCAGCCCCCAGCCTGTACTGGTGCCTGGGGTTGTTCCTCCCCAGGGGCAGGACCTTGCACTTGCTTGTGTTTCATGAGGTTCCCCTGGGCCCAGCTCTCCAGCCTGTCCAGGTCTCGCTGGATGGCAGCACAGCCTGCTGGTGTATGAATTAAACTCCACTTATTTTCATCACTTCTGCATTTTGTCTAGTAGAGCAGACCATGAACTATTCCACCCTATTTATATATTTTTCTTCCATAGAAGAGTATTTACACCTGTACAAGGTACATATCACATTGTTTGGTTTTAGGGCTCTGGCAAAGACAGCTTTAAACCTGTGTTGTGACTCCAACAGACAGGACTCCAAAAGGTAATGCTTTCTGTGAGACACAAGAAATAATGCATCCGATTTACTCTTGCTTTGGCTTCAGGGCTTTTGTGCTACTGAGGCCAATGAACTGAATGTGGGTTTTAATCTGGAGTAAGAATGTGGATCTGCAGGAGTCTGTGACTTGTGTCAATGAATTCAGTGATGGCAGGATTTCTTCCACTATGCCTAAATATAAAATGTGAAAAGCAGTGTATAGAAAGAAAATAGAACTGTGGAGATGTGATGTATTATATGGATCTGTACTTTACCTTTTCAGCCAGCTGAGATGAGAATTTATTTTACCTCGCAGTTGTGCTAGCCTGCTGGAAGAACTGTTGTTTTTATCCAGAAATATACACAACAACATTAGCTTTGACGTTTGCAGGTTTCTAGGCAAGAATAGAAAGAAAACTGAGCCTGCTAGCATGCTAAGCAGCTACTGAAAAGCTCCTGTGCAGGCTATGGTTCAGCAGAGAAGTCTCTTTGGATTCCTGTTTGGCTTGGACCAGGCTTTTGTACAGAGCTGCACTTTCAGTCTCATCCATTTATTTTCTCTTAGTGACATAATGCTTCTGAAAGGTGCGGGAATACCAGTCCTCGAAAATTAAGTCCCTCATCTTCTTGCAGGTTAACCACGCGTAGACAATAGCTCCTTGGAGGGACAACCTCTGAGAGCAGATAGCTCAGACCTTGCATTTTTTCACCCCTTGAATTCCCCCATAGGCCTGTATCGGGGACAAATTTGGTGGATGAATACATTTATTTGTATCACCTTTGTTATATTCCTTGCTGGCTGCCCTCATTTTTCATCAGGAGTGTAATTAGGGAGGGTGGGAAGCCAACCAGCAATGATTAGAGCTGGAGCTATCTGCTACATTTGCATGTGCATGTGGAGGGAGAGGGGGAGCAAGGGCAAGGGCAAGGCAGGAAAGCATGAATAACTTGCTTTTACTGCTGAGCACTGGTCTAAACCTGAACAGGGTTCTCTCCCCAAAACCTTGTTATTGAGGCCCTGACTTCAGTGTTAATAAAGAATGGGATTACCTTAAGATAACTCACATGTGAGTGGTCTCAAAGCCCATATGGAGTGCAGACAAGGCACTTGTGTGCTACCAGGAGGAAAGCAGGCAGCTCTGCCCATGCCCACACCCAGCCAGGGAACCTGGCTGAAAGCACCCTGATATTTCACCAGAGAAGTCTGCAAGTTACTCTGAGGTAAAATTGCCTTTTCCTTAGCAAGGCAGTGAAGGCTTAAGACTCTAAATCCTGCATTACTTGAATCAATAAGCCTTGCAGTCACTGAAAAGGGTATCACTGACAGGGCTAGAACCGCATAATCTCCCGTCTCCCTGGTGTTGATGGCTGCGTTCCCACAGCATCCGTGGGAAATACCATTATCCCCATTACACAGACAGCAGCCAAGACACAGACAAGCCAGGCTACGTCTGCACCGCAGTGACAGACACTTATATGGACATCTCTGAGCTGTCCTGGGCACTGCCATCATGCTGAGCCCCATACACCCCTGGAGACACAGGAACCTGCTGCCTGATCCCCTGCCCTGCAGAGAGGGCTGGTAAGCACAGCTAGTGTCAATGATCCAGTCACCGGTCTGAGGCAGCACAAGTAAATTATTCCTGTTCTCCAATGCTGCTGGCCCATTCTGGACCACAGGACTCCCCATTTCCATATGTTATCCCACAGGGAAAGTGCCCAGTGCCAGGTTCATGCTGGCAAGACCTCCAGATGTCAGAACATCTCGTTTCTTTTTCTGACCCAGATGGCTTAGCTGCCTCTATAACCATTTATCTAAGAACAGGCTTTTGAGCAGTAACATCTGTTTCCTCAATATATATGTAAATTTTTGAAAATAACAACAGCAGTGTAGAAAAAAGAAGGCTGTACCACTGAGTAAACAAAGACTTTTTCTTAACTCTCATGGGGAAACAGCATTGCAACACCAGCCCGGTGACAGCCCTGAGGTCCTACTTACCTTGTCCATTGCCTACAGCTTGGCCAAGATGTGCAGATCACCAGCAGAGACTTATTGCTAGCCTGAAAGAGGAAAGGATACACATTGGATTACCCCAGCTTTAAATGCAGGCACACTGTGCTGCTGTACTGGCTTCCCTTCTGTACTGGGGCACCCGGCAGCTTTGTACACCAGCATCCCCAAGACCCAGGACAATGTGTGAGGCTGCACAATCCCTATCCCACTATTCAGTGCTGACATCTAACAAACAGGCTCAGCAAAGTGCATTGTTGCACAGTGAGGAAAAACACAAAAACCAGATAAGACCTTAATCAAAATGCCAGGGTTTCCAAAAAGCCTTGTGCTGAGATGGAAGCTTGCAGGGCAGTTTAGCTGTGCTCTGAAGCAAGAAGTGACACCTTTGCCACAGCAGCCAACTGAGTCACAGGGCTTTGATTTGCTTCTCTAACACACAGGGCTTTCTCTGTAAAGCACCATTTTACTTTTCTTTTCCTATTTTTCAATATACTCAGAAGCTCATTTCATGAGGTGTCTCATGGCAGCCCCAAACTATTTTAAAATAAACATTTTCATTGAACAAGTGGATTTTGGTATTAGGAAGTCAGCAACTTAAAAGAGCTTTTGTCAAAACTTGTTGGAGGCCCTGGTAGACTGTTCAAACATGGGAAGAATTTCTGCCTGTATAGTGAGCCCTTTGACTTTTAGAAAAATATTATTGTCTGAGTTTTCAGTGACTTGGAAGCAAAAGGACAACATAGCTCAATTTAAAAAAAAATATACACAGTTATGTCATGATAGGCTTGTAAGTTTCCTCTCAGCCCATGTTTCTGCTTTTGCTATGGAATATTCCTTATAAAAGAGTAAATAAATGCACTGTAAATATCACTTGGGGCTGTAGTGACATCATCAGCCTCAAGAGTAGATGCAAAACTCAGAAAGGGTGTGACCTGAACACTTGAAGTCTTCATATGCTCACTGAATTGAGGAGTACGGTAAAGATATGTGTGCGGTGGAGCTGTCCATGCCATGATGATCACTGTAAATATGGTGGTACTGATAGGCTCCCACTGTGCTCCCTTCTAATGCCAGCCTGAGCACTGTCGCACAGACTGGAAGGGCTATAAATAGCAGCTTCTCCATAGAGGCAATCCTCAGGCGAGTTCTGACTGAGGATTCAACATATTTTGATCTTTGCCCCTTCCCTTCCTGTAGCTCTGAAGACTATCTCCATGTCTATTTTGAATATTGCCTCTAAGATGCTGTTAACCTTTATTAAGAACAACTTGTGTCTCCCTGTTAAAGACCATCTCCACCCAAGGCAGGGTATGCACCAGAATTAATAAGTAGTTTTGCATAAGTGACTGGATAAAAGCAGTCACTAAAAAGAGTCTGGGTTTTCAAGAGCTTTGGTAACTAGGTATCTGGTTCAGAGTCATGTCAGGTGCCTCAGACTGAAAGGACTCCCAGTGCCTGGTGTCACTAGCAAGTTCTTCTGAAGTCACCAGTGAGCTTCTTAGAGAAAAAGAAGTTATTTCCTCACATCTGGACCATAAATTGAATGTACTCAGAGCCTAAGGATAATCTTGCTGATGAGCTACAAACAGAAAATAACTGAGAAGAGAGTATTTGTCTTTTTTGAACAGAGTTGCATATTCTGCATGCTGAGATGTGCAGAAGTGCTGATGAGCTAGTAGACATTGGAAAATATCCATCTGGGTCAGAGTCAACTATGCATGTAATCTGGCCCAGGGAGGAGAAGATTTAGGTGAGGAAATTAAACTCTGGTCCTTCTTTTCCAAAAACAAAAGCCCTTTTTTCCTAGTATTTCTGAGGGTAGCTTATTTTTTTAACTATTTGAGTAGACATCCATCACAGGTGGCTTTCCCTGAGGTACTTTATATGGGATCAAAGAGAAACCACAAGGCAGCAATACTGCAGCTGAGCAAAAACTTCAGAGCAAATTACTTCAGCAATTTTGACCCTTCACAAAGCAGAGAGTCTTTATTTTTTTTAAATGTTTTGGTGTGGTCTGGATCCAGGCTTTGCTTTGCTTTCTGGGCCAGGAAGGGCTTGGTTTCTCGGCAAGTCACTGTTTTTCCCTGTTCTGCAGAAGAAACTCAATGGGTGGATCATTTCCCATGCCTTTCGACGGCAAAGCATCTCTGCAAGTGTGTGGGCCTGAGCAAATCTCACCTTTTAGGACAAGAGTCATGGGTGTGCAGGCTGCAAGTGTGGGCAAGGCAGACTTCAAATACAAAAGCATGAATGGCAGGTGGCAGTCCTTTCCTCCCCCTTCCCTTTGTTACTAACTCAGAACATGGCCATACAACACAACAACCTGCACCTTCAGAAACTGAGAATGAAATTAATTCCAGGTCTTCCACTTTTTGGGCAAAAACCATAAGCCCTCAGCGCTATGCGAGTGCTGGGCTTTTCCTCCTCTGGATGTCTTCTTGGAGCTGAGGGTTGTGACTGCAGTAGGTGGCATTCAGCACTTAGTCCAGGCTCCCTCAGATGTGGCCACTGGCTGAGGCTTCTGTGGCATGGAACTTTTACCCCAACTTGGAAGACAGGGTATTGTGTTAGGCTATAGGAAGCTACATGCTTGCCTCTCTGGGCCTAGGCGACCAAAGTACAGCTCAGTTCATAATGTAATTCCAGATTTGTGTTGGCATCTTTAACATTATCCCACCCTAAAGAGAGAGACCTTTAAATAGCTTTCAGCTGTCTGAATATGGCCAGGACACAGGCCCTGAAGAGTTGTTTTGCTAGTTCTTCATGCCAGACAAAGAGTGGCCATGAGGCCACATTTGTCACAGTCACTTTGACATCTATCTTCTAGAGCATGATTCATAGTATTTAATTGTTGTTTGAAATGGAGTCATCACTGTAGGATTAATATAAGTAAAATACCAATAAAGATAATATTGCTTGCACTTAAAAAAAAAAAAAAAGCAAATGCTTCATTTTGAAGCCATCCTGAGCAGCAGCTGGGTTGTTGACCTCTTGTACTGGGAGAGCATTTATGCTATTCAGAAGACTCCTCTTCTGGCAGAGCAACTACTTTTTAGCAGCTTGCCAAACAAGAATGTGATAGAAGGATAATATTTCACTCCTACCCTCAGCTACTCTTTACAGTAATGAGATGGTGATTAAAAGTCTGTTTCTTTGCCATCAAGGCTCACAGTTAGTAGCATCTTCCTTGGACGTGCACTAGGTAGCTGTGTTTAGATTTATGATCCAGCTGCTTGGGAACATCTCAGAATGTTTCTTGTCTTCCTCTGGCCTCTTCGTTCACTTGTCTAGGCAACTCCTTTTCCTGAAAATAAGACCAGGCAGCCCATTTGCCAAGGCCAGTCCTAAATTCCCCACAAGCAGCACTCCCAACTTTTCTTTCCTCTCTGAGTATCTACCACTTTAACCTTCAGGAGCACATGATGTTACTAAATCAATTGTTCTTTATGAAAGCAAAGAAATGTATAAGATGACAGTAATATGCAGACTCTTTCCCTGCTTCCTCCAGGTGTTTTGGTAGGTTTAAGTGGCAGTGCTCTGCAACCCGTAGATTACTTCTTTTCCCAAAAAACTGGTTTTCAAGACTCTGATTTTCTCTCTAAAATGGCTGTTGGGAAGCCCCTTTCTTTTACAGATTTTCAGTCATTTCCCCTCCTCCCACATTCAGATGAAACTTCCTGGTCTACTGCAATGCCAGGGGATTGTAGTACTTCATCAGATACTTTACTATTTTGGTTAATACCCATCTAGAATCTGAATTTGAAAGTGCAGGCAGGGGGATAACTTGTGAAATAACCAGTTCTTCATTCAAGGGTACCTCCATTTTACAGGACAATAAACATGTAAGAACAACATATGTTCAGCCTCACACCTGCATCCCAGCATCTGGATTTCTTAGCTCCGTCTGGAATCTAATAAAAGAACAGAACCTCATAAATTCAACTCAGAAAGAAAAGTAGTTTTTCTACATTTATGACAGCCATATAGAGATGTGTTCATTCTGTTCGCAACCATGAATTTGTAAATACACAGGTCTCCCCAAGCAGCCATAACAAGCACTATTGTTTTGATTAAGAAATTGTGAGCATCTGCATAGGTTAAAAGGGAAAATGATACTAGACCTGGGAGGTTTCCTTTATAGTGGTAACCTTTCAGACCTGCTAAGGGTGATAAGCAAGTCTGATTGATACTGCCAACATACGACATCAGTCCTGGAAAGATTTCTCTCTATCTGCAGCCTATATAGTCCCACAGCTGTACATTACATTCTCAAGAAAGAGGAGTATGTACTAAAGCACATATAGGATGAAGACCTACAACACTTCGATAATGCTGTGATGTTTCTTACACATATTTCTGTTGCTTGAGATGCTCACTAGGTTGTTTTCTTTCTGGAATAAAAAGTGCCAGTAGTGTTTGTTTTTGTTACCCTCATACCCTCCTTTCCCTGCTCTGGGCAGGAAAGCTCTAGCAGCTCAGACTCATAGGTTGGCAGGAAATTTAAAACAGCAGCAAGCTGCTGCTTGGACCACCCCCAGCCTTTTTTTTTTTTTCCCCATTGATGCAGGAGACTATTTATTTGGGGGCTGGCCTGTCAAACTTACTCGTTGATACTTTCCAGTAGCTGCCTAACCACTAACGGTGATTTTTTTCCTCCCTTCCTCCTCCTTTGGACAAGCTCTCCACAAAGAAGATGCTGCTGAGCCTGATTGCTCTGCTCTCTGCTGCCCTGTTAGCCAACGCAGCCCCTCCGACTTGCTACTCGAGGGCCTTGTCTCTGAGCAAAGAAATCACGGAGTCCTTTAAGGAGTTGCAGACCTCCAAAGCTGTGGTGAGTCTACCTAAAAACTGCTCCTGCAAAGACGCTGTGGGTTGCTTGCTTTTGACACAAGTTTCTCTCTAAACAAAATTGCAACAGGTCTTTTTCTTTCCTGCAGGACTCATGTGTGGAGATGCTGCCCAGGCTGTACCTGGACATACATGTAAGTTTTCAAACTTTTTTCCTACTCCTCTGCAGTAAAAGCAGCTAATGGAAAGGGAGGATAACTCTTAAGATTGTACCCCAGAAGCGTGGTTTGAAACAAAAGCTTAATTAAGCAGAGAGATGAGTGACCAAAAAAAAAATCTCATTTTGAACCTTATTAAAATCCCTCTGGAGCTTCTGAGATTTTACTTGTTTAAAAATTCAAAAAAATAGGAAATCAATACTTTGAAGTGATTACCACTTGTACGTTATTAATTCATTGTGACAGAGCCTTTTCAGTAGTTAAATAAGTGCAACAAAACTTTGAATAATAGTTTAAAATAATTGCAGAATAAATTTCTTCACTTAATAAATCTACCTCATTTTATATCATGAGTGGCTTCTGGCACTGCAGCTTTAATAAAAAGAAGTACAGGAATGCCTTGCTGGATTTTCCTGTTTAAATAGCTATTTGTCAAACCCAGAAGGAAAAAGGATTGCTGAGGATATGGAAGTGTGATACTGAGAAAAGACAGCAGTAGTCATCTCCCATCAAAGACAAAGTAGCCTCCTGCACACAAAGTTTATGTTATCGTGTTCTGCCTTGGGATATCCAACATATTTGGCTTCTTTTCCCAGTGCTCAGTCGAGCAACTAAAAGTTAGAAAATACCAGACAAACCAAGAGATGTCTGACACATTTTGCTATAGGCAAACACCGTCAAGTCTTGCAAGTCAGAACTCTCCAGATCCCAATTCCAGAGTTGCCAGTGCCTGCCTTCAGTACAAAGACCAAACAAAGTGAGCCCAGTGCCTCAGTTTCCCTTGCTTTAAGGAAAAAGCTGGGATATTCATTTACCTGCTTCACAAGGATGTTGTCAAATTAATGTTCACTGTGCTTTATTTTGATAATGAAAAGTAAAAATTACTCTGGAAAAAAGTTTGCCTGACATTCACAGAATTGCCTATTGTATGGGAACAGAAGAATCATATCTGTGAGATCTTGATAATCTGTTCACCAGCTAAATCAGGTACTCATTTCAAAGGGAGACAATGCACCTATTCTGTAGGTAAATCCACCAACTACAGGAGCAGATGTGATTGTATTGACACCGTTGCCTCCTAAATCATGTGAGAAATAGGCTGGCAGACCAAAACTGTGTCTGTGCACCTTTCCGAGCACTTATTTGGACCAAACATCTTTGTTATGAAATATTGAAGGTGAATTTGCCTAACCAAAGGTTACATAGATTACACATACATAGAGGTAGGAATTCAAGGTTCCCATAGAAGCAGTAAGAATTTTGTAAGTGGTGGATGAGAAACATAAATCTGTGTTTGTGCAGGGTTACACATACCTCTTTTGCGTGCTTTGCAGAATTACTGTGTGTTGGCAAAACTCCGCGATTTTGTGGCCTACCCCAGATGTGAGGGAGTGTTTGAAGTGAGCGAGCTGAAGGAAAAAGCCCGGAGCCTGTACACCATCATGATTTCGTACTGCAGAAGGGTAAGTCAAGATGCACCAACAAGGACATAGTCTCTGCTTTTAGCTCGCTCTGTCACCACCCGGTCCCCTGACAAGCAAAACTGGATCAGGGACTGAGCTTCTCAACATTGTGTTAACTTGTGCCTTCCTCCTTTATAAATGTTAGCCTTCTTTTTTGTTTCTCCAGGACTTGGTGTTCCTCACTGATGACTGTAGCGCTTTGGAAAGTCCTATTCTACCTCCCACTGAGCCTTCCATCATTGACAGCTAAAATGGAGTCAACCCGAAAGTTGCACCTGGGGAATTTTCAAGAAGATGAAGCGTCAAAATATGTATACACGGTCAACTACCACGTTAACAACAAAGATCTTTTTCAAGCACACTAGCAATATTATCTCAGACCTACCCATTTTTCTCAGCCTTGGCAGGAAATTAACTGCATGCCTTGCATACTTACTGAGCTGCTAGGGAAACTACAGTTAGAGAGCATTTTTTTAATTTGGCAAGGTATGATTAATTCAGCTTAGCCAAATGTATAAGGTATGTTTTGTTTAAACATTAGATACTAGATGTTTTTTACTCTTTTTATGAATAACTACATTCATATAAAGAAAACAGATTACGATCAAATTTTATCCTTTCCTGACTTAGAAGTTCTTCTTTTAAAAGATGGGCATGGAAGGGACGATATTTGTTTTTTCTTAAAGTGTTTGATACGAGAAGTGTAATTCTGTACTGGCAGACAACTCTTTAAGTGTATAGCTCGTATATGTATACTAATAGTTCTTGATGTCAGACTTGTAAGAACAGAGGTGAAAGTAACTGTCTCTGTGGAAAACTAAATAAAAACATCCTTCTAACCCAAGATGCTTGTGCTACATCATGTCTTTCAAAAGTAGCCAAAAAGGTGTCATTCTTACAAAGTTACTTTTCACAGTCACTTGCAAGTTGTTTTTCACAGCATAAGCCATCTTTAGCTTTGTTTCCATAGCAATGCAAACTTTGCTGTGCCTGCATGATTTGACAATGTGTCGGTTTCTACTGGGAGAATTTTTCTGTGCTGCAAACAATTTGACAAAATCAGTGGAATTATTTTTAAATACTGTTTCTGTGTTATAAGAATGTAAGTTGTGAGGCAGTGGCTCAGAAAGCCTATTAAAAGTTTGGACAGATTGTTAAGACACAGCCCATGTAACGGAGCTACTGAGATTAATAAAATTTCCAGATAATAGTTCCAGAGTCATGGGTCGCTCCAGTATCTGCAGGACATGGGACCTTCACACCCAGCATCTCTTTGGTGCCAAGAATAGAAAAAATCTTCCCCATGTTCTTGGAAGTAGCAGCTATTACCCCAGAGAATCCGTTCCTTTCCTCTCTGGAAGTGGTTCCTCTCTCTCCTGTGTAGCATTTGCTGGTCATTCATCTGCAGCACTGCCGGCCCTAGTGACTTGGTCAGTGGTCTCACCATGTCTTATAAAAACCCCATCTTCTGTAATCATGGGACTGCGGGACAATCACAGCTCCTTTATCATCCTGTCATTCCCATTAATATCTGATGGTATAAACCAAAATAATTGACAACTGTTACAGAAATAAGTCAGTCATAACATTAAATCAAAGGAAAAAAAATGTGCAGGGGGAAAAAAGGGGGTCGTCTTTATTTTAGAATTACTCTGGTCTGTAGAAATTACTAATCTGAGTTTAGCTATAGCACATTTGACTGTCCCACTGAACCACAGAATAAGGGTGGGAAACTCTGAACCCAGGGGAAATACAGAGGGAATAAAGTAAACAAATGCTTTCCTTTCCAGTTTGTTTCCTTTCTGAGTGTACGTTCAGGGAATGTGCCTGTCAGAATTTGTATTTCTCTCCTGAAGATGAGGTCCTCATGTGCTAACCTTACTAATCCTCTAGATGAGCCGTTCTGCCCACAGGCATCTTACAGGGGTTCCACTCAGGTGTCTCTACAGGCATCTGGTAGAGACAGTAGCAAGCTCAGCAATCTGATCTACCAGCAGGCTGAACTCAAAAATGTGCAACAGTTCAGATAGCTCTACTATCTCTATCAAATCATTGCTTAGTTTGCCTTTTAGGATACTTCTCTCCAAGCCAGCAACCTCTGTACAAGATCCTACACACTCTAGAGATATCAATACCATTTTTTCTGCATTACCTGGACATACCCAAGGCCAATTCCTTCAGCAGCAGCCATATCCTGGAATAAAGGCATCTATTAGCATTCTGGCAGGGAGCCTGATACCCACACAGAGAGCGTGTAAGCATTGGCAGCTCCCTGGCTCAGTGAGAAATGCAGGTGGAGTAGAACCGTTTGCTGTCAGACTCTACATTCAAGTTTTTCCTCCCCCTAAGCAGGGGCTCAGCCACCACTGGGAGGACCAAGCTGCGCTGGGATAACACCAAGGCCTATACACTTCCATACAAGTACCAAAACCACATCACAGCCTCTGTTTTTCATACCTTTATAAAAATACAGCCATGGACATACCTTGCAAGAAAGTGTGGTATGATCACCACAGGCCGTGGTGTTCGCAGAGCTAAGCCAGGGACTAGGCAGTACATGTGCCTGGAAGGTGGCAGCAGAAGCTGTTAATTCTTGGCGCTTTTTTCCACCTCCAAATATCACAGGTTTCAAACACAGGCCTGTTGTAAAGATTGCATTGTGATTTGGCAAGCAAACTGCAGAGCAGGACGTGCTTCCCACAGAAGCCCACACAACTCTGTCCCTAAAACTGGACCTTGAGTAAAGTCTGTGCAGATAATCATGGCACTTCTGCCCCTGCTTCTTTCCTGTCGCATGGCCACTCACTTTCTGAAACTGAGTATTTGAAGAGGATTTTCTTATGGATCTTCTCATAACTCCTCTTTATCGAAGTAAATAAGCCTTCCCTAGTCCATTTTGATAGAACTCGTGATCCTAAATCCAGACTGGATTTCTCTGGTAATGTTCCCAACAACCTTCCAAATATATTTCCTCCTGTTGAGAAAAATAACTAGATGCTTTGGGGACTGTACACACTTGAATGGACAGCATATCCTCCATTTGCAGATGCTGTATGGTTTTTTTTCCCAAGAATCAGATTTGTCTCGTCATTGGTGTGCTTTTACACCAAGTATATTCCCTATGGTTTATGCTGTGACTCTCTTCACCTCTCACATGTAATTTTTAATGGAAAGTGTGCTGCAAGCAATGCTATGCTCTTTCAGTTCACTGTAACCTGCTGTCACTCAGACTGTCTTAATGAGATTTGTGATTAGATGAACTCTTTTTATGGACAGCATCTTTTTCCAGGTTGTCATGGTCCAGGGGAAAAAAATCACCAATGAAGAGATCTAATCCACTTGTAATTCACGAAGAAATCATCCACTTCTCCCTTTCAGTAAGACAGTAGGTTTACCAACTTTTTAATTTACTATTATACCAGCTATATAAGGAGCAGTGGAGCCATTCATGCGGCTGAGCGTTTATTCCTGCAACACAGCAGCCCATGCTCATTAGGGCCCCAGCCAACAGGGAGACCGTGAAGGGATTAAGAAGGACATATTTGTTGTAATTTGTCAACTGGCATCTTGCCTAGTTATTGCAGAATATTACTAAAAGCACATCATTAAGAAACTGCACTCAGTTTGATCATTAGGGATGAATCATAGAAAAACAAAACATCTGTTCTGTTTTCTTACCTGTTTAAGGAGGTTTGTTGGAAGGAGCAGTCATCCTAGGACTAGGTTTTCTTTAGCAGACTTCTCTCAAACTGCAAGAAGCCTCACTAAAGAGCAGTCCTAGGACTGCTAGACTCTCCCTTATATTATCATATGGAATCCTAAGGCAGTCAGAATGCCTTGGGGACTGGGGGATAGTCTTGGGGGCTACCTCTGCAAAATTATTCAAAGACATTCATTTCCAATTTTGCAAAAAAAGTTTTATTATGGATTTTACTGGAACCAGCTCTTTTCCCATATCTTTTGTCTGAGTCTCAGTCACATGGGCTTTCCTTAAGTAGGCACTCTAGTCACTTATACGCTTATACATTGTTTTTTGGTGAAACCAGGGTAGGGAGGAGGGCTAGCAAATGTCTAATCCCGGGCCACTACCCCAAGTCAGGAAAGATGGTGGCCTTTGAACACATAATTAGATCTTTAAGGTGACGAGGTTCCACTGGATAACATGTGACTTACTACTAATTAATAGGGTACAAATTAAATATGGTCTTATGAATTCCTTTTTTCTTTTTTTTTTAAAGCAAAACAAAAACTGTAATGCAGCACTGGGGAGGAATCTGATCTTTTATGTTTTACATTTTGGAGTGGAGTGTTAGTTTGCCCAAACACCAGATTTGGGAGTGCCCATTTGTCAACTGCACCTTCCCCTGTGTTTGTGGCATCCGTGGGTTGAGTTAATGGGATGCTGACAGAGATTTTTCCAAAAATTTGCTACAATGTTAAGGTCTTGAAAATAATGTTACCTTACAAACATTTAACCACTGTACTTTAACCAGCACTTTTTTCCACATTAAAATGTTATTATTTTTTGAGTGTACGGCAATGCAATTGAAAATTACAATGGACAACCTCCATCAACTTTATTTCTGCAACTTTTTGGATTCACACTTTTCTTTTAGGCTTGCTATTGCCAGAAACCCCAGATTTTACTGTTAGCCTTCCAGAGTAAAAAAAAAAAAAAAAAAAAAAAAAAAAATCAAGTCTGCAAGGGAGCTGTTGGTAGCTAAGCCAAAATTCAGACACAGTGTGCAGAGAAAGGCCATGATCTTGTTATGAAAAGATATTCATAGTCTATGTTTCCTTAACATAGGGTAAATGTATATCCTTAGATAAATAATATAGCAATGAACAGAAACCCAATTAAAATATCTATCTTTTGAAGACAGCTAAATACATACATATATACTCCGAAATCTTGTTTCGTGCTCACAGGTCCATGAGGAGGATGTCTTCAGACAGATAAGAGGATTTTGAGGCCGAACAGACACAGGGGGGAAGAAAAACATCTCCAGAGATGTTTTGCAATAGACTGAAATATATTGACATTACCTCATTAATACTCAAACCTTACAGGAGAAAAAAAGCCAAAATCATAGAACAAGAAAGAAGCTTGAGAACTCTTAATGCATCCCTTGAGTCCAAGACTAGCCTGGCTAACCCAGTTCATTCCTGACTGCAGTTTGCCTGGAAGATGAAAGCCCACAGCAGTTGGAATCAATCCACTCCAGACCCCCCTTTTGTTACAAAGTTTTACCTGGTACTCAGTTTGCCTTCTCAGAATTTAAGCCCATTGCTTCCTGCTTTATTTGTCACACAAATGGGGATCAGTCAGTTCTTTTTTGTCTTTGCAGGAGATGTTAGTACATTTGAAGGCTTCTGTCTCTCTCCCTACTCTATAAATCAAATTCTTTCAATCTTCATTGATCAGAGGACTAGAAAATGTAACCCTTCTTGTGGCCTTTCTTGTACCTGTATCCACTTGGTTCACATCCTTTTTGAAGTACAGTGCTCAAAGTTAAATATAGACATCCAGCTGAGGCTTTATCAATATCAAGTAGTGTACAAAGAAAATTTATCAGTAATGTTCTGACAAAGTAGATTACAAATAAAAAATAATCTCCAAGAACCTGGAGATATTGTTACACTTTTTTATTTAAATTTTAAGATGAATGTAGAAAATTAGAGTACAAGTTGGCCTCACTACCATCTAATGAAGAAAGCATTTGAGGGGGGGGCGGGAAGGAACAGATACTAAAATACAATGGGTGCTCCATTTGCTGTGCAGGTAGATATAAAGACTACTGGAGACAGTGACAAGTTTTGGATAGACTACACAATGAGGAGTCACCTTTTTTAGATTCATATGGACTCTATAAAATGATCCACACCTCCTCCTTCCCAGGACACTGTCCCAGCTCCCATGCTGCTAATCCTGCCAGACTGAGCCATGACACAACTGAGGATGAGATGTTACTTTTAGACCCCTACATTAAATGCCTTTGCACCTTTCTTTGGCACTCCCTGACATGACCTAACAGCTAAACTCTTGCCTTCCTAACAAGGGTGGCTACAGGCAGATTGCCTTTTGGCAATGTTCTCTGGTCCATGCTATCTCCCAGACGACATCCAAAGCTTGTTTGGAAGAGTGGCATCTGCCCCAGGTCAAAACTGTGCACAGAACTGTTACAACAATTTCTGAGTATAGCCAGGCATGTTTCAATACCTGGAAATGTTCCTACCACTGAGCAAATAAATAAAAGACTGATTTTGGAGCGCAGCTGTTCACTTGTTCTCCTGGGAGAAGAACCATGCTTTCATTTGTTAAGCCATTTCATATTATTGAATTAAAACACAATCCCTGAAGTAGTCCAAGGAACAGACCCCAGTGTTGCCCAGTTTCCATATGACTTTCCCATTAGATAAGTACTGGGTAAATGAGTCAAAAAGGTGTTATTCCTATTGAGAGAGAAAGGGAAGCACAAACATAATTTTTAGTAAACCAAGGTCAGACAGAAGTCCTTCTAATAACCTAGGAAGGGAAAAAATATCATTTGGAGGTCACAACTTTGTTTGTTTTCCACTGTTTAATACAGAGGACGCTTTTTCTACAGTTGCAGAATTTAAGCTTTTTTTCTCCCCTGTGAGTTCTCTGAGGTCCAATAAGCGCTTGGCTGTTGCTGCCTTCTTATGACAGTTAGACAGAAAGATGTGAGCCTGGAAAGTAGGCTGTTCATCAAAAAGTTTTCTTTGATCAGAACACAGACATCAGGTCAAGAAAGCAAAGGAATACAGTGAGGCTGTTCTGTACTCCCTCTTCTAGTGAATAGGAGCTGTCTCTGGGTTTATAACCCCAGTCACTAGCTGTACATCTGGGAATTATTTGCATTTTATGCCCCCAAGCAGTTCTGTTTGTCTTTTAATTGCTGTAAATTGTATTGCTTGCCTTAGTGTCCTCTGAAATTTTAATAACAAGGCATAATTTTTTTTTTTAAGACCTAGGAATTCAGTTCTAGACTAAAGCATGCCATGAGTATCTTTTTTTCAGCCTTTACACAACACTGGGTTGCACAGCCTGGGCTTGGCCCATGACTGACTAGTGCAGTTCATAGGTGGGCTAAGCCACAGTCACTTCTGGGGGTACAGCAGACAGTTGCATTTATGTAGCACCTTTTTTCACTCAGCACTTTTATCCTTTTCAAACAGTACTGTCTCATTTTTATTAAGGATCTGAACGTGTAACGCTGGAGAAGTCCTAGGAGCCTGCGGCCTAAGTTTTGCCAAGCTGTGTGTGGGCACTAGAAGAAAGTCTATGACCAAACTACTAGCAACCTGGGGTACATATGCCGACCCTCAAATCCCCTGCATCAAAGGTAAAAAATGTCATGAAGTTATACAGGAAAAGGAAGAATGACACAACATGACACTCTGCAGGAGGGGCAAGGCTGAGCAAACTTCCACCGTGGCCACAAAGAGCAAGCAGAAGGTCAGAGCCACATCTTCCTCCTCTCCGAGCCCCCAATGCACTGCTCAGCACTTGTAAGAACAAATGGGCTTATCCAGTTGCCTAAGATAAACCTAATATAAACCTTGCCTTTTTGCCATGACCTTCAGTGTCAAAAGTTTTTAGCCACTTTAGCTGAACAGAGGGAAAAGAATGGGGATGGAAAGGAAGAAGAGCCAGGCAAGAGCATCCTGCACCTTTGTTCAAGAGAGGTGGTTCAGTTTCTGCAAAACTGTTTTCCTCAATCAACTGCAAATGCATCACACTTCCTCCAGTCTCCTGTAATGGCATTTTATCACTTAAATCCTCACAGAACAGTCTTGTTCAGAAGAGAAATTATGCAAATAAAATAATTTCTAATCATCACTGTCTTCAGAGGAGGACAACAGAGAGTTGCTCTCAAAAATATCTATTGATAAGGGCAATTATGCTATTAGGCTTTCTCTGTCTTCTCTTCATACATATAATAATTACCTTCAACTTAGAATCTTTCACCAGCATGACATAAAAATCTGGGTAAAGATGTAGACAGGTAAAGAAAAGATGGTTAGGTGTTTTATGTACATTAATTACAACTTATAATACCTCTGACAACTCAGAAAGAGATTATTAAATTTAGTCATTGATGCTTCTAAATCAGACTGCTTATTTAGTTATTTCAATGCAGTTTTGAGGATCTATGTATAAACACTGTGGCATAAACAGCCTGCCTAGGATCAGAAAACAGATTGGTGACAGTGCCAAAAATAAAGCATATGCCTTTTGAGCCTACTTCTCCAGCACTCTAAGCTCTGCCTTTAGCCACATGTCCTCACATAGTCTAGGAGTGGCTCTTGTATTTACTGCCAACCAGCATTTTACACAGCAATCAAATGGATTACTATTTCATTGTGCCTGGCAAGCTTTTGACCAAAGCTAGATTTGTGGTCCAAATTTAAAATGGACTCTCATTACATACGCCAGAACAGGTTTGGAAAAATATTTCCTCCCTATTAAAGCTCTCGTCATGCCAATGAAAGGCCAGTCTATTCTCTGCAATATATATCTCCCTGTGGATTATATGGGACACATGATATTGAGAAGCAAAGACCTGATGGTCACAGCAAAATATGCTTCACAAATTGCTTTTTGGAAATAATACAATCCACAATTCAGCAGCAAACAATAACTTCAGAACAGTCCTGGATTCCAAAAAAAATGTTGAAATCCTGCAGAACATTAACAAACTGTTTAACCCACATCTCTGAAAGCACAGTGATTTGTTATTAATGTCTTTAAAAGCCAATTCTGCAACCACCACCACTGAGACTGTATGATACAAGTGCCTCCATGCACTTTGCATGTGTACAGTCAAACATCAACCTTTACAACAAGGGCACACACCTCTTTTCCCTTCTACCTGGGCAGTCAAATGAAATTTCATACAATAACACCACTGAACAACTGGTGAAAGTCAAAAGGCCTGTCAGGATCAGAGTTCACAATTCTAATTTAAAAATGAGGGAAAGGAACCAACATTTTGAAGAAGTGTTAACTGTAGTGTTACAAATACTAGTATTTTAGGTGGGATTCTTACTGACTGTCAGTGGGTATTATCAAGAGTCCAGGGTACAGATCAGATCAAATTATTGATACGAGTAAATGGGAAGCTCTAGAAGGTGGTAATGTTTCCTCTTATGCAACTATGTAGAATAGCCAACACCAGGATTTTACACAAATATGCAGCGCAGTTAGTGGTATGTTCTGCCATAGTGCAATTGCTGTAGGACTGGATGCATTGCAGGATGCATTCATTGTGGAACCCTTTGAAAAGAAACATATGAAAGGAAAAATAAATAAAAACCCCACTGAACTATCCATGTGTCAGCTATGCTGAAAGATTACCCAAAGCCTAGGTCCAGGCTCAGTACCTAGTCATGTGCTGTAAAATACCTTTATGCCATGCAGTTTACATTGCCTGTTCTCATTGGGCATTGATGGTGATTTGGTTCTATTACCTTCAGCTGTAAAATCTGATGTGAGCAGGGACAATACTTCTCTTCCAACTTTCTTCTCTTGCTGGCATGGAGATGAGAAGAAACTTGGGGTCTCTTCATTTCCCCAAAGCGGAGGTTTGATTCTACCCTTTTCTGCACTGTGTCAGAGTGCTGAAATTTCCTTAAATCATCCACTATGTTCAGTTGGGCCAAACTGCAACAATCCTTGCTCATAAGTAGTGATCAGACTCAAGATGCACCCAATTTTGGGCATGCTGTTGTCCAAGAGCAATTCTGTGTTGCAACTTGTTGGTTCCTTGACTCCGATGATCACAGATACCTGGATACAGATATACTGTTTCATCACAGAGAAGATGAACAGCCACAGCACAATGCTGTGGCGGGGACCATGCCATCTCAGAGGGCTCTACACTCAAAAGGAGACCTGCAGCAGGAGATACACCCACAAACATCCTGCACTTCCCTATCATGCACACTCTTGCACGAGTTGGCACCATGCTAAAACTTATGCATGGAGTCTGCGCGGGGAAGAAAATACCTAGGTAGCCTTTTGTTATTGCTATTTGAAGCAAGTTGGTTTGTTAAGCTATGAGTAACCCTTGTTCACTGCTTCAATATGGAAAACAGGCACTGTGTCTCAGCATCTGAGTCATTGAACTGGACCAAAAAAAAGTCCCAGCAGAAACACAGCTATCAACTTTTGAAACTGGCTGACTACAATGTAAGTTTTAACAGCACATTTACAGTGAGATCAGTGAAGCTGGCAACAATAACTCACACTTTTCATCTTAGGTGTTTTGTACACTTAGGATCCCCCTTAAGACACTGTGTGCTGATTGATTCAAACAGGCTTCACAATCAAGCTTTTGGCATTTCACCATTTTTGCTTTTCATCTGTCCACAAATTTATGACTTCTACTCAGCAAGTGAGATTGCAAAGTCAGAAAGCTGCTGTGTGGACTATTTTTCTCTTCTCCATTCCACTTAGCTTCATTGATTTTGAAATCTGCCTCTCTACAGCTGACTCAGGGCTTATTATTAACAATAGCCAGACACATTTTGATGCTACTTGATGCTGAAGATAGTTTTGGATAAATTGGAGGAAGATTGCTGTAATACAAGAAGGCAAGAGGATCAGCTTTGTCTCTGTAAGTCTGGAGTATGAAAAGTTTATTGCTGGCTTTAATTTATATTTGCTGGAAGACACATGAACTCTAAGAGATAAATTTGTCCCAAATGTGCAGAAAACAGTGCACCTCATAGAAACTCTGTTCATTTATCATTTTAGTCACTTCCCATAAATCAAACCTCCAAAAATGCAGTTTATAAATATCCTATTATATTATGGAAGTTGCAGATAGTAAGTCTCTTCCTCATGACATCACATTCCCTGTGCTCCATGCTTTTCAAAGAGGATGTCTTTACTGACGCTAAAGCAAGAGCACTGAAAAGCCTGCATAGGTCACCAAGGAGCTCCTGACAAAACTCTAATATAAAAAGAAAGCTCACATCAGGTATAATCAGGGTTAGAAGACCCAGGAGAAATACAGGAACACGGTCTGAGTATGTTAACACAGGGTTAGGCAAGCCAAAGCCCACCTGGAGTTGAATCTCTAAGAGTTTCTACAGGTACATGGACCTGCATTCCACAGGAGCGTGGAACCACTGCTGAAAAGGGAAGGGAAGTTAGTGGCAAAAGCCATAGCAAAGGTACTCACTACCTTTTTCACCTCCATCTTTACTGATAAGACCAGCCTTCAGAAATCCCAGGCCCCAGAGACCAGTAGAAAAGTCTGGAGCAAAGAAAACTTACCCTGGGTGGACAAGGGTCATGTAATGAACTTTTAAACAATCTGGACTTACACAAGACCACGGGACCTGACAGATTTCACTCAGGAGTGCCAAGGGTAGATGCAATTGCAAGGCCATTCTGCAATGGCCGTGTCCTTTGCAAGGACATGGTGACTGTGTGAGGTTCCCAAGGACTGGAAGAAAGAAAAGGCCACTCCTGTCCTGGAGTAAGGTAAGAAGTATTTGGGGAATTGCAGGCTGGTCAACCTCACCTCCATCCCTGAGCAAGTCCTCCTGAAAACCATTTCCAAACATATGAAAGGCAAGAAGGTGAATGGATGTTGTTGCTATGGACTTATGAAGGGGAAAATCGTGCTTAACCAACCAGATGATGAGCATGGTGGATGAGGGAAGGGCAATGCATGTTGTTTATCTCAACTTCAGAAAGGCTTTCAACGCTGTTTCCCATAATACCATCAAAGACAAACTGAAGTACAGACTAGAGAAGTGAACAGTGAGGTGGATCGAAAACTGGATGAAATGCCAGGCTCAAGAGATTGTGAGTAGCAGCATGAAGTCCAGTTGGAGGTCAGACATTGGTGAGGTACTTCAAGGGTTCATACAGGCAGTAACAGTTTTGGCCTGTTGTACAAGTCCTGCACACTGGAGACCAAGAGGCTGGAAAGCAGCTTTGCAGAAAAGGACTTGGAGATCCTGGTGGGCACCAAACTGAACATGAACCAGCAATGTGCCCTTGTAACAAAAGGGTAATTGTGGGCTACATCATTAGGAAGTAGTCCTTTCCCTTTGCTTCTCCCACTCACTCCTGCTGTGAGGGTGGTCAGACACCAGTCATGTTGCCCAGAGAATTTGAGGAGTCTCCATCTTTGTAGATATTTGAAATGCAACTGGACAAGGTCCTGAGCAACCTGCTGTAGCTGATTATGCTTGAAGCATGTGGGTAGACTAGACTTTCTCCAAATCTGAACCTTTTTGTGATTCTGCAGTTACACCCATGTGTTTTTTGCAGGCACATGTTCCTACTGAGCAGCACTAAAGAATATAGGTTAGTGCAGCTCTACCAAAAGTATCTGAAAGGTTTATTTGGTTCTTAGCAGGGAAAGGTCTCTATTACAAGCTAGTCTATATAGCAGACTCCACTAGTGTAGTTTCTCTTCTTGCAACTTCTTCTCCCAAATATTAGTTTCTCTGACAGAAGGATTAAATATAGACTTGGTCAGAAGAATAGTTTCAGTAGTAAGGAGGGATAATCTTTTTAAACAACTCAGCTGGGATTTTCCATTTACAGGGGCTGTTTGCTAGTTTTTACAGTTGCAAATAGTTTTCTGTTAAGCCCAGTTTCCAACAGCAGAAACAGTTGCTTCTGTCATAGAAGGGGGGAAGTGGGGAAACCTGAATAATACCTTTATTTGGAGGAAAGTCATCTTCCTTGAGAAAGGAAAAACAAACAAACAAAAAAAACCCAAATATTGTGCAAGGCACAGAGCTGAGTAGCACTTGATGTTATGGAACAGGCTGTACCCTGGCAGTCGTTCCGGAGGTTGCTGCCTTCCCATGCTCTATTGCTTCCTTTTCTCTTCTGTTCTGTGACCAGGAATATTCCTCTAGGGAAGACATGCTATTTCCTTTTGTCTCCTTTCTTAATTAAATTCCTAATTGAATCTTTGCAAAGAAGATATCTGAGGTATCAAAAGGAGAACTATCACCACCTCTTGACAGTGTGGGATGATGTGAAGAGATGCAAAATCCTTCTGATGCTCCTAAAGCCCACATCATATCTTTTCCCTTACTAAGATGAACAGTTTGGTGATGAGTAAGTATTCCCTGGCTCCATAAGGAATACAAGGCGTTGATGGCCCACCAAACAAACTGTTGTCACCTGTTACCACCTTGTTTAATGATTATGGACTCAGTTCAACAAATCAGATAGATAGGTATTCGTTAAATCTATAAATGTTATGCTGAGTAGGAATGGATTTAAACACACACCACAGAATGGATCTTCCAGAACAGTTTTGTATTGATATGTGTTCCCAGGCAATGCAGCCAAGTAAAGTCTGCTTATTTTACTTAATCTCCTTATTAAAACCAGTGGTTCATGCTGTTCTTGTAAGAAATAACAACAGCAAGCTTACATAAGGTGTTCTCCTGAAGGATATGAATCTCTCTATATCTGGGGAAATCAAAGCCTTGTTTCTCCAAGAGCATAAATGCTCACTGAAATCATACAGGGACATATTAATAAATTAACCTTTATGAGTACTAGCAATACCTTGTAGACCAATAAGTTAGAGGATCATGTAACTGAACCTTACCTTGCAGATATGTAGGCATGAACAACATCATGTGATTAGTCCCTTTGAATTCAAGAAATTATTCTGAACATAAAAGTTATCCAGTATGCCTAAGCACCAAACTCTCCAAGGGTTAAACACTCAAATACCTTGATGAAGATTGGGCACAAGGGTCTCAAAAATTGGATCAAAGCAACAGAAACTGTCAGGAAATTATGAAAAAAAATGATACTCACTGTAATAGAATAGAAATAGCTTAAAAAGATATAGAGAATATTTTGTGTTCTAGCATTTAAAAAATAATATGTGAGGCAAGAAATAAGGCATTTGCACAATTGTTACTCTGTCAGATAGTCTACAATTGCCAACAGAGATGAGAGTCCCACTGTGCCTATCAAATTAACTTGTGGTCTAAACAGCATATCTAATAAAAAACTAATGGATGGATTGACTTCCACTTTAGAGCTTTCTGAGACAGGTTTGATTTCTGAAAATCAGAAACTCTTGCTCTGAATGGGCACATCCAGAGGAACAGGATAATTCAATGCTGTTACGACTCAAGTGCAACAGCTTTCCCTCCCTCTCCTACTGTACCCTACCCCAGACGCTCCTCAGCCTACTGGTGCAGAAGTGGCAACTCTTGGAAGGAACATATGTATATGCATACATATACATGTGTATATATTATTATTGATTTTTTTCCCCTGAACTTACAGTCTGTTACTGCAACCATAAACAAAACATCCAGTCACCTCAATGAGTCAGGCATTCCAGAGGTAGAGACTGCAGAGAAAAATAAAGCCATATCACAGCAGAGAAAACAAAAAACAAATGTGCTGTATTCAGTGTTACAGGAGGCAAAAGCAGCCCAGGCCAAACTATGAAAAGTCACAGCCAGGAGGCCACCACACCTTCCTTTTGCTTTAGTTCTTTTCACAGCTGCCATTTTTTGGACATCATGTTTATACCCACACCGCCTGGAGTGTTACTGTGTCCTTTGAGTTCAGAGGTCCAAAGTAAGACCAGGTAAAAGTCTGAATGAGCTTCACAATAGTGTGATTTAGATGGACAGAATTAAAAGCTCCATTTTTCAAAAAAAAAGAACACTTGACGTGTAATTCAGCAAAATGATCCATGTAAAACTGAGCAACTTGAAGTTCAAATCTAATTATTAAATATAAACTTTGCAAACTTTAAGTTGCAACAACAGAAGTGAGGACAGTTCACAGATTCCTGTGCACCAGAGCAGTCCTCTGTTAAACTGTTGTTCCTGTCTCCCCTAACTGGTTTTGGCTTGCAATAAGGATTTTGCAAAGAGATTAATTCTGCTTTGGATACAGCACAGTAGTGGCAAGATGGAGAATCTTATTCTAGGAAAGAGGGTGGTTATTAAATTACTGTAGTTCTGCCACTTAAAGCTTCCTTATTTCTTTTTCTTATCCAAAAGCGTGACTTGCAACAATCCTATTCTGATCACTGAATTCATTATATCATACACATCACTAAGGATTTCCCTTGCTGCATATCTTGTTTTGTGAAATGATTGCTTTAGCAGTTCAGAGGAAATTTCTCAGGATTTGTAGGCCCGTGCACTGATCTGGCAGAAAAAGGAAAATATAATTTGTGGCTGGCTCAGAGTGCCAAATGCTGAGCAAAGCAAAGAAGAGCAGGTTATGTTAGCAGTACCCTTGTACTAAGCAATGGATCATAGGGATGAAACTTGAGTTTGGGAAGGGGGAAGGCTTATCTAAAAATAGTTTAGGGGAGAAGAAAACCAATTCCAAGAATCACCTGTCCAACAAGACAGGCTTAAGCTCATAAAACTGCCAGGCTCTTGTGGAGGCAGGCCTGCAACCCTTCTCTGCCTGGCTTGTGGAGAGAGGAGAAGATGCCCTTACTGGCACTTCCATGTATGGGACCAGCACTGCCCTCCTCACGTGCCTTACAGTGACTCAGGCCAGCAAGATCTGTGGAGAAAGTTGCCTGTGGACATTAGCCAGATGCTGAATCCTTTGAGGATTCACTCCTGCCTGGACAGGCAAACATGTCTGTGCAGTCCTTCTGCCTCCAAATGCCACCCCAACCCCCTCCCATACTTCTTCCTCCTCACACACAACATATCAGCTCTGCTCCCTGTTGCTATGAAGACCCTTATGGTTATCCTTCCTTACCTCAAGCAACTGGCATGGATGTAGGCAAAACCAAATGCTTAACAGTAGCAGATGCAAAAATTTCTGTTCTTTACTCACTTATGATGTGATGACTCCAGTTCATGGTGCCATAAAGCATTGTCTTTTCCCTCATGTTTTATAAATGAACTCTATAAAAAAAAATTTCTTTTTCTTTTAAAAGAAATCACACAGAAAATGTAACTCACAACAATATTTTCCTTCCAGGCTTCCTTGGACCTAATTTTAGATGCAGCTACAAATTTCTACTAGCTTGGAACCATCAGGGGGAAATCAGCCTCCATCTTCTCCCTGACTTTCTGTTGATCCCTTTTCTGCCAAGAAAACAAAGTGTTATTGATAGAGAGAACCAAAATGCCCCACTGTCCCTACAGAGAGGAGAGACAGGACATGCACGTTTATAAGCGTTTGGGGTAATGAGCTGTCACTTAGCTCTTGTATGGCCTGAAGCAAGTTACTTTGCTTTGCTGTCCCACACAGTCTCTGCATCTCTGTGACTTGTCCCTCCAGTCAAAGGTCTGCTCTTTTCTCCAGCACCAAGTAGCACACCTCAGGCAATGTCAAACTGAAGCCTTCCTCAAAAGTCTTACACAGACCCCCTTCATTTTTTTCTCACCCTCCCTTCCATCTCATTCCTGTCATGCTCTCTCTTGCCAGGTCATCTTCCAGCCCATGTCAGTGGTTCTTTCCTCCACATCACTTAGTTTTCACTGCCTTCCACTCTCTTTTCCTTAGCCTTCCTTCCACTATCTCATCTTTCTGTCCCCAAGGCTAGATCTCTTTCCCTGTTGTTTATTTCAGGCTCCAGCTCTTCCTTTGCAAGGCCCCTTCTTCTACCTCCTTCCAAGGATTGTGGGAAGAGTGCTCTGCAGTCTGGTGAGCCACCAGCAAGCTCTCCTGCACCTCCCCATGCCACCATGCATGTTTCTCCTCTTCACACCAGCACCCTGGGCAGCACAACTCACACAGACTGCTGCAGGAGAAACCGTGTTTAAAAGATGACAATGTCATAGAGAGGAGTTATCCAGTTCTCCAAGAATGCCAGAATGAGAACTTCCATATGCTGATATTGAACAGTAATGGGATTAATATATTTCATTTATCAGCAGGTGTGAGTCCCAAGGAAGAGCATTTGTGCATGTGATGGACTTTGAGCACCTGCATCTAGTTGACTTCAGTAGGATTTCACACCGGCCATACCTCAGCACATGCAAATGCCCACTGGATCCAGAGCAAACACAGACACGACCCTGACACAGCCTAACTCCCACTTCCAGCAGCTACTGAAGACAGCCAAGGAGCAGCTGTGGCTGCAATACAAGTTGGCAGAGTTTGAGGGTGGGGAGAACAAAATCACGTGGTAGCTTTGTTCTGCTGTGGCAACATCAGGATCAAAAGCAGTAAGTAGGCAGGGAAGGATGTTAAACTGTTCTCCCCACACACACCCACATTCAACACATGAATTGGCAAGTTTTCCCTGTTATTTCCCGTACACATATCTTTGTGAAAGGAGTATTCCCCACAGAAACATCCTCACTGTGCAGACACGTACACTTCCAAGTTGCAAGAAGGATAATTCATAAAAAAGCAATGTTAATAAATCAGGTCTGGACACAGTCACAGTTGGCAGCTACCATGTCCCTTCCTGGTTAACACAGTTTTAAGAACAGAGGGATTCTTGCTTGAAAGACATTGTCAAAACACTCCTAGCACACCAAATTACCTAAAACCATGGGTGGCTTTCACAGTGATTTTTACTTGGCATATTTATCAAGCACATTAATATTAGCAGATCTCTAAATGAACTATGTCTCTAATACTGTTCATATAGATGTCTGTGGGAAATGAGTTCCTTAGTATTCCCCATAGATTTTAGAATCTATCATTATTTACCGTACAGCCATGCTGTGTTTAGCTATTTCTGCTTACTTGTATGTAAAGCCATAATAAACCTTTTTCTTTTGTCAATGTAACTTTTTTTCCTCCAATCTCTGATAAGACATCACAGCACCTGCTCCACAATACCCCAGGTTTGTCATCCAGAAATCTGGTCAGCTTATTTTCAGTACAAGAGAATAGTTTATTGTCTTGCTTTAGGGGATTGTGATTCTATTTTTAATTAAAATAGATTTATATCCTCCTGTTATCACCAGTTTCAGAGTGCATTTTCTCAGAATAGATTCAGGCCAGAAAGAAATGTGGAAACAAGCAATGAATCCTATTAAACCTGAAATAGGGTGTTTTAGTTGTATTCACAAGTCAGCCTGGCCTTGAGGTTTAACCCAGCTCTTGCAAAGAACATCCAGTCCTTTTTGCATTATCAAATCCATAAGATGTCTTCAGATTAAAAAAAAAAAAAAAGGCAAATTCTATTTCATTCTCATTCAGAAGGTCATTTATGTTTCCCTTTTGATGAATACCTCCTATGGAACTGATCTTCAAAGATGCTCAGAGTTCTCTGTTCTCACCACTTCTCCCACCCCTCTTAAAGCTTAACTTTTAAATCAGTGAAGAAAATTCTTTGAAATTTGAAGGATTTAAGCTTTCCCTTAACTTCTCTATTTGGAAAAGGATTCAAGGGAGATCAGTGCTATACAGACCTTCAGCATCAAGGAAAACCCCACAGCTGCTCTATTTAAAATGTATCCAGAGATGGCAGTGTCTTCACAATAAAGTAATTCTCCAGTTTTCTTGAATATTGGGGTGACATTCAGGCCTCAGTGAAGTAAAAGAGGTCAGTTATTCCTGCTCCCTTGGAATTGGGATTTCAGCCCTTCACATTATCCATTAGCATGGACCACTGAAATCTTGATATTCTTCAATAAAATTGCTACCCTTTCATTTCCCTTCAAATCCAGTGACTCATTGCATCTTGTTGCAGCGCAGGCAGACAGACACAAGTGAAGCAGCTATTATTTTGCTTTCCATTATCTCCTTTCTCCTCCTCAAGGATCTTTGCTGAGTTTGCCCCAGCAAGCAAATTATGACATGCAGTGGGAGTGCTTGTCCGGTGAGCCTGGAATCTCCCTCTTTTCTCATTAGACCTTCCTGTTAAAGATTTTAGCAAAGGAAAATTTCTTTATTCCTCTCCTTGTGGGGGACAAAAGGAGATTAAATGCTGTCAGAAAGGATGGATACATCATTTCAGGTAGAAGATTCTCATCTTGGCAGCATTTCGTCTCTCTTTGATGCTCAAATGGGCAGCTGGCTTTTCAGTTCTGCAAAGCTCAGGTATCTGTTCTGTTGCATAAAAACTCAGGAATGACAATTTCCTGGGTGGGATGGGGGGACGCACTGCTTCAAGTCCACACTGACCCACTTCATGAAGCATGGCAAATTACACTCCTAAAAACATCAGTGCAGATGCAAGGCAACTCTCCAAGAGTTGCTGCTAATTCACCCAGGGGAAGCACAGACTAAGTCTGGTCCACAACCTCAGAGCTGAGAAAAGCTTTCCAGAAGCATTTATGGAGTATGTCCCCCCCAAGGAAAGCGAGTCCACCTTCAGGCCTTAAAGCAAGAATGCCATATTAACTTCAGACATGATGCCTTGCCTCATTTTACAATGTGAAGTAATTTAACTCTTTGTCAGGCTACAGGGAATAAGGTGACAGCACAGATGCTGGGCAATTAAAATAGAAGTGTATATGAGGTGAATATGACTACTGACTGGTTACTTGCTGGTACCAGGTGGAGCACATCTTTTCATTCATGGTTCAGTGGTAGCAGCACTGTGGGTGAAATGCTGCCACAGCCAAGATTCAATACCCCACCCCTGATGTTTCCCATCATTTCAGGAGCTGAGCACCACAGGACTTGTAAATTCTCCCCTTCACAAACAAGTATTCCCATGTGCAGTGGATTTTGTTGTGGGAAGGGGTTTATAGGCTAGCAGTTAGAACCATCTGGTCAGTGTTTAACAAGAAGCTGAAGCTATAATGTAAGCATATTTTATTCATTCAAGGGCTCTCCTCCTGGCTAGCAGCCAAGACCCAGGCTCCCGAAGCCATTTTGCCCTCCCCATTGCATGCTTTAGAGACTGATGCAGTAAGTTAAGCATTGAAAGAGCAGGCTTTCAGATAAGTCATCTGTCTCACCTTACATATCTGTCCTACAGACACAATCCTTACCTTCCTCACCCCAGGGTTAGGTACGGGGGTGGCAAAAATGTTGGTGTGCACAACTCCTTCTCCATCCATCCCAGAGCAGGAAGCAATACCCTGCAGCCATCTTCTCCATCTATTTCAGGCAAGTGAGAGGTTTCAAGGCAGACATACATGATCTAGTGGGGCTGCTGCACTCCTGCTTTCCACCTGGGCAGACATACCTGATACCTGACACTGACTTCAGAAAGAATATATGGTCCCTTCTAATTGGAGCAACATAGCTAAGTTTGAAATACTTGAAATACTTTACAAATAAGATAGTCTTAGAACTTGCTATATGTGATTAGATAGAAGGGAGTCTAGAGACACTGTATCCTTGAGTAGAATAAATAAGGGAGATGTGCTAGTATAAACCAGTTTAGTATCAGTAAGAATTGCGTAACCAAGCCAAAAATGAACTGAGCATGCCCAAAGACTGAGTTCAACCAGCGGACATGGTGAGGAAGACTATAGACAACCACCAGAGGACCCTGGAAGACCACCAATGAACATGAATGTGCATGCGTTAAGGACATTTGCATATATTTATGAGTTCCAAGAATGGTATGAACATGGTGGTTATTTCCTAGAAATTTAATGAATATATATGTTTTGATTTCATGTAACCCCTTTGTTGTAGTAGAGCAACTTGGCACACACACTAGGTGGAGCGATCCCCTGCGTGCCCAGCACTGCAATAAAGAATGCCTGCTTTCTAAAACTCCAGATTGAGTTTTAGAGGGTTCTTATATTTGCCAACTTATGGTATCATACTCACCCCATCCTCTGCAGAATGGTGTCTCCTTCCCTGCACCACCTCACCCCACAATTGCTTGTGTGCAAGTGGCGGGTAAGGAGGCAAAATCACACAACTGGGGACAGGAAATCCCAGCTTAGATTGGGATCAGCTGCTGGGGAATCATGCTCTTTTCTCTGCTACAAGCTGTCTCATCCCAGGAGCTGTGGAGCTGCACTTAGGGGGACACAGTAAGCCCTGCTGAGAGGTAGAATAGATTGGGGCTTGGCTGAGGCTTGACATAAGGGGATGCATGACTTACATGCATCAGGGCAAACATGTCCACTCTAGAAGAGCACTCTCAGGCTGTTTTCCAAAGCTAGTATGTGTAGACATACTCATAGTGTAGCTTCTTTCTGCAGCACACCTTGGGCTCTTCAAGCACTTTCATACCCCAGCTCTATGTGACCAAACTACACCCACTCAACAGGTCAGTCTGGCAGACAAGTCATCTGTCCATCCTTCCCTGACCAATCCTGAGGGCTACAGGACCTCTGAGTAAAAACAGCCAAAGGACTAACCCTGTCAGGGTTGTACTGAGAAATCCATTAGATGGAGGAATAAATAACCAACTACTCATCTCACTCCTTTTTCTACAGGAACAGAAAGCATCATCCAAGAGGGTAAGGGTTACTCTGTCTGGTACATGCAGCAGACAGTCCACAGTTCAGATATTCAGAGCTTTTCCTTGAGCACAGCCTAAAAGACTTAAAAGCCTTTGACAATAAATGGAAAAGATCCCTTAAGAAAAAAATCAACCAATCTTTTTGTGACTGTAATTTTGAAATGTCCTTCCCCATGGACATTTCCAGCAATTCTGCATTTGGAACCCCATTTCTCCTTTGAAATAGGTCCAATGGCTGGAAAACAGTGTCTGCAATTTAAGTAGTAGAGGCATTGACTCTTCAACATTGTAGGTATCTGACCTCTCTTGTTTAGGAGGAATTCTTAGTTTTTATCTTTTCTTCCATTAGTGGAGTTTGGTTTTGTTTGAAGAGTGTTTTTCTCCATGAAAGCGACTTTCATGGAGTGGCTAAAATAACCAGGCCAGGATACATATAAATTCAGACACCTTGGCAGTTACACAGTCCCTGAAAGAGGCAAATGTGGATGGGATCATAGCTGCATAAAGCCCACCTAAATTCCCAATAGCAATGACTATCTTTTTCCCCAAGGATTTCCTCCCTTCCATATCAGTTGAACTGTGATGAATTCACATTAATGCTCTAACTGGAAACTAGTAAACAGGCAAACGAATTGCTGTTGGTGTACCTAAGTTTGTCACTTCCTTTCTCATCAAACCAAGCAAGAGAAAAACCCCACAGAACTACTTAAAATAGCATTCCAGCCAGCATATTGGATTCACTGCCATGTCTACTGCACGCAGACTTTCAGTAATGAAAAGTGGAATTCACCTCATCAAACAAAGTCTACAAATTTTCTTGAGGATAATGTCATTAGAAAAGCAGATACATATTTGAGGCCCAAATTAAACATCAGTGTCCAGCTCTTAAGAAGCACAGTCACTGTTATACCTACTGTTTATTAGCAATCTTAGCAAACCTCAACCAAAAGGTTTAAAACACTGGATTTAACTTTTAGCCCATCTGACCTAGCCTCTCATGTTTGGTAATAATTCTTACCCTGTGCTTCAGAAGAATTGACATCCACACTGTTGTAAATAGAAGGGAAGTCCAGAGATTTGAGACCCAGAAGCAATCAATTTATGCTCAGACACTCTGGTATTTCTCCCATTGACACGTAAATGCCTGTTGATTTCAGTGTGGCAGACACTGAGACATAAAATGGCTTTTGTTGCTTTAGAGCCAGTGCCTACAAGCCTTTATTTCCTTTGTCATTAATGGCGTTGCACTTGATAATACAAACTGCTCCCATCTTGGGAGTATGTAGAGTCAGGCATTATGTACCAGATGACCAGGGATCATGAAAGCAGCTGGGGACGAAGTCCATCCCTTACCTGTAGAAGAAAAAGTCTGGTTCAAGAGGCTTTTCCCTCTATAAACCTGCCCAAACATTCAAAGCTGGTTTCACTATCACAGCTGTCTACACAAGCACAAGGGAAGCAAACTCCATGACCGTTAAGTGATTGCAGCAGGGTGCTCCTACCTTCTTACCATGCCTGGCAGCATTTACAAACCTGCCTGCACCCCAGGACATGGGACAGGGGCAGAAAACCTGGCTTTGTCCAGAGAGGTAGCAGGGGCCATCAATGCCATGTACTTCTGTCAACTCTAGAAGCAATGCTACAGCAAATCCCTCAATCCATAAGGATGATTCAGGAATGTGAAGAAAGAAACATGAAAGAAGCCATAAATTAAAAACTGCAGGATTTTGCTGCTGCTTTCAAGTACAGGAGTTTAGGGGCAAGTCCAACTGCACATTTCCTTGACCCCAGATCTAGCAGGATCCTATAGATCTCAGCCCTACAGGGCTGACAGCTGCAAGTGTTCTCCATAGATCAGTGAAAGAGTTTTGTTTCAGTTATTAAGGAAATTCCTCTTCCTTGATGCATCATGGAAGCTGCAATCTGAGAATACAGATGCTCCTTAGAAGAGGCAACCGGAATTGGTGAAGTTGTCCTACTCCCTCCAAAAGCAAGTATATTTTATGTCTTTGATATTAAATAACCTTTGGGACAGCACTTCAGTTTTATCCCAAATTGACAATAACTGATAGGCATAAACTACACAAGGCTAAAAGGCTGCTAATGCAGGGACATGAAGTGAAATAAATAAGTTACATTTACCAAGAATTCGGCCATGCTAAGCAGAAGGTCTGTCATTAATCCCTTCTCCAGGCAGAAGAGTGACCACTGGTACTGACTGGGTGAATCTTTCCCTGCCCTTTATCCTTAAGTTTCAACATCGGTGAGTCAGTGCACTTAGCGCAGGCTGCAGCAAACAGGTGTCCTTTCTCTATGGTGTAGGAGGGCAATCTATCTCATAAAAATATCTACGAGCAGTATTTCTTCTCAAAGCCTCTTTGTCAGACCTGCGATCCCTCTCCTGTCTTTTACATAAATAAACTGACAGAAGACTGTTAGCAGCCACTTTGATTTGCACCAGTCCCACCAGTGAGATGTACCTCTGTTTAAGTCATACTTCAGTGTAGAAAACAGAAAAGCATTCTTACAGTTTTTCCTTTGAAGATAAAATCTTTTTTCCATAAGGATTCAAGTTCCCTGCATGCACAGAGATGAAATACCCCATTTTTTCAAAATACACCTGTGTCCCAGTATCAGCCCTTATCCGACTTCTGCTTTGCCTGTTGTCAGCTGCTGCCCTTTCCTCGTGCTACCCAGCACCTCCAAAAAGCCACGACAAGATGGGACATCAAAGGGGCACAGATCTGGGGGCACTTCAGGGATTCAAAGTGTTCCTATTTATTTTTTCCCTGAATCTGATTTCATATATTAGAATATGACCCACCTTCATCCTTGCTTGGCTAGAAATAGATCAAATGTCTTGCACCGGGCCGAAAACACAGTAATACAACAACTCACATGAGCAATACAGAATTGGACACATGGACACAAAGTCCCATGTCTTAGCGTCTAGTAAATATGCTGAAGTCTAAGCAATACCAAGATGCCTCATTGAGTTTGCTGACAATGTGGGATGACACTTCTAAGAACTGTGAACTGTCCCTGCCTCCCTGTGGTACAGAGCTGTGCAAGAAAAGGAAGGTTAGTCAGGGCTTCCCCAACATGGAAGATCCTATCTGTGGCACAAGGAGAGCAAGCCTGGCATATTTATTTACATCCTCCTCCTCCAACTCCTGCCACCTTCCGCCTTTATGCACCTTTTGCAGTGCACAAGTTTTGCTGGCCTCCTGACCAGGAGGACTTATGTTGCCCACTCCTGAGCAATATCGACTGCAACCTGGAGTCCTCACCAGTCATCCTTACTGTGCTTTTTGAGCAGCAGCTTGTTTGTCCTCCCTCACCCTGCAAACAGCAAGCAACAACAAGGAAGACTTTTACATAATGAGTTGCCAAAATCTTGCCTAGGTCAGGGCAGTGAATATCACCTTTTAAGACAGTATCTAACAATAACTTTGACATGTTAATGCGAAGATACAGAGCATAAACCATGATGTGGTTCTAAGTCCAGCTCAGAGCAGCCCAATAGTCCCCTCCTTCAAAGTCTGCAAAATCTCCATTGGGAAAAATATTAAATACACTGCCAGCACATTTGGAACCCAATCCCCCGATGAGTATCCTGTAGTACCTGCTAGAAGGGCTAAAAAAATACATCTTTTCCACCAAAGCTTTTTCACTTGAAGTAAAGGGAGATAAAAGCAGAAAATGTTTCTTATAGCCTAATTCAAAATCTTATTAAAAAGAATGGTGTGATGTATTTGTGCTGTCTCAGTATGATGGACAGAATGGCCTCACTATGGCAAGGGAGAAAATACCACCAGTGCACTCATGTGTGCTGTAAGCAAGCAGGGTTGTTAACTCTAGCATCTTACAGTGATAAGCATCTCAAGACACACTGACAGACAAGCAGATGTAAAACTAACACAAGATCTGTGTCACATCCAGCCTTGCCGCTTCCTGGGCTTCCAGGGTTAGCTGCGATGACAGGGGAGAAAGGGAGTGTGCTGCAGTCACTGGGGTGCTGGAAGGACATGGGAACAGCACAGTGACACCCCCAGAGACAGAGTGGGATGAAAAGCCCCCCTCCCAGGAAATCTGGGTATGTTCATGTCCGAAGCAGTGCTGTAACTCAACTTATTCCCAGTTCTTATGCGGCTTTTGCTCCTTCCCAGTTTCAACACCTCTCTGCACCCATGACCTAAAAGGCAGAGAGCTCTGTAAAAACATAGAATTTCTGAAGAGCAAAATAACATTTAAGAAAAAATATGTTAACAACACTTCTTTTTTTTTAAGTTGACATCAAGGGACAAAATACCAGATATTGTATGTGGTTATCTTCAGCAAGGGAAGGACTCAAAGAACACAAGCAGTTCTTCCGTTTTTCCTGTGAGCATTACTTAGAATAAACATGGAATATTTTTCTCCTCTGTAGAGAGAGGCATATTCATCTGCACTTTCTCCCTTTTTCCTCAGATTTAAGAATTGCTTTTTAACTCAACAGCCCTGGTGTTTACTAGTTGTTACCATACCTGGCAGCTCTTGCTGGACTGGCTTAGTTTTGAATTAAAATCCCTGCTCAAATTTCACTACACAAATTAATTCCACCAGTCAATCTAACCTGGTCCCTAGCCAAGGTGAGATTAATTAACCACCTGTAAATTAAGATAGATGCACATCTGGTGCAAATCACTGTATTTCTTTTAAAAAAAAAAAAAGACTCCATTATCTCCACTAGGGACTAGGTTTTAATGGATCATCATAGAGGAAGCAGTGAAGTGGGATACAGCAGATGTAAGAACGTGATGGTGTAAGGCAGTAGCAATGCTGGCAATGGCCACAGCCTGTAGGGCCAACACAGCCACTACCAGCCTTTGTAGCTTTTCCCAGCTCCAGCTTCACCCCTTTCTCTCACTAAGCTGTTGCAGGAAACCATATCTAGTGTTTACCCTCCTGCATCCTTCGGGGCAAGCCCTGAGGTACCCTAAAAAGTCTTTTCACACCTCTGTGCACACTAGTGTAGCAGAGAACAAAGGACTCCTTGTTTTACCTTCATCTTATTGTTTGACTTGGAGAGCACTTGGTTCTTCAGTAGGTACAGGTAATCGAACATTTATGAATCAAAAACTGTGACAGGAGGAGAGCAGCTGAGATTAAAAAAGAATAAGGAATTTATTTTCTCTGCTTTCTCCTTCTGCCATTTCTCCCCTGACTGCTCGCTGGGTCTGGGTGAATGTGATGCGTTTAGCTACCCAGCTATTTCAAGCCATCTTCGGAAATAACATTCGTTGCTACATACTGCTATCTAGTGGTAAAACTGCAGATGTCTGGTGATGGGGCTGAAGGGTTGCCAAATATCCTCCCAGATGTAACTGGTTTTATACACTAAACATCTCTGCTGTGGCAATAGAATCTGTGACCCTATAAATATTCATTTTCCTTAAATAGCTAGCAGAAGTAAAAATAATGTATTTAGTAAAATAGACTCATTTTGAAGTGCACTTCGTATACTGTTCATTTTATTATTCATCAAGGAAGTCTTGTTCTTTGGAACAATGTGTGAGTCTAGCCCCACATGATTAGGAAAGGTGAAATAAGAGGTTGATTTGCAGAGATAAAGGCACTTCCTTAGGAAGAGTGGAGAAGGTTATCTGTAGAAGGGAGGTTAAGTACCTCTCTTCCTTTGGGTACTGCTTCTTGAAGGAGCAGTGGCCTCCTACTAAATTGTAGCTACTGTGGTTCAGCTGTGTCACAGAGTGGCTGAGGTTGGAAGGGACCTCTGGAGGTTATTTCGTCCAATCCCCCTGCTCATGGAGGGCCATCTAGAACTGGTTGTCCAGGACTGTGTCATGGCTTTTCCATACCTTCAAGGATGAGGACCCTACATCCTCTCTGGGCAACCTGTGCCAGTGCTTGGTCACCCTCAGTAAAAAACTTAATGTCAGATGAGATGGTTTCTGCTCTGTGACTGCACGACCTAACCATTACCAACAGCAAGACTGTCTGAACAGCCCTTCTGTGCTCTAGTTCAGGGAGAGAGAAAAAAAATGGCTTTGTAATCAGGAGGAGGTTCTCATATTTATTCTACTGAAAAGAAAAATAAAGTTGCCTGTGGACTATGCATCCCAAATACATAATCTGAAAAGCACCAGACGTTAATTGAACTAAGTTAGTAGTCAGGTCTTAAAAATGAGGCCATCTTAAATTGAATTATCTGTCAGAAAATTGGATCACTGTCATTTCTCAAACTTGAGTTCAGACTCTTGATCTGTATTACTGTAAGAGCCACTAATCATCAGTGAGACATTATCCTGTAACCTGCCTTAATACAGACTTCTGCTTTTTTCTCGGTATCAGGTATACTGCATGAGCCATGTTCAGTACAAGCTCTTCTTCCACCCTCTCTGTAACGGTACCTGATGAGAATATCATTTTTGCTTGGAAACAGTTTTATGAAACAACCGGATTTGTGGAGCTTAATCATGTTCTGTTAACTACTGCTCTCTTAATGTCTCCAGCTTCTCTGGACTTCTCCACAAAACTCACTCCACCATTTCTGTGACAGGTACTTTTAATGCTCCCATCACCATCTCTTCAAAACAAAACAAAATGCAAAAATGAATGAATGAAGAAAGGAGAGGCGTGAACTGAGAGAAATCCCAGCTGCCCCTGGTAGGTTTGCTGGGAAATTAAACAAGCTGCTTTTCTTTGCATTGCTTCAACACTTGGGTAGGAAAATAGTTTGGAGATGTGTGTCTTAATGAGTCTGCTGAAAATGTGCACCTGAAGATGAGCTGCTGCGTAATACTGGCTCTGCCATGAGATATAATTAAGAAGAAAGGCATTTCAGGTTTAAGATAAACACCTGTTTTGATAACGAGCATCAGGGTGATTGTTCTAGAGGCAAGTAAGTCAACATACCCTTCACTTTGCATCACAGTTATGTCAAAAGGAAATGTGAAAGCAGGTCACAGCAGAGCAGGAGAGTGGAGGGGACAGTATGCGTGGAAAGCAGTTCTGGCATGGGAAAGATCAGCTCCTTGAAGCTTGAAAGAAAGTGGCAGAAAAGGTCAGACAGGAGTTCATGAAAAAGCATTGGCTACAATGGATTATGCTGTAGTTTCTACCAAATATATCAAGTAAAAGACCCTCTAAATTTTTCTTTTTTCCTCCAACTTGCACTTTTCCAACCTCTGCTGCAGTGGTACTGGCATGATTGTGCCAGGACCCCTTTGATCAGACATTCTTTAACCAAGGCTAGAGACAACCTAACCCATTAGCTTTTATCAGGTGATGCTGCTGCTGACCAAATGGCAGTGACACACTACCATATGATTTTACCACACCATTTACTATATGTCTGGAGTGAACAGAGTCCCATTTCTTCTTAAGACTCAGTACAAATCCTAGGGACATGACTGGAAAGCATGTTACATACATACTTCAAACAGTGTCAGTGTCTTGTCTAGTCTAGTGTCTTGCCTTTGGTGCAGCATTGTACACAAGAGCACAGAGAAGGCAGGAACTTGAATTATTAATTTTCTTTCCCCTTTCTCAGACCTTTTCTTTTTGTTCTGCCTTCATGATTTTGAGACATAAAATCAGTTGTGCTGGTAATTACACTTCTTAGATTGAATATTTTGTTCAAAACACTGATGCAGGATTGTTCCTAATGAGCTTTTCATTTCATAATCGTTATTGTTTTATTGGTGCTTCCCCTTTCCCAGTCACTGAGCCAGCATTTGAAGCTTCATAAATTAGTTTTGAATGGAGTAAGAAATAAATCAAAGACTATAAATCAATGGTTTATTGGAATAATTCAATTTAAAAATAATATGCACAGAGTCCTGCTTCACTGAACAATGGAAGTGAAAGTTTGCTTTGCTTCAAAATCTCATGTCAGTGGCTCTGCTCCCACCCCTGGGGAGCTGACTCAAGCTCCTCGGCTGACCAGCCCTGCCACCAAGCACAGCTGGTGGGTGCAGGACAGGAGCACTCTCTCCCACTCTCCTCTCTATTCCTAGCTCAGGAAAGCCCTCTTCAGGTGGGCTCCTTCCAAGGCAGCCACTAGCTTTGCCTGTGCACAGGGCTAGCGCTGCGTAAATGCATGATGCATGCACTTGGATTTCCTGCCCAGCCAAAGGATAGGAACTGAGAGTAGAAGGATGGTAAAACATTAGAGAGAGGCTGGAGTAAAGCTGCAAATGCTACTGGCCTACTTGCACAGCAGAAGGGGTTGAAAATCTGCATCAGTCAAATACTGAGTAGTACAAGAGGAGAGGACCAAAACCTTTTTCACAGCACTCCACACTTGGATCATTCAAAATGGAAAGTTCATACAGTTCTGTTGCTTCTTTTGCTGTGCTGTTACAGATATTTGTCCTGCTGAATGCTTAACCCTCTGAGAAATTAAATTAAGTGGGTACATCATAAAACACGGATCTGTCATCCAGCGTAGGAAAGCAGAGGATGAAGGCAGCAATCGCAGGTAATGCTCCCACTGGAGCAGGCAGGAAAGCACGTGTTTCTCAGTACCCTAATAACTGCCATGCCAGTTAACCGGGAAAACTGCCAGGGAGCAGATTCAGAGTAATGCATCTGGGCAATGAATAAATGACATAAACCCTATTAAGTACAGTAATTCATCTGAGTTTTGTCTGCAAGATGTTTCACAGCAGTGTCCAATATAAATGAATCAGTATCTGCTAGCATGCCTTTCCCAGAGGGAGCAGCCATTAAATCCTCACCGAGTCTTGCTGTGGTTAAGACTAAACAATTCAGGATTAAAGTAAGTTATATTAAAAATTATTTAACTGGGTTTGGCCCAAATTCTCCTGTCAGCTACAGTAGTGCTACATCATACAGTATGTGGTCGCTGTGATACCGCACTGAAGTAAAAATCCAAATTCTGAAGCTAGAGAGGAGCCAGTATTTCCACCCTTTGAAAAGGCTGCCAGCTTATTAGAAACGCCTAACTTGCTTCCCTCCCATAAACACACTCAAAAATTACTTTAGAGTGGACAGTTAAAAGCATAAATCTTTAGAAGCAATGATGGAGGAAACTACCTAGATAGCACTCCAGCATCCTAATAACAGCCTGATTTCCCTGCTCAGGAAGAGACGAATTGCTAGTCTTTTTGAATGCAAGGGAGGCTGGGGGGAAAAGTGTGAGCAGTTTGCAGATTCCTGTGGAACAGTTAAGAAATGGCTTGGACTTTGAAATATAGGAAAGGGGTTGGTTTATCTCATTTGAACTGAAAGCCCTAAAAAATTCAGGCATGTCCTGGTCATTCACAGAATCACAGAATGGTAGGGGTTGGAATGGATCTTGTCCAACCCCCCTGCTTGAGCAGGCACACCCAGAGCAGGGGGCACAGGAACGCATCCAGGCGGGGTTTGAATGTCTCCAGGGAAGGGACCCCACGGGCAGCCTGTGCCGCTGCTCTGGCACCCGCACAGGAAAGGAGTTTTTTCTCATATTGAGGTAGAACTTCCTGTGCTCCACCTTGTGCCCATTGCCCCTTGGCCTCTTGTTGGGCACCACTGAAAAGAGCCTAGTCCCATCACCCTGACACCCACCCTTTAGATATCTATAGGTATTGATGAAATCCCCCCTCAGTCTTCTCTTCTCCAGGCTGAACAAACCCAAGTCTCTCAGCCTTTCCTCATAAGGGAGATGCTCCAGTCCCCTGATAATCTTGGTAGGTCTCTGCTGGACTTGCTCAAGCAGTTCCCTGTCCTTAATTCAAAATATCAAAACTGAAATAAAATAAAATTAAAGCAAGAATGTAAAGATTTGAAATTTGAAATTTGTCACCGATTTAGGCCACTTCCAAAATAGAGACCTAAATCCTTGTCGGAGAGTAAACTAGTGTTGCATATCATAGTCTGTTCTACTGTCATTTATTTGAAGTGAATTAGCCTATGTTAATATCTGCCAGCAGATCACATAGTTCATCAGTGTACTACCATACAGCCACAAAGATTTTCTACTATAATGTTGAAAACTACTTCTGCAGAAGTACCTCATTTCAGTACAGCATTTTCCTGCTACCTATCATTTCCATTGTATGGTAGGTTCTTGGATTTATTTTCAAAAGCAAAGTCCAGAAGTTATTTTTAGTTTAATTTTGATCCAAAAACTACAAAGACACAAAGATAGGATAAAATGGAATTGAACATAGTAATAATTTTGTTAAATTAAAACCACAGCTGACCTCTAGTGGCTGCTTGTCAAAATTAAATTTGTTCAAATACTCCATGAAGGGGAAGGGGAGGAATTCTGATGAAGTCTTCAGTCTGGATTCAGAGATTTTTTTGCCTCTTTTCCTTTTCCTCCCATATTTATCTGCCAATTCCAGGCTTTCTTCAGACAGCATCCAATGGTTTTGCAACAAAGGAAAAAAGACAGACTCAAATGTTTCAGTTGCTTAAAACAAAATTTTAAGTGCAAGTTTCCAGTCTTTGCAAACCATATTTTCAAAAGATAACGTCCATTTTACTCAAAATAACTTGAATTTTCAATAGAAATTTGTCTTGCACAGTTTTAGCTTACCAAGCATTGCATAAAATTGGCTAGTCAGAACATAGTTTTCAATAAAGACCCAAATGTTTGCTACTAGAGCTAGTATTATTTGTTTGCATAAGAGGTTTTCTTATAAGGAGGTTTTAATATTTTTCTATTAAAACTTCAAAAATTTTATGTGTATCAATGAAGGTGAAAAAATATTTATATACACATAGATATATACATTAATGTTTGTAGTTATAGTGTTTCCTCTCTTCCCCAAATCATCTTGAAACCTGTGGAAAGCCCAGTATCAATTCAAATCAAGACTATGTGGCAACAAATCCAGGTATCCTCAAGGATTTTCATGTTCTCAACAGATTCTTGGTGTCTGGCTCACTCTCCTCCTGGCAGCTACTCTGCCTAACCTGTAGTAACTTCAAAACTACTCATATAGCATCATATCACTTTGCCAAGGCTGCTGTTGAAGGAGCATTTTCTGAAAGCTGGACATATAAACCACACCATGATTTTATAAATTAACTTGGTGATGCACTGGCACTATTCAGTACCTGTGCTGAATAACTATGTCTGTAATTAATTTGGTAGTGCATTGATATCTCATGTGTTAGCCTGGCCTAGTCCAGCCGGTGAGTGCAGTCCCATTTTTTAACATACAATGAGATGGAGTTATATATTTTTAAGGACCTGTCCCAGTTCCCAGTCTGTTACTCCATACAAGTGTCCTGGATAGAGATGAAGGGACTTGGTGTGAGCGGCAATGCAGCTGCTTCATTCAAGGAGGAGCCCAGATTGCCTTATTACCTTGAGAACAGCTTAGTCTCTTGCTCAAGTCAGTCCAAAAGCAGCTCTTGTACCTCTTACTTTCTTACTCCCCTCCACCTGCCTGCTAGGCAGCATTGGATGTGATGCCCACAGTGTGGGAGCCCCTGAGGTCACTCCTCCATGGCCTTATTCCTCTTACTCTTCACATCAAGTCCAGGCAGAAGATACTGCCACAAAGACATTAGCCATCCCACATTTGATGTGAGGGTGTCTGAGACATCTCTGTTCAGCCATCCATTTAAAAACAAAACCTTAAAACACTTGCATTGTTCTTAGTGACGGGATGGTTTTCTTCATAAAAATTTCCCTTGTCCTTGGAAAATCCTTATGTGGAGAACTTTTGTTCTGTCTGTCTTTCTTACTTTAGTAGCACCCATGGCTAGCATCACTTCTGCAGCATGTCAGTGTGGAGAGCATGAGTACTAGGCACAAAAGGTGAGGCAGCCTGGCCATGAAGATCCCCTCCATATGCATGTTACCCTGCACGTCATGGGCAGGACTCCAAAGGCCAGCTCAGCTTAGAGAAGTACCTCAAACCACAGGACCTGCCTCCATTCACCCTACTTTCACAAGGTGAAAACAGGGCAGTTATAACAGAGGGCAATAGCTCAGCTCAGTGTCCACACCTGGGGTGGGACCTCTCTCCTCACATAAGTTCAACAGAGAGCAGTAACTTCAGTGTAAATAACTGGAACAATCTCTGCATTGAAAAAAAGAGTCTTCTAAGGTGAAAAGGCAATGTAATGTCTTCCCCAAATAGAGGTTGACCTTAGAGATTTTATATTTTTACACTTTTATCTTTAAAATAAATCATACCAACAATCAGCACAGTGGTGCAGCTAAGATGATCTAAGCATGTAAGCAATGCCTTTTAGGTAAATGTAATAAGTATTATTAGAGCAGCTGAGAAGCTGGTGCACTCAAGAGTCTCTGCTTTTTTCAGCTCTATCACTTGGCATTGTAACTTAGTGATTCAAAACAGAGATGTGAGGAGCACAGAATTTGTGCTAAAAGGCAATTTGAAGAGCTAAATGTTTCCTTTTTTGGTATTGGTTTATTTTTTTTGTCTGAGTGCAGTTAAAGCATGTGTGGGTGTCAGCAGGGTGCCATGCATGGAGCACATAATTCAGATCTTGAGATCTCCAGAGAGATTGCTGGTTTCTCTGGGTGAAGCCACTACTGCTGTTTGTCACTTGCATTTACTACTAGACTCAAGCCTGCACATCTTGGGACACCTGTACTACAGCCAAACACCCACCCAGCTGGGTAAAGGTCAGTCTCCACTCACAGGTGGCTCAGGTGGGGATGCTCATGCTGCTGCTGCCAGTCATCTGCCCCAATGACGAAGCAGGTCAGAGCAAAGACTGAAAGTGATCTGGGTGGGCTTCAGATCGAGCTTTAACTGAGAGCCTTGCAGGCTGTCAGCTGGCACCCTTTTATGCATATTGACATTTTTAAAAAGCCAAGACAACAGAAGTTTTTGAAATAGAGCCTAGATGTATAATATTTTTCTTGTAACTCGGTCACAGAAATTGCACTGGGCCTGTACAAACTCGCAAAATGCTGAAAACTTGTATTGACGTGTGTTTGAGAAGTTCCAAATCAAGTCACTGTAATACCGTATAAAAATAGCTAAAATGGAAAATCATCAACAGAAAAACTAGAGTACTAAATGATCTATGTTATTATTCCCATAGTGATTAACATACTGCATTTTCCCAGCCTGTTGCAATTTATTAGTCCATGTTCTTCTGTATCAGTATCAAATATTATTTCATTATAAAAACTTGTGTGCTTGTTAACAAAAAAAAAAATCCAGATTAACTGTCAACATATGTTACTTTCACTTTTTCAAATTAGAGTAAGCAAACTGGCTCTAATTAGTTTCCTGATTAATGAGGGGATGGTAAGCAAAAGAATTACATTAAGAACAATTTCCAGTTTACACTGGTTAGAAGGACATAAAAAAATAATTTTTCAACAGGGATCAAATAAATCTACAGAACCTCATTTTTTACAATGCTGTGAAAATATGCAAGGCATCACATTGTAAATTGCTGGTTAGGTCACTGGAGCAGGATGAATAAATACTGTTTGCCATATGAAATTGGCTAGTTAAATGAAGATCACAAAATTGTTTGTTGCTATATAAGGCTCATTTTTGCTATAAAAAGAGCAATTTTAATTTACAGGGGCTTAAGGCAATTTTCCATCTAATTTTATGTTTTATAATGTCTGCTAAAACACTGGTGCCTTATTAGTTTGTGTGGTCGAATATATATTGTTTCCAAATTTCAAGGCCATTGATTTATCCTGACCAAAGCAAAACTTTTTCTTCCAAAATGCTAAGAAAAATCGATGCAGATCACATTAAGACAAGCCTAAATTAAGAGTAATATAGGTACATCTCTTTCTGTGACCAATAGAAAACACCATGATTTATCTGGGTATGAGTAATGACAGGTTATCTTCACTGTTCAAAACTATAATCCTTCCTATGCCACCTTTTGCTGTGCAATCTCACAACTAAAAAACTTAAAACTGAAGTGAATTAAATGGCTGTTACAACACAGAAACAGCTGGATCGACATACAGCATGATTTCTTGAACACCTGGGCTCTATTCTCACCAGCAAAGGTCCTGGCAGCCAGGTCAGACATAGCTTAAGGCTTTTCATCATCCTGTGGTTCAGAAGCTTCAGCCTCCCCTCCCAGACATCTGCATGTGGGAGGATAACACCATTGCCCTGTTTCCATCAGCCCAACCCTAGGCCGCACTGGCCTCACTGCTCAGAAAAATCGAACGTCCCACTTCTTGGCCATGACACAGCAAAGAGGACCATTAGCAAAGCATCAGCCCTCCACCCACAAGCTGAATTAGTCCCAAGATCCTCAGAAACGTCGGCCATTTATAAATCTCATCTCCTCCAAAAAGCAGCATCGCTTACAAGCTTCCAGCCAGCTGAATTTTTTTGGTTTCTTAACTAACGCCCCTTTCCCTGTCCTTATTTCAATAATACAGGGGCTCTAAAAGCCAAGAAAGTATCTAAGTCATTTGTGTTTCTTCCTTGGCTCACTATGAGACATTGAAGACAAGGAGTGGTGAATTTGGGGTTGGCTGGGGCTTCATGGCAGATCTACTCTGACAATACTGTCCCAGTTGCTCATCTTTTCCTTCTCCACTTCCATCTGCACGAGGGCAATACTGCAGTCTAGCTGAAGCTGAATAACCCCACTGTAGTCACTCTGTATGAATACAGGCAAGGCTGATCTTAAAGACACTTTCCTCCAAAGACTTTCTCAGCTGACGTTTCTCAGCCACTAGTATTGTATCCTCTCCACTCCAGATTTTCTCCATCTACATAAACTTTTGTTCTTCCTTTCTTCATTCACCCCACTTTCTCTTCCTGTCCTCAGTTGTTCTCTCTGTCTTCTCTCTCCTAGGTCTGTCACAACCTCTTATCCTAAATATGTACAAACCTCTTTTAACTCAACAGTTTTATTTTCAAGTTGCATGATTGTGTATGCTGAAGATTTTTTTTCTTAGTGTCAGTGAAATGGGCAATGAAAATGTTTGAAAGCAGCCAGTGTAGCAGGCCGGTGTGCAATTATTAGCTCTGCAATAAACTTGCTTAGATGCATCAGTGCAAGACTTGGGTTCTCAGCACTTGGAAAATCAAATTTTTATTTTCCATCTAAGTAGAGAGAGCCTTATGTGGGGAAACTGGGTAGCAGTTGTGGGAGGTGATAATACTATGCATGTTAGAAGAACCACTATGTTGTCTTCTTCTATCCTTTCAACTTCTGAACAGAAGCTGAAGTGGAGGAGAGAATACTGTTTCCGGGCCCAGCAGCCCTGCTTTGTTATACATTTTTGTACACTGGTCCTGCACAAAAAGGAGAGCTCTCACTAAAAGTTTTGCAGATGATTCTGCCTTGCTTTCATATTAGTTTGAACTTAGGTGTTGCTGAAGAGGTGGCATTGGAAACTTCCTTAGTGCAAGAAACCCCTGTGTTAGGCCTGGTAAGAGGCAGCAGTGGCACGGTGAGTGCTGTGCTCTGCCAGGCCATGGGACTGGCTGAAAACATGAACTCCACTGGGGAAAACGGGATGCTGGGACAAAGATACAAGATGGGGAGTGTCTGTGGTGGAACAAGGATCACCAGATGGGTGTCTTTGACACACAGAAAAGCTTGTATAGGAATACAACTGCATGCACAACACTTCTAGTGTAAGTGAAGGAACTGTGGCTGCTGGAAACCCAAAGAAATTATTTTATTGGTCTTAGAGCTTCTTTTGTGGCAGTATAGACTGTTTCTAGCTAGTCAGGGACGAATGCATGTGGACACAAATGTTTGTGTCCAAACAGGTGACGTCCATCTCTTTCCTGCTGAGATGTGCACTACAACTGCACTGTGAACACAGTAACAGTGATAAGTGCTATTCCTCCACAGTGACGCAAGCTCAGGTAGAATGCCCTTTATAGACAAAAAATAGTAATGCAATTATCCTAATAAACAGCTTTATCAGATGTTCCAAGTAATTACCTTTTCTTTCCATGATCAAGAAAATAGAATCATATACACATAAAAAGAGACTTAATTTTTTTAAGCTAACCAGGATTTGTGGTCATAAAGAATAATGGCAAAGGCAAGGGTTTTTTCCTTTGCAAGAAAATTCTTGGAGAAGCATGTAAACAGACCTTCTTGTGGTATTAATATTACCCCATTTATGCTGAAGCTATGCAGAGGCATATAAAATTGTGCTCCTAAAAACTTAGGTTGCCAATAAATATTTTTACCACTTTTAATTTATACAGTTTGCAGCTTTGCCCCCTTGCAGAAAAGTGATCCCAGAATGCAAGCTAAGTTACTCTGAGGTTATTGAAGCTATCAGACATTTAAAATAAAGACAATTTCTGTTCCTCGGAACTTAACCTGTTGCTTGTTTGGAAAGATTTGACTTGGCAGTTTGCAAAGCTTCCTCTTATGGGCTGGTGACAAAAGCATAGAATTTTTAGCTTGAATTGATGGCAAGCAGCCTTGTTTATTGCCTCAGGGGATTTGAGTTCCCATCTTGACCTTACTGTATATGCCCTGTCTGCAAATATTGGGACTATTTTCACAGGTTTACTGCTCTCCAGTTAGCTATCCTGATATCTCAATATTAAAAAAGTCTCAGTATTAAATAGATTTAATGCGCCTTGCTATATCAAGATACAAACCTGTATTCCATTAAAATGAAAACATAGCTTCAAGCTTCCTTTATAAGCTTTCTCAGATAATAGAAGTTACAAATTCTCACCACACCAAAAAATCAGTGTGAAAAATCAGCACTTTTATTTCGGTGCCTACATAGCGCCCACTGGATTTAGTACCTAATTTTCCTAGTACTTAAAGTTATATTCGTCTTAAAAAGGTATAAGCTGTGCCTCAAAAAACTGCTTTATAAATAAGATGGTTTGAAATAATGATCTTGGTCATTTTAAAATTTTTCTTAAAACTTCTGGGTTCAAACTCCGAAAAATTTGTCTATACTCAATAGGAGGGAAAAAAGGACAGCTGAAGTTCTCCCACGGTGCTTTAATTCGTGAGCCGGGGAATTCAAAGGAAATAAGAAGATTGGAACAAAAGCAGGGGAGCTGAAAATTCAGTGTGCTTCAGGGACTGCTGAAACTAGTTCTGAGCTATTATCTTTAGAGTTGAGTGAATAGAAAAAGTTAGAGAATGTTTTACAAGGTCCTGGGCAACGTGACTTGCTTCAGTTTCAGGTGTTTGACTTAACAAATCTTTGACTGCACTTTTAGACTCATATACAAATGGTCACACTTCTACTAAGGTATGGATACCAAAACATTTGCATTTCCATCACTTTTTCATTTTACAGGGATGTTAATTACAGCAATTTTTATATTATCTATTCTAGTAATGGTTATTTACTAAAGAAACCAATTATTTTCTATTTTAAAATTCTTTTGGTTTTAAGCAGCATTCAAAACACTGATGTAGCTCCCGACTGACTTAGATCCTATAATTTTGGGACATAAGCCCATAAAACTTCAGGCGTTGGCAGGCCTCTGCTCTCCTTTCATTCCAAACCTCCCCTCCTTGAGATGAAAACAAAGCAGAAATATTTGCAATTATAATGCTGTAAACCACTATTTGCTTGTTATATGTTTTCAGCTTTCAGGCTGGAACTGAGGATGATGGATTGAAACCTGCCAGCTTGCTAATAAGGCAGCTTCGCCTTGGGGAGTGGAGAAATCTGGGCAAACAGGTACAACTGCAAAAGGAGGCAGCTGCAATTGAAGTGGATTTGTTGGGGACCTGGTAGTTGTGGGGGTGGACATACCCAGCTGTGGGCACTTTTCAGCTCTAGGTAGTCAGTATAGGGCTTCTGTGGGGTCCAGTGAGTTGTCTGTGCATCTTCTGGAGAACCCATCAATGAGTATCATGAACAGACCCTGCTCAGTTGTTAAAATGTGCCACGGTGCTGGAGGTGTGTAGCTATCTGCAACTTTTTTCTCAAACCAGGAAGAGTTTGGTGCAAATACAGTGAACAAAAAAATGTTAGAAGGGAAAAAGTAAGAGAACATGGCAGCAGACAAAAAGAGGAAGACAAAGACTAAGCACTGGCAAATGTCACTGTTTAACAAAGATCAGCGTTGATGAAGGTCAATGAAGCTAGTTGGCAATTAGCCTTTGGCTGTGTGAAGAAATGACTTTTGACTAGTTAGTGCATTATTCTGCGGAGGTTAGTGTTATATAGACTCACAAAATCCTCCTATGCCACCCAGCTTGCAAGCATGAAGCCAGGAAAAAATGATACTTTTGCTAGTTGGCTATATAATTTTCAATGGCCAAAAGCCAACTGGCTGTTAATTGTTATTGCAGTGAAACTGAAAACAAAGCTCTGGGTATGAATACTTGGACTGTTTGTTATATTCCCCCTTGAAATTCTTCAGGAAGTGCCATGGACTGCTGCTCACGCCCACAGCTTCCAGAGAAGATGAACTGGGTGTCTGTATCTGTGTGCGGCTCTTGGTCTGTAGTCTTGGTGAACGTTTTCAAAAGGCTTTTTGCAGTCAGCATTAGCTGGCTGTAAAAAAATTAATTTACTTAACCGCTTTGCATGCTTAAAGCATTTTCCAAAAATCTCGTGTATGTAGTTCCATGGAGGCCCAGCAAACATGTGAGGGGAGATAGCTGGCAAATGGTGGAATTGCTTTCAATCATAAAAGAGATAACTGACAACTATCTGCTATTACTTGCAAGAGAAGCTTTTGAGGCAAGGAACATCTCTTCGCTTAGTATTGTGCAGCATCCATCACAGTGGAGTGCTGGTCCATGACAGGGTGTTGCATTAATGGTAAGAGTCTGAGGAGTGGCTAGGGGAAGACCCCACCATTGAGTCACGGGGTTCAGACAGGACCCCCTTGCTTTCTAAACCCCTTCTCCAAGAGAAGTCTAGGTGCAGCTAAGCCCAGTCTTAATATCAGACTTGGTCAACAGTTTATTTTCTAAGGGTTGTAGAAGTAACCACTCATCAGAGTATCTGTTGTTAGTAACTGATTTGGCAGATGCCCAGGCTGGTCGCGTTCAGTGAGAATGATCGTGGCTAGATTAACAAATAGGGCAATTTATTAAAGCAACAGATACACAGGTTCTTTGGATTACTGGTGATAAGATTGCTGGTTTCAAGACACACATAGATACCAAAGATAAGAGTACACTGCTAGGCTACAAGTACGCTAAACAAATATGAAGCGACTCTAATATGAAGCAAAGCAAATCTAATATGTTAGGGATTTAAAGTGACTCTACAGAGGTTTCCAATCTTACCCAAAGGTGTCCCAGTGGGCGGGGAAGAGAGGCTCAGCCATCAACTGGTCCCAGAATTCAGTGGTATGCGATGGTATCTTCCCTAACAACTTCTTTCTCTTCACACATTTTATGCTATATTTTTATCTTTCAGGTGGAGCTTGAGTGACTCTAGTCATACATGCCTTGATTATGATTGGTGTAAAATTTCCTCGCTTTACTTTTAAAAATGTAGACTAGAAGAAATTCAAAGCACATGCCCAATGAGGGGTTGTTGCACCTTAGAGGCAGGTAACTTTTGAGATGGGGGTGTGTTTTGGTATTATAATGATATTATAATGAGCAAAGTTCACCAAAATGACAGCATTTTGTCAAAAGTATGATGGACTGTTGGCCCAGAGTAGCAAATATGCAGTGCACCAGCTCCATTGTACCTCGAGTTCCCATTTATCACAGAGCCTGGCCTCGGTGCCTCCACACCGCTCCACCCTCTGGACAACTCTTATAGTCAGTACGCCAAGTTCTCCTGGCATTGTGACATCTAACGTTACTAGGGAACTTTATGGAATGGATTCCTCACATATTAGCTGCACTTCACCCTGTCAGCTTCTTTAATCCTGTACCTTTTCTAAAAACATAAGTTTAATTCCTAAGTCACCTCCAGTGATTATTCTACACAGGGGGGCCAGGCACTGCCGTCACTCAAGCCGTTAACAACTGTTATTTCCAGATCTGACTGAGCAGACACTATCTGCATCACCTGTGCTCGCCCTCTGAGTCACACCCACCCAAAATAAACACAGGAGAAATGTATCTTGGATCATTCTTATCCCTCCCTCCCACAACCCACACCACAGGGCAGCAACACTGGGAAAAAAAATTGTGTCTTAGGAAATCTAGACATATTCATAAGCACCTGTTTGGTTGGTTGATTGGTCAGTTTCATAGAATCAGAATTATTAAAGTTGGAAAAGACCTCTAGGATTACCAAGTCCAACTGTCAACCCAACACCACCAGGCCTCCTAAACCGTGCCCTGAAGTGCCATGTCTACACGTTTGTTGAACACCTCCAGGGATGGTGACTCCACCACCTCTCTGGGCAGCCTGTTCCACTGCCTGACCACTCCTTCAGAAAAGGCATTTTTCCTAATATCCAATCTAAACCTCCCCTGGTGCAGCTTGAAGCTGTTTCCTCTCGTTCTATCTCTAGTAACTTGGGAGAAGAGACCAACACCCACATTGCTACAACCTCGTTTCAGGTAGTTGTACAGAGTGATAAGGTCTCCCCTCAGCCTCCTCTTCTCCAGGCTAAACAACCCCAGTTCCCTCAGACACTCCTCATCAGACCTGCTCTCCAGACCCTTCACCAGCTTCGTTGCCCTTCTCTGGACATGCCTCAGCAACTCAATGTCTTTCTTGTCCTGAGGGGCCCAAGACTGAACATAATATTCAAGGTGCGGCCTCACCAGTGCCGAGTACAGAGGCACAATCACTTCCTTACTCCTGCTGGCCACACTATTCCTGATACAAGCCAGGATGCGACTGGCCTTCTTGGCCACCTGGGCACACTGCTGGCTCATGTTCAGCCAGCTGTCGACCAACACCTCCAGGCCCTTCTCCTCTGGGCAGCTCCCCAGCCACTCTTCCCCCAGCCTGTAGCGTTGCATGGGGTTGTTGTGACCCAAGTGCAGGACCTGGCACTTGGCCTTGCTAAACCTCATACAACTGTCCTCAGCTCATCGATCCAGCCTGTCCAGATCCCTCTGCAGAGCCTTCCTACCCTTGAGCAGATCAACACTCCCTCCCAGCTTGGTGTCATCTGCAAACTTACTGAGGGTGCATTCTATCCCCCTCATCCAGATCATTGATAAAGATATTAAACAAGACTGGCCCAAACCTGAGCCTTGGGGAACACTGCTTGTGACCGGTCACTAGCTGGATTTAGCTTTCCATTAGTTTCCATTTAATCACAGACTGAAGGCAGACCTGTGCACCAAATTTCTGTTGCTATTAGTTATAACAGTTCCAAATATGGATTAGTTGTGTTCCCATTATCTGCTTTGCTATGCCTACAAAAACTCTGGTGTGGGTACAAAGAAGCAGGGTAACCTTATGCACTCAGATGTCCCTTTATTCTGCATGGGATGTTTCCCTAGATTGAAAAAGAATTTTTCTCCACCTGCCCACAATATCCAGATGTTAATGAGCCCTGTCAAAGCAGTAGTTTTAATCGTGTTGCCTGCTGTTTGGATAGGTGGCCACTGTCCACTGGCAGATTGACCATATGGCAGATGTGCAGTAGTGCCATGTAGGACAGTGTGGCCAGCATGCATGTAGCACACAGTACAGGTACACAGACTTCCCAGGTGGAAATATCTAAGCCCACATGCAAGAAAGCTTTTTTGCCAGTTGATTTTAATTTTCTCAGAGGTGTATTATAACTGAGCTGACAGATAACATCCCTAGTTGGCATGCGCTGCATTGACTGTTCTGCCAACCTACCTACACCAAAGCAAAGCTGTAGCATACATAGCGTGCATGAGGAGAACATAGATGTGCACAGACAGCTCCTCCTTCGAAGTACATGATATACATTACACAGCTTTAAGTAGCAAAAGGAGCACCTGTTAATCTTCAGAGCTGTGGAAAAGATAAGGCATCAAAGGCATGATTCTATGTCCTTCACAGAATGCTTTGGGTTGGAATGGGCCTTAAAGATCATCTAGTTCCAAGCCCTCTCCCATGGGAAGGGTCACCTTTCACTAGACCAGGTTGCTCAAAGACCCATCCAACCTGGCCTTCAACACTTCCAGGGATGGGGCATCTACAACTTCCCTGGGCAACCTGTTCCAGTGCCTCACCACCCTCAGAATGATTAATTTCTTCCTTAAATCTAATCTTAATCTACCCTCTTCCCACTTAAAGCCATTACCCTTTGTCCTATCACTACATGCTCTTGTAAAAACTCCTCTCCAGCTTTCTTGGAGGCCCCCTTCAAATACTGGAAGGCTGCTATAAAGTCTCCCTAGAGCCTTTTCTTCTCCAGGCTGAACAACCCCAACTCTCAGCCTGTCTTCACAGGAGATGTTCTCCAGCCCTCTGACCATCTTTGTGGCCCTCCTCTGGACTCAATCCAACAGGTCCATATCCTTATGTTGGGGGCCCCAGAGCTGAACACAGTACTCCAGGTGGGGTCTCATGAGAGTGGAGTAGAGGGGCACAATCATCTCCCTCGACCTGCAGGTCACACTTCTTTTGATGCAGCCCAGGATACTGTTGGCTTTCTGGGCTGCAGCACACATTGCCAGGGCATGCTGAGCTTTTCATCAACCAACACCCCCACATCCTTCTCCTCAGGACTTGTCTCAACCCATTCTCCACCCAGCCTGTATTTGTGCTTGGGATTGACCAACCCAGGTGCAGGATCTTGTATTTGGCCTTGCTGAACTTCAAGAGGTTCATGCAGGTCCTTCTCTCAAGCCTGCCAGGTCCCTCTGGATGGCAACCCTTCCTTCCAGAGTGTCAACTGCACCACACAGCTTGGTGTTCTCTGCAAACTTGCTGAGGGTGCACTCAATCCTACTGCCCATGTTGCCGACAAAGATGCTAAACAGTGCCGGCCCCAATACCAACACCTAAGGAATACCACTCATTACTGGTGTCCAATTGGACATCAAGCCATTGACCACAACTCTTTGAGTGTGACCATCCAGCCAATTCCTTATCCACCAGGTGGTCCATCTGTCAAATCCATGTCTTTCCAATTTAGAGACAAAGATGTCATGAATGAGTGTCCAATGCTTTGCACAAGTCCAGGTAGATAACATCAGTTACTCTTCCCTTATCCAGCGACACTGTAACCCCATCATAGAGGGCCACCAAATTTGTCAGGCACAATTTGCCCTGACTGAAGCCATGTTTTCTGTCACCAATCATCTCCTCATTTTCCATGTGCCTTACCATAGTTTCCAAGAGGTTCTTCTCCATGATCTTGCTGGGCACAGAGGTGAGACTGACTGGCCTGTAGTTTCCCAGGTCTTCCTCTTTTCCTGTTTTAAAAATGGGGGCTATGTTTCCCCTTTTCCAGTCAGTGGGAACTTCACCAGACTGCCATGACTCCTCAAACGTGATGGATAGTGGCTTAGCAACTTCATCCGCCAGTTCCCTCAGGACCTGTGGGTGCATTTCATCAGGTCCCATGGACTTCTGCACCTCCAGGTTCCTTAGATGGTCTCAGACCTGACCTACTCCTACAGTGGATAGTTCTTCATTCTCACAGTCCCTGCCTTTGCCTTCTGCAACTTCAGCAGTGTGGCTTGAGCACTTGCCAGTGAAGGCTAAGGCAAAAAAGTCATTGAGTACCTCAGCCTTCTCCATATCTCAGGCACCCAGGTCTCCTGTTTCCTTCCAGAGAGGGCCCGCATTTTCCCTAGTCTTGCTTTTATCACTGACATACCTATAGAAGCTTTTCTTGTTGCCCTTGATGTCCCTGGCCAGATTTAATCCTTTCAGGGCTTTAGCCTTCTTAACCTGATCCCTGGGCGCTTGGAATATTTCTCTGTATTCCTCCCAGGGTACCTATCCCTGCTTCTGCCCTCTGTATGCTCTCCTTTTGTGTTTGAGTTCGTCCAGGAGCTCCTTGTTCATCCATGAAGGCCACCTGGTGTTTTTGCCTGACTTCCTCTTCTTTGGGATGCATTGTTCCTGAGCTTGGAGGAGGTGATCCTTGAATATTAAAGAGTTTTTCTTGGGTCCCTCTTCCATCCAGGGCTTTATCCCATGGTACTCTGCCAAGCAGTTCCCTGAAGAGGCCAAAGTCTGCTTTTCTGAAGTCCAGGGTAGTGAGCTTGCTGTGCACCCTCCTCAGTGCCCTAAGGATCTTGAACTCCACCATTTCATGCTTATTGCAGCCAAGGCTGCCCTTGAGCTTCACATTCCCCACCAGCCCCTCCTTGTTGGTGAGAACAAGGTCTAGCATAGCACCTCTCCTCATTGACTCTTCTGTCACTTGTAGAAGGAAGCTATCATCAATGCATTCCAGGAAACTCAGGGATTGCTTAAGCATCATTTCGGTTCCTCTCTTAGTTAGCATAAATGTGCCAGGCAAATACACATCTTTCTCAGACTTCTAGCTGCTAATTGTCTTCCCCCAAGGGTGTCACCAGTTGCAATGGAAAGAGAAAAGAAAGATAAGGGAACTTGTGAACTAGAGTTCAGGGACAGTATGTCAGAGGTGAGCAATCAACAGTGGAAATGGTGAACCTTACAAAAAGTGGCAAAGAAAACTTTGTACATTCACCTGGAAAGGAAAGCTGTGGTGAAAACCTTCTGTGGGTGCTAACTCACAATGAATCATCTATCTAAAATCACTCAGAAAAATCTATACCTTTGATTTTAATGGCCAATTTAACTATTTGTTAATTATATGTTAATGCTTAATATTGTTCATTAAAACATCAGGCATATTACACAATTACATAAAACCTTTCATAAAGTTAGTAAAAAATTGGTCTTCAGAATACCTATGCACCAAGTGGATGGGTAAATTTTTTATCACTAGTATATTGTTATTAATTCAACCTGTGCATATGTAGTGAGTACACAGAATCAGGAACTGGATCCAACTGCACTGGTCACCTTGTAAACACGTAGTGAGACACAGTCCTTTCCCCAAGGCAAATCTAAAACATTAATCAGCAAATACCTAGGCAAGTATTTCTGCATGCAGTAATAGTCTTATTGCATGTAAGAGGATGTCTCATGGTAGGTAAATAGTCTGCACACATTTGCAAGATCAAAGCCTTACTTAGGGCAATTTACAGGTTGTGAAAAACACTGAGAGATAAAGGGAAAGAAAGGCTGAACACAACAGTGAAAGAAACTAAACACAGCATGTTAACATAATAAACTGTTTCGAATGCAAAAATGTCTTTGTTCTAAAAACTATTAATGATGTTATTAATCTCCATAGCATATGTGTCTACCACCATTTGTCACTCATTAATCAAAATAATGATACAAAGAGGAATATCTTTAGAAATGAAAAAAAAATTATTATCACTCTGCATAAGCAAAAGACAGAAATGTCTTGCATTCTTCAGAAATTACTAAGGGGGCAATTTCTCTCACAGCTGTTATTGTCATTATGAAGAACTAAGAAATGCTCCAGACACTGACCAAGTTCAAACCACACGGGACAGAGAGGTAGCAAGCGCTGCTGTCCCCAGACCTCCACCCTAATCTTCAAAGGCTCACAGGGCCACGTTGTCCCAGGGAAACCCTGGGAAAAATTCCTCCTCAGGGAAAAAAATATGCTTCTGAAACTCAGCACCCACTATATGCAGAACCCTTGATGCAATTGGATCTTAAACCATGGTTTGTTTCCAAACTGTTATTAGCTTAGTTTGTGCCTCCAGCTGCTCCCTCTTAAATCCATGTGGTGAGAAGCTGGTCGCTTAGGCTGTATTGTCAACCTCAAGCACTTAAACATTCACAGGTCAAGCAAAAATAGGAATAATCTGTTATGATAAACATTGGGAGATTTTAGCTGGTCTTTGCACTTCTGTAACTTCAAGAAATACATTTTTAGGTTTACATTGGTGAACAACAGGAGTGGGAGGTAACCACTTAGCTTAGAGTGATGAACTACAAGCTGCAATGCTGCTGTATCACTTCTTCAGTTCTTCAGTTCTTAGTAACTTAGAAAAAATGCCCAATCAATTAGAATCAGAAACACTGCTCAAGTCATATGGCAAAGTTACCCCTCATAGATCCGAAGTCTAAAATACCCATATGTAGGAGCAGAGACTTCAGAGATGTTTCACCATGGCCATGGAAATGTATCCACTGCAGATCATCTTAGAAACGTACATTCATACGGGAATTTTCAAGATATTTTTACATCTGCCAATATTGCTGGAAACCAAAATTCTTAACATGAGTGGAAAACAAACAACAAGAAACAACAGAACAAGTTAACCAAATGTGGTATTATGAATCCAAATAATTACAACTTCTCTGCAGGATTAATTCAGCTGTGGATCTGATAATATTCGTCAACTGAAAATGCCTAACACTTATGTTATATAGTGTTTATTTGGAATGATTTTATAAAGGCTGCTATATAAAGACTTCATTTCTAGTTTCATTTGTACATTACATACATGGTGAGTCAAATAAAAATCATGGTAAAGTAGGGTACTTGAACGCCAGCATTTCTACAGCAGAATTTTAATTGCCTAGAAAGAAATGCATTCAGGTCAGCACATAGTGAAGCAGCTTGAATAGTTTAACAGTTACTGAATTCTGCTAGTAGCTCCCATTGCTAATGCATGGTTAAAATTCTCCGCTGTTATTATTGTTTGTTCACAGGGAATTTGCCAGCAATAATACATGTCTTTATTATACGCTTTTAGGGCACACCCCAAACCAGACTTCAGTGGGGAAGAGGCAGAGGAGGTCTCCCAGGGTGGAGCCAGCCTTTGGGAGAAAAAGCAAGTCAACTCTGGAGCAGTTGCTAAGAACTGTGTTTTCTCTAAGTTATAATATTTTATTTACTTTGAGCCAGTGGTATCCTGTTTAACGGCTGTAAAGTAGCACAAGGTAGAAGGGCTGTGGACCTTGTAAGTTCAGAAGAGAAGAATTTCAACATTTATACTACCACGAAGCTTTGTGGAGAGATGTTTGTGGCATGCAGGAGTGTGCCAGGAATTCCTGCACTGCTGCAAGGATTCTTCAGACAGGCTTCCTGGAAGATCTGTCTAGGTTTTATAGACAACATGTTACATCAGAGCCATCTTAGGGGCATGTTTTAAAACACACAGGCAGGGCCCCCTGTGCTTTGAGGGTCTGGGTATTTGACATGAAATCATTCTTTGTAGCAAAAATGTTCTTTTGAGTTTCAGCTTTCCTTCTTTAAAAAAGTATATGACTACTCTTCATGACTGAAGAAAATCTTGAAAGCTTCTAAGCAATATGAGCACTCCAGAGCCCTGACTCTGCAGCCTCTAAATCTGTTGTTTCCTATAATGCGCTAAAACTCAGCAGTTTTGGCGTAACACTGGCTGGTTTGCTCCAGTCAGACATCGCACATTCTTTGTTTTCTGTCACCTTCTCAGTGAGGACCCGCCTCTTGCTGTGCCGCTGTTCCCACAAAGAGAAGTGAACTGGACAACAGTATTTGCACTTTCTGCTCTGTTTTGTGGAGATGGGCAGCCAGGGAACAGAATACCAGGTGGTATTGCTTTGTCAGATACCTTTCCTCTGGTGTAATTATAATTACATTGCATAGCTAGGACATAATTACTTTAGATAAGTACACCTTTTCTGATCTTCACTGATTTGTTACCAGCCCCACTGGAAGCTCATGAACCGGCCCCAGTATCTCAGTACCAGCCTGACCCATACAGTCCTCATCCCACCTCTAGGTTTAACATAACCTCCAGTTTTTCCAGAGTTGTGCTGGAGATTCTGTCTGTACAATGCCAAGGTGATTAATGATTTTTCTTTCTTTATGAAATAACATCTTAACACTGCTTTTAGAATCTGAAAAGTAAAAATTAAATTAATATTTCACTGCTCTTTAACCTTGTGTGTGCTTTTCTTGGACTTCTAATCATAAAAGTGAACCAAATGCTGTGTCTGGATTTTCAAACTTTTGTAGCAGCTACATCTTACCATTTCCAGACACAGCACACCATTTTCAAATGTAGGATTTTTTACAGATCTCTTGTTTGCTAAAGAAAGGCTGCCTTGAGTCTTCAATCTTGCTGCAGATATGACAGTAGTTCTTGCAGAACTCTCTCATGACAATCCCGTAAGAGCCTCTGTTTCACACTAAATCTTTTTCGTGTACAGACTTTCCTGCAGTGGGTAATGTAAAACCCAGCCTTGGAAACATGTCAGGGAATATGTCAGGTGAGCACAGAAGACCAGTCCAAATCCCTTAAATCCTATTTCATCCTATTAAAACAACACACATTAGTTGGAAGTAGAGAGCCTCAAAAAGGGAAGAAAGGTTGAACAAGGAGTTCAACAATATTACAACTACGCACTGATGCAAAACACTGACATGCTGATGACATACAGGATGATCAGGCATCATCTGGCTGTATTACCCTAACCAAGCAGCACTGCAGTCTGCTAAAGCTCATCTAAGGCAGTGCTACTGCTAACACAGAAGTTTCACCTTTACGCCCATCTTCAGTCACATGTCTTTGTGTTGGGAGAGTCACTGCTCCAATCAAAAAGGAATCTTTCTTCCCCAGATCACTTCAGTTCATTCACAAGCTGATCCCCTGGGAAAGCAAAGCAAAGGAAGGAGCAGGAATAAATGGCTGGAGGGGAGGCAGGACTTCCCATCCAGAGGCACAGAAGCCTTAGGTTGACTAAAGGTGGAAGTGTACCTTTTACCAGAGAGCTGTTATCTATCATCCCAGGTAGAACACAGATGGCATAGAGTATTTACTGTCATGGCCTAGCTTGTCAGGGGAAAAAAAGCCTAAATCCAATGTTCAGTTGGGTATGCTGGTGGAGGGCAGATCCAGCATTCATCACTGCAGAAAGCTGGTTTGCAGTCACAAGGATATTCCAAAATGTATAGGGCAGAAAAAAATATTCTTTTGCTGAAAGTTAGATTTTAAAAATTTAATTGAGAATGAGAATTTTTTTCTTAATTGAAGAACCAAATACACAGAAACACTAAGACTTCAGTCTGAGACAGGCACAGTGTTTCCCCAAAGCTACTATTGGGTCTAAAGCTATGCCCATCCTCCCCTGCAGATCAGGCAGAACCTCTACTCTTTGCGTATCATGATGCTCTGTGAGAAAGGGTTACTACAACAAAACTACATTCGTTTCCCCTGAGGTGCATGACAGAAGATGAAGTCAAAGGATTCCTCCATAGAGAGGAGAGTAAGAGGGAAGAAATAAATTGCAATTCCTAGATGGTCTGAAGTATTTCCGTTTTCACCTAAGATACTTCCTTTTTTGCTGCTTGTTAAAAACGTATACTTCTCTGTGTAAAAATTTGGTTTTCCGTTTTTGTTAATATTCTCAGCAGAGAAACTTATGTTTTCGTGGCAGTGCTCGTGTGCATCTAAAAACCCAGGCAAAAATACTCAACAATATCAAAAGGAAGATGCAGATAGCTGCCCCAAATCTGGCACAGCTGAAGGCATTATTACTCTTTTAACCCACAGAGATCACAGTGAAGAATTCATTAAAAAAAAAAAAAAGACAAAACTGATACCTCATAAAGTTAAGTTTTCACTCCACTACCACTGAATTTAAGCTAATCCTACACATTGTTTTGCTTGATTTTAGGGCAAAATGGGAATGGAAGGGAAGTGGTCAGGGACAGTGAGCAGGGCAGGGTCTTCCTGTTATTTTGAGTTCTTAAACCAAAAAGGCATGCTGAGAGATGAGACATTTGGAAGGAAAGCCAGAATGGAAATACCAAGGGGGAAAGTTTTCCCCATATTGAGATAAGGAATAGGAAAAAAATGAGCTATGGCTTACGAGGGTACCCTAGTTTCAGTGGTCATTTACCTGCCTGGTCACACATTTCTGGTGTGACCCAGAACCAGGTGCTTAAAAGCTTTCATCATTGGTGCTTAATACTTTTTCAGTCACTTTTGATCTTTCTCTTCCTTTTTATCTCCATCTTTTTTCATGGGGCTAGGTAGGGGGGAGATGAGGAAATTAGTTTTTCACTCTCTTTCCTTGGTGGGAATAGGTGTGAGGGGATTAAGAAGGTCTTTCACCTCCCCTTCATCCAGTTTGGCTAACAGAATTGTTCCACTTGTAAACTCAAGTGATTACAAACACACCCACTAGTTCTCAGATCATCTGACACATTCATAAGGAAATCAAAGGTCTTTTCTAGCTGGGAAGTAGAATGTAATGTCTTTACATTAAATACTAAAATAGAAGCACTCTGGCATTCTGCAACCCTCTGTAACAGATCGTTATGCAGAGACAGCTGGGGTTCCAAGTTTTCTACAAAGTAAGGCTAACAATGTTTTACTGAAGAAAATCCCAAACACCAAGTTTCTGAAACATGTAAATAGGTTCTGTCTTTTCCACAATAAAACATTTGACATATTTTAAAGTTATTTGAAGTTTTGTGACTTTTTTTTAATGTGTAATGTGGTATAACATGCCAGATTGGTTGTTGGGTTTTTTTTTTCAAAATTAATCATATAGATCTTTTATTTTCGTTCCTCATAAGAGTCCAAGTCACTGTAGCTCCATGTATTGGGCCCATTCAGCTAAAGGTGTTTAGATTTCTCCTTTTTGTATTGAATTATAACAATGTTTTGGTTTTAGGTATCAATGCCTCTAAGTTAGAGTATGGGCTCTACAAATGTGCCACAAATATAGCAGCCAAATCCAGATATTGGCAAGTTACTGAGTAGGCATAATTCATAGCACACTATGCATTTATATTGGCCTTGCTTCACCTCTTCAAGCATAATGGGATGCATTTGTCTTGGACTGTCTTGAATCTAAACATATGCTGCAGGAAGGTGTTAATTAACACAAAGAAGACATGTAGACAACATGCATAAGGGTACAGCACATGACTGAACACCGAGTTACAGCAGCTCCCATGATGAACTTCCATTTGTCAACCTATTTTTACTCTACCACATTAAACTGTGATTCCATGTCCACAGAATTCAACATGTTCTGAGTTCTGACCTCACTAGATAACATGATTGCAGTGTTGTTAGCACATAATATGCCAAGTACTGTTTCAGCTAGAAGAGATTTTTTGCTTATTGATACGCACCCTTGCTCAGTGGGACCCTAATCCCAAGCTAAATCTCTTACCTTCACTGTAATACAAATATACCCGAACAGAAACAACCCTACAAGATAATAGGCACACTAATAATATTCTATATGACCACACAATGTGGTGTAATTTAATACAGAATTTATTTATAATATAAAATTATAATTTTGCTATGGAAATTTGAGGGGCAATTTATATTGTTTCCTGTCAGCACCTGTCTTAGTATAAGCATGATCTCAGATTGATCCTCCTTCTGCTTGCTCTCCTGTTCATTAGCTACAGCATAGGGAAAGTGCTTTAAACGCTTTGCGTATGGATTTCTGACTCCATAGCTTCTTGATTCCATATGAAATGTCCCTCTGACCTCTCAGGCTTCTGAGGCTTCAGACTTGTGAAGAATCTCACTTTAGCAGCTGCTCCCATAAAATGGCATATACGAGCAAATTTGTAGAGACCTGAATCTTTCCCTACTTACTCATGAAAATACTGGAGCAAAACCAGGCAGACTGACGTATTGCCATCATCCCAGCTGTTTCTTACCACCACAACAGAGTCAAAGGAATGGTGCATAAAGGTACCTATGGGCATTGTAGGGCAAATCTAATAGGATAAACCACTTCAATGGCTGCTAGACTTTGTGCTGAAGTGGATTTGTGAGTGGATTTGTGCTTCTTCTATGGTACCAATAACTCCTTTTGATGTCCTATTGCAGGGCTTTGTGTGGAGCAGCATTTCAGATGCCCAGGCGTTCCCATAGCCCTCCAAAAGGCTACTGCAGGAAAAGCAAGCAGCAGACACAGGCTCCTTCTTCCTGACGTGCTTATATAAGCCTTGCAGTGTGAGCAGTGGCTGAGCTGAGCCTCTTTTTCCTTCTCGGTCTGAGTGTTCAGAAGCTAACTCACCGGGGACAGAGCTGTGGGAGTTCACAGTGCCAATTAATATGGAGTCAAACACTCAAGTTCATAGCCCTCCTAATGAGTAGGAGAGCAAACAAAGTGTCTTAGCTCACACGTAACTAGAAACTGTTAAAGAACCATTTAAAATTACCCCTTTGAATTTCATAGCAAGGATATAGCTAGAAAGTGTTAGCAGAGAATGTCTGCCCATGGCCTCAGATTCTGACAGTTAAAGGCTTCTTTCTTTTATTATTTGCTAGGAAGCAGCTCCGTTCTGTCAGCATCCCTCTCATTTTCTTCCAGGTTTTGACAAAGGTCTTTCCTTCTAGCTCAAGCTACAATTTTCCCAGCAAGTTAGTGCTGGTAAGAAGGTGTCTGACTTCAATATTTCTTAACAGAAACAGCACTTCCAGGTTTACAAGACCCCAAAGGAGAAAAATCAGGCCTGCAATAAGGGAAAATCTGCATTTAACCAGGTCAGGCTCTCTTGTAGACAGAGTCTATAAGCAGAACTGTGAAGTCTCACACACTGAGCATGGGACTTGTCCTACTGGCTTCTCTCTGGGGTCCCCCAGATTAGGGCTCTATCCACACAGTGCACTGTCCTCCCTATTTCCCCTCCCAAATGTATTGTACAGAGCAGAGCCGAAATCTGCTAACGGAACAGTAATTGGCACAGGGTGGTGGAGTGAGAAGGCTGGTGCCAGCACAGCTGCCAGGGGCCCCGTGTTCAAAGGAGCTAAGGAGGAGACACGTTCCTCAGTTCCAGCCATGCACTATATCCCTTCCTCAGTACCTGCCTGAATAAAATCCCTTTCCATTACGCTATTTGTAGGTCCATCCTAACACAAAATCTATTGTCTGAGACAGATACTGCCCCCATCATTTGACTGGAAATAGAGGATTAACCTTTCTGAGTCTTATATAAATGTTGGAAACCATGGCAGGGGCCACCAATAGCTGTTTGTATCACTGAGACCATTCTGATATGAAAATCATTTACACCCAAGAGCACTGCGGTAAATGACTGCTTGAGGCTCTTTGAGCACCGAAGCCTGAATTCACTGTTGCTGGGACCCAAATACCAGCTGGGGCCAAACTACTGGTACATACACAGCAACCATGTCCACTAATAAGGGAAGATGGGGTTTCACTTTCCATCTCCATTCCTTGCATCATGACTCCCTTCTCATCATCTCAGTCCACTGAATAAAGGATTCCAAAGCTTCATAAGCATGAAGACTTTTTCTCCATTAAAATTTCGAAGATCTCTAATTTTAATGAGTTATACATTGTGGCAGCAACTTGATGCTAATGAATTACAGAACAGAGGTTGGCAGTAGAGACCTTCCATAAGTTGCAGTGTGCCCAATTATACTAACAGTCTGGGTAGCGACGAGTGAATTATTCCAATGGAACGTAAACCAGCATAATTTTTTTCCTGCAATTTTTATATCAAATATCACTTGTTTTTAAAAACACAGTTCTTCTTTCTTTTACCATAGTCTCCTGTTGAGGAGAAGCTTCATCTGTGCCTGATCAGTTTGTTCTACATACTGGAAAAGAGAGCACACATTGCTTGAAAATGGATTAAGCTGTCTTTGTTTCCTCATTGTTTTTCTCCTCTGACCTACCTTTAGGAAAGAGACTTGCACAAGAGCTTTCTCATGGGCACAGTCAGCAGCATTATCTTTCAGTGGTTGCTACAAACCCTGAGCTGATACAGCTTGGACTGGCTGTCATTTTGGGCTCATCTACATTCCAAAAGCCATTGTGGCAAGACAGCACATCACAGGAGAAAAAGGGCTTCCTGATAGCACAACTCCAGAGCTTTCTCACACAGGTAAGCTGCAGTGACACCACCCTGTGTCTGTGCCAGGGATTTTGCTGCACAGCTCTTTCAGTGAGTGCATATAGATTCTTTATTTTTATGGTTGGAGGGTTTTTTTTCCATGCTGTTAATCTGTACTCCATACCTTAGAAAAAAATACATTCATGATTGAGACCTGGCCTTTCAGTGAGGCTCTTTGCCCCAGCTCTGGGCAAGGCTAAGCAATCATGTATGTAAAACATAACTTACAGCAGTTCTGACTTTTTACAGTAAGGATTTGAACCAAAGCAGTTTTATGATGCCTGATTTGTAATGATGGAGGTCCCCAGCAGAGACAGTCAAGGAAGAAAAATGAACTTACCAGCACTAATTTGTACTCGGATAACATTTGGGGTGAAATTTTAAATAAAAATCATGAAGGAACACAGGGGTAAAAGGAGTCTTTCAGTTTGCTCTCTTCCAGGGGCATGGGTTAAAAGGATATGACTGTTGTAGTGGAAAGACTTCCCACATTTCTCACTCCAGCAGCTTGTAAAAATAGTGGACTAGGGTTTATTTTATTTTATTTCATTTCATTTCATTTATTCACTTATTTTCACAGACATTGCTGAGCACAGAGCCTTCAAGTGTTCCAGCAGTACGCGATCACTCAAAGAGGCCAAGGGCTGTGGCCATTTAGGAATCCCAGTGATGCCCTCTGGCATCCCCAAACAGCCCCAAACCACGGCAACCGGCCACATACCCCTCCTAAGCAGCAAGGCCTGACGTGAGCAACACCTTCAGCACTGGGTACACATGGACCGTGCTTGACCTCATCTTGGAACCATGCAGTGCCATGACCTGAGAACTCTGCAACACCCTGGATTTAGGCCAATATTTTGTTCCCATGTGTAGCAGGGTACTTCCCCAGCATCACCATCACCACCACCACCGCTGTGTGCAACCCCATCCCTTGGTGTGGTGGGAGCTTGCTCCAGCAAAGAATGTGCAATTGAGATCTGCAATTCAGATCCAGGAGCAGAATGTTGTCTTTAATTTATAAAGCATATTCACAAGAGGAATCCTAAACTCATTTTTATTGTTTGAGCATATACTATGTTCCTAGTAACAACATAGGCTTATGCATATAATTTCATTTGGTTTGGGCTGGGGTTTTTTAATTTTAAAAATTTTCTTGCGCTCCTACTCAACAACACCATTCCTGTCTCTTTCTTTCTCTTAGTAAATTCAAATGCGTGTGCACATGATTGTGCAGACACACGCACACGCACAGAGCCTCCGTTCAACCTCGCTGTGTTGCATTGAGGTTCCCAAGCTGTGCGTTTCCTATTGCTCAGCTCCAAGGTCTCGGGAGCTGGAACTCTCTATTTACAAGAAAGTTAATTCTAAATGAGATTTCCTCCATCACGTGAGAACTGAGCTATTTCTGACTATGTTCCCTGCAGCATTAGGAATGTCGGGTGAGAAATGACTTTGGGAACAACAGCAGCAGTCATTACTACTACCTCCATCACACAGCCACTCTCAGAGACCTGTTATGTCCCATCTTTAGGCTTTGCTGGTTACCAGAGAAAAATAAAAAATTGTAAGCAGACAAATAATTTTTAAGAGGCAAAAACATCTGAATCCAGCATCAAATTCAAGCAACACGCTTTTTAAAAAATCCTTATTAGCAAGGCAAAAGCCTTTTTGATTTTCACTGCATTTTCCCATGTTGTGCCATGTCCAAAACCTAGGAGATACAAGATCTACCTGACAGATGTTTGAACACTGAAGTTAGGCAAGCCAAGTAGGTTACTAAGAAATGTAGCAATTTTGTACACAATATTTTAAGTAATAGTGAAAAATATTATTATGCCTAAAAACCAAACTAGAAACAGAAACAAAATAGTCTCTACTTTATAAAATAGGGTAAATTGTAGGTTGCGCCATTTCCTGTTTTCCTCCATTGAATTGGCTAAAAAGTATAAACAAGATACTTTTATTACTGCTGTTTCAGTACATGGCATATCGTTAAATAAGATCCCACTGTGACTGAGGTGTGTCCTGCAAGAAATCTGGTGGCGGGGACGTTGATCAATGCCGTCTGCTTCCAAGACTGGAGCCTAACAGAGAACTCCTGGTCTGAGCCCCAAAGAATGCAATGCAGGACAAAGAACTGTAGTTCAGGCATGGGACTGAGTGGTCAGTGGTGTAGGGACCACTCGTGAAAGAAAGAGCCTTCAAGGAACCGAGTTCTAAGTGTGGAACTTGGCAGGCAGGAGCGGTAGAAAGCTCCAAGGGTAGGAATGAGTAAGCAAAAAATTAAAAAGCCATTTGTGGGAAACCGAGACACAGGAATCAATAACTAAGTATGATCAGAAGTGTATGGCACAAGAGACTCCAAAAAGAGACAGAGAGGCTTTACCAGCTTGTTTGTACAGAAGTTGGAAGAAATGTCTGCCATCCTGAGCCAGTGTCACTTTCCATCTGTTGTGTATTCTGGATGGTTGAAAACCCCTTGAAGTCTTCCAGCGTTTCACAGGAAAAGATTCTGGGATTTTCCTTGGGGGTGTCAGAGGGGGGAGGGGGTCCTTTTTCATTTAACATTTTTAGTATTCAAATTAGAAGACTTTCAGCATCCTGGGGTGAGACTCAAAAGCCTTTCCCTGGGAAGCCTGGGAGCATATCAGAAATCAATGGCGTGGAGGATGGAAAAAGTTTCAAAAATGTGAGACTGGCAGGGAATACTGGCACATTTCTGTTTGATATTTACTTTCTTGGCATGCGGTGGCTCTTTTAGCGCCAATGGAAAATCCTTTAGTGCCAAGCCACTCTCAGATAAATCTGCGCATAAAATACACTTTGAATTGGCATGTAGCTTTTGAGATTAAGGTTTAACCCTTGCCAAAATATGTATTTTTGGATTCTAGCATCTCTCTTAAGTAAATTAGGCAACTTCATAATACTAAAATGCTACAAGTGACTGATCTGAATTTGATGTATCTGAGCTCGGCCAAACCAAATGAATGGGGAAGAGTGAGGACACCTGACACAGAAGGAAAACCATCCCACTGGGTGCAGGTTTGTTGCTGTCTTTCTCACTACTGAAGCACTGATGCAGGAGTACCTCAGATCAGCAGTGCTCCCTGCAGCAGGCTGGGAGCAACTCCTGGAGCTCCAGGTCACATAGGGATTGCGCACTGCTATGTGATGAGATGTAATAATGGGATTATGGAATACAGGTAACTTGGATCCATGCTGAGTTTATGTGTCATAATCTTTTAAAACCAACCTACTTATATAAAACCAGTAACAGCAGAATTATGTGGGTTAATCTATGTTCTCATCTATGTTCTCATATCTTTCATTTCTTCGCAATTGGCTGTATTATCTTCATATGCTCATTGGAAAAAAAATGTGTAACTGCATGATATTTCAGTATAATAAAGATATGACAGTTCTGACCTGCATAAAAGGATGTCATGGACAGAGGTGTCCAATCCCTCACTGTAAGTAGGGTCATGCTCGGTGAATCAGAAGTTATGGTGAAGATCAGGAGCCCAAGTCAGGAGCACAAAGGAAGATCTACAGAGCAAGACAGTTTTGGATGTGAAACCCTTGAACTGGTTCTTATGCTCACTTCCCACTTAAGTCTTCTTTCTCACTCATCATCATTATGCAGAGCATTTCTCAGAAAGGAAAGGTTTCTTGCATCCTCTTTTTCCTCACAACTTTCCAAAACAGCACACCTTCTGAAACAGCACCTCTCCGCTGTCAGTGGTATGACGAGAACCTGTTGCTGCCTTTGAGAAGCTAGAGAATATCTGCCTTTGGTGTGCCACTGGGTCAGCTGGAATCCTTGAAATTACACTCTTTTTTTTTCCCATTAGCATATGAAGACAATACAGCCAATTGCGAAGAAATGAAAGATATGAGAACATAGATTAACCCACATAATTCTGCTGTTACTAGTTTTGTATAATTAGGTTGGTTTTAAAAGATTATGACACATAAACTCAGCATGAATCCAAGTTACCTCTATTCCATAATCCCATTATTATATCTCATCACATAGCAATTACTTAAAATATCTCTCACTCGAAAACAGTCCTTTTTGGCAGCAGTAGTACACGAACATTAAAGCTCAGCTGTGTTAGCTAAGACAAAGCCTAGCTTTGCTAAAAAATGTAGGTATGCAAAGTCTTCCAGAGTAGGGAAATAGAGCAACATGAACTTTTGACAAAATATGATACACATTCTATTTAACAAGGTACAACAGACATTGTTTACTCAATTCTCTCTTCTAGTGTTATGCTTTGGCTTCAAAGCAGTTATGTCAGATTTGTACAGAGAACCCTAATACAAAGTCTCTAGCCCAGTATTTCTAGGTCTAACAAACTCACTGACAGTGCCAGACTCTATATTATTCCGACTGTCCCACTGTAAAATGGCTTGAAATCATGGATTTATGAAAAGAGGAACATCAGCTGTCATCCCACTTTTCAGCATTTGGCTAACTTGCTTCTACCCTGTCAATAAAAATAGGTTTTTATTAACAGAGCAGGAACTCAAAGGAATTGCTTGAAGCCTGTTTCTTAGATACACAATATATGGTATTCAGACAAATTCACCAAAAATGTGTTGAGAAAAAAAGGTTGGTTTATATATTTTCAGATCAAAGTCTAATCATCTAAAATACTGTCATGTTGTTTTTCGTCTTCAGAGCTGGCAAGCAGAGGAAAACGCATTGCAAATAAAAGCAGCCTTCCAAAATGTCATACTGATTATGTATTCACAAGTCAGCTACTTGAGGCTCAGCTAGATGACAAATATCACATGAATCCACTACGTGGTTTAACTGTTGTGGTTTGAGAGGCTGGACAACAGCCTTTTCTACACACATTGCAGAAACAGCCATATTGCAAAAGACATACCCAGTGACAATCTTTCCTAACCTATACATTTAGGTTTATGTTACATTCTTCTGGTGGCTGATAAAATATGGTAAACGCTGGCATCAAGCTGCTAGCTTTTCATCACATCACTTATTTCACAGGACATATGTTGACATGTTCTGTAATTTATTCCATTATTTTTTCCCATTTCCCCATACTTCAGCAGTGACAGCAGTCTATGACCATCTAGCTCTAGGAACCTAGAAAAAATATTGTAATAGATGGTTAGACCCATTTTGCGCATGCAGGAACTTCTTCAAAGTTGTGAGATGTTCCCCAGTGTGTACCTTTCCAACATTAATGAGATGTTGAGCAATAAAAGGAATGCATGTCAAATTGTAACTGATAATGGACAATGATTTACTTCCACTGACTTTACAAGTTTTTCTCTCTCCAGAAAATATTTAGTCTATATTTTCATTGGTATGGTATTCTCAGAAGAACAGGGAAATTGAGACTATTTAATGTCTCTGAAGGAATGCTTTCAACTGCTGAGAAAGGAGGGGAGAAGCCATGGAAGTAATTTGCTACTGAATTTCTTCATAATTACAGGGTTACAACACATGCAAAAACAATGAGTCTCCTTTTGAAATTTTACGTGGGTGAAAGGTGAAGACCAAGCTGAATGGGGTCACTTGTTTATTCTGATGATGATGACAAGCTTGAATATATAATAATAAAGAGAAGCCAAGAGCCATATTGACATAAATGAAAATTAACATACCCAAATAGTGGAAAAGCCTAAAATGATTCAGGGTCTTTCTTATTCAGAAATAGTTTCTCCAGATTCTGGTAGCACCAGTAAAAACTGATAAGAAATGAATACAGCTTTAATTATCCCCATGTTTATTAATGCTCATATAGCTTGTGTCTACATTAGTGCTCATAAAGGTAGCATATTGTCTGTCTTGGGAAGCTGGCAATAAGTTAACATTTGATAACATACAATAAATTAAGCTGAGTTAGTGTTTGCTGGTATAGGAATAATGTTTCTGAGGAAGCCATTACAAGGTATTCAACTGTGCTGGTTTGGGCTGGGGCAGAGTTAATTTTCTTCACAGTAGCTAGTATGGGGCTGTGTTTTGGATTTGCGCTGAAAACAGTGTTGATAATACAGGGATGTTTTCATTACAACTGAGCAGGGCTTATACAGAGCCCAGGCCTTTTCTGCTTCTCACCCCACCCCACAAGGGAGTGGGCTGGGGGTGCACAAGGAGCTGGGAGGGGGGACAGCTGGGACAGCTGACCCCAACTGAGCAAAGGGATATTCCACACCATATGACATCATGCTCAGTGTATAAAGCTGAGCTCCATACACGTGATGGAGCCCTGCTTTCCTGGAGATGGCTGAGCACCTGCCTGCCCATGGGAAGCAGTGAATTAATTCCTTATTTTGCTTTTCTTGCATGTGTGGCTTTTGCTTTACCTTTTAAACTGTCTTTATCTCAACCCATGAGTTTTCTCACTTCTACTATTCTGATTCCCTCCTCCATCCCACCGGGGAGAGTGAGCAAGCAGTTTTGTGGTGCTGAGTTGCCAGGTGGGGTTAAACCATGACAACTGACCTCTTATTCCACTGATGTTATTTACAGCACACAGATAGACAATTTCAACTAAAATTAGAATCTCTTTTTCACAGAGATGTTGAATGAACCATCGTGACCAGTCCAAACTCCTGCATAGACCAAACAGTGTCACAGAAGATGGTCACATATGGGTTTCTTACAAATGTAAAGATGCTATTGGTAAGATTTCCTCTTCTGAAGAATGAGAATCATAAATCTTTGTGAGCACAAGACACACCATTGTTTCATAGCAACTTTTTTCTAGGCTTTTAGAGACAAAGGATTAGGTTAAGCCTACCTGTTTCACTGTAATTTCCATCACTTCAATTTCTCTCTTAGCCCTCTAGGACTCTGTATATTATCTCTTGTCCAAATACCTCAGCCAGAGATACCCTACACATTTGCCTACAAATAAATGTGAAGAACAGGAGAATGTAGCCATTGTCTTCATCAGACGGATGCATCACTAAAGCATTGGTTGAAAAAGGCATCTCTATGCTGCTAAATAAAACAGGGCCAGGGAGTAAAGTCATGCACTAGATCACCAGTTTTCCATGCTACTTAATTGTTAACATGCTCCCGGCATGCCTGTGCCTGTTAGCCTTCTCAGGCACAGTGTGAGGGACAGACAGACAGGACACTTCCTGATTGGTATTCACCAGGTTTCCTCCATCTCTCATTCTCCCCATGGCTATCCCAGCAGACTTTGCCTCCTAAGCACTCTTCGAGCCACTCTGTGAGCATGCAACACATATCCTTATCTCCATCCTATAGAATTACTCCTCTAATTTCTGCAGCACAGGATTTCAGGCACTCTGAAATTTAAAAAGTCAGTATTAGTTTCACTACATAATTAAATATCTGATCTTGCATGGAATATTATAATTTAAATATGCCTACCCATTAAGAAATATTCAGGTGAACTACAACAACCTTGATTACTGCCATCCTCTGCATTTCAGATCCCATCACTTAGATATTTTGAAGGAACTAGATGTGAGTCTTTAAAAACACTGTGAGTCAGAAAACTCTTCTGCGTCCTTTGGGAAGATGACCTAGATTTACAGTGCTGTAAACAAGAACAAAGCCTGGCTGCCTGGATCTAAAGTATATGCCGACTTCATACAATTAATTTTTTAGGACATAAGTGGGTTAAATTAATTCTTTTATTTTTGATTTGGTAAAGCAGCTTCAAGTATGATAAGGGAGGAAAGGAGCCTGTTTGTGTTCAGATAGGTTTAAATCATAGGTGTTTTTCTCCTGGGGATGAAGAAGCAGGTTTTACCAGCTTTTATGTAGTAAAGACTTAGAGTCTCCATATAGCCAGTGGAGAGAGGTCTCTGAAGACCTCCATGGAGATTCTCTGCACCTGAATTAATCCCATTGACTCGTCAGTGAACTCAGTAAAGATTTATTAATGACAATAGAGAACAGGGAAATTCAGTGAGTGCTTCAGAGTTACATTGCAAGCTTGTAGCCAAACCTAGTATTAAATCCAGACCTCTGGGAGCCAAATGATTTCTGTACAAGGTCTTCCTTTTTCATCAGCATGAGGACCAGAATCTTGATTAAAAGGTAATCTAGGTAGACCTACAATGAGAATTAGGGGTAAGAACACATCTTGAGAACACCTTCCAGGTGATCGAATCAGACTGAAGACTCATCAGCATTACAGAACAGAAAACATCAGTTTGAGGCTGAAAAAGGGTACCTGCTATAAATTAGTGAATTAGCATTTCCTTCTAGATAAAATATAATGGCAGCATGCCCAGTTTGTCATGGTGAACAAAATGATCTTATAGGCTTCTTTCACCTCTAATTTTAAAAAGTCAATTATCTACTTTAACAAGATGCTTTTTTTTGACAAGGGCCAACAATAATGATGATGGACATACATACCCTTTTCACTTACAGGGATTTTTTTTTTAATTTGCATATATAACATTTTTCATAGCATTAACCCTATCCAGAAATATGCTGAAAAGGTAACTGAAGCAAGCCTAGATCTGTCTCTCATGTAAACACTTGGAGTATAGCTACACATAGGATGATTATCAGTAGCTTAAGTGGCTTTTATCATAATGGCATTTAAGCCTTATTTCATGTGCTCTGGGGTTACTTTTTAAAATCTGTTGTCTAAGAAGACAAATCACTTCTTGGGAGTTTTCCAGCCATTTGATTAAGAACTACCCATCACCCCCAAAAGCCCTGCAGCTGTTTTAGCAGAAAACTTAAAGGCCAAGGTATTATAAATATCAGGAATAATATTGCAATGATTGGATTTAAAGTGTATTTGTTTACTTGTTAAGATTCACTACACTCCCTAAAATACACTTCTTTAAAACTGTAATAGGAACTCATTTAAGTAGCAGCTCAAAAGGCAAAGAACTCAATTATCTTTTTCATTCAAAATATGTTTGTTTTTCATTTTGTGAAATGAAGTATGAAATGAAGCCTGAAGCACAAAGATTAAAATATCCAACTATAACAAAAATGTCACCTTTCCCAATATGTAGTTTCCTGTTTCTTCTGACCCCACTATTCCTTTCTCACAGCGGTATCTCTGTTTCTGAGCACAGTGGCCTGGGCCAGAGGTTGATTTCTCAGCTATGGAAAAAGCTAGTGGTATAGAGTCTGAGTACATTTCTGATGCAATTTGCCTTACTTACTAACACATACCTATGCCCACCAGTCCTGCAATAGGATGGTCGACCAGCATGCAAAGAAATCCCTTTTTCCAGAAAATTCAGCCTAGCATAATTGTGGGTTTGCAGGAATAACTCTGTCACAAGAATTGACCTAATCAGAGCCTAAAGCAAAGAGCAAACATTCCTTTTTCCTTCATGGCTCCCTTTCCTCCAGCTATCCTACACACACCCTTGCACAACTCAGAAGTAATAATGCGTCCTCCTGAAGGCAAATGCTAGTCATGAATTAAAAAAAAGAACCGGGAGAGTATGGCTGTACCAACCCACGACTGTAAGGGTTGTGTTCACAACATGATCAGGCAAAGACAGAAAATGGAACCAGACTGAGAAGAAGGTTTCTTGAAATAGGAAAGTCACGAAAAGTTTCAAAGAGCTCACAATTACATTGAAGTTACTGAAATACAAAAGCAAAGATGGTTCCCAAGCTGGTAATGCCATGAGGCAATTTTGACAGTAATTTCTGCATTATGAAATCCGTTTTTTAGAACAAGATATGTGCTCTTCTCAAGATGTATATCATATGACGAAAACAGAAGATAAAATTCGTTTTTCCATATTAGTCTGTTTGTGATTTTTGAGCACAGGCTTTCTACTAAGCCTGCCATTTGTCTTGCTAGATGTGAATAACAAGATTAAAACTTCAAGGACTCCATCCTCAGCCAGTATATATTTGCGTACAAGAGTTGAGGCTTTGGCCTAATCTATTCAAAAGCCCATTTGTGTTTTAAAAATTCAAACAATTTTAATATTTTAATATTCCCCCTTGGGTTATTGAGAAAAATCAAATTTAATACTCACCAACCATCTGATTTATATAAATATCTTATAAACTTTAATACTGGTGCCTTTGCGCACTTAAGAGCCACATGGGATATGAGAACAGGGAAAAGTTGCATGGAAAGTCACTGGGAAAAGATCTGGTTTCTTAGTTATAAAGCAATAAAGGCCATGCATTTAAAATTACATATTTTAGTATTTTACATGACCTATACTGGATGCTGCGGAAAATGGGTACGTTGGTTCGGAGCTTTGCGTATGCTTGTCGATTGTAACAAATCCAGGTGGGAGGCCTTAGCTGTGTTCTCAGGTGCTGTGTGGTCAATCATGCACTTTGAGGACTGAGGAAAAATCACCCTTCTGAACTCTAACTCAGTGACCACTCCTGCTTTGTATATTATTCATATCTCTCATCTGCAGGATTTACCATCAAGGAAGGTAACTGGGATGTTGGTTAGATGGATGGCAGTGAAGTCGCTTGCTCTCTGGCACTGGAAAGACAGAATTCACTTGAATTTGTCACCTGATGTGGACAAAATTCATCCCTGCATAGAGGGTTAATATGAAGTGAATGTACTGCAAAAGTTCCAGTTAAATCTTCAAAATAAGCTGCAGGTTGGGGAATGTAGGAGGGAAGCCATGGGGATGGAGGCAAAAGGAAGCAGAGAGCAGGGCAAGGTGAAAGCGTGCCAGACAGGGCTCACCAGCAGCCATCCTGCACAAGTCCTTGAGGATGCGATTGCTGCTTGCTCCCCAGGAGTCAGAGAGGAGAGCGCAGAGGTGTCTGAGGGGCTATTGGACAAGCCCTGGGAGACCCCCTCCTTCCATGGACCAGGCATGCAGAGAGAGGACAATGATGAACTGATGCCAGGGCTTGCTGCTGGGGAGAGCAACACCGCGTGAGCTGCGGGTATAGCTCAAACCCGTACTATTATCTGACATCATGTTTTACTGTATTGTTTCATTTTATCATAGAAATATCTTTTTTTGGGGGTACACCCTGTCATTTTATGCTGCGTGAACCGAGGGGTGAATTCAGGGCTCTGTGCTGAAAGCTGCCATTGACCCAAAAGTAAAAAGGCAAATAACTGCAAAATGCCAATGGCTGCAAGACGGGATGGGAGTCAGATCCCATAGCAGTGGTATAACCCATGCAAACCGCTGGCTGTATTCAGACCTACACTGGGCCCTAGTGTCACTTTGGAAACTAAACACATTTAAAGTAAGCCAAAAGAAACCAACTCTTATCGCAGCACAAGAGTATCCCCAGACAGCAGTGTAGCGATACAGCTATTCTGGAGCCATGACACATAAATAACTGGTGAAGCTTTCCCGTGATGACAAGCCCTCGGCTTGATGCTCCCTCTGGAGCACTCATGGCTGCAGTGGCAGGGAGAGCCAGGGGAGGGGAGATCCATGGAAAGGCAGGAGCAAGGGGAAGCCTCTGCGCCATGTCCTCCATCTCCTTCCACTCATCCCGAGCAGCGCCACTGTAGCAGCCAGGGCCTGTTGGTACTGTTTGGCAAGAAAAGGGCAGTGTCCTGGGTCTGCCAGCTGCAAGTGCACCTTCAATTGCAGCGTATCCAGGGCAGGAGGGAAGTTGTAGTAACCACAGCAGTAGCCACAGCTACGGGGTGGGCGGAAACCACAGAATCACCAAAAATGAAAAGGAGCTTAAAAAGCCATATAGTTCACCCTCCTGTCCCCCTTTCAAAGGGAGGATCAAGTTAAAATCTACTCTCACGATAGATGCTGCCTCCCTGTCCTTAAGGAATTTTTTATTATGGACAGTACACAGTTTCCTTAGTCATTTATTTCTGCCTTTCTTCAGTCTTTACAGCTACACTTTTTTTCCCCAATATCCTACCTAAATTTGGGCAATTTAAGCTCATCATTTCTGATATTGCCCACAGCAGACAGAGAAGCACTTTTCCCCTTCCTTGCTGAGGAACCTCTGACATGTTTGAGACCTCCAGGACGTCTTCCAGAAGCCTCCTTTACTCGAGTCAGGGAACGGCAGGCAGAAAGCAAATGACTTACACAGGAATCTTATGCATTGGTTCATTGCATCCAAGTCTGTAAATCTAACACAGATATAACATCAGGATAATCCATCAGGCAGAAAGCCATCTACTCATGCTTGGGTACTAGGAACGATCGTTTTAATGGTGAAATTGAGAAAATGGTAAAAATGAGAAAAATCCAATAATTTTATTGAACTCTGTGCTACAGAATTGACATTCTACTTTATAGAATCTCTGTTTGTTGTCAGTGGAATAGCTGTGTATGATCTGTAACTTCTTAACCCAAGCAGTAATGCGAATTTTCTGACAGATATATTTAACAATTTCATCTTCAACAGCAGTGAGCACCAAATCAAAAGAATCTGTTTCAGTCTGAAAAGCATACCTGGGCATTATGATCATGACTCATCTACCTCAGCTCATCCCTAAATAATCAGGAAATTGCTCAGTGACATTAATTATACCAAATTTATTAATAGTCATTTGTAAAGAAAAATACAGCAAAACATCTTCAGCATTTTCCATTCTCCCTTACTTCTAAATTTTTCATTCATGCTTTAGTATACTTCTTTCCTGAGCATTTTCAACCTTCTCTTTAACTTAAGTATTCTTATAAATGCTCCATTTATATGCAGAAATGACATGGGAAAGCCTAAAGTATTTGTCCTGTATGTATTTTCCCAGACCAACAACTAAAGGGACTGGGGATGGCAATGCCTAGTTCTGATAAATTATTGCTCCATGTCCAGTTTTGTATGTGCCACTCTTGCTGGAGCCAGGCATGAAGATGGAAGAGGGGAAGAGGTAATTAACATATTGGCCAAGCGTTTTGTCCCATGAGAGTGTTCTACAGATAGAAAATGTCTAGATTATTCTCAAAAGCAGGAAAAATATTAATTTATCATAACTTCTCAGGAGCTCAGATGTGGCTATGTACACTGCACATTGAGGCATAGGTTCATCCCTGCTAACGGAATCATCAAACTAAGGTTTCTTATACAGGCAGTAGAGAAACATAGGACCCTCCAGAGAGTAGCATGAAAATCACTCACTAATTGCCCATTAGCTTAATTGAAGAATTAAAGGCAATTTTATTCCTGATTTTGTCACTTCAGCTAACCCAAAGCTCTAATTATGTAGCCCTAAGAGAAGAATTTAAGGAATACGATCTCCTATAGACACTGCTGAGGCCTTTAGTCTACATACAGTGATGCCACCAATCTTTCCCTGCGTATCTTGTTTCAACTCCTGGCCATAGCTTTACTGTACTGACTCAAACTGCAGCTTACCAGTTGCATTGATATCTCTCCTACCTTGTATTTAGGATACAATATGATAATCCAACACTTTTCTTCCACAGTAGCGTTGGCATTTTGAGCAGCATGAGCAGACAAACAATTCTGAAACAAAGGGAAACAGAAACTACTTTAAAGAAAATTTCCCTCTTTATAGAAGGAAATGGAGAGAAGAAATGCAGACATACCAATTTTGTAAGCAATGAAACATTTTTTTTATAGCTTGTCAACAGGTATAATTGGGCCTGACAATCCACCTTCAAAGCCCAAGACTAATTTAGTACAAGCAGGAGATCTGTAAGGCAATATGGAGTTTCCCACAGCAAGGTCATCTCAGAAATGCTCCACGTTGACAGTAACCCAAAGTAATTACCACCTGGCAATCAATTCAGCGACCTGTGCAAAGTAAGTGGATGGTCTCAGCTCAGTTTCAAGTTGTAAGGTGGCCACAGTGGTGAAATCTCTGTTATAATTAACAGCAGTTGGCAGCTACACCAGCATGGCCTCATATGCTTCCCTGAGAGCTCGACAGGGACGGGAAGAGCGTCTTCAGTGGGCAGTCACAGAGAGATAGCTTGCACCCAGCTGGCTGGGCTGTGCCTGTCTTATACTAGGCTAACCAGTAATGTCCACAAAATCTATTTGAAAATGCAAAATTTGAATTATTACTATTTATTTCCATTTACAGCAGTTATTTCTCAGCACCCTGAGTATCAGCACAGCATTTTTACCGAAAAAGGAAAACATCAGCTTCATGAAGAAATCTTCATTTTATGTATGCCCACCACATAAGGGCAAAAAAGATCAAATTCAATCCTAAAGAAAATACAGCACAGACTCACAAATCTAACAGCAAATTTGGTTTGTAAAAGCATTACCAAGATAATACAAGTCACATTGTTTGTATAGCTAAGATATTGCATTCTGCTGTTGAGCCAGCTGCAGTTGGACTCCGCTTGGACAGCAGATGGTGTCCTACTGTAACACTAAGTGGCACAGCTCAAAGAGGAATCTTAAACCAACCTTTAAAATACTCTCCAATTTCCATTTAATTACTTTAATTGGCTTTATAGACTACAGAATAAAAATGATGGGTCTGTTTAAACACTATGCTGAATTGAAGAGTTTAGTGTGTCAAAAACAGTGACTTTGAAACGCAGGTCCCATTCTGAGCGTATTTTCCAGCATTGAAAGGAACTTATGAAAAATGTGATCATACCACTTAGGTGCCTGAGCGGTCCTTTTCAAAGGCACCATGGGTGAATAAGTGTTAAGAGTTCCTCTGAGGGTCAGGGGAGTCAGATGCCTCACACATCACCGTGCCTTCGAAAATTTTCTCCTGACATTATACGTTACCTGCATGTAACAATGAGAAATCTAAACATACATTTGTTCTGGTAAAGGCAATGTAAACGCTTAAGATAAAGGACCATTATTTTTCCTCTGTGTTGTATAACACCTTGTGCAGTGGGCAGCTAGTCGCCATTGGAGCGCTCAGACATCCATTTAGTACAACTAGAAATCCATAGGTATTAAATTTATCCCTGATAAATGACATACTGTTGCTGTGATACTAAATCTAAAGGAAATAATTTAGTGCTTTCAGTCTGCATCCAAAGCCCTTTTTCCTTGTATGGTGGTTTTTTCCCTGATCTTTGGGATCTGCACAGGCTCCCAGCACTTTGTGACTAATGAGGTGAACTGGATGGTGAACAGAAATCTGTTACATTAAGGAGCCACAAGTCTACTGATGACACTGGACTTCAGGAAGAAGGTAAGTAAAAGTGAGAGATCCTTACAGGCTTGAAGCCCATGAAAGTGTTGCAGAGAACCTGACTCACGACTAAGCCTGCTCTAAAAACACTCCTCCAGCAACTCCCCTTTCACATCACTTACCGAATCATAGCTGTGGCCACTGCAGGGTCTGACGCATTGCCAAGCAGGCTGGTGTGACTCATCTCAGGGTTATCTGGAGTTTTCAAGCCTAGATTGAATTTACTGTCACTGGGAGGGCAAAATTTGTTGGGAACGGTTTTGTCATTCATACTGGGAGGTGATGAAATCTTGGCCCGCTGGAGCAGATAATCATCATCTTATACAGCCAAACCAGGGCTGGGGCAGAGGAGTCATAATGGCGTTATTCGCACAATTGTCACTGAATCACATTTTTCCTATTTTCACAGACACCCTTGTAAAATTCTACTCTCTGCTGCTTTCATAAGAAAATATTTGTTCCTCTAGCCCCAGGTTATGGGAGTAGTCTCACTGATCTTGGTGATATTCTTCATATGAGAAAGCTCTCTTAACCTCACCTCTTAGCAAATAGTATAGTAGTAGTCATATGAACGAGATACCTGGTTTTCAGAAAATGTTTCTATTTTCTTCATCTGCCCAGATATGACAGAGGATGCAGCAGTCAATATACTCCAAAAACATTTACATAACCTCTCCAAAGGCAATAAAATGATGAAACCCAGAATCTGCAAATTGTGGTGATTTGTAGTGCTTTGATTTATAGCCCTGTTGGGTTCAGAGTGAACGATTTCTGCAGAGACCAGTCCCTCTAATCGGAATTTTACAAGAAACGGATGTGCTAAAAGAAACAGAAAGCTAACAGGGCTTCTGGTTACATTTTCAGCCTGATTTATAGAGCTGTAAACCTCTCTGTATCAGGGAGCTGACACCAATTTCTAGAGAGCTGTGAACATTTGTTTTCATCTGATTTTCCTGCAGGGTTTCTAGGCCCACTTCATTCACAAAAGACCCCAGTGAAATCCATGTCAGGTGTGAGAGGATGTGGGATGCTGGTGTCATAAGCAAGCTGGTGACAAAGGAGGACCAGCTTTGTAGCTGGGCAGTCCTGGGAATGTCTGTTTTGGGGACAGAAGTGTACTTTTAAGGAGTCAGGAGTGGAAATGGAGCTGAGGCAGGAGCAGGTGTTACTTGGGCTGAAATGGCTAAGTGAGGTCTGGCCCGGCATGGCAAGGGATGCTGTAAAACTGGGCAGTCCCTGAGCTGAAGGCAAGCAGGCGGACAAGACAGAAAACCAAGCCTGGTCCTGCATCAGCCATGCGACTGCAGCGTGACCACAGCCTCGCACCTGCTGACAGAGGCAAACGCCACCCGCTTGTGGATGCATCCAGACAGCAGAGGAGCAAGGTTGTGAGAAGATCAGAGAGAAAGAATGGGGAACAAACCAGAGACGGCAGGTGCAGTCCAGTCAAGACTGCAGCCTTGGTTAGTGCCCATGACATGGCACGGGGACATGGTAAGACTGTCTGGGTGGGCAGAGAAGCAGCCAGGAGCCTTGAGCAGGGAGGGGGTGGCAGAAAAAGTGCTCCCCTGGAGACCCTGCCGGGGCTGGGCAGTAGGTGGGGTCACACACTTAAGAGGCAGTGCGCAACAGTAAAATCCCCCAAGGAGAACCAAACCAAACCAGCATGAGTCAAGCACAAGGATCAGGAGAGGAGAGATGTGAGCAAACAATCAGGTCAAGACTGGTGGGTAGATCACCAGGAACCATCCTCCTGGAGGTAGGCTGTGATTCAAAGTAAAGCTTCCGTCTGCCCCTGTGAGGATGCTAAATGGCTCCACGGCTTGGATCTTGCCAGTTCTTCTCCTTCTTATACTTCAAAATGTGTAGAAGTGTTGGGTTTGTATTTTCATGCCCAAAATTAAGAAAATGTATAGAAGTTAGAACAAAATAATCTGAGGCCTCTTTTGAGAGGAAAAGCTGTTCCCTTCCAGAAAACAAATCATGTATCAATCACAGGTCATTACAGGTGCTTGAGCTACCATCCTGTCCACAGAGAGCTGCAGCGGATTCTACTGGAAAGGAAAATTGAAATTTACTTTAAACCAGCACTTTTAAGGCTAGTGGATCTCCAGATCTAAGGCCCTGATCCAACCACTTGTTATGTTCCAGGATGTTTAGCGGGGTTGTGGGCAGGCACTACCATGCCCAATTGGCAAAGGTTTTAGGATCAAAGCCTGAGGTATTTATGTGTTGGCTAACAGGCAAGCATAAAATGGCAGCTTCTGCTGACATAGCGTTTAAGAAAATGTTCTTACCTTGTTATGCTGTTTAAAGAAACCCTATTGGTTACTTTATTGTATCAAATTATTAAATATTAAATCTATTATTTTATATAACGGTTTAGTAGTATGTCCATGTTGTTTTGTTTTTAGAGTGTCAAGTTAAAAAACAGTTAATAATTAATAAACCAAGGTGCATTTTATTGCTCTAATAAGTGCAGCTCTAAAAATTTATTACCACTTTCCAAGGATTTACTTCCTTTATTTAAAAAAATGTATTGGTGTCTTAAATTAATTATAAAGATCAAACTTACATGGAGAGGCCCTGATGCAGCAAACACATATGCTTGTGAGTAATTTAACTGCATGAGTAACTTCACAGAATTCAGTGGGTGAGAGAGAAGCTGTGATCCGTGGAGTTCCTAATGTGGGTAAAGTTATTCATGGGCACAACTGTTTGCAGGACCAGAGCCAAATATAACACATATACAAATTCCCATCTAGAAGGAAAGGCGAATGAGTACATAGTAAAAAGCCATTACATGCTATTGAATGTTCTAACAACTACGTATTCAATCATAAGTGTATGAAACAAATATGGGTTCAAAGATGCACAGGACCTACCTATAATTGACAGATAATAAATGGAGAGGTAGAATGGAATGGAAAGGTGAGCACAGTGTAACTCTCTTCATGACTTAATTTCTTTCTAATTGAGCTGTTTCTTAGATGCAATAAGTATACACAGGAAATATGCAAACAGAAAGAAAGGGGTTGCACTCAACTAACATCTTTGGACACCGAATGCAGGTGTTATGCTGTCTAAAGAGCAGTTGTTTCCATGTCTCAAGATGTTTTAGAGCACCTAAGGCAGATGCTTAGATGCCCAGTGTGATCAGTAGGTGAGAAGTAGACACCTCTAAAGAGTAAATTAAAACAAAAAAACTTGTACCACTTCAGGACCCTGAAATTACCTATGCATTTTGTATCAGATAATCACTAGCTCTAACACTAAAACAGACCCAGGATTTCCTTGTCCTCATCCTCTCTGTGATCCCCATGGCTCTGTACTGTGTGCTGCAGAGGGACACAGCTCCCACGGGCAGGTGGGGGGCAACACTTCAGACCTCTCAGAGGAAGAGGACACTGCGCTGGAAGGTGGGTATATTGGCTTTGAACTCTTCAGGACAGCATGGAGGAGAACACTGCTTGCTCTGAGCTAGGCTGTTGTGTCCTGTTCCAGGTGTATTTTTTAAGAGTGATGCCAAGTGACCTGCCTGATGCTGAATTCGAGGCTTCCCAATGACTGAGTGCAGGCTGAGTGCCTCCGTGCTCTCACTTGGAGTTGAGCTTCCTTCGACTGAGTTACATAGCCGCTTAGTTTCTGGCTTTTAGGAGGTGTTGTTATGCCTCTAGGAAACTGCACAGTCCAACCCAGGAGCACCAACGGGTTTGACATGGCAGGGAGCATGCTGAATTTTTCTCTGAGATTCAGACACCTGTAGTTTACTTGTGCTCTAGGACAAGCAGAAGCCAACTGGCCAACAGCTCTCCCATAACACTGAAACTCTGCAGCTGGGAGAGACAGAATAATTCCCTTTTTGGCCTGTCCTCCCTATTAAAATGTGCGTGAACACCTCAGTCCCCCAGGCCAGGCCATGGAAGCATTAAGCACTCTGCAGGTTCTCCTTATGAATTGCCGGTAAAGTAGATGGTTTGCAAATGTTCATGTTCTTGCACTTATTTTTCCCATATGAAATAAATTTTGCTACCAGGCACAATACAATGCACCCAGTGTCTTCTGCAGCATTCTTGCTGCTGTTCACTATAAACTGCATCTTTAGGGATATGTTTCTCCCTCTTCGCCTCCCTGCCCCCCACCTGTGCTTTGGCAGTCTCTACATGGAAGATGTTGTGATCGCCCACAAGATATTCACTTCAGTTGCACTGCATGCTAGCTGGCTATTTTTCCTTTGCATTTTTTTTTTCTAGAGTTGTTTCTCTGTGGCTGCCCTCCCCTCTGGCTGTGCTTGGCTGTCATATGTCCTGCTCATCTCCTGGAAGTACTTCTACTTTGGATGCTACCACAGTATGGTAGGAATATTAAAAAGGGGCAATTATTTTGACAGGCCTTTCTTCCCGGTGCATGTTCAGGATGCACACTGCTGATGACTGGGTCTTTTGTTCGTATATGTAATACGTGAAGTATACAAACCCTTGCTTTCTGTTTATACAGGAGGAAAAGAACATGAAGCCTTAGTAACCCCTTATTTCTCACTTGCAATTAGACTTTAAAATAAAAGATGATATTCATATCAAAGAGTTTTGTGGAAGGGCAAGTGCCACTCTTTTCTTGGTGTCATTGCCACCATACAGAGTTCGGTCAGCTCCAGCTTTCTAACTGCCCCTCCCTTGCAACCTCCATTTTGCCACTGCAACCATTAGCAAGGCCATAGCTCTAAACCACATCAGGCGACTGATCCAGGTTTAAAAATGGTATAAACTGTTCTGTGACACATAGCCAAGAGGGCCCTCTCTCACATAAGGGGAGAAATGAGGAACAGGGATAATGAGGAGCAGAGAAGCCAGTACCACCTCTGAACACCTCAAAATGTGAAGCCACCTGGCCAGGCACAATACGACTATTTCACAGGTTCATCAGGCTCTCGTTACCTGCCCGAACATGCATATGCCTATGTAAGCAGTGGTGCTGTTGCCACTGAGTTTATATTCAGGCTAAACTCTCATGGAGGATGCAGGGAGCTCGCTCTGAAGGGAGAAGCCTGTAGAGATAAGGGTTAATCATAGCTAGAGCAGAGAGGAGCTGTATTGCCTTCTACTATATCATCCAAAATAGTGCCCCTTCTGGTTTTCTTTTTTTTCTCCCTTTGAGCAAGGATTGCTTTAGTGTTTTTTTGAATGTGAGCTAACTTTGCTTATCAGTACCCAAAAAGCAAGTCCCTGCAGGGTCCCCCCTGACAAATGCTGCTAGGCAGTCGTGCCCTTTCCTCTGCTCTGAATGTGGTAATTAGAGAGATGCAATTTTCCAGTAGTGCTTGACAGCCTACATCAAAGGCACAGAAACTGTTTCTGGACATTGAAAAGATAAAATTCTAATACTAACTGATGCCTCCTTCAGTTTTTATTGCAGTTCAATGTAAACAGATGCTGCTGGTTTTGAAAGTATATGTTCAGATCTGTCAGAATATATATATTGCAGCAGCGATATCTACTGTAGAAAATGCTGATATTTACCATCATGTGTATATACTTGATTCAATCATCTCTATGACATTAGCTGTATGTGCGCTTACACATTCACAGATGGCTGTCTTTACATGTACATGCATACAAACGCATGCATATGAATTAAATGGAAACTGTAACTCAATCTTAACCAGGGTTTTAAATTAATCATAATACATACACACACTTACAAACACTGGGCTATATTTAACTTTCACATAAGCAGTGTAGACCTATTATCTTCTGCGGAGCTCTGCAGTTTATGAGTCAGACCCAAAGCCTGTTAGTTAGCCGGTGGAAAGACGCCACTGACTTTATTGGGCTTTGGACCAGACCCGAAGCCAATGGTTAATTGTCTCATATAATGTAACTTTCCCTTCCAGCAAACTTAAGATAAACTTAGATTCTAATTCCAATAACTCTCTATAATTTTTTCCAAACAAATTCCTTATGGAATGGAAATGCCCATTCTTGTTCTGGGCATTTTTCAATGCTTTTGCATTTCTTTGTTTTGAAAATCGATTCAGTCATGTTAAACATTATGCAAGCTTGAAAAAGATCACAGTCTCCAACTATCCAAAGTGAAATTCTCATACATACATAGCTCAGAAATAAATGTCATTAGAAACTTCAAACTTGGCTGGTATTAAAGCCATCTTTGAGGAAGGGAAAACAATTCACATTTGAAGGAATTCAGCCTGGTGTTTTAGAAAGTAAGAATAGTTTAGGATTACATGTCCATCTCAGTTTTCTCATTTTATTATATGCCCCAAACAACTTTCTATTTTCTTTCCAGGTTTTTTGACTTGGATTGATTTTGAATATGTACTTGAAAGATGCAATTATTTAGAGGGAAAATTAATATGCATGTACCGAGCTGCTTGAATTAAAGGGAGAGCTGTCTAAAGATCTGCATTTGAACTCCGAGCTAAAAAGGCTGTTAAGTTCATCCTGATTCGGGTATCACAGCTGACAGAAATTCAGTGAAAGACATTTCATTTTTAAGAAATTATTCTTGATGAGTCTTTTGACTGAAGGTGCTGCCAGTCCTCCTTCAAATAAAGTCTAAATTAAAATCTGAGTTAAAAGCTTGTCTAAGGTTTCTGAATGTATATATGATATTGGATATGTAGTTGATACTTAGGCTGTCTATAAAAACTATGTTGCTGATGTTCTTTAGCTGTGCTAATCACTAGAGAAAGTCTGCATTTGCATTACTATTTATATCGATACAGTTGTTATTTGATACAATCGCTGTTGTGGAGACATCGTGCTGCCTTCTGGCACTACAGGCTCTCAGCTCCCAGGGGTCTTGCAGGCTACTCGAGTTTGGGTTCCTGGCTAAGGGGCAACCAGGAACATCTCCGTTCAGTAGCCTACAGTCTCTGCGTAACCAGGTAGGTACTTCCAGAGGCGGCAATTAATTCAAGGCAATTAAAGTGTTAAAGTTCTTTGAAAACCACTGACTCCTGTTTCACTCTATGTCTATTCCAGTCCCTCAGTCCCACAGCACATATATTGTATTTTGCAACCCTGGTTTTTTTGTTTTATAAATAGAAGTTAGTGTGTATTGTTTATGTAGCCTCCTACCCAAAGAGAGGATTGACAGCGTCACAGAAAGAAAAATCTTTGGTCAGACTGACAACATCTATGACATCCCACTGTCTCTTCTTGTGGTACACCACGGACGCGGCTTTCACAGTAAGTCCAAAGCTCGTTACATTACAAGGTTTTGAAAAGCACTTACAGCTTTTAGTGCGTAGCGTGTGAGGACCAGATGCTCCCCCACACTAATGCACACAAGCTTGGCCTAATGTGAGGGCAGGTCTCAGAGTTCCAGAAAAATGTCTTCCAGTCCTTTGCTGATGTAAATGGAGACAGGGCCACTGGCTTAGGTCTAAATGCATTGACAGTGTAAGACAATCACCCCTTGAGTTTTAAAGCATCCCATCCTTACTTCTGTGTTTGTGTTAGCTGGTATTTGCATAATAATGCCCAATGCACACAAAACATTGCATCAAAAGAAAGTCGTTCCTTCCTTCCAGTTTGTCTTTTGGAAATAATTCTGAGAGAGAATAATTCCTGAGAGCTTCCCCGCAGCACAGTCCTCCAGTTAACATAATTTTGTCATCCTTTGCTACCAGACCTCTTTCCCTCCCACTGCCACTTCCTTTCTCTCTGGCATGCAAAGGGAGCCTGAGTCATAGTGAAACCTCTAAATACTGCCTCCCCTGGGTGCTCTTTCTCTCTCTATCCCTACATCGGGACAGCGGCAGCAGTGGTCAGAGGGTCTTGAATGTGTTTGTCATTGTACGGTACCCCTTTCTCCAACACACGAGTGCACATCCCGCCCTGCCTGTTGCTATGTGTCTGATACAGAACACCTACAACAAAAGCATTGCTCAATTAGGCTGAAAGAACATTTAGTTTGTACTCCATCTTTTTATGCCTAGGTCCCCAGATCGCAGTCCTGCCCAGTGCTGATCACCCTGACCCTACTGCCCCGTTGTCTGCCACGGCTTTGATGGGAGCGGGCAATAGACACAAAATCACTCAAATTTTGAACGTTGTTCCTACAAAGCTCCCTCCCAAGGTCTGTCTTACAGCTTACTAGCAAGGCCTGAGTCTGGCCTATTTAACTGAGTAGCTTTGATTGTTGGGTGACCCTATGAAAGAGGTTCGTTTCTCTCCCACAGGGCTAAGCAAGAAGAAATGCTAAGAGCATTGTTCACACCATCATGAGAACCAGTTGTTCTCATGTCTGCTCGGTACCGCAGCAGCAGAAAGGTGGGCTGGTCGCAGGCACTCACCTCCCACCTCCCGGTAGGAGTTTTACTCTGCGCTGCGGTGGGGTGCTCAGCTGCAGCCACTTCCCGAGATGAAAAGGGCAGCTTTGCACGGTGGATTTATTGCACATTCCTGGTCACACGGGGGAGATGGTGTCCAGGTAGCTCCCTCTCTTGCTCTCCCTTTAATCACTGCAGGGTGGGAACCGGATCCAGCCTGGAGGGATAAAAGATCTCAGAGATGAGGTACAATGGAGCAGAGTTAATGTCGACCGATTTACTGCTGTAAGCCAGTCACTACCAAATCTCTCTTGTGCAGCATGTTACAATTTACTACTCGTAGTTAAATGAGTCAGAGCTGTTGCTTCTCGTTCTGCCTCCAGCTTCTCCTGCGGCAGAGCTGGACAGACAATGGGTCCGTGTTGCAGAGGGGCCTCGGGCCAGCCCCAAGGAGCTGTGTGTTGCAATGCCCATTATCGCAATGCCTCATTTTTAGGCTCCCTGCTGTGGAACAGATTGCTCAGGTCAGGGACAGACACCACTGTGCTTCACATTAGGTGTGGAGAGAGTTAAAAGCTAGTGAAAGGAAACTTCAGTAACCCACACGCTCCTTGGGTTAGAATATATATATATTCTAATATATATGTAGTGGGAAACAGCACTGTGATAGGCAGGAAGAAGGTGCCTCTTTCTGCCACAAACTCTCTTGCAGTTAAGTGCCGAAGCCACATCAGCCTGCTTTTGTGGAGAACTAGGGAAGGAGAGAACCACCTCATCGCATCCAACAGCTCACTGGGTACAGTATATTCTAGCCCAAGCAACGGGAGGCATACTCACCAGGCACCACTCTGCTGGATTTAATTTGAACGGCCCCACGGCTCACGGGAGTGCCCTGGCTACAAGGCTATTTAAGCAGCTGCTTTTTCTTGTACTCTCTGGTCACCTCTGTGTCTAATAAATAATCAAATATATCATTAGGAGAGATGAAGAGCAATTAGCTCTGAGTCCCTAATAAGTTGGTGACTGGGATTTTCACTTTGCATACAAAATACCCGAGTTCAGCTGTTTACCTGAAGTCAGGCAATACCAGGAGTTAGTGCTTAGTATCCCGTTTCTCCGTGAAGGTGCCCAGCCAGTTTGTTCAACAGGCCTTTCACTTCCCAGATCTTTAGGCTGAAGGTCTAATGTGACACAGGAGACTCACACAAGATGATGAGCCTTGATTTAAGCACACAAGTACTCCTGAGAAGCAGGCTCACCCCTCCCCTCCTCCCGGCCTTTACAATGGGTAAGTTAGGCAGCTTCCCTGCTCTGTCTCTCATTTCTGAAGGTTGTGTTCTCAGGCACAATCCTGAGCAGCAGGAGGCTGCTGCTGCTGCCGTGCCTAACTCACTTGCTGAATTTAGCCCGTCCTCACTTTTGAAAACAGGCTGTTAGCTCCTAATTCACTTGAGCTCTACGGAAAACGTTAGATAAGGCATTCAGCAGGGCACGGAGCCGTGTTTCGAGTTAAACAGTGAAATCAGGAAGAAGCCCTGAAAACACCAGAAAATGACAGCAGACAACGAATCCACGGTTTAACCCAAGATTTGCTCAGCAGATTTTCCCCGCAGCCTTCTTCTCTGGAGCTAAAACTGAAGGAGAGCCTTGCCTTACTCTTTAACTGCTAAGACACCAGCCGCCTACCCCTCTGCCCGAAGCCGGGCTGAAGCCGGAGCGGGGCGCGACACCGCGGCATTGCCGAGCCTGCGGGGGACGGGGACGGGCGGAGGCGCCCGGGAGGCTGCGTTTGTGTGCGGTGACGGAGCCGTTCCCCTCGTTTGTGGGAATAGGAGGAGAAAAATGGCCTCCCTTTTATTTTGTGTGTGTTTCTGCGGGTGTCTGCTCCCTCTCCGTGCTTTGGCTACCGTGCGCTTTATTTCCTGCCCGCCGTGGAAAGTGTCGCACCAAGGCGCTATCGCTTTCCCACGGCAGCGGCTGCCTCGTCTGTGAGCCCGCGGTGGTACATGATGTGCTCGGGGCCCCTCTGCTTTCTCTCGTCTCTCTGCCCAGGCTCTCTAGGAGTGTGTGCGGAGATATGCATGGCGGGGGGGGGCGGGGTGGGGTGGTACCGGAGTGGCTGGGGAGGGGTGGCGGGGGAGAAGGGAGTTATTAGGAAACTTTGCTTTGGTTACTCTCTATCCTTGGGGCTGCGTGGCGCCAGCACCCTCAAGTTGAAAGGAAAACAGCCATTCTCACTTCCAACTGCCCACTGAGATCCTTAAGGCGACAAAGACACAAAAGTGAGTTTTATTTGCTGGTAAGCCAGAGGCAAGAAAAAAGAAAAGCCAATTCCCCCTTAAAAAGAGCCGACAAATCCTTTTTGCTCTTTTGTGTGAGCTTTTCCTATTCACATGGAGCGTTCATCCGTGTGATTCCCAACTTATTGTCATTACTTAGTTATTAATTGTTCTCATCTGGGTTTAATTGAGCAACCAAGGACTTTAGCCCAAGGGTCAGGGGGAAAACTTAAAGCAAAGACATGTTCAATAGGAATCCTGAGCTTCGAATATCCATCCCAAGCTGACATAATGTAAAAAAAAAAAAAAAAAAAAAAATTGCAGACAAAGCGGAGAGATGAAAGGGTCCCGGCTCGCCCAAAGGTTCGCCCCGCGCCGCAGCGCCCAAAGGTGACGGCGGAGGCGAGCTGGGCTTGCGGGGACCCAGCTCAGGGCTGTTCTCGCTGTTTAAAAATCTCTCTAGAGTTTGTTTGGTTTTCCTTTTGTTTTCTTTTTTATTTTCTAAGGGCTTCTTTACAGGATAAACCTGGTCTCCTGCGCGATTAGATCTTCTTCCCCAACCCGGCGGTCTAATCGCGCAGAGGTTAAGTTTATCTCCAGCTTTTTTCTGCCAGAGACACAACGTGGGAAAAAGCCGGCACCGCGCTCCGCAGTCCGCCGCGGCGTTGGGGTCAGGATCACAGACACTGTCATTTGCACAGAGAAAAGAAATGATCGGGAAAGAAAGCCAGACCAAAAGGGACAAAAAAAAAAAAAAACCAACCAAAAAAAAATAACCCAACCAAAACCCAACCAACCACAAAACCCTAAACCTCACCCCAGCCCAGAAAGGACTGGGCGCCCAGAGCGGAGCGAGAGATGAGAAGAGGGGGATTAGAGCAGCGAGCTCTTGGAGAAAGTGGCTGGGTTCAGGTATGTTGTTTCGTTGAGTTATTGAAAGCATCATTGATATTTAGGAGATGATAAAAGTACCGCCTCGCCCCCAGCTACAGTCTCGCTGGAGCCACAGTGCCTGCAGAAGATTGCCTAGCCTCATTACAGCAATTATTTTCCTTCTAACTTTGCTTCAACCTTAACGTTTTAAATTGCTGGAAATGAAAGCAGCGGGGGGGGGGGGGGTTTGGGGTGGGGGGAAAGACAGAAAGAAAGAAAGAAAAATCTAGAGTTCCAGTTTCTCAGTGCCCCTTCCTTAAGCAAAAAGATAAAGCACGAAATAACGATTTAAAAAATATTTTAAAAGGGGAAACTAACGCTTTCCCTTACCCGAGCGATTCGCAACACGAAATGGGATGTAGCGGCGCCCTGAAGGGGGCTCGGGGGCGCAGCCGGCGCGGGGACGCGGCGGCGCCGGGGCTGGCGGGGCGGCCGGGGCTGCGCGGGACACGCGGAGCGGGGCGGCCCGGCCCGCCGCCCTTCTCCGCGGGGTCCTCGGCTGCCGGCAGCGGTTTGCATGGGGCAGCGACGGGTCTCCAGCGGAGCCGGCCGCTGAGGGCTGCTGAGCGCCCGGAGCCACGGGGATGGGCGGGAGACGGCGCCGAGGTGTCCCGCCTGTCGGTCCCGCGGGTCCCGCCGGCCGCGGCCCTGCACCCGTCCCCAAACACCACCGTCGCTCCACTCCCCATCCCCACCACCCCGTACCCCAACATCCCCCTCCCCAGCACCCGACCCCGCGGCTCCGGCGCTGCCTCGCCCGCTCTTAGGGCGCCTTTCCCCCTTCCCCCGCATCGCCACGACCGCGGCAACCCCTCTGCCCCAACATCCCCGGCGCCCCCCTCCCCCGACCAACGCGGGCTCCCCAAGAGAGCCGCGGGGGAAAGCCCTGGCGCTCTCTCTAGGCTTGGCACCCAGGTGAGGGAAATAAGCCACCCCATCCCCAAAGCCTCCGGTCGCCATCGGGGACTACGGCCAGGCACCGCCCGGCAAAAGACCGCCGGCAGGGAGGGGAGCAGCTTTTCTGCTACCTCCGGCCAGGAAAGCCCGGCCGAGGCTGCAGAGCCCAGGACTGTGCCAGACCCAGGGCCACCAGGGAGAGCGGCCGCGGCCACCCCCACCCTCGGGTAGGGGAAGCTGCTGCTGAGGGGTGGCAGGGGAAAAAAAACAGGATGAAACCTCGGACAGCCATGGGTTGCACAGCAACCTGAAAACTCAGCCGAGGCCTCACAGTCCGAGGCTGATGTCTCCTGAGGAGGAAGAAAGCCAGCTGGTACAGCAGGTCCCTCTCTCCTGTTCCCAACAATCAAATCTAGTCTCTTCTGTCACCTCCGGCAGAGCAAGGAGCAAACAAACCGCATCAAACAGTAGCTTAAAATTAATTTATTTAACAAATATAGCTATAATATAAATGATAATAAAATTTCAAATATACAGTATATTACATAGTACACAGAGCCCCTTCCAAAGGAGCTAGTGGAGAAACAAACACACATAACAGACGGTGCTGTTACACAGGGACCGGAAAGGCTGCTCTACACTTCTGCCTCCTGACCTCGCCTTGCAGAAAGTAAGAGAAACGTCCTGTCTTTCAGCCCCCTTTTTGCCATTTCTCTTCCACAGTTCCTTCCCCCACGCGGGGGGGGGGGCTCTCCCCAGGCTGCCAGCCAGACCGGGGAAGTGGGACAGGGCTGGCCCATCGCTGCCCTGTGCCAGGGAAGAGCTGGGGCAATGCCTCAGGTTTCTCCCAGCTGGAGAGCTGAGCAGCTCCCAGGACTGCTGAGGAGAGTGTAATGGGATTGGACCGGGGAGCCAGCATCACAGGGGAAAGCAGAGCCAGACTGGAGAAGTCTCTGCCACAGGGCCCGTGGGGAAGTCCGCAGCAAGGAGCCAGAGGAGCAGGGAGGGAGCGCGTGCAGAGCCGGCAGGAGCAGACGGCCGGTAGGCTGGGCTCGGCGGGGCTCGGCTCTATGTGAGGTGGTACATGCTGTATCCCACATGCGCTGTGTACAGTCCCACAGGAGCCACGGGCAGCCCTGCCCGCTGGAAAGGGCTGGAGGCACCGTACAGAGAGGCGCCGGCCACGGCCGGGCCGCCCAGGGGGAAAGAGATGCCGAAAGCAGCAGGCGGGAGCATGGGCTTGGCTGCCATCTTCAGCTTCTCCAGCTCGGCCTCCTGGAGCCGCTTGGCCTTGGCGCGGCGGTTCTGGAACCAGATCTTCACCTGAGTCTCGGTGAGGCTGAGCGAGCTGGAGAACTCGGCACGCTCGGCGATGGACAGGTACTGCTTCTGCCGAAACTTCCTCTCGAGGGCCAGCAGCTGCGCCGTGGTGAAGGGCGTCCGGGGCTTCCTGTTCGTCTTGTGCTTGCGCAGGGTGCAGGCTGGGGGGCTCAGCCGCCCTGCACCCAGGAGAGGCCGGAGGAGAGGGGGAAGGAGAGAGACACCTCGGTTAGCAGTGCCCGAACCCGCATGCCCCGCAGAGCCCCCACCCTACAGCACAAGGGGTGGGGAGAAAGGGGAAAATAAGGTCCCGCTCAAAGTGAAGTGGCCCGAAAACTCCAGGGCTGCCCGAGGCACGCTTCGAATTGATGTCCCCCGTTCCGGTAAAGAAAGCGGGTGCTTTACGCAGGAATTAAGGCTTTTCAAGACTCCCGGACTGAAGTTACTCGCAGTGCTTCGTAGGAATAACCTCTCCGACTCCACAGAAAAACTCAGCACAGGGCAGGAGTCCCGAGTCGGACACCCACACCACCTCCACCTCCTGCCTTCACGGCTCCTGACTCACACCAGGAGACATAAATGGAGCGAGTGACCCTCCAAAAAAAAAAAAACAAAACACAACCAACATACGTCCTGTCTTTTATGTTGGATTAAGGAAAAAAAAAAACCCAAAAAGCAAACAGAACAGGCTGGCTTCTCAGACTCACACCCTCTTCATTAGGCCCCTGGGAACCGGATTAAGCATGTAATTAATTACGAGCTCTGAATTCACACTCAGCCTCTATCCACCGCTCCTCACTGGTCTGCCCGTCTCTTCTTCAACATTTCTAAGGGTCCTCAACCTCGATCTGCCCCGGGTTCACTTAGCAACAACTACTTTTACTTTGCAATTTAAATAAATTAAACTACTGCGATATCTACACAAGTCCTTTCGGGAACCCTGGCTTTCTCCAAGGGAGGGAGAGAAAGCAGCTCCCTCCGCAGCTCTGCTAAGAGCCACCCAGAGTACCGGCGAGCCGCAGCCCCAGCTCGTCCCTTCCCAGGGGAGCCCGGGCGGGGAGGGAGCAGGATCCGGCCGAGGCCCGGCCCGCCGCACCCCCGGCGGGGATTAACGGGCTTGTTTGATCTCGGCTCTCCCGCTGCTATTTTTATTATTTTGGATCTCTCCGTAGAAAAGCAGAAAGGCGTCAGTAATTGTGGCTTTTCGGAGATGCAACGCCCGAGAGAGCAGCCGGCGGGGCTGAAGCCGGCGCACCCCGAAGGCGCCTCGCCCGGGAGCCCGCCCTGCGCGGCTCCTGAAGTTATTGGAGCCGCTTTCAGAGATAACGCCGCTGAGACGGAGTCAGGCTTTGCGTGACCAGTTCGAGCCCCAATTTAAGCTAACGGGCAAGGCCGGGCTGCTTCCTCTTTCTCCCCCCTCCCCGGTTAGTACTTGGCACAAGACCTCGCCCTGGCGCGGCCGCTCTCCCGTGGCCCCCGCAGCCATCCTCGGCGCTGCCCTGGCTTCGCGCACCCGTGAACCGGTTCAATGTTTCGAACAGGCCGAAGCGGCCCGGCAGAGAGCGCGAACCACGGGGAAAACCCGCCAGGAGGGGCCGGGCTGGGCTGCTGGAAGCGAGAGGAAAACCCCGGCCGCCCCTGCAGCGTTGCCCCCGCGGGAGGGGTGCAGGCGCCTCCAGCGGGGGGGGGGGGAGGGAGCCCCCAGCCCGCCCGCTCCCGAACCCTACTTACTCTGGGGAGGCGGCGAGAACCGTGGGCTCTGCATCCAGGGGCTCCGCTCCTGCTTCTCGGGGCTTTCCGCCTTGACGAGGGCCTCTTCGGGCAGCTTGACCAGCCCCCCGACGGAGAAGTGGCCGCCGAGGGACAGCGGGGAGGCCGGCGCCTCTGCCGTCAGGGCTCCCAGGCGGGGGCTGAGGCTGGCGCGGGCGGCCGCCCCAGCGCCCGGCGGGGGCCCGGCGCCCTCGGGGCCCTCCCTACCGCCGGGCTTCCTGTGGTCGGCCATGAGCGCCTCCACGCTGAATGGCAGGAGGGATGGGGAGACCTTGGGCTTGTCGCTCTCCTCCTCCCCGCCCATCGCCGCCGCGACGGGGAGGCCGCCGCCGCCGGGCTTGCTGAAGGCGGAGGCGGGCAGCTCGTCGCTGCGGACCCCGGTGGGCGCGGCGGTCATATCCACCGCCGGGGCCATGCAGAGGCGGGCGGCCGTCGCCAGCGCAGCACCGGGCGGGAGCGGCTCATGGGGCCAGGGCTGGGGGCGCGAGCAGCCGTCGGCGCGCTCCGTCCCGTGGCGGGCGGCGCCGCCTGATAAAGCGGCGCGAGGCAAGGCACCGCCCAACCGGCGGGCGGGGGGGCGGGGCAGCGGCGCCCCATTGGCTGCGGCGGCGGCGGCGGCCGCGGGAGCGGGCGGGGGCGGCCTGGGCCGGGCCTGGGCCGGGCTCGCCGTCGGGGCGCCCCGCTCCGCCCCGCTCCCCCCGGCCCCGCGCCGCGCCCCAGCCCACACCGCAGCCGGGAGCGGGGAAGGCCGGGGCTGCCGGAGCAGCGCTCCGCCGCGGGGCCGGGCCGGGCCAGACGGCGGCTCAAAAATCGGGGGGGAAAAACCCTATTAACGTCGGAAAAAAGCCGGCTTTTCCCCTCGCGAAGCGCGAGGGAGCGGGCCCTGGCCGTGTTCTTCTGCGTCGGGCTGTCCTGAGTGTGACCTCTCGGGGGGAGCTCCTGCCCGTCCCACAGCCTGGCTGCGCCTTGAAAAAGTGGTTTTAGGGGGGTTTGTTGGACGCTTGGTTTTGCTTTTGACATGAACGCCGGCCCTGCGGTGCGTTCGACGTGCCTGCGGGGATCTGCGCCTATATACATACATACATACGTACATGCACGCACATCGGTTGTGCGGCGTTTCGCGGCAGAGATGCGTGCGTGTCTCCAGAGGACGAAATGTTCATTCATGTAAAAAGGAACATCCAAGCCCCAGACCCATTAAAGCCCCGGCTATTTTGGTTTGTAAATTCGTTTTACGACCCCTTATCCCTGCGCCCAGGACGGATGTGCAGTAAAACGGAGCCGCTCTCTAATAACGTGATTGGCCGCTCGCTGGGAAAAGTTTATTGATAGCTGCAGGGCTCTAATCTCCTCGAAACACAAGAGGCTCTTGCAGTCATTTAAGGGTAATTATCCGAACGGGGAGGGACAGCGAATTCCCTTTCCTTTTAACTGGACCCCATAAAGATGGTAGATTAGGAGCATATAGATTATGAAATGAGTTGATATAATAGACATTTTATTAACTGATAAGCAACAGGACCTGATTAAAATGAATTGTCCTGCGCGCAGATGCACACGCACGTATCGCTCACACGCGTGAGCACGTACCCCGGCGGTGTGCCGACGGCAGGCACTGCCCTGCGCGCACACACGCGTGCCTTGCCCGCACAGGTCGTGCCGGGCTCGTACGCCACCCCTCTGGACGAAGACGATTTGTAGGCGGCTGGCAGGACACCCCGTGCGCTCCCATCGCTTAGGGAGAACGCGGGTTGCACACAGCTATTCACCGACACGCAGCTCCCACCTTCCCCTCCCGATTCGTGCCACCCCGGCGAGCGCTCCTGCCAGGAGGGGAGCAGCGCTGCCGCCGCCCAGCCCAGCCCGGCCCCGTGCTCCGCCGGTACCGCTGCCCGCGCTGCCCGCAGCCTCCCCCGCGCCCCGTCGGGCCGGGCCGAGCCGCGCCGGGGCGGGGGGGGTGGGGGGTGTTGGGAGGGGGGGCTGTGCTCGGAGAAGCGGCTGCATTGCTAATTGCGAGAATAAACAATCTGTCACGATTAGTCAGTGCCTCTAATAGGCAGACAAGTGATGTTGTTTTTAGGCGCCAGCAGCGGTCTGATCAAAGGCTTCAGCTGGAGGGGGACTATTGAGGACGTTAACCCGCATCAAGGGAGCAAGGCGCCTTAGCCCTGGGACATCGGCACATTCAGCCTGACAAAATTAGTTTGCTCTACCAATCACACGACATTTTCCCAAAGCCCGGTGCTTGACGCGAAGATGCACCCCCGCCCCACCCCCCGACTACTAAGAAAACACGCACAAATATCGATGCATCGTGTTTCACGGTGTCCCCTCCACCCGATCCTACAGGTAGGATCTCTTTTTTTTTCCCCCCGCACCTCCGATCCCAAAAGCAACCGCGCAAAAGCAAAAGTGATGTGTTTATTAGACCCCCAGGCAGCCCCTAGGCTGCTTTTGGTCTCATTCTTTTGATGGAAATATGAAAGGAAAAACAGAGCTGCTGGGGTTTTTTTCTCCCCACTTTTCTTTTGCAGTAGGGTTTGAACATTGGGATGTTGCTGAGGTTTGAGGCGATGAGTGTGCGTCCCATACTGAGAGCGAGATCCCGCTCTCATTCAGAGTTGACAGAATGAGATAATTAGCTCTTTATTTATCTCCCAGCAATGAACGCTTTGTGTTTACGTTTCTGTCATACTCGGTGGTATTTTAATCACTGTACCATAGCGAGGACTTGATTCTAATTCACAGGCTGTCAAGCTCTTGGGCTGAAAACGGGAAGCCAGTAAAGTTCCTTTCGTTTCTTGCTCCTTTCTTTCTTTCATGTCTTTCTTTCGGAAATCTAGAGGTTCTAAGTTAGGAACGGAGAAATCAAATTTACAAAACGAAATCTGTCCGGAGACGTATTTCTTTGTTTAGCGGGAAATTTTTAGTATCCAAACTCTGCTCGCCTTGCTGGCTGCGCTCTGGGCGACCAAAACACCTCCGGATTTTAGGAACTTTCTTTTGGGTGTTTTGGGTGGGTTTGTTTTGGTTTGGGGTTTTTGGGTTGTTTGTTTTTTTTTTTTATCGGTTCCCTTGTGTTGATACTCCGACTTGGTTTTAGGTACCTCTCTCTTATTTTCCATTCCGGGCTGTAAGGAAAACCGAAGTGAAAGGGCGGTGGGGAATAGGTGACTTTATTGGTGCTTGTTCCAGTCCAGTGTTTTTATTGGGAACCGTGGCGCTTCCCTGAAGGCACTTGCGCTAGATAACAATATTGGGCAATTAGCATCCTAAACAGTCCCGTTTCAATATAATGAATGTGCTAGGCAAAGCCATTACCCACAGCATTTTATTTCGGTGGGAATACAACAACAAGGGCTGGGAGGGGTGCGTGGGGGATGGGGAAGGAGGACAGGAGGCAGCGCTAAGCCAATTCAGGGCATTGTCTGCCCTTTGTAAACGTTATCTTTGACTTAAAGGCAGGACTCAGAAAGGAGAGGGGTGTTGTTGTTTCCCTTGTTTCTGTTTTATTTCCCGCGAGACAGCAGCTCTTAGGAGACCAGACAGCCCCGCAGGACACGGGGAGGCTCTGGGGGCTGGCGGCTCCGGGGCAGCCCCGCTGCGCCGGGCACCGCCTGCGCGCTCCCTGCGCGCTCTCTGCGCGCTCCCTCCGCGCCCTTCAGCCGGCGTCCCTCCAGCTCCGAGCGGCTCAGCCCCGGGGGCAAAGAGCCAGATCTATCGCAAATGCTAAAAACGTCCCGCGGGCTTTACAAGCCCTCAAAGCCCTTCAAGTCTCAACCCTCCCTGCTCCCGCCGCTGCTCCTTCTCCGCTGAGCGTCGGATAACGCGAAAAGACCTCCGTTCTTTTCTTTGTTCTTTTCCTCCCCCCTCCTTTCTTTTCCCCTTTCCCTTTCCGCCCAGATCAAACATAACCTAAACCACTTTTAAGGCTTCGGGCACCTGGGCTGGTCCTCGGGAGGTTACCGGGAGCGGTGATTTGGCTTTGGATGGGCAAAACTCCAGCCGCCGAGGCGTCCCCGGCTCTTTGAGGGTCGGAGGAGCGGGGCTAAAAGGAAGGCACTATTTCAAGTGGCCCAAATTAATTTGATCGCGACATTATGATGCACTTGGAAAAGATGAAAGAAAAGGCTGGCCGTCTCCTCCAAGATCTCTATAATTATAGATAATATATCCTATTTCAAAGCAATTAGCTCAATCAGGCGTAACGAGGCACTTTGCTGCCAGGGAGTAACAATGCCTTACGGTTATTTAAGCTTCAAGATGTCAAGCAGACTTCGAGACTCTCTGCTCTGCCCAAAAGGGAACTTGGCCGTCTTGGTGAAAGCCCCATGGCTAAGGCAGCGGTTTCCCTTCAGTGACAACACGCCTATTTCATTATAGATATATTTTTTTTTTTTTTTTTTAAGCCCTTGCAAACGTGCCGGTTTCCCTCGAGAAGAGCACCGCGTCTCCAGGCGCGTTTGGGGCCGGCGTCGGGGCGGCATCACCTCTGCCCCCGCCTGCCAGCACCGACCTGCCTCTCCTCGCCTGCTCGCTCCGGGATGCTTGTGCTCCCCGAGCCTTTCGCCCGCTCGGCGCCTTTCTTTCGTTCGCTTTTTGGGGTTGATTCCGACTATTCCTCACGGGGCTCTGCAGGAGCAGCGGGTGACGGGGCGCAGCGGCGGGTGCGCGGCTCCCAGCCCCGGCGCAGACCCGCCGCCGGGCCCGCCGCCTCCTGCCCGCCCCGAAAGCTTCACCCTCGCCTCGGTTTTTACCTGAAACGCTCGCAGGTGGTCCCGAGAGCAAAGAGAGCGCCCGACTGCCGGTCGCACTGACAGCGAGCCGGCCGTTTTGCTTATGTGCCTGCCCGTGTGCGGAGGGGTCCCTGCAGTAACATCTAGAAGGGGAGAGCAGGGTCTCAGGTGCCGAAATCCCCGCGTCCCGACCCGAACCCGCAGGAGGGGGGCGCGGAGCGGGCTGTCCCCCTGCGTCTTTGGGCGGTCGGTGCGGGCGTAGGCCAAAATGCCAAAAAGCTACTTTCCCCCCCTTTCCCGGTGCCGCCGTCCAGGGCTGCTTCTCCGGCCCCCCGCCCGCAGCCGCGCCGTGCCCCGCTCGGGGCGGCCGCACCGGGCCCGGGGCGCCGCTGCGCTGGGGCAGGGCCACGGCTCGGCTCCGCACGGCTCCGCACGGCCCGGCACGGCCCCGGGAGGCCGCGAAAGAGAGCCGTGCTCGGATGAAAAGCAGCCGTATGAAAGTTAATAACTGTACAATTAACCTGTCAGCTTTCCTTCCAGGGACTTTTATTGCTGGGGGGTAACGGGGGGTGTGGGGAAATAAATAAATAAATAAATAAATAAAAACAACAACGAAAAAAGCATCGCCCCATGCGTGAGTCATTTGAACTGGACAGTTCAAGGGAAACAGGAGGCTGGGGGCATGAATGCGAACTAAGCAAAGTTTAACCACCCCTCCCCATACGCAAACTGGAGACCTTATTATATGATTCACTGTGAACCAGTAGATTGAATGCGATCATTATGAGTAAATGATAGTCGGGGCTCCATTAGTCTTTTCTTTCCTAGAGGCAAAACTATAAAATATGAAGGATATAAATGATCTTCTCTCCTCTCCCTCATAAAGGACATTCATTCGAAGCCATACTCTGTCCCTCTCCCAATTCCTTTGGTCCCCCTCGATTCCACAACAATCAAGGTAGATTATGGCGAGTCCCAGTTTATTTGTCTTCACGTGCATGTTTATTGGTGAAATGTCACGAAATGTAATTTGTCCCAAATTCTTTAACATGAGAAAATACTTTGTGGTTGAAGGAATCCATGCTGGTACAGCCAAGGCGATCTCCAATGCTCAGAGCAAGTTCATTATCATGCTATTTTACAGTGTTTCCATGTTTACTCCTCATTTCTCAGGAGCATTTTACATATCGTTGCATAAGAGAAGGATTTCGCCAGCTCTAGTTATGAGATTTCCTAGATTTTTTACAGGCGGAGCCGGTTTACAAAAGCTGTATTGTTTGACTGTGGTCTGGGTTTCCATTTGGGGTAATTATTGTATTCCCAGTCTTCTTCTAATCATTTGCTCACAAGGGCACAGGTTTTTTCCCTCGCCTTTTGAAGAAGATTAAATACTCCAAACTTGCAAGACCATTGGAATAATCTCCCCGCTTCTTTGCCTATTGCGTAAAAGCTATTCCTTACATCTCTCTGAATTGCTGGAAAATATGTGACGGAAAGGACAGTAAGAAAACATATAGAGCAGAAGAAACACATGTCACCACATTTTGAAAAGAATCTGCAAACTGCAGAAGTCCCGATCTAAGCCTGTTCCCAATAGAGAGGTCTATGCGAATGGGGGGGGGGGGGGGGGGGCAAACACAAAACCAGACCACTTTTCAGAAGGAAATACATTTCAGTTAGATAATAATCAGCCCATGAAGAAAAAAATAGAAAGTTCATAGAAGGAAAAATCATGGGAGAGCAAACGCCTGTGTGCGGCAGGGCTGTGTCTGTACAGAAGGGTTTCTCCTCCAGCTGCTGCCTCCAGTGGCACAGCTGGAGGAGGGCCGGGACCGCCGCCCCGCCAGCAGATAGTGGCTCAACCTGTGGGCACTGGAGTTGAACTTGGCAGGTCTCCTCTTTCCAGCTTCCTTTTTTGGACCTTTCTGCTGCTGTTGCCCAGCTTCCCAAGGCAAGACTGCCTCCTCCCACCTTTAATTTGCATCTGTAAAAATCTGAGTCCCAAAAATATTCCCCTAAACTAACGAGGAGCAGGATTGGGACAAATATTTCTTTTCTTCCTCAGCTAAGATGGTTCAAAACTGATTGCCTTAAGCAGAAACCTGCCGGTTAGGAAAACATATATTCATGCACATACATATAGAAGGATTTTAGTTTCCCCGTGCAAAGTAAACTACAGTTGAACAGCGGCGTAACTGGTGTCCGGTATCTTCCAGACTCTGCCCATGGAAAAACAAAACAACATCACACTCCTGCAACTATCAAAGCCATCCGCAAGTATTTGAAACTGTTCTGATGATATGTAACCTCCTGCTTAGGAACTCCAGCGCCTTATTATTTTGGTGATGTGATCTCACCACATCCTTTTGCTGAGTGGCACCTGATGGCTAGATATGATACTGGGAGTTACGTCATTCTAATAAATCAATGTAACCAAACAATTTCATTGCCAGAGAAGGAGGGAAAAAAAATCCCAAATATTTTGTAGGGGAACTGAATTTGTCTTTCCGAAAGCTTATGTTCCTCTCAGATTTTCCATCAACTGCAAGCGTAGACACAATCTAAAATGTTCCTGGCTTGCCTGCTGCTGGGCTGATTAGCTTTTGGAACAGAAGAGATAACATTTCTAGACATTGGTCTGCCTTGAGCTGCCTTCATGTTACTCCCTGCATATGTGTTTTTGACATTATTTATGTAGCAAGTGCAGGCTTTCTGTTAATGTTGGGTCACTTTGCTTTTCAACAGCTGGGCTTTTTTCTGTCAGTCAAAGCAGAACTTCTTTCAGCCCTTCAGACAGTATCAGACGTCTCCTTGCAATCCATGTCTTGAAGGTATGACACACTCCACGCAGTCAAGCATTCCCCACGGGGCGAGCCCAGGCTGGCTGGTGAAGTTCCATGAGTGGCTGCAGCATGCCCAGCCCCAGGTGCACAGGCTGGTGCCCACCCTCTACCACCCCAGCAGTGCGGACCATGCTGGGGAACAGGGTGAGATCCTGACATGGGGTGTGAACTCTACTGATCTGTGGTGGCACCAGATTCAGTCTGTCCCCTGCTGCTAACGGTCCCACTACACTTGGGCTGGATTTGGGTCGATTTGATCTTTACTTCTGAGGCAACCTAAAGGATACCAACAAAGTGCTCCTACTTCTTTCTTTCTCTGTAAAAACATGGGAGACATAATGAGCTAATGGTGCCACATTAATAACACAGAGACACAAAGAGGAGGCTCTGACAGCAGGCAGAGCAGGGGTGCATTCAGGACACAGAGTTATCTCCCTTAGGCTTGCTGGTGGCCTCCTGCAAACTGTTCCACCTCTTTTACGCTGAAGTCTCCCATGAGAGTTCACCTTTCACTAGTTACTAGTGTAGCTGCAAACCCTGGCAGTAGGTGACATTTGCACACACACATATACACACTTTGCATCCTGACTCCCACGCTGTGGTCACTGGGGCTGGGACGTGGGGGCAGATCACCATCCGCTTGACCCAGCTGTAGCTATTTACAGAGAAAATCATGTGCGGCAGCGTCACAGGTAAATTCATGTCCTCGCTTGCTGACATAAGTAGCTAAATATTGGTGATGTATAAAACCAGGGACAGAAAAAGAAATGCCACAGGAGCATACATGGAGCTGACAAGGGAGGGAAGCAGCGAGTTCACCAGCAGTGACAGGGAATACCTCTGTTCCAGCTGAGATTTTGAAAAATAAGGGGAGGGAGGGAAGAGGGAGAAGAAAAAAAGGAGAAAGGAGTATGATGAGCATCTTGGAAAGCCACTGGAAACTTTGTTCTTAGGAATAAACCTGGCTTCTTATGATCCCCTTTCAGCAGGGCTGGCTGGGAGCCAGTCATGTTCCCTGGAGCCCCCCTGGCCTTTTTGTCTGGAGCCTGGGAATCTGTCTGGAGCACAAGGCGGGGGGACCAGACTTGGGTTTGCAGGAGGGATCTGCTTAGGCAGCGGACATGTAGAGGAAAGGGGGTTTGTAGCCCTCAGGCCTTTGGGAATCCTCCTCTGGTGCCGGTGGGTGGCCAGGGGAGCTTCCAACATCTTGGGGGCAGCTGGGGACAGACTGAGGCGAGATGAGGGGACAGGGGAGAAGGAGGATGGATAGGCCCAAAATTACAGAGCGGATGGGGTAAGATGGAGGGATGGAGAAGATTGAACAGAGCTCTCTGGCCTTCACCCCACCAGCCTGTGTGAGGTGTCTCAGGGGGTCCGATCATCCCCAAGATATTGTTGCAAGTAGGCAAATACCAAATAAAATTAAAAATTACCAACAAACAGAACAAAAGCAAATGAAAAGCCTTCAATGGAGCTATGGTGCATTACGTTTCCCCTGACCCTCTAGCACTGCCCTCCTGCTGATCTCTTTTGGAGTGATGAAAGTGTGGGCTCCTAAAGCTCCCTGTTGGATCCGGAGATATTAACTGACATCTTTCCAATACTTACTGATTTTCATAAGTGGCTAAGCCCTTTCCAATGATATTGTTCCCTTACTCTTTCCAACTCAGTTATCCTGGTACATTATTCTGCCTTTTCTGTGTACTCCTCCCATTCCCAGTTATGACCTTTAGGGATAAAATTCAATTTATTTGGCTGCTTCGCAGACAAAATCTAAAGCCTGCCTTAATTTGTAGCTTACTAGCCCTCTGATGTGAGACTACATAGAGAGCCCCTATCTGATCAAACGGACGGTACCTTGACACAGCCCAATTATGTGAAAATATATCCTTGCTTATCATTTCAAACATCATATAAGCGGAGAAACTGAAGTTGCTCCCTGTCTGTTTGATTTTCCTGTTCAGACACACTTGTTTAAACAGGCACCGTGAGACTTTTCTGTAATCTTACTTGGAGGAGTTCAAAAAGTGTTTTTGCCTTGAAAGCCCCAAGCTGGGTGATGGCGGCAGCCCCCAGCCCGCTCCCAGCTGGGCAAGGTGGGGCACGGGCAAGGGGCGGTATATCTGCTGCAGCCGAGCTCTCAGCCAGCTGGCTGTGAAATGCACCTGCGGCCAGCTATCCCCCTGCAGCATCCTCCTCCAGCCCTGCCCACCTGGACTGACCCAGCTGCTGAGCAGGTACCCGCATGGCTCCGTGGAAGTCCCTTTCCCAGCCCCAGCTCGATGCATCCCCCTTCCCTGTACAGCCTTACAGCTTCCTGGTTCCTGGTGCTGCAACAGCCACCTTCCCTACTCAAACCATGGCAACCCTCTTCCTGTGCCAGCCCTGATGCGTCCCCCTTCCTGGACCAAATCTGCTGCATCCTTACCCCTCACCTGGTCCTGCAGCATCATCACTTCCTGGTCCAACCCTGCTGCATCCCCTTTCCTGACCTGGCTCTTCTTCACCCCTCTTCTTGTCCTAGCCTCACTCCCTTTGCCTTCCCAACCTTGCTCAACCCTGTAAGTCCTGGCCACCTCTGAGGTGGTATCTACTAGGCAGGAAAGGCATTAAAGCAGCTAGTCACCAAATGCTCATCATCCAGCCCATGTTTACAGCATACTGGAACTTCTAGGCAAAAACTGTCCTGGAGAGTGCAACCCCAGTTTTCCCTGTTATACCCTCTGCTGGAAGGCCAGACATTTCCAGGGAGAGAAGGGCTGGTTTGGGGTCTCACCCCACAGCTCCCCTTGCTGTCCTTCATGACCCTTGTGTAACAGAGAGCCACTTACATCCCAGAGCAAAGGAACTGTCTGAACCCACACACTCTGCTTCTCCCAGACAGAGTAAAAGGTGCCACCTCTCCCCACTCTCCTTGCCTGGGCCAGCATGAACCCACAGGTAACAGGCTTGGCTTCTCCGTCCCATGCTGCTTCCCAAGGGAATACCTCATGAAGGATGTCAGCTTTAGCAGGCACTGCATTCATATTTGCTAAAATGACTGTGTAGAACGCAAGGAGCAAGAGCAAAGCCATTTGGCAGCTTGAGGTGAGACACAGAAGCTGGACTAGCTGTAGAAGTCTGTGGAAAAGATCTATCAAATCAACAGGTTATTCCAGTTGTTTGTCCAAAATGCAGTGATCCAACCCCCCTGCAGCCTTTCCCTTCCCTTCCCTTCCCTTCCCTTCCCTCCCCTTCCCTTCCCTTCCTTTCCCTTCCCTTCCCTCTCTCAGGTTTCAGATTGGTCCCCAGGTGCCTGTAAAGGACTTTTTCAGCTTTCTGATAATTTCATGGGAGTAGGTCTCATTAAATCCACAGCAACACTTAGAGTGGAGTATATAAAACAGGCCTTGGGAATTTTAAGTATTCTCATGCTTTCCCCTTCTAAGAATCTGCAATAATCTTATCTTTAGCAATTTGACAAAATTAATTTTCTGCTAAAGTATACACAGAACTGGTGAGACACAGAGAAAACCAAATTAACTATGATAAACATTAACTGCTTTTGAAAGATCTTATTTTCTACTAATTTCCTTCTTTTTACCCCTTTTAGCTCCTTTTTTACCCTCAATTGTAAAGGTGCAATGAAACCTACTTTTTCCTGAATTAAAACTATGGTTAGTAATTTTGTTTGATAGAGAAGATTTCCTCCTTTTCCTTTGAATTAATTTTATTTATGTTTGTGTCATGCTTTGGAAGACTGATGTAAAGTGCTGACTAGGTCTTCCATATTGCTTCTATGTGATTCTCTAAATTAAACTATGTCCAAAAGGAACCTATATATGAACATTTGAAGTTCTCAGTCTTTTATTTAGCAGTGGTATCAGTTTGTAGGGTTCAGAAAAATCATTTACAGAGAGAGGGAGAAGCTTTTGAACACGTTGAAGCAGACTGGAGAGGCAGAGATACTAAGAGCAGAATCAGAGACTTCTCCAGACACAAGGATGTAGGAACCCGCTGGGATGCATCGCCTGGCTCAGCACTGTAAGGGCAGCATGGTTTTAAAGATTATCTTGTAATGTCATTTTTCAGGTATGTTTATGGAAGCTGCTGAAATTACTTAACCCAATTGCTGAAGTAAAATACAATTCAAAGCAAAACAAAACCCCTTCTGTGGGGCACCCCACAGAAGTGCTCCGAGTTCCTGCCGCATCAGTGGGAACCAAATGACTGAGAGCACTTGCCACTTTCTCCATATGGAGCCAAGTGCTTATTCCAACCCAGAACCCAGCTTCACTTAAAGGAGGGTCGAGCTGGCAAAGCGCCAGGGCCCAAGGGCTGCTCTTAATTTGCATATAAGAGACCAGCTTGCAGACGATGCTATCTTGCAGAAGGCAGTGAAACCCTGCAACAGTCAGGCTTGATCACAGTGTTCTGTTTGCATTGCTTGAAATGGAGGATTTCACTCTGGGAGTTGCAGTCTCCACATCTATCATCACCTTGAGAAGTTTCTGGGTTCATTTGTAATGACTAAGGACTGATGGAAACATGGGATTGCTTAATATGACTTCCTATATATATTACAGGCCATTTTGTTTCATCCACTTACAACAGTATTGAGTTCAAAGAAAACGTGTATTTGGATAAAAGATAGCATCCAAAAAGGTAGCTGTTCTTAAGCTGGAAGTATTAGAACATGAAGAAGTCATCACTGAAATTCAGAGATTGTTTTAGGAGTTAATTACTTATGCAGTAAGAAGCTTGTTTTAGTTCCAGTGTAACTCTCCTTCCTCAGCTTCTGGCTGCTGTTCCCTGTAACTATTCCTGCTAAATTAAGTCTCCTTTAAGGAGATGAAATGCTCCCTCATGCTTTCTTTGACTACATATAACCACCTGGAGCTGTTTCTCCAGGTGTCTGCCCTTGTCCTCAGTCTCTAGGCCCATCTGTGTAGGTCTTGTTGATACTCACTCCAACATCATTGTATCTTTCTTGAAGTAGAGACGAGACCTGGGTTTGCTATTGCAGTGTGAACTTCAACTCAGATGGTGTACAGTGATGCTGTTTGAGTCTATTGCTACCCCACACTTATGCTCCCCACTTCTCAGCCTCAGTAAACTTCAGGTCTACCACTGAGCAGTCATCCTACTGCCAAAAACAAGGACAACCTCTAGGAGCACCCATGCAGACAGTACTTATGAATTATTTAGGTATTCTCATGATTTACCTAAGGAGCTAGGCTTGCAGGGCTTCCTCCAGTCCTCCATAGGGCTTGAGAGGTGGAGAGGCATGCCAGTTCTCCACAGATGGGCCTTCCCACTGCCCTTGATACCAGACTTGAGGGGAAGCACCCTGGAGCAATTGTAGGCCATGTTTGGTTATGGAGTCACTTCTGTTCCTCACGCATGTTTAAAAATAATCATGAGATACACCATAACTCGCAGATATATGAAAGGATTTTTCTTTATAGATCTCTGAGCTAATGTCAACAGCTAATCTATTACACCCTAGTTCACACCCTGGACTGAGTTATCCATCACCTTTCCTCCTTCTTTTAACATGCCTATGCAGTTTGTATGCCTTGTGATCCTGCCAACTGGGCGGACAGTAACCGTTAAATAGGTTGTAATACCAGAGATTCTAATGCACATACTATCGCTTCTGTGGAAACATACATTTACTGCAGGCCTCATATATTCCTTTTCCTTTTCTTCAACCAGCATTTGAGACCAGCAGCTTGTTTGGAGGCATATGTCCTACAGCAGCAGAGGACCATGTCCTCGCTCTGTCTCCACGGCCTCTGTTGCTGGGTGTTTGGTCCCAGCCAGGCACAAAGCCATCGTAGTGTGCTGCAAACATGCAGACTGTCATCACTCAGGGTCAGGGCACATGTGCGGGATTGAAACAAAGCTGGGATTTGGTACATGAAGTAAGGAATTGGTTGCCCTTGCTTGTCATCCTTATTTCTTTGCATCTCAGAAAGCAATCTGGGGAGGGAGGATTGGGAGGAGCTCCCCTAGGGGAGAAGATGGCCGTACTCTGCAGCAGCAGAGCCTGGTTTCCAATGTCACAGGGAAAGTCCTGTTAAATTTTGCTCCTTGATGTGGTCAGAAGTCTCCGTTTAAGAAAGACTGCCCAGGAGCTAGGTGGGCAAACACCCAGGAATGGTCTAGTAGCAGCTGGTGGAAGCGCAGCAGGAAAGGCATGGAGCTTGTGAGCACTCACTTGGCTTCACTGAGGTTTTACTCAGTTTAGTGGGCAGGTCCATCGGGCTTATTCACATCACTGAAAGAATAACCAGGATCAGGGAAAGGCACTGCCCTTCACTCTTGAGTGTGTAGTGGAAGGTAAACTCAGAGTTTAGCCACTTCATCCTGGAATACAAACAGGCAGTTTCTAATTTGTTTGCTTGTTCTGTTTTATTTTATTTTATTTTAATTTCTATTATAACATCCCTGCCGTTCCTAGATTGAAAGAGGTAAATGGACGTTAACCCAGGACTCAGTTCTGAGGTACAAAAATCCTCTTTTCTAAATACTGAAGTCCATTGACTCCTACAAAATGCTTGTTTTGGTCCTGTTCACTGTGATAGCAAAACCTCCCTGAAATTAGCAAATGCCAGCCTGGAGCAAAAATCAGCTCAGCACAGAGGAAATTATTTTGTCTGACTGGTCCTTGGTATGGGCTTCAGAAACAGTAAAAGGAAAAATATGGTAACACTTAAGAGTTCAGCAACAAACAAGAGCAAGTCATTGACTTGTTGCAGTTAGTGTAAACCCCTTGAAGTCAACGAGATGAGTGCATGGGAGCTAAGAATCTGGTCCTCTATCCTATGGGCAGTCTTGGATCAGATAACACAGATGTGTTAGATTAAGGACAGAAACTTATAAAATAAAGCACTGGCTGCACTGGGAAAGTCCTTCTTTAAAAAAAAATTAATCCATTGAAACATTAAAAAACAAAACAATAAAAGGCATGGGGCAGAGCAGAGAGGTAAAGCAAAAGAAAAAGTTGATATACTCCTCTAGATTTACACTCTTTAGACTTTTTTTTTTTGTCTCATGCACCCAACTGGTTTAAGAGTCTATTCTCTTTGTGGTACATGCATGCACATAACTACCATTGATGTGGAGTCTCCAGGTGATTTGATGTGCATTCCACATAAGGCATGGTGTCAAGTATATGATTCCCACACAAAAGAGCTGCCTGAGAACTGCTCTTTGGGATATTTTTTTGGATTCCTTTGCTCCACATCTAGATTTTAGCAGATCAGAGTGCCTAACCAAGCAGTGGAACTACCGCTGCTACCCTTTCATCAGCTTTGATCTGTGTAAATTTGGGGATGGGGGGGCAATGGGAAGAAAGTTTTCAAGTATGGGTCGTATCTTGAAAAATGCAGAATTTTTCATAGCATAATCTTAGAAAAGAAGTAAAGGGACTTAAGGATTTTTAGCAAATCAAAAGAGGAAAACAGAGGTCAAAATGTGTATTGTGGAACACACAAGTGGAAGAAATTATTTCACACATCACTATCGTCTCTAGTTAAGTAGTTTTAAGTCTATAGTGTGACCTAACATTCCTGACCAGACCTAAGAGTGTGACCGGACTTTCTGGCTGCCAAGTCCAGAGCAAGTCTGCTCTTCTTTCCACTGGATACAGCAAAACCATCCACACAGGGAATTGCAATTAATGTGAGGTACAGAGGCTTAGCAAAAACAGCAGATGAATATACCTATGCCCAGCAGCTGATTTCATGTAGGTGTCAGTCACAACACTGTAAGTCAGGATACACCAAGACTTGCTTTAAGGGTGGACTAAAGCTGTATATCACACCTGGAACTTTCTGTTCCGGTTTGATATTGTATCCCTCCCCAGGAAATACGATTATTTTTTTGAGGGTGGGATTTTTGTGCAGTGAAGTGATTGGTGGCTTTTTCAGGTAAAACTTAAAATCAGTGTTCCATGTTGGCAATGCTCAACTTTCCTACATTTCAGAGAGAAACACCAACAATCTTCATTGCTCCAGATTTTGTTTTTCTCTGTCACACACACACATGCAGCCCACATCTCAAGTGTGAGCCAGCCTGAAATTTTGATAGGAAAACTTCTAAATTAGTGCTAATTTTATCATGTCAGAAGAATTACTGTATTTTAAACCAAATGAAAACTTGGCCCTCTTGGAGCAACATGTAAGTTATTTCAAGGTTTCCAAGCCTGTCTCACTGTTTTCTGTTGTTCTGCTCTCCCAAATGTCCTGTTTGACCAGAGAAGCAGTGTGACTAGAAGGAGGGATGTTTGGACAAACTTAGGGCACAGGGTTTGAGGGAATGAAGGGAGGACACAGATACACAGAAAGTCTGTGGCAGGACTAGTATGGGCTGAGCAGAACTTTGGAAAGAAAAATAGAAAGATTAATACAGATGTGCTGTAGGTTTGCTTTCATGGGGGAAGAGGAGAAGGGAAAGGTAGACTGTAGGGATTTTTTTTTATTAAGGAAACTGAGCTGGAGAGAACTGCACATATGGTAGTAGTCCTCTGAGTAAATCTAGATGTCTGAAACACTTTTTCACTGAAAAATGTACACTTGGATCAGGCAAAATCAAATCCTATCAAATATGCTAATTTTTTTCAGTCAAAATCTTCTCTTTCTAATTCAGAAGATATCAGAACAATTTTTCTATTCAAAACCACTTTTTATTACAACATTTTCACTCTTTTTTGACATAAGAGAAACTAAAAAAATAAACTCCATTTTATCATTGTACAAACTGCAGATTTCAATCTTTTTTGTGTGCCAAGAGAAATTTTAAATTAAAAACCCTCCTTCTCCTCTGAATTTTTGCAGGCAAAACATAAAATATTTTCACAACACCCTAGATCCTTCCTTCTGCAGCATAGCTTCAATTTCTGTGTGCATCTTTCACCATTCAAATAATTTAGGAGCACAACATGTTTGGATTTCAGTGCTGTCATTCCTATAATGAAGCATCCCCAAACACGCTGTTAGGATGGTCCCTGTACCAGAGATCACACAGACACTGATGTTTGCAGACGCTGAAACAGAAAACACGTTTCAAAGCCACCATTTGTGATCTGACCCTATACCTCATGGACTCTTAGAAAGAAAAACTGCAAGCAGAGCTACTTACAGTATAATTTACAAAAGCCACAACGTGCCTTATCAGTTGCCAAAACATTCAAACTTGTTATCAGTAAACACTGGCAGAGGTCAAGGGGTTCCTCTGGCTGTGGGGGACAAGGGTGCTGAGATGTGGCTGGGGAACGGGACCAGGCAATGGCAGGGACTGGGAAAGGAAACTGCCAAGTGGAAAATAGGGAGAGCTGAACTATCAAAATATTTGCTACCTGCTTCTCCATTTCCTTTGCAGGGCAGCTGTACAGTGGGGCAAGCTTAATCCAAGCAAATAAAGAAGCAAAAAGATAAGAATTATTTGCAGTTTCTGATCTAGCTATGTCATGATTTGAAGAATGCATGTAGATATGGACAACAGTGTTTCCATAAATGTATTTCAAATTGTAACTTTCCTATGTAAAGTGCTGGGGCAGTGCCTCCTCAAACTGAGGACTGAATTTCTTTTACACAGATTATTGTCACAGAATCACAGAATCACAGACTGGTAGGGGTTGGCAGGGACCTCTGGAGATCATCTCATCCAACCCCCCTGCTTGAGCAGGCACACCCAGAGCAGGGGGCACAGGAACGTGTCCAGGCGGGGTTTGAATGTCTCCAGGGAAGGGACTCCACAGCCTCCCTGGGCAGCCTGTGCCACTGCTCTGGCACCCTCAATTGTCATTTTTTAAATAATCCAAATGAAGGTGCAGCTTTATTGTATATTGTGGTTTTAAGAATCTTTTTTTTAATGACACAAGTCCCTATCACACACCTGCAGAAGGACCAATAGAAGATATTGTTTCATAGATGCAAGTGCAGTGTAGAAGAATTTATATCTAGATATCCCTAAGGACTATATTTTGCTTTCAATTTCTCAAAAGCAGAAAATATACAGAAATAAAACTTCAGTTAGCAGGAGAATTATTCATTAGCTAGTCTGAGTTACACACATATTGAGGCAATGTTAGCCATTTTTAAAACAAAAATTTTATTTTAAAAAATCATGTTTGGAAGGTATAATGGCAGAAAAACTCATAAGTATCCTGATACTGTCAGAAATATGTTGATACACTTTTTTCTTTTTTTTTTAAATCTCTCTAGTTTTAATACTAAGAACCCATTTTTCATGAAAAGACATGATAGATTTCTGACTTGGAATTCATATGCTTCACTCAGTTATTCCATATTTGAAGATAGCTTGTCATTTATGACAACAGTTATTTTTTTCTTAGCAATGAATAGGATGACAAGAAAATAATTATTTTGTCTGTGGGTAAAAGCCAAGGGAACAGTAGAAGTGGTATGCAAACATCTGATCCAGAATTTTCTTCCCTACCCAGAAGATTATTTTGCAGAGAGTTTTAACAAATCTTTTCATGCCCTGTGAAGTTTTTCAGTAAAAAAGGGTGAGTTGTTCCTTCCTCTTTTTGGAGTTCCCATTTATTCTTGCAGCTACACGTTACCAGGAGAGAAGTCTACGTCCTCTCCAGCTTTTAACTTCTGTAGGTTGAGCCTGCTAAGAGCTACCCATGCTGTAGCTGATCAGTTAGCCAACTTCCCACTGCTCAGAGGAAATGATATTAAATCCTGGTAAGCAAAAGTGAGCATTTTAGGTCACAGTTGTCTTACATCCATACCAGCAACTTTTTCTGTTTTTCTTATTCTGACAATGCAGACAGATTTGCAGGTCAATGGCAGGGCCATGACTGACTGTGCTGGGAAGTCAGTCAAACCCATGAAACAGCTTAACAAATGTTAGGAGATTTGGCTACAGTATCTCCCTGAAAGGGTATCTAGAGTTTTATCAGTTGTGAAGCTTAGAAAATATGCATTATTTTGCCTTTTAATTGCCCTGAAGGTTAAAGGCAATGAACTTTATGTGTAAATGGGATATACCTATTCTGCTGTGAATCAGCGTGGAGGGGAAAAATCCAGACATAAATAATCTGTCAGCCCAGTTGCCTGGTATGAATTCAGACAAATATGTTTAACCAAACGTGGATGCTTCAGAGGGTGTTCTTGTGGTTATTCCAACTGCTTTCATTATACTTTTATATTATCAGTGTGTCTGCTCACCATGTGCAATAAAACAATTTCTGAGGCTCAGCCTCAGAACATGGGGCTCATTCACTGCCTTGGATAATAGCGTTTTTTGTTTGCACTGTTCTTATTGAACTTTCTAAATATATGTCATTTTCCTTTTCGTTCTAGGAGTGATTGTACATTACAGCAATTACAGACAAACCCTTCCAGGCAGTTTGAGGACCAAAACTTTCTTTGTGTGGAAGTCCAAAGGCAATTATTGGCATTACAGTTTAAGAGAAGCATTCCATCTCCCTGATGCAACAGCAGTAGCTTTCTGTGGCATGTTAAATAAAGCAATTTGCCCTGTAGGAGACTAATGCATGCAGAGTTGTGATGAAAAAAAAGTCTGCTGCTCTGAAAAAAATAGCAACCTCCTCTTCAAAAAGATACAAAACGGATTCTGGTACTGTTTTAACTGAAAGACACCAAGCATCTGTAGGCTTTGCTTTTACCTCCTTGGCATTTCATATAATGCTTCAAGACTGAGACTCATAAAGACACAGGTGTGCTAATTATCAAATAGTTGTGTTTTAACAAAAAATAGTTGATAAAAATGGAATATGACAGTGCTTTCTTAACACACACAAGAATATAAAAGGCTGTTCAAGCCAAACTTTTGTTCTCATAGGAGTTCTCATTTGTAGAAAAGAAGAAAATAAGTAGTCTTGAGGCTAGAAGTATAAAGACTTGACCTCAAAATGTCTGAGAGTCATATTTTCCTATTTCAGGGAATCTTAAATATTAAACAAATAATAAAACCGAATTTATTCCCTCTCTTCAGATATGCTATTGACAACAGTTAAATAATTAGTTAAATTATTCACCTAACATAACTGTGAATTATTTGTCCAGCTCAGAAGGCTGTGTGAGTAACCAAAAGAGAGTGATCAAATACGCTTAGACTTGAGTATCTCAGAAAAAGTTGGAATACTTCTTCAGCAAAGCCAGTGAACATTTTTTCCAGCACTTCGAGATCCTCAGGTTAGAAGCACCAGGGGTTTGACCCTAAAACATTATTAACTGCTCAACCCAAGTGTATTTACATCAGCTGGGAATTAGTCTGGAATAACAATCATAAGAAGATGAAGAGGACACTATTTTTAAAGCAATAAATGTACAGTATGCAATTGTCAGGTGAGAGTGAGAACAAACATATATTCAGGATAATGTATGCAATCAAAATATATAGTTCAAAATACATAGCTCATTGGCATCTATAAATGGAGTTGTAACAAATTGTTTTCCCCTGACAAATTTCTGCTCTAGGAGATAGAGAAGGCTTTGATCAGAAAGGAAAGAAATTGCTTTAACAGCCATATTATAGTAATGAAACATAAGAGTAGCCATCATGCAGACTATTCTTTTGAATGGTGAATATTATGAGGTTTGCAAAATAGAGAACATCAATTTTTCTGAGATGGAGCCAGGTTTACTAGGACAGGCCCAGAACATGAGGAAATTCCCCATTTTTAAGAACAAATTAAGCTACTTAAGTTTCCCTGCCATCAGAATGAATGTTAATCTAACAAACTGATGGGAAAGCTAAACTGGCCAAACAGGATTCTTAGAGGGGAAGGAAAGGCAGAAAAGATTGGCCAGAGTCTGATGCTTCAAGGAACTATCAAGTGGTAAGGCAAAGAGCAGCCTTTCCATAAGCCTTCAGCGTGCAAAAGCACGGGCTTGCTTATGCTGTATTGATGCTCTGACAAACACTTTTTAAAATGGAGATTGGTTTAAGGACGATTAGTCAAAGTTGGGTGATCATTAGTTTGGGATTTCATGTGCCATACATACTTTGGAAGGAGCCAGTTTGTATTGTCCGTCTGAGCCTCACATAAAGTTTGATTATACATGGCATCAGCTGACTGGAAACTCTATCACACCAGTAGCAAGGCCAGATTAAACTGATTAACAGTGAACACTGACGAAGTACTCTCCCATTAGCCTCCAAGAACTGAATCATGAAAATCTTTCATCATCTAGTATTGAGCTTTTTGTATGCAGTCTGGGTTTAGATATAAAGGTGACTCTTCGGAAAGATAAAGAGAGTATTCAAAGAAAATGTTTTTCTGAAGTTGGAGGAAACAGCCTGGCTATTGTTTATCCTCTGACCACACAAATACCTTGTGGCAATTATGTCTTTTAAAACAGATAGCTCTCTCTCACTCCTTACATCTGAACAGCTCTGTAGTAACAAACAACAAAAATTCACAACAGAATGTCAGCTTTCATTTGGATTTGAGAGGAATTATAACATTGAGCAATGAAGTGATAAAAATCAGTGAAATGAGAACTCTCCCATTGTGTATGTCAGTGCAAGCTCCTTGCACCATGGTCCTATATGTCTGGTAAGGACCTTTCCCTACACAGCAGCAAAAACCCCGTAACATGTCCCTGCCCATGGCAGGGGGGTTGGACTAGATGATCTTTAAAGGTCCCTTCCAACCCAACCCATTGAATGATTCTATGATAAATAGTTTTAATGTCCAGAACTGTGGAAATAAATCAGGTTCCACCCTCAAAAGCAGCTGCTTGAAGAACCCAACAGGAAAAAGGGAGAAAAATCACTACCAGACAACTTCCACCAAAGAAGCCAGGCTTGCCTTTTTCTACCCTGAATATTTTAAAACACGGAATGAACAGAAGTACTTGGGGTTTGGGAGCATTTTGCAATGTAATTAAAAATAGATCAGGAGGAAAATAGAAGCTTATTCTTTTCAATCACAATTAATCAACAGGAGCGGAGCCTGACTGCTTAATAAATGTGGTGGAGTCATCCTTCTTTCTGGCGCAGTCTCACAGATGTTCACAGAACAGCTCCTGATGTTGATGGGTTTGCTATCATGAGAAATGGTTGTGGGATCCAGTCTTCTGTGGTTTAACATGATCCATCAGCTGATCTCTTGTTCTGCTGCAAGGCAGATCATTGACACCATTACGATTTCATCCGCTGCCTCAAAGCCAACTTCCCTGCATATAAGCGCTTCATTCAGAGCACAGAAAAAATACATTAGTGAAACAATATAGCGTACTGTACAACAAGGATTTTCCTGCACTGTAACTCTACAGCTCACCAGGCAAAAAACACTTCTTTTTATTCTAGTTCCCCAGGGTGCTACATGGAGACACCAATCCTGAGACGGATTAACTGTGGCGCTTTCATCAAGAGGAACTTGTCTTCACTCCGACTTTGGAATAGAAAGGACGTGCTATTACCCTTAGACTTTGAAAGAGAAAAGCTTTCTACCTACATTCCTCGCTCGCTTCCAAAGTTTAGCTCATAGGGATTAGAATTTGCTAGATATAGGATAAGCCCCTTTCAAAATACTCATTTAAGGAAAGACGGAGAGAGCTTTCAGATATCTTTACTGAATGTTTATTAGTCTTAAAAATAGGGAAATCAAAGTTAAAGGATGAGCAGAATATTAAATCTTCACATGAAATACATGAGAATAGTCAGGAAAAAATGGCATTTTTTTTCTCTTTGTGGCTTTTACATCAGATTTGCTTTTTGCTGTTTCAAAACCAACCTTTTCTTTTCCTTAATCCACAGGTGATTTTGGTGGTACTTTGATTTTGGGAACTTGACTTGATCCATACCAAAGAGAATAAAATTTCTGGCAGTCGGTGATTAATATCTCCTGAGTATCAAGGTTTCTGTAAGACATTTCAATATGTAGCCATGAAGTGTGCAGAAAGCCTGAATCACTACCCATCTCAGGCAAGAACCCCAGCCCTACCCAGGAATAAGTGTGTTTTCAGGTCACTGGCTTCAAAGGAGGCTGAAAATGTGAAATATTGGGTAAAGTCTGATGTCACATGATGACTTTATAACTATCAGCTTTGTAAACTCTCCCTGAGATCTAAGAAGACAAGCAAGCTCTTTCTGGGTTTGACTTGGATTTCATCTAAATGTGTTTAAAACCCTGGCACTGATTTTAGCTGATTTCAGTTGATTTCACTGCCAGTGAAGAAGTCTGCACTACAAGGCATGACCCACAGCTTCCTGACCATTGGCAAGGTCAAATGGAGCCTAGTTTGTTCCCCGGGCTTTCGGACTAGTATAACCAGTCACAAAAACTCCAGGCTGGCCGTGAAGTAGCCAGGCTGATTTGGGAGAGGATATTCTTTATGACTGATGCCTGACAATATTACTTCTGAAACTGGTGACTTCAGTTTTAGACAAAACAGGCAATTTAGTAAGGCAGCAGCATGTGGATGACAGTCAGACACTGGCTTTGCTTGTGCTGCTGCATGAGTGAGCCAGGCCGGCCCCACTGATGCTCCTGTCAAGGGTGCTTGGTCAACACCCATGGGAAGGACAGTCATTCACCATGGGAAGGGCTGTTCCATGCCATGGCAGCACTGAAACCTGTTGTCCACAATGGCACAGAAATGCTCTTCACACATCCTTGGCTCTTCCCAACGTCTGACAGCAGCAGACCAAACACCTCAAACACTACAGGAGAGTAGAGCTAAAGCATTTTGTCAGTCCTGAGTCTTTGAAAAGAAGGGAGTCTGTGAAAATACTGCATGATACTGGCCAGTAGGCAGCATCTTTGCTTTTTTAGTGATCCCCATTATTTCTAGTTTACACAGTGGGAAACATTTCTGGTAGGGAACAGCAGGCAGAGACCTAATGCTTCCTCACCTCCCCTGCGCTCCCCACCTTGCTGTCAGGGAAAGGATTTATGCAGCTTTGCCAGGAAGAAGATTAGGGAACCTGACCTAGCAGAGGAAGGTCCCATGGGATGAGGGGTGTTTTTCATCCTCGACTGTTAGCCAGCCTTCTTCTCCCCTCACCTGCTTGGCTGGATGAGCACCTCCGTGCATGGGCAACAGTGGGGACTGGAAATGCTCAGATGGGGAAGAAAGATAATTCAGGAGGTGGATTGCTTTCCTGAGTGTCGATATAAATGCTTATCAAATGGCACTGTCTGTTCCATGAGTGTATCTCCAGTGGTACAAAGCACTTTGGGGGGAGGCTGTTGGCTCACCCGTCCCACTGTCCTGCAGCTGCCCAAGCACAGCTCTCTGTGCCTGCTCGGCCAACCGGATCAGGGAATCGATCTGGCTGGAAAGAAAAAGATGTTAAAACACCCTGCAAAAAGCAACATGTTTTTCTTTCCAGCCAGAATCACTTTTCCCATCTGGCTGACTGCACAGCTGCACAAACAGCTGCGCCAGCACAGCAGCGGGGCTGACTGGGAGCGAGGGCTGCGTGGGTTGGTGCAGGCAGCAGCACCGATGAAAGGGAAACCCTGCCTGAGCACCACCAGGCACAGGTCTCCTGCAAAAGCCCCTCGTGCAGTCACACTCGCCAGCCATCCAGCCAGCAGGTATTTGGCTGTCCTGCCTTCCTTCTGCATGCAGAGGGCTATGAGCAATGAGTGCAGCAGCATCCTGGCTGCTCTGCCCCTTGGGGGAAGCAGGGTGGTGTTGGTTTGCTCCCTTGTTCTCCTTGCTCCCTGTTCCTGGGTTGTCCTGGAAGTCAGGCTAAGAGAGAGGGTGATGCTGATATTGGGTAACAGCCAGGAGCAACATGCACTGTTTTGGGCCTGGAATTGAAGGAGAGGCTGGCTGAAAGTTTCAGTTGAAACTTGAGGAGCATTAGGGGGGCATAGTTGGAATTTGAATAGATAATCATATCCAAACTTTGCTCCTCTAGGAAAAATAAAAATCCTTGGGATCTTTAATAATTTTCACATCCCAACAGAATGTGAGCTTTGTGCCTGCCAAAACAGGGCATCACAACCAGCACCAGCACCACCAGCTGGTTCAGTAACGACTGGTGGAGAAGATGGTCAAGCACTGAGTCATTCGTACCACTGCCCTACGAATACAGAGCAGTTTTTCAATTAACTCATCACTAGGTTGACTCTGAAATTGGACTGAACCTAATCAAAGCTAGAAGTATAATTTAGACCACAATAACTACTAGCAGAGTGACGTAGCATTGCCCACCTAAAGCACAGGGAGGTCAGTCAGCAAGGATTCCTTCATGTAAAGATCATGAGATACTGCCTCTGAAGCTTTAAGTTGCACTCGCGTCAAATTCCCTCATATTTCTTAGGAGGCCTCAAAATGAATGAAGGCTGAGATTCCCATACCACCTACTGATAGCAACAGCTAGGTTTAAAAAAGACACAAGGTACAAACACCAGAGCTGGCAAGTCTGTCTGTCAGGGAAAGAAAAAATAGTTTCATTTTCAGTTTTCAGGTGCTGAATACTTGAACTTGTCTTTGAGACAATATTTTTCTTTCTTTTATGAGTCTTCCTTCACATGTCCAAGGAGTAAAATCTCCATAGACTGATATTTACTATTTTTACTCAAAGAATACAAATCCCCTCACCAAAGGTGCTCTAAGGTATCGCATTTAAAAGCCACTTTTCTACTCCAGGAATGACCCATCCCTCATGATTTCAATACTGTCAGTAAGATTTCTGATGGCACCCTATACCAGAATTGCTGAGTGGTTTTGTACGATCATTGTCTCTGTATAATTACACAGCATCACAAGAATACAGGGAGCAGCTGATGCTATGTAGTGAATGGGAAAAATGTTCACATGGGCTTGAACAGAAGGTAATATAATTCAACAGATACTGCAGCTAAATATTAATTAAGACGGACTGGTCTGCTGGCGCCCTATGCGACAAGTCCTGCTGAAGCCACAGTAACGGCAGAAATCAGCGCATGAAATGCAATAGCGTTTGCTGGGGCACACCATTTTATTCATTCACAAACTACTATATTAGATTCAATGTTATTAATGCTGTAATTTTTTGATTTTTAGAAAATGTCTTCTTATTTCTGGCCAGGCATATTTTACTATTAATGCAATGACTAAAATAAAATGAGCGACTCAAACAGATTTTGAAATAAATTGCATATGTTTGTGCATATACATATATATACATTAAAAATAGTGCCTTAATTTTTCTTGTAATCATATAATTTTCACATTCAGCATACAGCAGACAGTATTTCTTAAAATGGCACTAAGTATACAGCTTTGTGAAAGCAATTTTAAAGGATATTAACCCTGTAAGAGTATACATTCAACCAGGCAGGGAGTAAAATATCACGTTTTCCTTGCAATATAATTTTTTTGTCATTAGCCTTCTCATTGAGACTCTCCCCAGTCTAATGAGATATACATTTGAATAAATGACAAGATAATGAATATGAAATCAGTGTTTGTTAAACAGAAACCTTTATTCACATTGTTGTATTATTATAAATTTACATTGTGGTGCAATGTACAAAACATGATGAAAAAGGAACAGCAAACACAGATTTCTTTTTTTCCTGCATTGCAGTTATGGGCCTTTATTAACTGTTTTGGTAGAAATATCACTATATTACTTCCACTGCCCAGAACTGTGTGTTAGAGTAAATATACAAGTTATCCTGCTGTTTGAATATAGGTCCAAATGATCATTTCTTTTATTCATTACTCTGAATCATTATCATTTTTCTCTTGTTGGCTTGGGGAGGACCATTTTATTTGATCTATGCTGAAACTCTACATTTTTACAACAACAAAAGTAAGTTTGCCTTAAAAGCTGAACTTCTTCCTTAAACTCTCCAACTAGTTAGCCGAGCAGGCTATTTTTAGAGGATCTTAAACTAAGAAGGACAAATGCTTTTAAAAACCATTTGTTTATTCTTCCATTTATCCAAGGCAACAAACTCTAAATTAAAACCTTTTCAAAATGAGTATACTTAAAAGTTTCACTTTGATAGCAGACAGAAAACAGTTTGTAACATATTGAAAGTATCGGTTGTCTAAAATGTGCAACAAAAAGTATATAAGCATACCTGTATTTTTCCTGTAATTTACAATGCATAATTTTCATAATCACTGTATAGATTTTACAAGAGTGCTTTGGTTATATTTTGTCTAGGAACTCAGGATGAGTAAATATTGCAATACCAAAAAGGATATTCTTGGGGTCAATTTATCTACTGAAAAGAAGTCTACATGTCTTAAAACATGGAAATGGCAGAGTATCAAGGAGAACTTGTTTACTTTCTACACTGGAAACTTCACTGAACTATGGCTAAAGATTAAAGAATAAAACCAGTCTTTTAAATGCACAGGTGCGTAACTGGGATCATTCATTTTACAACAGCAGAACCAGGATGAGAATCTGGCCCCGGAGCCAGCAGGAATGCCGTATGATATCTGAATGGTAATTTTCTCTGTATGTGCCACAATAATGCCTCAGACTTGACCTTTGGCTTTGTTGTCACCAAGTATTATCATATGTATAATTTGACCTTTCTCAGCTGTATGAATGCTTGGCCTTGAACTCCATCTAACCTTCTAGGAGCTGTAAAGATAATTTCTATACATTTGCAATAAGGTCTCTGATTTGACCTATGACTCAAATGAACAATAATTTCTTAATATTCCCATTCCTCCTAAGACTATTTCCCATAATAGTATAATAATAAGGCAATAAAATGTCCTTCAGTGTGAACTCATGTTATTCTAAATTTCGAAGGTCTGTGCTTCAGGGCATTCACAGTTCATTACATTTCTGTGTTGTCAAAAGATACTATCAGGGCATCAAAAGTTTTTAGAATTTAAATCAAAATGAATGAAAGGACAAAAGTGACATTATTTAACTGTGTCTATAGGCAGACAAAACTAAAGACAATAATAAGCTTTAATTAGGGACAGTAAAACAAAAGCATATCTTAGCAAAGACCATTAATAACCCTGCCATTTCTGTTTAGCAATTTCAAAGCAGAAAAGTAAAAACCATTTCAGTTTTGCCTTTTGAAAAATTTAAATAATGTGTTCCATCGTTAAGCAACAAAAAATGAATAATCAAACATCATGGTATTCTGCAGCAAAATAGAGTAACTGTGATTTTTTTCAGAAAAAAAAAGTCCGTCAAAATGATAAACTGGAGCATTCTGTTCTTGTTGATGTAATATATAATAAAATGAAATATTTAATTTTGCAGCATTGCTTTTGTTACCTCACTAGACAATCTCTGCAAGAGTTCAGTCATAGTCCCAAACTCAATGATACCTAGCAGGGCACACAGCTGCTCTTGCAGTCTTCATCTGTTTGATACCAAAGGTGTAATAAGAAAAGACCAATGCTCCCAGCTTGCCTCCTGCCGGGCTCCCCTCTGCTCCCCCAGCAGAGCTGAGAGGGTGTCACAGCAACAAAGCTGAAAACCCCAGTGGCTCTCCACGACTCTCCCCAGAAAGCTACAGGCCAGCAGGAAGCCAGTCCTTGGCCAGGGACTATTTGCAGTGGTGCATTTTTAATTCACTCCATGATCCTGCCTTTTCTGCCTACTGCAATTTTCAAGATTTCAGGAAGCTGAGCAAAGAGTCTCCTATACCCTGAATATCTACAGGACTCGTATCTGTCTTGTTTCCTTCTTCATTTGGTACCTTGTGACAACCTGGTGGGAAATGGAAAGTACTAAAAAACATTTTAAGGTGCTAACAGCTTTAGGTAATACCAGCTTTGTTAAGCTGGTAACAGCTGTGGTTTGTGAAAGACTGGAAATTTTATAAAAAACACCAAACCTGAAAATCACCACATTCCCCAGAGCGCGTGTAACATACATGGCTTGGATGATGATGGACTTCTCGCTCCATTTGTAGCTAGGAAGGTGTTAAGTAGAGACTAACTTCTCAAATGGGCAGTCCCTAATGTTGCCTTCAACAGCCTTAGAATTGCTTAAAAGTTTCTGGTCCAGTGGTATTAATTTTTAATAAAGTTGGAACACAAGAAAAATATTAGAACTGCGCAAAGGAGTTGTGACCATATTTAAAATGGATTCAGCCTGACGACTTACCTTGCATGGGATGTGCTAGCACCTTTTTCAGCTGTGTAAGACTGCAAGATTACCCTTCTAACCACATGATTTTCCGTCAGCACCTAAAACTGTTCTTCAAGCCAACTTTTGCTAGGAGTGGAATCTTATTGGGTCATTATATTTGATGATTGGGCCCAGTACATAAGTGTTCACTTTCCATGGAGCTGTACCCCAAACTTGAATACATTCAAACACTGAAAATAGAAAGCTCTGATTTGAAGGTCAATAATTCAGGAACTTGGTCCTGTACAAGTAGAACATAAAACATATATGCTTAGATTGCAGGCTCACGGGTAAGACAAATAGAACAGCCAATATGGGCTGATTGAAATCAGGACAGTAAGCAGCAGCTGAAACACCAGTTGCCAGCCATTGCTCAGGTTTTGCTGGTGTCAAAGCAGAGAAGAGTTTTTGGGACCGTGAAGTGACTTTGGTAAGGGCAGCTGCAGCCAGGGTATTTGTGAAAGGGGATATGCAGCAATACACCTGCACTTGCTTTGGTGGCATGACCTGGATCTACAGTCCTCACAGTGTCTTGTCTTTTAACCAGCCAGGAAATCCATCCCTATATATGCTGTGTAAAAGGTTTTCCATGCACCTTTTTCAGAGTTATCTTAGTCCTTTTTTCCTTGAAACGGTACTTCTTGGAAATTATTTTGCATGGCTTTTACTCTCTACAGCTATTCAAGCCAAGGCTCTTTTGTGAAAATGAGAATCTTTTCTACTTGTTACTGGTAGTAGCGCTATGACATGATCAGAGCTGCTCTCCTCCTTATACAAATTGCTCCTTCGGAGCTATCTGTCTTGCTATCTCGGTTTTCTTCCTCACTGCAAAGGCTGGTGACACAAGACTAGCTCAGACACATCACTTGAGATTAATCAGAAGCTTCAGAGTACTGAGAACAATGCAGGAGATAAAGGCCAAATTATTAATAGAATACGCAAACCGAGATTCAATTCAAAACCTTTATGCTGCTGCTCTACTTTTTTGCTTTCAGTTAGGTGGTTTATGTATTTTGATCCTGGTGGCAAGGGCCACCCTCTGTGGTCACTCGGAGGTCAGCTGCCACGGGACAGAACGGAGGGTTGAAAACTGAATGATGGAGGTGTCTGTTGCTAATTAGATCTCTCCTAAACATGAAGTGTTTCTTTGGCAACAAGTAAATACTTTGGGTTCTTCAAGATTAGGGAGACATAGTATGGTTGGCCAAAAATAACAGAACACTCAGAAAAGTTTGGCTCCAGAGCGTATCTCTATCTTGAATAAGCAGATTAAGAATCACTCATTCTGAACTGTTTTCCCGACAAGAGTGAGCTTTGAATGCCTGGCTTGCTACAGATGTACTGGTCACAAGAAATGAAAAGCACAAAACCTCAAGGATGAAGCTTTTAAATTCCTGTTTTGTCAGCTCAGACCTTCCAGAAAAATGCAAAATTGACACCATTCTCTGATCTGAGCACTGAGACTTCCACTAACTTCACAAGTCCTTCCAGAAATATCCAGCAGCCTCCTCTCCCTGCTTAAGATACTCTCGTTGTGTCCAAAGCACTGGGCTTCTCACAGTGTCCAGAGGAAGGGGTGGCTGAGATTGCTCGGCGACATGGGGGCCTCCAGTGCAATGGGGGCGCATTGTGTTGGGTCACGGAACACACTCCTTCAGTGCTTTCCACCAAGCCTCAGAGAACCTGTCCCCTTGCAGAGGGACTTGGTTAAAAGCCACCAGTGAGTGCGGCTCCTCGCTCTCCTCCCATGCGTTATGTCGGTGTGCCAAAAGCAGCGTATTCCAAGTGTTCTGCCCTGGTAAGTTGTTTTTCAGGCAGTGAAACTCTACTGGCTTCTAACACTGGTAATGCTGAGAAGACAAGGGGTTGTGCTGGCTGCATTTGCTCCCCTTCACTCCACTGCCTGTGTGCATCCCACCAGCACCCTTGTTAGCAAAGGAAGGGGTCAGTTACCTTACACCCACCGCACAGTGTGGTGGGGCAAAAGCATCTACTGGGGCACAGATGCAATGAGAAAAAGGCGGTAAAAGTTAAACAAGAAGACAGAAAATGGTGAGAGCCCTAAGCGATTGGATGAGGCCGGCAGCACGTGCTTCCGGCAGATAACCAGTCAGCTGGCCAAAACCCAGCGCTGCCATGGAAGTTGAAGGAGATACCCAAGCAGGATCTGGGCTTCAATGGCTTTTGGGCCTAAAGTTGGCACTCTGTGGAGGGTGAGCAGCCCCTCAGCTGTGATGCCACTGGAAAAAAATCTGTTTTCCACTCTGCTGTTCTTCTAGAGCTGCAGTCACAGCTCTCGCACTATATATGAGAACTTTCTGCTCCATTTCACCCTCTGGGAAGTCCCTTTTGCTCTAGAAGCAATTTTCTCCCTTCATAACCCAGCAATGTAGACAGCATCATCACAGGCAGAAAGGCTCTTCTTCCTGCCTTTGAGAAGTGAGGGTAAAGGCATTGGTTACTGCGGACACTGTTACTAATATCTTTTTACTATTATTTTACTAATAATTTGTTATTATTTGATGCTGCCACTAAAAGGCGAGTAGTTTTCGATGGCAGAGATTACACCGGCTGCTACAGATTTTTATGGGGAGTTTGGCATCTATCTGACCCCTACAGTGTTATAACTCTCCACTAATAATAACGAAAACAATACACAGCACTTAGAGCATAAAAAGGTTATTTTTATTTTCAGTTTAACTCAAAGGAAAAGAAAGGAAAGGGGAAAGGAAGGGGAAGGGGAGGAGGAATTGGAAGGGGAATGTGAAGAAGAGGAAGGAGGAGGGGAAGGAAAAAGGAAAAGGAAAATGTAAAAAGGAACAGTTGGGCTGAGGCATTTCCGAAATCCAAATGCGGCCTCTCCTCCTACTCCCTGCAAACTGCTCTCTTATGCACTGGATTACAAAGTTTTCAAGGCTGGATTAAAGAGACTGCTATAAAACAGCTTGCCTGACACAGAACCATATTTAAATTAGCAATGCCATAAACTGCACTACGAGGGAGGGCCTGCTCGTGATTCAAGGACATCATCTTTCGTATAATTTTTCCAGTGTCATAAATTTCTGCCCAAGCTCCTAGCAGAATAGCAATGCTCCAAAATATATTGAATAGGTGTCTTTCATAAAACGTTATACATGGAACAGGATTACAGTATCTGGATCACACTTCTTTAAGATTAGCCTAATTTATATATATATGATGCTCAACAGCATGATTTAAACCCATAGGTTTTTAGACGCAATGTTACATTTTACCTTTCTGAGACCTCTGTGCTTAGCTGGAGGGTGTTTACTGTGATTGAGGTATTTTTCTAAACAGGGAGGCAGATTATTTAAACCCTTTTGGTATGGAAAACCCACAGTTTGTCCACCTCCAACAATCTCTTCTCTCCCCCAGTCGTCACAGCAACAACTTCAGTATTCGAAAGGAATCTACTTCAATAATCTAAGCCTCTGATCTTTGACAGGCTTATAATGAAGGAACACTTTGTTAATGCTGACATAAACATTTTGAAAACTTAGAGGTGCAATTATTTCTTGTTGTTTAGGAAGTCAGCACTACATGGTCAAGAGAACAGCATTCTGCAGAAATATTTACTCATGCAATTTCCTAGCGAGAAAAACAACTGCTGACTGTACAGCTGAACTGAGATTCCAGCCCTGTGGTTTAAGCAACAAGAATTTTTCTTTGTCTCCTGTCCATTTACAGCTCTTTTTTTTTCCCTCTTATAATCCCATGATGATCTCTCAGCTAATTTTAGGGTGTCTCACCCCAATCCCTTTTTATTTTAAAAAGGCAAAACCTAAAAACCTAGCCTGAATTAGACCCAATTCCAAGCTGATCTCCCAGCTACACTGCTTGTAATAAGACAGTCAGAAATGCTTCTCAGCCAGCCAGCTGTGATGGAAGTCGTTTGCCTGTTTAGCAAACAAAACTGTTATTTTTGCTGGGAGGAGGGTGGAAAGCTGACACAATGACAAAGTTCCCCGGGCTGCGCTCAGCAAAGTAGCCCCTTCCAGGCAAAGCAAAAACCAGAGCAGGCGACAAACTCCAGGCTGCACTTTGGAGTCAAAGCTACAGTTGCGCTGGAGAGACCATCACTCTTGGAGCAATTTTCTACAGTAGCGCGAGGGCTCCAGTGGTCCTCGAGGGTGAAATCCATCATGCTGCATGCTGCACTCTATCAAGCAGGGCTCCGAGAAAGGGTCAAGTGGTCCGCTGCCATGCTGTTTGAGCTCATCAGAGACATATTTAATTTAATTAAGGTTGTCAGCACTATTGATTTTGGCAGTTTCAATTACCATGCTGTTATGGCTTCTGGATCTACTGATCTGTGATGAGCCCTATCAGCACTGGCACACATTGAGGAAAAAGCCCTTTGTCTCCTTTAAAACCTGACACATCCTGCCATAGGCCATAACTTATTGCTTTTATCCAGCCCAGCTCCTCTTCTGTTCCTCATAATTAATTTCTCATTAGACAGCTCTTTATTGTTTAATTTGTGCAGTTTATAATCAAATTGGGCACATTAATTGTAGCTGAATTTAAGGCTAATGAAAAATAAAGGTTTTCAATAACTTACTCTTCAATTATTTCAGACAAGATAAAATAAAACACTTTAAGAGTTGTCAGCTTTTTAAATTATAAATTAGGTTGTTTAAAGAGCATGGGCATTTAGGAAGCAGTTATCACACATTTAGTAATTATAAATCCTATGCTGCAATACAATTATTAGGATATATTTACAATTCCTCTTAGTTTTTTTCCACCCTGTTGTTAGTTAACTGCATAACATCTAATTGTTGGTGGTTAAAAATAGCATAATCTGAAGTCTCTGGGCCAGATTGCTCTCCCTCCGCAGACTGAGCTGTAAATCAGAGGCACGTCTGAGGAAGTCCATGCCTGTAACACTGGAACAGGAGAGGTGTCTGGGTAAGAGGAACAGGACTCCATTTGTTAAAGATTTGCTAAAATGCTGATTCTTCTTCTAGGCAGCATCATAGGATTCAATCCCTTTCCTTTAGGAAAATGGTAAAACACTACTTACATTTTACACACAGGACCAGGACACCAGCTAGCAAAAATCAGCAAATTCCTCTCGATGTAGACTACAATTTCTTCTACGACACACATAATCTTTTTAGCAACAGGGAAACCAAGGCAGAGGAACAGCTTATTTGAGAGGGCACATGGGAGCTGAGCCCAGACTGCTGCAGCAGGGTTTGCTTCGGTCTTTTTTCAGTTTACAGTGAACAGGGAGGGGGAAGGAGGAGGATGGGAAAGAAGATTGGATGAAAAATTCAGGTGGCACCTACCTTCTTCCTCGCCAAGATGAAAAACAGGAAAACTGAGTTTCCTTCTTTGCTAAGTGGCTGCACTCAATGCACAGCATTTCAGGGGTGACCAAGAAAAGCAAAGGAATGACGGGTGAGTTTCACACCACCACCACTGAGGGGAAAGTCGTGGTGCTGTAGGTCCATAGTTCAGATGTGAGGTGGTGCTGGGAGAACTTGATTTCTTGCGTGCTCTAAGACCTCTCCTCGCCCAGATGCACAGGATCCTGAGGCCCAGAATGCTAAGCTGTGTTAGAGTATGTACTTAACCTGACATCTGAGGAGAGACTGGGTATCCTAGTTGCTGGAAAAGCATTCTCATTGCCTTGTAAGAGAGTTATTCACCCTCTCGTTCTTAAACAACAAGTAGGATAACTCCAGTTGGGCAGGGAGAGCTAACTTGTGCTTTGGGTCTGAGAACTCATTTCAAATATCCACCCTTACTGAGGGCTGGAAGGGATCTGAAGTCTGTACTCCACCTCTCACCTGAGCAGTTTAGCCCCACATAATCCCCATGGTATAAACAAACCACAGACAGAAACGGAGAGCAGCTCTCTGGCCAGCAGCTAGGATGGCTGCTGGCAGGCCAGAGACCCCTGGCCACAGCAAGCGTACGGTATGTATATGGGGTGCTTCACACCCCCTGCCCAAGCACCCGAATGCCCACCCCTGCCTCTGCCCAGCAAGAGCTCCTGCTGCGTCTGACGATGTACCTGCACCAGGGAAGGATGGGGCAGAGCTGAAGGCATGCCTGCTAGCTCCGTACCAGAAAATGTATAAACTGAAATACTGTATATAAAATGGTTACGCTCACTGCTGCAGAAGCGTGAGGCTGCTGCTTTGGTCTTCAGTCACTTGATACTTCGTTTCTTTCTAATTAAAAAGAAATAGATAGAGGATAAAATTCCCCCACATCCTCACAAGGCCTGTTTACTGCCCAAATCCTGTATATAATGAGAAGGCAGTGTCAGAGATTTTCTTCACATACTCCAGTTCAAATTGGGATTATTTTCTACTTTCAGCAAAGTATGATTGTCCGAAATTCCTTTGTAGGGATCTTGCCCTTGTGGATTTGTAAGAATCTTCTAATTTACATATGGCTTCCTGTCTGGAACAAAGAGCTCATCAATATTGCTAAATATTTCAGCACCATGTATATACTCTAGCTCAGAATTATTTGGGAGAGAGGGAGGAGATACTGTTTTCCCAAATACACACTCTATATCAGTCCTCAATTGAATATGACAACCCCCTCCTGCCCAGCTTTTTGGAAGGGGAAGAGAACACACCTTCCCTCAACAAGGGTATGAGAAATGCCAGACACAGGAGCTTTGTCACTGGCATGCACAGCTGGGGAGCCACGGAGCTAAGGAACTGGGGAGCCGGGGAGCTGGGCTGTGTGCGTCCTGAGCTGGGCGGCAGGGGGAGGAGAGGAAATCAGTGCGCTGGTGGGAGAAGAGGGCTTCTGGATACTCAGCTTCTGATAAGAATACGTGGGAACAGCAGGGGAAAAACAGGTCAGCAAACCCTGAGTAATATGTGATAAGATGGCAGGACGCACTTTGTCCTTGGCCCTGCTTGATATTACCCATTCAGTGAAAGCTCAGGTGCACCTGGTGGGCAATGCTTCCAAAGGTTACACTCCAGGCTGCTTTAAGTTACCCTCTTCTAGCAACTTAGTGTGCATGACTCCGTTCTGAGAGGGAGAACCTATTGACATTGTGGTTTTCCTTTGCTTAACCTTAAATTCCTGGATATACTTATTTCCAAAAACCCTGGCCTAAGGTCTGCGCTCTTGCTAGTGCAGAGTCATCCAAGTAGTACTTGTCATCCAAGTAGACAGAAGCAGCAGACCTTCTGTACAGTTTGCAGTTTGTCATCACCCCTTTCTTCAGCAGTTCACTGCACACAAAACTGTCACAAAGCTACTGACAGCAGTTCCGTTAGTTTTGTTCCATGTCACCCACAGGACAATCAGATCCCCTAATTTCTGTCTGGCATCTTACTGTAAATAGGGCCACCAGATCTGGTCATACATGCATGGAATAGGCATCTGAACCCTGTAAACCTCTCTCTTTTTTAATTTAAAAATAACAGAAAGATTTTTAAAAGGAAATTTATATTAAAAATATTAATAATAATTGTTCCCAGGCAAAGCCACTTTCAGCCAAGTTTCAGCTGTGAGAAAACTTTTATTAGCCAAGAAGTGAACTCATGAAAAGAGGGGTTTATAATGGAAACAGTGAGAGACTGCAGCAGCACTGCTAACAGGTGCCACTGTTACAGCACTGATAGGGTGAATAAGACTTTTAAAGATGCAATTGGTAGAGCTGCGCCCACCCATGCAGCTAAAGATCTATTGGGATTTCTGTTATGAACCTCTGTTTGCAAGGTTTTGATACTTTAATCATAAAAGCATACCTCAGGCTGAGTGTGAGAAAATAGAGACACAGCACTCCAGGGCAGCTGAAAAGAAAAAAAGAAAATAAAATCCATAGAATTGTTTTGAAGGATCTCTTCGGGATTTTGTAATTAAACAAACCCACACTTCTTTTACAATTAAATTTGGCAGATTATCGGTGAATAGCATTAACTGGGGAGGGTTCTTTTTCAGTTTGTTGCATTTTAATTTAGAGCCCTTAAAAAGCCTGTGGCATTTTTTAAGCTTAAAAAAATCTTATAGCTCAATTAAGGGATAACAGAAATAAACCAGGATTACCTGTGTGTAATTACACAAAGTTAAGGCCAAGAAAACAATATACTATCACAATCCTCTTGGGTAACTTGAGCAGTCTCCATAGGATCTCCAGAGGCAAGAAAAGGAAGGTTGAAACTACAGCTTATACCTGAGCATTTACTGCCAGATAGCAAAAGATTCTCAAGTCCAAAAGACCACAGAAGTAGATGGAAAGACACCTCCTGCTTTTTTGATTGGATTTTACTTTTAATAGTCTTAAAGTGTGTTACAATACTAAGCAAACCCTGGACTGAGGCACAAATGGACTTCAATTCTCAACTCTGTTCCTCAAGCTTTCTCAGTGCTTTTGGCCATTCTGCTCCCACTGTCTTCCTCATATCCACCAATATGCAGTACTGCAGTCCAGTTTGAGCTTAATTACATCTGTTTTGCAACTATTTGAAAATATCAAACTCAACCAAATATCCTATTACACTACTAAAAGAATAGGAAAGTATCACAGAATTAGCTGGGGGAGGAAAAGAACTTGATCTTTCTTCCTCTGTTCTGAGTGAGACTATCTAAACTCAGGGCACTTTTTGACTGACTAACAATACCTGCAGCCACAGAGACATGCTAGCTGGACTTAGCTCTTCATGTTTGTATATTGTACAGCTGGCTCAAATTCAATCTGTTTAGATTCAAGCTTTTTACTCCCGAATAATTTACTCAAGCTTCAGTGTTTTCATGTAACGTATATCTGCACAGCAGTGGATAATGGAATCCACACCTTGACTGCTTAAGAGAATTGGCCATAAAAGCAGTGCCAATCACTTTCTTTCATCAAGAACTTCCAAAGGGAAGAGATAGACTCTATCTGCAATTACAGTATTAATTTTATTATAACAATCCCAACCTAGATTTAAATATATGTGAGTAGCAGCACAGATGCATACTTACTGGTACATGCCATTTCTGTAACTCAAAATATGTAATGTATTTCTTAAAAGCAGTCAGGTAGAGCGTAACGATCACCTTATCACTGCCAGAGTTCCCTACCTGGACCAAGCCTACATATTTATTGGTATTAGACATGAAGTGGATCTGCCTTCAGCTGTATTTGTTGAAACTTGCTATAAACAGTACCTTTCAATCCTGAGGTTCTTTACCAGCCTGGTGATAAGCCATCCATTCCTCAGGATATTGTAGCAGTATATTATAGCCTGTGAGCTCGGTTAATCTGCACCAGCTGAACTAGTCTTATATGGACTGGGCAGACACAACACCAAGACCCTGGGAGGCTCTTTACATGTTACAGAAACCCTTGGCCTCCCCTTTAGAGCAACCTTTCCACTCTCAGCACCGTGGAGGTGGTACAAAGCAACTGAAACTCAGGACCTAACCTTTTGTCTTTGATCTTTTCATATTTATTTTTCTACGCCTGAACTATTTGCTTATAAAACTAATATGGCCAGCAGAATAAAAATGAGCAGTGACTCCCAGCTTTGTCTTTTGGACTCTGTTTGACACAACATGTTCTGTATGCTCAGACAGGGTGTGCAGAAGGAGCACCAAAGGCAAGGGTTTTGAAACTGAACACATATGTTACCTCTATTCATTAGGGGCCAGAATCTATTTTCAGACCAGGGAGCACAGATGTATATTTATTTTATTTTGCTGCTTAATTTTAAGATACTTATTGCCATTTCCCTGGCAGCAGGGTGTTGGAGAGGATGAGATTGCAAACTCAGAGCAATGACCCTTTCCATTCCTTCTGCCCTTATTTAGAAGTGATGGACTTAATTTCTTTTTTAATTTTTTTAATAGAAAAAACCTTCTTTATTCTGTCCTTCACACAAGTTCACCAAGTCCACTGTATTTCAACAGGAGCTAAAGACATGGTTCTACTTACCCTCCCCCAGAAGGTCTCTATTAATTGTTTTCAAATGTTGGCAGCCATGTGAAACCCTGCCTAGCAAGTCTGGCTCCTTATATGATTTTTATTAAAATTCACTTTGCACACAAGGCACATGAGATTTATGGCTGAAACTAATAGGTTGGTTCTCACTAAGACATAAATCCATGGGCTGTTTATTGAGGCTCATGGACATTGAGAACACAGGTAATTGTTACTGTGAGTGTTCAGCTTAAAAATAGTCAATCATGTCTCTAAGAGAATTTCTTTAACTAAACTCACCACATACACTTCTGAAGAATTACTTTATCTGTGATGGTGAATGGAAGGACTGTGCAGGGTAACTTCTATATCTCATCTGTATAATTTAATTGCAGTCATAACACTTTTCAAATTTTCCTCTTATATCTTGTCTTATAATACAAAGAACAAATCTAAAAAGGATCCCATTCATTTTCTTTCCACATACCTGTTTCAGCATTCTCAGTTTATAAACAACTTCTACGTCCTTGCTACAGACCCTTAGAACTCCAGCTCAGTTTTTGCAAGTCCAGTGCCTCCTGGCTTGCTCATGATCACAGTCATGATCACATGCGAACTCTGAACAGTTCTGATGGCAACACACAAGGTGGAACAGAGCCTGGACTGATCTTTTCCTCTTAGGGTCTGCCCACATTGCCATGTGCAAACAATTGCCAGCTAGACTTGCCAGTGAGCCAGCTGTACTCTGGAAGCCATCTAGATGCATTAGCTCACTTCTGCGCCTAAGCAAATAAGTTCTGCTTCTCAACATTACGCTACCTTTCAGCAAGACCTAAACCTGTCTAAATGTCTTCCAGCTCACATCTGGTTTGCGGCATGTCAGCTCACAGGGGAGAGAGAGGTAGTTCATGCCACCTGAGTGGATCTTCTACTCTCTGTTGTGCTGGCAATGCAATACTGAAGAGAAGACACAGGCAACCTTCCTTCCCCAGTGAATAGATTACCCAAAACAGGCTCCTAATATAACCTGAAATGACATAGGGCATTTTTTCTGGCCTTCAGTCACCCTTCCAGAAGGATGTGGGTTGTGCACAGGTCCCATGTCATATCTGCCAGCCTCATGTGAATGTCTCAAGTGTGCTAGGATGTCTCACATAGCCCTTGACACCTTTACTTATACACAGTATACCTCAGGAGAATATATCAGGTGGCTCCTAAAACACAAATAAGAAGTTGTCATTGCTTTTTATCACTTTTTGGCTATAGTGAGCTTTTGAGATCAGATATCTTTATTATTGCAGTCATATCAGAACCAGGACAAACAGGTGAACATTGCATTGACTGTTGCACAGACACTTGGGAAGGCACAGAATCTGAGGATTCTGAAGTCTCATGGAGTGTTTATGCTCTGCATAAACATCATACCAAGAAACAGTGTAGCCACATCAGTGTTATTTTGGGTTCAAAATAACTAAGCATTCTGACAGCGCTATACTAATACAGCTATACTGCTTTAGCAATCTAAGCTAGTATCTCTGCATAACATCTGTTTGGAGGTAGACTTTGTCTCTTTTGCACCATGCTGCGAAATGCAAAGCAAACCAGCCCTACAAAATAAGGATAAAAGGGTGGAAGAGTGCCTATGGTGCAGCTGACTATATTTTTAGGTTGATATGTCATTCATTTTAAAATGGTATGTAAATACTGAAACCCCCCAGACAGCCAAAGAAATAGCTAAAATTCCATAAATTCTTTAGCAGATGAAGAATTAACATGAATACAGACTTTACCAATTTGCAGGAGTTTTGGTACCTTTATGTCCATGATGTATGCCCTGAGTTTCTCATACATCCCAGTACTGCTGTTCAGACACAGAAGTGGACATTTTCTGAACAATTTCTTTCCCTCTCTCCCGCAATTTTTCCTTCTGACAAGCTGCTTCTCCTTCACTCCTTTTTACAGCATTTGCTTAGTAGTCTATCAGTTATCTAAATCTGTTAGGTTGTTTGCTGATGAAGTCTCAATGCTCTTGTCTGATCTAGTGACTAGGTCAGCAAGGTTGTGTGTCCTGGGGACTTGGGGGAACTGTATGGAGATGACCTCTGACACTCATCAAAGGCTCCACAGCACTGTTTGGCTCCTATCAGTTTAATCAGCTGGCTCATTCCCACTCCTTCACCATTCATGACATTACTCGTATCCCTTACTGCCTGCCTTTCAGAACATACAGCCCTGCTTACATGCTGCTCCTTCACACTGAGTTTGGTTCCTATGCACGGGCCTCGTGCAACGTACCATTCATTCTCTACATGACTCACATTTTACAGAAAACTTCCTTCATGCTGAAAAGGGCAACAAATAGGAAGCCTTCTTTTATTTCAGAAACACAGAGGTCAATATTATTCCAAATCTTTTGTGACGATTTAAGTTGATGCTTAAACTATAAAGTCAGTGACCGTTAATTGCTTTTCAAGAATTAGAAGTGTTTTCAAAAAACCCTAAAACTACAAACCCAATAACATTTCCATAAAACCATGATGAAAAACACACTGAAAATGTTATGGAAATCTTTCCACTCTTACCTAGTGAAAGTAATAAAAAAATTTCTCAAACTGTTATTCCATTTAAAGAAATACTAAGACCCCATTAAATATTTGTCCATTTTTTTCCTGCAGTATATAAGGCAGAAATTTATTAATACAGATAAAGAAGCTGTCAGCTGTCCCAGGTCCCTTGCTGCTCCCTGGTTAGCTCCACATATGGGGAACACATACTCTAGGTTACTTGATGCAGAGGCTATGAAACCTGCACAAGCATTGTGGCTGCATCTGGGCTTGTCAGTGGAGGACACCAAACATCAAAGAAATGAGGGCTGCACAAAAATTTAAAATGTGACAGCACTACCCCTTAAAGTCTACTAGGGGCTTTGTACAGGATAACTTCTCCTCTGTGATTTTTCAGCTAGATTACAACATAAAGACAGTCTCACATCATGGATTACTTCATTTTACCCAGCTGTAAATCTTCTCCCCAAAACTATCAGAATCTATAGACTGATTGAAAAATAAGGCTATCCAGGAACACTGCAGCCTTCTCATGAAGCAGCTTGTTTTCCTGTTAGACAAAGGACAAGCATTGTAATCTTCTATGTTTCGGCCATGCAAGTGAAGAACAATTTAGAAACGGAATAATATTCCAAGGGAATTTAGATTAGAAAATGACCATTGCAACTCCTTCAGACACCGAGAGGTATCCCACAGTATATCATAAAAACTATCCACAACACAATGAACTCCAAACAATATCAGCAAGGCTCAGATACTTTGTCTGCAATGAAAAGATTATAGTATAATGATGCGTGGACATCGACACAACAGCATGAATACACTTAATTGGAGCAACATCAACTCAGCTGAAGCAATATTAGTTAGGCTGACAATACTTCTCTGTGCAAAGAAATGCTTAAATAGTCAGCGGAATGCATTTTTTTGCAACACAAGAGAGGTAAAAGATTATATAAATCACAGGCATTAATAGCCTTTTGATTCATCGCCGAGCCTTGCAAAAAGAGAGTCTGAAGTGAATCCTGAGGTGGATAAATTCTGTCATCTAATGTGAGGATCAGTCTTGTAATCCTTGCTAAATCAACAGCTCTTTGCTCTCATTGAGCTCAAAACCTGTCCTGGGAGGACAGGAGGAAAAGCAGTCTTTCACCATACTCTTTCTAAATATTTGTTACTTCTTTCTGTAAATGTTATTCATCAAGAAATCTTCATTTTCTGTAATACTTTTCAGAGATTTTTCTTTTTTTCCTAACCTTTACTCTTCACTCTAAATTCTGAAGTGGCAAGTTAGACTAGCAATCTCATTAGCAATTGAATTTGTCTATTCTGATATGCTTGGCAATGACCTGTTAGTATTAACTGTTAAGTTTCCTCCTGTTCACTGAATACTTGTAGCCACTCGAACTTCACAAAATACAATATTTAAAGTACATGGTTTTGTGTTTTCTTTGATAACTAAGATATAGTATATAGAAGCAAATAAGAGGAAGTGTTACTTCACATTTTTATGTTGATGCTTTAGCAAACTATCGAATTGCAGTATACACTGTTGCAAGAAGTTAATAGTTTTTTAAACTTGTATTTCTGAGGCATCAGCCATTCAGCTGTTGTAGATTATGAAGCTTCTTAACAGAGGAGGATCTACCTCTTCCAGTGTGTAAAATGGATTTTTTCTGCCTTCTCATTCCCTCCACTGAGCTGATGAGATTTCTGCAATTAAATTCAAATCCTTGATGTAAATCATCAAAATAACTGACTGTCTATAGCGTGTTAAAGATTGGACTGACCCCCTTGAAGGCTTAATAAAATAAACCCAAAAAGGGTTTATTTAAAGTGACAAAAAGTCACTGCTTTTTGTCAGTATATATCAACATCACTGTCACACAGGAAACAAGTGTAAATATATATTTGGGAAACTGAGGCACAAAAATGAAGCCTCAGATCAGGAGCAGAGTCAAGATGTGAACCAAGGTGTATCATGTTCCAGATTTTGGCTCCATCCTCTCATTTACACTATTTTAGGAAAGGAGGGAATGCTCCTTTAATTCTACCATACATTTTAAATTAATAATATAGATTGAACCAATTCACCTTGATCATAGGTGAATTCCTTAAAAGCTGCCTTAAAGCCACTTTGATTTTCTGTATTGCTTTTCCAGAAGTAGCTGGGTTGGGAGCCCCTGGCTTTGTGCAACTGCAATGCTATGGAAATGAACGGGGTTCTTCCTGAGCACAGCTTGACAGCTATGCAGAGCAGGTACAGAGAAAAGCAGGAGTGTGCAGAGAAGAAAAAAAAAAAAACAAGACCACCACAAACAGCAAGTATTCAGCTTTCTGTAACTGTTTTCCCACTAGAATGGGAGCAACAGACTGGAACTCCACCCTATGCTGCCTTTTTCACTTTCTGTGCACCTTTAAAAAGGCAGGTGGAAATCAGTTACCTTGTCCACCTCTTTTACTGGGGAGGGAGGCCTCCACCTGCACAACAGGCTAGTCTCAGCTTCATTTAGTTAGTTAATTACCAGCAAAAAAGTTACATGATACAAATGTACATACCTCTGTTAGTATAATATGTTACAGAAAAAGAAATATTATACTTTAATAGCTCAATTAAAGTAATATATAAATACTTTGGCTCGACCATCCATAGTTTACCTTTCTAATGGATATGGATTTCAATGGGTTATTTCTATAAAATTGTAAACTCTTAAAAAAGAGGAAAGGCTTTTAAAAATGAATATTGCTTTGCATTGGGTTTTGGAGCTTTGCATTTGTGTGGGGATTTTGGTTCTGTTTCTTTTAAAATACACAGTAGAAATGAATGGAATGCTTAAAACTAAAGACCTTTCAAAAGACACTTGTGCTTTTGTTTTTATTGGGGATTGATGGAAGCTACAACCAGGCATAGTGTGCTTTTTTAAAAGGACTTTAAATTAAAGAGATTATTTAGTAATACAATAATTACTTTTCATGTCCACATTATTGCTGCTTCTCTGTTTATTAGAACATGACCTATATGTCAAGAAGTAATATTTTTAACCAGTGCTACAATGCATAAGACTTCATAGAAAGTGCCCTTTGATCCAGATTATATGCCCTTTGTACGTTAAAACAATTAACAGTGAAGTACTTTATGAAGTATGTAAGTAGTTATAGTTGTATGGAGTGTCAGAGACACTAAGTCATCAAGTGGTGCCATACAGCCTGCACAGAAGTCAGAAACAAATTAACAATTTAGGAGGAGATCTTCCAGAATCACAAGTATGAATTTTAGGGGTTGGCTATTAGTTTATTCAAACATAAAAGAATGGTACATGTTCATTGCTTGTTTTGTTTAGTGACCAAATAAAGCTTCTGGGACTAAAAAACAGAAGGAATCACAGGTGATTTTATTAATGTACTTATAAGACATTGATGGTCATAATAATGTGCTGCAGGTATCCTTATGGATCAGTGGCACAGAAGCAATGGAGGGACTCCCTTCCCAGAAGCCAGCTTGTTTGACTGTAGTGGGATGGGCTCAGTATTACAGTAGCTGTGCTACGCAAGGAGATCTTTAAGAACAACTGATAAACAAAACGGCATGTTAAATAGGGAGAAACAGCTTTATTTGGCACCCTTCTTTGGATGATGCATTAGCTATTATTTAGATAAACCTTTCCCCAAAGTCCAGATAAAGGAAACAAATCTATGAAAGCAGCTTCAGGTGTTGTCTGGTTAGAAACAGGCTAGAGCAACTAACCTGTTCAAGAATTTGCATACAGCAGTTGTCCACCTGGGCTTTTAAGATAAATGGGACAAAATGTAGCAATACCTGGAATACTCTTGCTGGAAGCAGGTACAGCTGGTGTCTGGAAGCTAAGACAGAGATTTCAGAGCTCTCCATCACAAGCTTTCCTTCATTCATCAGACTGGCAAGTCAGTCAGTTCCCTGTGAGAACTCTTCTCGGTCACAACCTACAAGTAGTACCAGAAAGGAGGTTGCTTGGATGGTCCTTTCAACCTAATCTAATATATTCTTTATAAACAGGTATGCCGAAAAATTCTGTCAACCAAGGGCTAAAAACAGAATCAGTCTTGTTTCACAGAGATTCTGTGTAGCGTTTGTTATGTTGGCACTATTATGGAGTAAACATCAGCCATGGCAGCTAACAACTGTGGCAAATATTGACACCTGGGACATGGGGGAAGAAAATGAGAGAATCAGAGAACGTTAAAGTAATCTAATTAAATTTCTAATCCAGGTTTACATAATTAAGCAATAATGACTATGGGGAAGGGCATTTCCTGGCAGTTAATGACTGGCTGGAGGATTTGAAGGCTTGAGGTAAAGCCAAGTGTTCTTAACACTGTCAGTCATTAATTGCCAGGAAATGCCCAACTCAGGAGGTTATTACTGCTGTTATAAACCAAGAATAGAAAAATATAAAGAAAAAAGACAGTAATTACCTTTTTAAAGTGTTGAAAGCTGAGCACTGAACTGCCTGTCGCTATGGAGACAGAGTTTTATTTATAGCATCAGTCCTTTGCTAGCATTTAAAGACTGACCCAGTACCCAAAGGAGGGCAGGATTTAGTTCTCAGGGCTCCATTAGGTATATAATTGGTAATTCAGAACATCAGCTCTGTGCCACGGGCCACATAACATCTGCAGACATCAAGAGTATCACAAAACTTTACAACACTGATTACAAAATACTGGCAGCCACTCAAAACATTTTATGGTTACACATACCTTCAGAAAGCATTTCCAGTAGTTCCTGCTTTGATCTGCAGAGTGTGTGTCTCTAAATAGGATCCTTGTAATGTCACATTGTGCTGTTTCCTAGAAATTAAGTACTTAGGGACCAGATCTTTAAAACTGATTAATGCCATAGGTCTACTCAGCCAGACTGTGATCACCAACCAATTCTACAATTGTATAACTATTGATTTCATTGGAACTGCTCCTGATTTACGCCACTCAGTACAAAGAAGGAATTCAACCCATAGTGTTTAACAAATGCAAAGCCCAAAACCCCTTCTTACCTTCTTTGAAGCCTCTGAAAGAAATTATTCAATAGCTGATTCCTTTTAATTTCATTGCCTAAAAGATTCTACTGCTTTTTATGGGATACAGTATTTGAAGTTTGACCAATGTTTTAATGAACACAGTCTTCCAAATGAATTGGTCAGAAACTTAATTTCTACCGCTTAACTAATTTGGAGCGATAATTTAAAAAAAAAAGTTCCAATGAAAGACTTAGGTACCTAAATCAGGAAAGAACAAGGACTGAGGTGCCTGCCAATAAATTCATATTCCTAAATAATTATTGCTGCATTTTGACATTGCTAAATTCACTGATTGTCAGATTTATAAATTCTGGTTGCAGGGCCCACTTTCTTAGATATTCTCACAGCAGATGAACCAGACATCAAGAGAATAATTTCATTTAAAGACAAAATAAATGAGGATAGGTGATTTCTGCTCCCACCCCTCCTCTCCTCTGCCTTGTGTAACAGCCTAGTGGTATGAGTACTCAGCCAGGAATACAAGTACTATACAACATCAAACACTGAACCTGTGTCTCTCTAATCCCTGCTGAGTGCCCAAACCATTATTACAGGGTAAGGATTCCTTTTGTGCTTGATTTCCAGGCCCATTAATCTTGTACCCTTTGCTGATTGCAGCAGAGATCAACAGAGGGGTACTTGTGTTTCTTTATTTGGCCACATTTTAGAACAGAAGCCTGGGCCTTCTGAACCAAAACAAGCTCTTATCTCAGGACTGATTTTTGAAAAGTGGATCTTTAATCACCTCTCTATAGATGCAAGCATAGAATTTTACGCTTAGTAAAATTCATATACTTAGTATAGTATTTACGCTGCAGAGAAGGGTGAAAATAACATCTTCTCCCTTCTCCCTCACCTCATAATTTTCCTTTAGTGTACCATCCATTCAGAGGTTGAGCCACACAACTGGCTGCAGGCAGATGTGAACTTACTTTGCCTGCTCTGTGAGATGGCTGGATTTGAGCCAGATGCTGTCTAGAAGCTATATTAGTTCAAGCACTGTGCCATGCTGAAGTGGCTGTGCAGCTCCTGGATTGAAGTGACACGTACCACCCAGAGCCAGTTAATGGCAGAGAGAACATATCTTCAGTCTGATGACTAAAGTAGGAGGTGCCTAACTCTCCCAGAGACTTTACAGGCAGCTTACATGGAATCTAGACTCCATCTTGGGCACCAAACACCTAAAATTTAGAGGCTACAAAGCCTTCACTAGGTTTAGGTGACAGTAAATGCCAGTAAAACCTCCTACACTTTTCAAACTACTCCTAACCTTCTATTCAAGATAGATGCTGCAGAATCTTCACTGTAAGCTGCAATCCACTGGAAGCTGGGCAGTTCTTCCCAATTCCTGATTTTAGTGTCTCAGCCTTGCACTAATTAGACTTGCACTTGACATTTCTTCTATCCTCGTGCGTGAGCCAATGGTGTACTGGATGATGTACCAGGGGGCATACCTGTTACAGCAGATGCAAGGACATAGCAGAGGCCTCAGCGATGTGCTGTGGTAAGGAGTGCTTCAGGATGGGATTCTGTTTTGAACATGATGCTGTGGCTTCTCCCCTGCTCAGTGATCTCACGCAGCAGACACAGCTGGCTGGCAGATGTGGCCAATCAACCCTATCTTGTATAAGAAGTTGCAGAGTAGGGAAGAGGCAGTGGTGCTGCGTTGTGAATGCGTAAGACACAGGCCTAGATGGGAAAGAGAGGGAGGTGAAGATAGAGCCATTGGCTTTATCCCAGGAGAATCAGTAAGTCTGCATTTGCAGGAGGGGGGGAAAGAAAAGGTGACTTTTTTCCTTAGGTCAATGTAAACTCTTGGCCTTTGGGTCACAGTGTCAAGTTTTTCTTTTACATTATTAAATCATGATAGCTTCCAGATTTCTTGCTGAAGTATAATCCATATAAATTTTTCTTTTTTCTTACAGAGCGTGTAACATAACTATACCATTCCATAGCAGTTTTATCTCCAATACTCAAATAGTTATATACTTTCCTCTTGACTAGAGAAAGGTCTATCCTACACCTATATTTCAAAGATGCTTCTGTACAGACCATTTTCCTAGCTGTTACTTCAACTGTATCATTCTAGATTCTTTTACTGTCCCCTCCTTATCTGTTTCATAAAATACAGGAAGTGAAATATAGCTAAAATATTGGAACAGATTCATATCCTTGCAAAAACTGCTGCACAATCTCATTTGTAGACATATTTAGGAACACAGCATTGCCGTAGAATTCATTGCTCAGAAGAATGAGGACTACCCAATGTGTTCACCAATGGAACTAGTCAACAATGTGTTTTTACCTGTTTTTATCCCCATACTTATTCTAAAGACCAAATGCGATTGTGAATACTATAAAACATTTGAGGAGCTCATGGCCAAAAGCAGTGAGGTTGCAGCCATATGTGTCCTTTCATAAGAAACAGGAAGGAAAAACTGGACTTGGCGTTTACCCACTCAAATCAGGAATGTCAGACTGTCAGCAATGATCCCACACTCTTTGCAGATTCCAAATTCCCCGGCACACACCAGGTAGTCTGTTTCACGTCCTTTCAGAAAACTTCAGCAAAATGACAGCTGTATTATTAATTTTCGTAAGTACTTAGATTAGTTTAGCTCTACTGCCTAGACTGAAGAAGCAAATGTGCTGTTATTTTCAAGGGACGATATAAGGCATATGTAAAGGACTAGGGAAAACTTTTGAGGAGCCTTAAAACAAAAGACACTTATGTACCAGAACCAGAAAGTTGTACCTGAGCTCTTCTCTGCTTTGAAGGCTTGGGGATTGGCAACACATGGCTCTTCTGCATCCTAGTTTTGAGCAAGCAAGCATTTAGATACATGCTGGTGTTCACTCAGGGTGACTGTTAGATCTGAGTATGAAGAACTTTCTAACCATGGAGACTATTACAGATTCTCTATTCTTCTAGTAAATATTTAAAAAGTAACAATTTGTAAGAAACTAAAAATATTAATTTAGGAAATAGGCATTGCGCTGTTTAGGACACTTTCTTATTCTGTGGCATAGTTCATAGGGGAAACAATAATCCAATATTGCAAAACCTGATTAGTTTAGGATCTACTATACAGCTAGAGCACATTATCCCATAGCCTACAGGTCAGCATGTTTCTCAATACTTACGATAAGCTTTACCATTTTAAAGCTAATTGGATGCCCATCATAAACTTTTGAAGCAATGATAAACCTGATAATAATCATAACTGTACGCAGCTGTAGAGATTATCCTCAAGCTTGGCCCAACAGCTAAAAATAGGCTTTTTCTCTAAAGCTATAAGATGATTACTTATAAATGGAAGAATATTCAACTTTCATGCGACTTGTTACATTAATGAGCTTTTTCATTAGAGAATTTCTACATGTCTGGGTCCCTAAATACAATCATTACAGGCAGAGCGAATGGAGATATATTGATAGCTGTTGTAGCCTGTATGTTATCAACTACAAAACTGAAATGCCGTAACTGCACTATCCTGATTGGACATGCAGGCTTTGTCAGACCTCTGAGCTTTGTGTTACCAGGAAAAGATAAATATTACAATTGAGGAGAAGCTAAAATTTTTATTTCATGAAGTCTTCAGTACATTCACTTTGTGATTGGACAGAAAGTCTTCCAAATGAAAACAAAATGCATAAAAGAAAATGCCAGAAAAATATTTACATTGGTCAAAACTTTATTTTCAAGTAATTTTGTTCATTTTAATTTTGACTTTTCAGATGTATAATACGGTACTAAAAGAGAAGTAAAGTATTTACATGATCAAAACATTTCATATCTTTGCTCAAGAGCTGTTGAAATGGTACGTTTCAGTATTTTCAGACTTTCATAATTTTCTTTTCCCAAAATAAATATTAAATAAACACAATTCTGTAAGAGTTTCACTTTGGCAAATATCTTGCATATAAATATGATTTTTTAAATTTTAAAATTAGTAAGTGCTTTCAACAAAAAAAGAGTTTATCTTCAAAGTACCATTTTTAAATTTGGAAATCCTTTCATACTGGATACAAATTCTTTCTTACTTTCCTCTTTCACCAATATAAAAAAAAAGATAGATTTTTAAATGAAACTTTTTCACCAAAGTGAACCTCTTTCAGAAAAACATGTGTTTGAGTCCAAAACACATAAAATATTTTTCCAAACCATACATTTTAATGAAAATTTTTATGTGGTGGAAAAGACATGTTCTGTTTGAAAACAAAAATAAAAAATGCTTTGTGATATATTACCAAATTATGGATCAGCACTAAATTAAAGAATATGAAAGGTATTGATTTTTTGTGTGCACATGATAAAAGGACAGACTGTAAGGCTTTACTTGGAATTCCTAAAATGTACTTTGGGGAGAGCCTTAACTCACCAGCTGATTATTAGACATCAGGGAGCCAATATTAGAATCACAGAGTGAAAGAGTGGATATCTGTTATTATTTCCTGGCAGCATAATACACAAATATTACAAAGTCATTACTCTGACTCTAGGTTGGATTTTCCTGCTGTTTAGATCTCACTATAATTCATTTATGGGGGAGTACCATCTCACTACGAAGTCAAATGGGCCTCACCACAAAAAAGAAAGGATCTGTAACACTCATCATAGATCAACATAAACCTGCAATGGAGTCTGCTGTTCAAGACATGATCAGTAACATGGACCATACTATCTATTTATAATAAGATCAGGACACATAATGATTCCTCAAGCTAAAAAGCTGAAAGAAGTTGTTTAATGAAAGTATAAGAAATTATGCTGATGCTGAAGTACAAGTACAGTAAATCCAAAGGCCACTGAAAGAATGCAGCAGGCTTTGGAAGCATCTCCAAAACCCAGATGGAGCCCAAGTTGCTTCTTGCACATCTCCTCACATTCAGTTTGACAGCTCAGTGCACTGACCAGTTGTGCCCTGTCTTCTGCCTGTGTTGTTTAATACTGTGCAAGGCTCATGTTTGACAGCTGCAAAGGCTGCAACGGAGCTCAGCAGAATTGTCAGAGCTTTCTTGAAGGTCTGGCTTGCTCATGATGAGATCTCCCATGATATGGCACGGCTTCATCTTCATAGTCTCAGTGTTCTGTACCTCTCACTGCTGGATCTCTGCTTTGTCTCTCAACCCACAAATTCAACAGCTTTAGAAAGGAACTCCCAGTTGAAAAAGAGAATTTGGAAATATCCTTTCTTGCTCTCAGAGCAGGAAAATGTACACAGGGCCAAAACATGGTCTAACATGATGCATCCAGCAAAAAAATGGATAGGAAGTGCTCATGTTTTTGTTTAGTTGGACACATCCAGCATACAGAGGTTATTTTTCTAATATAAATAAAAACAAATTACTCTATCGGGTTCATCATGAAGTGCAATTTAAATTGTAGATAGTGACTCACAAAAACCTCCTCACCAGATCATTTCTACCAGTATTCTTGGAGATGTTACTAAATAATGAGCAAGAGGCAGCACTTCGATAGTATGAACTAGATCCTCAGAGAGCAACTTCATTAAGGATTAAAGTCATCTCTTTAGCACAAGCGGCTGGTTTTAATGACTTTCTGTTTTCATCATATGATAACCAATCAGATGGTGTTTGGTATTCCAAATACCAGTTGAAAGTATTCACATTTCACGCACCCTCAAAAGAAACAGAGAACCCAACCAAAAGAAAGCAAAACAAAATAGAAGTTGGACTTTATATTACCACAGTTCCCCAGCCTAGACTAGGAATAGGCTCAGCAAAAGGAAAGAAACAAGTACCACTACACTGGAAGTGCTGGATTTTATTAACTGAAAATGATCCTATGGAGCTGTGAAAGTAAAGACTACTCCCAGCTGCAAAACTAACTTGCTGTATGGTGTCAGGCTAGTTGCTCCAAGTCCCTCTTCCCAATTTCAGTCTATTTAGAAATCATGTTCTTCAAAGCAAAATGTTTTACTTATTATATACTCATGTGATTTATTCCTAGTCTAGGTTGGGGAACTGTGGTAATATAAAGAAATAAAAATGATGATTTCTGAGAGCAAGATCAGTTTACCTAAGGGATTTATCTTAGCTAATGGAAATGTAAAGCAATCATCACTTCATGCAGCACTGCCCTGTACGGAAAACTGCAGAACTTGATATTCTGTTTATCAGTGAGATCAGATTTCATCATGAAGTCAAGATACTCATGTGAAAGACATCTGCCTAATAAAGGAATTTGCATTATATACAATCTCTTTAAAGTTAAGATTATATTTGGCATTTGAAATGTTACAGATTTTTTTCTTGTTCAGAAGCTAAAATAATCTAAACATTTTTATCTGCATTTTAATTTTTTAGGCTATCTGGGCATACAGTTAGTCATAAAATTACAACTGTTCATTAGTGTGATTTGGGAGGAGGAAGAGGGAGATATAATTTTCAGATTATTTTTATAACCTTTATATCAGAGCAGTCTGAATGGATCATACCCGAGACAAGGAAGCTGTTCCACGCATGAAGAAGTTTTAACAAGGGGTTCCTAGGACCTCCTGTGGATCTTCTCTGGCACCTCATCACCTTAAAGATTTCAATGGTGCTGTTAGTGCTCAAGGCTTCACTTCTGCACCAGGACTTTTCCCTGGGTCTATGTTTCTGTTTCCCTTTGCTACAGATGAGGCTGAGGGAAAAATATTGCAATAGTTAATTTTCCCCTGGAAAATGCAAAATGTTACATACTCTAGCTTTTTCTCCATACTTGTCTGGTTACTGGTGTACATTTCATAAAAGGGAGGATCTCTGCATATTAGCAGATGGTTACCCTGGTGATGGAGACACAGTTCAGCCAGCATCCCTATCCTCACAACTACTGGTGGAGTTAAGCAGAGATGGCATTAGTAGGAAATATCACTTTAGTAGGACAAATCAAGGAGAGAACACTATTCTCTCACTTTTCTTGAATTAAATTAGTAGTAACAGTGCTGCGTATAATGTAAATTCCATAAGCAAGAGAAGAATCCTTTCTTCAGGGACCCTGTAGGCTATATTTTTCATGCTATATCCAAGTGCTGATGCTTTTTTAAAATCATTTTTGCTTTGCTAGTGTCCCAGTAGGAGTTTAAGAAGTCAGTTGCAGCCAATTGTACTTTCTCCTTTCTCTCAGAAGGGGATAAAGCTTTCAAACAATTTGAATAAACTGTGATTACATCTTCATTTGTCAGTAATGGGATTACCACGCTGATAAAAGAGACTTCAGACAAACATACATGTTTAAGATTGGTGTAAATTACCCAAGAGGATCGGGAAAATCCTTTGGGCTCCTTAGGGCCCACACCTCCCTCTTTGAAAGCTGGCTAGCACCAAGAGCTGTGAATAGGCTGGGACCAGCTGACTGTTCCCTGCTGGGGGTTGTGGCTGTTTTCCTGTGCACATGCTCGCTGAACTGGAAAATACAATTATACACATCCAAACTCACAGTTATTTTTTTGACTATAGCTAACAAGCTAAAGATTTTTCAACTAATTGATTTTATCTCTGGATGAAGAAGATATAAATCTCAGGCAGCTAATAATGATTAAGAGAAAAAGGCAACCTGAGAAAAATATAAGTGCTGTTGTTGCTAAATGACGATAGACTCCATGGTGAGATAATCTTTTTAACATGGTGACCCATCCCACATACAAAATGTTAGCCCAAAGATCCATTTGTGAAGGAGAACAAATGGCGAAATCTGAAAGAAAGCAGGAAAGATATGAGTGAGAAATGGAATGCAAATTCAAATCCTGTTAGGTCTAAAGAAAAAGAAAGGCTTGAAAATAATCCCACTTTGAGTCTCTATAATGAATTGCATATTACAATATGGAGGGATTGCTCAGGAGGATTCTAAATCTCTGTAGTGAGCAAGCATAGGGATTAGTTAACTCTGTAGTTGTCTTCAACCTTATGAGGTCTTGATTCTGCCATCCATATACCTTTTCAGTGGGTTTTACTTGTATTGGCATCAGTGGGATTCCATGTTCAGCTAAATACTACCCAGAGATGTATGGGCTGCAAAGCAGGGTGTTTATATTGGAAACTGAGAAATATAATTTGAGTATGTGGGTTAATCTAGTGGGGAATAACTTCACTGAAGTGTACTGAATTACATCAGAATTACATATGCAAAACAGGAAAAAAGGAAAGAAAAAGTATGGTTTAGACAATTGCTATATATAATACACAGTTTTGAGTAACTAGCCAAGAAATAAGTTGTGGTAAGATTGGACAAAGATTTGCTGATGGCACTTTTTACATCTGATATCTTTTCTTGAATACATTACAATTCTTTGTGGGAATTCATTGAAGTAGGCAAAATTTCCTACTAGAATGAAGCAAAGGTTTTGTTTTCCTGTTATCATATTGCAGGATATAATATAATAAACTTTTTATTAACTTGCGGTATTTAAAGAATGTTTCATTCTGGAGAAAAAAATCTGGGATGAACTTTTTCCCTCAAAGTTTCAGAATCTTCCATTCTTTCAATTCCTTTGATCTCACACTCAAAAGCACAATTCATTTGTAGATTAATGACCTAAATGTGTAAGAACTAAAGCTAGATTTTGCTGATTAGGAAAATTTTATCTCCTTTCTAAAGGCTTAATTCAAGGATTGCACTACTTGTATGCATAAGAAACAAAAGCAGTGACATCCATTATCCATTTCTTCAAAATGTCCTGCAAAGGTCCTATAGTTAGAACGTTAATTTGAATATTAGCTTGGACTTGCCATAATTTAAAGCCTGTTGTTGCTGAACATTCTTCCTTTCCAATGAAGTGAAGTGAATGACTTTTGGGCAGCATACTTACAATTCTGACAGAGGAGCCCATATTTTAAGGAAAAAGGGAGGGTTTATATCATGACAGTTTCTGTGTTTATTATTCAGGAGAAGGATACCCATCATGCCAAGATGAAAGACCTTGTGCCAAAGATCCCAATAGCTATCAAGGCAGGATTCAACAATTAGCTAGAATAACTAATGGGGAGTAGCATGAGTAAAATAAGTCTCTTCTTAAGTCTCTTCCAAGGATTTCTTCAGTTGCCACTCATCAGTTTCCCTACGATCCTGCCAGAAGAAGCAAGTTCTGAGGAACCAGTGGCTTTAGGGAGCAGTTCAACATGTTCTGTGCATAAATCATGGTATGGAAGAAAAGAAGCACATGCAATACTGAGAGGGGGCTGAGTTGCCAACAGTGCTGATCATTAACTGGTGTAATAAAGTTGCATGTAACATATTGGAGGAGAAGAAGGATTCAAAGAGAGAGACAATATGATCAGAATGTCATGGTAAATATATTTATAGTTATAAAGAAGCTATCTGGACAGATATGTAAGCATGATTTGGACACCAAGGAAGACATAGATGAGAAGATTACACTTGTCAGGTACTTCTGCTTGACTTGGAAGAAGAAAAGTCAAGAATTCAGAGAACATAGCAAGGTTTTTGATATGGGAAAGATCAAAAACTGAAGTCAAGAATGGCTTTCCAGAAAGGAAGTGGAATCACAGTTGACATCTATTTTTATAGTGACAACTATAATACAGTAGTCATCATCTGTGACAAAAAGGAGGAAAAAGGAAAAGAAAAACCCTTGACATTCTGACAGCCTTAACAACTTTACAGGTGTCTGGTTTTAATATATCATATTTAAATGGACAGACAGATAGGCTCAGTATAGATGAAAGGTGCTAGAAGATATTGGCGGAAATAACAGACATAAACAGAAAAACAGGTTTTTGAGTGTTTACTACAGGAATAGTAATAGAAACCACATAAAAGGATGAGACTGCAGAATCAAAAAGTTGACAGGAAGGGAAAAAGAATTCTGGTGGATGGTACAAAAAAAATAAGCCACTCATTTAATGAAAAAGAAGAACATTGCAGAAGACAGAAGAGTAGAAAGAGATAGAGTAGTCAAGGGAGTTAGTCAGAACTGAAGTAGTGAGTCTGACAGAAAAGTAATATAAGGGTATTATCAATGGCTCAGTAAGAAGGTGAGAGCTGGCCAGACAATGAGCTGTCAGGAAAATTAATTAGCAAGTGTTGAATAACACAATAAGCCAAGATATAAAATAAAGCAATATAACTGTTGCAAGGACTACCAAGCAACATGGGCAGTGAGCTAATGAGAGTCAGTAGGTGAAAGAAGAAAGGCTTCTTGAACAGTGAAATTTAGAGCTCAAGAATTTGCAAATGATGTCAGAATTTGTGGCTGCCAGTAGTGATCCAATTTTGTGATGTGAGTAGAGGGCCGTCTCCTTCCCAAAACCTTCTCTCTCATGTTGGTAGTCCTGTCTGACATCTGCCTTAGATTTTAAGCACTAAAATTCATCAAAGATCTCAGAGAAATCTCCCTTACTATTCAAGGCATTCTTTCCCCTTCATCCTGTTTCTAATCTATTCAGTACCAAGAGAAAAGCCCTGAGGAAGTATTATTCTGATGATCTTTGAATCCAGTAAATACAAGTTCTAAAATCAGGACCCATTTGCCTAGAGTGTTCTCCCATTAGCTACATGCCATTTATATACATTTATATAGTTATAGTTTTTCCCCTTCTTATTAAGCACTTCTTTTACCATTGGCATCTGCATTATATTCCTCCAAAAAATTGAGAAATCACTTGCTGGAGAGAGGATTAACCAAGTTTTTGAAGCCTGTAGTTCAAGGTGCACTGTTTTATAGAAGTAGTTATTCATAAATCAAGGTGTCATGTTAGAAGAGACACCTGGAACATCAGTTATAGAGGGAAATTCTTTTAGGTACCTATGCAATGGTCTGAGTTTCATATGTGCTGAACACCCAGCAGCTTCTTAATAAATTTAATAACTTAAATAAATTATTACAAACTGCCAAACACTCAAATCTTTCAGAAATTCTATCCTAAGGAGTAACCTAAGAGAGTTAAAAGCCCAAGATTCATGGTTTTCAATTAGACTTACACTCCTAATTCCTTCTTGTACCTTTAAAAATCCTATTCATGGACACTTTGATAAAAAAAAATTGGCCCAGATCCTCAAAAGTATTTCTAAGTTCCTGTGATTTCAAAGGGAGTTAGGCACAAAAAAACCTTCAGAGGATTAGGCACTTGGTGTATATGAGCAGCCCAAGTAAAAGTCACACCAGGCTTTACTGGAAAAACACAGACTTTAAAACTTGAGAGCTGATAGAGATCACAGCAAGTAGTAGCAGCATACTTTGTGTGAAGCTGCTCTTAAAAACCAGACACTGTAACAGCTGCAATTTCTGGGTAGTTTGAAAGTGTAACATCGAAGCATCAAACACGACATCCATTGTGCAGAGGGATGTATTGAAAAGAAACGGTAGTAAATACCTTATGGAATACATAGGCTGGGAATAACTGCACATTACCTATCCAAAAGCAGTAGGTTATCACAAGCATTTTTTAATACAAATTGGAAATGGCAAGTATGGTCACTCAATGAAGGGCAGTAACATAATCTTTGCTTTTTCATTCAGTTACTTCTCACAGCCTAAAGGACTTCTCAGACTTCATCAGTTACCTGTGGGGAATGAAATGCTGTCTCTGAAGATTTAAAACACAGGACCTAATTCTTTATTCTCTTCTACATGTTTTCAGTGACTTCTATTAAAACTATTTGGACAACACCTGTTATTACAATCTGCAAGAATCTGTTTAAAAATCATAGAACTGAAGTGCAGTGGCGCTAAGTTGGGTGTCTCATATCATAACAAGGGGTCTGTGGTACAGCAGGAATCACTATGCCAGCCTCCAAATCCAAGGCCGCATGCATGTCTCCCATCAGATGCTTGGACATTAAATAGCCCACATGTCTCTGACTTTATTGCAGGACTCATATTTGTCCCTGTCATCAAGCAACAACAAAGGCATACTTCTGTATCAGCCACGCCATCACCTGTCTTATGTCCACGGATGCCTCCCTGAGATGATCAAAACACAGACTGTTGTAACTGAGCACATCTGTATTGCTCAGGCGCTCTTCACTCCGTGTAAACCACTGCACATTCAAAGATTACTGTGTGGCTTGATCTGGGCCCAACACATAATGGTGTGGCTGCAGTTTGTCAGATTATACTTCTTGCCATGTGTGTAGGATGCAGGCATGAAAAACTGTGTCGGGAATAAAACAGTTTTAACATTTAATCACAATCACTTACTCACTTCCTGCCTAAGCCTAAGAGGCCTTCAGGAAAGAAGACAGTGAGGAATAAAATATCTGCCTCATAGGTTGTTGGATGGCTATCTCAGCCCTAATCATTGAAAGACCAGTATTTCTCTCAGTTTGGTGAAGTTTCTTTTGGCTGATATACATGAGTAAAACACAGAACAAAGATCTCTGTGACAGAAGGAAAGACCTTCACAAACCTTCAGTTTTTGGTACAAACACAAATTGTGGAAGTGGCTGTGTAGCTTTATAAGAACTACTACATCTACATGTTTTCATACAGCATGAATTGGTTTGGATTTAATGGAATCTAAACCAAGAATCTCATCCAGGTTTTCAATTTCAAATTATACTAAATTTCGAATTGATAACAAAGAACTTTGCGAAACTCGGGTATAAACATCAAGTAGTTTGTTAATAAGTTTGTCATCATAAAGTCAATGACTGGAAAGTCTTCAAGGGAAGTGACTTCTCAGTTAGAATTAGACAGGATCCCAGTGATCAGATGTTAGGAACAGAGGTAGAGATACTCAGAAAAAAGGTTTCAGAATGAGAGGATGTATTCAGACTTGAAAAATCTATGTACACATCTCTTAGAGGAAAAGAATAAAAACAAGCAAAGTGATCCCAACAGAAGATAGCTAGCCACCAGCCTAGTTAGAGAAGAGAAAAAGAGTGACATTCAGGATCTTTGCAGAATGGGAATGTAGTCAAGATTTGTTGTGAGTGTCTGTTAAAATATATATATTTTAGTCGATTAGGTTTCTTTGTTCCACATCCTTTGTCCCCTAGTTATATTTACCGTATCACTGGATTTTTTTCTCATCTGTAAACATCAAGGTCACCCTGAGGCCAAGCCTAGATGGTCTATAGGATGTAAATTTGCTTTGGCTAAGAGAATACTTGTGGCCGGGTCACGTGATACTGCCCTTTTCTTTTATTTGGAATCTTTTGGATTAGGGAGCTATGGCCTTAAAAACTCACACAATACTCTGCAAATTAGTCCATCTGTCTATCAGTCATTCAATTGCTTCTGCAGCCCACTGTGGTGATTGTGAAAAGGACAGTAGTCCCTGGGGTGACCTTCAACAAGGAGTTTGCAAAATAAGTCTTTCATAGGATCTTTGAAAGGAATCTGTATGTTTTTGATAATTTTTTTCTTTAATTTATGATAAAATTCCTCTAAAACGGTTCTGTTTCTTTGCAAAATATCCTTGCACCGCTATATATGCACAAGTACTGTACATACGTGGCTGCATGAGTGGGTTAACATTTCTAACCCTATTAAATACAAATCTATGTATTTCTCTGGAAGCATATTAAGATTTGTACGATAAAAGGCAGATCCAAATCCACAAAGTATTTATACAAGGACAAGCTGAACAACTGTGGTCAAATAAAATATAAAGAAAATAACACAGCTAGAAATCATTTCTGAGAAATAAATCATGGAATTGGAAGAAAGTTTAACTTCAAATGTTTTGGTTTTATTGACCCGCACCATAATGCGGAACGTTTCAACACTCTCCAGAAACTGCCCCTTCACAACAAGGGCAGAACACACTGATTTGCATCTTTTGGATCTAGATTGGCTTTATGTTTCCAAATATGTTTTCCCACCCTCATATGACTCCCTGTTGTAAAATGTTATGCCAGTGGAAGGAAAAAGAAAACCAGAATATGAATCAGAGTTCACATTTTGGATGTTGAGTAATGGTGATTAAACTTACCTAGACTTGGTTACTGCCTCAAGAAATAATATTTCAAATACCATTCAAACTTTTTTTGGAGTTGTCTGCAAAAATTGGGATAAAGACCACAGCTTTTAAACTACAGGGGTTTTAAACACAGGCTTTAGAATCTAGAAGAGTGCCCTGAAACTAATCACACACCTGCAGATCTGATCACTTCAGACATCTTCGCGGGGCTTTAGAAGGCTTCCTGCACATCCCTAGCCAACAGTCATCACTAACCTTCTTGCACAAAGCTACCAAATTGTTCCATAATACTCAAAAGCTAGCGTTTCTTACCTGCCTTATAATTTGATAGGTATTGAATTTAACCTCAATGAATTTTAGGGTGCCAAATTCCCTTCATTTTATACAGCTGAAGAAAGTCACTAAGCTCATTTTTAGAAGCAAGGAGTTAAAATTACTGCTATCTGTACCTTAAGTACAAACACAGGTCAAAAGGCAATGCAAAGATGTTTGCAAGCACATATGTGGGAAGAATAATGTTATATGGAGATACATTGAAAAGGTGTGAGACTCAGAACAGATTGGCCAGAGAAGATGAGAGAAAAGGCAAGAAGAATACACCAGATGTAACCACAAAAGCAGTGCAAAAATATGAGAACTTTTTAGCCAGAGGCTGAATTAAAGAGGTTTGGAGCTATCTGTGAAGAATTTGTCTCTTCTTTGATTTCTTCTGTGCTTAGGGAAACAGTGCTTTGTACACTGTAAATGAGCAGGATTGCATCAGAGATGCCAGACTCAATTATCACTCCCCCTAATGAAAACAGTTTGTGAAGCTCTGCACTTTGGCTAACTGCTATGTTTAAAGAACAGTAATAGTACTGATGCTAACCTGATGCTATGTTGATTCTTTATCCAGGAGAGGAATTACAAATAGTGTCATGTGGCTGATGGATGTACCAAAAAAATAGTAGGGACAAAATTGTGACTGCATGCTACATTAGAAATTTGATAAAATATGAGGAGTTTACCTTCTGATTTTTTTGTAAATGTGAACTTCCACAGCATTTATATCATACATGTTACATGAGGAAATGAAGTGAAGCCCTGTGATTTCAGCAAGTTGCTGCTTGGATATTCTCCCCACACAAGAGTAAAATATTTTGCTAATCCGTAAACTGAGAGTAATGTTTCTGAGCTGAGCCCAGCTATAGGAACTTGACAACTGTAAAGAGTAAGGGGGGAATTTCCACTTGCTGGGGTGGTCTGCTACTGGTTTCACTGATGATCACTGGATTGGAGTATGTGTCTGTCAAAGAAGATAGTGGCACATTGTTTATCTTTCTACAGAGAATCACTCTGCAGTTAACCAAGATCACAGGCCTCTGAAATAATAAACAAGAGATTCTATCAGCTTGAAGTAAGAGGCAGTCTTCATACTCACAACAGAATTTGCTGTCCTCTGGAGCTAGGTTCTTATACTTGGAAAAAGAAAAAAGCCATAGATTAAGCATTACATGGAATATGTTGCTACTCATAAAACCCTATAAGTCAACATTATCATTCTACCTGCAAATAATTCATAAAGTAGTTCTTTAACAGTGGAAGCTGACTGCTATATGTAACCACTGAGTAGGAGTAGGCATGGTTTGGAATTTGACACTGGCTTGGCTGGACCTCAGCAGAGCCTCAAATTTAAGTTTCTTGGAGAGATGTTTTATAATAAAGGCATTTTTTGTAACAATAGTTTCAGAAGGCAATATAAAGGTAAATGCTAATCATCCTTTAATCTTATATATTACTGAGGTAATATAATACCACAGTCCCAACCTTACTGTGACCATTAATTTTAGTAAATATTTTTTTTAAATAAGACCTTGCCTCTTACAACTGATTAACATGTTGTTTGATAACTAGTAAGTAAACCCTCAGATAGCTTCCAGTTAAACACTCTGTAACTGCATATACCCGATATTGTTATACTTTCTGTAATTTAAATTAGAATCTCAAGAAAAGTTCAGCTGATTACCAAGATCTGGACTTTGGAATTTCCCTTGAACTATTCAGGTTTCTTAAAAGAGGGTGCCTGACAAAATGCAAATCATGTGTTTGACATCAGTCTGTGCTGTATTTTATAAGCATTGAACCAATACTAGTGAAAAAGGATGAGCTGCAAGATAGCAATGCGCTACACTGTGCTGCACAAGATCTGCCAGGAGGCAACACTACTTGACATTCTACAAGTGAAGGTAACAGGGTGGAAATCTGGAACAAAAATGGGAAACAAATTTATGCCATGTACTTGAACTGCACTAGTGGTTAGTAGGCATCCATTTTTCATCACTAATTATTTAGAGAATTTAACAAATATCTAGTCATAATATTTTAGTGAGTAAGTTATTGCTATAGTCATGAGTTAAAGAGGATAAAATTTTTAAAACCTGCTTCTACTAAATCTCTGGAATTTTGTATTTGAAAGGACTGGTGGAACAGAAACCAAGTCCTATTCTCTATTTCACTTTGCGAACAACAGAAGGTTGGAAATACAAAGAAACACAGAGGAAACAAAAAAATATATTTTAATTCTCATGTTCATGTCTCATATGCTTATGTTCAGACCATAGTTCCCAACAATTTTACATTTCAGCTGCATTTCCTTAAAACTTCAGGGGTTAAGATCCCAGGATTTCCAGTTAAACAGCAAGAACACTGAGAGAGAGTAGCAGGGCACCGAACTATTGATGCTCTGTGAGCATCTATTGCAAAGCCTACATTTAAATGGAGGTAGGTGTTGTCAGAGTGAAAGTTAGGGGCCTTCACTTATGGAGATTAACACTTTTAGCATTACCTTAATTCTTGAACAGAGTTAATAAACTACTCACAAATAAAGTTAGATACCAAAGAAGGAGATTCATAGCACCTGACAGCTAACACACCAGTAGAAAATGATAGACCGTGCTGTGAGAAATCTGTCCTAAATTTAAGGACATTAATTACGTGGCTAGCCAAAGTCTGATGGACTTGGTGGATAAAAAGTGTATAAATCATCCCCATGAGTCTGGATGATTGGTTGCTTATTTCTTAGAAAACATGGGAAAGACTCTTATCTACCTATATAATACCCTTGCAGTTGGACAGCTTTGTCAGGAAGCAGGTAAAACCAGTAACAAGATACAGCTATGCCTGAGCTAAGTATACTATGTTTATCTCACAGCTACAGGTAAGTTTGGGATGAGTACACCTTCTGCTGCTTCCTGGTGAAGGTGGGAACTAAGCAGGAAGGTACATAAAACTCCTATGGTCAAAGAAAGAAACAGAAAATGTAACTCTGTAGCAGTGGTGAAAGCACGCTGAAAAATTGGTAATACTTGGTGCTGGGCCTTTTCTCAGTATTTTCTAACTATCAGGAGGCAGTGAAACATTAACACAAATGTTTGAACCAAGGACAGCCTCAGAATGGTCAAAGTCCTGTGTAGTTGACTTATAAGGAAGACCCAAGCCACAGGACTATTACATAAAAGTGGAGATCAATATTCTCCCCATGCCAGTGTTTTTGAATAAAAATTGTGGCTGTTGTGTTCTGGACAGCTTTGTATTTAACACCAGTATTACTCATTGAGCATATTTACCAGATCAGATACTTCAAGATTTACTGTCAAGCTTCTGAATTTGTGAATTCTCAACTCACTTTAGGCAGGAGGTGGCTGAGCTAGGCATCTTAGCATTTAAAACCAATTTATAGCCACAATTGCCCATGAACTAAAGAAAAACATCAAAGCCTAAGAAGCACCTGTGGCTGGTGGCTGATATAGGCCTGAGCTTCTTGGCCAGATATGTTTAAGCTTGCCAGAAATGAGGCAACTCTGCTCTGAAAGCTCTGAATCCATTTCAGTGCTGTTGTGTACCAAATTTATAGATCCTAGAATTAAAAACAAAAAGTCTTAAAGAAGATCACTCTTTCTTCAGTGGCTTTGCTTCTATGTATTGAATAGTAGAGATTCAGTAAACCAGCAAAGACACAGTTAGGCTAGAATCTTAGGTTCATCAGATGTTGTTCAACAGATATAAAACAAAGCAGCAAGCACACCCATTTGTGTATGGAGGAAAGATCCATTCCATGATAATTGGGGCCCAATGTCTGCTCTAAATATTCCTCATACAGAGTCCAAGGCTGACACAATCATGTGCCCTTAACTTAGACTCCTGAGACGTTATGCTATGTAGTTGTTATCAATAAGAAACAAAACTGCAGAAGAGTGGGGCCAAGGATAACTGAAGTAGATTATAGGCCAAGCTACTATCCTTCTCTAAATAATATTTCTTGGCCAGTGTGAGATGTTTCTACAAACAGATCATGACAGAAAATAATTTGTCCATGCAACTTAATGTTATAAAGGTTTTCTCTAGTTCTGTCTTGTGCAGCCATCTAAGGAATTAAGTTTCTTTCCCATGAGCAATCTGTCTACATTAGCATTCCCAGCACAATGACCAGATGGATACGGCAAACAAAGCGGGGACAAAAGAGTGACTCAAATTTGTCCTGCCTCCCAAGCAAAAAATATTAAGAAACTGCTCCTGCAAAGAAGCAGCAAGAGATCATGGCCATCTCCTTACCTTTCTAACAACAAGGTGTTGAGCAAGAATGATATAATGATCATATTAATTACAGTTTGGTGAATGTGAAACAGGTAGGGTTGCAAAGAGGCACAGTCTTCCCTGCATAAAACTTTTCTGGCAGGAATAGTCTAACATATAATACTTACCTGGCTGAGAATCAGAAAGCAAACTGACACTGAGTTAGGTTTTTCTTTAGCTTTAATGACTGATTTATTTGTCCTAGTAAGAGCCCTTAATCTCAAGAAAGACAATTCATGTCAGAAATTATGTGTTAATCACAGGCTTGAGAAGATACTGGTACAGGGTTGCATTTGTCAGGAATTCCGTGGGGAAGTGGTGTGGGGAGGGATAAAGTTAAGGTTCCACTTCATCACCACACTCGGAGCTCAAAGGAAGGGACAGATATAATCTCAATTGCAGGCACTGACAATACCCACTTTCCCAAGTTCATGGGTGAGGATAACTTCTATAAACAGACCATATGCTGTCAAGCAAAGGGTGTCTAACCTGGAATTTTTCTTCACAGGCTTTCTGAAAAGCTATTTTCTTTCTAACTTTATGCTACACTGCTTACATCCAGCAGGCTAGCTCAGACAGAGCTAAGTTAGGAGAAAGAGGAGAATGGGAGGAGGACATGGAAGCAGTGTCCTGTCCCTGCATCAGGCTTCATTGCAGAGCATGCACTGCCTAAGAAAACTGACTCCATCACTTTCATCCATCATATTTAATTACGTTGCCATACAACATTTTATTGAAATGAGGAGCTACTAAGAATAAAGTCTTTGTAGTCTTCAGTTCATAAATCCAAGTTGTACAATTTTGAGCCCAAAGAAATCCAAGTTCAGCTATTAGAAATCTAATTGTGATGGAAACGGCACATTAAATTCTCCAAGGGTAATGGATGTGTAAACAGAATGTGGTGCTTCCCCCGCAACGGAAACATTTGCATTTAAATAAGGAGGTTAGAATTGCCTGAGCACATAGTTCAAACATTCCAGGAAAAAACACTCAAGTCCCAAGGCAAAGTGGACAAGTATGGGTTCATGCTCCTGGTAGAAGTTATTTTAAATTACCAGAATGTTATCAGTGAAATAACAGCAGCTGCCACAGTGGAGATATGTTAGGAAATCTCTGTTTCTCAAAACTCTTGCTCTGGACAAAATTTCGGTTACTAGGCCTCAATCCAGACAAAAAATATTTTAAAGCTATCAAAAAAATCCAGAGGCCAAATACATATTTATAGCTGGAAGACCAATAAATAAGGAACAGTTTTTTAACCACTTATTCACACTACTGAGATTTTATAGGAACTGGACTTAAATATATAAATAACCATTAATAAATATTTTTAAATGGTTTTGTTCTCAGGACTGGATACTTATATAGCTCTTTATTCTACAACTTGATTGATGTCTTTTAGGTATTTTAGAAATAAACATGGCCAAGGAAATGTATTTAAAATGTGGTTTACTGGGAATAGTCTCTGAAGTTTAGTGTATTAGCAGCTCCCCAAAATCTCTTCCGTCTTACTCATGCAGAGTAATAACTTCCTGAATTACAGGACCTTACTGCATCTCCCTGTGTTGCCAATAGAAATGTTCGCAGAATCAAACCCTTAACAAATGTATGTCAACATGGTAATAATAGGTTCCAGTCGTGCACAGACTTATGCATGTGCTTAATATCAAGCACATGAGTAACTCCAGGCTAGAACCTGAGCATACAAAAGAGCATAGTCCAACTCATTGAACTCCTGTGTACTGTTTGACAGGTATCCTTTTGTTTGCCACCTCCACTCCACCCCCTAAAACACAAGTCTCCCTTTTATTAGTTTTCTAAACATAGATTTTTCCATCACTTAGTGCTTTTAAGGTCTCAGAACAAAAAAAAATACCTAAAAACATTAGAATATATTAGACAAATGCAAGAATTCAAGTTTATATTAAAATAAATAAAAACACGCACCCTGAGCTTCTACATTAAATATGCAGAAAAGGCAGCAATTTAAGGAAACAACACCAAAAGAAAGCAAAATAAGCAAGCTATTTTCAGGTACTGAAATTAAGTGGCAATTCTGCCAACTTTAGGATATTTTTTGAAGACTGCATAATCAGGGCTAAAATCTCATCTTGAATTCACATTGCTCTTCTTTGGCACGCATTTGACATGTCTCCAAGGTGAATTAAGAGAGCAGATGATTGTATCCAACATTTGAGGTGCTACGTTGATCATAGAGTAAACTGAGAAGAGTTTCAATCTTGACTTCCTGGCTTCTGTGGGCTTGTCAATAGCCTGTCAGGTTGTTTAGAGTTTTTTTCCCCATCTATGAGTAGACTACTGCACTAACTGAAGCTAGGAAAAATATTTATTATCTCTTTTTATTTAAATAGTCAAAGTTTTCCTATGCCACAGTACTACATGCAAAGATTTTGAGTTATGTCTTAAATGTAGAAAAGGCTGCATAGACATGAACTTAACTTTCAGTGGGTACCAGAAAATCTTTTTTAAGTAAAGTGCCTTGTCTTCTGTATTGCCAGCTGTAACAAATCTTTGTTTAACTATTTTCTTTTTTATTTTTCTTTTTAAAAATAGATTACCTACTATATAGTACCTACTATTTTACTCTTTCATGCCCTGTAAACACTGTTTTCATGGTTCTTGTCTCTTTCTATGGTAGTAGCTCGGGCTAAATCCCGACCTTTACTTTGTTGCCAAAGTAAAAGTAAACCATTTTACAACATCAAAGAATAAAGCTGCTCTGAATTGGATTGTCAACATCTAAAAGCCAGCTGGCATGGATGCTTACCTGTCTACAGTCAGATGTAGCTCCTTCTCAATTAAAGTTTGGATATCAAATTGTGAAATGCAGTTGTTTCTAAATGATTTACTGAAAGGTGAGAAACTCCCATTGCTTTCATTCAGGTATTTACCAAGGGCACCACATCAATCAGACACAGTACCACTGGTACAATATGCATGCTCCTGGCCATCAGACATGACAGCCTTGCTTATTGCTGCACAACTTTCCCCACACAGACCTCCAACTCAGATGCTGGTCTTTAATGGTTTCGGTGTCTGTCAGGAATGGTCTTAAGTAATTCATTTAGATGAGATCTCCTTGCTCTCAAAGGTAAGTATATAGTCTGAATTGCTGTGAAGAATCACTGCCATTAGTGAGTTTGAGTGGATGGTACTGTGGGAAGAATTCTTTTTCTATAAACTATTTGAGTGGTTACTACCATTCAATTTAAAAAACAAAACAAAACAAAAAAAAAAAACAAACACCAAGGTCAATATCAATTGATCTTTTCTAATTGTCGAGAAAAACATATTTTGTGGCTTGAAAAGTGACTCTGGAACCTCATCCCAAAAGCCTACTTGTTTCCTTAATAAATCTTAATTTCAAACAAAATGAGGTTTCCTTTTCAAACCTGTTTACTGTTCCCGTTTAAAAAAAATCTGCTGTTGTAAGATCATTTCTTTAACAAGAAATTCTTTCTCTGTCCTTTGTTTTCATAACATAATCACAGGACAGAGGGCATGTAAGTGATTCAGAAAAACCCTGTACAGAGTCAGCTGGCCAGGGACAGGACTGAGCAATTCCCTAAAACTGCTAGCCATATCTGGCCATTTTGCAGGAGTGACCAGTAGAAGATAATTAACCAGTTGTCCCCAGAGAATTAATAGATGATTACAGCCCAGGATCTAGGCTGTCTGATACTCAGTGAAATTGGACAGTCTGAACTGCTGTAACCACATGCTCATTTAGCCACTTATGCAAATGATACATAAATCACAGCAAACAATACCACGTCTGGGGAAATCCAGGCTCGAAATCAAATAGTTCTTTCCCCCTCACATCCCCTGCCTCTCTACCAGTTCACCCAGTGCACTCAGTGAGGCCTCTGCCAGTCTAGCTGTGGTGGCATTTGCTCCCTATACCACTTCTGCCCCTCCCAGGGGTCTCCACCTCCTTCCCCATGCATCAGATTACATTTTGCCCAGGTGGGTGCTACGCAGGGGAGGCAGAGCCAACCCATTGCTGACAGGATGTGGCAGGGGCAGGGCCAGCCGCCGTTTGGGAACCCCAGTGTTCTCTCCCCTCAGAAATCAGCCAGAGTGATGGGAGGGCAGCGGCTCGCATCTGTTACAGCAGCTCTGATTGGTTGCCAGTCGCCACAGAGGGGGGGAATGCAAGAAAAATAACCAATCAGAGAGAGTTTTCCAGCAAGCTTTTCTAGGCAGCCTGGCCCCTGTAAGAAATGGGTCTAAGAAGATGGTGGCTAGGGAGCTGGAGGAAGGTCTCCATGAAGTTACAGATGTTTATGTCCTTACAAAGAGTATAGCTGAGTCTGACTGGATCTATGAACAGCAACACCCAATCCCCTACAAAGCACATGGCAGCCCTCAACTCACCTGAGCATTGGTAATTAGTCCATTTTTAAAAACAACTCTGGCTTCATATGCTGCCGCGGTGCATGCTGTGCAGCCAGGCTGTGAGCTGCTGCAGGCGGGCCGCACTGGTACTGAGGCTCTGTATGGGGGCTGGGAGCACAAAGAGGCAGTGGTCCCCCTCACTTCATTGCCAAACACAGACAGTAATGTTGGTGATAAGAAATATTTGGGAGTGTGCAGATAGAGTGGAATAACAAAGGTTTTAATGCAAAATATTCCCTCTTTAGTACTTGCTCTTCCACATCCTCGTGAACTACCACTTCTTTCCATGGTAATCCAGGAACAAGTATCTTTGCTCTGCACTAGAGGTAGATGTCTGATGGTAGGCAACTATAATCATAGTCTTTTATTTCCATGACAATCCAACAATGAAAAGTTTCCCTGCTGCCTCCCCATGAAATAAAGCAGAGAGACAAAGAGAAGTGGTCAGGCAGAGAAGTGAAAGACCCTCTCTGGAGCCAGCGTCATTTAACAATGATTACTTTGCAGCTCCTTGCCCAGCAGAAATGAGATGGAGGTGCATTAGGGTAAGAAAGTGATTACACTGCCTTCCTTTCAAGCTCTAGACCAGTGCTGTGACTTGATATGGTTTTTATCAGAGACTGCAATGCTGCATTTCCAAGTAAGCAGTAAATTATGTCGAAATCAATTATACTACCCCAAGCAGAGATTCTGAGTAGAAAATGAATGGGTCTGGGGGTGGAAGGAACAGACACTGCTTATGCATTTTGATTAGATAGCTAGCTATCATCCTCCACGAGAAAAGAACAGCCAGAAAGTCATGAGATCAGGAATATTAGGTTGACTTTATCACACCTTATATTTTATGTATGTTTTACTGCAGCCTACACAAGAAGATTATGGACATTACTATGAGTCCTCTAGTATGATAGAAGCTTTTCTGGTTTTAAGTGCTTTAATCCAGCTTCTGAAAAAAAAAAAATAATTATATGACTATATGTATAGACTGACACAGAAGATATTCACTGTGAACCTTTCTGCCCAGAAAGTATATGGATCAATGAATCTTTATTTTTAAAAGGCAGGGTGATCAAAATAATAGATTTATGTTGAAAACAAAAACAAAAAACATTCATTTTACATGGAAATGATCAGACAAAAAATCCCTCCTGAAATCATAATGGATGAAAAGATTCTTGTTGCCGTAGATCACTATGAATAAAAACCTAAGCATTTACTGCCAGCCTGCTAAACAGAGCAGAAGGAAAATTACTCAGGCTGACATTCAGAGTCTAGTGACAGGCCTATAAAGCTGAAGTAAGGATAGTGAAATTTCCAGAACTGGGATATCTCCCAAATCAAGGAGAAATGTTATTAACTTCTCTCAAGATCATGAGCAGTGCTTACATTTGATGACTGGCATCTCTGGATTGAGTGAATAATAATCACTGCCTTTGGGGCTGTAGGGTCTTAAAGGGATGCATGCTAGGATGCTTCCATCATATAACAGGGAATCTGATCATTTTGGCACAACAGATTACCATTCAAGCAGACATGTTACCCTACAAATTTAGCTCCCACTAATTTTCCTCCAGTACCATTGAAGTACATGAATATGGTGAGTTGCAATGGAAGGCAGAATTTGCTTCCTTAGATATAAATATAAGCTATCCCATTGGACCTGTGTTGAGTACATTGCTTCACTCTAAAAGGATTTTAGTACTCTTGGAGTTTTTACACTGCAACAGTAGACAGTGGCTTCTAGGAACTCCAACAGGTAGACCTGACTTCTCTCTCACAGAAAAGTTTACTTCCCTGTGTCACTGCTTTCTCTTTTTTCCCATTTCTGCAGAAAGGTAGCTGGAGAGAAGCCATTAGAGAGCTGCTAACCCTTGAAAAGGCTCAGGAGTCCCCTCTCTCCTCTTACCCCAATCCTAGGGATAAATTCCACTCAGAACTAAGACTATATTCTCTAGACGGATGAGATCTAAAATGACCCTGTCTGTATTAAAATAAAAAATAAATGTAATAGAAAGAAAAGAAAAAAACCTAAAACTTTTCTATAAATTCTAGTGAGTTTTCCAACATCCTGATACTTAGCTTACCCCATATTTGATTTACACTTTTATTGCCTTAGAAGCCTTGTTGTATTTTTTAAAAATCCTGCTAAAGCAATCACACCTGTTCTAAAGTACCCCTAGAAACCTGGTTATTGAAGAAACCTGGATCTGATTTCAGACTTGGTTTCTAATACACCAGGTAAAGAAAATTAAGTTCTATACCTGACTCAGTGCTCTATAGCAAATGAGAGGCTTGCTTTAGTTTTTTCTGTGATGGGATGCAGCGTGGGTAATTTGCATGACCGTCTTTATGGGTGATGCTACTTTAATTACTGTGTGGCTCGGTTTCTCCACCTGTAAAATGGATAGTGTTATCTTCTAAGGTGTTTTGAGATCTACTGTAATAAAGAGATATTTGATAATTTACTATTGGCATGAAAATTAAATTATATTATTGATATTAAATTCAGATGTTACCAAAGTTAGTTATGTTATACATAATAAAAAGGGTGCTCCTTTATAATGCTGTCAGAACTCTGCTGGAAGTATCGTCTTTATTAAAGTTTCCTTCCTAAACACTTCTGAGCACAAGATGCTAGCAGTGTCTATGCCATGTTTTAGCAGTATGGTTTACAGAGCAGGCTAGAGCTTGCACATTCCTTAACCCAGCTTTCTTGACTGCTTCATAAGGATGTAGGATGTCTTCATGGTGCCTTCTCAAACTTTGCAGGCAACCTTAGTCTGCTGAAACCTGCAATCACCATCTTTCCTGTTGGCAATTGATGTCATGTCCCAAGTCAACTTGTCTGACAACGGCTAGACAACAGTGCCATAACAGCAAACGGCATTCATGGAAGCAGTCCCTCCACATTACAGGTATGCACATGGGCTCATGTTTAGACACAACATGGGCTCTGTTCTAAGATAATGTTCTGGGACGATGATGACATTACTGCAGGTAAGTGTGAACTTAATCACAGGTTCAAGCTGTGCTTAAATTGTGTAACACGTATCCAAAGTTCCCAAATACCTCATGTGAAAATAGAGGTGTTTATGTGTATGCTTGCCTAATTCTCTTATGATCTTTTTCTAAATTATATTGTCTTCAACAGTGAAAAAAATGTTCTGTTTCACTCCTGAGGATGAAGTTTGGTAGCTGTATGTAGTGGTTGCTAGATGCCCTACATGAGATGGGAGTTCCCATATCACAATCTCAAATCCTGTGTCCCTTACTGAAAGCAGATGGGGTATGGTTTTTAATTCTTTTCATCACTTATGACTGGGCAAATTTAGGACTTTCATAAAGTGCCATGAATCCTCTCAAGTCTATGTCCTGCCATTGACTTAGACTTTGTGCATCCTAGATGAGGGGGATATAGGGCCTGATGCCTGAGCTTGAGTTGAGGCTCTGCACACCTGTAAGACAGTAGCTGCACAGGGTCTTGCTTTCTATGGAAGAAATCTCCTCCACTACCTTACTCAAACCTGAGTTGCTCTCCACTTGTTGTTCCTATTACCCAGCTTGTGTCATTCATGTCAAGCTGTCAGATAACCCGATCCCTTTTTCTCTGCCTGAATCTGAACTGCAGCTGAGCTAAACACAGACCATTTCAATGTTATGCATAGGGCACAGAAGTGTCTGTCTGCTTGCCAGCCCAGCAGAAGAGGCAGCGAGAATGTGAGCCTCCCTGTATGCCAGATGGAAGTGAGAGATTAGAAATTCTGATATTACTACTTTCATATTTAAAGTCTGGCAACATCAATAGCAGGTACAATAACCTTTTTCTTTGGGACTAGGATGGGTAGTTGTGGGTGTACACCAACACTTCAGGAGTAAAGTGTGATTGAAGCTATCACTGAGAGTCACTTCATCCTGTAAAAAGGATCGTGTTCCTTCCTTATGAAAGGAGTTAGCTGGGTACAGAAACATGGTTGTTATTGCTGTTAGATAAAACTTCTAAGGACATTTCAATGGTTTTGGAACCCAGATTTGAGTAATGGTTGTGGGGACCTAGGCTCTTAAGCAACTTCATTGCATCTGAAAATGTTACGTAGTTTTTTTACATGTTTATAGCTTTCCTACAGAGGGTTTCTCTGTGGTGTTCTTATAGCATTCTGTGAAGGTATATTTTACAGGATAATTTAGAAAATTTTGCTGGTTTGTATGTTATTTAAATGCTTTTTGTCTTACCCCTTTCTGTCTTGCATCTTTAAATTTTCTGCATATCAAAAACCCTCTTCAACCCTTCAACTCACAAACTCAAGGTTTAAAAGGAAAAACAATAAAGCAAGGTCCTCCTCCATTTACAGGCAAGTTTACTCTAGTGTTTCAGAGATCTAGGGGAAAATAAAGCACTTCAACATAATGGCATACAATTCCATGCTCAAATGTAAAGGCACTATCAGTGTAGTGTATACAAAGTGATAGTGTAGTGTCTGTTCCCTGAGGAAGGGTAGATAAAGTAATCTACCAACACAAGTGGACTTCAAACAGTAGTTTTCAGCTAACAAAAACAAACACCACATCCCAGATTTAAAAAAAAAATTAAATATTCTTTGCACTTCTCAGCTCTCCCCCAGGAATATTCTTCCTTCCTTTGAGTTCCATGTTGTCATGGAGAGTGATGTGTTAAGGTCTGTGAAACTGCCAGGCTGCTTACTTTCAATGTTTTAATTCACAACTAGTGTCCACTAAGTAAAAGGGGGCCTTGTATTCTGCTGTAATAGCAATAACTTTACAGTGCAGAACTGGCTGCATAGTGGGAAATGTAGGCATCTTTCCCTGTAGAGTCCATATTTGCTCAGGTGCTTAAATTAAGTATTTCACTGAAAGCTCTCTGGTTCAAAAATGTGAGTACTGTGGATTAGCCAAGTGGGTTTTTTTTAAGTTAATTCTGATGAAATTATTGAAGGGGACAACCTGTAAAATTTGTGTCCATATTTGACTCCTTCCAAGTGTCAAATACTTGGAGTATTCAAACAAGAGTTTGATTCGTCAATTGCTTCCAATTTACAATTTCAAATCCAGGTTCAAGAAAGAACCAGAAGGCTGTTTGTTTGAAAAATAATTGTGAAAACAAAGAATCAAGTCAACACCAGAACGTTGAGTAACAATTTAGCTGAAATTAAAATAGCAGGCACGATACTGGAAAGAAGGAATAGCAGAAATTAGCAAGAAAATCAGGAAAGCTCCCTACAGCTACAGATCTTTGGTTAAATACCAGTTCATTTTTAAACAGATTGCTCACAGGAAGGGTTCCAAAGTAACTACCATTACTTTAAGATAAATCCTTGATATATTATCAAATTCGATTATCATTTACCTTCTTTTCTACAATATGCATATCTTGTTTTCATCCTGAATTTTGTGGTGGTGAGAGTATCTTAAGAGACAAAGTCTTATGAAAACAGCATTTTATATATTTATTAATTAAACCAATGAAAGCTTCTTTGATATCACCTAAGTTAAGAACAACATTGAACTCTTTATTAAAAAAATACAGTATTATAAATTAAAAACATAAAGAATATATCTGTATCTATTGAAAACTACCAAGTATCTTATTTGAATATATAGCTGACAGAGTTGGCACTGTATACATGTAAAGAGGCATCATAAATTAGATATTGATACAGATTCCTCCAGTCCTTAGTTACATACATGGAGACTATAATCCAGTTTTTCATTTTTTTAAGGAAATACTAAAAATAACTTAGTTGTAAATTTGTAGGATCAAACCTTCAAATCTAATATCCAAGCTTTTGACTGATGATGTCAAAGACTTTGTAGAGACCAGAAGAATATTATTTGCCAAAATATTTTGGTAAAAATGTTGTCTTCTCCCTTTCACCTAATATATTCAGTGATTTTGATACATGAAGATACTGCCATTCACATCGGGCACATTATGGCAAATCTGGAAAAAAGTGTGATTATTTAGAAGAAAGGACAAAGGTAAAAATCAACTATTCCATTGACAATATTTGCATTAAAAACAATGTCAATGAACATCACTCTTCTACAAAGAGTGTAAAGGGACAGAAAGGCATATTTTACACTAGATTTACTGAGTATATCCCTATTGTTTACTAATTTAAGATTTTCTTCCTAAACTTGGGTAGAGGACTGATTACATTGTTTCCGGTGCTTATACAAATCCCCTTGACAGATGTTGCATTTTTGAAATATTTAATACCACTCATATGAAAGCCCACTTTTTGTGGATTCTAGCACACAAACAGTTATTTTTGATTTTCAAGGGTTTGTGCATCCTGTAACTTTTCATGTCCCCATGTCACTTAAGTCACCACTACTTCATTTTTATTCCTTCTCATAATTCCCTGTCATTCAAGTCTTTGAAAAGGTCAGTGAACAAACCTCCAGAAACTTTTTGTCCGGTAATACTTTGCTGGTCATAGAATAAAATAGCACTCTGACCTGTGAAAGGAGTACTTCTTTTTGTTTCTTAGCTTCATTTCAATCAAAAAGAAATTTCTTCTATTTCTATTAACAAGGATTATGTTTTAGTAGGAGATAACATATTTATATAGTTCTCTGTGATGAGAACATACCAGTAAAATAATTTTTAACTTCATGGTGTGTTGATAATAAATAACCTGTGCTATGATTTCTGTACTAGCTGTTACACCTTAAAAGTATTTCAGGACAAGAATGTATTCTAAAATCAATAGATATGAATCTCATAAATAGCTGAAAACAAGCAAACACATTTCTGGTCATTTCCTCCCCTGGGAAAAATCAAGCTAATTCCACCGAGAAACCATTAGGTCAGCAGTTTGTCAACTAAAAAAATAGATTAAATTAATTAAAATTGTATACAGCAACTTCAAAATCCTGCAGATCAATTTTAACTCCTTTCCTCTGCATGATTTGAAAAGACAAAACGAGACTGTATAAGCTTTTGACACTGAGTGTACACCATTCAATCAGAATAGAATTAATTGGCTTGGAGGAAAAACAATTTGCTAAAATAACAAGCAATACATGTCATCAGTGTGGTGACTGAGCCAATCCCAGTAAATAATTGCTGAGATCTAGCCACTGTGCATAAGTCAAAAGTGCTAATCAGAGAATTTGCAATAGCTTTTGTATGCACTAAACATTTGAAAGACCCATCTGTCTTCTCGAGTCTTATTTGCAGATGCATATTTTCCTAGGTTGCCTTTAAATATGAGGGAAGAAAGAATGAGATATTTCAGTACTATGAAAAGTGTATTTTCAAGGCTATAAAGCCAGAAATGCTGACCTACAACACCTTTACATTAGTTCACAGGGGATCAGACAGATCTTTTGGACAGCTAAAATATTTGGTTTATTTGAAGACATTTTATTTTCTTGGGGTGTTTTTCATGCTGACATGGAAATGTAACTACCTTAAGTCCATGTCTGACTTCGTCAGGCAGAAGATACTTATATGCATTTCTTTCTGTGGAGCCCCAAGCACTACTGTGTTCAGCCAATGTGACTGATGAAAGAAAATACGATAACATGGAAGCGAGTTGGCCAGTATCTGCAATGTGGCTAGGTAATGTAATGCTAGGATTGGCATAGCTTTGGAGAATGACAAGGCAGTTTCAGCAGAGAGCCTTGACAGTGAAATTAAGTGGGGATGGTAGCAAAACATAAAAACAGAGGCAGTTACAGAGAACTATACAGGAAAGCACTGTCACCAAAAGAAAGTTAATTAAAAGTTATTACTACTTTGTAACAAGTACAAATGTTCTGATCATCTCCCACCACGGAGGCTGGTATGAAGCTGGGAAAAGTGCATAGGCACTGGTATGGCTATTTTTTCCCTTTGCTGGACATGACCTACTGATTACATAAGAATTCCTAAGACTTTATTTCTTATACCTCACTCCACCTATATTTCGTTCATGAAGCTTCCTCTTTTCATTTTTCCTTCTTATTTTTTCCCTTAGAAGGACAACTGTGTAACCTGTAGAGAAGGATCTCATTCATGTTTGACCACATAGTCAAAAATCAGATTTTTGTTATATTTTCTTATATTCAACATTGATGAGTGATAACTATATCCTCTGTAGAGCCCTGAAAAGTCTGCAAGAGCAAACTATCTAGACAAAGGTATGACAATGTGTATCAACTTCTTGTCCTAGTAACCTTAACATTGTTCTTTGAAGCTACTTCACAGATAACTGCTGAGTTATAGCAATTGAATGAGGGAACAGCTTCTGCATGTCAGAATGATACAAGTATCACATAGTGCAGAGTATCATTGCTCACAATCTGTTATGCAAGATACTTTAGCAATAAAAATGTAAGCCATAGATGTTTCCTGTGGCATAAGAAATGCTACCATTTTGATGCACAAAATGTAATAAAGGACTGATATTGGGGAATTTTCATCCACTCATGGTGTTCTGTAGACTAGAGGTAGGAGAAATAAAAAGATGCTTATATGCAATCTTTGCAGTCTTTGGGGGATAAAGCAAATAAGAAAATCAAAACTCTTTTGTTTATACTTGAGAGTAATTCAATTTCATCTCATTTGGAACATGACAGAAAGATGAAAACTAAAATGAAAACAGCTTTTGAATTAAAGACAATCTTTTCAAATCAATCAACATTAAAGAAGAAAGGAATTGGAACAATAAGTGAATGACATGCGCTATTGCTTGGAAACTTTTGAAATCTTAGCTTTGTAAGCAAAAGAAAATTTTCTATATTTGTGTATTGATGGGACTAATTTCATCACTTACATCCCCTGAAACCATAATACACAGAGTGACTCCAATCATATTCTATTCATAAAGCTGTTTGAAATTTACTCCCATCTTTCAATATTTGGTTAGTCTTTATACACCTAAATATTCTGTTCTCTTAGCAGAGAATATCTATCTGACATAGAATTTATAAGTAGTTCTGTTTACCTCTTGGTTGATGAACAGTAACCTATGAAGTATTGCAGAAGTGTCCTTATAGGTTTACAGAAGAGAGTATTCAGCAGGGACAGAGTTCAGTAATTCATTAGAATTAATTTATGCATGACATCTCAATCTCATAATCCAATCCTTACTAAGGATTTTGCTGTATAAAAGCCCGTTTATATACTTCCATGTCATTTTGTGGGATTTGGGCATTTAATTAAGGAGCTTTAAAAATAAAGTACAAACTACTCAGTTCTTCACTATATTTCCCCTGAGAATGCATTAAATTAGGTGACAATAAGGTGAATTTATAGGTTTTGTACATATTAGTTTTCTCTCACTTTTATACTTGATTGCACAGTAGACTGAATTAAAATGGGACTAACTGGAAATGCATTAAATGAGTACTTTGTACTTCATAATTTCTTTTACACCACATGTGGAACTGCAGTTGAAGTATGTATCCATGGTACGCCCAGTTCCTAGAATATTCATATGCACATAAAAAATGGGTGTTCCAGTAAAGAAGTTCATCTGAAAACATTCATTAAATTCAAGTGTTGAGCATTATGGCTATTTGTGACATTAATGGTATGTTAATATGTTCTAATGCAAAAGACTTTAAAGTCACTTTTTAATCAAAAAAAGATCCTCCCTCTACTTTTTCTGTTTATCGACTCTCATCTCTCACACTTTCCCCATGCTGCCTGCTTCAGCTGACATCTTCTGTTTGCTCATAAACGTCTCTGTGGCCTTTGTGCTTTTCCCTGCACTACTCCTAAAGCTAGGAACTTCTTGCCCAAAGTAAATATTGCTCCTCTTTCATGTCTCTCTTCTATGGTTCTACCACAAACCAGACAAAAATTAGCTAACTTTAAATGGCTAATTGAGAGTCGTTTGGAGCCTGAGGGACTAATGGAGAAATACTATCATACATTTAACCAAAACCTGATTGAAATATATATGAATAGAAAAAGGTTTATATTAATTATCTGCTTTTTTCCTCACTCACCACCTCTTGTTTTTTTTTAAGATTTCTTTGTGGAAGGAGGCATATTTAGTTTCTGTTATACAGCATCTCATACAACAGGTTGGTTCTTGTTGGAATTTCTGGGCTTTGCTATAGCAGAACTGTGAGACGAAACAGTAAGGATAAAGCTCTCTCCCATGTTATGTGGTCATTTTAGGCTAGCTCTTATTCCAGTAGAAGTCACCAGAGTAAAATCTGAACTTTAACAAAATGTCACAAAGTCCTGGTGATTTTCCTTTTTTTTTTTTTTAATTAAAAAAAATAAATCCTTGAAGTTTATCACTACTGTCAGTGAGTACAGTCAGAGAATAGAATCACAATCACAGAATCTCAGGTTGGAAGGGACCTCAGGGATCATGTGGTCCAACCTTTCTAGGAAGAGCACAGGCTAGACAAGATGGCCCAGCACCCTGTCCAGCCAAATCTTAAAAGTCTCCAACGTGGCCAAGTCAACCACTTCCTGGGGAGATTATTCGAATGGGTGACTGTCCTCACTGTGAAAAATTTCCCTCTCGTGTCCAATCAGAATCTCCCCAACAGCAACTGGTGTCCATTCCCCCTTGTCCTCTCCATGCGACTCCTTGTAAAAAGGGAGTCTCCACCTTCTTTGTAGCTACCCCTTAAGTACTGGTACATGAGTTCTTTCACCTCAGTCACTTGGGTATTATGCTCAGCCAAGGCAACCTGACATCTAATCTACAATGCAATCCTAACACAATGTAAAAAAAAAAAAAAAAAAGAAATTCAACAGTTACTTTTTTGTGACTGAAGAGTTTTATTCAGATCTCTGCATTTCTCCATTTTCTTTATACTTAGAGTACATTGTGGAGTATTTTTTTGAGTTCTAAATATAACTTCAAATTTTACATCTGTCATTGAGCAGTAGTTCTCATACTTAATAGCCATGCTTTGTTCAGGAAATATCCGTTATTCATTTCCAGTGTACCTTCTGGCTGAGGTACTGAATCTACCTTCTGTTGGAAAGTTTTCTACTAGATTGAACTGGCCTTTATGTGGTAGTGCCTGAGTACCCAGCTTTTTTTGTTTCAGTTTTTGCCATGCTCCATGTCTGTAACTCCACTTGACACCAGGCTAAGTCTTGGGAATTTCCAACAGGAAATGCTACCCCCAGTATGATCAGACACACTCTTGTTGTCTGCAGTTGGTGTTTTATTTTGAACACCAAGCATTCCTCCCTTCACATATCTGAGAGTATTTCAGTTCTGTGATTAAGGCTGGTATTAGATGACCTTTACTCTTCTTTCCCTTGCTTTCCTCTTAAGAGTTAAATGAAAGCCTTCCGTTCCTCTACAGGGTACTTAGAACTAAGGCACTATGGCGCTAGCAGCAGGTTGGTTTCATTACATTGATAGGATACATGTGCTGTTTTTTATCTCTAGCATTTTCTCAGTAATTCAGCACTTTAAAGTCTCAGCTGTCTACCGATCTGCAGACAATTGTTTGGTGTAATACTATCCGGAAAAAGCTGATAAAACACAGATGTGACTAGGTCTCTGAAATTTGTGGTTTGCTAAGTGGGTTTTTTTCCTTTTTTTTTTTTTTTTTTTTTTTTTTGCCATTCTTGCCCATGGCAAGTTAGCTTCCCTACCAGGCATGAAGGCACAGACTTTTATTAAAATGTTGCAACAAGAAGGTAATTGCAAAAAATTAAGGAAGTTAGTTGAAATATAAAGCAGAAACTTTATAACTCTTTTCCTTATTTTTCATCAAGACCTTTGGCAACCACCTCTCCATATTTTGCCCAATGCACAACCATGAGTTTTCTTTTTCTAAGCATTCACACTAAAGCGTGGATTTCTGGCAATCCTATACAGATACACTTTAAGCAAAATTTTTCTAGGCTCTTTTATGCGCTAAGAGCCAACATCTTGATTTTTCAAAGGGTCTGAGATTTCACAGCCACTGTGAGGCTTGTCTAGATAAAAGATTTGATTGTGCTTGAGCAAGATTGGAAGCAATCTAGTTAGATGGCAGGACGTTACCATCTCTTAGTGGTTAGTGTTTAGACAAGGACAAATTATATTCACCGTAGCGTCAGCTGAACACAATTTTTCCTGGCTTCTATTGACCTCTAACTTGTGACTGGCCTCCCGTCCTCTCACTCAGTTATCACAATTCCATTCAAACACAACCACATTTTGTAACGTAGGGAATCCTTACTGACAGCATATGAAAGTTTGCATGTGCTCAGTTCTTTTACAAACTGGCCTGCATCATCTTAGACTTTTTCTGCATGAGGGTCTTGATTAGACAGCTTGTGTACTGTAGGTGTTTCTTAGCATGGTAAGCTTTTGTTTTGATTATCTGAATTATGTTTTTAACTCTGGTGGTTAGTTTTGGGTTTTTTTCTTTAATTTATATAGCTGGACTAGTACAACTTTGAATGTGAATGCAGTTTGTTAGCACAGTGGTACTTTGTTTACTCATGTAAGAGTTACCACTAACAGTTAAAGTAGTACAGCTCCTTCCCTCCTCCCAAAGAATCTCAGTCTCAGCGGTGTAGTAACCGGTTTTACTTAGAAAAGACTGACTTTTCAGCAGGCTCTAGGTTCCAAAGTAAGATGAGAATTTCTGGAGACTCTAAGTAGATGAACACATCCAAAAGAAAACCAGACTATGCTGGTTTTTGGCTGCAGAGTGTGGGGGAGGGAGAGAAATTTGCAAAAGGATGCTGATTGACATCTGTGTGTCTGTACGATAACTACACACAGCTTTAGTGATTTATGCGCTAGACAGGTTTTCCATTCCGATTCAAATGAAAGGCCATCTTGCAATTAAAGGCTCAGTTTGCAGTTCCTGATTTCTGAAGGAAGAGGGCGTTTCTATTTATTCCAGAAACATTTAGTGGTTACATGCATGGCTGGCAGCAATTTCCCACAATGTGTAAATTAGTCAATCCCAAAGTCAGTAAACTTTTGCTTTGAAGTGGACATTAATGAAGTGCACCATTAGAGCCTAATGATTGTTCACATTTGTATTTTAGGGGCCCCTCTTGCTTTTGATGTCTTAGTGCCTTGGTTTCTTGACTTTAGTTATCTAAATGCCAGGACTGCTAAACTCCTAAGAGAACTCAAAAAAAATTTAATGAAAAAAGTTAGTACTGGCCTGACTGATGTTGGCACTTCAAAGCTGGAACAGACTAAATTGCTGTAGACTGCTTAATTCAAAAGTGCTCCCTTGTGGATGACAGTGCATGGTGACAAAGTTCAATTGGCAACAGGAGACAGGCAAGATCAAAGACCCTCTATTGTAATAGTTTTGTTCCATGAAGAATTGCTTATTGTCAGTAGTTTTTCAAGCCTTTACTGGCTCCAGCTTCATATCAGGATTCCCTGGTTCAGAACCAGCTTAAATAAATAATTGTAATTACATCCTTCTGATAATACATTGCAGTTCTAAATGCTGCATGTTATGTCTCTCCAAGGTCCAAAAAAGCGTGTGTTAGAAACCAGGACTTGGGGGAGAACCTTCTTTTTTGGAACTTTCTTGTTCAGAGGGATCCAAAATACAAAGTACGACAGAAAGTTAATGCCATGTTAGCAGCAACTGAAACTTGCTCCAGACAAAGCCACACTGCCTTTGCTATCAGGGCAATGATGCTGCATTTTCTAGCTTGCATCACCAGCAGGTCTGGTTTAACATTAAGTTAAACTGAATATAATCCTGTAAGCGGTGCTTTCTCTCTTTGCTTAAGGCACTAGTCTGAGTGAACTCTTAAGAAATGCTGAACTTCATACTGGCAATGTTAAGACTACAGAAATCTCAGAAATATTCCTCTTTCACAGCAATCCACATTTTCGTTTTCCTTTTCTGACACATATGCTTCCAAAAAATATTATTTTTTTTTCCAGTCGGGAGAAAGAAAGAGGCCCTATCTGAAATTATCCAGTTACACTGGAAATAATTTTCATTTTAGTATTGTTGCTATTGTGTTTTTTCCCAATAGTGTTCACCATGTGTAAGGAACTGTTGAAAGACAAGGGTACTATCCCTCAGTAACAGTATTCAGGGATGTTGTCTCATAAAATGTACATGGCATTGTCAGAATTGTTTGTCTTGAACTAATTATGAAAACATGTTTGGTGAGAATTAAGGAAACCACTGTGTGATCATTTTCATGCATCATATTGACAGAAGTAACTTTTATTTTTTAATAATCACAAATGACAACATTTTTCACAGACAATTTCATCATATTTAGCACAAGATGAGCAAGTAGAAAGGAGAGATGAGCAAATACACTAAGAAAGGAAGCAACAAAAAGAAATGCTTTGCAATTAAATCACATATGCAATGGACTCAGATCTGTTGATCTTCTGATTCTATCAATAATTCTATTTTAAACAAACCAAAAGACAGCATGCTGTTCCAATCCTTCCTTAAAACTCATTTATGAAAAACATCAGAAGTGTGGTTGGGTTATTTCTTTCTTCCTTTTTTTTTTTGGCAAGGGCTGAAAAAGCATTCTAAACAGGATTAGAAATGTACTATGCCTATACAATTTAGTTCTAGCAACTTCACGGTTGTAAATTATGATAGAACACATCATTAGCTGCAGACTTGTATGTTCTCCCTTAATCATGCTGAAGTACACATAAGCCCCAGCTGAGCAATTATGAATAATTAAATCAATTAGAGACAGTCTAACACCAGGTCTTGTGGCTAAACTGGTGTCAGCATCCATAATATTTTAACAGTAAATGCAAATGTGTGCATTTGGGTGAAGAGAAGAAGGTGGACAAAGGCTTATACAAATGCCAAAGCATGTTGCTTAGTGATGGCTTTACAATAATATCAGGAAGATTATAAGCTGCCTTCCCAAGGAAAACAATAGTAATGAAATTCCAATAAAATATTTTTGTACAAGGTTTAAAGCTTAGAAATTAGTTAATTAAAAAAGGATAAAATACAAGGTCTAAAAATATGCTGAATAAATTAGGAATTTACATTCACAAAAAAAAAAACAACTTTCCTTCATGAATTGTGCCTAGACTCTTTTCCTTTGGTACAAGTTTTCTGTAACCTGGTGCTAAAAACAAACAAATAAACCTATGTGCCTCCCTTAGAACTCTGTCAGGAAAAAAAACCCCACGTGGTTTTTTCTATATTTTGTAGAAAGAGAAGAAAATTTGAAGAAAACATGCAGATTTTGCACATCAGCTAGACAGTAACAGCACTATTTGATACCTTCTAGGGCAAGCCCAGTGTGTTTCCTGATAGAAAGGCCGGTTTTGGACCACTCTGCACTCTTTCCAATATCTAGAAGATGTGAAAGAATCTCTTTATTCTCTTGCCATGATGTGCCGAACCTCTGCTGTGCAGAGATCTGCTCTGCTATGCCAGCCATCAGACATAGTGTTTGTTCTGCCACTACATCATGACCATGCCTGTAACCGGTATTGAGTGCTTCTCCTATTACCTTGTTCCTCCCCTGTGAGGAGGACAGAACAATTTTGTCTCTCTCCCACTTTGTCTCTTCATGCAGGGAAATTATATATTTCCCCTTTCTCTATATTAACTACAGACCAATGAACCTGCTCAGAATTGGCATCTATTTAGGAGGCTGTTCTCTTAAGTATATGTTTAACTTTAAGCACACATTTCTAGTCTATTCACTGGGGTCCAAAGCAGCTCTTTACAGACATTTAAGTGCTCTCCTGACCTAGAACACAGTTCTGTACAACAGTAACAGGGAGTTATGCTCAAGACTTAGCACCCCCACCCAGCCACAGAAGCCAATAAAGCCTGAAAGGAATAATTAGGGATTTTTTTTCTACAAATCTATTTATTTTATTAGCAAAATTACTTACAAGTAGTATTCACCATAGCCAATCACTAAGAGATTGTACAAATAGTGATTCTGCTGTTGTTATTATTAGTTGATGACATTATGGGAGAATGTAAAGTGTCACTACAATTTCCATTGCACAAATATAAATGAAACAACTATTCTGCTTTGAGAAGGCTCAAGGTATCTTGAAAAACTTGCCAGTTGTTATTACAGGAAGCAATTTAATAGGAATTTAATTTACAGACATATTGAAAGATAATCAGAATCAAAAATGTTTAATGTATATTGTCTTCAAGACTTGCTGAACATAAAAATTATATAGATCCACTCAATTTGTTTTAAAAGATAGTTATCTGCATCCCACATGAGGTCTCTGAGTATGTTACAAAGGCGATGATTATGATCGTTATCACAAACCCTATGCAGCAAGTCACTGAGGGAGCCAGAAATAGAATCTCCTTCCACAGTGTCAGCCCGCTGCTCCATCTGCCAGGAAGCCCTGCTTCCTTGCCCCCCTGCAAGTTGATCAGCATTGAGTAATTCTCATATTTTGTGGTGTCCATTGTAAGAAACAGAGCTTCACACATGTGCACCACCTAACTCAGAAGATCATGGTACACACGAAAAGCTTTTCCTTCTTCTTACTTGTGGAGAGTAGATCAGTTTCTCTGTAAAAAGCATAAAATCTTTTGACTAGGATTTAATTGTATTTACTGTATGAACATACACAGTTATGTCCCAATCCCTCTACAAGGTCTGCTAAGAAAACCTTTAAAGCAGGAATCAAACTATAAATGGTATGACAAGAAAAAAATGTCAAAGTCTTTAGAGATGGCATTTATTTCTCTAGATGTGACATTTTGAGCTTGCCCATGTGGTTATATTGACCAATGTTTATAGTGAAATAATTCCCCATGTGAACTTCCTCTTCTGGAGTAAGGGTTTTATTCCAGAATGATGACTCTTATTTGGAAAAGTAGTGATTGTTCCAGGATTAAATCACTTTTCTGCTAGAAGAGACTACCGTTGAGCAGCCATTCTACCATAACTATTTCAGTGGTTTTCCTATGGAGACAGGCCCTGGTGGAGTTGAGGGGACCAGAGGGGTTCCAGTGCAGAAGCTAAGAGTCAGAATGTCTGAAAATAAGGCTGCAGCTACAATGACATGGGCCTTTTCAAATAAAGAACCATTGCCAAATCTCTTCTTCTTCCTATGAACTAATTTGCCTCAGCAGTCTAAACTCATACAGTCTTCTGAGGACCTGCATAAACTGCTGCATGGTCTTAATACCCCCTTTCAGGGGAATGGTGGCATTTTATACTACTACTTTTGCAGAAGTGCAGATGAAAGGAAAGTGTGATTCAGGAGGGCATAAAGCCAATTATCGCTGCCAAAGAACAGGACTCCTTAAATACTTGAATGATTATGCTCCTTCAGTCTGACCACAAGGCAAGGCAAAGGTGCCAGAGATGGATGTCTGACAGTTAACCTGAGCACTGGAAAGACTAGTGAGCATAGTGCATGGGTACCTGTACTGTTTCTGCATAAGCCAGCTCAGGTGGAAAAACAATCTTACCTAATTTGCCAGGAACTTTGCTAAAGAGAATAATCTTTGTGTAGGTGAACTGGCATGTCCACCAGCAATACCCTGCACTAGATAGTCCTTTTATTTTCTTAGGCAGTAGTACTTCAAGGATCTTTTCACTCCTCTCTCTTATGCTGTGTAGACATATTTTGTATGAACCAACTGGCAAAAATTTTATGATGATGACAAGTGTTGTGTATCTTACATACATAATCCTAGTCATTCAAATAATTGGACATGAAATTCCTCCAAGAATAATTCATCAAGAGAATTCTCCAAGAATAATTCTTTATTCCTCCTTTCTCCTCTGTTGTTCCTAGGAGAAAATAAACTGTATTTCCTTATTGTTTGGTGCAGTATATTTCCTTTCTTTCCTTCAAGTGCATGGAAGTGGTGGAGAGCCAACATTCTTTTCTGTTTTCTCCTTGGCTACATACTCCTTGGGCAAGAAATATGGGATATTGTCCAGTGATCTACTTTGTGAGGACATGCAGATCAAATATGCAGCTAGCTTAGTTTTGTATTTCTGGCAACAGTTTTGATAGAAGAAACTTAATTCTTCTGCAAAACATAGTAAGGTAAACTCTGCTGATGATCTCAGATCTCATCTTCAAAGACAGACATGCAGATTTGAGTGCGTTTTGGTGGCTGATGGATCCATTATCTTCTCTGGAGTAATGCACTGACGTTAGACTTTTTAGGATCAATCCTCTTACTTTACCTTGCATAATATTAATTAATTTGCTTGCAGTTGGGAGTTCTTGTAGGCATTCAGTGGCAAGCAGCGTTTTAAAAAAGGAAAACACTTATATTTACTACTTTCTTATTAGTTTTATTTTAAATTGCTATAGCTTGTTTCATCTCAGTGCACTTCACAACCATTTTACAATATTCTTTGGAGTCAGCTATCAAGTGCAGATATGCACCCATTCCATCCAAGATAAAACGCTGCATCAGAAGATAAATCAGGATATCTTAAATTTGGTTTCATTCTGGTTTCGGGAGTTTACTCTAAATCAGTTTTCTTACTGAAAACCAAAATTAATCTGAAATCACTCTCACTGCACATCATAAGTGTATCCAGAGTGTGAAGTGCCATGTGGAGGACATAGGCATGAGAATCAGATGAAGGAATTACTGTGTTTGTATAGGTGCTTTTTACAGGTGAATATAGAACCCAGTCAGAAGCACTAGTGCATACAGACCTGTTTTCAAAAGAAATTCAGACTATGGTCTTAAGCATTAAATCCAGGTCCCCTCTACATGAAGCAGGCTCCCAGAAGATGCTGATGTACAAGATACACCTCTGCATAGCATAGCACTGCAGTGGTCCCTGCAGGAGGAGAAACATCTTTTCATGTTTCTCAAGTGTTTACTGTCCAGAGAAAGTAGTTATCCACTTTAGGAAGCTAAGTGAATTTAAAACAAAAAAAAAAAAACAAACAGGAAGGCAGTTTTCAGGTGGGAGAGTAGGAACTTCAGACAAAGAGATATGAACAAGAAAAAAAATCTAGGACTTCTGGCTATCACTGTAAACTACTTTGCTTAATATCTTAATTATATGCAAAGTAATGACAAGAATCAGATGGTATCTTTATTTTCAAGTGACATTCCAATTTTTTACAGACATTATTAATGTAGCATGATTAGCTGGCCTGGAGGGAAAAATTGAGGATAAGTTGTATGGTTATCAACTGCAGGTTTATTGGTCTGAGACTTCCACCACAGGGAGTGGCTGCTGTATGGAATTGATAAACGTAGAGATTTATAAGGTCAAGTTTTATGAGTCTACAGATTCCATGTGGTGTATTACCACATCCTTATTACAAGCCCCTGCTGCTGTCCAGCTAAGCCACCAGAGGTAATATATTACACTTGCTAGTCTGTTCTTTAGGATTTTTTCCAAAAGAAAAGAGGAACAGGTCAAAATAAAATACAGCTTTCTGGGATTCTATTTGTAGCTTTCTTCGGGCTTTGGGGGATGTAAGGGCAGACTGTCAGGAACTGGGGAGTCAGTCTTGAAAAGGTGTGAAATAGTGATTGTTTGTGACATCGGGAGAAACATACAGTGAAAATCTTAGAGGAGGTCATGACTTTAAGATAAAGAACAGTTACATTAAATAGTGACGTCTTTAGTACAGACTCTGGCTTGAGTACAATAAGTAAGTATAAGATTCTCACTCAGCAGCTGATGTCTTGCTAAACAGTCATTTCTAAGAATTAGTTGATTTGGGAAAATATGAAAAGTCAGTAAATCACCTGATCATTCTAAGGTGTTGGTACATTTGATAAAGTCATATAGGGTTTCAACATGCTATTTGTAGGACCATTGTATTAATAGGATCAAGTTAGGTGCCTGTGTTATAACACTGTGCATAAAAAAGGAAAGTGTCTCTGTTCTTATTTTATCTTTTTCATATTTGTTTCCTCTCTATCATATCAACAGCTATTGCATGTGCTGATGATGTTGATTGAAACACACTGGTCTCATACCCAATTAATATGTGATATGTCAATTAATGGAAATACTATTGTTCATTTATTTCACAATTCTGTGATATGTCACAAGAAGGGACATGACTAAAATGTCCTATGTAATTACTTCAACAATTATTTAACTGAAGCTGATAGCTTCATGATTTTTATGGGCAAAACACTGATACCAATATAATTCTTCTGTGTATTCCTTAGTTAATGCAAAATTGCTTCTGTTATGAAACCACAAACTTACAAGTTATTCAGGATTCATATAACTTGTGTTATTTCAGTGGCATTGCATATTGTTAAAAAAAAAAATCATAGTCTTGAGTGCCCAAATAAAGGGACAGCTAGACGGAATGATAGTGTAAACACTTCCTGATTCACACAATATATAATCAGGCCGTTTGATTCATTCATAGAAGACACAAGAGTGGATTGATACCTCTAAAGGTCCATCTGCCATGCTCTTAGTGGATTATTCAGGTGTAATATTGTTGACACTCATTTATCTTAACAAGCTACATTCTGTCCCTAGAATCTGATGCAAAGCTGTACAGGACGTCAAAGCCTAACAAGAAAAAGATGCTTAAACTTTTTAGGCATTCATCATATAACTATCTTATTACGTAATTGTCAATATCCTTCATTGCATTCTGCCTTGCACAAAATTAATGGCATTGTAGATTGTATGTATCCCTGATCTTTAGCCTTTAATCAATTGCAGGAGTCATTTATTGCCTTAAGTAGTACAAAGTAACAGAAACACAACTTGAATGGCCAAATTCCTGTCCACATAACAAGCCTCAGGCATGGACTACAGAAATGCCTGATGTTCATAGTGTAAAAGTTTTTTCTTCCCATAGCTTCAGAAAAGCAGACTAACATTATCACAATCAATCAGTATTACAGTACATAGATTGGAAAAAATTGCATTCTGATAGAATTCCAGTCTTTAGGCAAATATGATTATCCAACGGAAATGGCTCATTTACAGTAAAATTTAGCAGGGCTTGCATCCAATGGACAAGAGGTGGATTTGAAAGAAGACAGTTTTCAGCAGTGATGACAGTGGCAGTGTTTCATCAGCCCAAATCAGCTGCTTTTCAATATAAAATTATTCCAAATACCAAAAAGGTAAAAATTGGAAGAAATACAAAGTGTCAGTGCTGCATATCAATTGCTATTAGGATTCTTCTATTGTAAGAATTCCTCTTTAAATCCTTCCATTTGAAAGCTAGCTCAGCAAAGAAGCTTACTTGTATACATGAAAATATTCTCCCTTCTACCAGGAACAATAACAACAAAAAAAGCAATAACATAATGGATTTTTTTTTTACTATCCCTACTCTATGTTACAACTTACTCACAGATCTTAAAACTGAACAACACTAGATCAACCACTCTGACACATATTTGGCTCTAGTGCTCTACACGTACAAACTGTTGCGGCAGAATTTAGGGAAAGGAGTGATTATATGGCCTGCGAATGTAATTATACATATATATAAAAAAGCAATAGCTTCAGCCATATGGTAGTGGGCATGTAACAGTGTATAAAAATCACTTAGGGTCAGAAATTTCTTAGTGACCAGCAAAGAAAGATTACTTTAAAGACATTTCATCTGATGTCTGGGCTATTTCCTGAGGATATTGGAGAAGATGGAATAGGAAAGCATTGATGGGGAGATAATTCTTTTTCTAAAAAGAAAGAAGAATCCATTGAAATGTTAAAATTTGTTAGAACACAGTGGAAAGGTGTTGATAACAAAAGAGAAAAAAGAGGGGAAAAAAGAGGGAAATAGAATACAAAATCTTGAAATAAACTAAATAAAATGGTTGAGAATAAGGGACTTGTGGCAAAAAAGTGGAATGCTTCAACTCACTTAGCAATTTTATGAAGTAAAAATGGTAGTAAACTTCTCTGTCTCTGAGTTTTTACCTTACCTCTGGATATGACAGTTTGGTCAAATGATGATGTTCTGTGGCAGATGAGATGACTGTCGAGTGATACAGAGGCTTGGAGATGAGATGAAGTTCTTCAGATGGCAGCCTGTGAATTAGATATCTGCTGCCTTTTCCTGGTAGAAGTGATAGGAAATTGGAAAATATCTTCTCTCACAGGAAAACAACACAATGACTTTGGATTCAAGGAACAAGTATTTAAAACATCATATATGTTTTAAGGCATTTATGTAAAATAAGTAATAATGAACAGAAAAAATAAGAGATATTACAGAACAGAAAAAAGGTGCTAATAGGTGAAATAATGCAACAGGAGACTGAAAGAAAAAGGGAGAAAATAATAGTGAAAGCAAAAAAAAGAAGAAAACAAAGTTTGTCCTTCCCTTGTTTTTTGTCCTTGTTCTTTCAGTCATCCTGCTCTTTTCTATTTCTCTTTGCTTCCTCCTTTTAACTCTCCCTCTTGATGGAAGGTCTTTTTTTTACTTCAGTTTGGAACTGGGTAGGATTTATATTTAGAAAAGGAATGTCCTCCTGCTCTCACACTCAAAAAAAGACATTGAAAGAGATCTCTGTATAGCACAGAAGAGAATGGAGGACCACTTTTTGTGTCATACAATATTGGTTCAACACTGAAAGAGCAAAATTCTCTAAGGCTGTTTAATATGTGTTTCCTGACCCATGGGACTTGTCAAAGCCTCAAACAGTTCCACTTTATTAAGAAGTAGTTAGAGCAACTGGAAAGTGCTTTGACCTGTTGGCACATCCTGAAGAGACTCAGAGATTCTTTTATACTTAAATTCAGCATTGAAACAACATTAAATCATTGAAATTTCTAGCTCTTCTTGTTTGCTATTCTCCAAGCCTTAAGAGAAAAAAGAAATGTTTTAATTGTTGCCAGCTTTACGCATTATTGCATATTTTAGCCTGTTCATTGAGATCAAACTAGGTCAACATCAATTTTAAAGAGTTGGCTAAAAATTTTGGATTTCAAGCTTTACAGTAAAATTCGTTAAATAAAGCAATGATAAATTTGATACAAAAAGGGGAGATCAATCCTAAATGTAAATACAAAGCAAAGGCAGAACTTCTATTCATACAGCTACTAGTAACTTAGTTTATAAACTGTTAAAGCCTGGGGAGGTGAACAGATACCTGGATCTTCAAACCACAAGAAAGGTATAAATCTTTGCTCTCTAAGTTGGAAGGGCAGCTCATCATTTCTACTGCATAGTAACAGGTAGCGTTAGAAACGTACAAGAGACAGATAAAAGGATATGTCATAACCACAGTTGCTCTAATATATAATTTAGTCCTCTGTTTACGTGGTAAAGGGACAGGAAACGTCCACAGAAACTGTGGCTTTGATTTATATAGATACATTCATCAGAGCATTATTTTTAATACCCTCAATGCATTACTTTCAATACCCTAGATGCAGTGGAGCAGAATATGGCTGACTACTGCAGAAATGTTGGCAACCTTAAGCAGCTGGACTGCTGTTATCCAGGGAACTAGGAGCTTGATCCAAAGTTCAGTGGATTCAGAGAAAAAGTTCACAGGGATTTCAGTGAGTTTTGGATCAGATCCCATTCCTTAATTCCTCTTTGCTTCCACAAGGTTTTACACTCATGCATTTCCATTGACTTCAAGCGAAATTACTCCTGACATACCATTATAACTGAAGACATCCAATTCTGTAACACGTTCTTCCTGATTCTCATACTTGTACTCGGTAATAAAATCAGAAGGCACATAGCGATTTTGAAGTCAGCAGAGCCACTGACTTTGACAGAATTCTGTTTTTACCAAAATATGATCTGCTCATTATTTCTTCACATCATGGTCATGATTCTGTTTATTAGTAATCAAGAGCTATTTGATACTGTGACTTACCATTACTTAAATGTTAGGTACCTACTCCTGATAATCCTCTAATCAATGGGAAGAGCTGAGCATTTCCAGCAGGTAACTCACCCTACTTTAGGAAGGAATGAATAATTGTGTAGAGTTACCTCTTTGTTTTTACTAACTGGATGGGGAACTTAATTAAATTATTCACCTAATTTCCAGACAAGTACCAAGTCAGGGGAAACAAGCTAAGTTCTAAATTTCTTTAAAATCAGTTCTCTGTATTCTCTACTTCCTAGACACCATACTGCATTCAGTTCCTTTGCACAGAACATCTGTGACAGATGTTTGTACCATAATGACAGAGCAGATCAAATGAAGTAGATTTGGCCATTTCTTCTGGGGCACTAAAAGCTATTTGGGAATGGTATACATGAAATTCTCAGCTACCCTCTGCAGCTTGTAAGTTTTAATTAAAAACAAAGGGAAGAACAGACTAAAATAATGTGTGCAAATGTAAACATACTGATACTGGAAATCTCTAAACCTTACAGTACCTTGTGTTGTCCTCTATAGGTAGAAAGAAAATTATCAATTGCATTTCAAAAGCAATATTTCTATTTTTCTCTTTCTGAAACTTTCAATCTCCCTAGCCAATCAGAGCCCTGCTATTTTCACAACACTGGGGACCAGCATAATCTTACGGACAGCGCCTGGCTTTAGGTTTCTCATAAAATCCTTTTATTTCTCATCACCTTATCCTTTCTTACTCAAAGACTACTTCTGATGTTCTAAGTTCAGATTCATGCTTTTATAAAGCCCACTGATCAAAGATATTTCACTTCACATTTGAAAGATGTGAAAAATAATCACAAATAAGAATCAAAGACCTGAAATTTTTAAATGGAAAATGAATATGCAAGATTCATTTATGTATTTGAATCTCTTCCATCACAGGTCTTCCCTCTTAATATTTGACAAGGTCTGTCATCTAGATGTGGGAAGAGTGAAACTATGTATAGATAGCTATGTGCAGGAACTATTTCCTCATTTTCTTCCTGGACACCCAACATTTCAAATGCCTCCCTTCCATTAGGCCCTCTATCTTAGGATCTAGGTGACTGAATCCTGGTTTGTAACTCAGCTGCTCCTACCTGGCAATGGCTAGTTCGTTTTCCATAATGCCAACTGAAACTCTTTGTGATGGTTTTAGGATAAAGGAAGGTTAAAAGGGGAACAACTGCTAGGAGGAGAGGAGATTAAGGCATTTCAGGAAATTAATGGTTTGGCTTGGAAATTAAAGTTTTGGTTTTGATCAGGAGCATTATTACTGAATTCTTTTGGTGTAAGATCAGGCCTTACTTAAACATTTCTCAGGTGGTGGAATACTTACCTAGCCCCAAAACACCAGGGAGAAAGGCATAGCAAAGGTCCAAAAAAACTTTTGCTCTTAGACTTACATCTCAAACTGCATGCCTGTTTGCTTCAGAAAGTGGACTTTGTCAACAAAAATAAATATGTCCTTTCCTTTTAGCACAGACATAGTGAAAACTAGAGGGTCAGCTTTTTAATTTTTTTTTTTCAATTGATCAGCCAGCTGAGTTTCATGTTTTACTCAGTGAAAACTGTAGGTTCGAATACTGTTAAATCCCATGTTGTGTCATAGTAGTAGATCAAAGAATAGACCTTACAGAAATCCATTCAGAGTAAGATACTTAGCGGATTTTAACTAGTAAACTTTATAGCAGTTTAAAACATAGGAAAGAAGCAGTTATAAAATCATGTCTGAAGTTTGAGTCAACCATTGTTAGAGTTTTAGTTGTAGCATATGTCATTCCTTAAGCATATGTCATTTCTTGAACCTAGATAATAATTATATTAAACTGCATTAAAGAAGATCAAAACAGTTAAGAGATTCCACAAAGTTCCTCCTATAGTTTTAATTTGGCCACTTATTATATGAGATTTTAATTACACGATTACTTTCCCCATTTTCTAAAGTGCTGACAGAACTAGCACTTATGTCTCCTTACCCACATCCTCTGCCTCCATTTGAACATTATAACCTTCATGGAGCATATCCACTCTGCATAGCTTCAAGCCCCTTTTTTATTCCCCTTTCTGTCACACCTAGGTAACAACATGAAAAAGAGCTCTTCTTCCCCATGTACTTCCCATGCACAGGATCATTGATGTCCATAATGGACCAAGAAGGATTGCAGAGAAAATCACAGGGAGAGTTTTGCTTGGATGTCAACATTAAACCAAATAATAAGCAACTAAAGTTAGGCTTCTATAACATGACATAGTAGGCACCTTAACAGTGAGAAGTGTCTTGAGTCTCCCTCTTCTATTATGTGCTTGCATTGCAGTAATGCAAAGGAGACTCATCTTGATTCATTACTGAATTCTCCAGGTGAGAAGAAAACATCGAGTTAAAAAACAGCTCCCGTTTCCTAAAAGCTAAATTACAAATCTTCTATTCTTTTATTATTATTTAATCTAGATCTTTACTCAGAAACAGAGAATTCTTTCAATTTTGCAGCTCATCTGTGATTATGGTTTTCACGGTTGAGATCTAGTTGCTACGATAGCCATATATATATATATGAAACAGCTGTGATTGCTATCTCAGTGTGGTGCCTGCAGACACCACTGATCACCCTCCACTTCAGAAGGCAGGCACTGAATGTTGGGGAGCTGCTATCAACACAGCAACACAAGTTCTAGTTACTTTCGTTGTTAGAGTTGTAAATTGAAACCACATTGGCAGACAGAACAGACCTACTGCAAGTCACCATTTGCACCTGAGAAGTGTAACGCCTAATTGAAGCCATTTCACTAGCTCAAACTGAAGTTGACACAGGCTTATTTGGCTGCAGAGGAGGTTTGCAATGACAGAGAAGTGGTTGTGGCTGGTCCCTGATGGATACAACTAGCGAAACCCTCTATGCAGGGGAAGATGTATGTTTCTCTCATTGCACATGTCCCCATGTGATAACAATAATGCTGATGAGACAGATCGGTAAAATATTAGCTGCTCCCTCCCTCAGTACATTTAACATGAAGTAATGATGTAGTTTGCCAAAAACAAAGGTGAGGGAGAGCAAATGTTGTGTGAATCCTCAGTGGACAGTGCCTACTCCTGACTGCTTCTTTCGTTTCCCTTTTGCATGGTGTTTTTACTCAGTGTCTTTCTGCCCAGAGATTACAATTTTTACAAACTCTGAATAAGCCAATGGTTGTGTTCTGGGAGACTTGAGCTTTTCTGAATAACACATGCATTACAGCTGCAGTTGAAATCTGTTTCATATTTAGTGTAACAAATTATGCAAAGTACACCAAATAAAACCCATTTCAAATTCCAGTGGGCCTTTCTGAAAACATTTTGAAGAAATGTTTTCTTTGCTGTTTCCCTTCTGCTCTCATTAAAAAGGTGAATCACTGAAAGTAATTGTGTAACAAAACAAAATGACAATCAGTTCAGAAAACAGTATGATGGGCCATAGAACTCCCAAAGAAAAGTCTTCATGTCTTTTATATTAGTGAGAGTTTAACTACATAATCCAGAATGGACACTTGGCTTAGAAACTGCACATTCCTAGCCAACAAGGAAAGTTTCAAATATTTCTCACCATAAAATATTTTAAACTACCCTTCTTAACATTTCTTCTGCACTGAACATTTCTTTTTATTTACATGGAAAATACCATGTAACATCAACAAAACTGAATTATTCTGAGGGCTGTTTAAAGAAGCAAACAATTTTAATAGAAGAGATAATTAGAAATATTTTGGGGAGGGAGGAAAGGTAAAACAAAAGACTGGAAGTAAATAGATGTCCCTGGTTCAGATCAAAACTCAGCTGGTGGTTACCAAAAGTTAGAACAATTTATTTTGGTTCCTTGGGGAACACAGTTTTGTTGTTTGTTTTTTTTTAACACGACATTAACTTCATATTGTTAACCTCAGATGTTAAAGTCATGTCAGGCCACAGAAATAACGACGCTTGAAAACCTAAGAATTTGGAGGTTTTCTATTTGTCATTTTGGTTTATAGCTTTTCTTTTCTTTTTTTTTTTAAAATCAACAAAACCCCTTAAGGTCTGGAAACTTTCTGTCTGATGTAATCACATGGCTCCAAAACAGGGGCTTTACAGAGAAGTATCAAATGTCATGACCATGATAAAAATCACAAGAACAGGGAATACTCCTAATTAGTGGTTGGTGACAGGATAAGGGAAAATTAAATCTAACGGTCTTGCCTTTAGAAGTTATTGAGCCATCCCTCTCCTGGCTGAGGCACAAATGTCTATGGGAAAAATGCTACTGTTTTTGTGTCCTGTATCATATTGGTAATTATTTATAAGTGTCTGTAGTGTCAAGATGCAGGCCTCTATGAGGTCATTTGGCTCAGCATCTGTAGCTACTAACTGGCTGACATCATAATACTGATCTTTATTGGTAGGTCTATACAGCCATGTTAGTTTATGGCTCAAGCTAGCATGCAAGACTAAATTCCCCAGCCATCTATACTGCTTCTATAAGTTGTCTCACACTTTGGCTCTGATCTGGAGCGAGGAAGCATATTTGCCAAACAGAGAAACTCAGGGGTGGGTTAAGCAGTATAGACACAACTGACTTAAACCACAGTGAATAAAAATCTGCAGTACACACTTTCTGAGATTGTCACTGTGACTTGAACCAGCTACTGTCATGTAAAGGCCCTCACCCCATGAAGTGCTGGAAAAAGCTTGCATCCCAATAACATCTTGGGATAACTCCTATTGCATGTGGTATTCTTCTGCCTTTTTGCCCATGTCACCAGCAAAAAAGATGTCAACAATGCTAGGAAATTTGAATTTGTTCAAGCTCGGGGTAAATATGAGAGAATTCCCTTCCTGATTTCAGCATCAGAAAAAGGAGATAACTATTAATTTTTTATTTAACCATATCTTTTGCCTTGTCTTTGCAGCCTATCATGAGCATAATATTCTCCAGTATGTTTTTACTATTCCTTCATTCCAAGGGATTGGGATTTTTAACTGAGTTAGCATCTTAAGCTAGCTTGTTAGACAAAAAAGACAAAAATGTCAAGCAAAATACATTGTTAAATCATCTCTTCATAATAATTTCTGTAACATGTCCAAGCCAGAGCATGCCAGTATGAAAGAAATGAAATTGTTTGCTTAGCATATTTAAATTCATATTCTGTAAAACGCAGCCTAGATGGCACTACTTGGGTTATCATTCTTCTTTTCTTTGTGCTTTATGCAGCTTATGCATCTTTTTGGCAATGCAGTATCACAAAGTTTAATTGTCCTATAATCTTACAGGGTTTTATTGCTCTATTCTTTATCAAATATTGTTATTTCTCAGTAAAGCCTAGGAGCTTAAGACTGAATTTCATTATTCCTTTTTTTTTGCTGACATATTGCCTTAGAAACTCCAATGTAATGTCCAGTTTGCTAAGTATTATGTCTTCCCATGATCTCAGCACAACTGCTTTCAAAGCTGTTGGTTTTTTTTTTTAATTGTATTCAAGATGAACCCCTAGCAAATATAGGATTAAGTATTCTCATATTACTGGATGGTAAAATAATATTCTCCTGGTAAATATGTGTTTTGCTTGTATTTCTAGCCTTTCGGTCTCCAACACGATATCCTTCTTAAGTAGTAGCATCATTTTGTGTTTGTTGGTAAGTGTTGAGAGCGTGGCTGGTGCTGTACAAAGCCTTGACATTACGGCAGGACTGTGCTGAAGTGTTGTCCATCTCCATGTGTGAGTAAATTTCAAGAAAGTTAGCTAGCTCCGTAAGTGTCACCATTTTCCTCTAGCCAGACCACCATATGCCTTGCTATGTCTCTGGGAAAATTCTCCCTCTTGTTTGATCACAGCCATTGGGCAGTCAGTGGAGCAGGGCTGCTCTTCATGCCAAACTGAGCTAACCGGAAGAGTCCTTGAGGAACCGTGCTGACCATTCCACTAAGACTCCAGTATCCTCCCCCACTTTTCTCATCATTCACTAATTTTGTTATGCTTTCCATAAAGAAAAGAAAACAAAACAAAACAAAAAAACAACTTGTCTGGCAAGAATTACTCTTCGCCAAGCAATTGTGGTTGATGGTTCAGTTATCCTCTGAGGGGGGAATTTTTAAAAACATTCAGCACTGACCTATCCTCAGTTCTGTCAAAATCATCTGTAGGTTTACCATTGGCCTTAATGTTAGCAAAGTTAGCCTAATATTGGCGGCTTTAGTGCCTCCCAAATTCATTCATGTATATGTTTTCTTTATTATTTTTAAGGAATAATTTAAAATTAATGTACTTCCATTTTCAGTGATTTTTTCTTATTAATGTCTAAACAAGGAAATTAAGTTTTATAGCTAATGTTGTGAAGATTACTACCAATTTATATCCCCTGTTAATTTAAAAAGAACCACTTTTCCTCATATATTTGTGAAATCTAAATATTTTCTTCTGAATTCCTCTAGGAAGAAAACTTTTTTTCCCCATCTGTAAGTTTTAAATGACCTTCTGTTGGACTGCACTTATTTCTCCCTCTCTTTCCCTCTTATCCTTATCACTGCCGATATTCATCCCTATACAATACTGACCTTAGCTATTTACTATTTTCAAATTTGTCATTTTCATGGAGAGTGTAATTTGTTGCACCTTACAGTGGCTCATATCTTATATGCACTCTTCAGTTCAGATTTGGTCATATTTGTAACTACCTTGACATTTAAATTGTTTTGGCTTTGGCTATGGCCATGTGGCTCTGGATACTTTGATACACCGGTGGTATACAACACGTACACAATATTTACTAGTGATATACTGAGCACTCCTTTTCAGATGCCTTCAATTTTCACACCTATTGCTGATTATATTCAGCTTTACATTCAGCTTTATGTATTATATTCCACTTGTATTGTCAGATTATAGCTGTGAGCTTGTTTTTAGTTATGACAATAAGGACATCTCATCTTTCTGTTGATTTCTTTCTTATAGTTGAACTGAGATTTCACTTCACTATCCACCCGTCAGAATTTCCATTATGCCTCCAAAGCCATAATCATTGTCAGATGCTGTATCATTCCTCTTGATCATTTCACATATTCCTCAAATATATATACAGACATGGAGGTAATTAAACTCATGTATCCTTACTATTCTTCTTCTCTTGTTTCAGAAAAACCCTATCTTCCCCTTTACTTTGCGAGTAATGACATCTGAGTTAACAGAACTCTATTCAGCTGACATGGTTTGAAGTATATTAAATAACATCTTCATGTTTATCAGTGCTTCTCCTACTACAATGAAAATTGTTCCATGCAAACAGACTGTTGCCCCATTGAGACATCCTGAGACTCAAAAACCTAAAAACCTGCCTCTTTCTACTGCCATGATGAAAACCACACACTCTGAACGTCTTTCTTCCATTTAGCCAGGGTCTGTCTCTTTATTCTGAAATTTCCTCCAATCTATGTTCTTCTGGAGGCTAAAACTTCATAGCATCAAATGATTAAACTTGCCCAACTACAAATGGTATTTCTATGATAAGAGAAAATGGATGGCATAGTCTAACAGTTCTCTGATGAAAAAGTTGAAGGTAGTAGAACTACATAATATTTCTGATTATTAAAACAAGGCAGATCAGTGGAGGCTAGTTGAAATTATGTATGGTGTGTGAAATAATATGTAGTCTGAAATTACATATAGTAGGTAACTCTAAAACTATAAAAGATCAGGGGCAACATGTTAATTAACTTGTCTAGGTTGCTGAAATCCCCTTTATTATCTAAAGGTGAATATAAGAAAAGCCATGTTGTTCAAGAGTGTTTTTTGAACACAAGTCCATCTGGTGATTTGATAAAAGTATTTAGTTTCTCAAGGCAATCTGTGTGTATACTCCCTAGGCGCCACCGTTTATAGCTTAAATATGACTTGCATGTGGATTCAGCATTACAAATAGGAAACAGCAGCCCTTGGACTTGTACTCTAATGTAGTCCTTTCATCACCCAGTTACCCTTAAGCGTCTCCTTTCCTATTGTAATTTGGGCTAAATGCAAAGCATTAGTCCCATCAACAAAAACTAATGGTTCTACTTAGGAAAAGGGAGGTATATTTAAAATAAAGGAGAGAGATAGCTTGCTTTTCCTTGTATCCAGGAAGTTAAGTGGATACTGGCCTGCAGCCATCCACTTCTGGACATAGGACTATTGAAGCAGCACCATTGTCATGAAGGATCAGCCTACACCTGCATCCTTACAAGCAGTTTACCAGGGAATGTGTATTACTAAATAGTACATGCAGCCAAAATCAAGGAACAGTCTTATTTTTCCATTGATGGTTTCACTGAAACAACTATTACAGTCCTAGTGAATATGAGGAAACATGACTGAAGAAATAGGCAGCATAGGTACAGCACCAGGAAGTTCTACAGTTTTTTGTCACTGTGAGGAAAATGTAACCTTAATTGCCTTTCTCATTTTAGGTTAGCTGATGGGGTAATTGAACTTTATTTTCAGTGCTGATGCTTCGGTCAACATACTCAAGTCAGAACCAAGACATCATTATAAAAAACACACAGAAATCATTAAGATGCCATATTCCAGTAAGTTGAGGCAAAAGTAACATTTTCAACTGTGGTTAAACAAGGTAATTTTAGTAAAGTTAAGAGAAGTACTTTTAACTTCCACTAGCTGAAGATTTGACACCATGCCTGCTGTTGGTACTAAGAAGTTTGAAATAGCACAGAACTGTGTAAATTCCCCAGGTGATCAAAGATGTAATCTGCATAAAAGGAGAATCTGCATTTTGAATGTGAGAGAAATATTTGGACAAGCTGCTACTGCAAAATTCAAAGTCCTGGTTTGTTCAGGAAAGCAGCACTGAATGCTTGCATCTTACTCAGGAGAAGTTGTTTGTTCATGGAACCCATAATGAAGTCAAGCAGAAGGGTAACAAATTCTATGCAACATTTTTTGTTGTTATGCATATTCACTACAGTGAATTGTGGTCCAGACCTCGCCTCAATAGTCCAACAATTTCTGACACTGGAAGACACCCTATTCTTAAGCTTTGGCATAGCTGCAGTTTGGCAAAGGTAGCTGTAAGAACCATGGTGGATAAAACTAAACTATCAGTCTTTCAGATAGTAAATTCTTCTGTGGCCCAGACAACGTCCTCTGTGTAGTGTGCAGCTCCAAGCACAGCAAGGGAAGCTAGCAAATAGTTTCTTATCCTCACTTTCCAGGGAAAGGTTTGCCTCAACCCCCCTATTGACTTACCCTGTTTTCCCCAGCAGCCTGACAGATTCTACTTCCGTTAGCTTCTTTGTTTCACAAAGGACACATGCTTTTGTTTGCTTCATGCTTCTTATCCCTGCACAATGATTCTCCTTTTTTCAGATCTCTCTCCAAAGCCCTCAGCTTCCAGATAGGCACCCAGTGCTAAGCACTTACGTCTTTGTTCCAGTTTTTCCATTTTAGTTTGCTGTAAATGGACAAGCTTCATCTGTAACAGTAAGCATATCTGTGACCTTTCAGTCTTGCAATAATTCTTGTCATCTCGCCCTTTTCCCAAACACTTGCATCTTTTTTAATAGTTACCGTTTTATTTAATTGGGCTATGGCCTTTTTTAAAACTGCCTGTTAAGCTCCATAGACACCTGGGGCACTGGATACATAAAGAATAATTAGTAAAAAACAATGAGATCGAAGCTCCCATTAAATTGTTTCATAGTAACTTTCACCCAGTGAACTCACATCCGCAACAGGAAAATCAGATACCTTATAAGGAGCATTAAAGCAGGTTTTGAGGTAATTAATAAAAGACTCACAGTTAAGAAATCTGGAGGACATGGAAAATACCAGCTAGAGGTCTTTGATTAATGGATATATTTAGGTAATTGAAACTGAGGAAGCATTTGCTAGATTCCAAATAGTTACAGAAAATTAAAGATGAACACTTGTAATCCATGCACATAGTTCCATGCACTAGGTGAGAGGGAAAACCTATTAGTCTATAAGCCTGTTTGGAACTCTTACAGGCTAGGCACAGTTTTAGCAGCAACATTCCAAGAAGCTCCTAAATGCATATATTTGTGATGTTGAGAAAGTAGTAGTTCAGTGACAATTGTCAAGAGGAATATTAACTATTTCAGGCCCTCCAAATTCTGTTTTAACTGTTCATATTTTCGGGGGAATGTAGCGCAGTTATAGATTTTCATTTCAGTCGTTCTGTTAGTATTGTGATCTTTAACCTCTAACATCTCTGTGAGGTATAGCACAGTAATTGTCCTAACTTAGATATGGAAAATAGCTACACAGAGAGTCACCTCTAGATGGACTTAGGCATCATGTTGCCATGTAATGCTGTATCTAACCTTTGCTACCTACTGCAACCCATAGACATAATTGTTTCAATCCTATTTACATTCCAGTGGTTGATTCGGGAGGCAAAGAACATAGTCTGGTTTGAATATTCATTCAGAGACAGGAAACCTGTGCTGAGTTGCCTACCTTCTCAAAAGAAACCGTAGTCTCCCAGTGAATTATCTCCTTAGGTGGTTACACAGAGCTTTGAGAAGGGGATGCGATGGGGATGTATATGTGTCTTCTGTATGTCTGTTTCTGTTGCTGATATTTTTCCTATTTGTTTGACATAATTAAAATGTCATTGAGCCAGAAAGAGATGAGAAGAAACAGAGAAAGCATATATACAGGAAAAAGACAACATAACCTTGTAGGTAAGAAACATACTGTGATGGGTAAGGTATGCACCGACATAATCTTAAAATTAATTCTGAATCCAAAAAACATCCTCGCTAATCATTTGCAGGACTGAAACTTTGGTTTCTGTCTCCTCAGCTGAGTACCTTAACTCAGAAGGTTATTTAATTACACTTTAACTTTCTGCTTCCTGTTATTCATATCAATCAACAATTTTAAAAGATGCGCAGCAGGGCTCCATCTCAGTCTAAAACTTTGCAATTCAGGTACTCAGGTGGGAGAAAGCAAAGGCTCCAATTGTTTCATAAAGAAAAGGAATTAAAATTTAACACACCCATGTCACCACTGACCTTTGAGTTGTGGTTTCTGCTGAGTGTTGAGGCTTTTGGTGATGATATCATTATAAGATTCAGTACAGAATCAAGGAACTAAGTCTTCCCAAAGCTGTGTTGGCTCCATAGAGAGCCTATTCAGGAAAATATGCATTGCTTCTTTAGAAGTGAGAGGTCTGAGGAAGGAACACAGTGCAGAGACATGTTAGTGTCTTTAGAGAATTAGTGGAGTTCAGCCAATATGCTTGGGTTTTGGCGGAGCTGGAGGGGGAGGTGGCAATGTGTGGGCTCAAGAGACACCAGCAGCCTGGTGCGACAGACATGAGAGAAAAGGCAGCACATGAAGGTCTCATCTGGGGAGGAGGAAGATGAGGTCATGAGAGTCTAAGAAAATGTGGGGAGGAAGCCGGGGCAGGATTACGTAAGCCCAGACACCACCAATTTTATTAAATGAGTATCAGCTACCAAAATGTCAGAAACTGCTGAATTGTATAAAAGTGAGAGAAACCCACCTTCTCCCACTGTTACAATTTGGCTTATGGGTTAAGTCCTGCAGACAGGATGGACACCCCAGCTAAAGGATTTTACCACAGTTGCGCAGTCCTGGGCACTACCAGGACCATGATGTCTAGTGAGCTTTCAACTTCCTTTATTTTTTTAATTTATCTGAAGTATTTTTAGTTAATTTACATTAGACAAATTCTTCTTGCAACATGTAAAACTTCACCAAGACATGAAAAGCCATCCAAAATCAAAAAAGTCTACAATTGTGGACTAGAACAGGACCTAGTGTCCTAGAAAAGCTCCTGTAAAAGACTTTCCCAGACATCAGTGGCAATTTTCATAAACATTTAAAAGTCTAAATTTGCTCCTGGTGTATGAATTTTTAGAATACTGATTTGAGACTAAGAAATATGTGTACAACTGTATAAGCATGCATGAGTGTGTGTCTGCATGTGTGTGTGCCTGTGTACTTGCACTTAGAAGTACAAAGGTGTTGCAATGGTTGCACAAAAAAATGTTTTAATTTTACCTATGATACTCCTGTAGGGATGAAACTCTGGTCTATAAATATAACCTGTAAATGTGTTTTAACTTGTTCCTTTTTTGGTTTTGTCTTCTACTTGTTACTGAGATTAACGGTGAGAAGGGAGGCGATAGACATCAGTGATCCCATAAAACGTGTTCAATTTATTAATAAGATTTTAGAAAAAGATGAGACCCAGCAGCCTGTAGGCATGAGTAAGTTCTACAACAGTCTGGTTACCAATCATTCTAAGAGCCAGCTAACAGCTGTCTGACCATTGGATATGGCTATTTGCATGGCTAACAATTGGATGTCTATCTACTATGTGAATGGCTTGCAACAAGCTGTTTGTTTGGAGACTATTCATAATGGCACAGTCAAAAGTCTCCTGAAAGGCATACTCGTTTCCATTTCTGTTCTTTACCCTTCTAAAATTGGCAATTTATTACATCAAAAAATAGCAGTCAACCCAGAAAAGGACAAAATTGACACAGTTCCCTTTTGATCTTTCAGTTTTGAATAGGCACCCACCAATGAACTTCCCAATGAATATTCATTGGATGCAAAAGAAGTACCCAGCATCTTTTTAAACAGAGAATTTACTCTAAATATTTAATAAAAGAGATTACTGTTGATACTTTATATAGTACAGATTAATTTTCAAATATCTTTAGAAAAGAGAGAGTTAATCTCCTTGCATGCATTTGCTATATTATTCCCTTTCTTTTTATACATATATGCTTTTCCTATATTTCCCCATATTTCTGCCCTTGTGGCAGGTTATTCCACACCTCTTCTTTGCACTGTTTCTCTTACCTTTCTTTAAAGCAACTGATATTTTTGTCTTTGGCATAAGCAGTTTATACCATCAGTTTGATCCAATATGCCAAATGCTGCCTTCCTTTGCAATCTATAGAATGATTTAGGAATTTAGAGTGCAGAACAGGGAAACTATCTGAAGTTTCCTTTTACTGCAAAAAGATAATGGGCCAAAATACACTTTGCATGTGTCAAATTCTATTCATTGAAACGTCTCTGATTTCAAGGCAGTAATTCCAAATATTCACGAGTGCAATTAAATGTGGAGATTGGTCCCACACTTTCAGCAGAGGTTCTATTGATTTGCTACAAATTACCAGAAAGTAAAAATTAATTAATTTTAGGGTATGCAAACTCAGCAGAAGGGCTTTTTTCACTCTATGGTAGGGTAGACGGATAATATGATTTTGTGTATGAGACATGCATTACATTTTGTCATTTTACCTAATATGGTAAAAGCTAAATAAAAGCTCTTAAGGGCAGAGCCTACTGTCTTTACATAAGATATTTCATAGCTCCCAAAAGAGAAGATAATTAATGTAGTTAATATATTAATTTTACACCTGCTGTAATTTCATAACATATTATAGTATTCAAATTAAAGTATTCAAATGTTCCCATATCAAAGCCATTTGAAAGTACTGTTCAACAAAATTGGCATGCTCTGCAATAGTTGCTTCTCCACTGAATAAAAGGCCAGTCTTTCCCTTGGGATGTCAGCTTGCTACTTCAGACATCTTAAATAAAAACTTGTTATTACTTAAGAAATTTACAAAAATTCAGTCCCAGTGCCTGACTTCAGCAGGAGTCACTTTTAGGACTCTTACCAAAGTAAGGAGCCTGCAGTCTGGAACTGCAAAGAGGACCAGATGCTTTTGCACACGTTTCTTCAACTCACATTGAAGCAGCAATTTACAATTCAGCAGTTTACAACTGGTAAGATAAAATGTTACTTAAGATTGCTGTTGATATGATATTAAAATGTTTGTCAATGAGATTTATAATATAAAAATCAAATTAATTATAACCCCTGGAAATACATAAACAAATGCAGGTTCAGAAATGATGAGGGAAGTTCATTTTGTTTTCCTTTTTTAACTAGTAAGTTCTTCCCATTCTGCCACGTTTTGCCTACAGTCATGCTTTTCCATTCACTGATTAGATTACCATGCTGCTTGCTAAACATATTATGCTCCTGAAAGTCACTCAGAAGCTCCAGCTGGTGCAGATGCAGTGACCCGCTTCTTTAGTCAAACTGGTCAGAAGAATCACACTGCACAAGTGCGGTAGTTACTGCTTCCCTTCAGAGTGCAAATTAGCTTGCTTTTTTCACTGAGAGCCTTACACGATCTGAGACTTAACTACCTGAGATACACTTTCTCTCCTCATGCACTGCTACAAGTCTCTTGAGAATAGCTGAGACCAAGTGATTTAGTAGCATTTTTAGCTGCAGATAAGAACACCAAATTCTCACCAGCCTTCTCAACTCTGGAGTTGTACCACTCTGATTAATTAGGTCTGCTTATTTTAACGATACTACCCTAGTGATGGGTATGTAGCTATATTGGAATCAAGATCCTACTTGTACTATATTACCCCTCGCTCAAAACATTTAAAATAGGATTCATCTCAGCTAATGTGTTTATAACATGAACTTCTCCAGCCCAACAGATCACCTAGCCTTCCTTCAGAGGAGAAATAAAAAATTATTCTTGCTAGTTTAAGGATCAGATCTACAGGGATCAAACAATGGGAGGCAGTGATTAAGTCTATATTGTGTAAGTCAGAACCACAGTAGAAGCCAACCAATTAATTCTGAGTGTGCAGGTTTGTCCACAGAGCACAGTCCAGCATTAATTCAAAGCCAACATTAAAGCCCAGAAACAGCAGAGCCACATTATCACAATTCTGTGGTTGACTTAATATAACTATCTCTCAGAAGTTTCAATGCCATCTTACCACAGTCATGATTTTTGCTTTCTATCAGCTAGAGTTAGTTCAGATATCTCTGCAAGAGGACACAGTGCAGACATGCCCCTTCACATTCACTCATCAGTGAGTCACACTTGCACTGAAATAGCTGCATCAGCTCTACTGAGACCAAGCATCTTCATACCGGTAGAAGTGCATCAGTGTCAAGGGCCATATATATTTAAAATCAGGCCCCAAACTAACATAGTTATACTAGAAAGTTATATGGGTAGACCAAGTCCCCCACTATTGACCTTCAGGGCACAGTGCAAAGCCCATCCCTTTATTCAGGATTTCCTCCAGTGTAAATAGCCTTTTTTTTTTTCCCCTGATTGCTCAGCTGGAGGGTTAAGGACATTACTCTTGTGTCTTTGTTGTATTATATCATAGGTAATTGAAAACTTAAGTAGTTTAATCTTCAGGCAGGCAACAGTTGGCAACGTATCAAATTTTATTGAATGGTTTTAATGTGGGGTGCACTGTGAGGCCAAGGGCAAGGCAGAGAGTTTCAGCTTTATTGAATCAAATTTGGAGAGTATGTATTTGGTCTCCATGTATACTCTATTCATGTAGAACATCAAAGACTTCTTAACCATCCAAAACTTTGAATTTTACCTCTTACTGCTCAGGCTGACTTGTGCTGTTTACATGTTCCCTGGTGGATGTAAATTTCCCTAAAGCAAGTGTGTGTGCCACTGTTATGGCTATAGGACTTACAGATCATGCTACTAGAAATGATCCCTCTGCTGAAATATTCCACTGAATCACATTTTGTTTCACTACTTAAATAAGACTTACTAAATCAATGCTTGTGCATACTTAGCCTCAAACCTGCAGTCTATATTCTAGTAATGCTCTGAAAAACAGCAATGGGTGGGTGGATTTTGTCTGAGTTCAGTTCAAGATCAGTGACAGAGTAAATGTAGCTCAGACCACCCCACTATGAACTACTCACTCTTACATATCTTAGCTACAGCTTAGAGAAAATGCTTTTAGTAACAGAAATATCATGCACTCTATGTCATGAAAAATTGCCTTTCTTATAGCTGTAAGGCTGGCTTAAGGTGAACAGAGGTGATCTCAGTTCAGTTTGTATTGAACAAAATGGATATGCAAGGACAAGGACTTTTAGCAGGACACTTTAGCAGGAGGTCTTAAAATTCAAGCTGAAAAAAATGCAGAATCAGAAACAGGAGAAAATGGTGTGTCCAAAGTTGGAAAATGCAGACTTTAAGTCCTGGATGGGTTTACGGTTGGTTGGTTGACTAGAACGACTGCCAAACTCTTTTTCTTTAGCCCATCACATGGAAAATAAATTTTTTAAATGGCACTGAATGAAAAATTACATGGAAAAGAAGATTTTGTTTCTTGAATTAAACTACTAACATGAAAGTGGTTTCTTCTTTTGTTAAAAGAAATCTGGCATGCAACTATTCCATTAGCAGGCAAAAGGTTTTGAAATTATGTATCCAGTAAAGTGAGTTAAAATTTATTCTGTACCATAAAATAGTCACAATTCTATTTCCTATAGAAATCATCTTGGTTTGCTTACGAAGTCAGTAATGCTCTATCTTCCAAATCTGAACTGCCTTTCTGATATCTCCTCCCATCTCTCCAAGATATGTTCGTACCTCCAGATCACCTGCAAGCCTAATTACTATAGGGTTTCTTTGCTTCCATAACCTCTTAGACACAACTGTCTGTCTGCACAGGTAACTTCTCATCAAAGTCCTTATGTAACATCTGGATTATTTTTACTGTAACAAATACAGTTTTGTCCCATACATGTCGACACAAAGAGTTCCTATTCATCACTTTGATCATGTTACATCTCCGATAGCATCTCTCAGTTGGTTTCCATTTCTCTAATAGATCCAAGATAGGTTCCTTATCTTAGTTACAAAGACCTTCATGACATACTGCATAATTCATATAATTTCTATGCAGTATCCAGAGGTCACTTACCACCTCTTATCATCTAAGTTGACTTTGCACATGTCCCAGATAAGCACTTCAATGATTTCTCCCTTGCTGGGAAGAAATTTCCTGTAAACATATTCAAAAATTTCTCTGCTTTCTTTCAAGCCTCACCTGAAAGTCTTCCTGCAAGGCTTCCCATCATGCCCCAGGCCACTGCGTACCATAGTTAACAGGAAGTGAGATCTGATATCAAGGCATTGCTCATCTACAGCCTGCATTGTTTCCCTTCGGGGCACAAGTCATTATTTATGACTATCAGGCCTGTGCTGAGAGTGGAACAGACAGCAACCAAAAGGATTTTGAGAAAAGTCTGTAGCAAGTGAATTGATTACTGCATGGTAACTCAAGGTGCTCAGAAAAATGTGAACTCTTTCACTCCCTGTGGAAGGGGGCACTGTAGCTATGGGAATGCAATCAATTGAGTAAGACTATCCATGGAAAAGTAATTGGACAAAAAGGGTCTAGAGGCAACATCTCAAGCAATCAAAATTAAACACTGTAAGCTTTGTAAGTCAAAAATATATTTAAATTTCACCCAGAAATTAGTGTTGAGTGTTGCCTTAAATACAGTTTGCTATAGAAGAAACATAAGTGACCTGTATTGCTCTTTGAGAAGTCTTGTGTCCACAAAAACTGGGATATCCAGTAAATAAAATGTAGCATTTTGGAGCATGATGACTGTAAGGCTTAACTTCAATAATTACAAAAAGATCTACTGCAAATAGAAACTGACATTTTGGCATATATACCTGCTTTAGAAATCTGCAGTAAATCTCAGTCTCTTCCCTGCTATGAAAAAGAAAAAGCCCGTGATGGATTTGTCACAGAACTGAAGCATAAAGAGAAGAATTTATTTGAGAAAATGCATTTAAAATACCTGTCATTTACTAGACAAAAACAAACACACAAACAAACAAGCTAACTAACTAACTAACTAACTAACTTTTGGTGCAGAACTTGGTAATTCTACACAGTATTTCCAAATGTCAAAATGCAAGCCATGGCCAGTCATCTACTTAGATCAAACAAAACAGGCAGGCCCCTTTTTCCTGATGTGAACCACAATTTAGCTACAGTATTAAAAGACTGTGCCCCATGGGGAGTGTAATTTGAGATACTAAGATCACAATAAAAAATTATACAACTTGTGTTTAAATGTCTGAAATTACTAAGATAGTTGAGAACATTGTTGAGAAACCACTGAAGAAGTCCCAAAAGAATCAAATCCTCCATCTCTTATTGATTTTTAAAAATCAAAATTATATTTTAAAAAATCCTTTACAAAGAGTTTCCCAGTTTTGTATGAATTAAAAAAAAATGCACCAGCCTTGTATGAATGAAATTAAATATCTTCTCATATCAAAGCTGGTGGATTCACATACCACATATTGATCACTGTAGCACTATGCACCAAACAGAGAACAGTAAAACTAATCTGAATAGATTTTCCAATAAGCCTTGAAAACATACTGGTTATGTTATCAAGCCCATTCACATTTACGAGCAGAAGCACCAGCAGAACTGAAATATTTGCCGTAAGATTTAAATAAAGAAAAAAGGAGTCCTTTTACATTCTTCTGGCCAGCTGTCCTCAGGATGTGCTGCAGCTCACAAGCTCCCACTAGCTTCCATGGGAGCACTTTGTACACATCTTGGTGCAGAATATTACAATTAGTGGTCATAGACCTCCTCACACCAGCACTGTGCAGATATTGGTGTTACATAGACATCTTACAACTTACTAATCAGCCTCCATTAACTTAGTTGGCTGTGTGTTGTACATCGGTACCTTAGTGAAGATAAAAAGTCATTGGATGTGTATTCAGTTTTAGGGGCAGGGCTAAGAGCAAAGATGCTTCAACCTGTGATTTTACAGCAAGAGCCTACTCAGTCTTATGCTGCTACTTAAAACTCATCTGAGGTTTCTGTGTTTCCTCCCAGCATGTCTCCTCACATGAAGCTGGTGCAGTGACTGTGATACCACATTTAGCTATCAGAGGATTCTCTACAAACCAAAATTTCCAGCTGGTATGTAATTCAGCAATAGAAACCGTTTGCGTAAACAATATGATATAAAGACATCCTAGCTAAGTCCAAAAATGAGCCCTATGGGTTTGGCAGAATACAGGTGCTCTAATAAACCTGATGGTGCCGTGTTGCAATTGCCACTGTGTATGCACTAGATATAATTCAAAAGAACATTTAAACAATGGCAGTTTAACTGATACATGCAAAAAGTGCTCTAATTACTCTTTAATACGCTAATTACACTGTATGGTTATTCTTTTTTTATATTTATAATTACCAATAAGCTTTATAATTAGAATGTTTACTCTGAAATAATTGTTGTAATGAATGCAGATTTAAAAATACATGTTAGATATGAAAGTGAAAGTGCAGTAATGTATTTACATATTCTGTAAATAAATCTGAGAATTAGCCACAGTTACTCAAAAAACAGCACAATGTAGTCATATTCTAAATATAGTGTAAGTATAGTGCTGATTATTTATGTATTATGAACAATATTTTCTCATGGTCTGTTCTATGACATAGAAGTTTAAAGTGTCTGGCCCAAACTCTTCTCACTTCTTATTCATTAATTCTTTTTGTCCAGTTCCTCTTAGAAGCTCTCCAGTACTTAACTAGAGCAGTGAAAGATGGTGATATTATGATATGAATTTGTCAGAACACAAAACATACCAGATTGAGATTATCTTCATAATCCATGCTGCACAATTCATATCATATAAGAAGACAATTTACTTGAAATGTTATCAAATTAAGCATTTTGCCATTAAGCGTTTATTTCATTATGTTCTTCACAAATGACAGTGAAATGAGATCTTGGTTTTAGACTTGTCCCTAGTCATGAATAGGCATCCCCTCACTTTAATATGTGAATATTTTTAATCTTTGATTTATTTATCTTTGTTAAAAGTTCCTGTGGTAATGATAAATTAGTTCCCATTCATAGGTGAGAACTGAGACACAAACAGATGAATAATGAAAACATGACACTAGTATTATTCTCAACTTCTAACCTGAATTCTGCATGTATTAACAGAACTAAGATTTCTAAGAAAATTATGCATGACAGGTTTGTTGCCCCATGTACAAACTGCAGTTCAACATTTCTGATGAGATGTGTGAAATAAAAACTCACATATCCTCTTATCTGAATGTTAGTGTAACAGCAGTTAACCACAGTGTGTATTTGCGTTTCCATTCTTCATTTCAAATATTGTCTGTTCTGGTTCTTACTTTTTCTCACCTTTCCTTCATGCTTGTTTTTTGGAGATGGAAAAATCTGAATACAAGCCACCTTAATGTCATTCATGAAAATACCATATTCTGGTATAGCACCAAGAATAATGTCATGACATTGTATTCTGGCAGACTTAGGCAAGCAAGAACTCTTCAAACTTCTGATTATGAGAAATAGCTGTTACTTTTATCTTATTAAAATATTCATAAAACGTTTTTATGTTTGTGCCTCGGTGGTTTCTGCTTCTTCATGACTGTTTCTTAAGTCCTTTGGTGTGACATCACAGATGCACCATCCATAAGGAGTTAGCTGATCAGTGAGTGCCTTACCTCTGATGCCACAGCTGTACCACCTGGCACTATGCTTTACCCAGAGCAACACCAGAAGGAATCAAGTCAGTAGTGGGGGGGAGGAAGAGAAATCCACTTCAGTGCCAAAGTTCTACCACTCATCAATGCTTCCTAGCCAAAAACTTGTTTAACTGTCACCAAACTGTTTTTGTTTGATTGAAATATCGGAATCTCACTTTTTCCAGCATGTCTGAAGGATAAAGCAAGCTGAAATGGTAGATGGGAGATCAGTGTTGCTCACTGTATAAAATAATACTCACCATACATTACTAGAATAGACAAGGCCCGGTAATTCATAGCCATCAGATTGATGAGGAGAATGTTATTGAATTACTGAAGCTTCACAGCAATGACAATGAGACCCTGGGAAGCTAGCTGAAGAGAAAACAAGATTACACAAGTCCAACAATTCAGAATGAAATCATCAGTCTAATGAGCCGTGAAGTTATCCACACTATTGTAAAGGAAATTAATTGTGGTTCACAATACCATTCTGTCATAGCTGATAGAACTCAGGATTACATAGATACAGCACACAGGAGAAAAGTGTCCATCTCCACCACATTGACCCTGGCATACAAACTAACAAACACTCAGATGTAACTTCCTAGACACCAAACAATTCCATGGACTTCATTGGAAAAAATTGCTTTCTGGCATTGAGTTGCTTGTTGGTAATGCACAATACTCATGAATAAGCCAAGAGCATTCTCGAGATAATGTTGTTAAGTGCACATACTTTCAAGTGTATGTCCATTTTGACATGAGATGGGATTTATAGATCATCTAGTCTGCTCCTCCTTCATAAAAGGACAGTTTCAACAGAATCTAGTGTCCAGCCATATGAGATATTCAAAAGGAAATTAAAACTGGAGGTATAAAAACTAAGGCCAGCAGTCTCTCAATGGGAGAATGCAACTGTAAATATGCTTGCTTTAATGTCCCACATTCATAAAACCCCTGATGAGTCCGAAATAAAAGTTTATAACAGAGCCAAAGCACAACACTAAGCAGAGTATGTCAAGTAAATTTTGTCAAAGAAAAGTTAATGAGGCAAAGAACTGATTCAACTGTGTCTATGATTAAATAAGGAGAAGAAATTGTCCAAATATTCTACTTGGATCCAACAGCACCTCCGTAGCCCAAAGCTTCCTCTGCTATTGTGCTGTTAGAGGAGACAGCAACTTTCTATAATCAAAGGAAATTAATTTTTCAGACTGCAGTACTTCAAAGAAATTAAAGTGTGTTTTGTCCAGCTGAAGACCTCGTTCCTGTAGGCTGATCTGAATGAATATCCACAGTTGGAAGGATTGTTTCATGTTGATGTGAATGAGGAATTTGTTGGCTGTGAACCTGGGGAAAAAAATGATTAAGAAATATCCCCCACTCAGAATCTGCCCATATGAAATATAACTAGAGACATTTTGCACACTAGAAAAACTCCTGTTGGGAGCATGCAGTCTGGTAACTGTCTCAGCACAGCTGCAGTCCCTTCAGTGTGACAACTTCACCATCAACTGCCACAGAGAGGCTGTGACTGCAGAGCTCCAGAGTTGAGCCACCTCCAGACTAGACTGAGGACAGATTAATTTATTTTCCTTTTCTACCAACTTTGCCTGCAGTGTTTGTTATTATACTTACCAGCCCAAAGATTCACAGCACATGCTGTTTCCCCAAATGTCTGCTTTGTTAGAAACTGTCTAGCTTTGAATGCTCTGCAAGCATCATATCATCATTTCAGGTTGTACCAGGGGAAAGCATGCTTTATCAGTGCCTTAAGCCTTTATACGAAGCTGTGCATTTACCCAGAAGAACAACAAAATCCTAGGCAATATGCTTAACATATACAACCTAGAAGAAACAAAAGGAGGATCTCAGGCGACCCTTGTTAAAATTTCACTGTTGTCTTGAAAATATGTTTTGCTGTTGTAGCTTATTCCCACTCTCACTACTGGTAACTCATCCTTGCTGATGTGACACTCCTGTAGCTCATAAAAATACATCAAAAGAGAAAACATTGGAAAGTGTTGGACAGCAATCTAATCATGGCTTTTCACCCAAAAAGCTCAAGGCAGAGGGGATATGAAGTGTTAGCACCATGAGCTACTGTAAGATCAGGGGAATTCATTCAGAAGTAGAAATAACTATCAAGTACACAGAGAAGTTGCTGTCAAAATTCATCCATTTGTTATGCAAGTGATGGATTTGATTGATAGACTTTCTAAGTACAGCTATCAGCTGAAAACCTGAACTTTCAAGAAAATTGTGCAAGTGGTTAAAATGGCTAGATTAGTGTAAGAAACCATCAGTTTACTTGCAGACTGATGTATTCTGGCCTACTATGTGACCTCAGCTATTCATCTGAAAGAATCTGTATTTGGGGGAAAATATTTGAATCTGTGAAAATGTTCTGACCTCCATGTATTAGCCAGAGATTGTATTTGATGAGGGAAATAGAAGACAGTTGCCAACTTGAGATGCTCCAGTCCAAGTCAAAGTATAAAAATATACATGGAGAGATAAAGAGTTTCAGAAGCATTTTCTGGATAAAAGTGTGTTATAATTTCTTTGGGGCTAAGAAGCATTACTTTAAAAACTTATTTTGTGCAGTGGAGACATTTTAGCCTGTTTTTGCCTTAAGTAGCATGTACAGAGATATCAATGCATCTTGCTGCATCACAGCTTACCCATTCTGAGAGGAAATAGAACATTTTAAATTTTTTGGATACTTTCAGAAAAACTGATGATGCAGAATAGTAACTCTACAGAATCAAGTCCAGAATCTTGATTCTAACAGCAATAAATGCTAAATGATTCAAAGGAAAAGCTATACTGTTTATGATCATATAATCATATACCATCATAGATTTCAGACCAAAAATCTTACATCCTGAAGCCGTTTTCATGACCTGCTTTTGCTCTAGTGAGGTAGAAGCCCTACTGCATGCATGATTTCCACATTCCATTGCAATAACTCGGCTAATTTTGAAGTGAGGTTCCTCAGTGTAGTCTGTTCACCTGTTCATTACTCATCTTCCATTTTCATGCCTGACCAGTTCCTTACAAGCACTCATACTGCCAAATTCATTACCAGTCTCATCTTGCTTCCTGTGGCAGCTCTTGAACAATCCTGTTCACCCATACCTGCATCTGAAGGGTATAAAAACCTGCAAAAGAAAGCCACTGCATCATTGCTAAGAGTGACTGTATACTTCACAGCCCCATGACCAGCCAAGGTTTGCAAGAAACTAGTGCAGAAGCAAAACAAAACCAGTCAGGAACATTAATTTCTTGCACATCCAGTATATATATATGCACATCCGGTGTATATATATATACACCCTTCCACATCCATTTCTTCTGGTGCAACGTAGGTTGTTTGTACAGGTGTAGCGCTTTCTGCTCTCCAGTAACAAAATACATTTGTTAAGTAAGGTAATTTAAAAGTAAGGAGCTCCACAAAATATCAAACTGCCCAACCACAGGTCAGTGCACAATCCTCTCTTGTCCTGTGTCTCACAGTGGACCAGATTCATATTCATAGTCTGGCTTGTAACAAGCAATAGCAGCATCTCATAGTTTGGAAATGTGGTTGCTCCCTATAATTTCAAAATTATAAGGGGGGTGGAAGAGAGCAGATTTGGGGGGACTTTCAAGAATACCTGGTAGTGGAAAGAAAGGACTCTTTTAGGAGTAATATAGAGAACAGCTCATCAGTGATAGTAGTTGTGAGGTGAATAGCTGTCAGCAGAGCTATGTCATTTTTAAAATAGTCAAATTGTCCCACTCAAGAAAATCCAAGGACAGCAAAACCCACCCCTTAAGTAAAATTCAGCTGCAGTAGCTGCTGTGTGTACCCCATAAAAACACAAGAAGTAGTTCTGTGTCTCCCCACCTATACTGTATGAATTGGACCCTCTTCTTGGTTTCTGTTACGTCTTCTGCAGCCTGTATACCTGCACTCACATCCTGGACAACCAAACAGCAACCATAACTCCATCTGTAAGTGTAACACACCAAAGCAAAAACTTTGGCAGGTTTCAATCCTGCAATTTACTCATAAAAATTAATACCAAATGTAGAAAAAGTCATAAACATAGATCAGCCATTCAGACATTTCCCTGAATATTAGGGAAACACAGCTTACAGCTACCATTTTTCACTGTATCTCACTTTCTTAAACATCCCAACAGAAAACCACATGCAGAATTACTTAATGTGTAATTCATGAAAGCCACACCAACCCTAGAGTAATCACTGTAACATAGGAACTTATAACCAATAAACATTGTTTAAAGTACAAGGCTGTATGCTGGTGGCTCTGGATTGAGGTGGGAGTATGTGGGCTGCGGGTGATGGAAGGGAAGTAGTTGAGGTTGAAAAGAAAAATTGATCTCTGGACTGTAAATGGGGTGTGGAATGATTTAACTGCTTTTTTGTCTTCATTTGTGGGCTGTGAAATTTAGGACCCCTGTCTCAAAGTTCATGAAGATCTGGTGCATGAATATGTGTCTGTATTGTGTGGGGGTGTAAAGTAACATTAAATATACATTACAGTACATCAAATTTTCTTGGAGAGGAAATAAATTAGAGTCCGGTTCTTGCTCGTGCATCAAAGTAAAAATGGTGTCATTTAATTGAGAAGTTATGAGATGGCACTAGTAGAAAGTGAGTGAGAAAGAATGAGAGCCAAAAGCTATAAATATATTACTCATGCCCAGTGTTTTACTGAGAGTTTATAGAGCAGCATTTAGAGAACAGATACATCATCTAAACGCCCCCTCTTGTGTTTGTTCTGAAAACGGCAGGTCTGTGCTCAATAGTGGTATAGGAGAAATCTGCTTTTTAGTTGGTAAGTCCCTTACATCAATACTTAATGACATTTTAAAGACTATACTACTATCCTAACTCTGAATGTAAAGACACAGCCAAGTACCATGTAAAGCTTTTTGTACAAATGAACTTCAAATGTGCAAAAATGTTTTGCCACTATAAAATCACCTCAGTAGAAGGAATTCTGAAGTTCTGACAAAGGTTTTCCTTACAGACAAATCTTAGCTGTGCTCTGAAGATGCAAGGCACTTGCATTTAAAAGTGTATTCTACATTTTACAATAAAATTATTGTAAAAGGGCAAAGTAGACAAATGACGAATGTGAAAGGATATTTTGTTGAAAGGCAAGCATAGATTACAAGGCTTTAAGGGTGGTACTCAAAGGAAAGTCAAATGTGTGAGTGAAGTTTCACTAAAGAAAAAATAGTGTATATAACAGGTTCTGTTGCTGTTCAAACCTAAACTCAAATTGCACATTAGTAAGTGTCAACTTCACATTTTGCCTGGAAATCTGACCACTCAGAAAGTGCAGTATATTTTGTTAGAGGTTTACTGCCTGTGGCTTGAAAGCACTAATATTAAGAACTAGAATTTTAAACCAAAAGTAAGAGCTGCTTTGGCACATGTTTTTATAGCTTGCATACTTGAGGTTTATTTAAAATCTGATCCACAAACTACTCTGATGCAAACTTGCTCATTTAGATGCTGGTGGCATTATTGGTCATGTACTAGTCTCATTTGACAAAGGAACTATGTGCAAGCATTTTTGCAGTAAAATATTACTTTTGCAACTTTTTCTGTCATAGCAGTTAAAAAATCCTTTACTTCATTGTATAAGCAAATAAGAGGGATAGGAAGTTGGTTGGATTGATTAGGGGACATAAATGCATGGTGGGAGACTTGTAACTAGACAGAAAAATCTAGAGTTGAACCAGAAAAAACTCTTCCATGTTATCAGTTGCTAGATGTCATTTCATTGTTCAGTTTCTAACTCTTTGAAGAATGTCTGCTTGTGCTGAAATGCTGACAAAATACATACACAGATACTTTTCAGACAATTCCAGCAGGCCTTGGCAATTTTTTTGTTGATCCTCCATTCAGCTCAGTGTTTTGACTATGGACATAGAAGAGTTACATCTCAGTCTTTTGTCAAGATTCTTATACTGGACTGAACTCTTACGGTCCTTATTCATGTGAATTCCTCTGCAAGTGTGGTCTGTCCCACTGTATTAAAAAAGAAAATAGAAAAACCCTACTCCTATGAGTGGAGTTTTACAGGACTTGGACCTGAATGCCTACTGTTGAGGCATATGGTCACTTCCATGATTCTTCTTATCCAAAAAGTTGGGAACAGTTACAATGCCATTTGAAAGCTTGGACATCCTTTTTCTATTTTTCCTGGTGCAGAATGCTTCATGTTTCATTTGTCACAAAACAAGCCCTGTGTCTGCATATGCAGCTGTAAAGCAATCCCCTTCCTGCTTCATTCCTAACTACTCATGGAAAAGTTAAGCTCTGAATAGACAACTGCTAGCCATTTCATTACTATCTTCCTCAAAATGTTCTTTAAGAAGTTCTAGCAAGAGTGAAGGCAATCAGTTCTCTGTGAATTCTTTCCAAAACTAAAGATGAGAGAAATCACATGAAATTTCCTAGAATCTGTGTACTATTATCCCTCAGCTCTGTAGAGCCAAAATGTCTTTGGCGGGTTTTCTCCTACCTCTTTTAGCCAAATGCGTATTTTTCCCTTTGATGGTGATTCATATTACCAGCAATTAGGTCTTGCTCAATATTATCTTTCCATGTTCTTCTTCATTGGCCTGAGGATTGAAACTCCTAATGATGGCTGTCCAAAATAAGCCTTGCTGGTCTGTCTTCCATCATCCTAACCACATACTCTGCCCACTCAGGTCACTGGGATTTCACCCTATTGACTGGGTTTGGCTCTTCACGGACCTCCCACAGTTCCTTGTTCAATAGTTCTCTCCACACATTGCTCTCTAACTGGCCCAAACATTTATCACAGGACTTTATTCTCAAAGATCTTTAACTGTATTTCATTCTTTTTTAGTAAATTCCCTTGTATCCCATCCACATAAAACAACAGATCTCCCAGTGGTTCTATATATTGGCGGCTTGGTCTTACTCTGCAGTTGCCTCGAGCTAAACATTATCTTCAGAGAAAAGCAACAACTGTTCCTCCTCAGTACTAATTGCACATTTTCCATCACCAAAATGTTGCTGAAGTTTTCTGGAATTCATAGCTGGAATACATGATTTGGAAAATTATCTTTAGAAATTGAGAGTTTCACAATTTTGATTAAACGGCTATATTTATCAGGTTTTAGTAATATTACATTCATAACTATCATAATGTTTTTATGACTTTTATTTTTCCCTGTCACCTAAACAACAAAGTTTCAAAGCTAAAACGTAATTTCTGACTTTATTCCAAGTTTGTAGTATGAATTATGTATGTATTATCACATGTACTTAACTTCTCAGAGCTATTGTTATTTTTCCTGTTGCTGACCACCAAGTTACACAATACTGCATATTGTTTCCAGACTAACATGGAGGTTTCCCATACAAACAATAGTTTTATTACATTTTACCCATATTTACATTTTTAAAAAATCAAATCCTCTAGTATTTGATTCCATGGCAGAGAGGGAACATAATATGCTATAAAATTAGCCTTAAATCATGTAAATATCCCCTAATTCCTTTAGCTCCAGGCAAAAGATGGTATCTCTGAGAGAAAAGATTTTTAAAGCTTAAGGACCCCTATTTTGCATCCAAGCAGTAAAAGCCACTAAAGTATTGCTGTTACCTTTGTATCACTATTTGTGTAGAACAAAGGCCTTTTTAAGCAGTGAAAAGCATATTGGTGCAATTAAGGTCCGTTAATAACAATTGAAAGTATTTTCATAAATCAGTGCAAACTGGGGTTTTAATCTTTGGTGAAAAGATTTGATCAGGAATTTCTTACACACTGTAATTGCTGTAAAAACTGTCAACTTGGTAAGGAGTTAGAAAGAGTTTATCTCCTGTTCATCTGTCTACACTCTTCCCAATTGATATTGCCTTGTAAGCTCACTCTTTATCCGTAGCTTTAATTTCATTCTCATACTTGTTTTATTCTTCAGTAGAACTCAGTATGATCATAACTTCTGTCAAGTCTTAAAATTAGTTGGGCTGTAAGAAAATCCTGTTTGGAAGTGCACTGCATTGTAAATAAAAGTGCAAAATATAAGCATTAACCAAGAAAAAAACAAAACAAGGTTCGGAGTGTAGTGCAGTGAGAGCACAGGAAGGTCAGACAACACTGTAACAGGGTTATGTAGAAGCGGACAGTAGAAGAAGTTACACTCTGCTAAACATTTTGCCAATGGAATAAACAATCCCTGACATTTGGGAAATGGTCAGCAGTACACAATAATGCCAACAGACTCACTTAAAATAATTTATAAATACTAGTATAAAGAAAACCTCTTTATACTGGCTGCAAACCTCTCATAGAGCAGCTTGCTGGAAAGCTATCAATCAGACTATTTAATTTTTTTCTTTACATAGATAACCAAGCGTTTGCCATCAGAAAGCTTTTGCCTTGCAGAAGGTGTTTTCTATGGCATTTTGCCCAAGCTTAAGGCTGCTAGCCTGCACTTCATGCCAATAGGCATGTTTGTCTTCATATGGGCCTTCAAGCCAATTTAAGCGGGGGGGAAAGGTGACGGAGAAGCCTTGGAGGCAGCTTCCCTGTATAAAATGTTGATGAGAATCCTCCCTTTACTCTGCATTTTATCTGTCCTTCTATGTAGAATGTAAGACTTTTTAACAAATTACTGTCTCTGCTTACAAGCCTAGTGTAGAGTCCCTGGAGTAAGCAGAAAGAGTTTGATGGTCTTCAGTAGCATTTGATACCCAGTGTGTGCGTGTACAAAAACCCATATAGGTCATGGCACGTCAATGCTGTTGCAATTACAGAGAATTTAGTTGTAATTCTGCCACAAGGGCTTAGCTACTGTGTACCCAAGGCAGAGAATGTATTATCCAGGCAGCAAATCCACCCTGTATTTACAACACAATTTTGGAGTGCAGGATGAGTCTTTTTAAGCCTCCAGGTAAATACATTATCTTAATTTAGCCCATAATTTGTTTAAAACTGAATCTGTCCTTCAAGAAATTTAGCATCTGTGTCAGTGTTTTCTTTGAGTCTGGTTACACATAATGGTAATCCAAACACATTAAGATTAGGGCAGTCTGGCACCTAAATAACTTTAACTCTGCCCTTCAGTGATACCATAAGTAGAGAAAACATAGGATTGGGGAATCTCAGGTGCTTTTAAAAATGAAATATAATCTAATCCAGGACCACAAATACAAAATGGTTTAATTATAATAATATAATTACCACACAGTTAAAGATGTTTCAGAGCCTTAATCTTCATTGATTACCTTAATGAGTGGATCTCTTTTAAGCTTCATCACATTTTCCAGCTTTGACTTTGATGTAATTGAAACAAATCTGTAGAATATTTTTCCTTGAATTGATTGTTTTCTTGGTTTTAGCACTGTCTTAATTTAGTTTTTTACCAGGTCATACCAAGTAACTGATTTCTAAAGTGAGTAGCTATGTGCCTAGATCAATGGAGGAGCTAATTTTCAAGAGATTTATACATCATGTTAGAAAATACTTCACTTCTGTTGAATTAAATACCCTAGCAGTAGGATATACAGGGAAATTACTGAGCTTTATAGCTCAGTAGATATATCTTCATGTATAACATGAGTACCTGCTTTTAAACAAAAATCTTTTAACAATGTTTTTCACATTAGTTCATTTTTTTACAAATCTCCCATTATCACAATAATATTGGAATTCGATCACATGGCATATTTCATTAAACACAGCTCTGAAAGCAGAACACAAAAGGTAAGTGTTCTAACAGACAAAATTGCAGTTTACATATGTCTTTATCTTAGAAGTACCTTGTCTATGCTCTAAATAGGTTAGTTTTCCATATGTTGCTACAAATTGCTCTGTCAATAAATCCCTTTGATCATAATCTAGGGAGGAGCACCACCCTTTGATTACTATATCTATTTCTTAAAGCCACTTGATAGTGAAGGTTGATAAGAACTGAGATAAAAGGTTACCAATGACCTCAGAGCTAAGATACCCACAATTCAGTGGGGTGCTGTTTAAAGTGTAAAAAATGGGGTCATGAAGAAGAAACACTAATAGTGTGTGTTTTGTCTGTTATGTTTATGAGGGCTGTCCTTGCTTTTGTTATCAATGTTGAATGACTAATGACCAAGCACTGCATTTTGCAAAGGCAGTAAATTAAAGGTGGAATTTTTAGGACAAGTCATTGAAAGTTTTATATGTACAACTGTCCTAGATATACTTTTCTTTCTGTATCAAAACCTGGCAGTCTAGACCTGATATGCAGTAGCAATGTCTGCCTTTGTGGAGCCACAGTCAACAGAAAGTGTAGGAAAATGTAAGGCTTAACTCCTAACACAGTGCTCTCTGGTCCTGCTGCAGTCAAGAGGGGGAGCTTTCAGTCATGCAGCCAGACATGCGAGGTGAACAGAGAGGGCAACCACTGACAAGCTCTCTGCAGGTTGTGGTAGCAGTTCATATAACAGTGCCTCCCAGTTAAGAAAATGATTAAGACAGTGAGAGCCATTAGCAAGAATCTTTTAGAAATAACCCTATGTAGACTTCCTTCTTGCCATTTTCAAAACAATTGCTAATTTAGTATGACCCAGCCTGTGCTACTCTGTACGATAGTACCTTACTCTCATGTTGTCCCATTACTTTGAAAGGGGAAATTCACCCTCAGCCCAGTGAAATTTGGACAAATGGTACCATCTACAAGCCTGATGTAAAGCTGGTTGTAATGCTTGCTTTAATGTTCTGCTGAATCAGGACTAGACCAAAAAAGGAAATAAAGAAGTATCTCAAGATTATAGGGGGGTTGGGAGAAATAAGTCAAGCTCTAAATAAAGCAACACAATTCACTGAACTATACAGAAAGTACCTAATTTTGGCAGAACTATTTTACAAGTGATTGGGTAGGGGGAAGAGCCATGACCATATGAATAACAAATTGCTTTGTTCCTGCCACTCATTCTCTGTTCACTTTAGCACTTTTAGAGTTAACTTTAAAATGTTTGAGGTCCTTCTTTTTTGATTATGTAACAAAACAAAGTATACCTTAAGCTAGGATATGACTCTGTGCCTAGACTAAAGTTTCTGCAAGAGTTTTCCATGATGCCTATATTGCTTCCTTTGACTGGACACTAGGAATCAGTTTCTGGGGAATTTTGTGTTGAATATGCTGGAAGAGACACATACTATGGCTGAGCAAGTGATTATACCTAAAACCTGAGCCTACTCAATACTCCATGCTGAGACAAAGCCCTGTCTGAGACTAAGATTGTCCCTGCCTTCAGGCACTTTCTAGTACATTCAGGACAATTATTCAGGCATTCATAAGAGAGCATTAAAATTAATACTTTGTTTATAAATACATGTTTTCCATGAAGCTCATATTTATTTCTAGACATTGGGAAACTCTCAAGGTGATTGTAAAGCATAAAATAGATACCTAGAGTGCAAGAATGTTAAAATAAAAATTAACCTAAGAAGAGCACAGTAATATGAAAACTACCCTTAAATAGTAGCTGAGCTTGTTTTAGTCACTAGCTAAATAGTTATTAGCTATTCTACATATAGAACTAGCTTGTAGTTTCTATGCACTAAAGACTGGAGTAGTCATCGAATAATTGTATTTGTTTTATTTAGTTGAAGCTCATATACTCAGAGCTTTTCTTGTCACTTCAAATGGGCTAGGAGTTTACCCCCAGCTTAGCTACCTCACTCAGCTCCCATGAGAAAGTGAGAAGCTGCAGATGGGATTTATCTTACCCAAATATAGCTGCCTAAAGGTTAGGAGTCTAGTCTGCACCACTTACCCAGAGTTCCTGTATAGCCAGTGAAAAACTATGGTCATCTTCTTATGTAATTAATTCCATCTACCTCAGATGCTTTATTGCAGCTACAGCTACATAGCCATGAACCAATAGCCATGCTTTCCTAAAATATGGAGAGTGCACTGTTTCTTCCAACTTCCTCTAAGCCTGCAAAACCCTTCACTCCAGGATGTTTCCGACACTGCTGTGTATGTGAGGTTAGCTCTGTATGGCCTTTTCTATCTAGTTATCATTTTCAACAAATGCTCTGAGTTCAAAGAAACCCTGTTGATTTTCTTTGCTACCAGATATAGTCTATGAGATGATTAAGCTAGAGTCAAGCACAAATTGCTAAGGGGGCCAAGGAAGAGCTGCAGTCAGAGGACTGAGCACATGAGACTGTAGTGATTGCAACAGCAGTGGAGCAAAGCCATGGTCCAGGCATTTGGGAGCTGCATTTTCTTGTTTGGTCGGAGACCTGACAGCTGAGAGGCCATATGCAATAGTTTCCTAATCCATCATTCTGCTGTAGCTCTGTCTGTAAGAATAATTATATTCCATTTCAAATAACAGACAAACAAGTAAGTTTAAAGCTTCCTCCTTAGTAGTGATTTCAGCTAGCCTGTTTAATTTTGCCTTAAACAGCCTTGGAGCCATCACAGAGACTGCTAAATTTCTCAAATAAGCAGCTACTATCTGAAAATCAGCAGCTCCTTAAACCATTTCTCATATGAATCTTGCATTTTCAAAGCCAAGTCAAGCCTGTAAACCTGAATTACTTTTAGAACTTATTCCAATATCAGGTTAAGGAAGCAGTTTAAGAAGCTGTCCCTTCCTGCTCTCAGTAGTTAATTACCACTTCTCAGCTCACACTGGGTACCCAATACATATGTATATGAGGGCTTATTTGGCTAACATCAAGTGGGAAAACCAATATGACGTGTTAGTGTGATCCATTCTGGGGATTAGAATATAGTTGGTTTTTAATACTAGATAAAATCTTCAGTCATTCTTTTAACAAAGACATTCCCCCTGACAGACTGAAATTCTTCTGCAGAAGAATTCTTCTACAGAAAACTTTTTTGCCAAAGCATGCTGTTTTCACCTTCTGTTCTTCATAGATCACTAAATGGGTTTATGGTCTCCATACCTTCTGCAATGACAGTTCACAGCTTTTGCAAACACTTTTTGAGAAGGAGAGACTTGAAAGACTGTAGTCTTAAGGGACCATATAATCTACTATTTCCTTCATGCTTATCTTCATGGTTAACTCCATGGGACAGTGACTGTCTATCCATACACCATCTACCCTGTTTCCTTGATTGGAGCTTCTAGTTGCTGCTGTGAAAGAAAAAAAATAGGATTCTTACTGTTAACAACTTTCAAAGTTAAGAGCAATCACCTCAATATAAACCTAAGAATGGGTGGTAAAATTATTCAGGGATTTATTTGAATATGTTCTAGTATTTTGAAATGATCCGGAAGAAATAATCTAAGAAAGATGTTTGTCTAACTTGCCAGGAAGTGACTACGTAAGGCTGAATTTGAATGTCATATACTTGTTCATTGTGAATTGAAAGAGAGTTTGATGACTCTAGTGTAGTTTGATGTTACATCTAATCTCACTGAATTGCACCTGTAACCCTCATACGGGGTTGTCCTGCTCTTGCATTGCTTCCTTCGTATACTCCCTGCCATACCACTTGACTTGGACCTACCAACCTAGTGACCTAAGGGTGAGTTAGTACAGTTTGCTGTTCCCATGGAAAAGTAATCCACCAAAAGAAAAAAGAAAATGAATAATTTTCTGTTGCATCAGTTCACTGAACCATCTCATCCTCTGCTAGATCTGACACAGAGAAAGGAAAAAAAGCAAATGGTCATAGAAGGAAATGTGACCAGTCATTCTGGAGGAAGCCTGCAGAGCTTTGAGTACAATGAACCCTTGCTTACAAGTGGTTTAATTTGATCTTAAAACAGGCTTCTACCAAAAAGCTCTATAACAACCTCCATGCTGCTGGTAATATGTTTTCACACTGTTCCTTATGCTGACATTGCCTCTAGTTGTAGCTACACCAGGTACCTTATATACAACGAAACTGCTTTGCAGTATCAGCAAGTCCAACCACAGAATTTTTTAAGAAGTAGCATTTTCTGAGTTCTTTTTGTTAAATTAAAATTAAGCTATGTCAATTCCCTGGTCTAGATCATTGGGTAGTTATTTAATTGCTAGAGTTGGCACATGAAGAATTGTCAAGGTACAGGCAGTGACTAAGAAAGGCTTGGTGAAGCCCCTTTGGTAGTTCATTCCTAAATCATCTTAAAGCAAATGTGAGATGTGAGACTACACATGGGCTACAGTGGATATCAGGTTTAGTTCTAAAACACAGAGGAGGAGGATAAAATGCCATCTGTACTGTAATTTTGTTACATCTTTTTATGCACATTACCTGTTTTATGCTTTTAAGGTTCATATTCTGTGCAGAAATAGCTTCAACAGCTATCCTGTTAAGCTCATTTTCAGCAAGTGTTTTTCTATACTGCCATAGTCATTATTCTGAATATCTATAAATAATAGACATAATTCTGAAGATAATTTCTGGTTTTGATCTGTTGATTCAAATACAATGTGTCTCTAATTAGCTTCTGAAAGGAAGTATTATATGTGCTGGCTAAAACAGTGCGCTTTTTTTCAAGCTTAGGGAGATTCTGTTTTGCTAAAAGAAGAGGCTGTGCATAAACCCAGAGTATAACATAAATAGTCAAGGGACTCAGCTGTACACAAAATGTGGATTAGAGGCCAACATCATCTTTTTGTAAGATGTATAATCAGTTTTTACACCATGTATTCCTTATTTCCATTAAACACGAGGCATATACATGTGATCCCTTTAGTGTAAAAGTTTTATTTCTCTTATTTCATATCTTCTCAGGACTTTCATCTTACTCATCTTTGGTATTTCTTGCAACTTCAACCTCTTCAGGGGACATAGAGGCTTCATCTTCCACTCTGCTGCAATATCTTCACTTCTGGTTTTTGCTTGCAGCTAAAAAACGTCTTTAATTTTCAGCAAAACTTCTGCTTTGCAAAACCTGAAAATTAAGTCCATCTACTGAATATAATTATCAGCCTCAGGCATTTTAAAGGGTAATCCTTATGTGCTGTTCTTCTAATACTTCTTAAATTTTACTTCCTGTGATGACATATTGTGGAAAATAGGCATACACAAGTATTCAAAAAAACAACTGCCTTTTTAAAAAATATAAATAATGCTTTCAAAGGGTGAAGGTACTAAATACAGTACCTCTCTCATTATATAATTGTTCAGAAAATAGAGTAGGAAATCAGTAACTGTTGCAAACAAAAAACTAAGGCATAGAAATGTCTTGGGGAAAAAAAATGTCTAAGATCAAATTCTGATTCTTTAAGAGTCAATTTCCCATTGATTCCTATGAGGCCCAGATTTTTCTGTAGGATTTTGCTAATTATGCTTACTATTAACTCCTTCATCCTCACCACGAGACAGTACACTCTCATTTTTCTCTTTTCCTTCCTAGAGAAATTTGGGGATGCACAGCATTCACTCCTACAGATTTCAACAGCCTCCAAGCCAGAGACCAGCATCTCGTAAGTGATGTGGTCACATTTTGAAAAATGCTTGATCCCAGGTTATTCCCTGTATTCTCTATGGCAACGGGAGGGAGGGTTAAAATATGACACTTGGAGTTTACCTGCGGATCCGCTGTTGCACAAGTCCCAGAAATGTACTTGTTGCAATGAGCTACTTTAAGCCTCAAGCATCTCAGCTCCTTCCCATTTATACATAAGAAACAGTAATATTGTGGGGCCTTTCATCTTTATGAGCTTTCATGGTGTTCACTGTGAAACAGTTCTGGGGAAACTTGGAACTTGAAAGTGGTTAATGAGGCTGCCACGCTGCCATTTAATGGAGAAGCACGGAAGATGATTGTCCGTAGTAACCACAGAAAGGATGCAAGACACTACCCCGCCTTTTTCACCTCCTGAGAACACACCTTAAAATATGAATAGTGGAGAGAAATTAGAAGGAATTCAGGTATCCATACCTCTTGATCTGTAGTAAAATGTAACACCCAGAGGCTTAACGTTATATTTTTTAGTTTTTAAATAGGTAAATGAACTATTGTCACCTGACTCTGCTGAATCCACAGAGTAGAGAGGATCAACAAATACATGAGTGTCCATTCTTTTTACAATGAAAACTACAGAACTGTGCCTGTGTTTGTGAATCAAACACAAGCCCAGGCCACAGACATGTAACCAACCATGATGTTAAATTATTAGCATAATCCCTAGGACAATTTTGGCCTGGGCCAAAAAACCACTCTCCCAAACTACATCTGGGGCAATGACCATTATCAACAGATAGTTTGGATTTGGCCTTCTGATTCCAGCAGAAGAATTCAACCATAAAGACGTGACCTGTGTCATACCACTTAACCATGGGGCCAGAAAACAGTTTGGACCTGTTTTATTTACTGGTATAGATATACTCTCATTGTGTCGAAGAAGAGGAAATATATTTTCTGATGCACCGTAGGAAGCCAAAAGGACTGATGCTTTCATATTCTTAAGCATGGCAGCTACAATTACACACACGCATACAGATTCCATTAAAATTAAGGTGTATAAAAATACACTTTAATGTACCTTAATGTAATGTTTACATTTTTGTTTGGATTACTTTCTTCGCTAGAATCTTACTCAAAATATCATTGGTTTTGGTAAAAATATATCCTAGTAATTTATTCTGTTTTAAAAGCTAAAAGGTTCGTCTTCTGACTTGCATCATAAATATAATCTTGCCTAGTTTTCTTCCATCACATTCCTCAAAAATTAAAATAAGGAATTTGTAAAAATGTTTGTGATCAGGCAAGTTGGGCTTTAAACAGCTTCTGTATCTGCCTCTATGTATTTTTACATGCCTTCAATTCCAGATAAAAAACCAGCAGAACTGAGTCAAAAGCAAGTCCTGCTCTTGAGCAACATCAGCTTCCTATCTCAATGGAAAAAAGAAGTCTCCATAGAGGTTCAGAAAGAGATCAAACCAGGGGGTTCTGGCAGTTGCATCAGTTATCATTGGGTATGATGCAAAAGTTCCAAGTTATTCCAATATCAAAGTGGGGAGGAAAAAACCTAAAGTTATAAATAAGCCAATATTTAATAGCACTAAAGAGAATTCAAAGCAGTTACCAGATAACGTGTTTTACATGAATACAGGAGTGTTAAAACCGATTTAACTTGCTCTTGTAAATAACGAATAACATCCAAGCATGCATGTTTATCTCTTTCAAAAAGATAAGTGTTCCATCTGCCAGTAGTCTCTGCCTACAAGGCTGGGGTTTTATCTTACTGTATGTTTTCCACATCTAGTAATCAACAGGGATCTTTCCCATGTGGAACTACTTTAGCATTCTGACTTCATTTTAATCCTATTTTTAGTTAGACAATTTAACATATGAGTCATAAAAAGCAAAATTAGGTTGCCAGGGTCAGGGTCTTAACAACCAGTTTTGTGATATCTGCTTTCCTGCACTAATGGTTCAAATAAATCATCACTGAGACAGTGGTATTTAATGCTAATAATCACCTGTACATTTCCCTGCTCTTATCCTTTAGCACTTGTGATGGTGAGAATTATTGCTGTCTTCTTCAGTATTGAAGGGGAGAAAAACCTGGCAGCATGGTTATGTACCTATGATGTTCAAGCTGCAAGCACTGATGTATGATACATATATGTGATAAAATTTCTGAGAAGAAATATAATCAGACAAATCATTATGCAAGTTGTGGTTTCACTTAACCTTTTTAGTCTGTGAGCATATTTGATGTTTTCTTACAGCAGATTTAATAAATTCAAACATCCCTAGACTTCCTGGCCACCACTGTCCTTTACTGGTATGCAGATCTTTGGAACTTGAATAGCTGGAGGTAACTTACACAGTCCATTCATGCTACCTTTGCTACTTACACTTTAATCCAGTATAAAATAAATAAACTTTCATCTTTTAGGCACTTAAGCTAATTACATTTAGCCAGAATCTCAAGTACTGGAATCAGTTCTATATACAGCCATTACAAAGCCAAACATCATAAAATCCAGATGCAAAAAACATGGCAACTTAGTCTAACAAATTTTCCTTGGCGTGAAACATAAACAAAACCATATCGACCACTGTAGCACTTCAGATGTCAAGCTGTTAATCAGTGTTTAAAGTAAAAACTTATTTTACTATAATGGCTATACACATATATATTATTACTAAAATTCAAATTATTCAAATGTTAGATGTTAGTCTGACTAGTATGCTGAATTTTGAAAGTTAGATACTCGTATTCAATTTCTCAGAATAGTAATCATAAGTTATAAAGTCAAATTCAGCTTCATTTGATGCTGTTATTTTTTCCATTGAACAGATATTTCATTTCTACGCCACAAGTATTGGGGGAATTACTGCTTTTTCAAAACCTAGTAGAGATCATAATTATAAAGAGTCTTTTTAAAATCAGTCCAACCTTTAACACTTGAGTTAACCCTACAAATTTCTTTCCAAGTCATACTAAAATGTTGATAAAATAAAACTAAAAGAAAGAGCTCATAGAAAAGAGTAGGGACATAATCTAGCTGCCTCATTTTTGGCAAAATCATTCATACATGTGCCAGATTGTGTGAGATATTAGCATCCTGTCTTGCACAGGTGCATTAGCACCCTGATTTGGGAGAATATTTCTCCATTCTGCAGAGGGAAAAGCTTTTAATATTTCTTTGCTATATGTGATCCAGTAACAATGTAACTTAGTTCAAGGTCCAGAAAAGATTGTTTCAGCTTTAGAAAGCTTTGCAGTTCTTGATACTTCTCTTACATTGCTAGCATAAAACTGTTCCGCTTTCAGTGTTCTGATTCCCACACTCACTCTCTAGTTCATACTGCTTTTCATTGCCTTAGGTTCATAAGGTTGTTTACATAAAAGAAAGCCCTAATTATTGCATGGATTTTATGGGATCCATAATGCACCTCATTTTGGCAGTAAAAATTCCACTTAAAGATAGTTCAGGAGTTTTATATCTTATTAATTCACTCTAACTTGTTTACCACTGGGTTCGTTTAGTAAAAGGTGCACTGAGAATGAGCGTGGGGTTCAGTTCCTTTTGTTGTTAGAAAAAGTAATTTGAAAAATTATCATCTGGCAATTCCTGGAGGCAGCCTGTGAGTTTGTCTGCTTTTGAATCATTATGAATACTCAGTGCCTGTGAAGCAAACATGACACCTAGAGTTCATCAGGGATTTTCCATCATGTCATTTGCAATCAATGTCAGTTAGTCAAAATCAAAACTTCTCAGTGGGGTATTTGCACCATTTCTAATGAAGGTGCAATTTTTGTCCAAAGCAATAGAAGGTGAGTAACCCACATTAGACTAGTCAGTATCTGCGATATGACAGAGTAAGGTTCAGGATTTAGATCTAGTAATTTTTTTTTTATTATTTAAACAGAATTAAACAGCTCCTATAAAAAAGACTGTGAAGAGCCACCTCAAAAGAAGCAGATGGTGGAGTCATTCATGGGGGATTTTGAAGCCTGAGGCAGGGCACGGTTATAGTAGGACAAGCTGAAGATGCTAGTACTCCTTTTTGGCTGTGGACTACTGCCCCAGAGCTCTGCTGGAAGAAAGAATCGTGTTCAGGCTGCCCCAGAAAAAGACAGTTAAATTAAATTGTTAGTGTAGGTGTTTTGATATTGTCTGATACAGGCTGGAGAGTGCTTTTGTAATTCTTCCTCTGCCTTCTCACTGTCAGACAGCAGGGAGACGTGCACACAGTAGGTATTGCTTGAGCTGGAGGACACTGTCTCCACTGTTTTAGATTCAAGTCTTTTGCATCTCAAGCAGAGCATGACGTGGGTTTTCTCATAACACAGGTTTAGATCCTAACTACTGGTTCTCTCATCTTTTTCTGCTGTGAGATAGGAAGTGTCTTTCCTTATCACTCCTCGTAACCGTTATGTCTCAGAAACTGACAATGGAAGCACTGAAGAGCAGAAAGGCAAGATATTCCAGGATTCAGCTCTGCTGCTGCCGTACAAAATGCTTGTTAGTCAAAGCTTGGCTAAATCTCCCTAAGCAAAACTTAGAAGTGAATTCCATTATTTCAGCATCCAAATGCCAAATTAAATGACAAGCCTAACTTGACCAGTCCCCTAAGCTCAATAAACTTCTGAAGCGCATGAAACTGTCTTTCACTGTAACACATTTATTTAGGCCCTTAAAAAAAAAAACACAACTGACCAGGATTTGTTGTTGTTGTTATATTACTGCTAGCCTTCCCTGAACCATTATTATTTCAAGCACAAAGTCCAAAACAAAACCTAACCCATCAAAAAGCAAGTAACAATACTGGCATTTTGAAAGGAGCCAATGCCCCACAGGTTACACTGCAACTTCTTCACAAGGGATTGCCAAATCTTTTTAGTGTTTAGGGGGATTCCTTCCTTCACCTAAGTAAGCAATAAACCAGCAATACAAAGTTTACAATGCAATTCTGGCAACCTGTGTTATCTCTTTTCCCCATGGATGCTGCAGTTTGTGAGCTTCCTCACAATCTTCCCGTGAGATGAAGTTCACGCATTTTGCCTACGGAAAAGCTAAATATGCTTCATTTACACTCTGTCCTGTTAGCACACCTCACACACTCATATGCATTGAATCTAAATATTTTAAGTTTTGACTCTCCTTCTGCTCTAATTCGTGTTACTGTGCCTCAGCAGAAGTTATACTCAAAGGAAAGGTGTCCATATTATCCACATCTAGTAAGCATGACTTATAAACAGCTTCAGACATACCACCTATATGTATTTGAGGAAATATGAATGTAAGTGAATTTCAGCAAGTATAATACCATACATACATAAGAAATCTACTAAATATACCTAAAATATTTTAAATATTTACAAATTTATAGAGTTGCATTGGTGAAAAACTTTGCTAAAATAAGCTTAGTTTTCATAAGTAAGTTAGGAGAGCAGGCCTGACGTTCCTTGAGCCAGTACAGATTTTTGCACAGTGAGGGTCTGAATTAGCTGAAGTGTGTAGGCCAATCTCTGTGTAGACTTGTAATAACTGATGACATCATCGATTTTCAAATGCATGGGTAGCTCTGGAGTACTAAGTTTCCATCAAAAGTCAACAGCAGTTAGATAACTCGTTTCCATGGAGATCCCTTCCTGTGCAATTTATTTTTTATAGCCATCATATTTCTAACTTACAAATACATTTTAAAGCAAAATAAAAGTGATTCTTCTTTCACACACTGCTCATAAACTTACAGCTTGGTTTCTCCTATGGAGAAAGGTGGTCTATGGGAAAAATTAGGGTCTGTGACCACTGTGCAGTCACTGTACTTAAGAGTCATAAGTAGTTAAGGCTCTTAAGTAGTTAAGAGTTTATTTTAATCTAAGTATTTGATCATACTTGAAGTATGATAAGCTATGCAGTGCCTTTATATGAAATGCTGCTAGGGCAGTATTCAGACACCTAGGAGGTCTCTTCTAGCCATACATTGTGTTTTGGGATCAATTTCATGTTGAGTTAAAATTCAGGGTTAACTGATGTAGCAAGGTCACATCTCCCTTCTGCCTCACTGGAGAAGGTATTATAGGAACTGCCTGACACAGAGCATTCAAGGCCATTTATATTGGAAGTTCAGCCAATAAAGAAGAATCCAGCTCGAGTCACTCAAGCTACAATTCCCATGAGGCAGTGTGGCAGTTGAAAAATAGACATGGCTGCAGGCCAAGACTAGGCATTTGGGCACATATCTGTGAAAATGTCTATGCTTTAATTTTCTTGGCATTAGTGACATTGCATTCCAAAGTAAGGCCTATTTCTTCAGATGTCTGCCCTAATAAATGAGTTCCAATGCAAAGCTGAAGAGGGAAATCCTTAATGCACTATTAAGCCAGCCATGTACTTCGCTTCTTTAACCAGAACAGCAGAAAAAGTATCTGTCAGCATTTGCTTAATATTCTCAGCTTTTCCAAGCGTCATGGATATCTCATTGCAATATTTGAACTCTGTTAAGAACAGCAGTTTCTTCTAAGAATAGGGGTGAACTTTCCTGTTTTTCCTTTTCTTTGTTTTTCCCCTTCTTTGTTTTTCCCCAGAAATATATAGTTTTAGTGAGGGTCCAGTGGGCCGTTAAGGACTGCCTTTATTTTGGCTTTCCTTTTGACTGAGCTCTTTATAAAAGATGATGTGTGGTTTCCCTTTAGAAGAAGAGGAGTTTTGTGAGTAGTTAAGGGCAAAAAATTGAATTTGTTAGTGGTGCATTCCACACTTTTATGACTAAGCCTGTAGCACATGTCTATGTAACTGGTACATAACATGATACTAAATCAGCCCGCATAACTAAATTGCAACATACCATTGATTTTAGTCACTAATAAAACACATACATGTGTTTCAAGTGGTTTTAATTATCTGTTTATTATTAAAGTGTGTTTTCTCTGCCGTGTTTCTATAAAGTTTTGATGTAAGAAAGAATTTTGCTTCCAAATTTAAGCTTAACTGTATTGCTTGATTTTTGGGCCAGGCAAGCAGTGACAAATGGCCATTTACCAAACTATTGTTCTTTAACTTTGACCTCTTAAAGGTGCTACAGAAATCATGCTTGAGAGCTGGTATTCAGGGAAAAATAATTAAAGGTCCAACTGACTGTATGATAGGACTATGCAGTTAGCTTCACAGAAATAAACCAGTCTTGAGCTGAGGCCAGAACAATCTGTAAGCCTGACTAGCAAATTCACAGGAAACCAGGTCTCTGCCTCATGTTCTGTTCCCTCTCTCACTGATCCAATAATTCCTGCCTCAGTGATTCACTGTCCTCTGCTCTTCATTTTGTTTTTATCCCTTCTCTGACAGCAGGACTCTCACTCACTCCCTTTTCTCCCTTCTTCTCTTCCTGATCTTGTACACCACAGTATGACTTGGTGGCCTAGATGCGTTCCTGCACCATAGATGTGTTTTCTCCTCCAGTTTTGCCATTTCCCTAAGTAATGTTCTTCAGAGTAAATCTACTTAATCCCAGTAACTTTTTCCACATCTCTGACTCACTCCTTAAGCTTTCCATCCTTCTGTATCTGCTTCTCTTTCTCTTCAGATGGCATCTCACTGACATCTTTGGAGAGGAAATCAGCAAACGCTGCTGCTTTGTCTTGCTTTCTCTTCTCCTCCCCAACTTTCTCTCCTTTCCCTTGAGGCGTAGATGCTATGGTGGCTCACTTTTGGAGCTCTGCTTTCTCCAGCAGCCCCATCCCACCCTTTGATCACCCTTTTCCATTTTATCCATTACCCTTCCTGTAGCTTTTTTCACTTGCCCCTTCCAGTACAATCCTGCTTCAGTCTATCCCATAGTCACCTCTCCGCCCTTGTCTCTCCAGCAACTGCCCTATTTACTTCTTACTTTATAAGTTCACTGAAAAAAAACTTTAGTTTTTCTCCACTGGTTCCCTCATAGAACATCTTCCAGCCAACACTTTTTGTATTCTATCAAAACAATGACTGCCAAAGTCTTTCCAAACCTTTAGACCACATGTCCTTATCCTGCTTAGTATCTGTCATTCATTTTCAAATATTGGCTCACAGATATTAACAGGAACATAATGGCACTTTCAGCACTTTATACTCATTTTAAAACAAGCACTTTCATTCCTTTACCTGCTTTGTCCATTATGCTTGGGAAGAACTATCCACAAATGTCGACCGGACGTGGCTTCTTCACAGTCTTCTCTTTCATTGATGTCTGTGGATAATCAGACAATTGCTAGATTACTGGCCTGCAGAGACCTTTACTTATCACTACTTTTACTAAATTAATCCAATATTGCCTAGTTTCCTTGTACTCATTTCTCTGAATCTGTTCCTTTGTCTTATCTTTAGATGATTTTTGAGGCAAGACTGTAGTTTTTATCCACTCTTCATAGAACTCTTCCCATGGTGGGGTCTCAGTCCATGACTAAGGCACCACTTCATTTCAGTAATAACAGCCATACCTTAAAGGCTTAACTGAATTACAGCTGTATCAAAATGCACATAGTTCTTAATAAACCAGATTCCTACTTTTATTGGAATTGTTTGAATTTAAGGCCTTTTTCAGTAATTTACTCTTCTTTGTAATTAAAGATAGTGAGAAACATATGGTTACCCTTTTTGAACTGAGCAACTAGTCATATTTTGAGATCTCATAGGTTATTCCCATTGGATGGAGAAATTAATGGGGTAAATTTTCTTTGATGTCTATATCTGGTTATTTCTAAGAAGGTTTATTTCCAAGAAAGAAATTCCAGCTTTTTAGAAATCATCAGGGTTCAAGCTACCAGAAATATCCATCCTCTAGTCAGTACCCAACCAATAATACACTCTTTAAAGTTCTCCTAGGACATATACTACCACAGGTTCTTTTTATGTTTTCAATCTATTTCTGAGCTTTCCTCCTCTTCTCAATTTGAAGTCTCTGCTACATGCATGTGCAAGCTAAGCAAAACTGCTTCACTATTTTTATTTGGATTTGTGTTTTGAGTCTGGAGACTGTTGCTTGCCTACATGGAGGGGTTAAATGACCTCTTACAACTATAATAAACAGCACATTCATCCTGCCCCAATAATGCATCTGTTAAACTAAGGTTTCTTTTAAGAACTGTAGGCAGATGCGTTTACTATGAATTTTGTGACATGACCTGTAAAATTCTCACAGATAATAAAGCTACATTCATATTTTGGCTTTATAAACCTCTGGAAATACTGTTTCATTCAAACATGGATCTCTGGAAACACAACATTTAAATGAAACATCAAGATACCTCAATTTTAAAGCTGTAAGAAAAATATTTTTGTCATACAGTAAAATAGATAAATTTTGTAGGAAGCCCTTTACGAGCACTCACTGTGATCTCTTTCAGAACCCATCAGAAATCTAGCCAGAACCTTTGCATGTACCCGTAGGCTGTGCTGTTTGTGTGCAGTTGGAAGACTCGGTTGTGGCTATATAGTTACTTCATGTTGATTTTGTGGTGAAATGAACAAAAGGCACACCACAGACTTCACTACAAACTGTAAATAACGTAGTACGGGCCTTGCTTGCTAAACTAGTTGTGCCAGATCCTGCACTTGGGTCACAACAACGCCATGCAAGGCTGCAGGCTTGGGAAGAGTGGCTGAAAAATCTGGCTGGTGGAAAAGGACCTGGGGGTGCTGGCTGGCAGCCAGCTGAACATGAGCCAGCGGTGTGCCCAGGCGGCCAAGGAGGCCAATGGCATCCTCGATTATATCAGGAACAGTGTGGCCAGCAGGAGTGGGGAGGGGATCATGCCCCTGTACTTGGCACTGGTGAGGCCGCACCTCAAGTACTGTGTTCAGTTTTGGGCCCCTCAGGACAAGAAGGACATTGAGGCGCTGGAGCGTGTCCAGAGAAGGGCAACGAAGCTGGTGAAGGGTCTAGAGAGCAGGTCTTATAAGGAGCAGCTGAGGGAACTGGGGTTGTTTAACCTTAAGAAAACGAAGCTCAGGGGAGACCTTATCGCTCTCTACCTGAAAGGAAGTTGAGTGAGGTGAGTGTCAGTCTCTTCTCCGAAGTAACAGGTGATAGGACAGAATGAAATGGCCTCAGGTTGTGCCAGGGGAGTTTAGATTGGATATTACGAAAAAATTTATTCACTGAAAGGGCTGTCAGGGATTGGAACAGGCTGTCCAGGGAAGTGGTGGAGTCGTCATCCCTGGAGGTATTTAACAGACATGTAGACGTGCTTAGAGACAGGGTTTAGTGGTGGACTTGGCAGTGTTAGGTTTACGGTTGGACTCGATGATCTCAAAGGTCTTTTCCAACCGAAATGATTCTATGATTCTATATGTAAGAGCCATGTTAGTTTTACCCACACACTCCATTACTAGTATTTTGCTGTCACTTTTTATTAGCACGTTATAACAACCAGCTACTTTATAAGCGTAATATGTGATGATACATTAAAGAATGCATAATGTAACGTCAGGAAAAATACTTTCCACTTGCCTTATTTTTTCTTTGCACTTCCAATTCTAATTTTGCTTGTGTATACTGCTGTACACATCCTATATGCAATAACCTGTCTCCCAGTGACAGTCTTGCTACTGTGGGGGAAAAAGCTAACTTTGGTTTTTATATGAATACTTTGGGTCATTTTCCCTGGATCTTAGTTCATGTTGAAATGCCCTTTGCTGCTTTAGTAATCCTACTGGAGCATTACAATTTCAGCTTTTTTATTCCCCACTAAGTTTTCCACCTTCGCTAATTCTGACAAATTAGTCAATTCTACCAATGTTAAGATTCACTGAGTAAAGGAACATATGACTATGCCTTCACAGACACAAAAGACATGAACGTGCCCTGCCCTGCTTTTGAGATGGCCCTTACAGGCCTGCTCTAGTCAGAAAGCTGGTTAGCTGTGCTAGTGCAACACGGTAGCTCAGCTAGCCAAATTTGCAGAGAGGCAGGTATAGTGTTTTGGGAATAGTGCTCCTTAATGCATTTGTATGGCTTTTGGATTGTTCATGGCTTGTGCTCACCAAGCTCATGTCTGTCTGTCTATGCATAATCAAGGTTAACATTTTATATTTTAAATATTGTGTTCTTCACTTGACAGTGTTCAGATCACTGGCACATTGCCTTCATTCAGCCTTAGATCAGGGTAGGTACAGGCAGTTGAGTGGGTGACACCTGCTACAGCTGTATATATGCATCCTCAAATGATACGTGCAAATTTCTGGAGCCCCATGAAAACAAAAGTTCATTTTCAGTCTCATTTATAGTATAACAAAGTAGTTGTTATAAACTGTAACCTTTCAACACTGATCCTGATGAATATGCAACAAAAAGATAAGGTTTTTGAGAAAAGCAATTGCAATGATCTAACTATAATAATACCTAGCTCTTGTACAGTCCTTTTCATCAACTGATCTCAGAGCACTTTAGAAAGGAGATCAGTATCATTACCCCCATTTTACTCATTGGCTTCATTTTCTTACAGTGCATTGTCTTGATTTGCAAAATGTATACAAAACTCTTTATATTCCTCTTTCTGATCTAATGTGAAGTGGGAGTTATACTCACTCTGGCATGAGAGGGTGCTTTTTGCCTTTCACATCCTCCAACCCCTACGCACACAGACCCCTCTATTTTTTTCTGACTGAGTGGTTTAGCAGAGGAGAGATCAAAAGGAAATTTATCTGTATCTGTCTCCCTTCAGACCATTGAAGCCAGACTTCTGACAACTGTGTAGCAGCCTTAAAGCTGAAAGAGGCATCAAGAACAGGGAAAGAAAAGAGAGAAAAAGAAAAGTCCCATGGCTACACTGTCATTGTCAGATTATGGAGGAGGAAATTGCAGTGTGAGAGCAGCCACAGATGCTTTGAAGGTAGGGTGGCAGGGGCTGGGGCCTGGGGCCTCACTTGATTGTTGGATTGTCCAACTCAAAAATTCCAGGGTCCCCAGTCCCTGAAGACCCTTGAGCTCTGAAGTTGAAACAGCATCCTCATATGTTATACAGTTGTGGTTAAAGGCGATCTAAAGCACTTTAAACACATAGAGCTCCTTAAAATGTTAGATCACTAGCAGAACATACATGTACAATCAGAAATTACAAATATTTCACTGAAAATGCAATTTAAGGTGTGTCATTTAAACACAGTCCTTCCTTCATCTAACTACTAAAAATGGGGCTAAATTTCCTCTGTCAGAAAAGCTCTCATGTTGAAACCTGGAGTAAAAACTTACAAGTTACTGGTCTGAAATTTTCCAGGCTCTGAGAGATTCAGGTTAGTGATTGTCTGATAGTCCTTTGCTTAAATACTCAGCCAAGACTGCCGAGGTGACATTAGACAGCACAGAATCTGTTCAGCTAAACCAGAGGAAAAAAGTCAGTGGATTCTTTTATGTGCTCAATATTCCTTTAACGGTATCCTCTATCTACCATATTGCAAGGGACTTCACTAAAAGTGCTGGGGAGAGCTGTGCTTCTGCATTGCTTTAAATAATCATGTTAGTAATGTGATTCACCGATGAAAGAGGAGCAGATAAATCCCTGAGCTCTGAACTTGGAAAGCAGGAAGAAATGATGGATTAACATTCTGCATTGGCAAATCAATTGGGTTCAGATAATGAATCAAATGTTTAGATGCTTATCTGGACCCTATCCCCCAAAAACTCTCCAAGCAGTCTTATCTGATACTGGGACTTCATCCAGCTCCCTTTGAAATCAGTTAACAGACTCTCACTGACTTCAGCAGAGAGGAGATCAGGCCCTAGGGCTCAAACAGGTTTGATCTCCTGTGGCTTACAGATTTTTTTGAATTTTGGCTGAGATGGGGACAAGACTGACAGAACACTAAAGATAAATCTCCAGTCAGGGAGAAATGGGACAAGTGAAAATGCCAAGGACTTTAAAAATCCTCTGAGAAAACCTCTGGTGGCACACCATTATTATGTATTTATTTTCTTAAGAAAATACATGATTCAGTTTGGGCTTTATTCTTACTTCACAGAACCACAGAATCACAGGTTGGAAGGGACCTCAGGGATCATGTGGTCCAACCTTTCTAGGAAGAGCACAGGCTAGACAAGATGGCCCAGCACCCTGTCCGGACGACTCTTGAAGGTGTTCAACGTGGCCGAGTCAACCACTTCCCTGGGGACATTATTCCAATGGGTGACTGTCCTCACTGTGAAAAATTTCCCTCTCATGTCCAGTCGGAATCTCCCCAACAGCAACCTGTGTCCATTCCCCTTTGTCCTCTCCATGGGACTCCTTGTAAAAAGGGAGTCTCCATCATCTTTGTAGCTACCCCTTAAGTACTGGTACGTGGTGATGAGATCCCCTCTGAGCCTCCTTTTCTCAAGGCTGAACAAACCCAGCTCTCCCAGCCTATCCTCGTATGGCAGCTTCCCAGTCCTTTGATCATCTTGGTGGCCCTTCTCTGGACCCCTTCCAGCCTGTCCACATCTTTTTTGTAGAGCGGAGACCAGAACTGTACACAGTACTCCAGGTGTGGCCTGACAAGTGCTGAGTAGAGCGGGATGATGACTTCTTTGTCTCTGCTGGCGATGCCCTTTTTGATGCAACCCAGCATCCTGTTGGCCGCCTTGGCCGCAGCAGCCACTGTTCGCTCATGTTGAGCTTTCTGTCCACCAGGACCCCCAGGTCCCTTCCCACAGAGCTGCTCTCCAGCCAGGTGGATCCCAGTCTGTGCTGCACTCCTGGATTATGTTTTCCCAGGTGCATGACCTTACACTTCTCCTTGTTGAACTTCATAAGGTTCTTATTTTGACCATTCTGTTTCACCTGCATCAATAAAGTGCATTACATTTCACTGTCAACAATTATTTTGAACTTGATGTCTGAACGACGTATTTTGTTAATGAGGAGGACCTGAAAGAATCTTTCTGAAAAACATTTATATTTACCTTTGAGTTACATAATGGCAGCATACATAGCAAATTCTCCACCCAGGGTCAGGGAAGAGTTTAGAGGTTCCATACTGGCACCAGGTTTTCCAACTGGCACCAAAGAAAAACAAGTTAGTCAAAATGGTTAATAAATTGGGACACAATCTCTTGGAGTTTTGCACAGTGTCATACTACATTCAACAGGATGCGGTTACATTTTGCCTTCTTGTCATTTCAGAAATGTATCTGAGATTGCATTGTTGAGCCCTTTTCAGATTTGAGCTGTCAGTACCAATACTTTTGTATGACAGTGTAAATAAAAAAGGATGTATGTTTGTAGGGAGGTTGTCAACACAGCATTCATCTATTTACAGGGGGAAAAAAAATCTCTACATCTCTAGTAACTAAAAATAATTTTTTTTTCAGGGAACAACATTAGGCTTTAATTTTTTTTCCTAACAAAATATAAAACATTTTTAATTGAAATGTAAAGAATTTATTTTATGTTGGAATTAAATGTATTTTCTTCATATTTTTCTTGTAAAAAACTTTCAATCAACAATTTTCTCATAAAAAAACAGACTCCAATCAACAAAATTACACTTTCTGATAGGAAGAAACTTTGTTGTAAGACAATGAGACAGTTCTATTAATAACTCCTTGGATCTTCATAACTACTTGTGAGATATTTCTGGACTCCACGGTTTTCCTTCCAAATTAACCTTGTTAATGTGAAGGGGAGAAAAGAACACAGATGTTTCAGTGTCTGTGCAGTAGCTGGAGCACAGTTGCAGACCCTTTTTATTAATCCCTTGGTCCCTAGGCACCCAAATAAGAGTACAGAAAGCTTCGAGGAAGCGAAGCCACAGCTCTCAATGTGGTGGTGCCATTTTAGGCCATCTCTGTCAGAACACTGAGCTCATCAGGCACAGCTGACAGGAGCAGCTGTAGGCATAACCATGTACCTTGTGTGGCCATGCACAGGCTCCTGCTCCAGGAGCTCAACTCACTCTAATATAAAAAGACTACATGGAGCTGTGACAAACAAGATCATACATATCCTAAAATGCGTATTTCTGGCCCCTAGTCTGCAGCATGAAAATTGTTTAATGAGTTTCTGTGGAGTGACTGGGGTCTGTCTGAAGATTTTGGAGAAGGTACAATTTAGTATATGCCTGTACAAGGAGGAACAAATGCCAGGCAGAACTGGGTCCGAAATATTTTTTAATCCAATTTTCTTACTACTACCTTCCACTTGAGTTAAATGCAAATGGAAAACAGAGTAGTCCAAGTTGCTTGTTTTTATAGCTGTTTTCTGGCTAGGTTCATAGTCTGGTTCTCAGGCACTCCTAGAGTATTAGCTGGACTCACAAAAGTGGAAGGGAATGTTCAAATGCAAAACATTTCCCTTTATAATGAGCACAGATCATGGCAATATTTCCATTCCTACTGTCTTTCAAAAACCAACTTCATGAAACCTAATTTGAGGCCCTAAACCACATGACACAGCCCTTGTAGTGGTAAAAGCCCCATCTGAAACAAAATGTTCTTTTACCTACTTAGTTACTATTTCAGAAAGGTGTCACATATTTTTAATTTCCACTAAGCTGAGGGTGGTTGTGGTGAAAGCTGTTTTCTTGAGTTAAAATGCAGCCCTTATACTGGTTCTGCTAAGAGCTAATGTGTTAACTTCACCACATCCAATGCAGAAGAAAAATCAGGACTTGAAGTATGTTTCCTTCTGTGGCTCTTCGTTTGTTTCCTCTGAAAGTAATATAATATTGGTCTTATCAGTAGCAGGTTACCCCTCATGTCTGAATCTGTTACTTGTGGTACAATGTACACAGTGCTTGAGAAGACAAAGCATGCCAGACGTACCATGTCAAAACCACAGGAATGTCATAAGTTTTTTTCCTTAGTCTATATTTGTCTGAAGGAATAAGCCATAAATCCCAGTGCCTTGAGTGTGTCTACCCAAACATGATCACTGTGAGGTGCAGTTTCGAAGATACTGCATCACACTGGTGTACAAAGGCTGTTCTGGAAACATGTCCCAGAAGTGGGCCTACAGATCAGATGGTTTCTTCAGAGGCCTGGACAATGGGGACCCCAGGTAAAGGAACCACAATCCACAGGAATGACTAATGGAGTTGTTTGCGCTCTAAATGCAAGTCATTAAAACATAAGGCACAGATGATAATCCTATTCCGATCAGTTATGATGAACATCCAAATTCTACAAAAATCACAGAAAATTCCCCATTCCCTAGTGGTGTTTGTCACAACATAATGAAGCTCTCTTTCAGAATGTTTTGGACAACAGATGCTTGTAGAAAACCACTTCGTATTGTGGGTAACCTCACAGGAGAATGTATTCTTCAATTTATTTTAGAAAGTATTGGAAACAACGGCTTTGGATTCACATCAGCATACTGGAGATGATGGGTGGAAAATCTTGCCTCTTTGTGGAGGTCGTTTGTGAAGACTGTGCCAACATTGCCGTTTCAAGCCTGACGTCACCATTCATCAGACATCTACCTTTTTTTGTCTAATACATGCAAATGAACCCATGCCGGTGCAATTTTGCTGATGGAAGATACTGCTTCTGAACTGCTCACACATATATTTCAGATGAACTCAAAACCCATCACAGAAAATACATGTTAACAATTATGTTGTTTCTTAAGACTGTAGTGACAGTCACTGGGACATTTTTTTCTAATGAAATGTCTCAGGTGATATCATTCTTAATAGTCAGGTCAAACTACATATTTGCAAGTCTAATTGCTCACTGGAAGAGCATCCTAGAGCACAACCATGACTGAATAGCAATTAAATTGAAAACTGGAAGAGGAAAACCAGCATACTGGATAGAAGAATGGCAACATTATATATTAGGCCCTTTCATTTGCTGTCTTCAGCAGGCCATATCCTGGAGTTCTCATTCAATTCTTAGTACCCATTCCAAGCAAAACGTCATTAAAGTTAAAAAGCAATAATTCAATGATAAATCAACACAGGAGGCAGATTGGGGTGGGAGGAAATTATGCTAAGGTTGAAATTTTCAGTATTGGATGCATGAGAATAGCCACATTTTGTAAGTACCTAACAAAGCAACCCAATTTTCAGGAAAGTGGATTCCACACAGGGAATGCTCTTTTCGCACTTGAAGAATTCCTTTTTTTGCTTATTTTTTCCAGAACTCCCTCCTCCTTTCTGCTGTTGGCCTTCTTTGGTTATGACTATACCCATCATAATGTGATGCATTTGGAGAATGTGTTGATAAACCTCCTCAGTTGGTTACAGACCCAAAATACAATTATAGCAATTACCTATAATAGTGGCACTATATTTTAAAAAACCTTCCTGAGGCAGCTGTTTTGAAACATAATGAACATCCATGGTTTAAATCAGTTATGACTGAGATCAGCCCTTTTGCCTTATTTATGTTCCCCTATTTCCGAGAAACATTCTGGAAAATATTTAAGGCAAAACAGCATAGACTTACCATTGAAGTGTTGTGGCAATACATGCAAGAAGCAGACCTAAAACCAGAGAATACAGTCACCTATTGAATTCCTCTAATTCTTAATTACTTATTCCCACATGTAGAATTGAGGTCTTTGGGAAGTGTTTTAGGAAGACATGAACTCTTTTTGTGCCAAAATAAGTGGTTGATCTTCAAGACTTCAGCACTGCTGGACAGAAGAAAATCCCTCCCCCTAAACCCTACCCTGGGATCTGCTGCTTGCCAAGCACTTTTGAAATGTAAATCTCATTTACCTGTCTAGGTGGGTGCTGAGCTTTTCTGAAACTCTGGCCCTCTGATATTCCAGTGATCCAGAAAAATGTAAGAGTTACAAATGTCTGTTTCTTGTGGCTTAGATTGCAAAATACTTTCAAGACAAAATCCAGGTGTTTATCCCGTAAAAATACATTTGCCTCTTACTCGAGCTAAAGAACTATCTACTGTCTCCTTATCAATGTCCATCAATCAAGGCTGTTCTCTTCATTCTACATAAATTGATGGACACTTTTATCAGACAGCCTTTTCTGTAGACAGGCAGCATACAGTCAGCATATAGCCACAGAGCCTATGATTTTTCTCTGATCCCATATCACCTGGTTCACTGTGCTTTTAGATATCATCATCTCATATTTTTAGACATTTTATAATTAACACTTTCCTTTCAATGACTGGAGACTTCTGGAAAACTTGGATGATATTAAGCTATCACAATCAGACAAACTTTGCACGTCCTTTATTCTGCACAACCAGATGTCACTGCAGTAGGCACGTGCAGTAGATATGTATTTATTTGTGCACATTTACAACGAGAGCAGCATACGCTGGTGGTGTTAGTTTTCCATAAAGGAGGACTTAGGCTCCTAAAGTGGCACTCGGGTAGAATTAGAGACTTTCTGTCTCACTCATTCTTAACCTGTAATCACGAGTTAATAAACTGCACCTTTCTTCCCCTCTCACTGCATTTGTTCTTTTAAACCCCGTTCTAAGTAATTTAATTTTTGAATTGCATGGGAAACTTTGCAGGATTAAGGTATCCAGTTCATTTCAGAATACAGATGACAAAATGTTAGCTATATCACTATTCATCATTATAACTACACGTCTTCTGAGATACAGCCCCTAAAATATCATAGCTAAAGCCTTCTGAGGAAGAACAGCTGAAGAAATAATAAAAACAATAAAATTGGACAGTAATGTTTAAATAGCAAAATTTTAGTCATGAAAAATACATTAGCATACAACAGGTGATTCATATTCCCATGCAACTCAAATGTATTTGGAGATCATGAGGAGACCATTTGAGATCAGTTGGGAAGCATTAGGCATCTTGCAAGACTAGACCCATATGAGGTTGTTCTTAGAATTACCTTTTTTACTCATCACTAATCACTTCTACCTCCTTTTCTTTCTTAGTCACTTCATTTCTTTCAAGGGGACTGATAGGGCCCTTAAGGCAGTCCCATAATGATACTAATTAATTAATAATTGGTAGCAATTTGGGTGTGTTGAAGAGCTGACCTTGGATAATTCATGCATTGTGACATGATGTACTTTACAGTGCCAGCAGCAGAAACAGCAGGAGTGCCATCCTCCAGCTGCCAGAACTAATTATAAGCAGTTTGTCTTTTCCCTCAATGGCAGATTCTGTTTGTTTCTCAACAGTCAATTTAAAAGTCACTTTTAATATCATCATCAACAAAAAAAAAAAAAAAACCTGGAAAAAATGTGCTTACTTTTGACCAAGAAACTGCAGAATAAGTTGGATTTCCATGGTCACTTTTGTTAATTCAAACAGTGAACAGAAGGCAAAAAGCAGACAGAAAATCTCTCACTGGAAAATATAAGAACTGGTATTGCTTTTGCACAACTGATGTGGTGCTGATGGGTTAGTTAACACAGCAACTTAAAACATAAAGCCCCTTCCTGAGGCTCTTATAATCTATGATCAAGCTTATGACAAATGACTACAGGCTACATTCTCTATGAAAACTAATTCTGTGTAATTCTTAGTGGGGACAAGGTGCTGAGAAAGTCGTGTAGTCTTATAGAATAATCCCAGTGTTCGCTGAAGTAGAAGGTAACTCACTGTTATGAGTTCTCATCCTTCCTATTACTCAGTACACTCACACCATTAAAATATCTTCTTAAAATTTCATCCTTCCTCTAGAGTAAGGTGAAAAGGTTAATTCCCAAGGGACTAATCCTGTGAGGTGCTGGGCTCTCCCAGCTCCCACTGACTTCAAAGCTAAATATTTGGTTCACATGAAAGCCTCTTTAATTCCCCATTACTGTAAGGTATACTTGTATACAACAGTGGGAGCAGTTGTCATTATAAATCAGACAGTTTATCAGGGGAGCTATTCTCCAGGACAGAGCAGATTCTAACACACCACGACATACTTTATTTGTTAGCCTCAATTCCACAGGAATTTTATTCAGGCAGACACCTCAAGGCATGCATCTTTTCAAAGTGTTTAGGCAGGAAGTGAAATTCAAATTAGATACACTTACGATGCAAATTCATTATTATTTAGCTCAAAACGACTGAGGCTCAGGGGTTGTAAATCCTGCCATAAAGAGATCTTTCAATTACCTTCTGTTCAGTGAATCAGAGAAGAGGAACCCTTTCCCTGGCTTTTTCATGCAGAACAAATTTGACTCCCAAACAAATATCAATCACCATAATACTCTATATTTTGGCCTCTATATAGACCTAACTCCAAGCTGTTTATATGGGGTTTTCTTTTAAGATGGTGTCAAACCAAAACCTTGCATCTTTAGTGTGACTGAAATCTGAACCCAGTATTGAATGGCTCCTCCCTTTGTGAGCTGAGCCAAAACTCCAGACTAGAGGACATTTGAAACCTGGAGCCAGATCTAGGTCTTATCTAAGAATTATTTTCTTTCCTTTGAAATGTCATTTCTTCCTCAGCTCATCTCTGTCCTTCATACCAAACATCCAAACTACAGCTAAATTTTATTACTGCTTTCACCCTAACATTTCCACAGCATGATTTTTTTCTGGTGGCTCGCATTTCCCTTCACCTCCTTGCTTGACTTTTGGCTTTTCTAACATTCACCCAGTTGCTTCTCCTTCTCCTCCTTTCCTGTCCCCAGCTGTGCCAGTCTGTTCTACATACCATCTGCCCATTCAAAACACTGCTGCTGTGGTGGTTATCCACCGCATTGACCATGGTATCCATCTCAGGCACCTTAAATCCTTTCATTAGTTACTCTCATTCCACTGCATCACATTCACACCTTTCTCACCCCACACACCCCCGCCACCCCCAATGTCTTGAACCTCTCTTTTCTTTTGTTTCTCTGTTCTTGTGTTACATTGATCAGTTACACCAATCTGCTCCCCAGCAGCCAAATTTTACTTACCATCCTTGAATTTTGTTGCACAAGATATTGGGAAATATTTATGTCCGCTTCTGCTTTGATCTTCTGAACAGGTATAAGAGCAGAAAAGTACAACATATCTTTTCATAGTTCTTTACAAAGCATGAGAACACCTGTGTCCACAGACAGTACCTTGCCTGGGAGTGTTCTGGTAATTGTGAGGTGTTTGCAGTCAGCAAAAGGCTTCAATCAGTACAGTTCTTGGCATGTATATCCACTTTAGGTTGTCTGTGGGAAATTTCGATTTTCTTATTGCACAGTGATGATTGTATAAGTGGTGGTTTAAAGATTCTGTATTACACAAATTAAAGGAAGGAAACATCTCTTCAGGTACACAAAGCCATCCCAACAAAAATTTGCAAAACCCCTATTTCTCTGACATGGAAAAATTGTTCGCTCAAGTTCCAAGTTCCTTACATTTAAAAAAATCTGTAGGACCATATTTAAATATCATTTGAGGTCATATTTGTAACAATAAAGATATTCCGGCAACATTTTATGTAAATATATATTGTATATATTTTCAGCAGAACAACATTTAAATATACCTTCTCAGCAAAACTTGCTCATAAAGTTCACGTTTATCAAATTAAATATTTGGTTCATTCATCAAATTAAATATTTGGTTGTATTCTAATTGTACAGAAGAATTTTCTCACAGAATAAATGAATTGCTCTAGTTTTAGAGTGTATTTTAAATGGGAGCATGCTTTTAAAAAATAATAGTGTGGTTGCAGTTCTAGTGAAAAGTACCAAATAAGTGTCTTCAGAGACTGCAATTTTCTATGGGTTTTATCTAGAGACCATTACTTTGGATGGACTATGACAGAAAAAGTACAGGTCCTGTGGTTAGGGAATAGAGGCATGTGTCAAGAGGTCAGATTTCTGTTCCCCACCCAGCTAGACCTGCTGCTTCACCTCAGGCCAGTCACCTGATCGCCTTGTAACTCAGTTTGCCCATCCATGAGGAGGGCTTAATCTTTCCTACCTACTCTGCAGGAAAGCTATGAGGCTTATTTTGTTAATGTTCATAAAGTGCTTTGAAATACTTGACCTGAAAGCAAAGCATATATCTTGTGGTGGTGTTTTTAACCGTAGAACGGATACTACATCTATAGTCATGGTACCAGCTCTCCAACACCACTAAGAAAACTAAGTCCCAATGAGAAGAGTGGTTCCTATATTGTAACTTTCACATTTTTTCTTCTTTTCTGTTTCCTCTTTTTCTGTTAGTTCAGGTGGGGGTTTTTTTTGGTGGGTTTTTTGGGTTTTTTTTTTGTGCTTTGCATTTTCCAGACTAAAACCCACAAAGGTTCAGAAGCAAATAATCTCCTTTTCACACTTTCTCCCTCAATTTCAATGAAAAGAACAACAACAACAACAGCAAAACAGTTTGGATTGTGTACATTTAAAATTATTTGTAAATTAGGCTTTATGATTATGTATAGCAAATAAATACAATGGAAGCAACCACACCGCCATAGCTTAAAAGATAATATCGCTGGTTCTTGAGTTTGTGCAGGCCTGCTCAGGTCTTTAGCTGTAATTCCACTATATAAACAAAAGCTTATCTTTCTTTTGCTGTCCTTATCTTGTTCCTCAGTTGATTGTTTGCTAAGTATCTCAGTGAACAAGACCCCAACGAAAATGACTGTTCATGTATAATTTGTTTCGATCAGATTAAATTAGAAACAAGGTAAAAGTGAGAGACAGAGAAAGTAGCATGGGCCTTACAAATGAGTAGTGGGGGTCAAAATGAATTAGCAAACATTATGCTTGAAGTTTTCCCTTCCTTCTGTCTGACTTCTCTGTGTACTTTCTGGAAGAGAATAGCTACAAAAGCACGTCCAAAGGAAATTCTTTAGATCATGTAAATTTGAAATGTCTCTTTTTATTGTAATGTAAGAAAATGTCTTGGGAAGAATAAAAGAATCTAACACAATTAAAGTTAACATAGTTAGCTCCCTTTGTCACAGTTGTCTGCTGACAATTCTGCCAGTGGCTGCTATTACTTTCTGGTCTACTACACATTTCTCATACTGATTCATTTTAACTGTTGTATCAGTGCAAGTCTTTGAAATTGATCCTACATTTCTTGCAAGAAGACTCAGAGGCCTGACTGGGATGTGTTTGGGAAGGGAGAAGCTAACCACGTTAAAGTCCTTTGCTGTTGTTCTGGTTTTGTATTGTAATAATACCTGTATCTGAGATTTGGACTCTGTTTCGTTCAAAAGCCACACTATCTTACAACTTTATTTCAAGTAGATAAGGTAATCAAAGGATGCCTGGGGAATTAAAAAACTTGCAGAACATCATGACTTGCCAAAGGCACAGCAGGCCAGCAGCAGCCAGGCCAGGATTCTGGAGATCTGTTGTGCTTCAGCAGCATCTGCAAGCTGCTAGTATAGGCATCCTTCCCACTTCTCACTCTGTCCTCAGCTCCTCTTTACTTCACACTCTCATACATTTAAATCCAGAAGAAAAAATTTAGTTAATTAGTCAATGCCCCTTCATTCTACAAGCTGGATAATTTTGTATGGTGTCTTTCTTCCATTCCTTCTGTCCTATTTTTAATTAAGACAGATTTGTTGATTTAAAACCAGAAAGAAAGCCACAACACCCCTATGTAACCACGCATCCTTGATTAACCTCTTCCAATGGTTAATGGCTCCCATTTTCTAAAGTGTATGATTTATTTTGTTTTGAAATTGTCAGGTTTCAGTTTCCATATGTTAAGCCTTGTTAAGTGGTTGTCTGATAGATTAATATTGCCCAACTAAATGATTTATCTTATAGATAAATTAAATAGATTAGGATTTTCAGTCTTTCAGATAGATCTTTATAGTCCTTTTCTATACTTCTACTAGTCAGTATTTTCTTTTTGGAAAATGAGTATCCAAACCTGGTACAATATTCTGCTTCCACAGTGGTTTCAGAAAGACCATGTACAGTTCTAACATTTTCCGTGTGTTTGGCTAGTCCTGACACAGCAGAGATCTTCCAGCCATACCACATTCAGCTCGTTATTTACCGTGATGACTAAAAGTAGATAACCTGAATATGCCTCAGGCCTCTGTCTTGCTGGTCTCCCACTGCCACAAGACACTGATATTACTTGATGATTCAACTACCCCATTTAACTGAATCCCCTCCTCCATCGAGTTACCTTGCCTCCCAGTGACTAACCTCACAGCTCTGTAAGTCATCCTAATTCTTTCCTTGCTTGTGCCTTCACTGAACCCCACAGACTCCACAGATCATTTTTCATCCCTGTTGTGGGCATGCCCAACAAGATGTGATCAGTGCTAGCAGTAGGGAAAATTATTTATGTCAGTGAGAGCTCAAAATCTAAAGTCCTAGCCATCATTTCTATGTGTCCCCAAAGACTTCCTCTGTTGTATGGAAAAGGTCAATAGGAAGTCAACAGAAGAGAAGAGGAAAGGAAAACATGTAGCAGTGTTCTTTCAACAAGCTACCTAGTCTATGTTTATATGCTGTATATGCATATAGATTTTAAAATTTGCAGGCCTGATATGCTTCCCTTTCTTTGCCCATCTCATGGAGGCATGCTCAGCCTTATTTAGTCTGCCATGTGCTTTGAGATCCTCAGCTCCCAAAGAAACTTAAAGTATCACTTACTCATTGGCAATTCACACAAAATTAAAAAAGAAGCCCCCACACTCCCAGGGTGACGAAATCACAAGCAATATTAAACAGCCCTCAGTCCACAAAACGCCACCCTAAAGGCTCTGAAAGGACCTCCTCTGAAACTCCATGGTAGTTATTAGACTGACATTTCCGACAGTACAGCCTAATCATCTCTTGCAGACTTCAGTGCTTACCAGAAGGCTCGTTCCAGTAATGACACTCCATCTTTGTGAACTTTAAACGTCAGTAGCTCTCTCCTTAGTGCATTCCAGAAGACGACAGGGTATATCCCTTTCCAAAATAACATGGTTCACATTGGCACATGAATTTGACTTTTTCTTCCTTGTTTACTGTGATGTTCATGCAGAGGATTTCAAGATGCTGCCAGACAGGCTATAACTACAGTGAATATTGCATCGGGGGAGAGTGTGTACATGGGGAACAGCTTGTCCTGGTGTGGTGGAGGACCAATAAGTGTGCCTCTGAATTGTCTACCTGTGGACTGACTTGTCCTGGCAGAAGGCTCGTGCCACTACATTAAAAGAAATGTTTATAACCGTGCTGGAAAAGCGAAGGGTTTGTTAGCAGGACAACACTACATGTGAATGCGAGCCAGGGTGAATCAAGTTTTGCCAACACATTTCTTCGTGCAGACGGGGCTGAAGCCCGACTTCCCCAACAGCGGCTCGGTTAAGGGAATTACGGGCCCGCGTCGCGCCGAGCGCCGAGCCGCGCCCGCGGCGGCCCCGCTCCGCTGGCAGGGCCAGGCCGCAGGACGCCCCACAGGACGCCTCGCACCGCTCCGCTGGCGGGGCCAGGCCGCAGGACGCCCCGCAGGACGCCTCGCACCGCTCCGCTGGCGGGGCCAGGCCGCAGGACGCCCCGCAGGACGCCTCGCACCGCTCCGTTGGCGGGGCCAGGCCGCAGGACGCCCCGCAGGACGCCTCGCACCGCTCCGTTGGCGGGGCCAGGCCGCAGGACGCCCCGCAGGACGCCTCGCACCGCTCCGCTGGCGGGGCCAGGCCGCAGGACGCCCCACAGGACGCCTCGCACCGCTCCGCTGGCGGGGCCAGGCCGCAGGACGCCCCACAGGACGCCTCGCACCGCTCCGCTGGCGGGGCCAGGCCGCAGGACGCCCCACAGGACGCCTCGCACCGCTCCGCTGGCGGGGCCAGGCCGCAGGACGCCCCGCAGGACGCCTCGCACCGCTCCGCTGGCGGGGCCAGGCGGAAGGACGGCCTCGCACCGCTCCGCTGGCGGGGCCAGTCCGTAGGACGCCCTCGCACCCGGACCGCGGCGCGGGCCTGCGCGCCTCCTCTGACCCCGAAACCCAGCGTCACTCACTTGAAAGCCAGACTTGCACAAACAAATATTTTGTGTAGCTGTTATGATTATTGTCAGTAACTGTCCCCATTGTTCAGGCGCAGGAATTCCTTTGGTCTCATAAATACTAAACCGAGTCCTCCCCTCCCCCCTTTAACTGTCAGATAATTACACAGTTGGCTTTAGAGTTTAACTTGTCAAAGGAGTTTCATTACTTTGTTCCTTTTGGGCAGCTTCCACTATTGTGCTTTCTGAACACTAAACAGAACCTATATTAACTGTCAGTTAATTACACACCGTTTTTCTTCAGTATTTACCAGTCAAAGGGGCAGGTAGGCTGCAATCCTATCATCTCAATCACTGTCTCTGCTCACAAAAGAATCAATAAAGATGAGTCACTTAGTGTCACCCAGTGTCTGATACTCAAAGCCACCCATTCCTAATTGCCTTTAGAGATGGATGATAATACAAACTTTGAAGTGATAATCAGCCTAATGAGTGGCCTTGCTGAGAGGGTAGATCATGTGTCAGAACAGTTTGCAGATGCTTACAGGCAAACAAAGCCAGCTTTCCTTTTAGAGCTGAGAGGACCATGGCAAGTCTGGTACCCAGAGCCCAGCACAATGGCAGAGACTGGAGCACAGCAGGACGCTGTAGCCTGCTGATCACAACTGACTCCATCCATCTTGCTCTTTGCCTTTAATCAGCACAGTCAGAACAAGTCCTCCAGATCTCTGCATGTTTATGCTGGATGTTTAGGCAATAACTGCGCAAAAGATAAATTCTCTGATTCTGAGTCATTGGATTTAAATAATAGTGATTGGACTTGATAGGTAATGGCCGAGGATCCCGGCTAAAACTACTGAGTAAATGTAATTAAATACAATCGGGTGCAGTCAGCCAGGCAAAGGCAGAGACTATAAAAGGCTCATTCAGACAGCAATGAAAACAAACAACGTCAGCAACAAAAACAAAACCAGTGTTTGGTTTGCTAATAAGAGCATGATCTGAGGCCTGATCTACACTCAGTTTTTGCACCCAACAATTTGACCGAATCAATAATTTGAAAAAAACAGCAACAAACAAACAAAAAGACAAATTAAATTGCTAGAATCCCTTAGTCTGGGTGCAGCTATATTATCATAAAGACATTTTCTTTTCAAAATAGTCAAGCTGTCATAAATTCAGTCAAGTGTGTACAAACAGGCTATGACCATGTTTGCGCTAATATGACTGTCTCAATATAAAAGGGTTGTTTTGATTTAACAACCTTTACCAGTTTAGCTAAATGTTGACAAGAGCTGCCTGTGGACACCGCTTCAAAATAATCTCACAGAAAGACTGAAAATCTGTAGGATTACACCAATCTGATTTCAAAGTATAAATGACATACATGAATGTGTATACATGGACTGGTTAACATGTTTAGCAATTTGGACATAACAATTTAAAACTATTTTTGGGACAAATGCTTTCTTAGAACTAGTTTTCAGTGATTCACTGATGCGCAGAGAGAAAGGTGGTGGAAAACCGAACAAGTGGGTTCAGGATTTGGCACTGTTTTAATAAGAAGCTGTTGGGGGTTTTGATATTTTGTAGTCAACTATTTTGCTTGTAAAATCTGTGATGCAAATAAGAAATTATTGCGATAAACAAAATTGGAAACAGGATTTGTCATAAAAGCAAACTAACCCTTTGAAAAGCAAGATTATTGCTGCTTTCAAAAAAACCCCTACAGAATTAATCTCTTTCGGATAAAACCAATTACATTTACATATTTTTACCGGCTTTATATCTGCGTTGCTTCCTACCTTCAAGTTAGTGAGAAAAGTGCAATCTTTAGGATATGAATGGACAGATAGCCTTTAATTCTTTATAGCTCATGTATAAATATAACAGAAGTGCCAGTGGAAAGGTTTTAGAGGTGTCTGACTGGACTGGAGTTTTCCTTTCGAGGCAGCATTCTCTAGCTGATGTGTAGGTATACTTTCTGTATGTTCATATGGAAACCTATGTCTTCAAGCTCTCTGCTACAATTAACATCAGTAATTAGCCCAACCTAACACTATGTGAAACTGTGCTCTCAGTCTTGCAGTAGCCAAGCTAACTCAGGTCTTCTGAGTTCCCGCAGTGGCAACCATGAATGATGCAAAAGTTTTCCATGCGTTGAAGCTGTGGGCTTGTTCCCTGCAGACCGACTTCCCTTTCGTCTCTGCCCATAAAGCACTGCAGAGAACAGGACCTCTCTAACAATGCTACCACAGAACTTTTGAGAAGTGGTTTCAAGCTTGGAGGCACTTCAGCTTCCTTCTTACCTGGGGAATCAGCGAATCAGCTTGGAAAGACAACCCAATACTAAAAAAATACTAATCTCCAAGGCAAATTCTAACCCACAGTTATATTTCTCCTACAGATACTATTCCTTTAAAAACCTCGTAACTCACACATTTATAGTTCATATGATCAAGTTAATTTTTAAGTAATAAAGTTCCTAAACATTTTTTTAAAATCACAGAATAACGCCATATGCATATGCATTGGACTATATGCACACCATAGGTTCATGCTAATTTAATTAAACATGTATTCACACGCATGCAAGTCTAAAAATGCCCTTTCAAGCACAAAATATTGCTACCATTACATGTCTTATAAATTATAATCACATTCAAAATCTCCATCTGAGCTCTAAAGTGTGTTGGACAAAGGGAATCTTACCTGTGGTCAGACCTATAGAACTGAAGTTGATAATTTTTGATTAGTTAATGGAAATGTGTTGACATATGAATTACTGTTGCAAGTTTAAGCATGTATGTTGCAGGCAACTATGGATTGGAAATGAAAGAGGACAATGAATGGAATAAATGGGTTTGGTAATGCATGATAGCTGATACCCCCTCAAGTAATCTTGATTCAAAACTTGGATTGTAGGTAGAAATGTTAAAACCCACATGACATGACACACTGCAAGGAATTTACTACCTTTTTTTTAAACAAAACAAACAGGACGTTTAATGTACCTTTGAAATCCACTCACTTGATACTAACCTTAGGATATGAGTTTACTATTATTTTGATATTTGCATTACATATCAATTTAAGCACCTTGAAGGGATCTGGTTACCAAAGGATTTTGAATATCACACGTTCTAAAAATATGTTAAATTAGATGCCCAGAAATAGAGGCAGCCATAATCACTGGTGATCTTTAAAAGTCACAGGTGTGGTTTCTCCATCAGTTATGTCACACTTATACAGGGTCATTGCTAAAAAAGGGAATCCTAACCTCCCAGTTATACCCTCTCACTGCATTAAATGTGCCAGCACTTGTGGTCATGAGCAAGTCAGTCTGATGGAAATATAACTCTACAGAAAATGCAAGGTGATCTGATTTAATAGGCAGCCACACAAGTGGTAATGACAGTACATAGGGCATAGGCTGCCAGGGCGAGCAACAGGCAGGACCAGTCTGTCAGCACCAGCCTGAACTCATATTACCTTAAGAGACGTGTAGCTGCACCCTGAGACTGTGTGCACTTGTTGCGTGTTCTGTGTAAGCAAACTGCTGGTGCTTTGCCAATAAGCAAAGAAATACAAACAGTACAATAAATATTAACCTTTAATAAAAGAAATACTTTAACTTCATATTAAAGTGAGAGAAGAGCAGAAGAGAAAAAGACTGGCACGCTTACAAAAGAATGCAAACTAAGTATGCTCTTGCTTTAAGCTTTTGATTTACATATTGACATTTACAGCACTAATTAGCTTAAACCAGCATCTCCAAGCTCTTTTACAAATAAGAAGCTCCAAGTGTTTCACAAACACCGATTGAATTCCATAAAACTTTCCATGAGGCAGCAAAAGTATACCAGGAGCTAGTCACCTGCCAGAGGAAGGCAAGTACATCTTGAGGAAAACAAAGCAGGAGTAGTAAAACCTAGCAACATTATAAATAATGGGAACCATAGGAAGAAATTAATGTGGATAAAAATAGATTAAATTTGGCCAAGACATGATGGTATACAATCCTTTTGCCAATCTCAGTCCTATTAAAAAGTGCCATGAAACTGCTAATGACAAACAGGAACTGGAATCTCCTTTTGTCTCATCCGAGATGTATCTCCAAAGTAAGAAGCTTGCCTTTAAAATGATTAGTCCTGTATTTATTCCCACTGAGCCAGTGTAAATTCTACCAATGGTTTTAATTAGACCAGAACCTTGTGTGTTACTGAATAAATTCCCAAACCCACTTTCTACTTTTCTTGGAAATGTCTCCATTTCTGGTATTCATTCAGTCCAGCTCTTCTCTGAGCTGCAACTCTGTCAAGTCTTACAACCTACTGGGGCAGGAGAGAACTGTAACTGTGGAAGTTTGCAGCAAACTTTGAAGATTAGCACATCTCATATGTTGGTAAAATCTTAAGCAGATAAACTATATAGCAAAAGTCACACTCACAAAATCCAATGTAGCTTTTGCAAAGTCTCTCATTTTATAAAGAAAACACATTATATGATTGCTGATATGTTAAAATGCAGCCTGATTCAGTACTGGGCTCTATTGCCTTTCCTCCCATTGACTTCAAAATGAATAAGCTCAGCCTGGGTATTTGAGAATTCATCACTGCTAAGACATTTTCTGGCAGGTCAACACAAGCATTATTCACAGGCCTCAATTCAGTCTGTCATCTGAAATGAAAGAGAGCCTTTCTTTAAAAAGCTAAAAACCATCTTTAATTTGTTATCCTAGTAACTGTATCAAAAACTGCTTTAAAATAAGTATTAAAAATGAGAGCAAGCTGATGAGCAATTGAAACACAGTAAAAAAGATCTGGAGGGGACTGCAGGACCACCAAGTCCGTGCTCCAGCTATTGCAAGCAACCAGCTCATATAATCCTTTTCATAAATATATCAAGCTCTATCTTAAAAGCAGTTAGTTTTATTTCTTCAGTTACTGCTATTGTGCGTTATTTGTATTTCTTCCAGTTTGAGTTACAGATTCATAGATTATGTGCCAGAGGGGACCACTGTGATCATGAAGTTTGACCTCCTGTATAACATAATCTGTAGGATTGCCCTGAATTCTTTTAAGAAGCCAGTAATTTTGCAGCCATGAGGTTACTGGGGAAAGGGCACAAGAGCCATGGTATCAGTGTTAGACTGATGGGATTAATCAGCTCATGTTAACACACTGATTATCATATAGTAAAGGGAAATGTTTCAAAAGAATATTCCAGTCTGAAACATAAAGTGAAATCATTTGGACTTCCAGAGAGGTCATGGTTGAAATATCACAAAACTCTCTTTACTCAAAGCAGATGCTTATTAAGATTAATTTAGTGTGAAAAGTGAACCAGAATGCATATAAAAGACAATGCCTCCTCAATTATGTAATAGGACACCTCCTCATTATATTGTGCTCACTGAAGATGATGGTATTTTCCTAGGGGATGTATAACTACAGTTTGCCAAAGTCCCTCTCCCTCATTTGAAATTAAATATCAGACTGTAGAGCATGAAGCCAAGTGAACAGAAACAGGAGAACACAAATAAACATCAATTTAAATGAAAAAGAAAAGGCCTGTTATGTGTGTTTTCTAAATAAACATCCTCAAAATAGAAAGTTACAATGATACCAGGATAAAAATACAAAGAATTACTAGCATTTAATATAAACAAAGATACCTCTTTCCTACATTTGTACATGGATTGAAATGAGATGCAGTCTATAGGTGTAAATATTCACATAACTTTTCACATAACTGGAACAACTCTTTTCACCTTTTCGCTTTTCTTCCTGTCTCTTTCTGTGAGCTCCCTCCAGTGTTCTCAAGGAAGTATTGAATCATTTCATTTTGGCATATTCCATTTTTATCACACGAAGTACCATGATAAGAAAGATTGCACTCATCTAACCTAAAATCATCTGCCTCAAAATTAGATGCTTAGTGTAACTTGAAAGTCTAGTCTAAACTGGACTCTGAAGATAGGCACTGCAAGGAGATGCACCCATCAGAAGATGTCCCTTAGAATCAATGGCATACTTTGCCAAAAGGACTACAGGCTGTAGAAGTGGCTAGAGAATGATCTGACACTGTGTACCAACTTTGAGACTATTTAGAGTTAAGGCGTTAAGTTTTCCCCTTAGGGACTAACAAGAAGAATTTCTCCTCTAAATTGGAAGTTCATCAGTTGGAAAAGACAGACAACCAGGAAAGCATGGACACCAACTCTCAGTCATCAACATGAAAAGAACAAGTTGGCTCTAAGACCCTGTCAGGTAAGATACATTCTGTATGGCAATAATAATGCCTTTGTACAAGCCTAAGCTGAAAGGCTAAGGGGGATATGATTACACTCTGGCAGAAAATGTTCAGGGCACTGAATCCCCTATGCTGTGGCCATGCTAGCCTGCTTGGAGCCAGCTCAGGGATCTCTACACAGGGCTGCTATGCAGGCTGTAAACATGCCATAAGTGCTCTGACACCTATTTACAACAAGTTTAACTCCTGCTTCCACCAAGATAAGCAAGAATAGAGTCAGATGCTGTATTTTCTATGCCTCTTCCACTGGCTTTGTAGATTTACTAAATTGAGCTGATACAAATGAGAATAAAATTATTCTCTGTTAGGCTAGTCTGCCTGATTTGGTTTTTGGGGTCTGTTCACTGGCAGAATAAACCAATATAAGATAGGACTGTTGCAATCCCTTTCTACCCTTTCTGCCAAGCTGTTGGTTCCCATCCCTTGTACCCACATTAGTGCTTTGTGCAACTGAGCCATGAAAAAATTCAGGCAGTTTAGCTGTAACAAAACTAGGCAAATATTGTGAGAACAGACATAAGCTTAAAGTCATAAGCAATAGAACTAAAGAGAACATAATTTTGAGTACTGCAATGTCAATTAATTTGGTGTCTTTACTGCTGCTTTATTTATTGTGAAAGCCACTATGACAAGCCACTGTGCTGCTAATCTGCATGATATTCAGCAGATAGTGAGCCATTGCCTAACCTCAGAAATGTCAGAATGGAGCTATGGAATTACTCCAGTCCTTTGTGGATTTGGCGAAGACTTTGTAGGATCTCTAATGACGTATGCTGGGCCTGATTCAAATCCCAACAACGGAAATGTCTCTGATTTGGCTTATTGTTATTTCTGACCCTATAAATGTGGGGAGCACTCAGGCATTGAGAAAGATATTGTTTCTCTAACATATCAGTTGGTCATTGCAGTTAACATCAAATGAAACAGAATGAAAGTCCCAGTTTGTTTTTTTCTCTTTTACTTTTAAAAGACTCATAATAACACCAATTCAATGCCTGTCCAACCATCATGGTTTGTTATGTACACACTAGGATTTGAGTTTCTTTTGAGAAAATTGAACAAAAATGGTCCTTATTTCACAATTCCCTTTCTTATACCATTGTCTATAAATAACTTCAGAGAAGCTCTTTCCATTTCCTCGCGTCTTCTCCTTTAAAATAATTATTTAAATAGGTTCTTTTTACATTTTAATTATTCTACCCTTTTTGCATTTTTGTTCTACCCATCCTTTTGTAAGGGCCACCCCACCATTACTTCTGCAGGTTGTTAGCGTGGAATCAGTGGAAGATCACATTTAAATACAGTTCCTCTCTAATAAAAGACATTAGTATGCTCTGTACTGTGTTCCATGACTGAAATTCACCTTAATATTTTATAACAGAATTTTTCCCTCTCAATTTTTATTAAGGAGTTGGAATTTTAGAGAGTAGTTAGGCTGGTTTCACTCCTAAACCCATGAATCTTGAGAAATAAATTGAATCTGGACTATGTTATGGGGAACTGCTGTGTCTGCGCTGCTTTTCAGTCTTCATAATAGGATGGTTCCTGAAAAGTGTCTCTTTTCAACCTCTCTCTTACTTTTTCCACAGTGGGCATATCAACAATATTTTTCTTGGGGAATTTCTAAAGGATCTCTTGAATATATATATTTATCTCTGCTCACTGCCAGTAACTCGGAGCCTGTGGGACAATGTGAGCATCCCACATATATAATATTATTGTATATATATTTTCAAGCCAAATCCTCTTGCATCCAATATAGTGGGCAGTGGTATGCAAAATCCAGGCCTCTCTGGTTTGTGCTCATTTGATCCCATTTCTAAGGCCCCATAGGCTGACAGCCACGTATGTAGTTGTTAGGGATATTCAATCTCTTCACTACCTATATTAAATTATACTTGTAAGAACTCTGCATTGAGATTCCTTTGTGTTGGCTGCTGCTCAGTTTATAAGGGTTCTTCTGTTCAGGGAAGCTTGTGAGCAGCAAACTACATTGTGAATGTGCTAGGCACTAAACCAAGCTCTACCTAGAACATCTGGACATTCCTGTGCTTAACCAAAGCTACCTCTTAACATTCATCAGCACCGTTTAGAAAGTGTTCAAATGGTTCACTTTCTTTTGAGTGGGTTATTGCCACGTATGTTTTCACAATCCTTAAAATTCAGCTGCATGGAGTTGTCTGTGCCCTGCCCCAAGACCTTCCAGTCCTGTATTTGTTTTACAAGCTCTTAATTGTTTTTTGCATTACGTTTTGCTCCCGGCTTGAATTTATTGTAAGATTTGAATTGGTATAGACCTTATCTGCTTATCTTCTTCCACTTTTCATCTCTCCTCTAAGGTCATTTTATTTCTTTTCTCATTCTTAAATTCCCATTCTTCTAACTGCCATCATTGTCCAATGAAGAAGCTCTTCAGATAGCAGCATGTTAAATATAGAATATGCAAGTCTGCAAATGTTGCACATCTAGCAGCAGACATGTGGGATTCTTGTATATGCAACACAGAAGTTGTCTGAGTATATGCTCAACTTTTTGGGGGGGATTTCCAAAATCAGTGGTTTTGGAAGGTCTAAATATATTTTTCATTCATGAATGTTTTTCCTTAAAAATACATGTAATGTTGATGTTACCACTGGAGACCATAACACAATGTTTTCAAGGTACATGAAAAAGAATAACTTGGGGTAGTGACAGTGCAAGCTTCTCTGCACTATCTTGCTAATATTTTAGTGGCTGCTCTCAAAAGTGACTTCACTGATGAAAATTAGAAGGTAATCCACCTGTTTCACCAACTGCCTACTAAGATTATCCAAGCACATGGGAAATAATGCCAGTTGTTATTGTGTGCATGCTTTTTGTTGCTGAAAGAAATATCACCATTTTTTATTGATCTTTCTTTTTGCCTGGTTGACAACGCATGGCCTTGTTCTTATATGTAGAGGCCGAGTTCCTCTTTCAATTCTTAGGTGAATGTTGATTGAAGTTGTTAAAGAAGTGAGAAAGAACTGAGTTTGACTTTGTGTCTGCGGTAGTGTCACTACAGAATTCAGTAGACTGAACTTCCTTGTGCAAGTGCCAGCTGTATTCTTTTCCTGCAGAACTTCATAGAAGAAACCATCCAGTCTGCAAGAGTCTAGGAGGGTATGGGAAGGTCTCAAAGGAGAGACTTTGAATTAGTTAAAATCTCTTCAGCAAAATTTGAGACAAAGAACACTGTCTCTGTTGACTTTTTCCAGGCAAATATGCTGGCTGTGGGAAATAACTGCATTAGGTATTACTGGCCTTACTTGTTCTAATTATGACAGTCATAATGATGATATTTATGTGCCCAATGTCAGGGCAGAGTGAGCACCAGCTGCTCGCTCAGGCATGGGGAGCTGGTTGCAACACCACAACCAGCAGAGCAGGCCCTTGCTGGCTGGAACCTGTCCTGCTGCCCCAGAGTGAGGGGAGCAGGGCAGCCAGGGGCACCCCCAGCCCAGGGTATCGGGCACCTCCCTGATATCAGCCCACAGGGAGGTCATGAGAGAGGGCCCAGAGCGGGCTGGTCGGGGTCAGTCAAGGCTGTTGGTGAGCCCTGACACCCAAAACTCATGGAAATTGAGTGATATATAAATACTTTGAATGGGATTCAGATCTCCTTAGGAGTTAGGCTCCTAACTACCTTTGGGGAATCTGACCTAAGGCTTTGATTCTAGGCTTTCTCTTAGTTACTATTGCTTTGGATCCACTAGTTAGGTGCTATCCAAGTTAGATGATAATCTGCGTAGAACACTAGCAGCAGAGTTGTTAGTTGCACAAACACATTTGCCATAACTACTGCTGCTGTTGGATCAGCCAAGAAGCAGTAGTGATAGTAATGCCAAAAAACCTAATACATGCTGAACTAACTGTAAGATTCAAAGTTTTGTAGGATAAGCACAGATCTGGAGGTTTACACTTTGAGTCGTGAGGAAAGAACTGAAGATTTTACCCTCTGAAGTCTGCTGCTTTGGAAAATAACATTTATTTCAGCACATAGGTTAAGTAGTCATTCCAAGTCATTGTCTTTTCATAAAACCTTGTCTATAAGGTAATTCACCTACTTTTTACACACAATGTCCAAAGGCAGGGACAGTGTTTCCATTTACGTGAGGAAGAATCAGCACTCCTGAGAATTATTCTTGCCTGCAGAAGCCAGGTCTTTAACATTTCCACAGTTCAAGTTCAATCGCATTGAACACATACATGCGCATGCGTGTGTGCACACACACACACTTCTTTGATGATGCAGTTTGGATAGCATATATCAGGTTGGGTGTTACCTTACAACTAAAGAATGGTTTTATGCATAATGTCTCTAAGAATTAAATATGCCTCTCAAAAATTGGAAAAGCAAGTTATCATTTTTTGGCTGAATTTCTATTGTTAGACTCCGTATATACAGACATATTTTAAGGAAAAAATATGTTTTACATGAGGGTTTTCTGTTTTTTTTAAACTATTTTTGGTGTAAATTTTGGTGTGATGGTCTAGCTTCAAGAGGAGTAACAGAACCTTGATGTTAATGCCAATTGAAATTGTTCCTATTGGTCAATATTTGTTGTCACAGGTAATATAAGTTTCTTATAGCTATGCAGTTCATATCCGTTCTTTCTACAAAACTTTGTTTCATTGTGCACAGTGACCATGCTTCCTTTGTACAGGTTGTATTGTCTTACATTCCTACTTTCAAACACCAAGGAAGATTTCTTTACAGATCCGCAAAGTTGTATTTACTTTGAGCTTAAGCCAATAAGCGTGCATGCTATTGACTTAAAAGTTTAAGCAGTCATCAAATGCAGCTTCTCCCCTTTTGACTTGCCTTGATTACAAACGTGCACTGTAAGCAAATGGCCTTCCTTCTGGTATTTTCTTCAGTTTGCAGCACTGCTGACACATAAAGTTACTGGGTTTATGCCAGAAAAAAATACAAAATGTAATTTCTACTGTCCATGTCAAACTAAGACCTTTGTAGCTGGAGTGCATTAGAAGGGAAGATGTTCAGGAGCTTTATCTCTTTCTTTTACGTCTCACACAAAAAGAACTGAAAATGTGAGGAGTTACCTGTCTGTGAGTGGAGATGAAGCCCACTGGCCCTTCTTTAATGGGCACATTGGTTGATAACCACAGGGAAACATTGACTCCTTTGCACTGGCAGGTTTCCCCAGGACATTTTACTGGACACACCATTTAAGCAGGCACACCAAGACCTGATGGTCAGCATGCTATCCTCACACTGCACACAAAACTGTTGGTAGTTTGCAAACTCCTAATTCCTGCTCTTCCAGACATATTTCTGCTGAGGCAACACTGAGTGCACAGTGCATATGTTCTTACAGATTTACCTGCATTGCCTGTGGTGGGACTGTAGTCCTTTGTGTGTGTTTTGCAGTTTTACTCCAACCTTAAAAGCTTAAATTTCAAGGTTAGTCTTTTCACCAATTACAGGAAGCTCCAGCATGTACTACTGAAACCTATCTGCTCCAAAGGAAGCTTTAAACTTTCAAAACAAGGTGGCTGTGGAAGTGCAAATAACTACTGAGTAGATGGAGTTACTGTATACAGGAAGCTAGGATCAAGTTCAAATAAAAGCTCTGGGCACCAGTTCTTAGCAACTGATTTTAAAGCAGTTGTAATCTTCAAAGCTATCTATTTATCTCTACAGCAGAGGCCCTGGGTATTATATACCTAATGAGTTAGGCCACTTGAGCAACCTTCTTTCACATTAAAAAGGTACTTTAACTTTTTCCTTTGCCAGATTAACTGTGCAGTCCGTTTCTGACAGATGAGATCAGCTATATGGAATTTTAATACTGTGGTTCTTTTAAAAATGTGTCTCTATAACCTTGTGCCTGAATGGAAATGTTAAGACTGCTGAGGTTCAAAATTGGTTGAGCAATATTACTATTACTGTTTTGGGGTGTTTTTCAGTAACTCTTGTCACATACGTAAAGCACAAATAAACAAGTAAAACTAGAAGTAAGGACACAATCTTTCTCCAGAAGAATTTCCAGCCAAGGTTCTGATGTGGTAAAAGGGTTATGTGCTTGACTGTATGTGCCATGTGTGCTTCCATTAACCTCAATGCGAGTTTTCACGGTATTCACAGTGGTTTAGTACATGTATAAACATTTGCAAGGTTAGGAGGTAAACTCTAGCTTGTCTGTTAAAATTTACTTTGCTTTAATGAACTGTGGTTTCTTTTTTCACCAGAAAATGTATAGAGTATTCCAGTTATTTTGAAGTACCTAAATTTCATTAGAAAATTAGTAAACTGTCACACCAATAAGTTGTTTTTTTCTAAAAGCAGGAAGGGAAGGTGAAGTTCAAAAATTCAAAATAACTTTCATACTGCTACAGTTTAAATGTAAAAAAGCAGCACTCTAATAGCAAAAATCTATAGATTCTTATCCACTGCCCACTTAAATGGGAATACTTCAAGGGACTGTAAATGATACCTTCATTAAATGTTAGAACAAGCTATATAGCTGAATATGCACAAAACCAGAGGTTAATTCTATCACCTACATTTTCAGGAGCATTCTACTGCAGGCCAAGCTGTCAATTTCTTTTTTCTATTGGTAAGAAGTTATCTGTTCAAGTGCCTGTGAAGTAACGTGTTTGTGGAGTGAGGCATCAGTTACCGTACAGATGGCAGAACCACGGCATATGAAAACTACCCTAGTTCACTCGTAGCACTGGTGAACGTGTCTCAGCAGTGTCTCCAGGGAGTTTCAGACAGAGGGTGTCAGTGTGATCAAGACATTCCTGGCATTTTATTAAGTGTGCTTACTTTCTTTTTGGTAATGCAGAGAAAAGGGAAACAACCAATTTTAGGAAACATACCTGAAAGTATCTCGTTTACTATGTGTAAATGCCACACAGCTTTATTAAATATGTCCTTTGCTAAAGTATCTTTATAGTGAATTTCTTAATCTTGAAAGAGCAAAGGCATTTGGCTTGAGGTTCAATCAAATACTGCTGGCATTCCTGGAATGAAAAGTTTAATCTCCGTCGTTTTCCACTTCTTTAACACCTTAAATATATTTTCGTGGTAAATCCAGCACCGAGGACAGGGACTTAAACCGGTCTGTTCCTTTAATTAGCAATACATATCTATACCACGATACAAGCACAGTTTAAAAAAGAACAATAATAATAACAAAGTATGAATGAATACTAATCACACCATAACTATGAGGGAACCACTAATCGGTAGCTAAGGCTGAATTGATGAGAATTGAACTGAAAGCAGAGTAGTAATCAACAATGGAAGGAAGCCTGATCCTCTGTAGCAGACAGGAAAAATACTTGTGGTTGATGAAGTTCCAGTCTGCTGGGGAGAGGCAGGATTTTGGAATTGTGTTCTTTGGATACTGTCTCAGGGACTGTGCTGCTGGTCAGTGAGAGCACAGTTGAAAACTACATGGTATCTGCTGGATCCCAGAGCATTATATGGCATGTTATATACACACACACACATCTAACACCACCACTTGTCTATTTGGTTGGACGTTTCCCCCTCTGTGCCACACAGCTTCACACAGCTAGCCTACTGCACAGACGTGGTAATAAAGTCACCTCGAAAACAAAGGTTTCCTCAGCTCACTGAGATTACGAGCAGGGCTGTACCATAACGGGTTGTGGCACACCTCCCAGGTACCAGTGCGATACTGTCCCAGCGCCGGACGGCAGCAGGTTGGCGGGCCTCAGAGCCAGCTTCCTGACAGAGGAGAAATCGCTGCCACGCGTGTAACAGGGTTGCTCCACCTGTACGGCTCAGGGATAAGTGATCAGGGGACACAGACGTGCAACCATTTCCTAGGGGAATCTCGCACCAGCACTAATCCCAGGTCCACTAACATGTATTAATCGACTCTAATGGCTAAGTTGCCAAGCTAAACACTTGGGAGACCGCGTCTAACAGCACCACCTGGCCACACCTGCCGCAGCGCCACAGCGGGGTGGTCTAGACATCAAAGGTTTGTTGCAATGTAACTTTTATTTGGCAAAGTTGCTGTGTGGTAGGAGGGGGCAGCGGCCAGGCGCGGGGGCGCCGCGCACAGCCCTCCGCCCCGGCGCCCGTTCAGCCCCCGGGGAATGAGCTGCGGCGGCCGAAGGCGAACTCCTCGCCCGAGCTGGGGCCGCCGGCTGCCTGCGGCTGCCGGGGAGTTCGGCCCCGCCGCCGGGCGGCGGCCACGAAGGACACCGGGAGCGCGGAGAAGGCGGCGCGGGGCCGCGGCGGGGGCGGAACGCGCCGCGCGGGGCCGCGTTTGCGCGGGGAAGCAGTGCGCGGCGGCACCGGGCCGGCGGCGGAGGGGGCGGGCCGCCATGGCGGTGGACATCACCCTGCTCTTCAAGGCCAGCGTGAAGACGGTGAAGACCCGCAACAAGGCGCTGGGAGTGGCGGCGGGGGACAGCGCCAGGGACGAGCTGCTCAAGCGGAGCGCCGCCCGCGCCAAGAGCGACTTCACCGGCCGGGCCCGGGAGGTGGTGAGTGCGGCGGCGGCCGGGCCCCGGGGGCAGGAGGAGGCGGGGAAGCGGCGGCGGCCGGGCCCCGGGGGCAGGAGGAGGCGGGGAAGCGGCGGCGGCCGGGTCCCGGGGGCGGGGGGAGGAAGGGGAGCAGCGGCGGCGGCCGGGCTCGCCGCGGCCTGCGTTTGCCGGCGGCCGGTCCGCGGCTCCGCCTGGGCGGCGGGCGGGCAGCCCGCCCCCCTCAGCCCGGCCTGGGAGCAGGCCACCGCCTCCGGGTCTCCCCGGGGGCCCGGGGCGGGCGAGCGGCCCCCGACGCCGCCCGCAGACAACCCCGGGGCGGCTGTTTCTCACAGGGACGTGGCGTGAGAGCCGGGAGCCCGGCGACGGGGCAGGCTCCGGGCGGGGCCCGCTCGGCGGCGGCGGCGGGGCGGGCACGGCCGTGCCGTCCCGTCCCGGGGGGCTCCGCCGGCCCCAGCGCCGTCCCGCGGGAGGGCCGCCGCCCCCGGCCGTGCGGACGCGGCCGTCCGTCGGTGCGCGCCGCGGTCCCGCGTGCGCGTGCCCTCACGCCGCTTGCCACGTAAGAGGTCGCTTCTCTGGCAAGTGGGAGCGTTTGTCACGTGGCACCGCGGACGCTGTCTCCGGTGTTATTTTTTTCCTTATGTCCTACAGCATGGCTGTAAAGTGCCGGTTCCATCCATACAAGGTACACGTAAAAGGGTAGTCAGGACAATTTAAGACTTGAGAAGGCAAGCACAGCGAAACTATGGAATTACGGAGCTGAAGGCTGAGCAGCAGTATTAATAGTTCTCAGTCCGCAGTCGTACTGTAAAAACAAATTTGTTGTAGATTATTCTTGTCCATACTGAGTAAAAGACAGGGGGAAAAGTCTGATACTGAAGCAGAGTTTGAATAACACGTTTAACAAGACACTGGAACATATTTTGAAAAGCTAAAAGACTGCTCAGTATGCTCTCTGAGGAGATGGGCTTACAGAACGCATGTGCAAGTTGAGGACTAAGCAAAGAATGCCCAGGTAGCCTCATTCCGTCATTATTTAACTTGTGAATAGTTTAGTTTTCAAGCGCAGATATTAATGTCACATTCCTATGCTCATTGTACTTTTCCCAGTTCCAAGAGAGAGTACTTAAAAGCTAATGTGTTTTATAACACTTGATGTTTGATGTTCTGTAGCCCATTTAGGCTTTGAGGCCTAAGCAGGGGGTGTCAAGTTGGGTTCCTGTTAAGTGAGCGTATAATTATTAACCATTGCAAGAAGTTGATTTAAGTGACTAGTCAGCTGTGAGTTCTATGGTAGGGATCTATCTGCAGTGCTCAGACCAGTCCATAAAACTATATTCAAGATCTTCATCCAGGACATCTACCTTTTTTCTCCACTGCATCTCCTGATTTTTAACTAAAGATATTCCATTTGCTGCAGTGTTAGAGAGAATGGGCTCCTTCAGTCTTACCTCAGAACAGGGCAACCTTTTTAACTTTTAACACAATTTGTGTGTCTGTAAATTCGTAGAGTTCTAAAAAGGATTGAAACTTTATTACAGGGCACCATGTTGACATTTAGTTGCACCATCAACACGGCTGCAACTTCTAAATCTGCCATTGAGAGCTCCAGCACTTGGGCTGAGGGTGAGGGCAGGTTGTTACCCTCTAAGGGCTTAGTGCTAGATGGTGTTTGGGTACTCTGTCAGGTGTTTCACTGCTATTTGCAGTATCAGAGGAAGCAAGAAGAAATCTGAGCTTTTAAATTTCTGTTCTAGATGTTCTTATAGCCACAGGCTTCGGTTCGTTCCTGTTGAAGCTTTTTACCTTCTGCCCCGTTGCCTCCCGTACTGTCTCTGTCTGCACTTCAGACGCTGAAACTGATGAGGAGGAACTGTATTGCAAATAATTCATAGCCTCAGACTAGGCTCAGATCAGCTCCTTCCTCCATCCTAGTGTTTTCTCTCTTTTCCCTTCCTACCACCAACGCTCAATTGTTTTTGCTTCCTCCCAGTTTTGGTTTTCTTTCTTAAGTTCTGTTCATACTCAGGCCTAGCCTCACCTTCATAATCTTCTCGCTGCGCAGCCGTAGTCCTGTGCAGTGATGGCATGCTCTAGCTGTGTCCTTTTCCTCCTGCCTTAGTCCTTTCTTTCCCCCTGGTCACACCTATTTCCTGCTGGCCCCAGTCTTCTCTCTGTTCCTGTAACTCAGTTGCATTTGTGACAGTGAGCCAACAACCTCCAGGACCAGAGACCACCATTTTAATGTGTGAATAAAATATTGAAACTGCATCTAGAAGGAGAAGCTTTGTAGTAAAATAAATTATTAATTTAACTGCTTGTTTCAGCCAAATACGGTTTGGTTTGATTATGTATGTGTCAACCCCTCTTTCAAGTACTTTGTTGTAGCCTCATAATTGAAAATTTAGCTGCTTCTGCAAGACTATGCAACTTAGCTTGCAAATGTGATCTTTGATAGGTTAGTTCTTTGACATATTTCTTTTTTAAAAAGCTCCCCAAAAGCTAGTGAATTCTTCCCTATCTATGTACAGGTGTTTTGCTCATTGCTTAATCTGAGGAACATATCAAACAGTGTTGTCTTTAAAAATTGTACTGAAAAATACTGGTCAGAATCCATATAACAGCGGAGACCCTGAGTAACCTACACGTAGTCACCATTTTCATTATGCCTTATTTGGTTGCAGAATAGAATAGTTTCAGTTGGAAGGGACCTACAACGACCATCTCGTCTGTCTGACCACTTCAGCGCTGACCAAAAGTTAAAGCATGTTATTAAGGTCATTGTCTGAATGCCTTTTAAACACTGACAGGCTTGGGACATTGACCACCTCTCTAGGAAGCCTGTTTCAGTGCTTGACCAGCTTCTTGGTAAAGAAATGCTTCCTAATGTCCAGTCTAAGCCTCCCCTGGTGCAGCTTTGAGCCATTCCCACGTGTCCTGTCACTGAATCCCAGGGAGAAGAGCTCAGCACCTCCCTCTCCACTTCCCCTCCTCAGGAAGCTGTAGAGAGCAATGAGGTCACCCCTCTGCCTCCTTGTCTCTGGACTAGACAAATGCAAAGTCCTGAGTTGAAGGTCTCCATTTGACATGCAAATATGGAAGTGTTGAAATATTTATGTGGACTCTACACACAGACCTACTCCTTCCAGTGTTACATTCAGGGTGGGTTTGCTTTGCTTCTTGCAGGTGGAGCTGGGCCATTTGTGCTCCAAGCTGTGGGAGTGGCAGCCAGCCCTGGTCCAGATGTGTGGCAGCACAGCTGGATTGCGGGGCTGGGAGGGTGCTCAGCCCTGCCTGGGGCAGCTGCACAATTAGAGTTCTCCTTTCTAGCCCATCCTGCGGAGGTTTTGTATCCCATTATGAATGTGTTTGAGCACTTGGCTGAACTGTATTAAGTGATGCAACTCTCGGTCATATGGAGTATACTTTCTTCCTCCTTTTTCTCCCAAAGGATTATGAGTTTTGCTGTAGGATCTGAGGTCTGTGGAAATGTTTACCTTTTTTTTTTGTCTTCTTCAAAGACAGACTCTAAGTGGTATTTAAGAGAAAGATTGAAGGTCCTTAGCATTTGGAGAAGAAGCTGGCAAAGTTGTAATAGTTCCTTATTTTCTCTTGAATTTAATTTTTCTTTCCTAAGAAAGCTCTGTATCTGCACAGTGGGATTCTATATTTATGGTAAAGTGTCATTGCACCCAGGAGATATGGTTATAAAGCCCTGTCTTACATTCCCAAACTTAACATGATTTTTTTAGGTGGATTGAAGTAGGCACAGAGAATGTGTGAGCTTTGACTTGAATCAATACTGTGTGGGAAAACTGCTTTAGAGATGGGAGGATACATTTTGTGTGCTCCTGGTATTTTGCCTTAGTTACAAAAAATACTTCAACATTCTGTATTAATTCGTATTTTTTGAAAGCTGACTGGTTTATGCTCAGGTGTGCTATATTGCTGCAGTCTGTGGGGAGCTGGTGGAGGTTTTTGTATTTGAGGCTAAGTTGGTAACAGAAGCGTGTTATGAAGTTATCTAAAGCCAGTGTAATATTAGTTGCAGAGACTGCTGTTGCTGGTGATATTGTTAAACTGACAAAACTGATCTGCTTGCCTATTGATGCTCTTCTAAATCAAAGATGACTCTTACAGCCATGAACTTTTGAAAGGCTTTTCTTTGCCCCAGCATTGACCCATCAGTGTTTATTCTGTTTGGGTTTTTTTTGTCTGTCAGCTGCATTGTATAACCATTGGATTGTGTGATATGTAATGAGAGATGACTAGTGCTGTGTGTATGGTGAATGTTTTTGGCATCTCTCTACCTGTTCACCAGTTACATATTGACTAGGACCAGGTAGGAAATGATTGTTGAGGGATTCCATACAAGAAAGCTACAATAACAGTGACAGACTTTCCATTTCTTGCAATTTATAAAAGACTTTTAGAATTCATTAAGTGTATGTTAGTGCTTTTCGGTCAACTAAAACAAAAGCAGCAGGGTTTTTCTTTTTATTTTTTTTGTCCTTAGACTTTTACAGTGACATAGCTATTTAAAATGTAGTCTGCAGGGATATTAAAGTTTGCATTTCATCATACTTTTGCAGGCTTATGTAGTTCCTCAGTATGGTATCCAATCTGAGATTAAGCTGGGTTAATGTGCTAAGTGATTGAAAAATTTTAAGGATTAGAGCAAAAGTATTTAAAAAAAAACCAAACTGGACTTGAAGTAAGTGTTCAGGGACAAACATAAGCAGTTCAGATATAGTCTAGGCCCAGTTTGTGACACTTGTTCATAGCTTTACCATGATCTTAAACCTGCGGTTTTGGAAGGTGTTTGGCACTTGAACATCTGTCTTAGGACAGTCTTAGGAAATCTCACTATTTAAGCCTTTGCTGTTGCTTTTGGTTATGGCAAGTATGAGCTATTGGGAATATCACACACAGAATCACAGAATGGGAGGTGTTGGAAGGGACCTCTGGAGATCATCTATCAAATATACTTTTTTCTTAGTTATTTGAAAATATTGAAGGAATGGAAACTTCTTATCATTGCTGACTGTTCAATATGTGGTAGAGAAATGGTATCAGGACTGATACAGCCTATTAACAGAAATAAAGATAAATTTAACGGTCAAGCAGAATTTCATGGTGGGCTTGATTGCAGCCGTGAATGAAACTTTTTTGTTTTGCTAGGACATTATCTTCTTCTGTAAAGTTTTGCAAAAAGCTAAAAAATGAAGTGCTGGAGCATGAATTCTTCAGAAGCAATACCAGACATATCTGAAAACATATCCCTGAGAATGGAAAATTTGAAACACTAAATGTTTCTAAGTCTTTAAATGCAAAATTTCAGAATGATCAAATGTCTGTGTTTGAAGTTGTTGAACGCATAAGGATGCCAGATCCATGAGGCTACAACATCTGTTAGTCATATAACTTCTGTGTATGGATTCTGTAGGATGATTAACTGATTCTTAAAAAAAATTGGTATGATAGGCCAATATTAACATCAAGAATAGGTTCGGCTGCTCTGCACAAATATGTAATGAGGAGGAAAAATCCCCACATAAAACTTGCCTCTGAAAATTTCTTGTGAAAACCAGAGCAGATGACACTGCATATAAATTTTGAGCAAACATTTTAAATACAAGGCCACCTGACTTTCGTAGCATACCGCTCTAGCTACACATAGGTTAGCAGTGGCCTTTTTTTGGTGATTGTTTTTTTGGTAGGGTGTGGTTTTCTTCTTCTTGGTGTTTTTTTTGTTTGTTTGTTTAATGTTACATACTTTGAGTAAAACAGTCCTTTTGTGCATACCTGCATTAAATCCATGTATCTCATTGCTTGGGTGCAGCCCATGGGATAATTCAAAATAGCATTGCTATTAGAAGAGATGGAAAGCTGATGTTTCTTCCTTGGTCCCAAACACAGGATCTTCCTGCGCACACTTTGGTACTCAGAGCAATCTCGTAGGAGGGAAAAATGGGGCAGGGGTGTTTGTTTATGGTGTTTACAATGGCTTGATCTTTACCACTGTCACTAAAAAATCACGGGGAATGCACAAACCAGTTCCTAGTCACCCAAATTGACCATCTAGGACCACTTTGAATTGTGTGACATAATTATTGACATAGTACAGTTAAAAATTAATGTTTTTAAACATATGTACTTTCTGATCTCTTTCAAACTATTCAGGATTGTTCAAACAGGTACCAAGAATAAAATTGAACCACCAAAATTGTGTAATGGGTCTGGTTACAGTAAATCATCAGTAGCCAGTATCCAGTGCTAATAGAGAAAGACAAGTCTGCAGCCTCACTAGAAAATTTCTAGGGGTTTATAAATTAAAAAAAGTTTGAAAAACATTAGATTATTAGATCTAGATTTCCAATAAAGGATTCCTTGTGCTTAATAATATTTTAGTATTGTAAGAAAAAAGGGTTACTCTGTTGCTTACTGTCAGATACATAGTAGATTTGGTGGTAGGCAGGTACCACCCTGCTGATTCAGGGAGTAACACCATCCCTGTTTTGGAAGTAAAAGGTATATGAAAGTAGAGTACCAAGTATTAAATGTTTTATTGGAATATGACAATAATTATTATGCTGCTGGTTCTGAGTCAAGTTCAGGTTGGTGTCAGCAGAACGTATCAAATGACATCTAAGCTTTTTAAAAGACCAAGAAATATCCAAAATAACCAGCTTGCTATATTAACTTTTTATAGGATGGGACATGTATATTCTAAATCTAGCAAATACCTGAATGGGGCTTAATCCTGAAAACTTCCATGTCTGAGAGTCCATGGCAGAACACAGGCAGTGCATCAAAGACTGCATGGTCACATAGTGAACCACTTCTGTTACAGTCAAACAGCTGATACTAACAAGTGCTGTGAGGGAAATGGCCAAAAATGGTTAAAATGGTGCACTTCAATTTTTTTGGTTCTATAGTCAAACTAAAAAATTCTAACCTGATTTACTAAAGTTAGTTTATATGATCGTTTTGACTCTTAACAACTACATAAGAATAAGTCCCATGAGAGAATATTTGGATGCAAGGGAAATATATACTGCTTATGATATAACCAATTATAGTCTTTATTAGAAATTACTGACTGTGCCAAATTTTGGACAGCAAGTGATATTTCAGTTCACTTCTTAACTTCTAATGAGACTTAAGTTCTAATAAATTGGGCCCATAGCTGAGGTCACTAGAATTAATTCTGACTTCTCCCACATACAGTTATAAACGGTCACTTCTCTCCTCAAAGTTCACTGACGGTGCTGCATTTTGTACTCATTTACATGCACATGGGTGTCCCTCACCCATTTTCTAGGCAGAAAATATGATTCTAAATTACACTTTTTCAACTGGGTAGTTCCAGTGTACTGCTTTCTAATATTTCAGGTTTCTCTCTTTGCATCTGCAAATTATGGTTAATGTTAGGTTTTTATTGTGAGCATTTATTGGTTTTACCTCTCATTTCCTTGTTAGAGAAGAAATTTAGCCTGAGAGGTAGACGGGAAAGAAGTTGATAATTTTAATTAGTAGAGGAGACACACATAAAAAGCCAGTTAAGGAAATAGGAGAGGAAAGATTTTTTTTTAAGATTTTTTGAGAGGAATGAAATGCTGACCTTGTTTAATGCAATAGGATTAAATGCCAAATCACTAATGTTCCCCATGTGATGCTTCTGGTTTTAGCAAAACTCCCATCAGTAACAGTGGTGAGGGTATAGGTTGGCCTTGGGGGAGAAGTTATGAACTCTTATATTTTGGGAAATGTCTGTGCAAATGTCTGTTGTTGTCCTCCCCTGCTTTGTTTGTTTGTTTTTAAGTACATTCTTAACTCCATGGGAATTATCTTCTGAATATAACTGAACAGCAGGATTGAAAGTTGGCTTGGGAGACAACTTGCCTTAGTCGCCTATTAGTTTTGTTTTGACTAACTGGACATCATGTGGTGCTGAGGAGTCCAGAAGTATGTAAGGCTGCAGTTCCCATTTTGAGGGCATTGCTTTTGTCCTCACCTCCTACCAGGGCCAGATTGGTTGTAGGAGGTTCTTTCCTGACTTAGAGTTGTTGGAGGAATCGTTATATCCTGTAGCTGGTCACTAGGAACACCTTCCTGACTATAGTTGTCCATTAAACTGACACCTCCTGTGGATTCTTGATTTGTCACCTTGCCACAAATAAAGATAAAATTTATGGGAGTTCGTAGTGCATATGGAAGTGGAAGAAAGCTGAGGCTTATCATATGTAGCTGCCTCATTTTCTCAGACATAGGTTACGTTAGCATGACCTCTGAAGGAGGAGAAAGGTAGGCCAGGGGCAGGGTGGTGGGTCCCATGGCATCTGAAAAGCCGGAGAGATGCAATGGCAGAGAAAGACAACAGAAAATGAGCAGGCTTAGCTGGAAGAAAATAGAATGACACAGGTTGGGGAAGGGACAATCTAACATAAGAGGTGGAAATATGGGTTTATGGGTTTAAAAAAAACATACACCAAAACAAAAAAACCTCCAATGAATACTAGGAAATGATATGGAGGTTATGATAGAGTACATCTAAATAGGAAAGAACGGAACGGAAATGAAAGAAGGAAAGGTGAGAATGGAACTTAATACTTAACAGGTTAGTGAATTTAATTGATGCAGTTACGCTTTTTACTGTTTCTCTGAGTTTTTTATCAAAGATTTTGCCGCAAGAACAGCTCATTATTTTGAGTACTTCAATACATTGTCATGACTAGAAGCTTTGGGCTCTGTGTTTATATTTTTTAAAACCATATTATCTTGTTTGGGACAGAAATGAACTTAAAAATAAGCAGACCAAAAGAATACCAGCGTGATTAGAGGTTTAACTGTTGGGATTTATTTTTCCAGGTATTAGCAGTGAGGCCAAAATAAAGCTAATTTATCTGGAAGTTAGTAACTTTAAGATTCTGATTCCCTTCCTCCTCTTCTTTTTTTATAAATAGGACAAATTTTGTGGGTACTAGTCTGGAGAAGAACTTAGCCATGACTCTTCCAGCATCCTGCAGTTCTCACTTTCTCTGTGCAGAAATGCTTAAGTTGAGAGGAGTATTCTTTGTGTCTTGGACATTTGAAAAACACTACTTTTGTTAGTTTCTGCTAAATCTAGACTTAGATTAAGGAGTTTTCTTCTCTGTGACAATTAGCGAACAGAATTTCTCAGTCATTACATATTAATTGCTTTGAACTGTGAAGCGTACGGAAACGTTAATAAAATGGGGAGATACTGTGATTTAGGATGCTAGCTATGCTTCACACATGCGATTAGCAAAAACCCCCCACATTTAAACCCACTTCATCTTGGGGTGCAGCTTTTCAGAGCATAAAGCTTTTGCAGCTTCTCAGAAAAATGGGTTACAAATCATTCCTTTCAACAAGTAGTACCAACACTTGTGTTTTTGCCAGTTGGGGCTGGTTTTGGTCATCAGGATTAGTTATTGCTGCAGTGCTGAGCTGATGCCTTGTGATTTTTGGTAATGAGTGGACTAAGTTTTTGTGTGTTTCACCATAGACAAAAGGATTGAATTCTTCAGTGAAAGATTACATAATTATATGCTCTGTCTTTGAAACTTCAGACCAATGTGTTTGAAAAGATTTTTCAGACTGGCAAATATTAAAACCTGGTATGATAACTTCAGCAGTGAAAGCAATTAAAGGGTGAAAATTGGAGGTATGAGTTGTTTCCATCAATTTTGGGAAAATGTTCTTTAGTGTTGAAAATATTACAGTATGATATAATTGCATAGAATTTTAAATGATGGATACTTTCTTGAAAATGTAAGTTTCCTGACTTCGGGGTGGTGTGTCAAAGCTTTCTGTCTGCCAAAAAAATGACATTTTTATAGTGATCAGGTATCAGCCTTGAGGTGTGTGTTGTCCTTTTTTACCCTACTGTTCTGACGCTGCCTTCCCTTTTGATGGAGGGTGGTGAGCAAAATAGAGAGGTGGATGCACTGCATCTGCTCAAATTTAAATCTGTTCCATTTCCGTAGGTATTGTCCAGCATTTGAGAAACAAACAAACCGAAAAGCAGATACAGTCAAATGTAATCCAGCTTCCTTTTAATCTTTGCTTTTCTACTATTAATAGGTTGCTTGATGTTTCCCATTGGATATTTCCTTTTTTGGTTGACTTTCAAATGATTTTGAAGGTGGATGTAACCTCACTGATTCTAAATTGAGTATTTAATTTCTGTAGTACAAGATGCAACTGACTGGTGTTTCCCATCTCTCCATGTCTCAGCTGGATAGCAAGTGTGAAATGGGCTCCAAGTGAATGTCAGTGGAGGCTCTGTGAGGATATCCAGAAGCTCTTAAATGTTGTGTTGGTCTGTGGTTGAAAGTAAGAGAAGGGGTCTGTGTTTGACTCATAAGTTTATTAGAGCTCTAATAGGGAGTATTATTGTAATATTAGAATTCTAACATGGTCATTCAATACTTTGTTTGGTTTTTTAATGGAAAAAAAGGTAAGTCCTTAAATGTTTAGTACAGGTGAAAGTAAGCTATGGCTAAATTTAGAAGACCAGAAATAATCTTGCTGCAGGACTTCTGGGGTTTCTGGAACAAAATACACACCTGAGCCCTGGCAAGTAAAAGCAGAGCTGAGAGCCAAGTGCTGGGTTCTACGGCAGCTGCCCCTGAGTGTGGTGGGGACGCGGCGCTGGCTCCATGGCGGCAGCGTGCCGGGGAGCACAGAACACCCAGAGCCTTCAAACAGCCCCCAGAGATGGGGGGAAGTTGATTAAAGGGGCAGGAAGACAGGGGAGTTTGTCAGCAATGTGTTGAAAACAAGGTGTTCTACAGACCATTGGTATTTTGAGGAGGAAAAGCTTGCTTTTGGAGTCCTGCATTGTTCTAGAAGCATTGAATCATCTGCTGTTTTTCAGATTGACGTGTAAAATACAGCTGTAATTGCATTATGGGATGTTTTGTTGCCTATTTTCAGGTGGTTTGGGTGTTCTTACAAAGTAGAATCAATTTTATGTTCCCAGGCTTTTTGAGATTTCTCTTTCTTAAAGAAATTTCAGCCTTCCTTTGAGAGTTTTTGGCTGAGCTAATGGGCTCATTTTCCCCCTACCTTATCTCCATTTTAGCAGGCTTTTTTCTTGCTTTTATTCTTCCTTGCTGGAAGAGAAGCAAAGCATTGTATGAGCTGCAGAGGAACATACTGCTTAGTCTTCTGGCACTTCATGTACAACATACACATGTATATCTGTCTTTTTTATAACTAGTTCACTTCTATTAAAAATAAATGGTGATAGCAAACCGATATGTGAAAGACAAACATGTAATAGTGATGAAAACCATTTAATGATTAGTAGGGAAACAAATATTTATTGAAAATAAAAACCATGTCTAAAGGCCCTAATGCTGACTTTTGGAAACACTACCATGTTGTGGTATCTGCAATACCGTATGTCCTGTACAGTAGATATTGTTTAAAATTGCTTGGGAACTGGAGCCTTGCAATTGTGTGCTTGGAATGTCCTGCAGATAATTAAGTTGTGGTCAGGCTTTAGAAAAATAAAAAGTTCTCGAACTATGATTTTATAAACATGCTACAATAACATTTCTTTATATTTAACAGTTTCTTATAGAAAGCTGATACTCTCACAAGGCACTGACTAAAGGTAAAACATCAAGAAAGAAAAAATATTAAATTAAAACTTCACTTAGGATGTTGACAGTTGGCTTGTAATATTAAACAGATGTGCGTGTTCTTGGGATATTCTTTCAGAACCTTGTTGCATACCCATTTTCAAGTGACAGCTACAAATTTTTGATTAATTTAAAATTTTTTCTTCAGTTGTCTTTGATATATATTAATTTCTTTGGGTCAAATCAGTTGGACAATGTGATGCATAGTGTAGTTTCTGCTGTGATGTTCAAGGTAAAGGGCTCCTTTATGAAGGCTTAAATGGAGACATTGGGTCATTCAACTACATAGAAAAATTATTACACGTATGCAAAGATTCTTGGGCATGATATCACCTTTGCATGTGTAAGAAGGGCATTTATTAATTCTGGTTGTGAATATGGTAGGGCATAATTTGGTCTCTTTGGCTTCTAGTCAATACTGCACATAGGAGTCAACACCAAAATAAAGAAACTTAAATTTTTAAAAGAGGTAAGTTCAGTGAAACAGAGGGAATTATCAATTAAAGGAAAAGTATATAGCACTGCTAAAATGACAAAATATTGTGTCCAGTTCTGACATCAACCTTTTTCAGAAATGTGGTGATGGTGGTAGGTTGTGTTGGTTTTGCTTTTTACAGGAGAGAGGTACAAAAATGATCTAAAGTCTGAAAAATGAATTTGGTGGAAAGAAATTTTCTCATCCTGTTTTGTTAGGAGACACGAGCACAACATAAAAAGTCTCCGATTGTTCATGAAACATATGAAAAAGTAAAAATAAGATACATTTACTGAAAAAAAAGTACATACTACTTGTGGTGTGATTCAGCTGACCCTTGATTTGGTAGATTCTACATCACTTGAAATCTCCAGCTAAGCGGAGTACCAATGCAGTTTGCAATATATGCACAAGTAATGCAGGAGTTAATGCATAGGGATGGCTCAGGAATTCCTTTTTACATATGGGACACTGCTTCGTACCAAAGCAAAGAATTGGATACTGGTTTCCCAAATCCCAGACTACTGCTCCAGTGACCTATGACTCTGTTCAGTCTGACCTTAGACTGTGCGAATGTATGGATGTTCTGTCTTCATTTTTAATAATAAAAGAACTTACAGGAAACAATGTGTTAAAGTATTTCTAAAATAAAATTGTCATATTAGACTTAACAGGGTGCTTAATCTAGTTATCTACTACAGAAGTTACTTACTGCAAAGTAAGTAACCTCTCTTTTTATGTTCCCTTCCCCCCCCCACCATGTGCAGAGTGTGTTACATTATTTTTCTGTTTGTTTGGTTTTAAGAATAAAGGCAGCATTAACAGGGTGAGGTATTCATTGGTTAAATAATACTGCATTTCTGTAGTCTCCATAGCAAATCAGTTTCATGTGTATGAATTGGGTATCACTTTGTTTTGTAAAGATTTGTCTAAAGATGCAATCATACACCATAAAGTGGATGAGACTAGCTTATTGAAAGAATGAACATTATTTGTTTTAATGATGGTGTTTCCAATTGCTAAGATTTTTAGCTCACTGTGGAACCCATTAAAGCATCAATGGGAAATACTTATGAGAGCTCAGATATTGTTTCTTGTGTTTTTGAATATGATGTAAAGGAGCATATAACAAATACAGGAAAAGAAAGGAAAGAAGGAAAAGAAAATAGGAAAAAATATCAAAGAGTTAATCAGTTGGTCTAAAATGTGACCTAGTATAACTTCTTATATTTATTTTCTTCTGTGTGATGGCATAGAGAATGGTGGTGCTGTGGTCTGGCTATTACTTTACCATTGCTTCACAATTTATTGTCTGAAAAATTACAGTAGTTTCAGGAGTGGTTTGTGGGTTCACACAAGACACTTGAAATACTTACTACAATTTTATTTTGTAGAGAAAATAAGGCATGTACATTGTTTGAAGGAAACTTTCTTTTGCTTACAATAAATGAAAAGCCTTTTCTATATAGCTCTTAAAGATTGACTCTTACTGAATTAAGCATATGCACCCTATGTAAATTCTAATCTGAATACTATTCCAATTTTAAAGAAATATATTTAAAAGCCTCCATTAGAAATGTGGGAAGGAAGATAATGCAAATACTACATGGATTTTATCTTCTGAATAAATTTGCGTGGTTGTTTTTGACGCTAATAAGAAACAGAAGTTTACTTCAAAGACCTTTTTTAAAATTTGTTTATACGTGGTTGTTACTGATGCTTTTACGTTTAAAAAAGAGCTACTATTACAAACCCCCATTACTTCTTTGCAGGCATTTTATGGATTGAACTGCTTTCAACAAACTGATTTGTATCAATCAGTTCTTAAAATATAGTGGAAGAAGTTTCTTCTTTCAGTCAGACTTGTAAGTTGTACTGGGAGTTCTGCACAGCCTGATGACAATAGGCATAATCTTCTGTCCGAGCAGGCGTATGAATAACTCTGTTACTACCATGGATCTTTCTGCTGGGGCTCTGGTGGTTGGTTCTGACTTCAGATTTTGTCATTTACTGGAGGACTTTGAAATAATATGAATATTCATATTATTCATCTTTTATTCCTAAAATATGAATAATAATGGAAGTTACATGAGATAACTTGCTATGCTCTTAAGCCTCTTTCCTTAGCACACTTGGAGAGAGAGAAGGAGACAATATTAACATATTTATATTATCCTTATTACTGGTGCTTAAATACTGAATCTCTGGCAGAACAACTCTATAGGTGTCTGATCCTACAAAGATGACTGTTTTGCTGAGGCTGTTGACAGTGAGATGGTGGTGTTGATTAAACACAAATGTATGTTGTAACAAAAAATACTTTCTTATTGGAGTTTTATAAGCAGGAAGATTGTTGTAATGCAAATAAACTGAAACTCTTGAATAGTATGTTGTTTGGAATTAAGTTTCCTACCTCTTTTAAGACTATGAACCAAACTATTATATTGCCTTCTGATTGCATGGTGTGTTTTCTGCTTTAAATTGCTATACAAGCTCTGAGACTCCCTAACTGAGAGCAGAGCTAGATATCCTTTGTGCAGCATTTGAACTTGTAACTAAGCAAGTCATTTAAAATGCAAGATGAAATCCTGGTTGTACCGAAACAGGCTGCAGAGTTATGATTGATTTAATTGAAGAAAATATTTTGCAAAAAATCCTTAGCAGAGTAAAAGTTTAATGCTTGTTGCTTGTTCCACATTTTTATCTTGTGAGTGAGAGTGAGGACAAAGGCTTAGATGAGAAGACTTCTCTTTCAGCACTCTCTTAAGTGCTTTTTTTATTAGTGTACCTTCCTTGCTTTTTTTGTTTGTAAGAAGTGAACTGAATTCATTGGGACTATTAATACATTGTTGAACTGGGATTCTGAGAGAGCATTCACAGAAACTTCTGATGAATAGGAAGGAATTACGAGTAAGGACATTTCTAATCTGTGTTATTTATTTGTATTTCCAAAGATATTCTGTACCTTAAACCAAAATAATTCTATGAATACTTATACGTAACAGTTGTTGAGTAAAACTTGCAATTTATCAAAAAAGCGTAGTTTTGAAAATATGTAAGAGTTGTAGCAATTAACCTACATGCACATTTATAATTCTAGAAAATGGACAATGTATTACATTCAAAGACTGGATCTGATAGACCCAAATTGCTTAAAACATCAGTTATTGAAGATGTCCCCCTGGGACTTTGAGAAACCATTTAACAGATGAAAGTACATTTTGAAAAGTTTGACCTTACAGGCAATCATAAAATGAATCAAAACAGTTCTTTCCTCCCCGAAATGTACAGAGCCCATCTGTATCTAATCCAGTAATTATAGACTGAGTTCAATTACCTTCTCAAACTTGGAGCAGACTGGAGACTAGGCAGTGAACAAACATAGGGTTTTGTCTAGACCTCAATTGACCACAGTCTAAAACTTGAATTTATATCTAATTTTATTTTTAGCTTCGTTTGATAGTTTTTTAAAAGGATTTATTTTGCTACCTAGATCATGAAAGTTTTTACTTCTTGACCTAGTGTTTACAGCTACATTTTTATCCCATTGAAGTTAATAAAATGTCACTGAGTCCTAAGACTTTACTGTATAAGTGATTTCAAATGTAGCAAAAGTGGGTTACCCAGCTCTTTTGAGTCTTTAATATTGCTACAATGAAAGCATGAAAGAATCTGAACAAAATTATGTAACTTTTTCTCTGCGCTTGTATCTGTGTATTTAATGTTCAGAGAAAAAAAAACCCAAAACTTTGTTGTTTTCTGCTCTCTTAAAGAAATGAACCCCAAACCTACCTGACTGCAGTATTAGAAATGGTGCTGAAAATATATTTTACTAATTTATTTCAGTTAGAGCAAATGGACTGTCCATTCAGCCATATGGTTTTAAAGAATACATACACAGCTACAGGTTGTAGCAGCTAGTATAGGTTATCCCTTTGATCGCCAAGTTGAAGCCCAGGCGTCTTTCGATATTATCCCAGAAGTGAAACAAACCGCATAACCTACATCTTGTTCAGAAGTGTCCTGTGCTGTGTTCACTGTCTGACATAACATTGCCAACATGATCTTCTCATTTCTTGTATGACAGTTTACGTGCAACCCTCACTGGAAAAGCGTTCTTTGCAATAAGGATGCGTGTAGTTTGCAGAAACCAACCACTGTGTGCAAGACTCCTGTTGTCGCAATAGTACATTTCCTATCTCTTGGGTAGCAGTGGAGGAGCCTTGATTAAGGATGGAATAAACAGTATATTTTTAACTCTTAATTGTGCAGTGTGCTTTTGATGGGCTGGTGTCTCTTGGCAAGTGAAGGCTATGGTAATTGGTGCGTTCAGTTTAACTTACTGATTCTTAATAGTAATCAGCATTTTGTAGCAGTTGCTCTAATTAGTTAAGAATGTGGTTCATGATGACTTCCAAGTCAACACTTATTTAGTGAATAAGCTATACTGTTCCAATGAGTAGTAAATTTGATGTGACAAGCAGGAATCTTTTGATGTTTAATTGGTTTTCCTTGTAACACTTGAGGGAGGGGGAAAAACCTGGTCTAATGAAATGTTTCATAACTGTAAAGCTGAGAGGCCCAAGAGATTGCGTTGATTGTTCTGAATGTATTTTGTCTCTATTTTATAAGCATGGGAAAAGTTCTCTAATACTTGTCTTCTGGGTTTTTTGTAGTGTATAGTAGTTTTCTGTGTGAATGATAGTGTTCTGAAAAGTTATTATGGAAATATTTCAAACTATTTTCATAACTGTAGTTTTAAAACAAAATTTGTAATAGTATATGATGAGGAAACATAGTACGTTTTGATATATAACATCAGTCTGGTGTTTTTCTTTCTTTCAAAAAAGGACTGTCATGCACTCAGAAGTCAGGAAATCCAGTCTTCAATTTCAGTCCTTCATCAAAATCCTATTTACAAAAGCACTGAGAACTTGTTGTTTCCTCCCTGCCTTAACTCCACATCAGGAGCTAAGACGACCTTTCAGCTGTTGCTAATGGGGAATGTCATAACCTGTTGTGCAATCTTACTTTTATTAGTACGTTTATCATAGAAGGTAGGACCATACTCTGTCTGAGAACAGTGAGCTCTTCCAATAAGTCCTACAGCAATATTTTTTTTTTCTCCTCTTTATTTCTTACGGCCATTATGGTAAACAGTTCACATGGAAATTCTGGTAAAGTTTATGCTGTCACTCAACATACCACCAGGTTTTGTAATTGAAAGTAAGGATGGTTGATATAAATTTCTGCATGTTTTCATTTATGTAATAAAATGCTGTTATAGCTTTGTAGTTAGAAAAAGGCTACTGCATCCATGATGCTGCATCTGTTACTTGTGCTCCATTTCATTTTACAGGGCTTCAGTGTTGTGCAGCACTTCAGAAACTGAAGTGCTTTAGACCAACAGCTGAACTGAGTATGTTCTGAGAGTATATTAAGGCAATGCCTTTATAAGCTACCTAAAATGAGAGTGTTAGATTTTGCACTGTGTTTGGTCTGATCTAGCCAATTCTGTGATCTAGCAACACTAGATTCTCAGGCTACTAACAGTAATCGTTAAGAGTAATGCCTGTTACAACAGACAAAAATTATGTTACAGTGAAAATGGAAAAATGACTGTTTCATACTCTCTCTCAAGATTTTTCATGACCTTATCTAGTCTGTTTGTCCCAAGTGAGGGTTGCTTGGTAGGGTTCCACCCCTTTGCTCATTAGCACAAGGAGTTCGTTCTGCAACTGTTGCAGGAAAATACCAAATTTCAGTTAGAAAGTTGCATTCAACTAACACTGCCTAATAGATTTTCTGCCATGTGCATTGTGTATGCTACATGTTTGTAATGTAAGAGGGAAAAAGGTCAGTACTATCTTTAAAAAAAACTTGTGTTTTCAGTTTAATGGAAAGGGAACTTTTAAAAGTGAAAGTATTTGTCCTTCAGTGGATATTTTTGTGTTGACGATTTTCAAACCAGATTACTTAAGTCAGCTCTTAGAATTGCACGTACATCCTCTGCCTTGGAGCTCTCACTCTGAACTGCATGGAGAGCATGTGTCTTTTAACTGCCTGTGTTTAAACAAATACATTTAATTTTCCTTGCAATATCGTTTTAAAATCTAAAGCAAATATTAAATATATTGTAGTCCCCGGACCTGACTTTGGCAAAAAATAGTGGATCTTCAGGAGTCTCCCCTTTATTTTCCTGTTTCACTCATTTAAAAGGAAGAGAAGCTTTTTTGCCCACATCTGTTACTTCCAACTCTTACTTTTTTGATGTGTGCTTTTATTTCTGGCTCTGTCATATTTCATCATAGCTCTCTGAAATCTGTCTCTCATAATTCTAGTGTCACTAGTGTCTAGTGTCTTACTGTTGATATTTTCTTCTTCGTTTGCACTCTATTTGGTTCCTTTGTTACTGTATTTGTTTCCTGATTTTTCTACTGGCACATATTACAGAATTAATAGTTGCTTGTTTATTTAAATAGTAAGGAAATTTTAGCTGTAGGAAGGATAAACTGGTTGCCCACAAATATCCAGTCAGTTGTTTCACTTTCTTTCTGCAGCAGAAGGCAGGCTTATTCTTTTTGTTGCTGTCTAATTTGTCTCATAAGGCAAAGAAATTAAAAGGAAAAGGGCAGTCCATATGAAGTTCCAACCTATATAATTTTTTCCCCTCTCTTGTCCAGCTCTTGCTTTTTGGACTTCTTCATTTTCTTGACTCCATTCATATCCTTAATTAGTATTAATAATAGCTACTAATTAAGCAATAAGATGCCTGCAGTCATTAAAGCGATGCTTTTTTAAATATTCTAAAGTGCAAATTCCGCAAATCAGTTCAGGTAAAAGAAAAAATATGTTGCGTTACCTAAACTTCATGAAGAGTCACAGTTCAGCTAAGTTGATACAGTGCAACTAAATGTAACTGAACAAAGTTACATTAGTAAAACTTTCTATTGAGACACAGCTTTTCTATTTTCTTTCTCTGTCTTTCTATCAGTAGTCATATTTGTCTGTCTCTTCCATGCTTACTGGTGCTGTAGTCATGTCAGACAGTTGGGCTGCTTATTGCAGAAACAGTGCTTGAATCATTATGAAGGGAACTGAGGAACATTCAGGACAAAAAAGAAAAACATGCTGAAAGCCATGATATCTAAACCAGTTTGCAGGTATCTGCACTGCTGCTGCTCGGTTATACAGCTATACAGTGCATGCAACAATGTGCTTTTCCATTGGTATAATATTAGAACTGCAGGTATTTTAAATACTTGTGTATTCCTGTGGGGGAAAAATGATAATTTTGAGATGCTTTGGTTGTAATGCTGATGTGCTGAGGAGTAAAACATGCTATTAAAGACATGAGGTTGTGTTAACCCTCTCTTTGCTAGCATATATATGTAGCACAGAGCGTTTTATTTAGGCTACTTCAAACACTTTGAAGGAGAATTCTTTACACCCTAATAGATTTAATTATTGGTTTGGGGGTCTTGTTTCTTCCCCGTTAAGTGGGTTTTTTTTGTTTGTTTGTTTTTATTATTACCCTAAATAAGGGCCCTGTTCTTCCCGAGTACATGCTAGTATAACTATGTACAAACCAGTATCCATCTTACAATAGATACTTCTATTTCTACATATTCATATCTGCTGAAACACAAGTATTTTCTATCCAGATGTTTTGTTATTTCCCCCTGCAATGCAGTAGCATTTAGCTACTGCAGGCAAACCTGGGCGATCTAGTTGTTATGGCAGAAGACACAGAGGTGACATCGATTTCTTCACTGTGTACAGGTTGGCGAGACACAGTGGAACTGCTTGATGGACGCTGAATCTTAACACAAAGCTTCTTAGTAACTCTTATGGCTTCATCTATAAGCACAATCCCTTTCCTCTGACTGGAGGTTAACGTGCTCGTATCCCAGTATGCTTAGGTGGTGGATAACTGAAATGTGCTCTCACTGCAAAGTGCTTATGAACATAAATCTATCAATAAATATAATGTGTGTCTGTGTGTGTTTCACCATCTTGCTTCCTAAGATTGTCTCACAGCTGGCTGCGTGCTCAGCTGTGTATATTGTTACTTAGTAATTTCAGAACGGAGCCTGTGTTGCTTTCCTGAGCAGCCAGGAGGATAACTCCCTTACAGCCGTTTCTCTTGGAGGCCTTTTGGAGTTGCCTGACTACTGGCTGAAACCTCAGACTCGAGGTGGCAGTGTACAGTGGTAGTATGTCTCAGTGCAGATGCTCTTTCCTTTTATTTCAGCCAATCATTTTCTTTCATCTTGTATGTCAGTGCTAAGTTTTTGCCTTAGGTTCTTTTGGCTTGTTTCTGTGCTCTCTCCCTATTTGCACATTTGTCTTTTCTGTGGATACATACAATCAAAAAAGTGCCCACTGTGTTAAGTTGTGGGTCCCTGTGACTTTGAGGCTTCGTAGAGGCATAGATATAATGCTTCCAGAGTTGACTAATACATTGCAGGGAGAGGTAACCTATTACAGTAAGCAGGTGAGTTAGCTAGGAGACGTGAACAGACTGTTCTGTTTTCAGGTGTCTTGTATGGCCTTGCAAAGCTCATTTCATTGAGTCTCTTCTTTCCCCTTTGTGTTACAGTCCAAGTGTTTGTACGTCCATGTGAGCCTTGAGTTTGGCTAAGTCTCCTAGATCGTTCTCCATCGTGGACTGGGGTAAGAGGAGGAGACCAGAAGCTTATATCTCCATGCTAGCATTGGTTAGGACAATTACACAGTTGCTTAGCTTGCCCCAGTCGCATCCAGGTTTTTCTGCTGACTACTAATAGTGACATTGCAAGAGCAAGCATCGGTTTGGGCCGATATGCTCCAGGCCCTAGATGTGTGAAATTTTGACATATTTTTGCCATTGCTGCTAAGAAGCATTGCTAGATACAGAGGTTTTAATAAATTTCTATTTGAGGTGCTGGTAAGAGGAACACATAGTATGCTCAATGTCATCGGGGCGGGGGGACAGCTGGAAGAAATAGAAGTTTTTCCTGGGAGGCTGCATGTGTGTGAAGGATGGAGCGGGAGGGGGATAACGCAATTTACCTTTTCTGCAAGACAGGAGAAGGTTACTTTGCTGGGAAAAGTCACCTATGTTCTCTGTTTGAGAGATGACCTTTGTTTTCTTGATGGTAAAAGTTAAAGCTGTTGGAAGTAACACTTTGGTTTCCGGATGTGAATGAAGAGCTGGGTTCAGGTTTTGCTCAAATGAGGTTTTACAGAGGATCTACATACAAAGTATTTGGAGTAAACCAGTAACACTGCAAATTGTAGTCTGGCTGGACTGATAAGGGTATCCTAGAACTGCTCATACATTGGGGTAGAGGATATTGTTCTTATGTGTTGACAGCAAAAACCTACTCTTTGAAATCAGTACTGTAGTAATGGTTGCCCTTTTACTTCCTTCTTTAAAAGACCCTCACTCAAGGAGGTAAGGGCAATGCAATGTTGGAAACTCATCTCTTCATCACAGGCAGTGAGGAAAAAGAATTAAAGTTGGAATACAGTTTTAAATTTTGGGAAACACTATGTTTTTAAGCTGCAAGTATCTTAAGAGCTTGCTGGTTTTCAAATAGCAAAACTAGACAGTCACCCTATAGAGAGGGGTTTCCTGAGGACTTCAGAGTTGGTACAGTTGGAACAGCTGCTGTCTTCTTTAGAAACTTCTGGCTTTTTGGTAGCTTAACTTTCTTGCTGTCTCTTCTTCAGTTATATATCTGTGATTGTATAATAGAGTAATTGGATTTAGAGTATAGAGCTCAGTTTAGTTACCTAATATAAATAAGGCTAATTTTTTTTTCTTCTGATATGGTCTGATAATTTCCTATTGATATGATTGAGGGAGGCTTAGAAGAAAGCTTTGTATACAGGTAATGGAACAGCTATAAGTGCTGCATAATCATCATAATCCATGCAGGAATTGGGAATGATCTGTTAGGTTATATTTCTTTTGATGAAGATTCCTTCTCCTGCATACTTGTATGTTTTTCACAACTTCTGATAGATCTATGTGGCTGTTATGGCTGTTCCCACAGGAAACTATTTCAATCTATTGTGATGTGAAAAACTTTCTAGGTTTTGGGCTATGATTTTTTTGTTGTTGTTGTTTTAGTTTTATATTGTGAAGCATATCATGTTTCCTCATGTGAACTTCAAGTTCTTTTCCTTGCTTTTTGAAAATAAAGCAAATGCTGATATTCTTTTAGCTCTTACTGAACTGAGCTATAAATATTTAATTATTTTAACCTTGAAGTTGTTGTTCTTGTGTTTGAGGGTCTGCATGCTGGAATGTTTCATGCAACCTTGTAAATACTCTTAATCTATAGGAAACACTGCGGTTTTTTTCTGAACATAATATAATTTTTTTAGCTATGCTGACATATAAAAATGTTTCCTAATTTGTGCTTTTTCTTCTCTGCTATTCCCAAACTTTTTATGTGAAAAATTAATACAAATTTTTGTGCTCTCTTCTTGTTGGCCTCACAGTGCCATAGCAGTTTCTCATGACTGCTCTTATCATGACATGTTTCTTACATTCGACTTCAGCTTCTTTAATCTGAAAAGTCTTTAACTTTTTCGTACTGGTTGACATCTCAAGTAAAATTAAAATACTCAGAAATCTGAATGCTTTGCTCAAATTAGTTGAGTATGAATAAACTGTAAGAAGTAGCCCATCAAGTAAAATCTTACAACTGCCTACAAAGCTGTCTGTTGAATTAAAAACCCAGAAACCCAACTTTCATTTGCAATAGCAGTGTTCTGATTTTCATTAAACTATGTTTTACTCCATTTTGTTTAAACTCAAGATTAATGTCTGTGGTTACAGGGGATATAAATCTCTAGATTGCTTTTAAAAGGGATTGTTTATTCAGAACAGGGCTGACAGTCTCTTCTTAAGAGAAGCTATTACTTAATTTTATTTTTCTAAGTTTAAATGCTTAAAAAATATTTGTAATGATACCCCAAAGGCATCATAAAAATGTAAAAATAATTATACTCTAAAATTACCAAAATGACAGGAAATGAACATTTAAAAAAAAAAATCCTACTGAGGTTCATGGCTGAGAAAAAGTGAGAAAAGTGCCTTACTTCACAACTTAAATTCTTGTCAGAGAGTTTCTGCTTTCAGTGATTAAAAATATACTTTTGAATTGTCAGCATTACTCAGATGCAAAAGAATAGCATTGATTTCCCTTTTAATTACAGCTAAAGCTTACTGCTCCCAGATTCTGCAAGCACTTTCTTGGGAGAAATTTCTACATGACTATCTACTGGAATTTTTTTCAAGTAGAAATTATTCTCTCCCGTGGTTGGGGGAGGGGCGGCATTTTTTTCATAGGCCAAACCAGTTGGCAAATACCCCTAAGCAGACCAAAAGCAGCATGAATAGAATTTTGTAGTGAACAAATGCAGGGAGTCAGACACTTTTTCATGCCATATCATACATTAACCTTGGGAGGCTAATGGTCATTTGGTAGTTCATAAAAGTATGACACAGTGATGTCCTGTAAAGGAAGGGGTTTTTCTCAGGCATTATGGCTGGACTTTGGTCATGTCAGAAGACTGTTGAGCAGGGATGAAGTAAGGTGCCTTTGTTCTCAGTGGTGCTTTTAGGCCAGCTTGTGCTCTGATAAATTTCTAGCCCTTGCTGTAGAGTTGAGAACCTGTCGTGGTTTGCCTTAATTACCATTTAACGAGACACTTCTATTTCTTAGAAGGGGGCAGGGTGGAGGAAAGGGGATAATATTAGCAAACTGGATTTCAGATTGACTCTGTTAGTATCCTTGTACAGTCCAAGAATTATTAAAATGAGTATCTTTTTTTTTTCTATTTTCTGGTTTGTTTGTTTGTTTTTTTTTTTTCTTTTTTGCTACTGTTGTTTTCCTCACATCAGTTTAGCCAAGGACTAAATAAGTCTAAGGACTAGCAAAGAAGAGTTATTTTCCCCAGGGATGGAGGAGGGATTTTTTTGTTTGGTTCTGCTTCCTAGGTGCTGTAACAGAGGACTAGCAGCTTGCTCAGAAAATGCAGCAAAGCAGTCCATCTAAAGTGGGGCAGCACAGAAGAGATCAGTGTGCCTGACTGAGAAACTTTGTCTAGATTTACCTCTATCAGTGTGTCACTCCGCATCAGCCACATAAGGACATACAGTGACCAGGTGGCCCAGTGAGTTCCTAAGATACAGGGCAGATGATCCAGGTCTTGGGGTTTTATGTTACATGCCGGGGGGTGGGGAGGGTGGGGTGTGTGAGGAAGGGCACTCTGTCTTAATTTTCTGCCAATACCAATTTTTGGATGAAAATTTTCATGTGCACAGAATATTCTTTCCAGTATATTTATTTATTTACTTTTGTGCCTGATATATGCATGTTCTTCAGATGGAATCTTAAACTTCTCATTTCCAACTGGGCATTTTCTTGGTCCAGCCCAGTGTTTTAATGGGGGAGAAACTTATTATTTGGCATAAACGCTAGAGCAACTATTAACGTCGTGTTTCATCTGCTTAATACAAATGAAGGTTTTGAAACATAACAAAAGGATTTTTGCACTAAGAACACTATTGTGCTAATGATAAAAATCCAGAAAAATAGTTGAACACTGGAACAGAATGGTGCTTGTCCCCCTGAACTGTATTTGACAGTGGTAGGATTTTGAGACAGAGTAAGAGCTTTGTCAGTTTGTGCTGCGTCAGTGTATAGGTGTATTGTAAATACTCCAAAAATACAGAACTCCGAATGAAAAGGGCCTAGCAGAGGAGCGTGGGACTGCGGTGTGTGCGAGGGAGGCTCCGGGCCAGCTGCGGCTTCAGCAGAGCGCAGGACAGCACAGCTGATGCCACAGGCTGAACTGCTCTGGTGCCCTGTGATGGCTTCCGCCGAAGCGGATTCAATTTAGTCCCGAAGTGAAGCCCATGCACATGTAATTCTCTCAGAATTGCTCTGCAAAAACTTGAATTCTGAATTTCATAATGATGATCTGACAGAGTAACCTTTTATTATTGTATGTCTGTTAAATGGGACTGGAAATGTATCATAAAACATCTTTGAGTTAAGAAAATATGGTGCTAAATGAGCTCAGGCTGTGAGAACAAGGGACAAGAAAAATATCTCTTACAGAAACACACAATCAAAGATGAACGCAGTTACTGAAAGGTTGTAAACGGAGTGTTTTGAACAGCAATGGTAAAGGCCAATTATTGCAAATATGTATTTTGACCAACTGACTTTTATCTCTCAACCAAAACATTCCCCACAATTGTTGTGGGGTTTATATTTTAGTCAGTGAGGTTTTGGATGATTGTGTAAAAATATAAATGTTGAAGCAAGTTATGATTAGAGTTGGACAATAAGCAAGAAAAAGGGAAATAGTAAGTTTTATTAAAAACAGATGTTGCTTTTTTTTTATTGAAGGTATTTGTTGCCACAGAGAATAAAGACTGGTTACTAAAAACATTTGGCATGATGTTACGTTTTAGAAAGCCTACTGTTAATTTTTTTTTTTCTGGAGGTCACCTCATGTTCCTGTTGACCCTCTACAGTCCGTTTTCAGAATATTTAGATGTTCTTCCGTACATGCAGGTGTCAAACCAGTGTGTTCCCACAAAACCTAAGAAAATGGTGACAAAATTAACACAGACCCCTATCTTAAATTCTACATGTATTGTAGTTTTCTCATTCACAGTTGAAATTCAGTGTTTATAAGTAATTATCATATAAAATATTTCTCTTTCTGTATTTATAAATGCCTGACACACAAAGCATTAAAATGGATTTAAGAATATACAGTATACTTTAGGATAACTTCAATCTTAAAATTCAGTGGCTTCAAAATAATTTCTCTATATAGTTGGAGTTTGCTGTAGGTACCATACACATTTTTAAAACACACAGCAACGCCACCCTCAAATAACACCCCAGTAGAACCTAAATCGAGTGATAATACTGGGTGCTTTCAGCCTTTATTGTGGCCATTGAGGAACTAGAGCTTTCGAGATCTTAGGTGTTAATTCTGCTTTACTCTTATTAGAAGAGTCTTGAAAGAGGAATGGTTTGCAATTGTGTCACAAAATTCCAAAAACAATCGCTTCATCATGCACTTGATGAAATCTTATACCAACTCTGGATTATTTTTAAGGAACGCATGGTAAGATGAAATGAGAGGCTTTTAGGCTGATAGTGAGTTATTTACTACCACATTTTCCACTTTATATAATAAACAGTGAATAAAAAAATCAAAATAACGAAGTGCAGATCTAAAGTGCACTTTAGAGGCTAAGTATTTCAAATGAAAACTGACAGTAGCAAAAATCAATGAGGCACATTTATTGAACCATAGGCAGCATTTATCAATATATGCTAAGCAAAGCAGGGATCAAAAACAAACAAAAAAAATTCCTTGAAAAGCAAGCTAGTTTTTTCTTTACCATGCAAGACAGTGCTGCTCCACTCTTTCCTTCTTGCCAGTTTGATATTAAGCAAAAGTAAGCATTTTCTGCTCCAGGCCAGGTGTTAGGAAATTGGCTTTGCTTCTTAGTGCAGTTTAAAGGTTTCTTAATCATTTGTTAATGAGCACCGAATACTGCCTGTGGTATTCTGCAAACAGGTTTTATCTTCCAGTGTCCCAGATGGCCAATGCAAATTTCTGCAGTGATTCCTTAAAATTTTACTTTAGTTTTACAAAAATTGTTATTTCAAATTAGAAAACCACTGATAATATACACACTGTATTTTTTATATCTGTTTTCAAGGTAAAGATGGTACAAAACTTTAGAGTCAAAATTACTCAGTCTTCACTTTCATGGCTTTTAATTCAAGTAATTCAGTTTTGAATGGTCTTACCCCATGTACCGCATGCTTTATTAATACAACACCCCTCTTCTTGGTTATGTTAATTCCTCTGCTCCAAATGCAAGACTACTAATAAAATGCAGTTAAAAATGTTGCCCTGCCCGTCGCTGCTGCTGTAACATATATGCTGATGTAAAGCAGAAACTGAACAAAGTCACAATTTTCCTGAGATTAGAAGTAGCCAGGCTGGCTGTCTCCTCGCCTCCTGCTACCCGCTTCCAGCGTCGGGCCACCCCCATGCCACAGTTTAGATATTATTTGCTCTTTTGGGTTTCAGATTACGAGAGCAATTGATCTGTGTGACCTATTTTAGAAACTTTCACGTTTGCTGGGGAAACCTAAACCAAATGTATCCCCTCAAGAGACAAATCAGCTGAAAACTGGCCAGTTGATGTTTGGAGGCAGCCAGTGCGCCTCTGCAATGAATTCTGGTAGGACAGCACCACCTCATGGCCTACTAATAAGTCACCATCTAAACCGCTCTAAATAAGCGTTCTCGTTTTTGTTTAATTGGTTTAATCTTTGTTGCGTGTCACTGTATCAGGGAATTATATCACTTCATCTTTTGAAGGTTCCAGTTTCTGAAATGTAGAATGCAGGTAATAGTGTTTTAAAAAACAAAATCTTGACTGTTCTTGGGCACCGTCCTGCCAGGAGCCTGTGTGAATTCAATGGGCTGACAGTGCTTAAACTAGAAGGAAGCTGTGTGGGACCTGGCCTTCCATATGTTGTATTTTTAAAAAGTTCATAACTCAGTCTAATCAAAGGTGGTTCGTAGTAAAAAACTTCTCCATAGCAGCCATTTCTACATAAAAACTTTTCTAACTAGACTTTCCCAACTGTTATAGCTTAGGCAAGAGCCCAACCTCTTATATTAAATAAATTTTAAAATTAAATTGGATTCCTGTTTATAGTATCTATTCTGTTGGGTTTTATTCCAGATTTCTGAAAATGCTTGCCTTCATTACATGCATTAATCATGGAAAGCTTCCTTTTTTTTTTATGTTTTAGACATCGGAAACAATTTTTTTTTTTTAAATAAAACCAAGTTTGTTCTTATACCAGTTAGTGTGTCTCTTCCTAGTACTGAGACTGTACTTTTTTTGGTCAGAAATATGCAGTATATCACCTAATATCTTACTGAAATTCTTAATTTCTTCTGAAAATGGCAGTGGGTATGTTTGGGTTGCCTGGATGTTTGGAATTGAAAACATGATGGGTGCTGATGATATTTTTTGATATAGATTCTGATATTAATTTTAAAACAATCATATATTTTCTGCTCTGTGCAGGGGGGATTTTAGAATGTAGTCACCTTCTCATGAATCTGTAAATGGGATCTATTTAGGTAAGACATTTTAAAGATCAGGCTTTTTGCATATATTGAAAAATTAAATATAAAACTTTTCTTTTTAAAATTTTATTTATTTTTATGGTCAATAAGACACTTCCATCAGCAGTGCTTGTCAGTGCTGCTGAATCAACAGTAAATGCCGTGTCTCTTAGGACTTTTGCAAGAACCTTTCTATTATGTTTTGGGTTTAAGTATTTTTAAAGTTTTCTTTAACACAAGTACGTCTTTTAAATTCAGAATGGCAGTATAGTGCAAAGTGTAACAGTCAGTTTTACATAGTAGTAATAGTTGCTTATTGTTCTGATGGAAGAGTAAACTTGACAAAATGCTGTGTTTATTCAATGAACATGACTATTCAACGCTGTCGAGTTCCCCCTACAATATGTCACGGGAACCTACTCCAATCATTTTAATCGTAAACAATGCTGCCACTTCTTGCATTGGGTTAAACGTATGCAAATTGGAACCTACTGTTTCATGAGTGATCAATTCTTTGTTGGGAGTGGAAAGAAATGTTGTATGTATTGCTAAGATACTGAAGGAAGCAGAGTCAGCGTCTTTGTTCCAAAGTATATGCATCTTGTAAAGATGCTGCTTGGAAGGAATGCTTTCCTGATTCTCTCCTTATTTAAAAATGCAGCCTGCCCTAAAATTGTAAGAAAACTCTCTAAATAGAAGAACATCTACCATTTCTAGTGAAGGCCCCAAGTATAAATAGAGCTATGCATGCCACCTGTGGTAGCAGATGGCAGCCATTCACAGCTTCCTTTGTGTTGGACCTGTACTATATGCAATATTTGCTTTTATGTTTTAATAAGAGTTGTTTAAAAAATCTGCAGTGGCAGCAAGACACAGATATGTGTGTTAGAGAGGTCGTTTACAATGAAGAAACTTTTTGAAGCGCAGACTAGAACCTGAAGTAACTTTAAAAAAGTTACATTAAAGGCTTTAATGTATTTAGGTGTTAGGCTTTAGGGTATTTACTTGTGTGATGCTGACGCTTTTGTTGCCACCCAGTGGAAAACTGCTGCTGCTTCACTGTAGAGAACCAATTGTTTTATCATGATCAGAACTACACTTGAGTTTTTAAATATAACCAGGAGTCTCCAGCTTTGGTATCTGAGCTTAGGAGTGTATAATTTTAAGTTTCCGAAGTTGCAACTAAATATACCTCCTTTCATGGAACATGCATCTTTTAGGAAGTTCCCCACTCGTGCTATCCAGCTTCTGCTCTCCCGTATGCTGATACAGGTGTTTGTGGAGCTGAAATGAAAGCAACAGATTCTTTATATTTGGTCTTAAGCATTATTAACTCCCATTTCCAGAAGAGTACTTTAAAAAAAAAAGAAAAATCATTCCGTGTTTTGGGGTGCGGTATTGACCCTCAAGCAAGAGCCAGTGGGAACGGGAAGAGGAGATGGAGAGCCTGGAGTTTCGTAAGCAGTTTCTGTTGTCAGAAAGAATGTAACCCTCTGTATTCTGGTAGCGAACAGAAGCTCGAGGACATGCTGTTAGTACAGCAATATAACTGATGTTGGCAATATTTGAAGGAAAGGTGGTTTTTTTTTTTTTCCCCGTGACTCTCACAAAAATGTCAGTTATAAGGGGAAGGACACTACTGAATTTCCAGATGAGATAAGTTTAGTCTTAATATAGTGCAGAAGTGGTGCAAGTGTGAAGGGCATTTATCTAAGCTCTCCTATCCCCTCAGGGAAGAAAGGAAATAATTTTATTATTTCAAAGTTGAAGGAGAGGCTTATTTCTCTGTTCCAGACTTTCAGAGAAGAAGAAAGCTCATTTCCAGAGGCAAAGAATGGGAACCGTGACAAGCGGCCAGCGCTCAGATGTGTTTGTGCTTCGTCTTAAAAATTGCTTTCATCTATCCTTTTGATGCTGTGTCAACTGGTGGTATAATTATTTTGAAAAAAGGCATATATACAGCAAGTGGGAAGTGGCAGTTATGATGGATGGTAAATGGAGTAGAAAAAATGGATATGTTGAAATATAAGTGGGATTTAAAATTGTTCTAGGTCTACTTGAAAGACTAATTAGAGAAGTTACAAAAAATTAGCCCAGAGGCAGTAATAAGCCGGGTGGGGCGCAGAGGCGAGAGACCGACTGGCCAAGAAAACTGTTGCAGAAGGGAAGACTTTGTAAGGTCAGGTTTGGCAAAACTTGTGAGTTAAATAACGTATTAAAACACCCCAAAGTTAAAATATTCTGCTTCTGTGTAAATAAAAAGAGAATTAGCAAAAAAAGCGGATTTGTCATGCAGCTGGAGTATAGATTAAGAATAGTTTAGGCATGGTCTCCATTGAATTAGTAAGGAAAAAGCCATGGCCATCAGGGTAAAAGCAGGATATGTACTGGGAACCAGAGGATGGAATTGGAAATTTCTATAGAATTTCAGGACTTTATTGAAGTCAAATTGTGGTTATCAGATAATCTCTGGGTTGAGTTCAGACACAGGGGATTTGAGAAATCCCAAGTCTGAAAGAAGCTATTTTTAATGAAAATACATTGAATTGAAGATGGTACCAATTGATCAGAGGAAAGCAAATTTAATGCCTATAATTAAGTCAGCAGGGGGAAACTGATAATGGCATCAGCAGGGCCTGACCCAGAAGTGGTCCAGGATTCAGAAAAGATTTTAAGGGAAAGATTTTAAGGATAAATAGGAAGCAAGATACCATGCAGTATAGCTTGCTGTTTTACTGAAAATAGGATGTGCCTAACCTTGATGCTTTAAGGAAATCTGCTTTTTGTTTGTTAAGATGACATGGTATCTGATGGTAAAGTGTCTGATAAAGTGCTAATAGGAAGTCTAGAGGAGGTTAGCAGAGAAAATATTAACTGAATAAGATGAATAAGCAGAAACAATGCTTCTGCAAAAAGTGGAATTGCTTTTTGCATTGCCCAAAATAAGAACAGTACTAAACAAGATGAGTTTTAAAATCAATCCCAGAGTAAGATGGATCGGTAAAATTTATTGATGATACTTTACAGGAAGTGCTGAATGACTCTGGGTCTGGAGTAGGGGGAAGAAGAAAGAAATTTGGCAGTAGCGTATATATTTAGAGACTGAAACAAAGAAGAACTCGCCAATGAAAATGGTGGGAGAAAAGACATTTCCAGCTGAGTTACAAAGCAACCAGTGAATGCCTTTCTAGTTATCTTCATTGGAAAAGGATGGATACAAACTGGGGCAAATGAAAAGGAAATTTTTGGCTTACAACTATCTTATGAGAAGAAACTAAAAGCTTGGAGTCATTTGTCTGGGTGGGGCTGCAGGAGTTACAGGGAGATAGGACTATTGATGGTAGACTTCAACACACGTGCAGAGAAACAGAACTTTTATGGGAAAGGACTGTTCTGAAGAAAGAACAGATGGACAGAAGTTGGTAATCAGCTCTTATTCCTAATAAGAGCGGTAAGATTCTAATAGAGCCATTCAGTTGGAATAGGGATATACTTTATTACCTTTAGGCTGGAGCTTAATAACTTTGTGAAGAGTGTATGGTGTGCCTCTGATAACCCCAGAATATTTGCAGGCTCATGACACTGGAGATACCGTCAAGATTTATATTTGTATAATCAATGATATTTTGTGGCTGCAGAAGATTAAGAATTGTACCAAAGGAAGAAAAAAAAATTTTAAAAAATAAAATTCACGTTCCCTGTTATTCTAGCGAGACCTTCTTTTTCATAAAAAATTTTTATTTTGTTGGTATGGTAATGACAAATTGAATTCAAAACTCTGCCATTAGTACATGGTAAGAAAAGGCAAAAGAGAAATAGTAGCAGTGCAGGATCACAGAAGATGCTGTTAGAATTTGAGGGAAAGTAGAACAAGAAGTCTCACTTCTGATGCAAATCTTGGGAACTAAGAGCTTGATGCGAGTATGGGCATAATGGTGTCATTCTAAATTCATGAAAATAGCTTTACAAATGAAGGAGAGGCAAAGTAGGGTCAGTGCAATTCAAACACATGATTACAATTTTAGCCTCAATAGAATGCTCTTTGTGACTAGATGAATTAATTACTGTAAGACAGTGTTCTTGCTTGTCATTCTGATTCTTTCTGCTTGTTAATCACTCCTAAATTGTAGCTATTGCAGTAATATTAAGATTTATTACTTATAAAGTTTTGCTAATCTCTGTCTACATATTAATGTAAATGTTTTGAAATGTTTCTTATTTTACATTTCTACTCTTGTCCTCTGTAGTAGTTTCTTTCTGCCTATTAAGTATTATCGTTCTACTGAAACACTGTATGACTGTTTTAAATGCTTTGCTTTCATAGTCAAGCTTAATTTACCTATTCAGCGAATTTAATGCCATACCAAGTCTGAGCTGAGAACATTAGTACATAAAAAATAACTTCCAGTGGTGATGAGAATGAACATCTGTAGGATGGTTTAGCTTATTCTTTGTGCCTTGCTGATCTTGTAGTGATTTCAGTATTTCCCTTCTTATTGCTCGTGACGGTGCTAACATACTTCAGAAAACTTCGGATCTGCTGGAGGTACTAACAGAACTCTTTGCTACGAATGGGATGAAAGTTCCTGTCCTGTTAATCGCATGGAAAACTTGAAACATGAAAACTGGGAAAATTCTTATCCAATATGATAAGCTATAGTAAAAATGAAATAGAGCACACAATAATAGGGAAATATATGTGTATTTATTTGCACAAGGAAACAATTAATTTTAGTTGTACAAATCACTGCGGTCTTAAGTACATTTTTTCCTCTTTTTTCAAAGAGCTGCTGGTCTTTGGAAAAAAATAATTGGGGGAATTAATCTTCTATTTATCCAAGCTATTCTGTGTTCTTTCTCGGTGGCTTTTTTTGTTTGTTTAATTGCAAGGAACATTTGCATGAAAATAGGATTTTAAGACTTGAACAGCTTCTGATGCTTTTTCCCAGATACATGGGGTAAACTGCACTTATTGTATTTGTAAACTAAAACTATTGCTTTGTATAATTCCTTGCATGATTTTTTTTATACTGAATTATTAATGAATATTTGAGAATATACTTTAGAAAGGTTCCCTCTGCCTCCCCCTTGAAAATGCACACCACTAATGTATAGAACTCTCCCCCTTCCTCCTTCCCCCCATCATGTCTCCTTCAAGACCCACCAAAAAAGTCATATTGGTAGTCATCTCATTTCTGTGGCCAATTAAACTCAATTTCTGGACTTCCTCCATTCTCTAAGATAAGCAGCATCTTACACTACACCAAGTCTTTTAAATCAGACTAGTTTGCAAAAGTTCTTTCAGATTTCTAGGAGTTTTTCATCTTCTCAAAGGAACTTTCTAAAGACTTCTAAGAAAGAAAATCAAGTGGATTTATAGCAAAATATATCCACAGTGAAGTGGAAATCCAGAAACAGAAATTTAGTAAGCGTATATGCTCTGGCAAAACTTACTAATGATTATCAGATGATAGACTAGTTTGGGCACAAAACGGTCACTCTATTATGGCAAAATAGAAAAAAGAGGGGCAACACCTTGCTCTACAAGTTCTAATAGCTGAACTTGAGTGTTTGTATCATGACTCATCAGTAAAATGTTTCTTTTCAGAAATGTACATTAGATTCTGGATTTCCAGTTTAGAATTATTAATATTTTTAATGTTTAATATTGTGGCTATATGTAGTGTTCTAGTGTTTAGTTTATGCTTTTTGGATAGAACATGTATTTCTACTAGTTTTTCTGAGTTGTACTTTCATAGAACAGATCTCTTCTAGATTATTTTTTGCAAGCAGTCAATATACAAATACGGAAAATTTTACTATAAATAAATTTTGATTCTGTGTAATTACAGAATAATTTTGCAAATTGATGTTTGAAGTGTGGAATACTGAACTTTAAACATAAACGTAGTCGGTTATCTGACTGAAGTTTTAATTCTGATTTCTATTCATTTAGATTTCTCATATTGGAAAGCTGAAAGATTTTCTTCTGCAACACAGAAAGGATTACATTAATGCTTACAGGTAAGTGTGCATTGTGTTTAAATAGATTTATGTATTTATTTTCAAATTTGTAAAGTGAACTGCTTAAAAATCTCCAGGCATAATGTCTGAAAACAAAACATTGTTTTCAACAGCTCTTTGACAGTTGCATATTAATTGGCTTACTGTAAGCTACTGAAGATGAAGAATAGTACTGTTACAAGAAGAAAATTGTCCTAAATAAAATGACACTCAGAATTTGAAGATTTCTGGCTCTTGGGAGTTAGTTCTGAAACAAAGCAACCTGGCAGTCCAAGTCCAACACCTTGTCAGGACCTGCAGAGTAGCAGGTCCTGAGATTCGTGAGATAGCAGAATCCTAGATTCAGTGATCCAGGTTTTCCCTTTCACTCTGTGACTCTAAACCTACCTGTTATCACTAAGCATACAGTCAGTAGCATCAGCAGGTCCTGGAGGAGAATGACGTGAACTCTTCAGACTTCAGACTCTGGAATGTGAATTCCAGATGAAAGATGCCATTGGGAATGCAGTGTCAGGGGACAGCAGCACAGGATTTGCTTTTCTGTGACAACAGTTCTGGTAGTTGTGTCATGTGGAGAAAGTTTTGATTCTCTTTAGCCCTTAGAAAGTGTTCAAAACTGCTCTATCTACTTATTTGCTGATAGCTTCAGTAGTAGGATTTTTAGAAGATTAAAACACAAGTTTATAAGTTGGTGTTAGTAAGAAAAAAATACGAGTATCTTCTCATCTGCAGGTTTAACATTCCTAATGAATTACTAAATCAAGTTATACTAAAATCTAAATGCTACTGCAACTTGTGTTTTGGTGATCTGAGTACAAATAATGATATCACATGAGAAATGGAAAAAACTTTGTTTTTAGTGAAACTCTTGTTATGTGTAAACTTAGTAGTCATGTTATAGGTTGCACTGTATTTCTTTCCGGAAGTGGAAAATACTTCATAGGTATGTCTACTTAACTAACTTTGCTGTTGTAAATAGAAATTTAACAGTTCCACTAACTGGTCTGTCTTGAACTAATCACCAGTTTGTTTTATTTCATATTGTAGAAGTGGGTTTGTGACACGCTTGTGACTGCTATAAATATTTATTTGAAAAAAGCAGATATCCTTTCTGTGTCTTCATAGTGCAGACCCCACATCTAACTAATCGTTCCTTTCTTCTGAATCTAAGATAAAAAAATGATCAGTGCAACATAATATACAGTGAATGCTGTCTTTCAGGGAAATATATTTGTGTGGGGCAGAACACTCATTGAAACTGCCTGGCCTTTGTCACGCTGTCACTTAAAGTGAGTTGACCTTCCACCCTCGTTACGCATAGGAAAAGAGATGTTCGCCAGGGCTCTGGGGCACCATTTTATTTTGAGATTCATGGTTCAAAACAAAAACTTCCAAAATTCTAACCAGATATAAAATGGGAAGAATATACAGTGTGTGCAATACAGAATGTATCCCAATTGGCATGCTTTAAAAAACTGGGATGCACTCTTTGTAAAGGCAGTGAATTTCTACCAAGTGAAGTTTTCTGCTTTAAAGAGAATGTCAGCAAGTTGTTCTTGAGGTGGCAAAGGTGGATCATTGTGGCAATGCCCTTCTTGGTGGGGTATGCGTGGGGGGAAATATCACTGAAGATTATTAAATGTCCTTTTTTTACTGTCATTTGAGAAGTGCACAACCCACTTGGTTGGGGTTGGTTTGTTTTGTTTTGGCTTTTTTGGGGGAGGACTTATATCCAAATGAAACAGTGTAGGTAAGCTTTCCCTTGTAAAAGATTTTCTGAAACATCACAATTTCCTGTGTTGTATTTCCTCAACGTAACGGCAGTGTAGGGTGAGTCAGCCCTGTGTGCATTCTGATTCTGCCACAACCCGAACTAAAGCTAAGCCGCTGCTGCAGTCAAGGTAGAGAAAATGCATTCTAAAGTCATCTTGGGTTGAAGACAGAGTCCCAAGTCATTGTAATACCTTTCTCCAAAGGGCTTCGCAGGTACCAAATAGGAACATTATCCAGACAGATATCCATCCCCCAGAAGACAGCAGGAATAGATGAGCTGTCTGATATTTCTTAGGCCTGGTTCATACTGGAGGAGCAGTCTTCTTGAGGAACAACTTCTAGTCCTGAAAGGGTCTGTCACAGTAATAGCAATGCTATACAATCAGTGGTATCGAAATGTGTCCCTTTTTTTGTCTCCCTGAGATTTTAAAAGCAGTATTTTGTTCTTTCAAAATTAAAAAAAAAATATATATATTTTTTGGCCTGTTTTCTAAGTGTAAGGCCATGAGAGCTATTAGTAGTCAGTGCTGGTGAAAATGAAGCTTGGGAGTGTGTCAATTCTCCATGCAAGGTGTATGAGGAACTGCTTGTCCAAGCAGCAAGCAGAAGTAGTGTACAGCTACATGTTGCCACTACCTCTCTGCTTTTCAGTTCCCGTTGGAATAGGTTGTGAACAACACTAGGTGGAGCTACCAATTTAATACTGAAATAACTTTTTATTGTGTGAAAACTTCATGTGAGTGCATAAGATAAGAAACTACAAATAATTGCTGTAAGAATAAACAGTTAGTAGTGGTTAAATTTCAGGTACTATTTTATTAGCAGTAGTGTACATAAAATTGAAGTGATAAGTAAAAATTTGTCCAAGCTATTTTGGTTTCTAAAAGGTTTTTTTTTTATAATGTTCTTTTTGTAAACTCTTTTAATCAGTTATCATGGTAATTCTCAGTGATTATCACCCCCCCCCACAGCTGAGGAGAGCAAAAAAGATTTCCTCCAAATCTCGTCTGTGATGGCAGTTGATCCTGTCCTTAATGGTCAAACTTAAAATAGATAGTACTGTCAAATTCCACACTACATTGCTTATGCTGTTCCACTTTGTGGATGCGAAGAGGATCATGGCATCCATACTGTCAGTCTCGCTGTCTTAGCAAATGCCTCACTCATTCAAGACAGCAGTTCTAATAACTTTTCAATACTTCAGCTATGGGGAAAATTTTTAAACAATTCAATACCGAAGGGCTGTGCTGGAATTTACGTGGGAGGTTTCATTTTGTTAATGAAATTTGAATTTGTCAATCCTGTGATTTTTATTTCAACTATAGCATGTTGTGTTGGTGGAATTAGGCTTTTGAGTTACTAAGATGAATTATTGTATGCCTTGTAAAACATCATAATGTGTTACATCCAGAATGGTTGCTCTTTTGACCTTACTGTTGCAGACTATAAATTCTTTATTAATGAAGAGTTTTTATTTTTGGCATACACAAAATATCCTGCTACAGAGGGGATGTCTTTAATTTGTTTTTAAAGGAAGATTTTTAGCAACGTGAAAGACAACTGGAAGAAGGGTTACTTGAAACTAAGGCCCTGACCCACTTTATCAAACTTTAAATATTTAACTGAAATACCTAATTGAGTCCAGAGAGCTCAAGAACTAGTAATTGCTTATTCACCTTCTTTCTTCTTGATTTGACTGTTAGCTATAAAATCTGTGAATGGCAAAACACATGAAATTAGTGATGCAGCGATCTAAGCTTACTGACTTAGAAGCAGTTGCACCTTTATCCTCTCCTGTTTATTGGGATTCATTTGCTTTCTCTTACACCTTGGTTTTCATCTTTCTGTGATACGAAACTTTTATGTTTTGTCGTCTTGCGCATTTTATCATGTCTGCTGTGATTCTCTCGTGTGGATAGAACTTCTGAGAGCTTTAGTGGTACCAGAGATGCAGTATCATCTTCCACATCTGATTTATAGAGGGGCACATACAGAAGCTCCTCCTTCAAACTTCTCTCCAAATGTATGGTTCTTTCTTGCCAATTGGCTTAAAGACTGGGGGCTGTATTCATCTTAATCTGTGGCAATAATAGCAAAATCTGGGGCTTTCTCTGCAACACACATTTTAAGGAAAAATAATAAATAATGAAAACACTGAGCAGCAAAGACTATGAATGACTCATGTTGTTATTGGTTACACCTACCAAGGGAAGGACCGATAATGAGATGTACCATTGCTTTTATTTAATGTTAGAGCCTTGTCTTAAAGAAAAATAACTTAAATAATTTTAATTAATTCTTTGCTGGCTTCATATACACATTTCAAGCCTAACAAAGCCCTTTGGGTATCATGCTCATGATCAGTGAACAGTCAGTGGCAGGGTATTTTATAAGAAAAGTGTAGCTAGATCATGGGACATTGCATCATCACCGTTCCTGCTAAAGTAGCTGTCCCTGAGCTGTCACTTGTGATGTTAACTGCCGCCTCTCTCCAAGAATCTTTGGAAAGAAATGAAACTCAACAATCAAGAAATGCTTTAGGGCATCTCAGAGTGTTTGAAAATGAATTAGTTTCTATTGGAAAATACTCTGACAATACTTAAAAACAGCAATGGTAAGCAGTATATGGCTAGTATTTGGCTGGGAGGAACCAATAAATTAGTTACATGTTTGCCACCTAATAGGAAATTGCTGAATGCTTACCCTATGCTTTGTGGAGAGTGTTCCCTTGGCTTAACCAATAAAAAAAAGTAGGTATTAAAGAAGTCTAAAAATAGTGTCTTGCTAGCTCCCGTATAATGCTGGTCTGCTTTCTTTTCTTGACTTAATCGTGTGTTTACAAGAAGCAAGGGTTGTTTTGTTATACAAAGATAGTAAAACATGTAAATGTTCTGTGAGGACTTTCTTCATGGAGGAGTATATAGTATTTTCCTGGTCTCCAGGGAATTATTTTCAAATTACTTATGTTCTTTTTTTTTATTTTAGTAGGTTCATATATCACATTTTAGAAATAGTAATTCTTCACAGCAGCATTCTGGAATTTCTCAGCAATATTTTAGAAAACTGAAAATACTAATTCAGGTATGTCTGTACTGCCTGTTCTAGTAGCTGAAATTTCCCCAGACGTAAAAAAAAAAGTTTTAAATATGTTGTTATAGAATGTTTTGTCATTTGAGTAGACAAGTTTTTGCCTTGGATTTATGTCAGACAGTGTTTGAATGCAAAAAGGCAGTAAATTTAAATGCACAAATCATAATAAATAATGTTTAAATTAAGTAGTTAAATAACAAATAAAATAATTTAAGACATACCAGATGCCCAAAGGGAAGATGTTTAAAAATGTCTGCTGTATTTACAACTAAGGTGATATATACATGTACATATGTACATATACCTACACACTTTGGTATGTATGTGTGGGAACATTTATGCATATATTTGTAAGGCAATATCTGCAGGTGGTAAATTGGGCATATCTCTGCTAAAACAGTACATATCAGTATTTTAGAACTGGTTTATTTCAGCTTTTTGCTTCTCTCTCTTTTGTAATACACTGTTGGAGGAAAATCAAGGTTTTCTGCTTGATTTGGTGTCTTTATTGAATCAGTAAGCAGAAAATATTTTATGCACCAGCAGAAAGAGTTACTAATTCCAAAAGCTGGTGTAACGCCTCTATCAGCTCTGGTTCCTTGTGCTTTGCCAGCAAAATAGGATCATAGAAATGATAGGCTGGAAGGAGCATGGCTGACATGTTCAGAAAGAGAATGGCTAGGTCATTCTACCACTGTCATTTATCTCTTTCATATTTATCTCTTTCTGTGGAGATTCTATATCTTCCCTCTGCTTTTTCCTGTTTCCTTATCCATGCTACTAGAATTTTCTTTTTTTTTATGACTTATTGGTTTCTTCTCAGTCTCTTCTAGAATCAAATGTTACAGTATATTTTGTTTTTCGTACGTGTTCTCTTTGACCTTTGATTGTACATTTTCCTCTCCTTTGGACGCTGTCACAGTTGGTGTTGCAACGAGGTGCTGAAATGCAAGAAAACTCCAGCTGAGGCCTTGCCCAAAGCTGAGGACAGCAGAAAGATTACCTTTTATTTGTAATGGGTTATACTGCATTTATGCATCCCATTGCAATGATGACTTCTTATGCAACAATGTGTTGTTGTTATGTTTGGTTTATGATCCACCAGGATCCCAGGTGACTTTCTGAAGAACTGTTCCCTAATCAGTTGTTCCCCGTTCTCTGTGGGTTCAGATAATTGTTCTTGCTGCAACAAAGAGCCTCTGACCATTCCTTACTCAAATTCTTCATGTCATTTCTCCAAGTTGGTAGTATTGTTTTGAATTGAAGTCTTGTTCTCTTAATACAGTGTTAATTCGCTTAGCTTTATGCCTCTGCAAATTGAATAATTGTACACTCCATTCTGCTGTCTGAGTTGTTAATGAAAGTATTAAATAGCGTCAGATGCAGGACAAACCCCTGTGGAACACAGCTCGGTGTGTCCTTCCATTTTAGTATACAGTTCTGGTTTTGAACTCCAAGTTCAGCTTTTCAAACAGTTTTACATCTGTATGGTGCTTGTTTCTTCTAACTCTTTTATTCACCGGTAGCTTATGAGAATGTTGTGCGAGATGTTAACAAAAACCAAACTAAAGAAAAGATATGTAGCAATGATTGCTTTTCATCCATCTGGAAGACCTGTTACTGCATCCAAGAAGTAAATTGCACTGTGTATGACTTATTCTTGATGTATATTGGCTACTGGTTATCTTTCCTAAGCTTTCCTAGCTTAGGAAACTGGTTTTCTTTCCTAAGCACTGAAACATTGTTTGATTATTTGTTCCTATATTTTCCTAGGCTGAGTGGTCTATAAGTCCTCTGCCTTTTTTTTTTTCTTAACCCCATTTTTCAAGATAGTTGCTACACTTCATCTTTTCATCGACCTAGCACTCCTTTGCCCCTAGTTCTTGGCAGTGAGGATACATCCTTTCATTTCATTCATTCCTTATTTTAGGTGTTTCTCTTAGGAATATTTGCAGAGTAACGTCTTGTTATCATTGACATCCCTTGCCCCTTGTGTCTCATCCTGCACTTGACCCTTTTCTGGTTGTGTCCCTACATACTGTGTTCCTTTAGACTTGTCAGTAGCAGTCAGATCTAATTTGCACCTTCTGTATTCTGCTTTTTATGTTTGAGCTCAATGAAGAGCTCATGAAGTAGCTAAGTTGATCTCTTACTGCATTGCCTATTCTTCCTTTTCATCGAGGGCAGAATTGCAAATTATCATAATGTCATTTCTATACAAAAACTACTAGTTCACCTGAATTCTTTTCTATTCCTTTTTAGTTTCACTTTTCTATGCAATTTAACCTGCTAATTTTTCTAGACTATTGAAGTCTGCCTACATGATGGCCACTGTCTTTGTCTTACTCTTCACCCACCTTCTTAAATAACCCAAGTTGCCTTCCAGTTTATCATGAAGCTTTCTCCTACTGATTAGGATAAAAATCTAGAAGACTTACTTTCCCCCCTTTCTCCCTACTTTATCTGCATGCATTAGCCATTGTGTGTCTTGGCTAATTCTTCTGAGTGCTTCTGAAAAAACCTGGTTGGTTTGACCTTTCCTGATTTAATGATGTATCAGCCCATTGCTATGATACTGCCACTGCACTTCTGAGCAAGTATTTGTATTTCTGAAATAGAGGACACAGCTGGATCTTTTTTTTTTCCTTTGGTTGGGTTTTTTGTGTTTCTTTTTCCGTGGCCTCTTTTTAAATGAATGGTTCTTTTTACAGTAAGGCTAGTGGGTGGTGATTAGATAGATGTTCAGTATAATCTCCATGTGCAGACTTACTGGGGAGTGCAATGGGGACTTCAGTACCCTGTTAGTACTAGTGGATGCCATACGTGTTTTGACATAATGGGATGTGATTGTATGACTCTGTTCTTACCTTCCCAAGGAGGTTGGGTTTCAGGTACCCTTACTGCTGAGTGGCTTGACCAGCTCTTGTTCAAAAGTGCTGGTAGGAGACACTGTGTAAGCTGTAAGCAGTTACAAAAGGAAAAGTATTCTATTTCTTTTTTGCTGGATTAAGCTGCATTTTGTTACCTTTGAAGCTGTAAAACTCCTGTTTAGGAATTTGATCTACCATATTTTTGTATTAGCAACTATGAAAAGAATTCTGCAAATCCCACAAAGCTGGGCAGGGTACAAGAATCTTATACTGTGTTCGGTAGCAGACCAGCCAGAACTTATTATTGTAATCTGAAATAGAAGAGTGGAGATTTTTTTGCTTCATCAAGGGGTCATCATGAATCATGAAGCTGTTACTCCATCCTCATTTTCCATCTGAGTCTGGGTATCCTAACGTGCTCAGGTAATTCTCTCTAGACATGGTTTGCTGAACAATGTCATGCATTATCCCATGCCAGATGATCTTAATGGTCCCCTTCTGTCTGGGCCTGCCTGGAGATGGATGTAAAAATGGATTTTCTGGCTTTACACAGGCTGAGAACTTGCATATGCCACAGACTAGTAATAAAAAGCCCTATCTATATAAGCTGTCCAAAGAGAGTGGGGGAGAGATCTGTCTAATATATTTAACAATATGAGTGATCTTGTTGCGTATGTAACTATCCATATGTCATCTTAACCAGACTGTGGAAAGCCTTTACATCATATGTCTCTAAAATCAGACTATTTCAAATCTTTCATCGTTCAGAAGCTGCCCTCTCAGAGTGCAAATTAGTTACAGCTTAGAAAAGCACTGATTACATTTGCGATAGGGACTTTGCCACAGATTTATGAAACTCATCTGTCCTGACCAAAGAAGGGCAATTCAGATAGTAAAATATAAATGGAAACACTATATGTGGCTGCTTTTCTGTAAATCTTCTCTAAGTTAGAATTTTATAACATTTAGAATAGCTTTAACGAGAAGGGAAAAAATCCTGATGTTTAGATGTCAAATACATGATAGTGTTGAAACAAACAAGTAACATACAGAATATTCCTTCTAATTAGTTTGCCTTACTGTTTGCTGGCTAATCTGTGCTTGTGTACTAGCTGGCCGGTAAGCAGAAACTAATTTTCAAACCAGATGAACCATGTGCTCCTTTTTTCATGTGCGGTCAGTCACACAGGATGAGAATGAAGACATTTTGGTATAATACTTAGGGACATTAGAGTAAGCCGAAAACTTTGTGGAGGAGATCTGGGAGACCCACGCTGCCCGGACACTGCAGATGCAGGGGAGACCTGGTGGGTTTTGTATGGGATGAGAGATGATGGGTTGGGGTGATGCGAATTGGTTGCAGGCGTTCCGGTGGCAGGGATTGCAGCAGGCAGGGAAGATTTGGCATTATTGCAGCGAAGTATGTAAGAGATCTCTAACAGTGTCAGGCTAGCTTTGCAGATTGAAAATCCCTCCTTTTTACTTGTATTGTATTACCGTATTAATGTAATTACATTACATGTACCTTGAACAAAGTAGGGAAATTTTCACATATAAACAAAAATCTAAATTAAAATGAGGATATGAGTTAAGGTTTTCTTTCCTGTTTTTAAAGGCAAATATAATAGGCTGTGATGACTGTATCATCAGGAGACCCAAGGTGAACATAAAATAAGCTGCTGTAGCAAAGTAATCTGTGGCTGTGGGGGGAGGCACTGTTAACCACTAGAAAAGCCAACGGTATAAAGGTATTTATCTACAGTGTGTTAACATTTTACTGACAGGCCTCCATTTTTATTAATATAGTAACAAAAAGATACACTAATCCTGTTAGAAAATATTATATACATAATACATACTCTAAAATAGGAATAAACAATGTGAACAGGTTTTAATAAATCTTGTAATAGACTTGATATCAAAAAAGGGTGTTATTTTTCCAATATTTTTCTTTTTTATAGTTTGAATGCACAGAATTCATAGTATAGCTACTTTAAAAATTAAGTTCAGGATTTAGGATAATGAAAACATACATTTAAGTAAAACAAGTTCCAATTTTTTTTTTTCACTTTCAACATTTGAGCTGTTCCTTTATCCTGCTTTTTTTCTTATTTTTAGACTTGAAATATGCCTCATTGGAGTAAGTACTGAGGATAATGATGTATTTTTTTAGTTGTATTTTCTCCTTATCTGCTTGGTATTTGATTATGTACGAGACGATAGCATATATTGCATTTTCTTCATCTTTTACTAGTCAAAAACGTTTTAAAAAACCTCTCAGCTTTATAGAAGTGGCATTTTATCAGTGATGGGTTTTGTACTTTTTACTTTTTCTGTGAAAATCAGTGTTACAGAAAAGCTTCTGTGGACATAGTGAACAGAAAGGAGGTCAAAATGTATACTTGTAGATTTTATGTTGGGGATTTCTTAAGTGACAGTTTGTCTTGTTTCTCAGCCATATTATGTCTGAGTATGTGAGGATGACAGATACAGAACGTGATCAGATAGATCAAGATGCTCAGATATTTATGAGGACGTGTGCCGATGCCATTCATCAGCTGAGAACAGAAGGTAAAATGAGCAAATCTAAAATGTGTTTTTCTTAGTTATTGATAAAGGCTAATATAATGCTAAATAATGGATGGTGGATCTGAAATGCTTTTGTAAAGAGATCGGTGAAGTCTCATTGCCTTTTTGTTTGCATCTGTGTAATCCCATTGGCTAATTAGTACTGTGCTTAATTTTCTTTAATGTTAGTGGAAGGAGAAGCCAGAGCATAGAATTTTATTTATTTGTTCAAATACATTAATTAGCAATTGTTAAAAAAAAAAGTCTTAAATATTTACTACTTGAATAATAATTTAACATTGTGGCCCAGAGGCCTGAACCTAAGATCACTAAATTCAATGGTTGCCTTTCTAACTTGTGCATCTGTGAGGTATTACAAGTATAATCTTTCCAAGTTTGAGATTCTTCATTAACTTCGACAGAGTCCTGGTAAAGTAACTGTTTTTGAGAACTTGAGTATGGGGTCATACCTTTACAGCACTATCTTATGAAAGTCGTAGAGAGAACTTCTGTTTTGCCATTTTCAAGTTGACTTGCTGTGTGTTTTTTCCAGTATACCAAAGATTTTCATCAGCTTTGAAATGCCTTCTCCAACATAGTTGTAGCATTATTCAGAATCATTGAAAGCCAGTCGTGCATGGGAACTATATAGTATCAAAATAAGGAGGAGTAATATATGTGAATGAAAGGGTGCTTGAAACAATAAATCCCAAAGGTTTCCATACAGTCTATACACTGGAGAATTTAAGATGTCAGAAGTCTGATATTTTAAGCAAGTTAAATCTCTAGATCTGTTTTGCTGTGCTTATGTTGATGATATCTATTCTTGTTTAGAAGTTTAATTGAAATAATATGACTATGGCATATATAACAGATCAATAACATAAATATTTTAAGACACTAGTTGTTTTCAGCTTTAGGCTTGTTGTAATTATTTGATGTTTTATAGAACCTATATTTAAATATAGCTATGTTTGAAAGAAATACTAATACATAACATACAGAAATGTTAATAGGCTCTTGAATACAACTTGTGTATCAACTGAAAATGCAGACTTTTGTGCAATTCAGTAAAGAGTTAAAAGTTTTTGGTTATATCTTTCTTTTGTATTTCAGCACACAAGGGTGTCCAGTCTGCTCAGGTAAAGGAGCACAGAACAGCTGTCTTGGACTTCATTGAAGATTACTTAAAAAGTACTTAGTATTCATTCAATGGTTAAAAATGAATGATTGTATTTTCCAGGAAAGAAATTGTGCTCTTCTAACCTTAAGTTCTGTTTACTGCTATCTTGAACAGGAGTGTGTAAGCTGTATTCTGAACAAAGAGCCATCCGAGTTAAACGAGTGATAGATAAGAAGAGACTGTGAGTACTGTCAAAAAATAGCTTAACTCTGCCTTTCATTTGTAGGACATTCAAAAGTATTATTCATGTTTAGATTCTAAGGAGATTGTTCTAATGGAAATCTGTAGCTGGATGAGCAACTTCTGCTGTCAGCAGGTGCATTTCAGGGCTCTCTTACACTTCTGGTGCGTGAATTTAAGTCTATAAATGGCAGAGTGCCATTAGAGTGTTGTATTTCTCATTTATGTAAATGATTAATGCACCAAGTCAGTAAAATGTGGGTTAAGAACCTAGTGGACTTCTACAAATGCAACAAAATATTTTTGTGTGTCCTATTAAGTAACATTCTGCATAAAATAATAAATCCTGCACATTAGTAATATGGCTCAAAGACAAAGATGCTATTTAGGATACCATCTGTTTAGGTACAAAAGATGATCACTTCTCTCTTTTTGTCCTTTCTTCTTTTTCACTTCTCTGCTAAAGCCAGTGATTATGTTGTGAATAAATGCTACATGAATTTGTAGGTCTTCATGGCAAGTAGAAACATGATAAGAAGTTAAATTCAAAATTTTTATTTTAAACTGAAACAAAAGAGTGGATGCATTCAGGCTGCTCATGTAGAGGTGAGAATGTCTAGGGGAAGTTAAAGATTATGTGCTTGCTGGTGTTTTGGTCTGGGGGGTGTTCTGGTTTTGGTGGGTTTTTTTGAATGCTTGGTTTGGGTTTTTTTGGTGGATTTTTTTGGTTGGTTGTTCAGTTTTTGTCAGGTATCAAAAACCATACTTTTTAATTTTCTTCTTCTGCACACCCCAGGTGTAAGAATGATGGGGAGAATGAACAGGTTTTGCAAATTATTTAATACCAGAAAGGCTTTCCATGTCTTCTCAGTTTGCATTATTTGAATTCTAACCTTAAGTTCGGTTATGTACATTTTATTTTAAGAATAAAGAATTCTAGAACTTCCACATGAATAAGTAAATTCTTGAGTGCTTTTCCAAGACTTGATGCTGCTTTATCAGTTTGGTGTTTGGCTCAATCAGCTATTTACATTGAAACTAGAGATTGTTTTCAAAAGTCCATAAGTACATTTTCTTCAGAGTGATTCAGCAAGATTAAGCCCAATTAGATTCACTCAAATATATCCTCCTGAGATATAAATAGTAGTACAAGCCAAAACCAAGTAAACAGAATACATCAAACCAGTTCTGAAATTTGGTAAGCTGTAATGAGAGGCAAGTCAGGCATTGATATTTTTGTAACTCCTGTAACCTTTCAGGAAAAAAACATACAGAAACAAACTGTGAGATATTTTTTGCGTGTAAAAATACACAACCTTATCAGAATTCTTCATGCTAAAGAAAGATAGCGTGGTTCCTGCAGTTTGTTGTACTCTTATATTATTGTTTTCATCTGAAATCGCAGGTTCATGATTTCTCAGATGACTAAACAGAGAAAACTCAATTTGATGTATGCTAAATATGGAGCAATGAGAGCACTATTTCAGGAGTTAGAATACCACTTAAATGAGGCATTAAAATATAAGCCAGAAAATGCAGTCCTTTTATGTAATATTGGAGGATACCTCTTTGCCTCTTTTTACAGATATAAGAACTAGAAAACAGATGTTGACCAGGTGGAATCTGTATGCATTGCAGATGCAATGTAATGGCTAAATTGTCATTTAAATTAAAATTCAATTTAAATAAATCACAGGGAATAAACCAATCTTTATAATGACTTTAAGAAAAATTATGTTTTTTCATATGCTTTCAACTAGTTGATTTGTAGTTTCCTCACAGATTTCAGGAGACACTTTATGTGATACTAAGAACATGTTCCATCACTTAAAAGAACTAGTCATTCTTTAAATAGTGCATCCCAGGCATTATGCTAATTTTTAATTAAAAACTTTGTACATTAGCATACTGTGCAAAGTAAGGACAACAAATAAAGGAATACATTTTTTTTAAAAGTAAATTAATCCTAGTGCAGATCTTCTTTCCTGCCATTTAGTTAAAATATGTGTGCATCAGACAATACTGGAAGGCTTGCAGTAGCAATATACGTCATGTTTCCTTTTATATTGATAAACATCCTCAGTGCTTCAACAAATTGAGTGTGTGTTAATTTTTTCACATAAGTTGCCTTTACATATTAACTCATATTTTTTGATTAAAAAGTTCTGCCAGTTACATAAGACTAGTTCCCCAGCATGAGACATTGAGAAATAAAAACACAAGCAGCTTTTTCTGTAAAGGTACTTGGTTGTGATTTTTCAGATTTTATGCTTATTGGTATTCAAAATTACACTTCATTTCAATTTTAAACTTTTTCCAGTTAGGATAGCTTGTGAATGATGTACACAATTATTCAAATCAAGCTGATGTTTTTATTATCTGGGGAATTGGTGTTTTATTAGTATCAGAACTATTATTTGAACTCCATGGGCATCCAGATGAGTGTGGGGTTTTTTTTTTTTTTTTCTTCCTCATTATTAGGCAAGTTTGGGACTCGAGGGGGAGGAGATGAGAGGAGTTCTTTTTTATAAAATTACCAAAAGCCCAGTACCTGCACAGTTTTTAGAACTAAGAAAGCTTCCCTGTCACTGTCTTCTCTTGCTTAAGTAACGTAGTCACTCAGTGATGACTAATGGATTATATTCTGTTTTTCTGAGAATTTTCTAATGACTGGTTAGAATTTAGAGACAATACAAAGAAGGAAAGGAACACAAAAAGCAACACCTTCTGTTAAGCAGCAGGGGAAGAATGCAGATCATAATTAGATTAACTGTTGATTATATTTGAGAGGGGAGGAAGTGATGAAGGTGGCACAGCAGGTGATTCAGCCAGTTGCGTTTTGGTTTTTTGTTCTTTAGCTTCTCTAAGAGCATAATGGCTAAGCATTTAAATGTCTACTACATAGTAATTACAGAATTCCTTACAGACAACAATAAACCACAGAAGTTTACTGGAAAAAATACATTGCCACTAATTTTAAACTTGTTTTGGTGGCACAGTGAAACATACTTGACAAGTACTTTATATATAATCACTGAATATGCTTCTCATTTTTTGCATTGCTTTTGCATTAAAATTACATCGCAGGGACTTGGATGTAGATCTGTCCACAGCATACTTTCTTTTCTTTTCCTTGTTTCTAAATGGTCTATTGTGTCTTTTGGCAGGCAAGGTAAATATCACTTTCATTCTGGTTAAACTATTCTTTAAAGCTAGTCAAATAAAATGACTTGTTTCAGGAAAAAGCTATTTCTGTTGTATTTTCTTACTTTTCCTGTATGACTATTGACAACATAAAGTAAAATTGTTACTTGAAAAGAATAAAGTAGTGGTGTTGGCTACTGCTACTAAAAAGAATTTTCAGTATGACCAAAATGTTGTCTGTTTGGGTTTTTAAATATATATATATTCTAATACACTGGGTTTTTGAAAGGAAGTTTAACAAAAGTTTAACAAAATGTCTGTGTGTTTGAAGGCTGTAGCCTTCAAAATTCTCCTCAGCTCTGAACATCTAATGTGTTTAGTTCAGGAATGCTCTTTGTGCTTTCTTTGCTTCTGTAATAATATTTCAGTGGAAGTTGCTAAGTATGTTTTGTATCTTGACTGGGAAATCTTTAATGTGAAGTTTGCAAGAGTTAGTGTTGAATTTAATAATCTGGTGGTTCTCATTTTAGAGAAATTCGGCTGTGTAAATTCAACAGTTAAATTACAGGCTCTTGTGCTTCTAGGTCTAGACTCGAACCTGAGCAGAGCAACGTGTCCAAATCACCTCTTTCCCCTGAAAAATCTTCGCAGAATCCTTTAGATGATTCTGAAGAAAAACTTTCTGCTGAGGAAAGCAAAGGTAAGGATAAATTTTAATTATATTTCACATTTTGTGTCAAGGCCTGTCTGTTCAATAGTACTTTCTTCACATTACAAGGTCCAGTTCCTGTGACTTGCACCTTCTGTTTTCTTCCCTGCATTAATCAGGCTTTTGTGAAGCAAATTGCGAGGCTGAGGAAGAAAAATCTTCAACTTCATGACATGCTTTTTCCAACCAGCTAAAAAACTCTTATGCCTTGCTGGATTCCTCATCCTCTCAATAAACTGTGCAGACTCTTTTCTTTTTATTTATTTTTATCGATATCCATCTACTTAGATATCTTCTGAGATCCATCTGATTTTTCCATATTCCTTTCACTGATGGCAAGGAGTTGGAAAGTAGTTCAATGACTTTCTGGGCACATTTTCATGTTTTTAAGCATAGAGACCTTGAGTTGAACACCTGTACAGTAGAAACTCAAAGGTAGCATATGCTTGTAGAAGGGAGGTTACTGGCTAGCCAGATCCAGTAGTTTTGGGGATATTGTTCTCCACAGCATTGAGTTTCCTCGCTGGAAGGATTGCATCTTGTCTTTCTGTGGGCGGGAGATAGCCAGACGTCCAAAACAGTGTCTCTGACCCCAGGCTCATTTCAGCTGGTGCTGTTCTTGACAGGATTTGTAAACATTGCTTCTGATTCTTTGGTGGCCTGCTTCTGAGGCCAGAAGATGTAAGTCCCTTCTGTTAGCCATTTCTGTCTGTCCTGGGGTGTGTACACTGGCAGAACTTTGCAGAGTGCCTTTTGGAGTACCACCACTGTGCAGATAATCTCAGGTTTCATGCCTAAAGAGAGATCTTGTTTCTGTGATTCTGGAGTTGCTTTCCCTGGCTTGAGTTCTCTTGCTTGTGCTGTCTGGAGGAGTCCAAGGTACCCTGTGATTTTTTTTTTATTGTGAAAATGATTTCTGGAGAGAAAAAAACTGTATGAAACGTGACATTACATTAGGCTAATACTTCATCAAGGTAGAAGAAATGCACTGGGTGGCCATATTACTCTGATAATCAGGTATTGTTTCTGTGGTGATTTTTATTAAAAGAGTAAAGTTTCTCTGGTTGGTGACTTTAGGGCCATACAAAGGGTGGATTCATGTGAAGTGGTACTCCATTTCTAGATGAAGACTCTAATCCTGAATTACTTCACAGCGTGCAAACGGTTTCATTTTCTGATACGGCATTGCTTATCTTCTTAACCAGTTTGTACTTCTGCAACGCTATCAGTATGTTACCCCTGACCCCCGGACACTGAATTTATTGTAAGAAGTAAAGGTTTTGATTGTGTCGTTTTTAGCGCTTACCACGTTTTTATAGTATGTCTTAAGTGATGCAGCACACAGGCACATAGATGAGTTTCACCCTAACACGTTATCAGTGTTTTGCAGCTGTGAGCTAGTGCCAGCAGAAAGGCGACAGCATAGTAGCATCTTCGTTGCCCTGTGCTCTTTCCTTGTTGCTGAATGTCTCTGCAGTCTCTGAAAGTGTGTGCTGCCACCACATAACGTCATTACCATTTTTAGCTCAAAAATCTGTGCTACACTGTGGAAAACGCTGTTCTTTGGTTACCTTGGACACAGCAAACCACTGCAATAAACAGAAATGAAGCTTTGTTTCTTGCACGTTAATTTTGATTATTTCAGTTTTAATTTTTATTTATTTTTTTATAAGACAGAGGGGTCTCATCACAAAAGTAGTGCTGATGCAGTACTTGTGAGGGATTGCGGACTAGTCTTTGAGAAAACTATTAAACTTGTGTGTCAGAATAAATCTGCCTGAAACAGCTTGTAAAATGCACGCAGCCTGTGATTCCTCACTTGAGTGTAAGTGTTGGTTGCTGCTGCTTATAGAAGTCAGCCCTGTGACTTCTCTGGTAGGTGGTTGTTGAAGCATGGAAATAGCATGAACGAGATGACTAGGAAACAAGCAGCTCAGTTGAAATCTTATAGCCTTTTAATTTTTTTTATAAGTAACTTTTAAAACTTTTAAGGAATTGGAGCAATTATTGTGCTTAGAAATAAACTATTTCATCCTCAGGATATGAGTAGTTCAGAGAATGGTGGTCACTTGTAATTATGAATTAGCCAGCATCAGTGTGCCTGGGTCCCTTGTGTAAATAGCTATAAAGATAGCTCTTCTGAGAGCAGCTTGTGGTCCTGTCCTTAATTTGAACATTATGATGAACAGCTGAATGTCCTACTTGACATGCTGAAGCACAACTTGGGTTTTGTCTGGGGTTTTTGGCAGAAACCAAAGCAAAATGTGATTACTTTTGTTTTGAGGCAAAGCACCTGTTTACATTAGAATTATACTGGACATGCCTCATGGTAGGAGGATAGTCTCTCTGGAGCTTGCTTTTATATGCTGACAGTATTTATTTGCATATTACAAATTTGACACTTAGTTTATGGAAATAAATGTAAATAATGAGTAGCTTTTGAGCTGGTCCACAAGCTTAGCAGCTGTCTCCTTTCAGCATGGAAAAGGGTTCAGAGGATTTGATCATTATTTTGTATCTCGGTCATGCATTAACTACTTCCTTCTGCAAAAGAAATGTAGTTTGGCTTTTGCTGGCTGAATTTTAGAAAAGCATTCATGTCAGCTCCATGAAAGCTACAGAACAACTTTCCCAGTAGCCAGAAACGTACAGGAGTGACAGGAGGAACCCTGGGGAGATGTGTGTTTCTCACTTAATTCTTACTGTAAGTATATTTGCTTATTAGCAATCACATTGGATACAGGTGCTGTTTTTTAACAGTGCTGACAGTGCCTGAAAGTAATTGGTTCCTCTGGGATAAAATAGAAAAATATCCTTTTTTTTTCCTTGGGTCCATAAACTAATTAACTTATTTTCTTTAAATCCATTAAATAATTATTATAATTTTTATATAATGTAAATACATTGATTATGCAAAAAAAAAAAAGTTTATTGCTTCTGTGAAATAGGCTTGAAATACTGATGATACCCCATGGAGAACAGAGTTGAATCGTTTCTAAACAATCTTTAAAGATACACTTGGTTTTAGTTCTTATTACTTGTAAGAAAGACTAGATCTATTTTTGGTTTGTTTTCTTTTTCTTGAATTTACTATATTTCTTATCCACATCCCTCATTTGTAACACTGCCATTGTTTGTACATCCTGGTTTGGTTGTTGGGAAGCAAAATACACATTTATAAAGAAGACATACACAACAATACTCTTCTATAATAGTTATTTTTCAAGAGTTTTCACAAACATTATAATGAAGGATAAGAGGGAAAATTTCTCTTTATAATCATTTTCACATATTTGTTTAGAAGTAGGACTATTCCTTTCAGAGGCTTCCCAAGAGAAGTCAGTACCTGAATGATGATGCATCAGTGCTGCTTCTGCAATTGAAAAAAATCAGAAGGTTATAACAAAGCAAATAAAAATAATTATAAATGCCTGAAAAAATTGACTGGGATAAATAGGAAGTCTGAAATCTATGAAAAAGTAAATACTAAATCTTTCTGTATTTTAACTTGCAACCCTCATCTGATAAGTCAAAGCAGGTTCAGCTTTGAGCCATTGTGGAGTGGTGCAAATCTCTTTTGGGCTTTGTAAGAATGTCACAGTCAGTGGGGAAAAGAGAGGCCTTCTCAAGAGCGCAGCCTTATCGTTAGGGTTTTAATCACTGATGCTAGAACAGCTTCAGAAACAGTACGTTCCCGGGTGCAGCTTCTTTTGTCTCCCATTCTAACTTTCTTCATCTATAATCAGAAGTATATAATTAAACCTAAAAATAAATCTTCCAGAAGGGAGTATCCCAGAAATAGGCATTCAAGATCTTTTATGCCCAACTACTGCTAAGATTTATGCAGATGATTAGCTGTAATCAAAGGGGAAGTACTGCTGAAATCAATGAAGCAGCTCTGATGTGTAAGAGTTAGTTTGTGGGATTGGATCCGATTCCTGTTGTACACAGGAAGATCCCTTGCACAGCGGGCTGTAGGATTTGCATTGTAATGTGCAGTTCGAACAACGGGAGGAAATTGAGTTTGTTCTGTGAACTTTGCTCAAAATGTCTTTGAGATTCTGTGTTTACTTTTTGGAATGAGGAGCCAGTGGTTCTGTCAAGTCTCACTGGAAGATAATAGCTTTGCACATAGACTGTCATTTTGAAAATTGTGTGTTGTCTTCTGTTAAGACAAATGCTACAGTATTTTGTACCCTTACAAGTCTTAGTGCATTGTGAGCTGTTTTACACCCGTCCCTGTCAATATATTAGTGCAAGTCCTCGTAGTTCACAAAATCAAATACATACGTAGACTTTTGTTACTGTTTAAGAAGTTAAAGGTTATTGGTGTATTTTTGTACTGTAAATATAGGGTGAATCTCGTTAATGACAAATGAGATATAACAATTTCATCAGGGTTCTGAAATGGATAAAAAATTATTTTCACTTCACTCTTGGTGTCCTGCATTGTCTCAAGCGTTTGGTGTTTCTTTGACAGACAGGAATCTGCCTGATGCCCAGAGTAACCTTGGATTGTGGGGGGATGGCAAAGGTGAGGATGAGTTGTCACCTGAAGAAATACAAATGGTAAGCATATCTTGTGTCTTATTGTTCATTTTATCACATTTTCTGCTGTATGCATATGTGTTAGGAAAGTACAGATTCACCCCAATTCATTTTCAACTTTCAGTTTATGCAGAACAATGCCATAACAAGGTATACCTTTTGCACGTGGCTTCCTGATTCTTCTGGTAGCAGCTAGTATTTAAAATTGCTACAAAATACTTACATGGATCCATGAAATTAGTAACAACTATTTTTCAACAATGGAAATCAAAATAGTTTTTGAAATTACAATTATGAATTGCTCTTCTATTCAGGAAACAATAGAAGTCAATGTAACATCAGAAAAAGCATTATTTGGGGAGAAATATAGAAAAGTTGTCAGGGTGTGCAGAGATGTGACGAGGAAGGCCAAGGCCCAATTGGAACTAAATCTGGCAGGGGATGTCAAGGATACCAAGAAGGGCTTCTTCAAATACATCAGCAGTAAAAGGAAGACTGGGGAAACTGTGGGCTTGCTGCTGAACAAGGGGTGCCCTGGTGACCCAGGATGCAGAGAAGGTGGAGTTACTGAATGCCTTCTTTGCTTCAGTCTTTACTGCTAAGGCTGGCCCAGAGGAGAGAGAGAGAGAACTGGAGAAAGGAGGTCTTCCCCTTGGTTGAGAAGGATTGGGTCAGAGATCACTTCTGCAAACTGGATCCTCACAAATCCATGGGCCCTGATGGGATGCACCCACAAGTGCTGAGGGAGCTGGTGGATGTTCTTGCTGAGCCACTTTCCATCCTCTTTGAAAGGTCATGGAGGACAGGAGAGGTGCCTGAGGACTGGAGGATAGCCAATGTCACTCCAGTCTTCAAAAAGGGCAAGAGGGAGGACCTGGGAAACTATAGGCCAGTCAGCCTCACCTCCATCCCCAGAAAGGTAATGGAACAGTTCATCCTGGAGGTCATCTCCAGGAATGTAGACGACAAGGAGGTTATCAGAAACAGTCAATGTGGATTCACCAAGGGAAAGATCATGCTTGACCAACTGATAGCTTTCAATGAGGGCGTGACTGGCTGGGTCGATGAAGGGAGAGCAGTTGATGTTGTCTATCTTGACTTCATTAAGGTGTTGGACACCTTCTCCCATAACATCCTCAGAGGTAAGCTTAGGAAGTATAGGTTAGATGAGAGGCCGGTGAAGTCAGTTAAGAACTGGCTGAACAACAGAACTCAGGGTCATGATCAACAGGGCAGAGTCTGGTCGGAGGCCTGTCACTAGTGGTGTTCCCCAGGGGTCTGTGCTGGGTCCAGTCCTGTTCAACGTATTCATCAGTGACCTGGATGATGGGGCAGAGTGTACCCTCAGCAAGTTCACTGATGGTACCAAGCTGGGAGGAGTGGCTGATACACCAGAAGGCTGTGCTGCCATCCAGCGAGACCTGGACAGGCTGGAGAGCTGGGCCCAGGGGAACCTCATGAAATTCAACAAGAGCAAGTGCAAGGTCCTGTACCTGGGGAGGAACAACCCCCTGCACCAGCACAGGCTGGGGGCTGAACTACTGGAAAGCAGCTCTGCTGAGAAGGCCCTGGGAGTGCTGGTGGGCAGCAAGCTGACCCTGAGCCAGCACCGTGCCCTTGTGACCAAGAAGGCCAACGGTATCCTGGGCTGTGTTAAAAGGAGTGTGGCCAGCAGGTCGAGAGAGGTTATCCTCCCCCTCTGCTCTGCCCTAGTGAGACCACATCTGGAGTGCTGTGTCCACTTTTGGGCCCCCCAGTTTAAGAAGGACAGGGAATTGCTTGAGCAAGTCCAGCAGAGACCTACCAAGATGATCAGGGGACTGGAGCATCTCCCTTATGAGGAAAGGCTGAGAGACTTGGGTTTGTTCAGCCTGGAGAAGACTGAGGGGCAATCTCATCAATACCTATAAATATCTGAAGGGTGGGTGTGAAGATGATGGGACTGGACTCTTTTCAGTAGTGCCCAGTGACAGGACAAGGAGCAACGGGCATGAGCTGGAACACAGGAAGTTCCACGTCAATATGAGGAAAAAACTCCTTTCCTGTGCGGGTGCCAGAGCAGGGGCACAGGCTGCCCAGGGAGGCTGTGGGGTCCCTTCCCTGGAGATGTTCACAACCCACCTGGACGCGTTCCTGTGCCCCCTGCTCTGGGTGTGCCTGCTCAGGCAGGGGGGTTGGACAAGGTGATTTCCAGAGGTCTCTGCCAACCCCTACCACTCTGTGATTCTGTGATTATGAAACTTTTGAAAGAATAAAGTGTTGGCCATTTTTTACGTGGACTATTTCTAGAACACAACTTAAATATTTTTTTTTAGATTATCAAAATCAGATTAGTTTCCTAGAAGGAATAGGTACAAGGTTTCTGTCATAACAGAATCTCATTAATTTTACCTTTTCTAAATTTTCCCATTATCAGCACGTTTATGTATCATTTGATCCAATTCTGCTTACAATTGAACTGATGTACTACAAAATTTCTGACATAGACATGATTGCTGACAACCTGTTAGACTTTTTGATATTCCTAAAATGTATAGTTTTGAACATAGCTCAAAAGTCTTAGAAAAGCTCTCTACATTAGGACACATCGCCTTGTTTTATATAAAGAAAGAAAAATTTATTTATAACTAGCCAGTAGATGTGTGGCTCTCAAAATGGTGAGCTTTACTAAGCCAAAGGGCTGCTGCCCTGTCATGGTTTAGCCCCAGTTGACAACTAAACACCACACAGCCACTCGCTCACTCCCCCCACCCCTGTGGGATGGGGGGAGAATCAGAAGAGCAAAAGCAAGAAAACTTGTGGGTTGAGATAAGAACAGTTTAATAATTAAAATAATAATAATTATAATAATAAGAAGAAGAAGAAAAAGGGAAAAAGTTAAAAAAAAACCCCCAAGATACAAACAATACAACCACCCGCCGACCGACACTGCTGGTCCCTGAGCTGCAATTGCTGCCGCCGGCCCCTCCCAGTTCACATACTGGGCATGACGTTACATGATATGGAATACCCCTTTGGCCAGTTTGAATCCGCTCCCTTGGCTGTGCCCCCTCCCCTCCCGGCTTCTTGTGCACCCGGCAGGGCACGGGAGGCTGGAAAAGCCCTTGACTAGTACAAGCACTACCCAGCAACAACCAAAACATCAGTGTGTTATCAACATTGTCTTCATACTACATCCAAAGCACAGCACTGTGCCAGCTGCAGTGAAGAAAAATAACTCTATCCCAGCTAAAACCATGACAAGTGTGAATATGTGAAGCTTCCTTGGCAGTGATTAGAGATGTTCCCAAATGCAATATGCATCACTCTTCCCGTCAGAGATGAGTAAGTTGCACGTAATTATGGTATGGTTTGTCAAAGAGAAAAGGTTCTTCAGAGGCTGTTCTTGATGCTCTCGCATTGTTCATGCGTGCCAGCCTGAAATCTAAAGGCTTACTCCTACTTCCTCTCTTCTTTTTAAAGAGAATTCTTTACATATTTTGTTTCTTCTGTGTTCAGGGACAATATCAGCTACCTTGCTGTAAGCTTCCAGAGGATCAGGAGAAAACAAGCATCAGAAGTGATGGCTCTGCCAGGGCTTACTACTAACTGACTGCTAAACACTGGATTGCTTTTTGTAGGCCTCACACTGTAATTAAGTTTTAAAGATGTTACGTCCCTTCCCATGGTATTTTAGGAGTGAATACATTTCTTTTTAATGAAATCCTTTTATACTTCTTGGAGTAAGACCCCAGATATCTCATGACTGAGTTGCTGAAGTCTTGTGAGTTTTGTTCTATTTCTGCTATCAAAACTAAAGAAAGATAAACAACTTCAAATGCTGATTTTTGTCCACTGAGGATTTGAATTTTTCCCTGGAATAAGTTCTTTTCATTGACTTGTGAGGGGGAGTGATCCCAGGCCTAAGTAAAAGAAAAACCTATGTTCATAGTTTTATGCTTTGAAGGATACTTAAACTCCTAAATATCCAATCCCAAACTGTTTCCTATTAGGCATTTGGACAGCTTTTCCTAGGGGAGAACCAACAGACACTTTTTAAAAAATCCATTATTCTTCTTTATCCATTCAGAGCTCTCCTGTGCTATTTAAAAAAACCTTTTACTGGTTGTTTTACACTGATTTACCTCTGTTGTGCTTTCAAGAGTTGCACTTCCTGTGAAAAGGGGTAAAAAAATAACACTGATGCTCCAAATTAAATAAACTTTTAGCTCAGACAGACTGAAATATGTCTTTTTTTCTTAGCTTACGCAGTTCTGCCTATAGTTTGCAAGAAAATTTATAGTATGTGGTAGTGCCTTGGTATCAGTGCCATGATTAAGCCTAGAAAAACTTAAAGCTGAGATCTAACGTTTCCAGCGCAAGTCATTTATCAGCCTGCTCCGTGGGAAAAGAGACACAAATTAACTAGGCTGTTTAGAGAAGCAGATCATCAAAATGCTACTGAAATAAAAATAACTTAATTTGAAGTCCTATATATATATATTAATACACTGAAATATTATTACTGCTCTTTTGCTATAGCTTATTCTTAAATTTCCATATGTGAATTTACATCTAAAATTTATTTTCGTATGTACTCTCAGTACTCGTGTTTTAATACTGATATTAAGAAACTAGAATTGAAAAAAGCATACAAAGGGAAGTTACCACTAGAACAGCCTCCTTTCTGCTTATAATTTATTTGAAGTTTTGCAGAAGGCTGCTTCTGAGCCAGATGTCTGAATCTCCTGTTGAATCTTGCTGTGGCTCTGATGTCACCCAGAGCCGCCTCTGCTGTTGCACCTCGCTGCAGTCTGACAGTGTGACCACCAGCAGTCAGGGCTGCCGGGATCTCGGCTTCTTCTCACACTGACTATGAGTCCCTGCTTCTGGCACTGTTCTGAAGAAATGCAGGCTTGCTCTCTACCTCTCCTAAAAACTAACAAGCACCAGTTACTTCCACATTATGCCTTGGAAGGAGTCTGCATTTATTACGATTTAAAAGAAGAGTGAGTTGGCCTTCACGGCAGTGTTAATAAAGATGTATTTTTATTTTTTTTTTTCTTTTTCTACCAGTTGTCAAGTAGAAAGTGAGCTGACTGTTTCTAGTTATAGTTAATGCCCCCCAGTAAGGGTCATTTCCTGTCAGGTAACTTTTTAACCATTGGATTGCATATTACTGGAGATGTCCAACTGTAAACAGGGAGCTGTATATTTGTGTAATACCTGTATGTGCACAGCAGGGACTCAAATGTAAATATTGCCACTAATACACTGATGCTCAGAGCCGAGCGAGCCATTGCTCTGTTCTGTGGACTTAAGGTGATTTTTTTTTTTTTTTAAAAAAAAAGGGTTTGGGGTTTTTGTTGGGTTTTTGGGGGGTTGGTTTTGGTTTTTGTTTGTTCCTCCCCCAATTTTATGGACACTGTAATTAGCTAATTTACAAAGGCTAGGGATGCATGTGGTGACTATTCTACAGTGAAGCTCCTCTTTCAGTGCATTTTTGAGGAAACTTAGAGCTAAGAATTGGCCTCTACTAGGAAGAGTTGGATGCTGTGTAATTTCACTCCTAACAGACTTCAAAGTCACTGGATCCATTATTCTGATTTTCAGGTAAATTGGGGTCCAAGGTGTAAATATAGGTGTAACTAGGAAATATTTTGACCATTTGAATGTGCATTGTTTTTTTTCAATGCTCACATAAATCCTTCATACTATCTTGGAAATATTTAACAACTTCACGGTGCTTTTAACGCAGGAGTCAAAGGGCCTTTACAAACAGGTAACAAACCTTCACAACTTTAGTTAATTTATTCACTCAGCTCTGAATGACGTTTGCTGTTACCAAGAAGTTAATTTCTGCCTTTTCAACATTTGATTTGTGAAGCGTGGACCAACTGCATTTAAGCGACTCAGAAAATTCGGCAGCTCTCAGAAGAGGGTAGGTCACAGTTTAGAAACTGCTGTGCTGGTTTTAAATTGGAATGTGTTGTGTCAAATCGTACTTAACAATTCTCAATCATGGTTCCATGATCCTTCCTGTGGGCAAAATAATGAATTAAAGCCCTATCGTGTTGCTACAGCAGCAATTTCTATCAGTATTTTACTCACAGGAGAGAGCATTACATGGTTCAAAATGTTTGCAGGCTATTGTATGATTTGCACGATAAATTTCAGTTTATAACCCTGAGTACAGGTACACTAATGGTTTTTATAGTTATTGTGAGCAGATGTCTTGTGGTTGCATTGAGTGGGAAAAAATCTGGCTCTGCTGTTTGAGTTGTGAAAATATTTAACTTTCCCTGACTTTTTGGTTGGTTTTGTCTTAAATTCAGGTACATATAACGGCTTATCTCATGGGATAACAAAAAGGAACTGTGATTGTCTTCTGTGCATTAGAATTTTAGACATAGCTTAAGCAGTTTGTCCTTTTATGCCATACTTCGGTAACAGAATATTTCACTGCCATAAAAGAGGCTTTTTTAATAAGCCATAAATCAGTGAGCTATACTGAGTTTGGTTGATGTTCCCATCATGTAAATCCCTTTGTGACACACTGGTATACGATGTGTTCTGTGCTCTAACCTTTTGTTCAATTGACTATTTTAGCATATCTTAGCGCTGTCTTTGCCAAGCGGTCCATCAGCCACGATTTCAAATTGTAAAGATCATTTAGCAGTTTAAAAGGCAAGCCGTGCCAGTGGAGGGTTTTAAATATCAAAGGGACTTTTTAAAGAATACCCTCTCAAGTGGATTTGTGCTATTTGTAAGGGATTAAAATAATTTACTGTTTCTTTATTGAAAATTTGCCTTCCAAATTAGTTATCATCTCAGTTTCTAAGGCAGCAAAATAGGGAATTTTTGATGCTGGGTATTTGTGCAGAAATACTTATCCTTACAGAAGTCAGAAAAACAATTACAGCCCGCTGGCCCCATTTAGTCACTTAAGGAGCAACCAGTCGAGTCTGCTAAATCTCATGGCTCTGTTTCATCGCTCAGTTCCTTGGCTTTGTTCTGAGGTGACTCCACTGAAACCAGAGACATACAGTGGCGTGAACGTAAAGGAGTGCAGTGATGAAACACCTTTAACCATCTGCCGCTGTGAAGTAAATATCACTGTATTAGTCAGTTATATCTTAAGAAATGCTCTGCTCTGTAGAATGAGACGCCACAGGCAGCGGTGACAATGACATTTGAATGTGTTGCAACGCTGATACTTTTGTATTTGACAGAGCTATTGGATCCTTCGGGTGGGAATCAGCAGGACCTCAGGGAGCTGTGCGGTGTCTTCCTCTGTTCCTCCTCGACCTATGGGGCTGGGCTCCTTCCCCAAGGCCTCTACCCCACAGGGAAGGTGACAGTGCCCAACAACAGCCCTCCTCTTCCTCCTCTGTGACCTTGGACTCTCTGTCTGGAGTCCTTTAGCCAAGGAGAGGAAGCTGTTCTTGCCAGTCAGGTAGACAGTAAACCTCTAGTACAAAAAGAAATGTGTATTTTAAAAGAAGTAAGAAATCACTTTTCATTATTCTTCGTGACATAAATTGCCGATGTCAGAAGACTAAACCTTTTTCTGAGATTCGCTGTTACCCTTCTTCAAACATACCTGTCATTTCACACTTGCCAAATTAAACCTACAAATTTCTGATTTTTAACACAACGACCGTTTCCCCCTAAGTCATGGAGGTTGACATTTCATTTACTGTTGGCAGACAGTCAGGTATTGTTTCTCTGAAGTCCTGATGGGCCTGAAGCAAGATGAAAAATGCTGCAGCACAAAGTGTGGGGGACAGTGGCAGAGGTATGGGTGGGGTGTGAGAAGGAGGGAAGGAAGGTGAAGGGTATGAAAGGTGGCTTGCCTTTTCTTGTTGTCTTGCTGTTCTGTGTTGCTCTGTGGCAGTGCAGAAGTCTCGCTCAGCTCCTGCCATCGCTCTCCCTTAAGCCAGCCCTATCGTCTGGTCCTGCCGTGGGATTCAGTTTACCAATCTACCAGAAAACTCAGGAGGAAAAAGTGGTTTGTGAGCTAAAATGTCATAGTGCGAAATCAGACGAGCAGCAGCGCTTGCTTAGGACTGGGTACGTGGGGAGAGAGAGGAGCAGGACAAATTCCTCAGTGGCTGCACTAGGTCTTTTTCACTGCACCCTAGGAGTATACACACTTTATTTCCTCTTTGTGTATTATTGAGGTACTTGATATGGCAGAAGTTTCAGGTGGAACATTCTGGATCAAGGGATGCATACATCGGCATTTGAAGCAATGTGCAGGAGGAGCTGCCCGAGCTGTGTAAGGAATATCTTAAAAGACCTGGATGGAGATGCTGGTGGCAGGATTGGGGCAGGGTGGGGTCACGGTGGCGAGCCAAAGAGCATCACCAAACACAGCAGTACAGTAATGTTGAATTTCCGTACTCCTACAGACTGGCTCTGTGAAAGAAGCTATGGGTCCCATAAACTGGATGTGATGTTATAGCCACTAATTTTCATGTGGCATCTTAATGATGACCTGTGTTGCTGTTTAAACTACTTCGAAATACAAGTGCTTCATTTTCAGCTATTTCAGTAGCACTGCTCTAAAAGCAAAACGCCCGTTTGCCTTTCACTGATGTAATGAGACCTTGCAAGGTGGCCGAGAGGACTGCGGCGCTTTTACTGCTAAGGACATGGTAACGCGATGGAATTATGCCAAAATCCCAGTGTGTTATGTAGGCTAGTTCAAAGTCAGGAGATCAACTGAACGTAACGGGCCTCGCTGTCTTGCACAGCTCCTGTGTCAAATTCTTTGCATTCTGAGTCCCGTTTGCTGGCATTCGCGCTGCTGCATGGATCGCTCAGGTTTGTCAGAGGCGCGGAGCAGGTAATGTTGGCAGCAGAATGTGTGCTACTTCTGTATAACCACGTAGGCCAGGCCTTTCCCAGCTTTGTGAGAGAAGCGCAAAGATCTAGTCAGTTGTCTCGGTACCGCAAAGGTCCAGCCCAACCTGATTTCGTACTGAAGCACTTGTGCAATTTTAAAGAATGATGGAGTTACCTGCAGTTTTTTTTATCCTGCTTTGGAATTTTGCCTGACAACGTTGGTTCTTTCTACGATGGGGTTTTCCACCAAACTCCACTACGACATGGGATACCTTTCTCGGCTGTATTTTGGCTGTGCACATTTTGTTTCAGCAAATTGTCATCGTACTTGCTGCACGGTCACTTGTTCTGTAATGAATCCCAAATGACCTGAGAGCCAGTTACATCTAAAAAGTCAAAGCTTATTTTCCTGTATAAAGTCTTTTACTTATGCTTGTATTTGAAAAATGTAGTGCTAAAAGTATATTTAAATGTTTCATTGATTACTCATGGGTTTTAAATGGAAGAGGTCTGCTGGAATAACTAAAGCCAATGCATTGGTGAGGAATGAAGTACAAGATGTCAAAATATTTAATATTGTAGCAAAATCTGAAAGCTCTTAACTTCATGCCACGGGCAGTACATGAATAACGTGAATGGCAAGCGCAAAGATGTCATGAAGAGTCATATGCTTTCACAAGCAGGAAAAGGACCGATTTCATCCATTCTGTTTTTCACTGCTGTGAAATAACCTGAGCAAAATCTTTCAGGTTATTATTGGGTTTGTTTCATTAATGGGAGGAGAATGATAAGTGTTACAATGACTGGTTATAAATAAGCAGATTCATATTGTTCATTTAGACCAGTATTAGTAATTCTTAAAGATCTTTTCAGCTGAGACCTACTGTCAGTAGACTGCAAGGAAGGGTGTAGTCAGCTGATCGGGGTGGGGGTTGAAGGGAGCTCTCGAGTCCAAGTGTGTGAACTCAGTGCGTGATTTCCTTCTTCCCTTCTTGCAGTTCGAACAGGAGAACCAGAGACTTGTTGGTGAAATGAACAACCTCTTTGATGAAGTCAGGTACAGTTTTCTGTTACTTGCCAGGTTGCGGTGCGCGCCGGTCCCGTAACCCCGACAACAGCCCCGCACAGTGTATTTGCTGCGGGACACCTGGCTGCGTGCATCGCAGTGCTGTGGGGGGAGGAGGAGGGACGAAATAGGAGCGCCTGGGAAACGAACTAGGAGGTTACACGTTGCACTGTCCCACAGCGTGAAGGATGGCTCAGAGTAACTGTACACAAACTACCCAAAACAGCACTGGTTCGGTCTGGAAGGCTGATGTTTTATCTCGCTTACCTAAGTTTTAAAAGAAAGTTTTCCATTCACACCTCGTTGTCCGCCGCATGTGCAGGCGGCAGTAGGGGAGGTGCAACCACCGACCCCCACGCAGACACCCCGCTCCACGGCAGAGCGACGGCGCCGCTCGCCCTCCGCTCGCTGTGCGGAAAACCTGACCGGCTGACTCCAGCCAGGCCTTCCCTTTGGATCGTTAGTACTCGGCAAGGTGAATTCCGCACTGCAGAGCAGCGGATAAAAAGGGCATGTCAAAATGAAGGGCTTAGGGTCCGCTGCGGATTTGGCTGTGTTAGGTGAACGAAGGAAGACACGAGAAGCTCTCACGGTGAAGGCTGTTATCTCAGAACTTGCGGGCGGTGCCTTTCCCAGAGCTTCGCGTGGGCTGGTCGTCTTGTGACCAGGACTCGTCGGGCACCAGTCACGGGCTACTCCTGTGTGACAGACAGCTAACAAAACAGCCGTGCCTTTCGAGTGGGCCGCTTTCCGGCTTGGAGAGCCTGAATCTGCAGGAGCGAGAAATGGTTGCACTTGTTTCTAATGGAGTATTTCTGTTCTTTGCCAAGACAAATTGAAGGAAAAGTGGTGGAAATCTCCAGATTGCAAGAGATATTCACTGAGAAAGTCTTGCAACAGGTCAGTATAATTTAATACTACAGCAGCCAATACGGCTTGAATATTTTCTTGGGGTTATTTTAGTGTTGGTTGCATGCCAAATGTGAAAGTAAGATTAACCAATCTTTGACACAGATGTGAAGGAAAAGATTTCTTGTTTGTTTTTCAAATGCAAAAATCGAGATATTTACTGTTGTTACTTATTAGTATGTACTGGGAACGGAAGATGCAACACCTGTGATAGAATGATCTCTCTGCCTCAGAACTAGTGTCCTGTCAAATGTGTTACTAAGTAGCATCTCTGCTGTAAATGGTGGCACCGCTTCCAAAAGAACTGGCAAAAACCAGGCAGGTCAGATTTCATTCTAGATAAACAGGAGACTTCCTATTGATCTCGGCGGTCTCCGTTCAGGCACATAAAAGCACAGGTAGAGAAGTTACAACTTCATTGCCCCTGCACCTTTGCATCATTGAAACTAAGATGTTAATAATACCAGGTTTTATCTTATATTTGTGTTCTGCTTGTTCCCCAAATCCTTAGAAGTGTGTTTTTCCTAAAATTCATCACTGTTTCAACATTTAATTTTTTTTACAGGAAACCGATATTGACAATATCCATCAATTAGTTGTGGGTGCAACAGAGAACATCAAAGAAGGCAACGAAGACATAAGAGAGGTAATGCCTCCAAGTTGTGGTTTAAACTGACCCTTAATTCTGAGTTTTGCCCAAGTACTGCTTTAGGCAGCCCGAGGGAGCGCACCCACGGCGCGCTGCAGCGCGTGCTGGGGTGTCAGGGCATGATTTTGGAAAAATCGTACAAGTTAGCTGAGGTTCTCTGTAGTTCCTGTTGCTTGTCTTGCTAGCCATGACCTGAATAGCCACACAGGCCTGCAGAAATCTCCTTGGCCTCTGCTGTTTTTAAACATGAAGGTCACCTGGCAGCACTTAAGCATCTGTGAAGTTTGTTTAATAAAAAAGGGAGGGGGGGGATTGCAGACCAGGAAGAAAAGATGGTGCTGAAATTGTTGAAACTGGAGTCAAATGGTGAGCGTTAGCAGAAGAGTCTTTACCATGCTGACAGCATCTTGTGCTCCTAGTGCACAAATCTGCCCCACTGTCCGACTAATTAGAATGAAATGATGTTTTCTTTCAGGAATTGAGATCTCAATAAAAACAGTTCTTAAATTAGGCCACTAAATGGATCAGTTGTTTGGGTCTGTCCCCCTCCCCCCACCCCGCCCCTGAAAGTACAGACAATATGTAACTCACAGGTGAGTTATCTACTGCTCAGCTCTCCTGAGAAGTGCATCAAAAGAACATTCGCAAGAGTAACTTAAGGACCTAAAATTTCATATTGGGAACAGATTTCCACATTACCACATTACCACAGAGTAGATTATCTGGAGCATTCAGTAGCTGTCCAGTCGGCGGGGTGGTATGGCACCTGGTGGGGAGGACGTTTGGCTTTTTCAAGACTTAATACCATTACTAAGATTTGGCACACAGTTACCCTGCCTTTAAATCGTGATTCTTAAGCACTTCAGCTGGGACGCTGGGGGAGGGTACAGGGATGCCAGCTGATGGTCCCAGTGCTCGCAGTTAGAGATCAGGGTTCAACAACATGGCACGGACTTGAAGTTATTCTTGCTTTGTTTTTCACATTTGTAGGTAGAACTAAGTTTCCTAACGCACACTGAGCAACAGTAGGAAAAGGTGATAAATACACAACTTTGTCACTCACGTTAATGTTTGTATCGCATAAAAAAAAAAATCTACTCCATGTGTAGATCTGAAAAATGAGGGAGAGAAGCCAGCCCCTGCTATATGCCCGTCTTGGGTTTGGGAAGAGGAATCCAAGAAAAATACTTGCAGTACTTGTTCCTTGCTCTGCTTGTTCTGAGACCAAAATACACCATCAGTAGGGCTAGATCAGCCTCCAGAAATAGTCATCAGGTTGGGGGTTTGTGTGGGGCTTTTGTTTGTTTGTTGTTTCCTTTTGTTTTTTTAAAGTCAGAAGATACTTATTAGAATGGTGAAGGCCTCATTATTTCTCATCACAGAATTTCACTTTTGGAACTTAAAACCAACCTTTAAGCATGTACATTTTGATGTAGTTAATATTTTGGGCATATTTCCACTGTGGGATCTTGCAGGTGTTTTTTTGTGGTGGTCTGGGGGGGTGGGTTTGGGTGGGTGGGTTGGTTTGTTTGCAATGACCAAATTTTAAGAGAAAATCTGAAGAGGTATAGCCAACCCAACGGCTGTTTACCTGAAATCAATGGCAAGTTTTGCCTTTTCCCTTGTGGGAGGGAAGAGTAACAGACATCCTGGGCTGCCATTGTTGAAATGCTCCTCTGTGCTTAGTGGTGATGGTAACAGAGATCACCTTCTCCTCACAGGCCATCAAAAACAATGCTGGATTTAGAGTATGGATCCTGTTCTTCCTTGTGATGTGTTCATTTTCCTTGCTTTTCCTGGACTGGTATGATAATTAAAAATATAATAATGCTTTGTTTGTAAAACTTTTGACATTTTTTGCAATGGAGTGGGATATGTGGCATACCTGTATCTTTATGCATTTTTTTCATACCGCTATGATGGAAATATCTTCCAGTAAATAGGCATGTGTATATATCCTCCAGTGCAGAGGCAGCTGATGGCATTCATTTTAAATCCCTCTGTCCAACATAAAACCACACTTAATCCTGCAAAGACCGTGGAAACCCTTGAAAGAGCTGTTAGGAAAGCCACAAGCGGGAGGGATAGCTATCACGGTCACCCACCCACCCGTGATGCTTAACGTCCAGCGCGCAGACCAGGCCAAAGCTGTTACTGCACAGAAGCATCTACACTGTCTCAGGCTTTTATTTGATTATACTACTTGGGTACACGGTGATCAGTTTGTGCATGTATGACCACTACTTCTAATCCTTCGAAACTGCTCGAGTCAGAGATCAGGTTGATTTAATAATAATGACAATGATAAAAAGTCAACTGAGGAGCTTTACTTCTGGGTGAAAAGAGAGACTACAACACAGCCTGACTGTGCAGTGAAACAGATGTTCTGGGATGTCGGAACAAAGCAAAAGGACAGATGATATTAAAGCCAAACTCTTCAATGTACTGACAGTGGGAGCAATTTGTTAGCTAAAAAGATAGTCTCCAAAGCAACTGTAAATAAGGATCAATAAACTGCCTCATGTTAAAGCAGAGAAAAAAATGGGTTTGACTTCAGGAAGCACGAGCAATCTGTTTCTCCTAGACCATAAAGTTTAATATTTCTTAATGTTTATTGTTATGAGAGAGAGAGAGAGAGAGAAATAACTCGTTTCTCATCAGCATTTACTTGTGCATTGAAAGTTTTTATTGTCCTAACTTTGAGGGGAGGAGATGCATCATAAATCATTTCCATGTATGATAGGCTTGGGGAACAGATTTTTTTCCATCTTGTAAAATCTGAATGTCCTCTGTAAATATATTGATATGAGATGTGTGTCTTGCTATGTGTCTTCTGAAGTGTACATTTCTATACGCTGTATGCAACAAGCAGCACCATCCTTATTTACTCTGCAGAGTGAAAATGTCAAAAGTTACATGTGAATTATCACACTCAATAAAGCGTACACCTGTTAGAGGATGCAAATGTGGTATGTTTTGAGTATCTTAACATAAGCTTGACATTTTTAAATGCAAAGAAAAATTTGGCACATAATTTATTGCTTTTTATGCATTCCACGTACCATAATGACTTAATAAAAAGCCTTTTACAGATATTACTGTGTAATGCACATTTCATATCCAGCCAAGAGAATGAAGCAGTAATGGTTATTTTTGCTGTACTGTTGATAAAGCAAGTCCACTGGAGGAAAAAATAAAAGTAGAGCTAACCCTGTTTGTTCTACTGCAGATCTTGAGAAATAGCCCATACTGACTGGTTTCCCTTCATTTTTGTATTTTTTCTATTAAAAAAAAAAGAGGAACTTTTGACATGTCCACTCCAACCTGTCCCATTCAAGTTAACATGAATCAAAAAGGTGACTTGCTTGCCCAGCTGCTTAACACGCTTATTTTGTCTGTTAAATTAATAAGGTGTCTTTTTGTAATCTGTATTTAAAATTTATAATAAAAATGAAAACATGGTTTCACACAAAGAATAGATAAGTTTGTAATTACAATGGAACTTTAACGTGCATCTACAACACTCTGTTCTTCTACATCTTTTCCCCTCCCAAGCCATACATGAACAGTTCTACTCTTCACTCAGATTCACTTGTAGCTTTAAAACAGCCAGTTGTGTCATCCAATACACTGTTGTTTCATGTGTGATGCTGTGTTTTAAAAAGTACCAAGCTGCAAACTATATATAAACTGAAAGTTAATTAATAAAAGGGGAAAATATTAATGTCATAAAAGAGAAAATTTAGACATCTTACTCCCTCTGTTGTATCCAACAAATTACATAGTCCACTACATCTACTGTGAATAGGCTTTTTGCCTCTTAAGTATCATCAAAAGATGCTGTTTCTCATTGAAATATCCTGAACTGTGTATTTTTCACACCACCCTCAACATCCATCACTAGACCTGTCTGTGTTTTCCATAATGCCTATCTAGTTTGTGTTTCAGTGCTGTCCTTACCGAGATGCTAAAGCCACAGTGGAAATGCAGTTAAATCCCGTTGACAGCAATAATAAAACATTGAGCATGCCTTGTTGCAGAGAACTTCATTATCATTTACAAATAAACAACAGGGAAGAAAGGTAAGAAAAATGCTACCTGACAGTTTCTTTCTCCATACAAGTCATTACTTTATGCCCTTGACATCAGTGCTGACTAGCATTCTTGCTTGAGCCAAAACTAAATATTAGATAGAGCTTTCACCTAAACAAGAGATCACTCTAGTTATGGCTGAGGTGTTTCAGTTTGCAAAGTGACAAAGAATAAAAAACTCAAAGTATCGGTTCAGACAACAGAACACATGATTTATCTAAGGTCCAAGCCCCAAAGATCCAGCAAAGAAATCTGTCGGTATCCAATCAACTGCAAGAACACATCAAACATTGGGGTTTTTTTCTGTTTTGTTTTTTTTTTAAACATCGAAAATGGTGTCAAAGCTCTAAAGCAATGCTGATATGCACCTTGTTTTACACCCATGAATGTTCTGCAGCAAGTTTTCATTTTGGTTTTTCCTTTTTTTTTCTTTTTTTTTTTTTTTTGCAAAGCAGTATCAGCAAACGGAAGCAATTGCACCATAAACATGAGTAACCTCTAAAGTATCCGTAATTATATTTAATGAAAAGTTCCTTAAAGTCCCTTAGTTACCTTCAAATGACATAGTGTTAATAATTAGCTTATCATACTAAGCTGATTTCTCCGCAGCTTCAGTCTCCTGTTCAGATAGTTTCTCTTCCGACAGTACTGTCATCCACGGGGACACTGAGCGCGTGATGGTTTGTTTGGCCAGATTGTAGTGGTTTATGACTGTGTAAAATTTCCCTCGAGCACTGGAGTCTTGTTCAGAGTAGTAGTTTTCCAACCCAGCTGGAATGCATTGATTATTCTGAAACGAAAACCCATCACTTACATTACAGATACGGTCCCATACACACCAAAAGCAGGTTAGGTTTGTTTCTTTGTTTAGGGTTTTTTTTTTTTTCCATTTTAGTCTAAGCCACCATCCCCCTTCTGTGAGTCAAGACGCAGCACACAGCAGTTAATGACGGCATGGTCCTGCTGTGTTCAGAATGTTCCCTACAATCCTTAAACTACTCGCGCCTTTGCCTGAAGACCAATCTGGGTTTATATGCCAGAATATACAAGAACATATAAAAAACATGCTTTCCTAAAATTGTTTTTAAATGTACTCAATCTCTAGTTCCAGCCATATTTTGCTGTTTTTTTCCTCCCCACCCAGTTTCAACTGTTTGCTTTTGCTCTACAACTACAGATGTCTGTATCCTGCTGCTAGATCAGCCTCAGGCACTTTACCATGGTGGTTTCAGTCTGAAGGCCAGAAATTAATACAGATATATTGCTGCCAAGGTAAGAACAGTTTTAGAGCCCAGTAAATAAGACACGGTGAAAACATTGTGGGTGGCCAAGCCTACACACAAGTGTGCACACACACAAAATACTTCACGCGATTCTCTAAAAGATGTCGCCAACAGCAGGCATTTAAAACACTATCTTTAGCTGCGGGACTACATAATTTAATTTCCCAGACGCTTAAGAGCACTACATAGAAACTGCTCGATGCTCAGAGCTCTTGAAAGTGAAATTCCTAATTTAGAAAGTTAGACACTACATAGGATCCCAACTTTGCTGTCATCTTAAAAACCAAAGTAGTTGTGCACATGCAGTGGATTAGTCAGCAGGTACCATCTAGCAGCCGTTCCAGTGATGACGCAGTAAAAACCTTACAAAGCACCTATTTGCACTGAGGGGAAAAAAATGACTGTGGTGTAGCCCATGACCCCGCCCCGGGTTTGCTCCAGAAGGTCACGGGTCTCTCCGCAGGTCCTCTGCCATATCTGCCATCCAGGCAGCCTTGCCTCCTACCTCAGAGTGCTGGGGCAGCCCTCTGGGCAGCTGCATTGACAGTCTAAAATATAAGCTACAGGTAGCTACAGCTTGAGGAAAAGTTAATCATTTCTTCTCTGACTGTTTTAAAAAGAAATAGGCTGTTCAGTCTTCCTGCTTCTAGCACCGGAAGACTAAAAATGCATAATACTACAGCACAGCAACTTTGAACTGCTACTGTTCTCACAGAACTGCGCAAACAAAGCTTGATATTGGGAATTCCTGAGCACAGAAACACATGCAAAAATGCCATGGTTTTTAGGGCCAGATGCTACCTCAAATGTGTCTGCATTTAATTCTGGGTTGACTCCTGACCTTCCCCCCCAAAAAAGTGGAATAAATAACCAGTAACAATGGTTTCAAATGGTTTAAATCATAAAACACAAAGTGACTGGGGGAAAGATCCAGCAGACGGTCTTGGTTTATTATAAATTTTGCATCCTAAAATTAAGTTAGAGTGGAAAAAGCATCAAAAGGTATGAAAGAAAAAAGCAAGACTTGCCAAAACAACAGGCCTACAGGCAGTCTGATGAACCTGCCTGCCCTGATGAATGCAATCTTGTGGCAGATTTGGCTGCTAAAAGCAGGCTCGCTGTCACAAGACTCTAACAGTCCTCCCACGGAGTTGGGTTCTAACCTGCTTGTGTGACAGAAGCCTCGATGTGTGTCAGACTCACAATAGCGCTCAGTTACCACATCCACCCAGGTTCAGGTTATTTGTTATCTTTTGTTAAGCAGTTTGTTTGTTATCTTTTTGTAGCAGCCAGGGCAAATCTCCCCTCACAGTTTTGTTTGAAGTAGCACTACAAAGCAGAGGGGATTTAACCCCATCTAAGTAGACACTTGTGCCTATTCAGCACTGTTTAAGTCCGCAGATGTTTCCCCATGGTCATAATCATATGTGCCAGCTGCAAGGCCAGGTCCTAGATTTAAAAACAAACAAACAAACGAAAAAAACATCATCCAGGATAACTCTGGAATAGAGCTATTTGATATGCACGTTCACCTACATCAACTGTGCCATCGTCTGAAAGCGTTACCCATGGTTTATAACCAACATTACTTCTGATGTAAAAAAATGACTAAGTAGTACGTAGACACAGACATCTTTGTAGTAATTATTTCACCCAGTCATGGGATGTAGTCACAATTCAAAATATTTAAAATGGGGGAAGGAACACAATCCATTGATCTAATGAAATCTGCTAAGGAAATTCAAATATAATTATTAGTGCTGAAGACAAGCCAAGATTACTGCCAGCCTAAAAAAAAGGCCACAGAATCTTTTGTTGCTTTTAGAAGCAACTTGCTTTCTAACAGGCAAAATGACTTAGTAATACTTTTTGTAGTCACAAACACACAAAACATCTGACAGACGAGCCTAAAGAAACACACAGCAGAGTTTCCATCTTGACTGCATTTTTGCTCTTGGGATTTCATACTTCTAGAAAGATGGGAAAAACCTCCCCTTTTATTCATTGCTCCTTGCGCACTGCCAAAGGACAACCCCCTTTCCTTAGCTCCTTATCAAGGCAAGCCATGCAGCACTCAGAGTGACTGAGCAATGGAAACTGGTGGCGATTCTCATCCTGCCACTGCCCTGAGACCTTCAGCTTATGAGAATGCTTCTCTCCATCCTTTCTATTTGTTGCCATGGTTCCCAGAAGTAATAAGGAAGGCCATGAAGAGTTTAAGAAGGACAGGGAACTGCTTGAGCAAGTCCAGTGGAGAGCTATAAAGATTATCAGGGGGCTGGAGCATCTCTCTTATCAGGAAAGGCTGAGAGACCTGGGTTTGTTCAGCCTGGAGAAGAGAAGACTGAGGGGGAATCTCATCAATACCTATAAATATCTGAAGGGTGGGCGTCAAGAATATGTGACTGGACTCTTTTCAATAGGGCCCAGTCACAGGCCAAGGAGCAATGGGCACAAGGTGGAGCACAGGAAGTTCCACGTCAATATGAGGAAAAAAATTCTCTCCTGTGCGGGTGCCAGAGCAGTGGCACAGGCTGCCCAGGGAGGCTGTGGAGTCCCTTCCCTGGAGATGTTCACACCCTGCCAGGACGCGTTCCTGTGCCCCTGCTCTGGCTGTGCCTGCTCAAGCAGGGGGGTTGGACAAGATGATCTCCAGAGGCCCCTTCCAACCCCTACCACTCTGATTCTGTGATGAGAAACTGGGATGCTCCAGAGTGAGCTGCCAGTCTCGTTTCTTTCACAGTTCTTCTATTTCAGAAATTAGTTATGGGTTAAGGCCTTCGGTGCCAGAGAAAATCCTGATTGCCAGTCTATATCTGGCTGTATTAAGATGACTCCTTTTGTTCCTTTGACATAAAGACCCCAGTGGTATTCACTTACAAATACTGTCTTCTGTCTCATTAACTTTGTTGGGTCAGTAATTCCAAACTTAATAGATGATGGTGTTGCCTTTAATGCACTGAAATTATTTTTTTGTACTGTTCATGAGTCTGACAGAATGCAGGTGCCTTTTGGCAGAAAAAGCTAAACAGATGCAGTATGGAGCATACTGAAGCCCTGGAGGAATTAGTCCGTGATGCAAGTGCACTCAGGTCTTTGAGGAAAACTCTGGTGAGTCTCACCGACAGCCAGTATACAGTGCTTCAGAGGAGTGATCTGCGCAGCAGCAGTATTAGAGCTGTGTCAGAAAGCTTGAGCAAGCACAAAATTGAGGCTCAAGCAGTTTAAGATCGCTATACAAAGGAAAATAAGCACCTTTTTAAGTACACCTTCAAGCCCTGGATGTGTAGGACAGCAGAAAGGCTGAAAACACTGAAACCTTTGGAACTGCTCCATGTATGAGAGCATCAAAGCAGACAAGAGTGAGTCTGACTCACAGCTGCGGTAGCTCAGCCTTTATGCAGAGATTCCCATGGTACCAAGCTTCCTGAGGCAGGAGACACCTTTGCCCTTAATCAGGAAATCACATCAGCATCCAAAGCCTGGGGACATTCAGGGCAGAGAATGTTGTTGAGTCCACCTGAAGCACAAAGCCAGTCTGCAGAGACTGGTCACAAGGTGACAGGCTACTTCATCTCTCTTAGGACATTTGTGCCAAGCTACGCCATGACATATTATGGACTCTCCCAAAAAAAGATGCAAAGGGAACAAATATAAATTCATGTCAACACTAGTAGTTTCAGGCCTTGTATCATTTGCTGATGTGTTTAACCTGTAAAACTCTTCAGAGTTACATGCCAAAGATGCTGTGTCTCTTGGCATTATGCCATCAAGCAGCTAGGAAACAGCCTCTACAAAACCCAACACTGGGTAAGTAATAGTAACGCAGCCCTGTGTGTGTGCTGCACCTGGAAAACAAAGCACGAGCTATGGGACGTTGTGCCCAACCTCTGTTTCAAACACAGGGCCCTAAGGAGAGAAACCCAACTGGATTCCATTCACAGTGCAACTGAAATAGAGCTAAGAAACCGTTCTCCCCTTAAATGTTTGTGACACTAGAAAGAAAAGAAAAAAGAAGCCAGAAGGCTGCAACTCAAACGAAGGGACAACATGGTATGAAAGGAAGCAGACGCAGCAGACTGTTACTAGACCTATGACAGGAGCACGTAACCGGCCATTCCTGTCAAGTCAGGATCACATCAAGATAGGCTCGGTAGGAACATACAGTCCTTATTCCAAACTGCTCAAAGCCAAGAGAAAGTTCAGAAAAAAAAAGCTACTGTCCCATGAGACATGAGCACAGCGGGGTTTCAGTGGCTGTCTGAGACAACACACAAAACCAACAGCAGAACCAAAAACAGGATCTCCTGAGTTACAGACAAATATTCTAACCACAGTATCTTTTGCCCTTGAACCAAGGGAAAGCAGTAACCTAAAACTGAATGCTTGGAGCCAAGCTAATCCAGCAGGGAGTCACTGATTATAACTTTGGACTAGATTCTTTTAGGATATTTATGTGTCTGAAGTGACAGAATCAAAAATCCTGAACAAGATTGTGAAAGAGTGCTGAGGCAGCTGTTCCTTCTTAAATCCTTTTGAAGATCATACTAGGTACCCATTTGATTCATTACGTGACTAAATATTCTTAAGAAAATTAGAGGGAAGAATGCCATCATCGCTGCTACTTTTCTCATCTAATTAGAGCCAAGTTCAACACTGCTAAATTTACAACTGGGAAATCAATGTTACCTTTCTGACTTTCAGCCCAGGTCACAGCTGAGGAGCCAGCACTATCATCTTGCACGAGTGAAGTGAGCCCCAGCCTCCCTTTCAGTTAGCACCAGTATTTTTTTTTCCAATAAATGTGTTTTCCCTTTTTTGACATCACTTTTGGCCTGTGGCAGTAGGGCTCGGAGGTCACTGTTCTAGAACAAGAAGTTCTTTCTACAAAAATAACCCTAAGGTAGCTCTGCTGCTCCTAATGAGAGCATCACTCTACTGTTTCTTTGACACATATTCCAGAGTCTGTCTTTTTTTCCCTCCAGGTTTTATCATTCTCTTCTTTCCTAAGACACATGAATTTGGAGGAACATGTGACATTAAACCACATGAACCAAAAAATGAGGGCTTTGACCAGACAACTGCAGATGAAGTAGGTTTGAAGGACACTGGTGTTGGGACTTTTGCTGTATTTTCAATGTTTAAAGCATTAGCAAAATAACAACATTATGAAAATTGTGTAATAGTACAACCTCAATTATAAATTAAACAGAAAAAAAACATAACAGGAAGCACACTAACCTATGAAAACAAATTTCTATGCAAATCAGCATGACTTAAGGTTATGCAGAAAGCAACACGGAATATTACATACTGTCCTATTTTTCTAGAATGTGTATGCAATTTACCTTGAAAACAAATCCTTCTGGACAGGTATGATCATACTTGTAAACCTTGTAGACTACCAGAAATACAACACATGTTAAGAACGCAAGGGCGAAAAGGACCAGCACGGTTACCTGTAAAGAAAAATAAAACATGCTTTTGTTAGTAATGCAGTGCTTACTATACTGCTGTTTGTTACTGTAGGCAGCAGAAGCAAGCTATGAGTGCACTTCACAGTAAATTCAAGCAAAGGACAAAATCAGCTTCTTAATTACTGAGGGAGAACAGGGAAGCAGCATGTAAGTGCTTCTACCTCCCCCTTCTCGGAGAAGAAAGCAGATGATCTGGTCAGTGGCCCATTGCCTCTGTACTGCAAGGCTTTTTTGGTTGCATTTCTGCCCAGTGCATGCATGAGGCCAGAAGGACACATCAAGGTAGCTTGGGTCTGCTGCCTTTTCAGTATTTGGATGATGTAAGTGTAAGTCTAGTTTATGTCAGCTGGTAAGCAGGTTTGTTTTCCCCGTGCCTGTTCAAGAATGGAGTCAGGGGCCAGTAAGTTGGCACAGGTGTCACCCAGGTAATACAAAGGTGACTCTAGCAGGGCAAGGAGAAAATAAGGTCTGCCCTCTCTTGTTAGGATGAGAGTTTGTTGGACCTGCTATGAGAATATATGGATAGTTACACCAGTAGTCTGCATGTTTGGTTGCTCAATGCTCCTTCATTTATAGGTTGAAACAGTACTACATCATCTCACAGAGACTGTACAGTAGTTCACTGCCAGATCCATAAGGGAATACACCATGTTCAACACAGGGCTAGCCTCGAGGAGTTCTGTTGCATCTCTTTCCACAGTGCTCACAGAGAAGCCATTACAGACTGTGTTACGTGGCACTGACTCTTCACCATGTCCTTAAGTACCTCTCTGGTCCTGAATTTGGGCTGGAGGAAAATCCAAGACACACTGTGAATTGAATCTGAAATCAGTGTCAGTGTCAAGCTAACCCTTACCACGAATAAACTCTAGGCAGCTGGAGACTGACAGCGTTTTAGGTGAGGCAGGAGACAGAGCTACCTCCAGAATTACCTCACCCATTGACAAGAGAAAGCACAAGACTTTGGCCTAGCAGTTACACTGCAATGCCCCCCTAATTCAGACCTGTTTCTATGGAAGGTATGAGCTGAGCAAATAACATTCATGACCTGGGAGAATGTCCCAGATGTGTGTTTTTATTATTCTAAAGCTTCTACTGATAGACAAATGAGCAGCCCCAGGAGCTTACGGAGTAAGAGTGGTTGAGCTTTTTTTTTTGCAAGTTAGAAATAAGTCAGCATGTGCTACAGCGTAAGAAACAGTAATAAACAGAAACAAACAAGATTATGTGATTAATTAAAACAAAGCATAATACCATCTAAATTTTAAACAAAGATGAGTAAGCCAGCTATATACACCTCCTAAAAAAAGAGCTTAGGCACATCAGGGTCTATTATGCAAACAAGAATAATCTGGTATTTGAGAAGGCAACAAAAACAATTGTAGCTTTGCCTCTTGGTAAAAGAAAACACCACACATTCCCTTCGTGATAAACCCCAGAACTAACAGGATTTGCAATACTGCAAACTGTGGGTGGCAGTGGGACTAGTACATTGAAGGACTAAGATGAACTTTTAGGGACTTCTCATGCTAGGGAAGCAAACTTCAACATGGGCAGACAGCAGCGAGTGCTGTATTTCCTGGCTGAAACAAGGTTGGGGAGCATCGTGTGCTGCTGAAGCCAAGGATTTTATAAGGATTTTTGACAGACAGACAATAAGCCAAGAAAGGAGGCCTAAAGATGATGCACGGAGAACTGCAGATCAGGAAGTAATTTAGCAGAAGAAATATAGATATTAATGTAACGATGCCAATTGAAATGAGACATGGAGCAAAGGACCTTTCTGGATAATAGCAATGTCTTCAGTTTCTCAGAACAGTCACTGGATTACAAAAAAAAGAAAAGTCATATTCTTAATCACCCTCTGAAAACCTCACACTGACATCAATTTTCAAATCCAATTAGTCTTTCCCCAAGTTTATTATTCATTTGCATACACAAAGGTTAACCAGGATAGATCACTCTGTCTTACCAACCTCCTATTTTCTGCTCCCATGTCCCATGTCTCAGTATGTCCTGCATGAACCCAAGAGACAAAGCGCGTTTTCCTTTCTGGTCATTTCCTGTGGCCCACTTCAATAACAAACAACATAACCCCCCCATTCCTGGCCAATCCATGCCCTAGCTCAGCCCTTCTCATATGTTTTTAATCAGGCTTCTCCCTTTTTTTCTTGTACAGTTGTTTGGGGCCCCTTCCTGTGTTTCCTCAGCTGTCACGCATACACAAGTACAATGCCCTTCGTCCTCTGGCTTGGCCCAAACCTTGCATCCCATCTTCCAGTGTTCTCCCCTCCCCACAACCGCAACAAGCCTTATTCTCTGTTCTCCCCCAGAAATTCTCCTAGCACTCCAGCCTCCTGAAAAACTGACCTTTCTCCCCTAAGTTTGCAGTTCCCACTTGGGGCTCCCTGTCCCACCTCCTGACTGCCTCGCCAGCATCTCTAAGTCCCACACACTGCCTGTGTCACACTGTACCTGTATGCAGATGTCCAAGGCCCACCTGCTCCACCAGGCCAAGGGGCCCCAACCATGCCCGGGCCTCAACCATGGCCTCAGCCCTGCCTGCCTGTGGGGCCACGGGCCCAGCTCACCTTCCCCTGCTGAGTCGAGCAGCTGCTGGGCAGCATAGGAAGATGAGGAACCAGAAAGGAGGGAACACTCCTCACCCAGCCCAGCAGCTCTACAACACACACAGAGCCCGGTCCTAGTTGCAGGTTTTGGGTCATTTGCTTCCCGCTGACTCTAAGTGTATGTTATGCCATTCTTTTTCTCTTACAGCCACTGCTCTTTCCCTTAGAGAAGAAACAGAGAAGAGAGACGAGAAAGTAGGGATAGAAAAGATAAAATCCAGATGGGGTTTTTGCTGAAGCTTCCCATGCCCTACAAGATACATTCCACACTGTATTCAGGAAAGCCTGCTCTCTCTAGGAGCACAGGCCTGCGACATGGGACACAGACACCAAGCAGAACAACTGCTATGGCACAGATCGATTCAGCTCACGTTTGTCTCCTCCACAGGCAGGAGTAAATGGTTTAAAATGCTTTGAAAAATATTCTCAGATCTGAAAGCATTTTAACCGTATTTCCTGGCAATCCTACTAACACAGAATAGTAGAATTATAACATTATTTCCCAGTCATAACCATTCTGACATACAGATGAGGCCTCAGGAACATACAGTAAAGTTAACAAGCTATTTCATAGTTGAGACCAAATATTAGACAATAGAAAAATATTTGTAATTCCACAATCACTGCAGAATCACTCTCTCCAAGGCACTGAAACCGTTCTGGAAAGTAATTATGTTTTTTGAAAGAGGTCAAAAACCCAGCGCTGTGCAGATTGCTGGAGCCTGGCAAGCTGCAGAGACACAGCTTCAGGGCTGATTTGCTGAGACATGGAGCATTTACCCATTTCACTGACCTACATGGTGGAGCTGTGAGTTCTCACTGCTTGTACAAGTCACGTCCAGCATGGTTCTTCCATGGCCACACAGTAAGCCACCAGGAAGAGTTCTCAGGGATCCTGGTTCATAATTCTCAAGGAATCTTTGTCTCTTACTGTATTTCCTAATGTTATTAATTTTGGTATTAACATGTACATTTTTACTCTCATTATCTCCAATAATTTGCAATCACACTCCATTTGCAAATCCCTAATCAAGTAAGCTCGTCTCCTTCCTACAAGAAGAGACACCCCCTTCTCTTACCATCCTTCAGGACACAAGTAACTTCTATTTAAGTGAAGGACAGTCGCACATGCAAACACCACAGATGGAAAGAAATCCATCACCGGATTCCAAGGTGACCCCAACCACCTGTTAATCCAATCCAGTTCTCCCTTGCAAGCTGAAAATCCTTCTCTGCCTTCCAATAGCTGTTTTCCTTTACTTTCATAATAACCCACCACTGATGGTCCAAAATCGTCAGATCACCAGGTTCACTTCTGAACCTGCGGCAGCCAGCTCCTCTCCCCTGCCAGTAACACAGCACAACCCTACCTCTCTGCCTCACCTTCTCAGCCCTCTCCTCCCAGATGCTTTTCAGAAATAAAAGCATGGAAAGAGGGAAGGTGAAAAGCTGCTCTTTAGATCACAAGCGCTGTCAAAGCTGCCGCTTTGTTGCTTTATTCCACAGCCAATTTGCACGCTCACTATAAACTAAAGGAAAGTTATTCTCCCTACCAAGGTACTAGCAGCAACTTGCCTTCTTCCTCTCTTCAAAGTAGGAGAGGATGCAATGCATGAGCAAGTACCACTCTCTCCCTTCTAGAAGGAAATCTTGAATCTCTCTCTTCTCCTTGTGGTAGCCAGTTGGTTGAGTGCAGAACCCCACGCAGCAGGAGCAGGAGTCTTTGAATTACTATGATCGTTCACTGTCATGTACATCGTGCAGAGCTCTGAGATGCCTGTCACACCGCACGAGTGATGGGCTTTTAAAATACTTTTAATAAAATAACTAAAAGATAGCACAACCAACTGTTTCTTTCAACTAGGAACTTAAAGTGCGGTTTTGTTTTTGTCTTGAGAGTGACCTTTAAAGTTGGTTTTAAGGGGATCTGGCAGCAAAACTAAGTGAACAGAAAAGATTACAAGATGTTATGTATGTGGCAGATTTTTGAATAGATTGTAAGTGAAGAGCAGAAGAAGGATAACGTCTAGCCAGAAGCCATTACAGTAATCGAAGTGAGAGATGATTAATGAATGAACTAAGTGTACCCACAGCAAAACCACCTGTCTTCAGTCTCTGTAAGCATTTAGCCGAACAAATAAAACTCACCAGATCTGACAACTACACTAACATGTAAACATCTCATGATAAGGCCTTACCATCAAGATCTGCTAGATCTTCCCAATCAGTCCATCCTACTTTGCCACAGCTGCAAAACACTGCAAGCTGTATTTTCTCTGCCTGGCTACTGCAGTCTCCTCATTCTTCACTTCACTAACATTTCTTGTGCTTCCTGTTTAATCAAGCCAGAATACTATGGCAAAATTCATCAATTACACCAACCATGCCTGCTTCTCTTCACACCCTTTCCTGGCTCCTGTCCCTTTCTGAACAAATTGCAAGCCATGTTTCGAGGCATGCACGAGTCCGCCTCTTTTGCTCCTCTTAGCTCTTTCTCCTTCTGTTTTGCCTGTATCCCACTGTCCCACTAAAGCCTGGGTGCCATCTGTTTTCCCTCTGCCTTCACCTCCACCTTTCTCGTCATGCCTCCTCCTCTTGCCTGCAATTCTTTCATTAACCCGCTCTGACTGTGCTGGTTTGCATTGCCTTCCTTCATGCTTTTCCTTCTGTCATGCACCTTTCAGCATACAAACCCACCTAGGGGCATGCTGTTACTACAACAAGTGGAACTAAAGTGGAGCTAACAAGACATGCAGTAATTTTCACTGCTCAGTCACTGCCACTTGGTCACATCTCATCTCTGCTCTACATCTATGCATTATCTATTTCAATTGCAGCCTCTTGGGAACACAACTTCCATTTCTGATTTGTCCGTAAAGTGCTAGGCACAGGCTTGGTGCTGGCACCAAGCAAAAAGAGTGAAGACATACTTTTATAGGGCACCTTTCTTGTGAAGTGATTTACAACCAATTTATGCTTTGCTCACCAGTGACACGCAAAGCCCTCTGGGATGAAATACAGCAACTCTGTACAACCATTTAGGACAGGAAATTAAGATTATTGCTATCCAATTTAAACTACATGAGAATTTTAGGCAGGCAGACTGTAATTACAATAGATTGTGTCTGGCTGCATCCCACAGACTAAAATTCCTAAAACATCACATTGAATTCCCTGCAAACGGCTGTGACCTCCATTTCACCTCTCTCCACTAAAATCCTGCATCTCCAGCTGCACAATGCCCTCTACCAGCATGTTAGAGAACACTGAAATCAGCTCTCCTCTTCCCTAACGTTCCTGCTTTTCCAAAATTATATTCTTCTTCGCTATTACCTGGGCCTGTCCCTAGAAGTTTACATGAAAGACGCACCTGAAACAATGAGCTTAAGGAATAAGAAATGTTCCATTTGAAGTAAATGGCAACGTGAAAGAAAAAAAGGAACATTCACATCTATACATGCAACATTTGACTCGTATTCATTTACAGAGCAATCCAAATTATACAGAACAACTTGGTACAGTTTCCAATACTTGATTTAGGAATATACATATATATACAAGATGAGTAGTGACTCACAAGACAACCAGGTGCCTCATTTCAGAAGAGTATGTCTAACATCAAATGTCATGTTTAGCCATTGTGACTGGAATCTATTGAACTCAACTTCTTCACTAGAACATTCCCATCAAACCTTTGTGCTCAAAGAGGATGATAGTCTTGGGGTAGACTGTACAGAAGCAGGAGAAATAAAAAGACTGTCCTTCTCAGAGATGACAAAGAGGAAGAGAGAACTGCCTCGGATGCTCACCTGGAGATGACTGGAAGTAGCAGCAAGAAAGGCAGATAGATTCATGAAGGAGAGTAACTGAAAAGAAGCTACATACCCGGTGCTTATTAACAGCGACAGTGCAAGACAACAGAATCAGCCTGCGTGGGAGTCGATTAATGAAACCTGAGGGAGACACTGTCAGCCAAAAACAGGTTAACAAGGCAGTGGCCTTGAGAGTCTAGCACTGTGGCTTAACACAGCTGTTCACGACAGTGTTCTCATCATCTTCTATCACACGGCACCACACATTAGTTTCTTAACTACCGAGATCTAAGGAAGCAGTTCAAGAAACCCTGTGGCCCTGAGATAAAAACTTTGTTACTTTCCCATGCAAACCCAGAAGCTATTACTGAATCCAGGAGAAAGGCTGGAAAAGGTTACTGCAGAAGAGAAAAGGCTATGTAAGTGTTACATCTTTGGAGAGACCAAAAACACCTTCTGTGTCACCAGCATCTCTGGTTCTGCTCCAAGAAAAGGATTTCTAATGGATGCAATGGCAGAAGACACCTGACTTAGAGCAGGGGAGCTGCTGTTAGGCATCCACTTTACTTAAATCTTCCAGCTCTAACTGTAAATAAATTCCTTTTAGCCAAAAATTTAGCAGGAGGATTGTCAATGTCATATGAGAGAATTATCAAACATTTAAAAAAATGGAAAAACTAAAGTTGCCATGCAGTACCTTTTCTTACATCAATTGTTTTAAAACAGCAGTTACGCTGAAAGAAGAATCTCCTTTGTTTTTCTTCCTTGAAGTAATAAAGGAAAAATTCAAAGCCTGCCAAATGCTTATATTTGTGAGCAACTTTAATTCTGTGAGTAGTTCTACTGAAGAAATCAGAACTATTCATGGCAGTAAGTACCTGTCACTCTTCCAGCACTAAGTGACAGACACAGAATATGCTTAAGGAAGTGATATGCTGTACAGGAATCAGCCGACATCTCATGCACCTAACTGACTTTTTAAGTGGGAGCAAGAGCTACTCAACACACAGAGTAATCACACAGAAATCAACAGAGAAGTATTTTCCTTGTCTGTGATTATTTTTGCAGCAATAATCATCATCGGTATTACTAAGAACAACAGGCAAAAAAAGGCTTATGACAGAAACATGTTTTAAAGAACACCCCCTTAAGACAGATCATAAATGGATTATTTAAACATGTTACATATATTTTTCAGTCTTAAAACAAGAGAACTGATTTTGAAAGGAAGTCTCGATTCCTCCTCCATAACCTCATGCAGACATTTCAGCAATCGCTTGCTACTTGACAGTACATGGCTTGCACCATATGGTCTTTACCACAGAAATAAGCTTGAGGCTTTGGCTCTGCAGTTAGACGTATGCAGAGATGTCAAGGATGAAGACTGAAGAATTAAATTGCCTTTGAATAGAACCAAACGGTTTAAGGCATACCACAGCTTGGGATTATTTAAAGGCTTGAAATTTATTGCGAAACGTGTTTGCTTTCAAAATACTTCTGAATGTTCTTTATTCAGCTTTCCCCAAAGATAGAAAAAAGTCTCAAGCTTTAATACAACAGACTTTTTTTTAAAACTGGTGTGTTTGTGCACAACTGTCAGTTGTAGCCAATGGGTGCCAGGACAGACATCCCACTACAAAATCCAACTGGAGTTTGTAAAAACAATGCCCTGTCAATGGTGGAGGCAAAGGTTTGGCCTTGGGTAACTTATACCATCAATTTTATCCTGCAACAGTTTCCTCCTATGTCCTGATTCACAAGACTCCTCTGAAACAACATTTTCAGCCTTGTTGTGTTACCCTACACAGCTGACAATTTACAGGAGTGAAAAATCTGCCTCATTCAAAGTTGCTTTCCAAATGTGAAGGACCAGCTCCCCCCATTAGCCTACACTGCTCAAAGAACAAAAGCAAGACTTCTATTTTCACTGAAGGTTATTTGTCATTGAGAAAATCACATCCTCTTTGGTATGGTTAGTGCCATAAAACTAAATTAAGACAACAGGGTTCTCGGAATCAGGAATTCTTCACATTCTTCTGACAGATTCTGATTTGAATTCAGAATGTGGCTTCATACAGGAAAATTATACTTGCTGTATTCTTTGTAAACATTCTCAGCTCTGTTGTAATAACTGTGGTAATGTGGATTGAATGCAGAAAATGCATTTTATAATTTCTTATTCACCCAGCTGCTAAAACACCAAATGATCTACAAGACATATGCACATGCTGGAGTTGCTTCATTTGTTATAATGTATAATTTCTCAAGAAGAACAGCTTTAGATGATACGCACTGCTGAATCCAAAAAATGCAATCTGCTTTGTCCTTATTTAAGAAGTACATCTTAGAATGCACATGTGAATTATTTGTAAATACCACTGACTGACTTTTTTATTTTTAGCACATTTGGGCTGCGGCTTGTGGCAAGCTTATGCATCGGTGATGACAGTATTAGAGTCATTAAAACGGCATCTGAAACTTTCTTCATAAGCACAAGCCAAAGTCAATATCCCACCAGTTAAATAATGCATTTCATAATTATAGCAAATATTTAATTTTCAAACAAATATCCTTTTGCTCTCTCAGAGTCAACAGCAGCAGTTAACATGATGGTTCACAATTAATAAGGACCCAGGAGAAAACCTCACACAATTGGTACTTTTCATCTACATATTTATGAAATTTCATCAATTATTCATGTAATATTTACTACTGGGAGTGGTGAATATGACAATCATCCCTGCTGGAGAAACAGTCAGTTCTCTTTAAAATGTTGCAAGCAGCATTAATTCCATTCTAAAACTGTTATATAGAGATTAAGGGACATTTTTAGGACCTGAACGTTCTGCAAGAAACTATTGTTTTCAATTAACTGAACCACAATCTTCCTAATTGATCAACCCCCACACTCTTCTTTAGAAGCCTAGACTTACAGCCACAGTGTGAATCACCCTGCAATTCCCAAGACATAGCAAATCTTACTGAAACCTCTCTCTGATGCAGTAGTTACCTAGCAGCAAAACCTAGCAACCCTGTAGTATGAGATTAATCCCAGAATGATCATCATAAAGTAATATCTAAAAGACATTTTATTTAAGTATGCCATCCAAAGGCATATAAAACTGCAATGCAAAAATGATCAGGCTTCTAACTGTTCAGCTATTCGAATTAGAAGAGACTACCCAACAGCATGACAAGCTATTTATTTATTGTTCAGCAAGGTCTCATTTGCTCAGCTCTCCCAGCAAAGACAGAAACAACCCAGATCTACAAAGAGATGCGCAAAACATTTAGATGCAACTAAGATATTCAAAACCCTTCCTTATCGAGAATTTAATGTTTGAGCGATAAAATCCCTTAGTCCCTACAGCTAGTAGATAAGCGCAAATTCCTCAGGCACAGGTCCTGCTCAGTTGCTTGGAACCGAAGTCATAGCAGGGTACTCAAACTAAACACCTTCTGCCCTTTTTCTCCTACAACATAGTAAGCATTTTCAGATGACCTCAGTGTGACCAGGACATGCACAAAAGACAGCCAGACATAAGTCCTTCTTTTTCTGAGCTGTCCATCTGCATCTTACCCAACAATATAGTGTGCACAACCCTCACCTGAGAGGAAGGGGATTACTCTGAAGGACTGGTACTATGGTGCCAGGAGGAGAAAGAGAGAACATTGGTCAGAATGTAGCATTTTCCCTGAAGGATGAGATGCCCTTGTTCCACATCAGGGAATACAAAAACTGGAACTAGGTTTCTTACCTCCTTAGTAAATCCCTGCCACGTCCAACATCTCTTATTAGCTACCTAAGGTGGGTCCCCACACAGGTTACTGGGAGCCTACATGCTGCACTGAATGGCTGAAGACTCCACCGGGTGACCTGCACTTAAAACATTTATCCTGGCAACACCCTGCAAGGTTCTTTTGCAGCTGTAGCCAAAGCATCTAACCCCTCCTTGAGCCTTCACTTTCTTTGTTTAGCACGCTCTGATTCCACAGAGAGCTGTATATACACTTCTGAGGTAGGCTTGGGGCTGGGCCGCTTTTAGAACCACTGGTCAGGCACAGCTCCTGTGTTTTATTCTCCAAATGACATAACCAGAATCTTTGGGTGTGCCCTAAAACTCCTACCACTCAAACAGGCTAGAAGTGTGCAATATAAAGAGAATACACATCTTTACTGAAACTGCGTTCTTCCCTCATAAAAAACATCAGGCTTTCCAAATGTATTTGTACTGGTGCACTGAAGAGTGTGGTTGCCTACTGTTTAAATATGCTTTGGCATCCTTAGGTAAGATGCCAAATTAACAGCAATGAAAAGCTGTAGTCTTCCTTTGTTAAGAGAATAGGTAGGAAAGCATGAGCTGAACTGCCAACTTTCCTGCTTTGCTTTACTTACACAGAGGAAGAAAACCTATCCTCCAGTGGGAAGGGGGAAAGGTAATTCAATCCTTGCACCAGTTAAGCTCTCAGCTCTCCCCCGGGACTAGTAAGGTGAGTAATAGGGGTGTGGACACTGAAGAGTAAATCTGAGTCAGATTCTTGCTGAACTGCCATCTGCCAGTAACAGTCATCACCAAGCTGTAAGATACAATTGGACCAAGAAAACTGATAGCAAAGAGCTCTGGTATACATCCCTGAGCTGCCAAGTCATACATTTAACTATAAAAAAATACATAATGGACTATGACAGTGCTTTTAAGAGAATGGTTTGGCCACAGTGAAAAATAAGCCAAAACTCTCATGGTTCCTGTCCTTCAACACGAACAAGAGCTTTATCCATGCCATGAGAGCTACCTGTGTGCAGCCCACATACAACCTGGCCAGCCACGTTCTGAAACCCACATGCTGACAGAAGTGCTTTCTGAATTCATCTGCTGGTGAGGGGTTACAAGCAATAATGCTCCAAGATTTGCTTTTGCTTCTAATTGCTAAATACTGAACTATCATAACACTGAATTTGTTTTTCTCATGTCCAGCTATACCAACAACAGCCACTCTGTTAGTTATAGCCAATTTTGACCACGATCAGCAACTGATTTTAAGCACTTCTGTGTGCACAACTGGGTCATTAACATCTTCAGATAGCACTGCTTACCTTAAACCTTTCTGAAACCCCTTCAGTGATGCTGATTGTGAATTCAGCTATTTTAGGAGTACGGAACTTCCCCTTCTTGCGATCAGGTTCATATTCTGTTTTTGTTTTAACCACAACCTTTAAAAAAAAAATAAAGCTGTCAGTTGAAACTAGCCACAGGAATCTTATTTATTCATTAACTCTTCTTTTACCTGCTTACAAGTGCATCTAGCGTAATGGTTTCCGCCCCCTCCCCCCACCCTTTGTGTAGCTCTTCTTTGGAAGCTGGAAGCTGTTAGTTATTCTTCCTGTCAGAACAATCATCAACAAAATTCTCTCTCCAAGTGGTTCAGATGGACCTGTTATACACCAACTTCACAAACGTTCCATTTTTTCAGTAGTGGTGGTACTGTGCTGCTATACTAGGCAAGCATCTTAGCTCAAATCCAAATCACGAAGCTTCCCACTTTGTATAGTTTGAAAAGAACCACCGCCTTTTGCTTCAGGAGATCCCATTAATGGGATTTCAAAGCGGAGACCAATAGGATGACATGATTATCGAAGAGTGCCAATACAAATCTAGCGGATGATGCTGCTGCCAATAGTTATGTTCTTTGATAGCAGCATTTTGAGTTTAAAAGAAGTGAAATGACCCCTCTAGTTGCTACTCACCACATGCTAGACTATAGCTCTTGGCACTCTTATTTTTAACATCTAACTTTTGAATTACCAGCTGCAAGCGGCAAGATGCAGACAAACCCTTGTGTTAATGAGATTTCTTGAAACACACAAGGCTCTTTAACTTCCGTTTATTCTTTGCTATGAAGTATTGTCCCAAGCTACAAAACTTAGCACTGTACCTGTATTCCTAAAATATTCATTACGTCAGCCATCTCTCTAGTGCTCTCCTAGGCATTCTGATTGTACAAAATTTTCACATACCTAACCAATTAGCCTCATTTTTGTCTTCTGCAATTTTTCAGGATCTTTTTCAAAGTATCATTCTCAAGGTAGGGTACAGTTTATTGTACTGATGGTGCTAGTAAGATTTGCTCAATTTTCTCTGTTGTTCTAAAGAATATCTAGACCGTTCTAGATTTTTAGGACCAGATTCTATCTTTAGAGCAGCCCATGGTACCATTAGAAACTACGTTATTCTGAAATTAGGAAGATTGTGACACTCACAGGTAGCTAGGTACTGAAATTAAAGCCCTGGGTTCCATCTCCTCACTTCCCTGAAATGGCATCTAGAATGTAACTGTACCTAGACTCAGTGCCACAACGCTTATTAGACACTTTTACAGCATTATACACATACATGCAAGACAGAGTTTCTAAACCTACTTCAGCTATAATAACAATTGTAACTATGCAACTTTATGATTGCTCAACAGCATCATGAAAGTAAACTGTCTGAAGGCAGTTTTTAAACTGTTTTTAACATTTTACTTTCCTTCGTCCCCCTTTATGTTGCATAATCTCAGGCAACTCAAATCACATTCAGCTGACACTGAACGTACAGTTCTATCTACCTGGTTATGTAATGTCTTCTTTTGTTTAACATACCTAACTGAATTTATATCAGTTCATCCCTCTAATTTAGAAGCTGTCAAAATCATCAAATTCTTAGCACTGCAGTCACTACTGTTCAAGAAGTTATGCTTCACTGCCGTACTGGAACCTTGTAAGTGAATAATAAGCGCAGATATATATGAAGTACGTACTCCTATTCATTATACACCAGTATCTTCATACTTCAGAATTTGATCTGTGTGTCAATCTTGACTTAACACTGTTCCTTTTCTTCACATCAGTTGCTTTACTACTGCCTCACAGTTTGTAGCAACCAGTAAAGACACACAGACATGACGAACCAGATAGTTAGAGAAAGAAACTAGTAGGCGCAATAAATACGTGTTTTTATTTTTCCCCCTCTATGTTTGCAAAAGGAAGGGAAAGGGAAGTTAATATAGAAATAGACGGTGGAAAGAGTAGAAGAGCCAACCAAATATTCCTTTATTTAAGCTTCTAGCCTAGTTGCACATCTGCTTTCGCTCAAGGCAAGCGCTGTGAAGGTGGGAGGAGTTCTGTCCCGTTCAAGTAGGAGCAGTCATACTGGCACAGAACCTCCTGGGCTCACTGCAGAGGCTCTGCTCAGGTTAAACCTACTACCATACAGGTCCTTAGGTCAGACTTGCGCTTAGAAGTGCAGCAACATAACAAATTCCTTTGGACATTGGTCCTTGGTAATCGGTTATACCCAGTCACCAGTTGGCAGGCGTATCAGACACAGTAAGGCTTAACTTGTTTTAAAGCCTTAGGGTGCAGTTTTGTCCTCAGTTACAAGATTTACACCCATGTAACCAAGGGCAGAAAATGAACCCTCAGGCTCTCTAACAGCTGTTACGGCTTATTGCGTTTATGCCTGCCAACTGGTCACCACACACAACACAGAATGATGTTGATAGCAGTTAAAATGGAGGTACAATTTATTTGTACTGCCTGCAAGCAACACTCTACTGAAGCAAATTTCACAAGCTAAAATTCTTTACCCTCAGATAAGATTATGTGAATTCTTTTGAGCTATGAGGATCACATAGCTATCAGTTTATCTAAAAGTAGAATTGAGCTCATGGAGGAGAATGCCAAAAGTAAAAATCAGCATGAAGGTATTACTGATCATTTCCCAGTTAAATTTTGTATTTTCCAAAGACCACAAATCTTTTTTGCCAGATGCTATGTCAGAAATGTGCAAGTGAGTATCCTACTAAAATAGGATACTGAAAAACAGGATACTGAAATATCTGAGAAGGTATCCTACTACTGTATGCCTTACCTGTAGTAACACTTACTGAATGCTTTATTGTGGGGAGAATAAACGTACTTACAGACTACCACATCACCTTCCCAAATCCTTAAAATTAAATTCTTAGTAATCAAGCCACAGAACGGGGAATGCAGGATGCACACTTCCCTTCCCACCTGTAAGCAGCATGATGGACTACACCCTTCTAGCTACGGAGCATATGAATCACCTATTTGGAGGGTTTTGAACAAAATAAGTTGCCAAAGAGAAAACTCAATGACCTGGTCTCATCTTGTTATTTCAGCTTGTCTAGGGTTAGGATTAACTTCCTACTGAAGCACAGAAGGAACAGAATTTCTTTCTCTCTGTGGCCAGTCTGCCCATGTACATCTTGCAGAGACATCAAGCAGTGCTTTATCCACCCATTAGGGGGGCTTTTTCCAGACAGAAAATTCACGTTGTTCACAGAGAACACACCGTACCTTCTGGATGCACAAAAGAAAGATACAGGATAGGAAGGGATACGACAATAGAGCACAGAGAAGCTTCCATGTGTATGTGTATATATTTCATACAGCAGCACTGAAATCTACATAATGCTTACTGCTAATATTTCCCCACTTCTTTTTAATGCAAATCACTACTACTGGATTTTCATTAGCTTAACTGTTAGGTTTTTTTCCCCCAGAGAGATCTAACATGCCTTAAAACGCTCTCTATTTCTTGACATTTCTAAGCCGCTTGTTACATGTAACCTATTCTTTTGTTGTTTGCCTGAGATTTGGGTGTGATTCTCCAGGGTGGAAACTAAAGCCTACTGTACCTTATCAGGAGGTGGGAACTGGAGCTGATTGACATCCAAGGGTGTGATCAGGGGGATGGTGTCAAATCCATCCTCCAAAAGGGGCTGCTTTGTGCTCTTCTCACTGAAATTATTCCCCAGTTTCACCATTCTTCCAGGATAGAGGGATGTTCTGCTGGCACACACAGGCACACACGCACAGAGAGGCAAAAATGTCAAGACTTTCGGGATGCACCACACCTTTTCCCAGCCCCGGGGAACCCGAAAGATCTTACGGGGAAAAAAAACCAAACCAAACCAAAAAACCAAAGAAATTACGCGCCCGTCGCTGTGACTCTGTTACATTTTGGCGTTTTGGGAAGTAAGAACGTGGCCAGCGCTTTTATTGTCAAAGTTTTAAAAAAAACCAAACCAAATCCCCGACACGTTAGCCAGATCCGAGGGGCAACTTCCCGCAGCGCCCCGGTGCGGCATCGCCCCGCGGGCGCGGGAGGGCCCCGGCCCCCGCCCAGCTCCGGCTCCCCTCGCCCCCCGCGCCCTTCCACGCCGCGCCGCGCCCCGCCATGGCGCTCCCCGGTCTCCCTCACAGGGGCAGGGGCGACGGCTCCCGCGGCCGGCGGGCGGAGAGGGGGCGGGCGGCGCTGCTCACCACCGCGGCTCCCGGCCCCTCCGCAAGGGACGGCGAGGCGTGAGGCAGCGGCCCCGCCACTCACCGCCGCGGCTCCCGGTCCTTCCTCGGGGGGCGGCGAGGCGTCGTTCCGCCGTGGCCCGCGCAGCAATGGCGGAGCGGGGACGGGGGAGGGGGCGAGGCGGCGGCTCTCCGTCCGCGGGGTGACTCTGGGCGGCCGCAGCGGCGGGGCCCTGACGCAGCCGCCTGGCTGAGGGCAGCTCTGGAGCAGCAGCACAAAGAGGCCCCGCGGGGATGAGGCGGGCGGCTCCCCCCAGCCAGCTACTGGCGCAGCGGCAGCAGGTGGAGGAGGAGGAGGAGGAGGCGGCAGCGGCGGCGGGGGGACGGGACGAGACGCGCCGCCCTCCGCGCCCCTCCCCTGGCGGAGCCGAGCCGAGCCGAGCCGAGCGGCCCGGGGGGCGGTGGCTGCTCGCGCCCAGTGCTAGCGGCTCCTTCAGCGTCGCCCGCTGCCCCCTGGGTGGGGCCCTCCCGGCTGGGCTGCTGCCGCCCCGGGGGAGCCCCGGTACCTCAGGCGGGGAAACGGCGCTAGATCAGGCGGCGGCGGAGAGGGGGGCCCGGCCTCGCCTTCCCCGGCGGCGGGGCTGGGCGCGGGGCGCCGGCCGCTGAGGCGGGGGGCGCCGGCGGGTTTGTCACCGCTCGGTGCGGTTCGTCCTCAGCGCCTCTCCTGTTCCCCCTCGGTCGCTCCAGCGGGGGAAGGACGAGCGCGCTCGTCAGGGCGGCGGGACCCAGTTGCCTCTGCAGCGGGGCGGGGGGGAATGCGAGTATCGGAACGGCGCCCGCGTCGCTGCAAGGTAGATGCGTGTTGCAGAGCTTTGCAGCCCGGGTGAGGGAGGACATCTTCCGATATCCCCTCTGTCGTAGCGGGCGGGGGGAGGCGATTCACATTCGCTGTGCTGTCGCCTGTAACCGCAGGCACCCACGCCCATTCTGTGGTCGCGTAGGTACATCCTTTTCCAGCGTGTGGCGGGAAGGGCACGGTGGCGATGCAACAAGTGAGTGGGGTGCTTTGCAGCTCGAGAGAGGGGGCAGGCGGGTGGGCGCGCGGCGTGGCGCCTCAGAACCGGCCAGGCTCCTCACGGAGGGCAGCACGAGCAGCCGCTCTTTCCCCTTTTGTGCTTTAAGCGAGCACAAAGTACAGGCAAAATATTGTCAAGTGGTAAAAACTAGATGGTACAACTTGCAGGTGACTGCAATTCGGATTTAAAATTTTCTCAGAGCATCACTGAGTTAGTCTATTCTACCATTCGGACAAGATTTTTCCTGGTACCACAAGGGACAGGGACTAAAGGTTTGCTTGTGCTTGGGATTCAGCTGTCACCCCACAGAAACATTTAATAGTGCTGATGTAAATGTGAACTGCAGGTAAAAGCCAATCCATGCTGACCACAGCTTCTCTTACTCTAGGAGCTGATACATTACAGACGTGGCTTTCCTGCTTGCATTTAAAAGCACCGGACACTGGTCACTGGTGGCTGAATTTGGGCTGATTCTAAAATAGACAAGGTTGGAGTGTGTAGACAGACACCACCAGAGATACTTCAGCAGTGAGCCCTTCTGCCTACAAGTCAGAATTTCATGTCTTTAATGGGAATGTAGGCTTTTCTATGCATAGTATAGCAAAACTAAGGGCTTGGTGTTGTGTGGGGTTTTTTCCCCAAATCTAAAAATCCCTTTTATTTTTGAGAGTATTTTTTTTAATCTAAGAAATTTATTTTGTCTGAAAATCATATTAGCCATCTACATCTGTTTTTGGCTCCTGTTCAAGCTCTTCAATAGGTGTTAAGAGTGCAAATGAAACCTGAGTTCAATTATAGTTGCTGGAGAAAGTCCTGTGACTTCACTGGAGTAATGATTTCGCTCACTTCACGTAGGAGAAACTCAGCAAATCTGGTGCACAGTTAATGAAAAAAAAAATGTACTCAAGACTGTTTAACATCCTATTGCTATATAAATAAGTCTCAATCTCACTGTTCAAAATGATAATACAATTTTTTTTGTTGGTCTCTTAAAGAAGGATGCTCTGGTTCCTGTCATCTCTTTTCCTTTTTCTCTTGGCAAATAATTGATTTTTTTTTTTCTCCTTTATTTCTCAGAGGGCATAGAACAATGGATTTTCCTTCATTAGCTTTGTTGGGTTTTTTTTGTCATAAACATCATTGATAACGCTAGTGTCGTCAGCACAGTTCTGGGAAGCACAACTTAATTAGTACAACTGCTGGCTGGATAACTACCTTTGCAGCAGCCAGATAAACATATTGGAAGATGAGAATGATCAGTGGGCTAATAGTTATTTTTAAAACATTCTCAATGGAATATGTTACTTCAAATATAGAACCGAATACTCCCAAGCCAACACAAAACATTTTCAAGGTAGAAGTTGATTGTTGTGCCTCTCAGTTACTGAGCAAGGAGTTCTGATGTTGTTGATCATACCAAACAGAGACAAGGACGACTCTGAAACAGTGAATTTACCTCCTTGAGCATTATAAGGACAGCAGCATTTATATACCTCTCAATGCCTTACTTTTGCAGCCTTACACGTTCTGAGCATCTTGACCCCTGTGTCTGGCAGATATGGCTGGCATTCAGGCATTAGCTCTCAGTACATACTGATTTCTTATGTGGTTTGTTCCAGTTGTCCAATGCAAAATGCACTCTGTCTCTCTTTTTCCAATGTCAGTGGTCTGTAATGCAAGAGGCCCAGGTTCCCTTCCTGGCTGCGGCATAAAGCAAGTCATGTCTCTGACTGGATCATCTTGTCTCTCTCATTTATTTCTCCCATCAGTGTTCTGTTCTGCGTAAATAAAGTGTAAAATAAGCTTGTCTTACTTGAGTGACATTTCATAAATCATACTTGGATATCTTAGAAAAAATAAGTTATTCATTTTATATAGGAAATTGTACCTGTAAATGGAAATGAAGGGGTTTCTCAGAAAACAAAAAGCACTTTAATTACATCATTTTGCCTTACAAGCAAGTGTTCTAGAACAGAACAGATTAATAACCCATGGATAGGTAAGTGTAATCCATACATTTGTGTGTGAAGCCAAAGTCATTCAGAATCCAAAGGACATCAGAAGTCCGAGTGCTGACCAGAAGCATGTTTGGCAGTATGCTATAGGGAGCCAAAATAACACAGCAAATGTTTTAACAAACTGACTAATTCCTTTCAACTCCAGCTTACGTGATTTTGTATTAGAGCCCTTCTGTTGGCTGAAGGTGGTCAAAAGCAAATGGCAATTGTGTGTTAAGTGTGTGCCTGAGGAAGTATTGGTGTCAGATTAAGATGAATGGATGTAAATACTCCAGTTGACTGGAGAGGCATTTTTTCAGTTACTCGGGCACATTCATGGGGTATTCTGTTTTAATATCCCTTGCAGAGAAAAGGAGAATTTTGGAGAGCCTGCCTACGGTGTAAGTTATTCTTCTCTTTGGCGCTGTGCATTTCTTTAATGGTAATCTGCCTTTTATGAACTTGGCTAACTAGGTATAGTCTTATCCAGTTCTCTAGTTTTACAGAAAAAATCCTCACATAGCATTTTTGTTAAGCAACTAGATACCGCACTGTTGCCACTTGGTCCTACTATAAATATGGTTTACCATTTTTCATTTTAAGTGCATTTCACCCCATATACTATGATGTAACAGAAAAAAAGATAAGTGTTTGTGGGTGCATGTATATATACATACACATGCACAAATATCTGTGTCTAATAAGTGTCTTTATTTGCCAGGGGTGTGAAATGAGCAGCTAAGAGGATTTCATTTCTGATATCAAATAACCAACTATAGTTTGCTACTGATGGTTTTAGAAGAATGAGGTAACTTACTAAGAAAACTGTCATGCTTCCCAGTCAGAAGCTGCTGCCTTAAGATACAAAAAGGTATATATTAAGGTAAAGAATATTTGAAAAGAAATGTGTCTTCAAAACTAGCACACCTCTTTCCTCCAGGGCTCCTGCTGTAGGTCATTTTGCTATGGTTATTCAGGGGGTTGTAATTTTTGGGAAAGGACTGTCCTCCTCTGTACCTTCTGCAGAGTAACTCAGCAAGTGCCAGGTGCTTAACAAACAACGCACATCCTTGCTGAGGCACTTAAGTGTCATGGCCAGCAATCTTTATCTAATGTTAGTGATCTCTGAGGAAACACGATAGCTCCTCCTGGGTTTTGACTGGTACGCAGGCAACAGAAAAAGCAGCCGATGCACAGAATTGATGACCTAGCGGCTAGTCTCATTAAGTCAGATTGTACCCTGATTTACTTACTCCGAAACCTTCACGGTCTCAGTGAGGTTAGAACTCACTGTGTGTACCATCAGCCTAACTATGAAAGCAGAAAATTTGCACTGCCATCAAGCAGATGTAGTTCTCCCTAATGAACTAACTAATGGAGAAAAAAAAAAGGAAGTAATGCCAAGCTTGTGTCTGCTGGCACTTGGTCCGGGAAACGATACAGAAGTCTTCCTTAAATAACAGTAGGCCTGTGTCTCACAAAAGCTGGAGAAAGACCAATTGCACGGGACAGCCTGCAGTTTGACCTGAACCAAGAACACATGCCAAGTCCTCATTTTGTAGCAGAAGTATGAAGAATAAAGTCACACACTCTACATATGGAAATGAAGGAAATAACTGTAAACGGGTAAGTGCCATAGGGCTGGACTTCTGATACATCACAGGGAAAAGCTCTAGAAATTATAGGGTTTTTTCCTGCAAAACACCTTTTCTGAAAATGAGGACAAAAATTGTGACCATTAACCTATTATTTATGGTTTGATGATGCTTTATTCAGGTTGGCTACATGTCTTTTTCTTTGTGGGTTGTAGTTTATTGACACAATCAACTGAAATGGCTCTTCTGGAGCCATTACAATTTGTTGTGTTAGTGCAGCTGAAAACACTTCAACATACCATGTGTCACGCTTTGTCAAGTTAACAGTTGATGTTTCCAAATCGGGATTAGGAACAGTGCTGATGCAGTGCAATGCAGCAATTGCTTCTGCAACATAAGCATTCATGAAAAGGGACAAATGCTGCTGCTATTGTTGTTTGTCAGGTGTCCTAGCACTTATTTACCCTGAAGCATCAAGTGGTCCGTCCCTTCGGTATCTGAGGTAACTTACAGATCCCAAAGGAAGAAGAGCATTTTCATATGAATGCTCACGAGCCACTAGTCTGTTTTATCAAGCCAATCATCTTCAAAAATTATATTAAACTCTTAGTCAGCAATAGGGAAACAGGGATTAAGTGATGTACCAAAGGAGATGCAAGAAATGCATGGCAAAGCCAGACAGAGCCAGCTGCATGGCTACTAGCACATGGTACAACCAGGAGTTCACCTCGCCAGATAGCACTAAGGTGTATGTAGCCCCTGTAGTCCCTCTCTCTGCCCAGTAAATCCACACTGGGACAGGAATGGGGGAGAAAGGGAGAGGCAGTACTGACCGATGAGTCGTTCTCCAGGCCTCTTGATACTCCCAGCTACCAGACCCACTGCTTTGCTAAGCTGGGAGAGAAAGGTGACAGTTCTGACGAGGAGGAGGAGGCAGGGCTCTGGCAGAGGGATTTGGGGAGACAGCAGTGATGGGATATACTTAAAGGCAAGGAAGCACTGCTTTAGGGTAAAGTGACGTTGATTTTTTACTGATCTCTTCCCAGGTTAATCCTGCTTATGATTTAAACAGCCATTTAAACGGCAAAAGTTATTTGATTTAGGAAAGCGGAATAATGTTTTGGCTATTATACAAATGGATTTTAAACTGCATCTAAGTAACACAAGGTCATGCAGATATCCAAACGATCCCCTATTAATTTAGAGTATTACATGAATTTAAAGGATCAGATCAATTTCAACAGAAGATTGACTTAACCACTGAACCATTTATTTAGTACAAAAAGTGCATAAACAAACCTTTCACCAGGAATGCTAGGATGCGATCCTAGACTTCTCTTTGGCCTTGAACCACTTCAAATTAATTGGTTTGGAGCCAAAGGAGGTGCATAATATGTCACAATTTATATTTAGGAAAACTCATTAGAAATGAAAGAGTTATGTAACTCCTCAGAGAAAGCAAAAGAAATATAGGACAAATTATACTCAAAACTGCAGTTAAATTATTTTAACAGCAGGGTAGCTTTAAAAAAAACTGTTAGGACAAAATCCTACATAGCGTGGGGGAAAAAAAGCTTTTACATCTTACTGTAATCAGAAGCTCATCAGGTTAATGGGGCAATTTTTCAAAAGCTGCCATTTAAGTTTTTGCACATGGCATTGATCTTGCTGTATTTCAGTTTGCAAACAGAACTTGTCCAGAGGAAAAAAAAAGCAATCAGGCATTTTCTAATGTAAGTGTAAATTCAAAGCCCTCTATCGTTGTGTCTGTGCTTTTTCATTCAGTTTGTACTTGTGACAGAATTCTAAAAAGATTCCACTTTCACTTCAGTATCCACTGACTGAAATTGCCAAAAGCACCAAGTGATTTTGGGTATCTCAGTCTTTAGCTGGGAAACTGAAAGGCTTCAAGAAAGGAAGGGGAAAGGAGCCAGCTAGTCAAGATCCACTCTTAATTTGAGCACTTAAAAGCTGAGGCATAGGAAATTAATAATTACTTTTGATAATTTAGGTCAGCACTTTAAAAAGTTGTTCGATATTTAAATACATGAGGAGAAGAAATGCTGAAATGAATGGAAAGGGATGCAGCATAATGAGAAAAGTTTTTCAAAACAGCCAAATGACAGAGGAACCTAAATCTGTAGGAATTTCATTTATTGACTATGGCAGTTTTCATACATGTTTTTTGTGTCTTCTAAATATGCTTCTTATTTATGAAGATATCTAAATGTCGAAAGACAAAGAGAGGGGGATGTACAAAACATCTGCTCACTCCAGATGACTAACAAGTGAAAAATAAGAGGGAGCCTGCAAAGCAGTCATGAATGAGCCAGCTACCTTTACTGAAAGGATGCATTATTCCTTTTACGAAGTAATGAATTATTAGAAGAATTATTATTAGGTGCCTAGATTGCAGCAGCTCTCCACTGTAAGTAATTTTTTTTGTTTAATGAAGCTTTAAATATGGTACACTGAAAAACAACTGCAAACAGAGATGTTACTAAACAGCAGGGTACTGTGCTTACTATTATATTAATATTTTTCAGGGTGGGTGGACCAAGGCAATGAAGTGAACAGAACAGAATAGAGTACAATAAGACTAGACTAGACCAAACTAGACTAGAATAATTCAGTTGGAAGGGATGTGCAACGACCATCTAGTCCAACTGCCTGACCAGTTCAGCGCTGATCAAAAGTTAAAGCATGTTATTAAGGTCATTGTCCAAATGCCTCTTAAACACTGACAGGGCATCGACCACATCTCTAGGAAGCCTGTTCCAGTGCTTGACCAGCTTCTCAGTAAAGAAATGCTTCCTAATGTCCAGTCTAAGCCTCCCCTGGTGCAGCTTTGAGCCATTCCCACGTGAAAGAGTGTAACTCGATGAATGACGTAAAACTGTGTAACCAGGTAACTAATATCAGGGGGGTACTCTTGACTTAAAAATGTATTGCTATTAACATATAATATAATTACTTTTATATTCTGGATGGAAAGGGTTTTACATGCATGTGTTTTGCCTGTTATTAAGAACTGTAAAAGCAAAACCTCATTCACAGCTCATGTGCGCTGTGAATCACACTCATTTGTAAGATTAGAGCTCTATCATGGCTTTAGACCAGCAGAGATTTTTCTATCCTGGTAACCCATTTTGCATTCCTTTAAACTGACAATCCGTGGAAGAGAAGATACTTTGAAAAATGATAACAAAAAGGTGTAGCAAGCAATATAAATAGTAACTTGAAAGAAATAGTATTAACCCTGCAGGATCGGTTTGCCACAGGAATCATTCCTTCTCTGCTAGCTGAAAAAATGAAGACCAAGACCAGCTACATCCAGACAGCAGAGATGTTGACTAGCACAGGATTATTGGTACTCCAGAGCAAGAGATCCAAGAACTTAAAAAAACCTGTTTGAATTCTGTAAAATATGCAGCATTGTCACCCCTATATTTAAATTCCTTACTTTATGTTACTTTAGGAAACTGCAACTGAGGGCATTTAAGCACCCTAGATGCTAAGAAATCTAAACCCAGTACTTAGGCATTTTAAATCAATCAAATCCCTAAATGTGGTACACATTTGAAAAAGAATTAGCCAAAATGAAAATGCCGTGAAAAACAGAAAATAAAAATGACAAGCTAGAAACAATTCCTGCAAGATGGGGTTCCCACTGTGCGTAAAAGTACAGCTGCTGAGGAGATCTGCCAAACACATTCAGGATTCTCCATAAATCGGGATCTTGAATCAGTGTCTTCAATTAGAACTGGTGGTAAAGACAATCAGTTGCCTTGTGGGAACAGAAGGGGAGCGACAGCTCCTTGAATGCTCGGCTAAGGGCAGGCTGTGGAGGGCGAATGTTAGGTTCCTTTGCCTGATGAGAACATGGGTAACTGTACCAAGCAGCTTCCAAAAATACTTTACATCTTCAAAGCACTGGACAAAGATGAGCTAACAATTCCCAGCTCCATTTCCCATTACAGACAGAGCTGAATTCCAAAAGAAAAGCACATCAAGCCTGAGGCCTGAGAGACAGAAAAGGTCAATTTTTCAAGAGAGTTGGGATGGCCAGGCTAATTCACAGTAGTAGTTTGGTGACAATCTCCAGGTTGTAATCGCTACAAGGAGGTCCAAAGTGCTGTATTTTAATACCTTCCCAACTGCCTAACTGCATTTTGCTCAGCTGAACTCGATCCAACTGGCTCTTAACAAAAAGAATTTGCAGGTAGTCATAAGATCATAAAGCAACAGCTCACCGGACACAGCGAGGAGCAGATGGATATTTTTGTTGTTTCCCAGTAGTCTGTTCTTGTTTTCACCTATCGTATGTAGATGTCGACTACTAGAAAGTCAAAAAGGAGTGCTGCATAAGGAAATACTCGGCAAAGACAAGGAAGTATCTATGACTTCTACTAAAGGAGGGCATCAGCCGTTCAAGAGCTATCCTATCTGTCCTGCCAATCTAGTTGTACAGTGCAGCTGCGGATAGTATAAAACATTCTAGAAGTAGCGGCAGCAGGGACTAGTTGCCTTCTCCCTACTGCAGGGGATAATTTTTAATCCGTATAGACATTTTTCTTAAACTAGATCACACTGAGCTTCAGTTAGTCAAAGTCTCTAATATTTGCTTTTGGGCAAAAGTTGTGATCTTAATTTGTAGAGGCTTTTAATTACTTTCTTACTCAAGACATTTTTCTAGAGGATCGGCATATTAACTCATAGGATTTCAGAGAAAGTTTAAGCCTGTTCAAAACATGATTTTTGTTCAGGCTACCGCTGTGTCAGTTTGGGACATGACTTTTTTTAAAAAAAACCAGTATCGTCATGGCCACAGAACACCATAGTGCAATGGCAGTTCCATTTGTGTAAAGACATCTCATCCTGATCAAGCTTATTCTTCCTCTCATTTGGGAAAAATTACACTTATGTCAAGCATAAATAATGATAGCAAATATGGTTCACATGTTCCTTCAGTAGTCTAACCAACCTAGCATACGTTGCATACACAAACTCTAAAGAACACCAATGTCCAGCCCTGCTGGATACGGAAGGTCAACTTTCAAAGACATTTTTGCATATATCTATGGGTACCTGTATATAGGTGGGTACAGCAGGGGGTCTTTTTGAGACACCTAAGTGCTTTTACAAATCTAACACAGAGCCTGAATATCCTTAACATCCTTGTCCAATGTACATAACTGATTTAGATTACTTAAAGAAAACCCAGTTATCAAGACACAAAATATTAAAAATATTTGGAAAGCAATTGTTACCTACAAAATAATTTATTCACATTGTTTTAGAGTGTTTTTTGGGAACAGAATTTTAACAGATCTCTGTAACAAAACTTCCTACTAGTAAAGCAATTGACAGTCAGTTCTGGTAGAGCTGAGTACTTAAAATACTTCGATAAAACAAGCGTAGTACTTGTGGTTATCAGCTGCTGTGCACTCAGGGAACACATAAAGCAATATGCTTTCAAAGAGTAGCTAACACGTACATAAACACATTTACATTTAGTTAAGATTCAATTAGAAAAATACTACTGATCAGAGCTGAAAATGCTATAGCGGTAAAATCCCTGTTGAAGCAAGAGGGAGGTGCACATCCTGTTCCAGTTCAGGCAATCTGCTGTTTTTCTGGCAGAGGCACAGGTAGTAACAGCACGGCAATACCAGCTATAGTGATAACAGCCCTTACTACAAACAGTAAAGCCATGAAATGTAGTTGGGTTGTAAAGCTAAAGTACTGACAAAGTCATAGTATTTGACTCATAACACTTTATAGATACCTTTATTGCTGCCAGACCTGTAAGGAGGTTTAAAACCAATGGTAGGTAGTGTTTGATCTGCATCCATTACTAACCGGTACAGCCAAAATCACAAAGCCAACATTGCGACTCTATATCAAGACATCCTTGGAAATTACACATAAGGACCAAGTCCATACTTTTCACTTTACTATTAGAATTTAGGTTTTGTACATTTTTTTTAAGACAATATTTGCTTACTCTTAAAGGAACCACTTTCATATTCTTTTCTCTTGATTTTTTTTACCTATTCTCCTCCCATGCTGGGGTGGGTACAGCTCAGCAATGTCAGTCTTGCAATTTCCAAGCACCTCATACTTTAATTATTCTGAACACAGACAACTTCTCACTGTTCATGCTTTGACTTGTTTCTCCGATCCCTGCCCTGTCAGTCTGAATGTACACAGCTGTGCAATACTTTCAGATCCTTGGCAGAAGTAGAAGCTAAGGCATTTGTTCTGCAGGGAGAATTAGCAAGGAGTAACTTCCTAAGTTAGTAGCTGAGTTGGCAGGTGGGCATCATACAATCTAAGAACGGCAAAAGGCGGTTACCGGTAAGTTCAAAATAGAGTAGTGTTAAACTACTTAGTGTGCTGAACATCCTTTCAGGTTAAGTGAAAGAAGTATTTAAGGGTTTCTTTAGAAAACACTATCAGGAAATGGTGAGAGGTGCCCAGAGCCCACACAGCTCTGCCATGGGCTCAGAGCATTTCCCAAGGGACTGCTGCCTGAGTGCGAGGGAGCTGGCTGGCTTTGGGTAACAACCTGCAGCAAGAGGAACAGTTGTGAAGTATTAAGGGATAAGGTAGGAGCACGTGTTCACAAAACACAGAGCGCTAAACCACATTATGAAACTAATGATATTTGTATCGCACATCACGATACCCACAAGACTGAAGCACGGACAACCGCTGGCTGTCGTTGGCAATGCCATTCCAGCTCTGTTTGGAAGGTATGCCTTACAGTTCATTAAAGATGTAGGTAGCAAACCAGTTACCGCATTATCACTTCCTAACATAAAGGAAGGAGGTTTTCTACTCTCGATGAAGCCACTGCCTGGCTGCCAGGATGTGCCGTGAGCAGGTGCTCTAGCCCGAAGCGCTGACTCCAGAGGAGCCGCAGGGGAGCAGCTGGACCCTGGGAGCATCCCCCTTGTCACTCGGGCTTTCACTGCCACCCGGTGGACGAACGGGTTTACACCGCCCCTTACTCCGACTCTGACCTGCTAGTGATGATGTATCAGAGAGACATTTGGCCCAGTGGATTTACAGAAGAAAATAAATTGCTTAACCTAAATTCATGGGGGAATAAGGGAGAGATGAAGGAAGCTATTGCTTGATACAAACCACACATTCAAAAAGCGTGTGGGTGTATCCTAAAGTATCATGAATGTGATTTACAAATAATGGCTACAAATATTTTGAAATGCTTTTTGTCTTCTGATTTCTAGGCACTTACAATATGTCAGGCTTTTCTTACAATACCAAGGGTTAACCCCTTTTAATGGTAGATTTTACCTAATCACATCTTCAGAAGGAAGAACTTTTGAGAACAGCAAACAGCACAAATCTTACAATTAAGCTGCTGAATAGTGGCGATATTAATGGTGGTTACTAACAGCTTACTAACAAAGACAGATGATATGTGCAGGACAGTCAGAGCGCTCAAGATACTCATCCGTCTTGCAGTCCACAAATGAGAGCACTCCTTACTGGAAATACATTACACAGTATCATTTGATGTCCTGGACTTCAATTATTATTTAGTATTTTGTCACACTAGGGCTCTTCTAAGCACTTAAAAGGTACAAAGGGATGTGACATCAAAGCAAAAAGAAAGAGAAACAGAAGTTCTGGATGCAAACACAGAGTGGAAGCGTGTGGCTCATAAATACTCTTTGTATACCACTTGTGTTAGGACTTCAGTCAAAAGCATCCGTTAGGGTTATTGCCTCTAGGCTTTAAAAAAGCAAAACTAACTTGCCCTTAGGTATTTAAAAGCCACATTTTATTTTGAAAGAGAAAGTTCTTTCCAGCTGGGCACAATCAAGATTCCTGTCTTCCCCATGTGCCAATACAATAATTTGGATCCAGAGCTCAACTTGTGTTCCTGACAAGTATTTTAATTACCAGAAGAGTCACTTACTAGCCAGTGGAAGAAGAACAAAATAAACTTTTCTTCCTATTTGACTTGTTAATGGATGATTCCAAAGACTTTCCAGGCACCTAGCAAAGATCCCTGGGTCTTTAAGGCTCCAGCGGGCATCCTTCTGCCAAAGAAGAGATGAGAAAAGCTTTTAAGATCAAAACCTTTTCGGTCAATGTCCTTTTGCTGGTAGCTCTGAAACTCATGATTACAAGGCAAATAATTTGTTAGGCTCGATGATTATGCTCTCCATTTCAGGCTGTAAAATAACTGCTCTGAAGCAAACATGGCATAATCTAATCTACTTTCCCATAACAGCATCTGAACCAAGCTTTGACAGTGATTTTCTTTTTGTATGCTCAACTCCTAAACTCAGAGTGAAGTTTGAGCCTGAGAGGGTGCAGACTACAATGACTGAAACCAAAGGCAACGTTCATATGAATCTTAATGAAGTTAAAATCTCAAGCTTCAGGCAACTTCAAGTCTTCTGCAAGTCAGACAGAAGATCTGCATTACATGAGAACTTGATGTAACATTATGATACTCTCACAAATACAAAAGGATGTATTTTCCAGTATCTGATTCCCCTGTGACCCAGCTTTTAAAATCATGATTATGAAGGGTTTGGGGAAGTGAAGAGAGCGTACAGAAAACCAGAGCAAATTGTTTGCTTAACAGCATTTGCTTTTAGAGCACGTCCAGAAGTGTTAAAAATATGCTTCAGATGACAGGAGTGATTCATGACTAGACAGCTGCTGAGAGAGACATCTCTGACAGGAGAGAGAGGGAGAGAGTGCGTGTGAGAGAGGGAGAGAGATTTGACATGCAAATTACTTGGAGAAAAAGAAATTAAATACCTTTTCTTCTGAGCTTTAGAATTTAGGAATGATTTTAATGACTTTTGAATTGAAACGAAGTTGTTGCATCTCCTGAAGCTGTCAGAACTTCAGCGCCCTCAGACCTGCTTCACAGGCTGCAGTCATTACTCAGCTGATGTGACTGTCTGCCGTCGCCCTCTGGGTAGGAAAAGGCAATATTCTTTTGTCCATTTAGTGTTTTCCAGCATTAAAAGACCGACTGCTGAATTTCCTGTCAAGGTCTAACTTCATAAATAACGCAATTCTTACATAGGTATCAATCTTTAGACAAAACTTTTAATAAGGTCGCTTGGAAATAAATCCCTGCTCAACAAGTAGAAGGGATACTTTCCCCATTCTGGATCCATGGAACAAATTCAGAAAGTAACTGATTGAAATCCAAATCTGAAAGCAATGAGTAAACCAGTTAACACTTGAGTTTGAGCTTTGATGTTCTAGTCATCTCCAGCATTCCCATTCCAAAAAATATCATGGCAGAAGTGCTCACCTCTGGTCTATACCTACAGTCCCACTGCTCTTCCCTGTCCATTTAGCACAGATCTGGTAGCACAGCCCTCAGCCTGTGGACACAGGACTCTGCTGTAAGACCCTACCTCTAAACAGAAATCTTCATTGATTTTCTGCTTCGATATTACTAATTTTGTATATACCTACAGGGGTAGGGTGTTCCCTGGAAGCCCAGGCTTAAATTTTGGTGTTTGTCAAAACTAGTCAGCCTTAATCCTGGCCTTTTCATGACTTCATGTATACATACCTCCTGGACGATTTAATGCTTACGGCTGTTCTATCTTTTTTCCCTGAAATACTGTGTCTTACTTTTTGTGCTCAGCAAGTGAAAATGCAGAGGACCTTTATTTTGAAGTGGAAGTAAAACACAGCCAAATCAGCTAGAACTCTCTGTACCCAAATTTACAAATTTTCAGCCACTTCCAAAATAAGCATGTCATACATTCGTATAGTTGCATTGAAAAAGCTAAGCTGATTTTAGAAAACCAATATGATTAAATCATAGGCAAATTTGTGCCGACCGCCCCCTTTTTAGAAGGGACTTTTTTAGCTTTCTTTGTTTCACCAGAATACAGATTATCTATTTGAAATACACGAATTGAATGGACTTCCCATTGAGGTTAGTGTATTCTAGCATTGTAGTAAAGGTTATGAAAAGATGTCCGAGCACCAGCTGGCCTTCCTTTGATCCTCTCCATTCTTGTGATGATACATTTTCACACTTAAGATGATTCCCTTCTACCTCAAAGGCTGAGAGCTGCTTTGGTCCTTACAAATATTAACTGCAATCACAATGACCTATCTTTCTGGTTCCAGTCATCTGTTTAATATAGAGTGGAAGGTCAGAACTACATTAAAAGGGCCTGAAAGGCTTTATTTCAGTATACTGCCCCCTGCAGAGCTTCACAAAAAGCTGGCAGACTTGTAGTTCATGCATGCACGCTCCTCAGCGCTGCATTGTGCGGTTCTATTAATGGGCTTTTGTAACCTTCCAGGAAAAATTCCCTCACCAAGAGAACAAAACTGTTGTCAGATCTGAACACACATGTGAATATCAACTACAAAAAAAAAAATTATATTTAAACAGTAGGGGTACTGTCTTTAGAAAAAAGAATGCCTGAGTCACTAGCTTGCGTCTTCACTAGGCTGTGTTTTAAAGGTAGTTTTTATCTATTTGCTAGGATGGAGATTTAATAACAGAGATGGAAACCAACTGTTTAGAGAAGGCAAATTCAATAATAGATGTCAGTAAGGATTAATGAATAAGGCTATGGACCAGAAAGCACAAGCCTGTGTGTACCAATACAAAGAAATCTATTTGCAGCACAGTGGAGCGCAGGTCACTTTGAAGTCATTAGCATACTGAATTACAAAATAGCTGCATCTAAGGCCCTTCAGTTGTCGTTAGAACACATTTCCCAAGCTATCACATTTTCCTCCTTGAGATCTGCCTATAAGCTGACGTCTGCTTGCTTTCTATTAAGTCTTCTGTACAAGCAGGACCATCTACATTTCTTGCCATGCTTGCTTTACATATCACTCCTCAAACAAGCTCTTTACCAAGAAAGCTGAATATCCAAAATCCCAGCACACACTACAAAACATGGAGAATGGAGATTTTTTTATAGAGTTTTACAACTATGTGGGACTCCATTTACCTATACGCTTCTACATTTTTACTCACTGAGCTTGAATATGTTAACCTCTGGTCTGGATTATGAGGGGTGGGTAAGTGGCATGAAGTGAGCAGCAAGAATTGAATGCAGCTGTTCACGTATGAATGGAGCTACCCACAGTGGGGAAGACAATGAAAGGAAAGAAAAAAGTGGATTCCAGAAGCAAATGGCCTATGGGCCCAGTTCCACTTGCTTCACACTGATTTTGTCTTAGATGTGGCTTGCTCTTGTATATGCCACTTAGATGTTTTGGGAAGTCTTCATGTGTAGCAATTACTTCCCTATAAAATTATCAACAGGAGTTTAAGCCTATTTGGACTTGCTGAAGAAGCCATGGAAACAAAGCAAAGCACGAGTGCTCAGTTCTAAAGCCCAATCTCTGAATTCAAGAAACTGCAAAACATCTAGTAGGCCAGGTTTAAAAAGAGTATGAGAGAATGCAGATAGTCTCAGGCCACAAAAACACTATACGTTTCAATGGCAACAGCTAATAAACAGGTGGTAAGTCCTTCCCAGTGAAGTTTTCCTTCCTTAAACAACTATTTATTTTCAGTTCTAACTAAACCAGGTCTTAAGTTTCAAGATAAGCAGAGGATTTTTCTTCTTTTTTGGAGGGGGAGTTATTTGAACTCAGACTTAATTATATGATGTATCATTTTCCTTTGTGCACACAGAAAATATGCCCCCATAAAAAAGGCAGGTTAAATTTTGTATAGGTTTAATCCACTTAAATAATAAAAAACCAACCCATTAATGTCTTCAAAAGTTTAAACACTACCGTAATTTGACTTTGTTTATACTGTGCAGGAGTCAAATGACAGAGATCTCTCTGCACTGAACAAGCCCAAGATAAGCCCTGAGCAGTTGGTTACCTGCATCTTCTGGAAACAAAAGTGATTCAAGTTCGCAAGATGAACTGAGCAGCAGCTCCAAACTGCAGGACAGCCATTCTAATGATTAGCAGTTCTTCGATTTTACTAGGCCACGTTGGTTAATTTTTTTTTTTTTAAATAGCACACCATTTACATCGATTAAAATGGCACTTCAGCAGTCCCTGCTACTAGCCAATTGACTGATGGTTATTCATACCCCTCAGCACGCTGACTATGGATATTTATGAGCAATAGCTATGTCTGGGGGTCTGCTGCTTGCGAAATACTATTGGCTCAGTAATTATGTCACGGTTTCCACCTGTTCTTCAAAGTCACAGGGTAGGCTACTGTTTTCCAACTGTGCCAGCTTTATGGCAGCATTAGGACCATCAGACCGTATTTGCCATTCCTACTCAAACACCCTGTTCACTATGGACCCACGGGTTGGCACAGGAAATTCTCGGGATACAGAAAAACATCCTCTTTCAAGGTAACTTTCTACAGAGGTCTCACTGAGAAAAGCACAATACGATACTGAATTGACATACTATATTTGTTTTTGGAAAGACAAAAGCAAAACACATGTTCTTGCAGTCAGGCAGTGATATTCTCACTGCAAAGTGGCTGCAGGGATGGGGCTTCTTAATCCAAAGCTTCTTACTCCATACATAAAAATTAATTCTCTTCCATCTGACGTCATCAATCTACTCATCTTTTGAGTCTTCTGTCTTGCTCTTCCAGCTGCACAAACTCAGATGGACTGCTTTCTCCTACCAGTGTTTTCTCTACTTCCTTCTCAAAGATGCCACATTGCAACATGGTGTTTTATCAAGCTCCCCGAACTGCAAACAGCCTTCACAGTCTGATAGCAGGTTTAGAACCTTCATGGTTTTGGTGTGAAACACTCTCACAGAAAGACATACTGCTAAGCAAGAGAAATTATCCTTTGTGCAACATGGCTGTCCTCTCAGCACAAGGCACTTGATACCTAGCAATCCAAGCTATATACTTACATGCATCTCAAGATGTCATTTTCACTTTTAGACAGTGTTTGACAATAACGCAGTTCTCCAAAACAAAGTGTACAGGCGTCCAATACTGTTAGAAAAACACAAAGGTCGCAACACGGTCTGTTTTAAACTTATCCTGTACTGACTCCCCCAAAATACAGAGGAAGTAAAACCGTTGCGGAACCAGAGTCCACTGAAGAGTTAGGAGGTTCACAAACTGCAGATTTGTCCTTGCCAAGCAAGGGAACAGAATCAAATTTCTGTTTTCTCTTGGGATAAGTAAGTCTAAAAATAGTTTCTGACAAGGGGAAATCTACAGAGCTAGCGACTGGCAGATACCCACATTTAGCCTTAGGCACTAGTGGAAGCAAAGCAGAAGGAGAGTGAGGGTGAGCACACGTGGTCAGGGACAGAGCCATAATACACGGGTTGCTGAACAGCATGTGGATGATCTCCAGAAAGATCTGCAGTGTTCCCCAGCAAATAATGTAAAAGAAAATGAATGACAGAAGGGATAAGGGTTCAAATATACAAAGTGTGCCCTGCCTAATCCTACATGGGACTGCGTTCTGCTAGCCTACGTGCTGTTTTCAAAATCAGGCACTGCAACAGCATCATTTTGACTTCACTGGCTAGAAAAATACAGATATTTTAGAGCTTCCTAGTATACATGCACTACAAGAAAGGCCAAAAAAAATCCCAATTTGCTCTCCAGTGCACCTGGATTTTTTTTAACTGCTCTGTTAATGTAGTGAAAAAATGTTTTTCATAACATTAAATCATGATTGAGAGAAATGTGATCTTTCAAGACTTGCATACACAGTGTAATGTTCTGCCCTTTTTGTTTTAAGGAGTGCTGTGCTCTGGCCAGCAATATTTTCTTTCTCATTTCAACTCAGGCTGAAAGCAGTCAAAACCAGGGAGGTATAGCCCTCAAGTAAAGGAAGGGAAGCCACGAATTGCAATGGTTGGTGTTAACACAGTAAGAAACAACAGCTACTTTTGAATTCCTGGGGGAAAAAAAGTGGTGAGCACTGAACTTCCACAGAATGCAAGCAGTGGACTGTAAGTCCTCCGTGGTCTACATTCCTGTTCCAGCAAAACTAATTCTTGTCCCACCAAAAATTAGCCAATTAAAATAGATTTGAATTTTTGTGCTTTAGTGGGATACAAGTGACAATGTATTTTCTATTACCAGGAAAATGTGACATTACATATAAATTGCTACAGTTCCAGCTATTAGTTTTACACAATTTTTTCAGCAGAGGAACTGCAGTGTTATTAAAACTGTGGTGATACCAGATATTGTTAGCTGTTGCAAAACACTGAAATCTACTCTCCGCCTACAAACTGCTGCTTTTCACAACCTGAATTTTTATATAACCAGATGTTTGGGGTTTTTATGTGAGTTTGTAGTCCCAAATAAATGTTGGACTATTTTTCATGCAAGTGCAACTCTGAAGTCTTGCAGTCTTACCACGCAATACTAGAGATAACAGTACTCACAGCTGTTGCTGGTGGTGAACACTGAGACTCCTTATAGGAAATAAGAAGTATGTACTTCAAATAGACTTTCCAGCCTGTGAATGAACTTCAGGAAAAAGGTTAGCAGACGGATATTTTCATTTCAGAAACTACAGAATCTAGGGAATGTTTTAGCATAAAGGTTGACGACACACTGCTAAAACTTTTTGATGGATTGGAAATAGTTAGGCCAGTAAAACTCATGCAACTGTAGCAAGCAGTCTGAAATGCAGCAACAGATCTATACTGAAAATGAATGCAACCAATCAAAGCACCAAAGCAGAAAAAGGCCTCCAAGCAAAGTTTCTAGCCTGTAAGAGTCTATTCATTCCATTACTTGGCCAATGTTTTACACTAATTCACTGAAAAGCAAGACAAGCTACTGGTATATTGATTGCCCTTATTTTATAGTGCAGATTTTCTTGCGTAGGTATCCCTTTAGCATTGTAAAGATACCTAGAATAGATGGAATTGTTATTGAAAATCTTTCATAAAAAGTTGAAACACATCGAGCAACATAATACAATGTAAAACAACTTTCCTTTATTCGCATTTCCTGATCTTGGTCTTCATTGTACAAATAATCTGCTGTGCAAAATAGTTTATAAAATACTAAAAAAAGCTTTTATTGTAAAAAAATAAAGTTTCTAGATATACAGTTACTTTGCACTATCACAAATATTGTCCAGTATTTAACATTTAAATTTAATCTCACAATACTCAAGTCATGTAAACCAATAACCCTACTGATAAGAAAGCCACTACTGAAACTCAGGGTCACTGGGGATTTGTTAAGTATTTTCCTCTTTTCATATCTACACCCTTACACAACTCTGATGACCATACTTGAACTGCACCCATACCGTGAAATTAGACGTTGGGCCATCCTTTCCTCCATTATCAGGTAAAAAATACCAAATTAAATGGTAAGTTTAGTAAATAGTAAATTTTAGTAAATCCTGGCAACACATGAGCTACACAGTGCGGTCACAGAACAACAAAGGACCTCAAAACTAGATTTGAACTGTGCTGAGAAGCAGTGTAAAGGCAGCCTAGGGCAGATTCTGGGCATGGGTACCTCGATTTCTAGCAGTATCCAAGCTAGCCGTCTTATAAACTAGCTCTGATCTCTCTATGCTGCAGTGTAGCCACAATCACTTTAGCATGAAATGCCTCTAAGAAGTCTTGATACAGTCACCTGAGCCCTTATTGTTCCAATTCGCTTTCATTCTGCAAGGTCTTCATAGCTAAACCCCAAAGGGTCATGCTGGAGAAGAATGGTCCTTCGTTGTTCTTGTATGCAGCAGATGATGTTCGACTGCCCAGTGGATCATTACAATGACTGTCCAAGCTAACCATAGAGGAACGAATCATGGGAATATTATCAGACTGCAAGGGTTCTTCTGCAGAAGATACATCTACATCTGCATAAGCATATGGTGGTGGTGGTGGTGGAGTTTGTTGTGTCTGAGCTTTTGGGAGTTTAGCAGAATCCACATTCAGTTTCTGTTGGTTTGCTGAGTCATGGTGTTGAATCATTGATCGCAACTTACAGTATGAATCCGCAGAACTATCAAATTCAGTTGAATTTGCAGTTGGACGAATGGGAAATTTAACAGACACTGGTAACAATGTAACAGGCATTTCTTGGCCAAAAGAGTCAGAACTCTGAGATTTGTCAAGATCAGAAGTTTCAATCCCTTGAGTAAATTCATCTAGTGTGTTTGGACCTTCATCAGTGGCTTTACAATGCATTTTCTTGTGCCGCCGTAGAACAGCAGAGCGAGTGAAGCATTTGTTACAAGTTTCACAGGTATAGGGTTTTTCTCCTGTATGAGTCCTCACATGTCTACGCAGGTCACCAGAGCCTGCAAAACATTTCCCTACAAGACAGAAGTGATATAGTAAGATTTTGTTCTTAACACAAGTGCATAAACATGTTCTAATCAGAGAAACTATCATGTGATACAGTATGGTATCTCCCAATCATGGTACTTCGTGGTTCAAACCAGTTCTGTCTATTTTTACAATTCAATGATTTGTTTCTTCTTCTTGATCTGATTTTCTAACTTGTGTTTCCCAGTGCTTTAGTTTTTGTCTCCAGAGATGGGAATATCCCCTAGTATTTGAAAGCTGTGAGTGCTCACAGTTTGTATCAATCTTTGTGGAGGAAAAAGAAGTTTAAATAATCAATTTTATTTGTCTGTCTAGAAAAACAGTGTGCTGATAAAGCTTCTAAATATATTCTTCCAGTCAGAACTGAATCACAGAAAGTAATAATTTGTTTGCTACCAGGGAACAATTCTTAAAGTGCTGACAAAGTTAGCTTTTTTGTAAACTCTGAGCTAACGTAATGCAGCAGTCCATTTTTTTATATTCTAGCCAGAGAATGTGTCAAAACTTTAATTTTTTTATTGCTGCTAATATTAAGAGTACAATAAAATATTCAACTGTTTGCCTATTTTCGGAACCACAGGCTCAAATAAGCTCAATTAGCACACTGCAAAGAAAAAGGTGTCTGAGGCTTAACCAAGGCAAAGTGAAAAGAACAAGCAGAACAAGAGAGCATTAAGTTCCAAAATTGGGACATGATTCAGACACCTCACATTCTTTAGGATAGTAGAAATGGTACCTATTTGTGGTTTTATCTAATTTTACCTATGTTAAAGATTATTTTATTTTGTGTAGGCAGATACCAAGTAAAATGAACTATTATTTGAAAGTCCAGTATAACTGCAGTCTCTATTTTTGGCATCATGCTTTTCATTCTACTGCCCAGATTTCTCTTCAGAAAAGCCACTGAAGAGTAAGATTACAAATTACTGGAATACTACATGTGCATTTTTGCATAATGTGAGTGATTTCTTAACGACTCATCAGATCCTCTTTGCACAATTTTTGTCTTCTCAGTTCAGGATGACCTGGCTAAAATTAAAAATAATCAAAAGACCACTACAAGACAAGATGAAAATAAGCCTAGTTTAATGACAGTATCACAACTATTTGTTTATACTTTCACGTCCTGCATATCTGTATTTCCTCCCCCTGATGCAAGACCTCCTGACAGCTTTTCTTGTGCCTCAAGACATTATAAATAAAACATACAGCAGTTGGACATTATCATATGGAGCTACCCTCCTCCAAAGCTGATTCCTCTGAACATGAATGAAATTATACCAAAACAGCACTTAAGGGCAGAAAAGTAAGTAGCATGCAGGATGCTAAGTAACATAGAGATAAGGATAGACAATGCAGTTTCTGACACCAACGTTATACAAGGATGAATCATTGATCAAAGAGCAATTTTCAGACCACCTGAAAGTATGGCCTAGCGAGCAGATTTTGAAAATGGATGTTCTCTGCTATGAAGTATAGATCAAGTTTTGATTTTATTCCAGAGGTTGAAGCAAAGTAGCAAAAGGTTGTTATTATCAACTCTGTGGCTGAATGCAGTTAAAATCCGAACAGAATTCAACTGGGAAAAAAGAAAAGAAAAAAAATTCCATTGATAGCCAAGTGATGCCAAACCTCGCTTTCCATCAGAAAGGACTATACTGAAAATAAGTAATTTTTGAAGCAGCTGGTATCAGTACTTCTCTAGAAAACATGTACACACCCAGTGTTGATTCCTCTTATTTCCCTTCTCTAGTCTTCAACTGAAATTCGCTTTTGAACTTATTTACCCCAGCTAACAGAGTTTAATACATGAGATGAAAGACTATGAAGTATGCAAGACAGAAGATTTTGAGAAAAACTTTCCTGACATGATATTTCAATTTAAAATCATTTTGGTTAATTGTTATTCTGCTGACATAGGAACTTTTACTTATCATTTAAAAAAGCAAAGACACAACCAAGCTATGCACAGTAAATCTTACCACATGCTGAACAGCTGTATGGTCTCTCTCCGGTATGCCTAATTCTGTGCTTTACTAATTTTCGTTGCATGTTGAAGGACTTCCCACATTCATCACAGGTGAATACTTTATCTGCTGTATGGGTCTTTTTGTGCTCCTTTAAATTACTGAAGTTACTGAATCCTAGGAAAATATGACAGACGCTAAGATTAAAATGACTCCTCACATCTCTATCAAAAAACCTCAGAGGCAGAAACTTTTGTTCTTACATACCTCTGCCACAGATATCACACAGATGAGGCTTTTCTCCAGAATGAATAATAATATGACGCTGAACATCACCAGAAGCAGCAAATCTGTAACAGAATACGGAAACCCAATTACTCTCTTTACAAGCCCCTTATTCTTCTAAATTGAGTATCATGTGGAAATCAACTGTAATGAATGCCTGATGTTCTGAACATAGATTAAAGTATAAACCACAGATAAATGGATGTGTTTAAGAAAAACATTTTGAAGCTGGCAATGCCCAATTAAATTTATGTTAGGAAAAAAAAACCCAAACAACCAAAAACCCCTTTTCACTATTAGTGTTACTAATTTATTCTGCATTTCACTTAGTTTAAGTATGAATGCTACACCTATATTAGCGTATTTTCTGTAACCTGTTAGCAGAAGGCAGAAATATTTAACGCTTTGCTTAAATTCATCAAAATTCCCAGACTTCATAATTTCCATAAAATATAATAAAAATTATATGACCAAATAATGAAAAAAGATGTGAGGAAAAGGTGAAGAACCACATTATTTATTGTGACTTATGTTGTTCAAAATACACGCAACAGTGTATCCTTAACTAAAGATACCAATATACAAAAATTAAGTAAGACCACAGACTTTATATGTGGTGACACGTTTATCTTATTATTGAGACTTGCAACAAGACACTTAGAGACATTTACATATTTTAATCCCATCAGTACACATTTAAACCCAATGTCTTTTACACAAAATTGAGCAGCATGCTGCCTTAGCTCTTGGCCCATAGTTTATCACGAAGATTGAAGAAAATATAAACAAGTTTTGTCATGTTAACTTTACTAAGATGAACAATTCTACTCACCTTTTCCCACAGATTTCACAAATGTACGGCTTTTCACCAGAATGTCGACGTAAATGTGTCTGGAGATTACCTGCCTGAAGGGACAGTAATTTAAACATTTAAATTCAGCTAGCCTGTTGTTGTATACAGATAAAAAGAAAACAATGGGAGCTATGAGACTGGTTCTTTATTCCTAATTCTAAGGCATTGAAGAATACAAAGCATGTCAGAACTCAAGCATTCTTATCTAATGAAGACAGACTACCATGTACTTCAAGATCAAATTGCTTACGTATGCAATTATACATGAACAAGAACAGAAAAAAAGAAAAAAAAAGCAGCCTGGAATCAAATGCTAAGGAAAAAGAAATACCTATAGTTGAGAACAGATCCAATTATAAATGAAAATTACACTATCTAGATTACAGTGAAGAAAAACTTACTAGTAACATGGTTCATGTTAGTCTCATTTTTCCTATCCTACAAATAAAATATTGTTACATCAGGATGTCTGAAATTCACCTACCAGGAGGTTAAAAAGAAAAGAATAGGGTAAACATTTTTCAATACCTAAATTACTCAGAGCCAAGTGCTCCAAACCTATAAATATTTACTCATATCAAAAGAAAACAGAACAGGAAGTATACAAACGAACAAATGGGATTACTGGTAACTAATTTTTATTACATATCTTTCCTCTCCTAATCCTGTAAAAATCCTGCTAGTCTAGCAGGCAAACCAGGTAATGACTAGGCAAAACCATCTTACTCATTCCAACTTTAAAAAAATTTTTTTTTAAAGCCACTGGTGCTTCTGGATGGCTAATCCACTGAGAGACCAGTTCTCAAAGCACAGGATACAGCTAGTCTGGATAGAAGAGCTGCAGATGTTCCATAAATTCCATGGTCAGTTTTTAACTCTTCCATTCTCTTTGACGGATAACTGCCTGGTTTTACCTAAGTACACTGAAAGAGCATTAAGTCCTTTCCATCAGAAAAGAAAATTGGGGATACAAAGATTATCGTGTCCTCCTTAGTCACAGTAAGACAACAAAAATATGACCCATCATTAATTTATTCTGACTCCTTTAGATAATAAATTACCTGTGATAATCAGTTACTGTAATAAGAGCTTATAACATACCAGAACCAAAGTAATGCAGACACACACAAACAGACACAGAGGGCAATATTAAATACATCACCATTTGAACATTGAGCAAGCTTTCTTTAGCCCTGTAAAGCTTTTCAGCCCTGTAAAGCTTTTCAGCCAACAGTATGACTGAACCACTGTTCTCTCAGGCCAAACTTTATAATACTGAAATGCATTCAAATAGAGGCATTAGGCACCTATTTCTGAGGAAGGAGAAGGCTAAACTGACTAAATTCTCAATGGAACAATTTGTGTTTGCAAAGAAAAGGGATTTTATGCAGAGGTGCGTTTGAGAGGAACATACAAAAGACAGAACCTCTATCTCTATCCACGCCACAAGACATCACAGGCATCTGAAAAGTCATTCTGGATAAGGACAGAGGGTGATTTTGAAGTGCAACAATTATTCTGAAATATGTCCCATACAGGCATTTTTAGCCAGAATAAAAAGATTTTACAGAGAGTGCAAAGCATGAGCAAGTAGATCAATTTCTTTACTACAAGCCTATGTCACTTCCTCTTAACGAGGGCAAAAGCTTATTAACTGTGCTGAGAACAAAAAGAAGGCGAAAACATCAGTAACTTGTATCCTTCCTAAGCTATTAGTGTGGTACACAACCTTGGTTAAGGTATAACAGGCCATCCCAATGAAAAAGAGTAAGAGGACTTTTGCCAGTGTTTCAGTGAAAGAAAAAAAAATGCTCAGAAGAATCCTTTTACTGACACTGGGTGCATACCACTCCTCGCAGATCTGGAGACTAGAGAGATACGCTAGACTTAGTAGTCCATTTGTAACTGGCATGCTTTTAAAATGAAGGAACATATATGGTTCCCTGAAAGAAGCTCTGCAGAAGGAGACAGTCAGGAGGTAAAGCGTGATATCCTTGATCATCAAGCTGAGAATGACCACATAGCAACAGGCTGTGTACTAGTAGAAAGGGAAGATGCAGGCCTGGACATAGAAAAGGAACTTTTTTCTCAAAAAATCAAAGACATTGATGGTTATTTGTTCCAGAATATGAGTTCCTATGTCAATTTTCTCCACTTTTTTCATTTTATGCCTCACATTCCAACAAACGGAACATCAGTTACATTCAGCAGGAGCAGACACGCTACCAGGCACAACACTGCACTGTCGCAGAAGCACAGAACGAGAAGGCTTAAGTGAGGAAAGCGTTACTATTTCTGTGCCTGCAGACTGAGAAGATTAAGAATGAGATAAAGATGGTCTTTTTTTAAGCAAAAAGTAGACAGCAATTATCCTTGCATTTCACTTTCGGGTAGGTGGAGTCTTACTTGCATGACTTGAAAGCAGATACCTCAGAATTATGCAAGTTCCTTTTTATGACCAGAGAAAAGAACTGCCGCACACAAGCTGAATGTTACAGCTCATATTCTGGACATGTAGGTATTGTCCATCAATATTTATCTACCTACACCTTCAGCAAAGTGGGGTAATGGGGAGGGAAAGTGTTTAAGGGTGTTTAATCAAGAGGCAGAAATTTCCAGTTTTGTTGGGGTTTTTGTTTGTTTGTTTTTAATTGAAGAGGAGCAACGCATGTTAAATGAGGAGTCTGTTATGCCTGTCATACACTCTGACTGGGTGAAGCTTTTTTATTCCCTCTTCCCCCACAGTAATGGTACAGAATATCACTCCATTTGCCAAAAATACTTTCAACGGAATTTGGAAATATCCACTGTTTTCTTTAAATAACTAGAAGTTCAGCCATCAAAATGAATGAAAATGCACTTTCTTTGCATAATAAGCAGACCCAGTTTTGCTCAAATGGCTTGATAAGCATGATGAAACATTACTGCTCACTGGATGCAGTGTTATAGCCATATTTAGCAACAGAGTGGAGGATGCAACTGCATCAGGTTCATGGGTCAAAAGTCCCACTGGTGGACTACAAAACTGGAGCAAGAGAAGTGCAAGTACTGGTGGGTGGGTAGACAAAGACCACACATAATTCTAATCCTTCAAACATAAGAAAGACCAAAGTTATTCAACAATAATAATTATTTAATCTTAGTGTAAAATTATGCGCGTCCATTGTCTCCTGTACTTAGGTGCACATATTCCAACCAACAGAAACAGTCATTTTGGAAATGTGAGACAACTAGGCACCAAATTTGTAGAAATACAAATGAATTGTTGTACCCAGAAGAGTAAGCAAGCATTGGAGGGCAAATTAAGACAGCTGAAGCTTAGGACCTGTATGCAAGTAGCAAATTTCACAAGTTTGTTTTTAAATCATAGCTGAGTTTTGTCACTTTCAGACAGACTGTGCTGTTGTTCTTCATAGAAACAAACTGACTCAAAAAAATCTGCCTAATATTTTATGCCACTAAGGAAGATGAAATTGTATTGTGAATACAACATTATATAAAAGTCTAACCTGTATTTTTTTCAGATGGTGTAAAAATGCTATTCACAACATACCCACCCCTAAGCATAAATCAAAACAATAGCCTGAAAATTAATGTTCTCTGCATTTCAAATATGGTTGTGGCTCCATATAGCTAAACGTTCATTTGAAGGTAAAATACATAACACATCTACTGAGAGCAGACAGAATAAAAGGTACAAAATGTATCAAAGAAATGTAAAACATTTAACATGTTATTTTCAAATAAGACATTTTAATATTTTATCCCTAGAGTAAGTCTGTCTTTGAACAAAAATATCTATAGACTTAAAGCCAAGTTTATTTTTAGAATCAAGAGATGCATTTCATTTTCAAATGTAAGTACCATAATATAAAATATTCCCACCTGTGAGAAGTGTTTCCCACAAATGTTACATTCAAAAGGTTTCTCACCTAAAAGAAGAAACAGAACATAGAACCTCTAATAGTTGCAATAAAATACAAACGTTTCAAATCGGTACACTTCCTTTTAAAACGCGTAATGTAAGAGTAAAAATATCCCCAAAAGGACACTTACCTATATGTTTAAGGGGAAATTCAAGAAGGAAGTACAGCATTTACCGTTAAGCTTGTAAGGCAGACTTCTCAGAAACAGATTTTCTCTTTCAAAACAAGTAGGGAGAAGAGCTTTGATATGAATGGGAGTGTTGTAATTTTTTTTTAAATATTTTTTTTTTTCCCAAATGAAAGGGGTACCTCTATGAAGAACAGAATAAGATGACATGGCCCTACAGCAACAACAAAAGCTATGGGAAGTGCACCAGTTTTTCCACTTGTACACACAAAGGCCCGCTCTTAAAAAGCATAAGGAATGCAGAGGAGCCAATATGGAAGGATTCTGTTTTCTCTGTTCAACACGTAACATACATCTCTGATCAGCATGCAGCCATTCACTTCCAGCAAATATATATTTGCCTTCAAATTCTCATCCTATATAAGAGTATCTGATAATTAACCCAAGTATTTTGCTCCAAAATTCTGAATTTATACATACAAAAGTGGTATTCTTCAATCTCCAAAAACATATGAGCAGCTTTAGTAAAAAAAACTAGTGCAGCTCACTTTAGCTTTTCAAAATAACTTGACTCTCAAATCTAGAATGTCACTGCATAATACTTCAATTTTCTGGCTGTCAATTTCAGACAAGTATCTTTTTCTAATCACTTTTTCTCCTCTACGGTATTTCACAAAGGTAATTTTTTTCCCCTGCATAGTTCTTGGTTTCCTAGTTATTACACTGTTGAAAAAAATCTCTGCACCTTCTAGAATTTTTAAAACAATAATAATGCTCAAATACTATTGAATTCAATGATAGTCAGACTTCTAATGATATTTTCATGAATCTAACTGTACTTTAAAAGGACATATATAATTGGCTCACAGGTACAAGGACGCATAAGAATTAGTATAAATCCTTGTGATTTTGCATGCAGATATTTTCAGGAAGAAAAAAGAGATCTTGCACTGTGTTTCATCTTGGTGCTGATTGAAAATCTGTCTAAAGATTTACATTTACTTTTTAAATTAAAATTTTCCTGATTTTACAGAACACCTCTTGGCTATTTGTAGCCTTCTGTTCCAGCAAGTATGCTCTACATCAGTATTCTTCCTCCATCCTTGGAACTGTTATGAGCAACATCTACTATATCCAGGCGTTGAGGTTCCATTCTTCCCTCCCTGCTGCCAAATACCAGTGATGTTCTTTCAACATATTTCAGGATCAAGGACTAAATGCAATCCTCTTACACTTTGAAGCACAAAGTAAACATACACAGTTATGTGGCTTCACAGATAGCAATCTTGCAGCTATTCTGACAACTTGAACCTAAATCTACTTTTTCTGCTTAATGAAGAATGGAAACCTTACGGCAGTTTCAAGAAAGCTTTTATTCAATTAAAGATAAAAATTAAGAAACCAATAACTCAACTGTAAAGAGCGCTGAGGCTTGATTTCATTATGGCTCTCAATTTGCAAAACACAAAAAGTTTTCTGGTATTGACAACACAAATATAAATCAAACCAACCGGAAGCCAGATCTGTGGCAACTGGGAAGGCTTCTGACACCTGTAAAAGCATCAAGGCAAATTGCAATGGAGGACAAAAAACACTAGTAGCATTTCTGCAGTAATTACCTAACACAAAAAAAAAAGTTATTGTTGACACAAAGACTGTTACCTGAACAGAAATCCACCCTGAAATAACTAGAGCAGGGGGGAGGGAATTGGAGGCTCAAGTTTCTTAAAACTATTGTTGTAGGCTGCATGCAGCCTCATTATAACTGTACCAATGCACAAAGGGTTGGAGGTTTTTTCCCCCCCATGATAAAGATAAAACAAAAAAGCTTTGTTTGAAAAGAAATATCAAATTAGTTTTTGGACAACCATTCTGCACCTGCATAAAACTCCAAACCACCGGGCATATCAAGTAGCTTATTCCAATAATGAATTCTAGCATAAATAGTAAACTACGCAGTGTTGTAGCATCCCTCAGGTAAAATGAGGCTGATTGATTCCTAGAGTGTATTAGTAAGGGTGGAGCTAGCAAACTGAAGATGATTCTTTTCTACCCATCACTGGTAATGACTGTATCTGGACCCCTAGGAAGAGAAGGCAAACAGGAAAACTTACTGCTGTCTCCATGCAATGGGAAGACAGACGCAACCAGGTTGTTCTTGAAGGTACACAGTGATAAGACAAGAGGTGACAGGCACAAGTTAGATCATGAGAAATTCTGATTAGACATAAGAAAAGAAACTTTTACTCCATGAGGGTGGTCAAACACTGGAACTGGTTGCCCAGAGAGATTGTGGAATCTCTGTCCTTGGAGATATCAAAAATTTGACTACACAAGGTCATGAGCAAAACAACTCAATCTAATTTGACCTCTGAGCAGAGAGGATTGGACTAGATGACTTCCAGAGGTCCATTCTAATCTAAATTATTCTATGATTCTATGACTGTCATTAAATTCCAACGCAAAAACTTATCCAAGAACACTAATCATCTCAAAATCCACAGCTGGATCAACAGCAATAGAGAAAATTTGGGGAAAAGTAGTAACTGAACTACAATTAAGACAATGCTTAAATAAACATCCTGGGGACTTTACTTTTGAACCCTTGGCGTCCCTTGTGTTTTCTATCTTCTGCTACATCCTTCTTGTTCAACACTCTACAAGAAGAGATGAAGACAAAGCACACAGAGGGATCAAAGCAGTGGTGTGTCAGCTCCAGAGAAGAAAGGCATGAAGGCAGAAGTGGTATTCCTGAAGAGATCACAAAGGTGAGGAGCAGGACCAACTAAGGCACGGAATGCTGGCAACTTGCTCAAGCAAAATCAGAATGAAAAGGCTGAGGATCAACAGTGCATTATATGACAGTGTAACTCTCCTGCTATTGTTTTCCATCCTGCCAAGAGTTCTTTCCACAGGGCTGGGGTTTGGTTTTTTTTTAATATTAAAAAAAAACCACAAACCAAAAAAAACCCACTGGATGTTCGGCATAGCCAAGGACTGTATAAGAGATATATTTGTTTCCCTTTTTTCAGACAGGTCAATCTAGTAAAAAACAAGTTATAACATCCAGTCAAATCAAAGTTAGTCTTAAAGTCAATGAAATAAGCTCTGTTTAGAGATTCCTTTAAATATCCGCTAGCAATACACTTAAAACAGCTAGAAACCCAATACACTGACTTGGGTTGAACACAGTATGCCTGTCCTTCATGTGGACAACTCATCAATGCAACCATGTTAACCTGTGAATTCTTTAGCAGTTCCTGGTGTTCAGGTACAGAGAATTTCACTTGTGCTTTTTCTTACCAACCAGGCCACCAGAGCACTTACATTGAAAGAGTTGTCATTTGTGGGTTAAAAACTGGCTTGCCATTGTGAAAGGTCCATTTTAGTAAGTTGCTTCCTTCGTCTCTTCAGCAAAACCAGATTTGGAGGACTTTCAGTAAGCACTGTAATACTTAAATGCTTGCTAACCCTTTTGCTCCGTTCTAGAAAATGAAAGTTTTTAAATAAAATTATTAGCTATCAATTTGCTATGCTTTCTGAAGCAGCAGATGAATGGAAAGGGCTTTTAGCATACACTTACATTACTTAACTACCAGTATACCTAATATTATTGATACAGATGTGCCCTGTACCTTCAGCCTACAGATGCTTCCTATATTGACATCCTATTCACTATCCACTGCAATTTCCCATGTACTCTTTTTGCACTAGTTGGATATTTAACACCAAATTAACATGACCCCAAAATAACAGGCAAACAGGCTTATGTAGTCATATTCTTGCCTCAATTTTTCCATCCTCCTTTGACGTGGTTATTATTTGTTAAATTTATGCTCTTAAACTTCAGCAGTTTAGCACATCTGTAGAAGAAAGTTAATGCCATGTTAAGTAGCATTCAAGTAGAATTTTTTGAAAACTATTGGAAAAATACAGTGTATGAAAAGCAGCATGGAATTCCTGAATCCAGTGTAAATTCAGACTAGTAGAGAAGGACAGCAACAACAACAAAACCAAGTCTAGGATCACGTTTCTTACACAATGTAGTTTATATCAAGCAGTGCTGTGGAAAGTGAAACACCACCTACCAGAGCTTAAGTGGAGTGGAAGTATGTGTAAATACACAGACCTCAATAAGAACAAAGAAATTAATTGCAACATACATAAATAACCTTGCAAAGCCACTGCAACCCTTTTCCTCTGTTCCAATTTCCTACACTTGTAAGCATTTGCTGGCCATGCTGTGTCTAAAGAAAAAAATATTTGTAAAACACTTGTATCGGGGGCTATAGCCTCTTTCTTCTATAAAGGTTAGTACCCAGTCCACTCCCCTGACCTTTATGTTACGATACATTAGAAAAGGTAAACTAAACTTTGAACCTCATGTTTTAAATGGTTTAGCAGACTCAGAAACGTACAATAATTGTGTCTATCACTCAGGCAACATGCTCTTAAAAATCAAGTAGTTTTATGGGCAGCAGAACTCACAAAAAACAGATTCCTTCCAATGATTAAGATGTCTAAGGAAGGGCAAATTCTAACAGCTCTCTCATAGTTGGGGACTCTCTTTCACACAGATTGTCTAGCACAAACTCACATGTTACTGATTTCAGAATCTCTCCCTCAGTTGGAACTTCTTTAGAAGCTCTGCTTTATTCAGATATTCATATTTTATATGTATTTATTATATCTTCTAAGATATTAAAATATACCTGACGATGTCAGCTCAAATTGGATAATAGATTCAAAAAATGCAATGCAAATAAAAGATCTAGGTAAGAGATGCAACTCTTTCGCAGTAGACCAGACTAAAAAAAAATTACAGCATTTGTAACGTGAACATACAGAAGTACTCAAAGATACCAAGTGAAAACTTCAGGAAGCTAATGCAAAATGTTCATATTTTCAGGTTCTGGAAAGATTTTTCTGCTAATAATGTGGAAAAAGAAATTCTTAGTACTAAGGATCAATTAACAAACTAATGTATGCTAAGAGGGATTCATATTTACTATCAAAGTACTGATACATGTATGCTCATTTGCAAAGTGATGTTTATTTGACAAGATTGAGAGAGATGCATTTGTATATTTAAAAAGGAAAAAGTGGCAGAAAATATTCCATGGCTTATTCAGGAATAATGTGATCTCAAGGAATTGAAATCAATGGTCTTACTTCTCTAGCTAAGGTTATTCTTAAAAACCTTTTAAAAAACATATCTGAAGTTGTAGCAATACAACAGGACATGCTGGTTAAATTGAACAGACTAATTAGTTAATTCAAAGTTAGACTGGGTCTTGTTTTTCACTAGAATAAAAAGATCTTCAGAAATAAACCTATGCTATGTTCAAAAATAATATTACCTGTGAGTTTTTAAAAACAAGTAATTCAAAATTCTCATTCACTCTGCAGCCTACTTGTCTGCAAGAGCATTACTCTCTAGGTAAACGTAACGAAAGTTGTTCACACTAGGAATGAAGTGTAAGTTAATTATAGAGCATATTTCTAAAGGTTAAAAAGAAAGTACCACTGAGACCTAACCACTTGTATCTTACAATATATGATCAGAGAGAACTGAAGTTGTCTAGAACACGTGTAGTATTGTCTTCTATCCATTTACACTTTTCATTGTTATCTGGCTCAGACCTCTGGGCCATCTGACAAACAGACTAGAAATGCCTCTTCTAAATGCAAAACAAAAATAAAATTTTCACTGAAATATCACACAACATTCTGAAAAATAACCCTAAAAAAACAAATATGAAGGAGACATCTTTAATACAACAAAAACTCTCAGTTAAACTCACTCGTACAGTCTTTATTCCTGTATGATTATTCATTTAAAAAAAACAAACAAAACAACCCACAACCTTTTGAAAGTAGACCCTTAACCAGCATCTCTGAATCACGAGATACCACAAGACATCCTCTTTAACTGAAATATTTGGTCTGCAGACCAAGTTACTGATAACTGTACCTGTATGAGACCTTTTATGGAGCTCCAAATTGCTTGGATGTTTGAAAGCCTTCCCACATAATTCACAAGTATATTGCCTCTGTGACTGAAGAGTCTGTGATTGCCCTTCTTGTTCCAAAGGACCTTGAGATCTTTCGATTTCAACAGTTTGTTCAAAATTCTCAGAATTCACTAAATCTTCAGCTTCTTTTTCTTCAGTAACTCTAACATTTGTCATGTCCATGGTACTTTCATTTACAGCTTCAATTACTCCCGTTATTCTACTGTCATCTTTTTTAGGCTCAGGCAGCTGCTCTGCAGATTTCTGAGATCTTAGAAAATTTAACTTTTTGAGGTGTATTGCCTTTTTCAGCCGCATCTGTTTGGTGGGCTGCATAAGCATGTTTTCTGCATCTTGGTCTGCAGCAGCTTCATTCAAGGACTGAACCAGAAAGTTTGATGGTAAATGATCAGAGGTTTCCAGAACACACTCAGAGTGATTGACAGTGCAAGAATTACTCTCTACTGTGTTCATTTCTGTAGACGTGTTGTAAGAAAAGGATTGTTCCGCTACTCTCTCACTATTAGAGCAAGCACTTTGCTTATAGAACTGTTTGCTGTAAAAGTTGCGTAGTTTGTAATAGTAATTTGGTTGTTTAAATGGAAGTTCTGTGCAGTTGCCATCTAAGGAGTCTTGTGGTTGTTTCTGTACATCACCTGAGGGTGCTTGAAGATTAACAGACTGCGATGCATGAGAACGGTGGTCAGCCAAGACTTTATTAGCCTGTGTGTCAGATGAGCATTCATGCAACAGGTTTGTTCCATAACTGTCATTGGCACAGCTAGCATCTGCAGTCAAACTATTCTGCAGCGAAAATATGCTATTACAAGGCATGCTGTCTGTTTGCTCTACAGCTGTAGAAGATTTTAAAAAGGTATGGCAAATGTTCAGCACATTTTGCACTTGGAGACACTGTGCAATATCCAACATAGCTTGTACGTTGTCCTGACTAAGATCCAGGTGAGAGGTGTACATGAAGTCCAAGATCTGGCCTATCCCACCTACATTTTTAATGTCCAAGTGAAAGACATCATTCTTCTGGCCTGAAGAATTCTGGAAAAGGGTCCTGATAAAATAAGGCAAATATTCAAACACAAACACTTTTAGAAAAAAATACACATACACCTCAAACAGGCTGCCTGCTATGCAAAAACAACTTACACTATATGGTCTTATCTAGATTGCTGTGTTTTTGCAGATGAACATCTCAAAACTGCTCAATTACTTGTCTTATATATTAGTCCTACATTAATACACTTAAAGGTATAAATCAAAGCAAATGATCCTTCATGTAACTTTAATTTTCTGGTTTTTAATGTTTTGAAAGCACATCCTATCCTTGTGGTTTCCTATCCAATGTTCTTTACGAATTAGGTGCCATGGTGTATTTATGGACTATTTGCAAAAGTCAGTTGACTCAGAATGATGCTTCTCCTTCCATCATGGCAAATAAAACAGGACATAAGAAGTCCTCAAGTACTAAGGAGAAGATAGACCTCAAAGTCAGCTAAAGTATTCTCTTCTGGCAACTGAGCTTGTCCAACTAACTTATTAAAGTTCTTGTTATTAAACCTTTCTCCACAAGTAGACGAGAGGATGGTAACAGCAAAAAGGATGGCATTCTTTTCAGTCTATTTTCTCATATGTAAGAATTATCTTTTTTTACTGGTACGGATAAGAACCAAGTAAAAGAATAATGAAGACTACAGCTAAGTGAGCCTAAAACAGCCAACCAAGACCCACTCAACTGTCGTTGAATCCTCAAAGTGTCAGAATTCACAAGACTTCTTACTATTTGATGAAAAGTATTCCTAGCATCAGAGCTTTAGTTCTTCACATGCATAACCAGTCCCAGACTAAGTGGGTTCATACTCTGCCTCAGTCAGGAACTTCACACCCTTCCACTGAAACTCCCAGTCTATTACCTGATACTCTCACAGTACACAATGATACATAAATGGGGTCAGGTTGCTCCTCTGTAGTTATTTTTCTACACTAGGAAATGCCCTGAACTTGATGATTCCTCTCTGTGGGTTAACTCTCAAATTAGGTTTTGCTTAAAGGTGGGCATAATATCAGTGAGCTCTGAACCTTAAGCAAATGAAAGTCTAGCTTTAAACTTTAGAAATGCAGAGTTTCAGATATATCCCCATACTTAAGCCATCCTACCTTCACACATGCACACTACTCTGAAGCCAGTGTTCACATCCAAATTCTTTCATAAACCCAGTCCATACTATTTAAATTAAAACCTGAACTGTAATGAACAGATCTGGGTTGAGAGTCTAAATTAATTAGTCACTTATATCCTATTGAATTTTAATAAGACTTGAGCTCTTAGTTCTTTTTAACTGCTTTAAAAATTCAGTCTTTGAGCATAATTTCACTTCATCATCAGGATTACAACACTATAAGAGAAAAAGGAAAAACAACCTCTCATCTTTTTCCCCTGGTCATAACATAAAAAATAATTTTCTTCTGTAAGAATTGGTAGCCAAACTTTAGAGATGTTTCAAGAAACAAGGTCTAAAAACTGCCATATCTAACAGCTTACTCATAACTAATGTAAAACACTAAGCTGGGAGAATTGGCATCCCCCAATATTTGGAGGATCAATGAGGGCTATACAGGGGGGAAAGAAACCAGCGGTGTGGCTTCATGGGCCACCTGTATACTTTAAAACACAGGTACCATCTCTGAGAATCTGTTCTAAATAGAGACTGAATAATAACCTATATAGTCAAATTTTAATTTGAATATACAATTGATGAAACAATTCTCTTTATCCAGGAACGGATAATGTGAATTGTTTCATCAATCATATCCCTTATCTGGCTCTGTTCATGTACTCTACTATGCCCCTTGTAAAGAGTTATCTTTTCATACTGAAATACTGATTGTGGGTCCATGCTGGGATCCATCACATAAGGCACGGTAAGCAAGTAAGGATCGAGAAAATGCCAAACTCAAACAGTGTAGTGGTTAGCTATGTATATCTAGAAAATAAATTAGGATGGTCACTGTTTTTAATTAAATACTTGATACAGATTTATCTCTGGACAAACAATTTAGCTTCTCCCTTGCACGCCAACAGTTGCTTAGCCTGCAACTACCAGAAAAAATATACCCTTCCTGGAAAAAACCTCAACCAACAGCATTTAGGTCACTTCTTTAATAGAAGAATTTTCTATCACATACCTGAAATATTGACTGAAAGCAGCTAACACATTTTTGTGTGCTTTGAAGCAGACACCTTTTACCACCAGCATGCAGTCACAGAGAAGACCCTGAATGCGCTGTTCATGTAGCTGCTGGAGAAGATGACAACTATGGCTAGCAACAGTGTCCATGCTAGAAAGTCACTTAAATTACCTACAATGAAATAAAATGCTAAGATGAATTTTATACATTAAGTTACAAAATTAATTTAGAATACGAAGAACAGTTTTACGATTTCTTTTAGCTCCCAAAGGAAAGAGACTTCAGTTTACACCTGCAATGTGAGCTCTAATGACATTTTTCTAATTAAAGATGAGTCACAGTATTGCTCACCAGCAGAAATACTGCAACATACATGGAAAATATCGATTTCAGTGAAGTTTTGCTTATAAGAGCTTCTGCAAAAATGTGCTAATGACGTGCCAATAAACTGAACTCCATAACCACAAAAAACCCCAGTTTAGACAACTTCGACAAGAATTAGATTCTAAGGCAAAAACATATCACATCTACAAAACCAACAGCATTTGTAGAAAACTTCCGTTTCTTCACCCTTTAAACCGAAAAGGGAGAACACTGTAGTAGCATTATTTGTGCTGTATTTGTTGCTCAATACACATGTTGCATGCACATTTCCCATGCAGATCTGATCCATTAAACAAGTTATTAAGGTAATTTTTTATTTAATACAATGTAAAGTCTCTTTTAAAAATCACTTCTTTGAATAGGTTGACCAGAAGACAAATAACATGTCCACACACACAACATGTTTACATTCAATTCTATACGTCCCTTCTTTGGAAGAGAGAGACACTTCCCCTGCGCACATGTAAATATGAAAGAAAAATTCCAACTATTAAAACAATTGGAACTTCTACCTAATAAATGAAGCAGAAAAACCACCTCGGTTTAAACATGAGAAGAAAGCGGTTGCCTCCCTTCTCAATTCTCGTGAGCACTAAAGGCTCCACATTTTAATTTATTGTCACTCTCTGATTCACTGCCTCCTGCTGCATTAAGATAGGCTATTATATTGTACTTTTTTCCCCAATCTTTTGCGAGGATTTAAAATAAAGAAAGCACACGTTTGCCAGATCACTGCTATTTTTTTTGTGTACGTCTCCCGCGACAGCACCCTGCAAGTACTTCAGCAACCTGCGAGCTGCGTGTCGGCAGCCCGGCGCCTGTCCCCCAGCGGAGACGGCGGACGCGCTGCGCTGCTCCCGAGCACGAGGAACCCCAGCAACACAGCGGCTTTTATGCTTAAACTGCCATTTCGAGTTCCCCTCAGCCCTGCCTCACTAAAGCTCAGGCCCAAGGTGCCGCCTGGGGACGGGGACGGAGAAAGGATTTGCCTCACAAGACAGGACCGGGCACGGCGGGGAGGGCGGGCGAGCCCTGCCCCCGGAGCAAGCGACAAGAGGCACCGTGGGGAAGCGCAGACACGGAGCGTGAGCGGCCGGTAGCAGGGCGGGAGCAGCCGCCGCCGCCGGGGGACGGGGCTGAGGGCGGGAGGGCGCGGCCGCCACACAGCCCTCAGCGGGGGAACGCGGCGCGGCCCGGCGGAGGCGGGGAGAGCGGCCGCGGGGAGGGGGCCGGCCCTGCTGGGCCCAGCGCTTACCGGCTTCGGCCACCTCCCAGCTCCATTCCCGCGCGGCCGCCCGGCGGCAGCCCCGGCCCCACCATCGGCCTCAGCCCGCCGCTTCCGCTATCGCTCCTGCTTCCGCTTCCGCGGCGGAGCGGTGGTCGCGCAGGCGCAGAGCGGCGGCGGCGGCGGCGGCGGGGAGGGACGGCGGGGGCAGGGCGGCGGCGCAGCAGCACGTGCCGCGCGGGGCGGCAGTCGGAGGCGGCGGTGGAGGTGGGGGGGGAGGCAGCGCGAGGGAACCGGCTGCCGTCGGGGAGCGGGGGGGCCCGGGGGCGGCGGCGAGGGAGGCAGGAGGCGGGCCGGCCTTCCCGCCCCGCCTGGCCGGGCCCCCCCGGGCGGCTTCCGCACAGGGGCGCCGCTGGCCCGGGCCCGGCGGAGGCGGGTGAGAGGGGCGCGGGTTGTCTGCCGGGGAACCGAGAACCGCCGCCTGCGAAGCGTATCGGCGTGGGGCGGCGGGGTTGGGGGCTTGCTGGTGTCCGGGTTGCTGGTGTCCCTGGTGCTGAAGGCATCGGGCGAAACGAGTTTTCCCTTGCGAACTTTTGCACCTGCAAAATCAACTGCTTCGATTTGCTGCCGGCGGACGCACGGTTGTGCCTGTTCTCGGCCATCCAAGTGCTTTTTTCAAGCTGTAAATAAAAGATCGCCTCTTTGTATATTCTAGGGCTGTGCTTGTGCGGGGAGGCAAAAGACTGTACCCATTTCACAGAAGCGACCGGTGGCTCACCACCAACATGGTAGTTTTCACATGCAACGCATGTGGAGAATCTGTGAAGAAAGCACAAGTCGAAAAACATGTGAACATCTGCAGAAACTGCCAGTGCCTTTCTTGCATGGATTGTGGCAAGGATTTCTGGTAGGTAAAGGAGGGGAATTAGCCTTGCTCAGTCTGCAGTGGTTGTCACAAATACAAGTTTCCTATAGTGTATTAGAATTAAATTTGGCAATTTCTGGATAATTCATATTTGTATTCTAAAATGATACATGTGTTTATATATTTTCAAGCTTAATCATCCAAGTTTGAGCTGCAAGGACAACTAAAGCAAACAGTAAAGAGCTGCAATTTCTTGTGCAGTTACAAATGACAGTGCTTTCAGCTTCTGATCATCAACTGTTACTTATTCTGCTACTGCAGAAAGAGTGATATTGGCAATAACATCAAATCTGAATTTGGTTGTCACTTTTCAGAACTCAGAAGAAGGCAGCACTACTATCTACTTTCAAAATATAAACGTATGAATTTGTGTAAGAAGATACCTTTGTCCTCAAATAACGATTATATTGCTCAATACTTCACAGACAAAAGGTTAAGATCTATGTTATTCATTCCTTTTTGGGGACACTTACATATTGGTCAGAACTACACTACCACATTAGTATATCTATATTTAGGAATTAGGTTTTTGCAAGCATTTTTCACCTGCTTTTCCAATTTTAAAACATGTCGTTTAAAAACACAGATACGCATTAATAGCTGTGCATGTGGTACATGTACAAATGTGCAAAAGTTATAGAGTCATTAATAAAAGCAGTGGTATACTGGAGACATCTGATTTTGCACATCAGAAATTTTCACTGAAGGCTGTAGGATGACAGAAATGTCAGCAGTCTTACATACTTCAAGCACTTTAAAACTTTACTCATATAAGCGTTGACAGTATTAAGGTTTAAATATTAGATGCTATCATCTGTTACTTCAGTTTGTTCATTATGTAAGTCTTGCATAGTTCAAAGGACTGAAACACTTCAGTGAACTACAGTTAAAAATCTCCTGTGTTCAGGGGTGACGATTATAAGGAACACGTGAAGTGCGTAAGTGAAGACCAGAAATACGGTGGCAAAGATTTTGAAGCCAAAACTAACAAAGGAGATGCTAAGCAACAGGAGTGGATTCAGGTAAGATTTGTACTATATATGGATAGGATAAATTAACTATTGTTTATAATCATTAAAAACACAGGAGAGGCTATACTGGATCAAAGCAGAGATTTCTTTTTCCCAATATCCACCGCTTTCTTTTGGCAATTCCTTGGTAGGTCTATTGCTTGTCCTGGTAAGAAACACACCTTTTGTTTGTTTTGAATCTGTCCCCTACTACTTTGGTTTCGTGTTCCCTAGTTCTTAGATACAAAGAGGCATTGATCATTGTCCATCCTCTTCACACCACATACACTTTTGTAGACCTCTGTCAGGCATCCCTGTCCATCTCATCGTCTCTGTCCCAGGCTGAAAAGTCCTGTCCTGCTCAGTTGTTCTTCATATGTAAATGATATCTTTGGTCCTCTGAAGTCAAAAGAACTACATGCACTATTCAAGATACGGATGAACCATAGATTTACTCTGTGTCATAATGATGTTTTCTGTGTCCTTTATTCCTTTCTTACTGACTTTTGTCAGTTTATGTACTTTTTTTTTTTCACAGCTGCTGATCATTGTGCTGGCATTTGCACAGAATTGGCTATTTTAACCCCAAGATCTTGTGTCTAAGCTCCAGTGTTCAATTCAAAGCCTGCCATTTTAGATTTGAAGTTAAAATTGCTTTTCCTATGCATTCTGCTTTACTTGAATTTGTGTTGAATTTAATTCAGTTTTTTATTACTTAGTCACTCATTCTCATAAGATCCTACTGGAATTCTTCACAGTCCTCAGCCTGAATAGCTTCATATCATCAGGAAAGTTTTCCTGCCATCTTTTCAGATATTTCGTACATATGTTGAACAGCAGAGAGTGCAGAATGGACCGCAGGAAATGTCTCCTACCCTTTCTGTCTTACCCTTCAGGTAGTTATTTGTCCTATGCAAGAACGTACCCTCTTATGGCTGTTAGTTTCCTTTAAAAGTTTTAGGAAGGAACTCTCAAACACGTTTTTAAAACCCCATTAGATATAATTAGTTAGATCACTATCCACGCATTTGTTGATTTCTATCTCATGTGAAACACAGTACTAAGCTCATGCATACTCAAGGCATACAAATAATGCCATTGAAGTAAACAGATTAGTGCCATTGTTGAGATTAAATATTCTTTGCATATGTTGTTTAAAGGCAGTATGATGTGAATGCTATTGCTTATGAAAATTGTTAGCCTTCCTCAGTAGTAAGTACTTTCTACACAGAAAGGTGAGGGATTATTACAGAGCTACCTTTTCTGGTAGTCTTAACGCATCTGCAAAACCTTTCAGTAAACAGATTTTCAGAAGTACAGGAAGGCTCTCCAGTGCCCAGTGGCTACATCTTTATTAAATAAAGGGAAGCTCAGAGCCTTTTTTCCCCCTCAAGCAGCAGTGCTCTTCAGGTAACTGCCTTGAGGCCCTGGCCTAACCTCCTCTGTTCTCTTGTGCTGGCACCCATAGCACAGGAGTATTCCCGAGCTGTTTTATGGGGATTGATGCTTGTTGAAGCTGGAACTGCTGCTAAAAGAAATGTATGTCAAACTGTGGTCTCAAAGTTAGCCTGATTTTTCACAATTAATTCCTGAAGTTTGCAAAAATCAGTCAGCTGACAATTGCTTTTCTTAATGCAGGTCTTTTTCATGCTGCAAGAAGCCCTTATGCTACTTTACTTCTAAAAGTTTTTTATTACAGCTTGTAACTTGTACATCAGAAAGCATTGGTGAGCAGTCCTGCCCGCCTCCACTTACTATATAAAGATTTATATAGATAACTTTGACGTATCTTATGATCTGTGATACCAAAGGTTAGTGTTTTTCCCATGCATATTGAACAGTTGTTTCAAGCAGGCTATACAGCCTGTGGGTACTGGGCGATTTCTGTCCAATGTGTTTCCGACTTGCATACCTTGCTTGTATCATTTGATCGTTATGCTTCTTTGCTGATTTAATTCTGTTTTTCTGCATTCAGAAAATTCATGAAGTTATGAAGAAGCCAAACATAAGCCCTAAAGTGCGGAACATTCTGGAGCAAATGCGTGTCTTTGATAATATTCCAAGAAAAAAAGTAAAGTTTCAGGTATGTTTTAATAGAGATTTATAGTAATCCATGCAGTGAGCTTAAAAATAGACTTTCTTAGTGAATGGCAGTCTCCTTTAAAAAAGGTGGGACAAATTGCTTATTTGGGTGTTGATAAATAGATGGTGTAATAGCTGAGTTTCAAATACGCAAGGTTTGTAAAATCCATCTTGCTTGAAAGGACTCTGTGTGCCATTTTAAGTAGGTATTAAGCCAGACTCACCATTCAGGTAATCTCCATGTGTAGGCTCGTTCTTGTTCTAATACCTTTCTTTTTTCTATTTGCGATTTCTATTGAATGTCCAAATTCTTAGACATACTTTTAAAGCAGTCTTATTTCAGTGGCTTTGTGCTTTCTGGTAAAGGCAAGATACAACTCTTGAAAGTTTTCCTGTTGCTCAGTATTCTGACAGAATCTCCCACAATGGATGCTTCACTAAAGTTTGCATCACAGCCAAAGCAAATTCCAAATGTTTTGTGTGGCATCAGTAAAGAATTACTGATGAACTGGCCTTTCTTCTTTTTTTTTTTTTTTTTCTTCCTTTTTCCTGTTCTGTGCCTCAGATTGTGAGGCTGAGAAGATCATGATTGCTTCCAAAGCACTCAGATAGAACCTAATAGAGCTGTGGAGAAATTGCTGCTAGCGAGTTGGAGGTTAGAATACTTTTCTACAAAATTAATGTTCTAAGCAGGGAAAGTGATATTGTCAAGAAGCCTCTTTCTTTTTGGTGAGCTATGTTGCAGTGGAAGATCAAAGGTTTTTGCAATTCCTTGTTCCAATTTACTAATGCAGCTTTCCTGGGATTTTCATTGCAACGCACAAATCTTTACATTAGGTTTTACTTAGAATTCCACATTCCAGAAAGTCGATCTATTGCTGATAGAGTGAGCATATTATAAGTAGAAACTTACTGCTTTGTTTTCATTTTCAGCAGGAACTCCTGCAGTAACCCCCAAAATTTTCAGATGTTTGCACTGGGGTATTTACTTAAATTTTACTTTTCTGTAATAAACTACGGTGTCCATTTAGAAGCATGACCATCTGTCCAGTACACTTATAAATAAATAAGATCGAATCCATAATGTTTTAACTCATGGGAACAATCATAAGGTTTGGTAGGACATTAACATAACCAGCTGTATTCAAAAGCTTGAGGATTACCTTTTCTATATATTTACCTCTTCTGGATTACTATTGGTGAGGCAGTTGAGGGGCACGGTATAGCCTTGTAACAGTACACAGGCGTTATGCAAAACAATTTCGCATGGAGTTTTAAGAGATTTGTAAATGTCTAACCAGATCTTAATCAGAAGTGATGAGATTCTCAGATGAATAAAAACAAGAACCAAATACATGGTAATCAAGAAAAAATCAGAGATGCACCTTTCAAGTTACTGGTTTTTTCCTGCACAGAACTGGATGAAGAACAGTTTGAGAATTACTGACAGCACTTTGCAAGACCAGGTGTGGGATATCTTCTCTGAAGCAACCAGAAACGTAAGTTAAGTTAGACGTACAACATCGTACCACAGGAATGCAGTCAAAAGTGCTGGAAGGAAAACCTTTCAGACTCCCTTTGTAGATGTTAGCAGAAATATTGTCTCCCATTGTTACAATGGATTATGTTATAATGTAATATTCCTAGACTAAATTGCTGATGTGTGGAACATACTCTTGCTGAAGTAGTTGTGCATACTGGGCAGGTTGTGGTTAAAAACTTTGACCCAGTGATATGATTGTGACATGATAATCAGAAGGCTAATTTAACTTTATTCTATGCTATTAGTACATAAGAAAGGGGAAAACACTACCTTTATCTTTTAGCACACGCTAAGAAGGAATAAAACAACATCTTTTCAGAACTTTATTGGCCTCAAATTTACATGTATTGGAGTGGGAAATTAACAGCACCTCGTTTATCTATTTTATTAGTGGAGAGAGATGAGATCCTCCAGTTTGTGGTGCAAATTCCTCCCACTTCTGTGTCCAAATCATGGGCTCACACTGACCTTTCTTCTCAGTGCCTAATTCTTTGCTATTTCAATACTAGCTTAGCAAGTTTTGGTAGGGTGTTGATTTTATTGTTTATTTACATCTATTACTGCTCGAGAAAGCTGTTACAGAAGCTTACTTCTCTGTTGATGCAAAGGTTGCTCTCCCCCTCCCCCCAGATTCTTTTGAGGAAGAGCACAGGCCTGGCTTTGACATTAATCCCTTGTTGACTATGCTTCATGTTCTTGATTCAATTATTCTGGTTAAATCTATTGGTAGTTTTTCTGAAGAATCCAAATAGAAGAGCCAGGAAGGAAAGAGATGCATTTTTTTTAAAATGGTATGAACCTAACATAAACTCTGGGCACTGAATTTCAATTGCTGGAACGTTAATTCTCAGTCGATACAACATCACTGAAGTCATAAGCAGTTCTCTCTGGCTTTAAACTGATTTTTTTTTAAAAATAAATCTTGAATCTGAGCAATTACTTTATTTAAACACAAGTAAACAATTTACATTTTCCATAGAACATAGCATTAAAACAAAACATATAACACAACTTTTTTGTTCAGATCATTTCAACGCATCTTTAGGAGTTCTTAAAAACATCTCAGGATGTTCTTTGTAATACATACCTTGAAGTGTGTGTACTCCAAGGAAGTTCTTAAGTGCAATTCAAATTGAAGTGAAATTACTCTTTACAAAAACATGTCGGTATTAAGTTGCTTGTATAAAAATGTATTCTCTTTCTAAAAAGCCACATTTACGTTTCAGTAATTGTATTTCACTTCTAATTATTAAAGTTTAATTTAAAAATTAAAATGTTCATTAATTTATTAATTATTCTACAAGAAAATTATTATAAGCCCAGGAACAGTAAAAGAAAAGCAAATAGGTTAAGGTGAGAAAAGTACAATTAAAACAAACAGCAGTGCCTTTGTTGACATCATGCAATAATAGTTTGTTGTCCCAGACAGGGAATTGGGTGGCGAAGCTAAGATTATTATTCAAGGGCTGAATATTTGGGAATAGGTTCTGTATGTGCTGTAATATGCTGTATCTTTGTGTAAATCAGAGTTGTCTCTCCCTTCAATTAATTACATTTAGCAAATACGTTAAAAAAACACATAGACAATTATTTCAAATAGAAACCATATATGTTGTAAGATAACATTTCTTCTGTGATGTCAATGTAATTAGCATTTAGGCTGTTAAGTTAAAAGAAAAATCAGCCACACTCTGTAGTGCTATTTCTCAGGTAACAGGTATCACCACATGTAAGCAATTTAAGGGAATTCAGGATGTTAGTGTTCTTCGTGAATTATGTAGTAGAGAGAAGTTGCAATGTCAAAAAAAGGCATGTAAAAAGTGTAATAATCTGTCTTTCAACAAAAGATTTCGAGTGAAAAAGAAGACGACAAACCACAACAGAAGGAAGAGAGGCAGTCTGCAGAAACTGGGGAAAAAACAATGGGAGAAGAAAATGGAATTACAGATGATAAAATTGAGAGGAAAAAGAATAAGAGAGAACGAAAAGAAGAGAGACAAAAGAACACAAAAAAGGAGAAAAAAGACTTGAAATTAGAAAACCAGTCTGAAGTAAAGAAGAGTAAAAAGTCCAAAAAAGGAAAGCAGAGCTTGGCGAATGAATTTGAAATAAATGGAAACGGCCATCAGCATGAAATGGAAGAGGAAACCAATGTAAAGAAACGCAAACACAAACATGTGGAAGGTATCCATCCTACACCTTATATTCTTGTTTGTTTTCAGGATGCTTTTTCTCAGTGCCTTAAAGCTCAACAATTCTACCTAAGTAGAATTTCTAAGTGGTAAGTTACATATACAATTTAGATTGCTTTTTAACGCTGTGGTTTCGCAGTCCTTTTGTAAAATCTCAACCTCCTAGGACATATAAACTGACGTTACAAGAACAGAAACTTGAAGTCACGTCAGAACTTTTCTTCTAGATTTATGATTTTTTGTGTATGTTTATCCAATCCCATCTCTAGAGGAACCTCATATCACAACAAAGAGAATGAAAACTGAAAACATTTCAGAAGACATGGAAACACAAAACACCAATGGCAACGAAGAAAACGTGGGAACAGATAAAGGTATTCTTAGATGGAGTTTAGATAGTTACAAAACTATTCTGCAAAAGACCTAGTGCAGAATATAAATACAGTGCTTCTGCAGCAAACCATGAAATAAATTGTGCCTCAGTATACATATACATGTGTATATTCAGTATACCTTATCTGTTCCAGAATAAGTACACTTAACACCTGACGCTGAATTACATCTCTCATTTGTTGCTTCTGCTGTGCTGGCAACCTTTGGCTCCGCTTGCTTTCACTGGGCAGTGAGGAATTTGGCACATTTGTTTCACCGCAGCAGGTCTCTTCTCTGCTGCCATACACATTAGCCAGCAAAGAGGGAAAAGGTTAATGGCTCTTGTGCATGTCTTTATCTCTTATATCCCCATTTTTGCTCAGTGAATCATAAATTGGACTTCAGCTGTGTTTGACCTTAGTTTATGCTTAGATAAACCTACTCATACCTATCACCCAACACACTATTGCTGGTGGAGAAAGTCTGTACTTGAACATACAGATTGTGTATTTGGCAACTACCAATTAATGACCTCTGGAAGGGGGTACCGTGTGAAATTCACTACCTACCTGTGCTCTAAGGGAGAGGAGACAGGATCTTCCCAACTGTTCCTGTATGATGTAAGAGTTGCTGCGTAATAGCTGAAGCATAGAAGTTAAGTGAAAGCAACCCTACTTGTTCAAGTTGGTTCTTCATGTCTATCCTATTACAGTCGTCAGAAACAGCCCACCTGACTTTATGCTTAAGACACCCGGCTGCTGTAGGGCCAGTAAGATAACAACTATTGTGGTTGCTGACCTGTTCCAGAATTAGGAGGTTGAAGGCTGGTTCCTACTAGAGAAGGAGACTTGGAAATACCTGATTTTACTGATGATGTTGTACACCTAATTATTTTCTAGGTAAATTCAACTGGAAGGGAACCATCAAAGCTGTTCTGAAACAGGCTCCAGACAATGAAATTTCAATTAAAAAACTAAGAAAAAAGGTACTGTACAGCATGTTTTTTTTAGTCTCCTTTGGTCTTGTGAATTTCTTTCTGTAATGCTTAAGTTCATGAAATCCTGCCTGACGTAAACAAAACAGTTTGACATTAGTTAACAGAATATCAGTAGACAGAATGTCAGCTGAAGGACATGTTCTTTATTGCTTACTGGACTACAGAAGAAATTCAGTGCCGATTCTGCAAAGGAATAATAGCATGATAGATTCCATGCTATTTTTGATACAGTAACATGAATGTATTATTGCTTAAAGCAGAATCATCTTTACTAACTCAAAACTGTTCCTCTGTCTTTGTGCAGGTTATAGCTCAGTATTACGCAGTAGCTGGTGAACATCACAAATCAGAAGAGGATATTCTAGTCCTGTTTAATAAGAAAGTGAATAACAATCCCAAATTTAAGGTTTTAAAGGACAAAGTTAAACTCCTGAAATAAGAGTTTGCATACTTTTCATAACCTTTGTATTTTAATCTTGCAGACTGAGTCAGTCTTCTGTCAGCTGTACAAATATGTATTGGTCTCAATTTAAATTGTATGTGTGACTGCAGAATTTAACTTTTAAGACTGGATTCCTCCTCTTTTTATAGATATATCACAGAACATTTTCAGATATTTTATTTTTTGATTTTATGGAAGATGTGTATTTTTTGGTACAAGTTCTAAGAAGCATTGAAAATAATTGCTGCCTACTGTATTAAAATTCTGCCAGTAGTGGATATAATTTACAGGCATGAATGTTTATCAGGACCTGGGGTGTGGGGTTTTTTTGCAGAAACTATTGTAACAGCAAACAGGGTTTTCATATTGAAAAACCAGCCATGGAATACGTGTTTTGTTATGCTAAAATTCAAAATGGTATGACTGATGTCCCTGTTATGCACTGTAGCTAGTATATGCAGGCTTTAACAACCTGTTAATTCTGTGTTGTAAAAGGCATAATTGAAGTGTCTGTCGAGTTTGTGTATGTAGTATTGCACATTCAGTGAAAATCTAAAGACTGAGTTACCTATATATGCATAGCTACTGCATACTTTAATTAGTGATGGAACTGACTTCAGTATAAGTGCACTAAAAATTGGCTGATGAAATTAATTACTTTAAAACACCACCTTAACTGGAATAAATCTTGCCACTTTATGATTGTATATTAAATCCACAGATTACAGAAAATTTGAAGGGGCTGTTATATTGCAGTCACCAAAAAAATTTAGGCAGGCCATAAATCTTACACGTCTGTAAGAGACAATGTTGCCTGGGGAAAGTTACTTGAAGTCTATAGGGTTTTAATGAAATGCAAAATAATTGCAGATAGAGAGTTTCCTACCATGAAGTAATCTGTTAAAAACAGTGGTAGAAAGCCAGTGAGAATTTCTTGTAGTAGGTGGTACGGTGTTTTGGAAAACTGCATAGTGATTTCAAGAGATACACTTTTATAAAACTCCATAATGAAAATATCTGAATTTATAGAAATATTGAATATTTTAAAAGTATAAATATGAAAAAATTAACTGATACACTGGGTCCAGTTTTTCTGAGTACATACTTGTCTTGTTTATTATTAAAGTTGCAATAAAAATACCTAATAAATTTCAGATCGCTTCAATAAGTGTTTGTTGTTAATTCATAAAAACAGCTCTGGAGATAAATAGAATAAAAACTATTTGCAGATATGGAGAAACTTCCAAAAGTTGTTTTAACACATTTCAAGAGCTTAGATTTCTTCTTTTGTTGTTTTTAATTTAGGAAAGGACATGAATAAGTTGTCGGTGAAACTGAAATTAATACAGTGCTGCTAATCTTTTCACTCACTTTATTTATTTTACAGCAAGTATTGTTACATTAAGATCCTAAATAGTTTTGGTACAGTAATTGCTACAGGTTTTCTTTTGTTGTTGTGCAGAACTAATTCCAAATTATGCCATTCTCTTACACGTTTCATCTTCCATTGTTGTTGACCACAGCACGTGTTTAACATGTATAGAAACATTTGCTGAACTTCAGCTGATGGTATCCGAAGTTCTTGTGATGACTGCAGCAGTTAACAGGTGCAGTCAGCAGCTGCTGCAGTTGCGGCGGCTAATCCTGTGCCATACCTCCATCCCCTTCTCCCTCAAAGTAGGATCCAGCCTGCCTTTCTATGCTACACTCCAAAACGCCAGTCCCATGCCCACAAGCCAGGATTGTCTTCCCACTCTCTGCCTTTGCTCCCATCAGCCAGCTGCTTCCAGCTGCCTGCTTGTGGGAGCGGATCCCGCAGCTCAGGTCAGTTTCTGAACAGGGCAGCAGAAGCGCTCTCTTCCCAGGGAGCTGTGGAGTAGCACTTCTGGCCATACTGCTGTTGGCAACCTGCATTAACCCACGTTTTTTCTATAAAAGCCTGCTGTTTTCTTGATATGCTCATGAACTCATCAGCTGCATCTTTCTTCCTTTTTCAAACTGGTAAGGGCAGTTTGGATTGTTTACGCTGTGCATTTAAAAATATTGACAGGAAATTCATACTTCAGAGTGTTGCAAGTTATCTTTTACGGCTTGGGAGAATGACAGTTTCTGCCCATGAAATGTATCAGCATTTTCTAATCCACAGACAAAAAAGCTTATCTATATCAGATGGAAACAAGAGTCTAAAAGAACCTCTGAAGTTGTACAACAGTTCTTTTTACTATGTCTAACAGATAACCAGATACTTGGTTCCTGTCACTGCAGAGTTCTGGTGTCTGATGCTCAGGGTTTACTTCAGTGATCACTGAATGAAGCAAGGCAGCAGACTATATGTTCAGAAGCACCATGCATCAGTTTAAACCTGAAACTAAGGAATACTGTACCAAATCAACAGTCCACAGATGAGCCATCTGAGTACGATTATGACCTTGGCATTTTTTCCTGCAGTAACTCTTGTGATTCAGAATGGTTCAGACACCTGACTTTCCCTGTGTGCTCCGTGGTGGTGCTACTAGTGCCTACATGGGGTAGTAAATGTGACTTCTGCATCTTAACTCTTCCCCTCTGTGTGTAAAGGGCAAAGCAGCACCAGCTGCCATTCAGTTTTTTCCTAATAGAAAGACACAGATCACATGAATGCCTCTTTATTGATGGTCACTAGTGGGAGTCTATTGCGAGTAAGTCCTGTTATTACAGTAGTATTACCTCATTAGACGTCCGTATAGGAGTATTACCTTTTCCTAGGCAGTTGGGAGAAAGAAGGGGTGGGGTAGCAATGTGCTCTGTAGGTATATTTTTCTTTCTGAATGTTCCTGGAAGTAGTGTTGTATGGTGGATGAGTCTATGCCTCTCATTACTGATGTCTTCAAGGGCTGTTGAAGTCCATGTATAGTCGCGTTATTGGCATGCAGCTCTCCAGTAAAAAAACCCACGACTTCTGTGTTTTTTCATTAGACAATGAATAGATTCCTCAGAGGACTGAAATCGGCTTTTCCAGTTGCAACAGATTTGAGCTTTAATTTACTGCTTGCAATTAATGATATCTCAATCAGATTGAAGTTACCCTGTTCTTTAAAACTACCAGTTTAATGGTAATCGTTTCAGAGGGAGGCATAATCCACTGCAGACCATTCAGAATATTTCACAAAGACAGAAAAACAATAAGACCTATCTAATTTCTATTCAGTGATTAATCAGCATAGTTACCAGTATTTTTTTTTAAATCCCATGGCTCTGCTGCAATGATGTTATTATGTACCTTGGATGCTCTTTTGTTTTTAAGTAGGGGGAGGATGTACAATCTTAAGATGTACCGACGCAAGAGGGCAACAGTGTCAATTTACCTGCTTGCTTTCATAAATTATTATTCCAGACAGTATAAGAGAACAGCAAGGCACAACCCACAGTGGTAATGTGGAAACCCGGTGAGCACCTGCTTGCAGTTTAATTAATGTGTTCATTAAGCATTATTATCTGATCCCAGATGATTAATTTGACTGAATAGCTCTTAAGTCCTCATCTGAGTGACCTTGACTCTGTCACCTTCAAGAACAAATGACAGGACTGACATCCATCCATGCAGGTATTTGAAGAAGGAAGACCTAGGTCACAGTAATTGCAATGGTTCTGGGTGTTGTGCACATGCTGATTGCATGACTGCCGTCCCTCCCTTTTGCGCTATCTAAATTGACTACTGCAAGCCATTGCCATTGATGCCAAGTTTGATGCCCATGGAAATTTAGCTGACGTGATCCACAACTGACATTTTAAATACAATTGAGAACAGGCACATGATGAACCAAAAAGTTTGTCATCTTCAATCTAGGCTCTCAGCAGCAAACTCAATTGATTAGGGTTATACACAGACAGGAAAGTTGCGGGTGCATTTATCAAGCACACTACTGACCTCCTGTCCAAAAATATATGTAAATTACAGAATATTTAAAAGAATGTCATGACAGTAGTAAGTAGCCCTTTATTTTAACATTTTTTCTGACAGAACAGCTATGGTATTGGACTTTTAACAGCATGCCAGGGTACTGGGTTTGTGTTGCCATATACTGAAACACTGAATTAATTTCTTGTAGCATTTCGTCATGAAGCCATTAAAACCACATCAGAGTAATGAGTTTGGTTGTATACATGTGGAGATTCAGCAAAATCCAGCCCACATTGCAGTCATGCAATTAAAAAACCTACAAACCCAGCAGCAAACCAGAGACCACTAAGCAGACCCTCAAAATTGCAATTGCTGGCTCATAACATCACTTTTTATTCCGGTATCTTTCCAATTCTAACAGAGCCTATCTTTTTAGGACAAGAGGAAATGGCCTCAAGCTGCACCAGGGGAGGTTTATATTGGATATTAGGAAAAATGTCATCGCTGAAAGAGTGGTCAGGCACTGGAACAGGCTGCCCAGAGAGGTGGTGGAGTCACCATCCCTGGAGGTGTTTAAAAAGCGTGTAGACATGGCACTTCAGGGCATGGTTTAGGAGGCCTCATGGTGTTGGGTTATGGTTGGCCTTGATCCTAGAGGTCTTTTCCAACCTTAATGATTCTATGTTCTATGATTTTTGTACATGAACTTGCCATGCAGTTCGGGTAATATGAGTATTGTGCAGGTCATTAAAATAAGACTTGAGCATTAAGTGTTTGAACAACAACCAAACAAACAAAAAACCCTGAAGACCAGCTGCACCTCTTCAAGTTCTTTAGATGAGGTATTTTTAGAATGTCGTCACCTTTCCCACTATTATTTTTTTTTGTTCTTCCAGAACAAAGGGGCATTGCCTAATGTTGATTCTGCAATGTGGCAGGATCATGCGGCTGATGAAGGCGGACCTTTTGTTGTGCTTTTCTCATTTCCAATCAACCAACAGTAATATTCAGAAAGGGACTTTACTATCTTGCAGCTGCCACTCTAGCTTCTGAGGAAAAGAGAGGGAGCCCTTCCAAACTTCTGCAGAGGCAGACAAGCTAGTGTACAATCACATAATTTAAAACAAGGAGATAAAGTAGCACAAGTGTAAATTCTATTTTTCTGCATTTCTAGTTTAGTTGCATGGATTTATACCATTAAAGCTAGTATTTTAATGTAGTTTGTACAGACAGATTGCAATAAATGGAAACGTAAACATAGTTCTGATTTTACTAGCAAAAGCTGGGTATGTAAGTATTATAGTAGGAAAAAAGTAATAATATTAAATATTTACTTTGTTGCTACATATTTTACACTTGTTCTGTTTCAAATCGAGATGTGAAAACAGATAAAATTATTGTTAACAATTTACAGTTTTCCAGTGTTCACTCAGTACTGTAACCACAGGAAATTTCTTGTAACATAGGTCAGGGTACTGAAAAACAAGTGCAAGAGAATGCTTGTGTAAAGCTTCACTTAGCATTTAATACAAATTGGCAGAATCATGCAGAATTTGTTTTATTTTCCACAAGTTATATGTTTAGCAGTCATTGTTAATGTCAACAGTCACAATAAGTTGATAATAGTAACATAGCATTATAATAGTATAGTACCATAGTAACATATCATTACAAAATGTTCCAGAATACATTTTTGTTGATTTTCTAAACAGCATAACCTATCTCCATAATAAAATATGCCTTACTGCTAAAATTTTCCTTTCTAAAATAATGTCTTGAAAATTGAGTGTCTTGGTGGCGGGGGGAGGGGAAGAAAGTAGTATTGTAAATTAGAAAATTGTTTAAAGCTGGTGGCTTTCTTGATAAGTATGGCATAAGCATCTAAGCAGGGAGTTTAATCACTGAAAGAAAAAAGCTTCAAGGGACAGCTACTTACTTGTGCTCAGTACTCCACTGTACTGGTGCATTAGAGTAGTTCATTCTTCCTCCCGGTGAAAACCAATCCTCCCACCTGGTGCTATAATCCGATTGCATCAGTACAATGTAGTCAGACCCCAACATGAGCACAGGATACGGGGACCCTGTACATTATTTCATTCGGAAACTTTTAAAGCTGTAACACTCACCCTTCTTAAGGAAATAAGAGAGCAAATATTAAACTTTTTGTGTGCGATAAGCAAAAAAAGGCATATTGTTCTATACATTCAGCTGTATTCACAGGTTATAAGATATCTCAGTCAATATATTCAACATTTATCCCTTTCTTCTCCCAATTTAGCTTTTCAGGAAAACCAAGAATAACTCCTCTAAGTTTCTTTTCTGCTCTGGCAGCCAAGAAAAGCAGCATATCATGCTTCCCGTTAGTACTTTTACAGGAAGTGTTACTTTATATTGAATTTTAAATTTCACTTGGACTGGGGTAAGTTTTAGTAATAACTTTTCTTTGCACTTGTTAACCTACAATTCCTTTCGCACCTGTAGGCTACTGCGTTTCTTTGCACTCATTGAGATATAATTCCTGTTGCACCTGAATCCTCATGCCTTTATGCTCTCGCAGGGTAAAGGCTGAAAAACCTTCAAGCTTTTTGTTTAGATTGGACTTTTTGTTTGCAAGACTGCAGATCACAGAGCTTAGTCCTTTGTCAAACAAATCCTCATTTTATTTTCTATTTATCCTTCCTTTTAAAAATTATTCTAGAAGACTTAGAATTGTCCAGTCTTCAAATAGAGACCATGATTTGCCCTTCTCAAAGTATAACTTTTGTATAGAAACTGCCCTTGCTGCTCAACTCCATACCTGAGTTATAGCAGCAGTAAAATAACTGACTTCCTACAGAAGTAGTTTTATTGTTCTTGAAATTACTTGAAAGTAACAGAAGAACAGAAATTGTGTCTCTGTATACCTACCCACTAAACTACCATGCTCAAACTTCTAGGTGGAATGCATCGCTACTAAATTAGTATCAAAATCCTGATTGAGGCCTGATTACAGAGTCAAGCTCAACTCTCACATATATTTGTCTTCCTCTCAGGTATTCAGGTCACTACATCTCATGTAAGTGACAAACTGAACGAAAAATAACACCAGAATTCTGCCTGCGCTGCAGATGGCTCGAACCATGATTTCCACTCCTTCGTTCTGTTCTTTGCAGTAGCCAGGTAATGAACTCTCATGATCCAGCCATTAACTTATAAATACAAAGCATGAAGTGCACTTTTATAGATTTGATTTTCTGCCCTTCTGATGGCCTTTGATTCTCAATGGTGAGAAGGTACTCAAGGAGGAATATGCAGCTATTGACACTGTATAGTAACCATGCATGACAAAGGCTGATGTTTTTTGTGGGTGACGCAGGACCACAATTTTCTCCCAGACACTTCTCTCTTACCATTAAAGCAAGTACTTTACTTACAGAGGCCAATACTTTGTGCCTGCATTTCTGCCTTGCACTGGTAAATCCATTGCCAGTACAAAAGCTTTTATTGAATTGTACAGACATCTCTTATGCTTTTTCCATCTATTAATTCTATCATTTACTATTAGCCACTTTATGGACCATTTGTTCTTACAATTTTCTTGTCTTACACCATGAAATGTGTTTCCTCTTCTTGCTGCTACAATTTTCTCTCACCTATTTTTGAAAGTTCAGCTTTTTTGGTGAACTTTCAGAACTTAAGTGGTTTCAGAGGTTAGCGTTGGATAAGTTTTCTGTGAGAAGAAAAAATATGAACTCAGTCTATGTTCTTAAAGACCTGGTCATGTTAAGCAGATTAGCCAAAACAGTAACAGGAGCTGTACAGCCATCCTCCAGCTAACATTTCAAATTGAGGTATTGCTGAACTTCGTTTTCATACCAGGAAACATCTTTCTCTCTTCCTTTCTCTCTCTGACAGTATAGCACTCTGTCAGTGTTCCCTCTAACTCTGTTGTCCAATTATAATACCAGATCAAAATATATGAAAAATTGACCCTACAGGATACATGAGTGATAATGGACTGTAAGGACGATGGTAAATAAAACCTGCTTATAAACCTGAATGAAGCGTTTAAGAGCTTTGTTTCATGTCCATTTTTTTCAGGACTCTGCAGAAGAATTATCCAGGCAGACAGCATGAGCTGAATTCCACACTATATACATCAGCAAGATGTTCCTGTGCTGAACACATTATGAAAAGCATCTGTACTTTCCAATCTTGTAACAGTGAGGTCCATGTGCCCAAGAAGCTTTGTCCCTGCTGCATTACAGCAGTCAAATGACAAGCAGACACGAGACCATCCCCAAAACAGTAGTATATATGCTACCACAGCCTAAAAAATCACTAATCTCTATCAATACAGAACTAAAGTGTCATGCCTGAAGAGAGCAATACTCCTGTAGAGCAAATGTTCAATGACTAATAAATTTGAATGCCCATTCCCACAATTGACAGACTCTCCTGTGTGAATTATTCTGTGATCTTCATTATCCAAAAAACCAAACCAAAACAAACCCCAAAACTTTAGGATGTTACTAAATGCCCTAAGTAAGAAATTCTTGTCATGTTGCTACAGATGCATGGTTGCACAGACATTTTCCTCAATGAGGAAATCAGTTTCAGTAATTCCCATGTGTTGCCTTTCCCACCCTCCCACATCTGGCCATTTGATTTTGCCTCTCCACCACCCCCTGCATTTTTGCAGGCTTTTAAAACCAGATCAAATCCTCAGACTAAGAGGTATTATATACCACTGGTGGGGATTGAGTAGTCAAGAACAATTATAGCTGGAGTATTGCTGCCAAGTGCTTTGTATTATTAAACTGTAGCCTTAGGAAAACATTTTGAGAGCCATTGTACTCCCTAAGAAAGTACCCATAGTTAAGTGAAACTAAACTCAAGAAGTTATTTAGGAGAGAGAGCAGGAAGATTTACTTAGCAGCTTCTAGGAGAATGGTTTATCCAGATTTATTTCATGGGTTTTGTTTACATGTTTGAAGATCCAAGCTGGAATGAACAGTCTTCCCATTTTGTATTCTTAGGGCCAATTAGAGCAAAAGGCAAGAGTCAAACATTGAAGATACTTAACATTTTTAATTAGGACAACAAAGGGTGTTTGAAATGGGTCTTCCATCAGATACTTCAGATGAAAGTAATCTTCTGGACCAGCTACTTTTTTTTTTGTAATTTGCAGACAGTTTTCGAGGTGCAGAAGAACATACCTAGATAAATCAGATGATGTTACGTGGTGCATTCTTTTTCTGTTCTCTTAGGTGCCCTCTTTACCTTTTTAACTGCCTTTATCTGTTCTGCTTCCTTTTTCTTCATGAAGCTCAGGTGCTTGCATGCTTCTATATAGCGCATTCTTGGTATCAAACACACTATTATATGTATTGTGTCCTTCCTAAAGGGTCAATTCAGGGCTGCACTGTAATTTAATACTCGCAAGAGAATTCACCTCAGGTTCAATAGTTTGTATATGTACAACATTCAGATTCAACTGAGTTTTAACCTTGAGTTGTTTTTCAGATCTGCATTAAGTTATTCATAGCAAGTGGTTTCAAGTCCTTTGGTGATTTTTTTTCCATTGTACTGAATTTAAAATCATTAAAGGAATGCTAGATGAAAGGAGGAGACCTATAGCACTATTTGAAGGCTTTTTTCTTACCTGGATGACCGAAACAATGCATTTACTTTTTCACTCAGTGTAAGAGATGTTATGCAATGCTTTAGTCCGAGAAGTTCAGAAAGGACTGAGAATTTCTACCGATCTGATCCTTTTACTCCTGATGGCGGAAGATAAGCAGCAGATTACTATTCACTTCATTATTTCTTAATTAATGAACAGAAAGCAGAGAGTATATTGTACAATCATTCCTCAAAATGAGGGATATGCATACACTGTAGTCAGCCTCCTTCAGCTGAAAATGAGGAGCCACAGGGGGAGAGGAGCCAGCCCTACTTAGATAAGAAATTAAGAAAATTCCAGTCAGGTCTTCTGTGAACAGACAACATTTGGGCTAATTTAGCTATCGACTTCTGTAATGGGGAAACACTTACGAATATTTGCAAGAATACTAGAGACTAATTTGACTTTCCAAAAGTAAGAATTTAACTGAGAAGCCTAATTCCCAGTGAGAGAACGCCAAAAGCTACCTCTTGTGTGTGTTGTTAAGAGTCACCTGAAAATCAGCACAGAGACAACTAATCAGTAAATGGCAAATACTCAGTGAGCAACAAGAAAATTAATATTTAAATATCCAACTAGATTGCAAAATTAAGCTTTCATTTATAACTGCAAAACCTGAATATTTAAAAACATCCAAATAACTCACAAAGCACTTGTTTCTTTTTAAAAGAACACAAAGGTGTTAAAGTCAGTTTCTGAAAATGTGGGAAGAATTCACAATATGCCAGAGACCAGGAATACATTTAACAAAGAAATTCCTGCAAACTCTACCCTTTGTAGAATCTTCAAATTCACAAATTCCTTTCACAGCCTGTTAAGTAAATTTATCATATCAAGCACCGCATTTTAAAATACTTGCTAACATTTCTGCAGGGATTCTTAAACTTCCAGTTGCAAGAATTAATTATCCGTAACAGGCCCGTTGTTTAGATGCTTTATTAGTTATATTGTTCATTTTGTAGCAGTCTCAGTTCAGCCTCTGACCCTACTCTTTAACCGATCAATAATTTCTGAATCAGAAAAGCTCTGTGAAAAGATCACAAAAAACATCTCGGCTCTACAAACACTGAACATGAGCGGTCTAGGTTAAGGTCAGTAGTGAGTCAGGGAAGGGAAGCTCTTATTTCAGCTCTTTGCACAATACCTACTCTGTAGGTAAACAGGAGTCTTCAGTTTAACAACACTAACAGATCTTAACCTTTTCAAGCATATATATTTATATAATTGATATGTTTAAATCAAAGATATTTCCTATGAATAGCTTTTACAAAGAAAGTACATGAATATTTCCTTTATTTCTTATTTGAATCACTAGCATGAAAGTGAAGGCTGAGGTAATCATTTCACTCAAAGGAAATAAAACAATGAAACCTCTATTTCATTGCTAAGAAAGCAAAGCTCAGAGGCTCCCATGAGCTGTTAACTTCAAAATATAATCACTGTAGTCACTAAGGTCTATGATGTGGTTGGCCCTTATGTGAGACATGTTCTAAGTCTGGGAAAACCAATTTTTTACTCACTATGACATGGCTCACATGAAATTCAGATGTAAATGAAGGCCTGGCTTTCTGCAGGGAAAAAAAAATTGTTCCATTCATGTATCTTTTAGCCTGGATTTACTCAAAACTCAATGCGAAGTAATAAATAATAACCAGAACCCTTGCTTCCCTTGTCCCTAGAACCTCACTTATTTATAAAACAGATGACAGGATATTTAGGAAAATGTAGTCATTTTTTCCTGATAAATTACTGTTAGCAGCCCCTTTGCTGAAAAGATAATATCTCCAGGTAGATTATACAACACAGTGTATCTACAGATCAGGTTACATGGCAAATGAAGAGCCAGTGCTATTTTTCTCCTAATTGTAGAATGCACAGATTAAGTCAAATTCTCCGTTATTTCAGCACCTAAAATTCAAACAAAATGTAAGAAAATGTTGTGATGATTAAATATGTGAAAAAACTTAGTCTTATGTACTTTCAGGGTTCATCATTGCACTAGGTAAACTGATAGACGTCTACTGAGTTAAACCCATTAAAACACCATAAGAATTAGGTCATATATGCAGAAGATCTATTATTTTATTCTTATTCCAGTTTTTTTCCAGCCATTTCAAAGGGCATTTTGTAAGGTCATTAGTTACCCAACAGGTTTACAACTGCTTAAAAACAGTGCAGGTCAGAGCAGGTCTAGCTTGTACCCTGATTAGTTTCTACCAGTTAGTTTCTACCCTTAGGATGGCCTGACATTTTTAAAGGTTTACTGATAAAATGCATAACTATTTATCCACAGCCTACATTCCATTCTTTTTGCTTTGCCTGTTTCTCAACGTGAAATACAGAGGAAATATCTGCAAAACTTTTAGTTTGATAAATGCCAAGAATACACATTAAGTGAAAATTCAACATATTTCTCATACTCACTGTTTTCACGAAAAAATATTCAGTTTGCTTTCCAAAAGCAGAAGTATAACCGGTAATTAAAACTTTGTTTTTTGAACCTTAATCTATATACAACTAGAAGGACTATAGAGTTTATTTTGGTAAGTAAAACTTGCACACTGAAATGAATTTTTTTTCTTCAATCTACCTTATAATAATCTGACCTTTTACTGAATATTTCTACATTCTACTACACTGTAAAGAAAAGCTATCCATAACAGGTGCCACATCAGACAGCTACTTCCATTCTGCAGTCAGTGGGACTTTTGCCTTTGTAGGAACTTTATGCCACACTTTGTCTGAGAAAGCACAGGATTTGTATATACCCCAGATATAATCTAATTAGCCTAATAAAGCTTTACAATTAGAAACAAATTCCAATTTTAAAAGCCATGTTATTTATTCAACGAACACATCCCAGTAGATACAATATACATATTCACAGAATTCTTATAAAACAGGAAAAATTAGACCAGACCTGATCTGTCAATAGAATTTCTTAGTTTTGAGTTTGTCCATGTGAATAAACGATAAAGCAACATTAGTAAGTTTCAAGGTTTTGTTTTGCAGAAACGTGCCAGTGTTACTTTGTATCTAGTTATGCAGAACTCTGCTACAGGTGACGCAAAGGCCATTTATTTTGCCATCTCATTAGTTTAACTTTTATCTAGTTTGCCTTGTAACTATGGTTATTATTTTCAATTGTGGGTTACTCTCACAGTATTACAGTATTCCTGCGGTTCTTGAAACCTCTCAGAGCTTTTTATTTGACTTCTATCTAAACCACAGCCCGCTCTCATGAAAATTGAGGATTTGCTAAATCTGTCCTTGAGAGCATCTGGTTTGCAAAATGTGATGAGCACAGTATTTATATGCACCCAGTTTTCCCCCAGTTTTCTTAACTATTTTGACAAAACAGCCCTCACTCCAACACCTGGATTTACATCACGCCCCTTACTATTTTCAACGGGGATTAGTACGATTTATGATACTATTGATTCGTAACATACTCCCGGGCCATTAGCAGGGCCACCGCTTGCTACAGCGGTGCCACGGCAGGGCCCGGCGCCCTGTGCCCCGCTCCCGCCCCGGCCCCGGCCCCGGCCGCGGGGACCTGCCGGACAGGCTCGCGTTGCGACCGGCGGGGGGCTTGGCAAGCCCGGGGCCAGCCTCGGCGGCCCCGAGCTCTGAGCGGAGCCCCCTCGGCTGCCCCTCCGCCGGCCCGCTCCCTCCGCGCTCAGTCGCGGGGCCCCGGGCCCTCGCCCCTCACGCCAACGGCCGTAACGGCCGCCGCGCTTCCCGCCCCCGCCCTGGCGTCACTGCCGGAGCGGCCCAAGATGGAGGCGGGCATCAGTGGCGGGGAGCCGCTCCCGCGGTTCCGGAGGCCTTTGCGGCTCAGGGCAGAGCCCCGCGACCCGGCGCTACCTCAGCCGCCTTCGGGAGGCGGCGGGACGGCTGGTGGGTGCTGCCGGGGGCGCGGAGGCCCCGCGGGGAGGGAGCCGAGCCGAGCAGGCTCTGCGCGGCGGGAATGGCGTGACAGAAATGCGCGGCGGGAGCGGGGGAAGTGGACGGAGTCTGCTCACGGCAGGTGCGAGGGGGCTCCGCGTTAAGCGGGCGGGTCTCCCTGCCGCTGGGATAGTGCCTGCTTGCAGGCAGCTCATCTACCCACAGGTGTCTGGTCGTAACAGCCAGCTGGATATGGAGAGGGAGACGCGAGCTGGGTAAAACCGCGGATTTCTTCACGGGGATGAAGTGGTTAAATGCTCCAGGCCGAAGGTGCAGAGATGAGGAAGAATGTAGGAAATAAAGCCGCCTTCAAACTCCAGTAGAGCTGTTAGTACGCGCAGCTGGTGGTAGTGCGTGTGGAGGAGCCAGCATAGGTTGCGCTGCTTGAGGCGTGCAGGCCACCAATAACTTCTAGTGATAGAGGTCAAAGTATGAAACATCAAAGGGACTTCTGACATCTTTTTGACAGTGTGTATAAATACTGAGTTAGTTGTTTATCGACATGATGAAAAATATGCTTTCTAATCTTTTGCTCTGTTATCTTGCTTTCTCTAAAACAATATATGGTGATGAGAGAAAAACTAAAACATACTTTGCATAATGATGGTTTTAGTTTACCTGCTGAAGGTGTGCAGTGTGAATCAAGCTAGCTCCTGAAACGGAAATTGAAAACCTCTTGTGAAGTAACTGCCGTTGAGTACAAGAAAATTATTTACACCTGAAACTGGCTTGCAAATATTAAAATTAACAAAAAAGGATACAAATAAATCAGTAACTGGAAATACCAACCTGACTTCTATATGCTAGATTAATAAAAATGTTTTAATAACACCAGGAGGTGTTTAATTAGTTCACCCTTACAAAATCTAGTCAGCTGTTCGTTTCCTAGAAGGGTACACAGACACAGTATGCGCTGATTGTTACTGCTTTATCATTTTATCAGAGGGTACCTTGCTTAGTCTGTTTTATTTCAGGAAATGTGCAGAGCTTTCTAGAATACTTCTGTAATACAAAGTGTATTATACTGAGTATAATAATTTCCAAAGATAAATGAATTAAAAGGATAAAGCATCATGTTTTACGTAACTGTAATCATACTCCATTTAATGACTGGCTTCAGTGCTATAATTATGTTCTTATTTACAGAAGAGTCTGCAGCTGTAGAGAGGAAGAGGAAGCCTCTTACCAGACTGAACATTCATTCCGCATTCTGGATTTTGGCATCAATTGCTGTGACATACTACTTCGATTTTTTTAAAACTGTTAAAGAAACTATCGAAGCAGATAGGTAAGGAATCTTTTCTTACAAAGTAAGTTGTGTTTTCATCTTACAGTCATACTCAGTTTGTTACATCTGAACACAGTGTTTTAAATCTTGGATAAACAAGGTCTAAATAGGAATAGGGAGATCTGGGGCTGTGTAGCCTGGAGAAAGATCAGAAGCATCTTATCGGTGCATATCAAAACCTGAAGGGAGGGTGCGTAGAAGGCAGAGCCAGGCTCTTTTCAGTGGTGCACCGTGACAGCACCAGAGGGAACGGGCACAAACTGAAACACAGGAGGTTCCCTCTAAACATCAGGAAACACTTTTTCACTGTGAGGGTGACTGAGCACTGGCACAGGTTGCTTATGGAGGTCATGGAGTCTCCAACCTTGGAGATACTCAAAAGCCATCTGGACACAGTCCTGGGCAACTGGCTCTAGGTGACCCTGCTTGAGCAGGGAGGTTGGACCAGATGATCACCTAAGTGTTAGTATTAAACCAATTTTTAAGTAAATACAATGCTTAAAATTTTGCTGTAATTACTTTTTTTTTCTTTAGGCTCTACTTGAGCCATCTGTGTACATGCCAAAATTTGTTCTAATAGCAGCGTGTTTTAATACTGGACCTTCAGGTTTACATTTAAGTACAAGAAATTTCTACCTGCTTTGTTGAAAGTTTTGGGGTTTTGACTTTGTTTTAATCAAAAAAAAGCTTAAATTAATCTTTAAATGTCAAAATGAAATTCACTTCTCTAGAAGTTCTCCAGACTTTGAGTAGATCAGTGAAAGATTAGTGAAATAATTTCTATGAAGTAATTTCTGTTTCTATTCTGTTTTTTTTCTATGAAATTATCTTCAATGGGATCAATGGGTATTAAATATTTTTAGGTAGCTTCACCTGGCAGTGCTTCTAAAATGCTGTCATTGTCATTACTGAATCAGTACATGGAAGCTGAACTTGCTCTGTGCTGCAGGGTTCTTTGGAGCTGCTCTTCCAGGCTGGTCTAGATACACCCTACATGCAGGTGGCTGTGGATACAAACTAGTGACTCCAGGATGTGATCAAAGGTGTGGGTGGCCCCATCTGCTCCCTGCAGGACCGTGTCTTCCTGCATTGCTTGTTTAGGTAGACTATGGCAACTGCTCTCTTAATGCAGATTTCTTAAGTGGTAGTAGTGAGGTACCAAAATAGCATATGATATTTGTTGTACCATACCAGAGCAAATGGTACCTGAGTAGGAAGATCCTTATTACCCTTTGTAATTTAGTAATCAAACTATGGTACTAAGAATTCACTTTCTAAAAATTTTATTTGCTAAATAAACTTTCAGATAAGATTTTATTAAAGTGCACCTTCCTCTCAAGTTGTCTTTCCCATCGTACTCTTGAAGTATATCCTCAAAGAGGCACAAAATAATAATCACATACTCTGTGTTTTCTTGATTCTGAGTTTGAAATCCTGGATTTATCTATGATTTTCTTCAGCTGCTATAAAGAGAAATCTTTGTGCTTCCTGTCTGTTAAATTTGAGAGTTCATAAACTTGAAACCTTATTAAAGCTTTCTGCAATGTTTCTGTTTTACAAAAATCAGTTGTCTAATTTATAGTGAGAAGCACAGTTGCAGTGGAGTCTATTTTATTTCATTACTGACAAAGTATTTTTGGTGTGGTAGTATAGCAGATCACTGACAAGGTCTGTTGCACTGCATTTCCAAAATATTTGAGGGAAAAATAAACGACAGGAATGTTGCATTGCAAAATTAAACTTAATTAGTTATGTACATTAGACAGCTTTAAAAGGGCAAAAAGTTTTGTAAAAGTAATTTAAGAAAAAAACTACAGGAACTCTAGGCCAATCTGTACAATTAACAGGTAGTGTCTGTTCTGTTTCTACACTAGAATGAAGATCACTGTGCAAACTGCAATGTGACTGTGCCTAACGTGCTTTCCCCTCCGCAGTTGGTGGTTTGCTGCTGGCAGCTGCTTATTGGCTGTGTGTTTATCTGTTGCCTTTTACTGCATACTGTATCTTGAGTGGTACTGTGGAATTGAGGACTATGATGCGCAGTATCCAGCACTGATACCTATCACGACAGCTACCTTTATTGCAGCAGCAGTTTGGTAAGTTCAAGCACTGTGTACAAACTTCTGCTAAACCTGTGCAAGTCTTATTGTGTTAGTGGACTCATTTTATAAAAAGTAGAATTTCTCTAATTCTGCCAAGTGTATTGGTGACAATACCAGTTCTATGTAGCATAATTTCTTCCACTTTCAACATTCATCCACAAAGCAAGAGTTGCAACTGTCGAAACTGTATATTAAGTGTACTTGTAGATGTACTGGATCTTTTCTGTCTTGAAAATTCATGTGAAAACTGAAGTCCTTAGCTTTGATAGTGTAAATTGCTCACCTCTGACAACTGTTTGTGAGGTTTACAAATAAGGACAAAGGTGTATTCTCTAGCTGAGAAAAAATTACACCTCCTCAGTTTCTAATACAGAGTTTTTAATTATCAAACAATCTATAAGTAACAAACATACTGAAATTTATACTTCTATTGTTATATGAGCTTTAAGGGTTTATATTGTGTCAGAGAATGGTACCTTTAGTAAGAGCAACTTTATTTATGAGATTACAGGTGCAGAACTGAGCAAAAGTGTGTGTGAATGAAAAAATTATATACGTGTGTGCTGGTATATTTATTTGCTCTCTTCATGAAAGCTGGTTCTCTCTTTAAGTTTAGATGTTGTATCTGAGTAACATCAGCCAGTATTTGTTGCAGCGCTGGGAAAAAAAGGAAGACTGAAGAAGATAAAGGTTTTCCATAGTTTAGAATTAGTCAAATCTATAATCCTCGTAATTCAGTTGTAAAAAGTTGGTTTTTCCCCTTTCTCTTCAGTTAACTCAAATCTGCTTGGCCAGAAGTACAAATTAAGGGTTTTCTCAGCTGCTACGTACGCCCATGGAAAAATCATGAGTAGTTAATTTTCACATGCTTTATATGCAGAGATTCTGAGAGTGAAAGGTATCTTTACCCTTGATTGGACTGAGTGGACTTGCTCAGTGTCAATCGGCAGCAGCTACTGAAGTTCTAGGATGAGTTGTCAGTAAATGAACAGTAAACTAAATTACCGATTTAGGAAGTAGGTGCTGGAGTAATTTTGGTTTGTTTTCTCTCAAATTGTGAAGAAACAAGTATTTTTACAGGTTGAATAATTTCAATTTCAGTAATTCTTTTGCCATATTTTCTTTGTGTGGCTGGTATTTCCATGATATGACAATTGAACTTACCAAAACCTTCCTGCTTTTATTCCCAGTTTCAACATTGCCTTGTGGCCTGTCTGGTCGTTTATGACACCTTTGTTGCTCTTCATTCAGTTTATGGGTGTTGTGATGCTTGTGTCACTCCTGGGATAAATCCTTCAGGTAAATAATTCAATTGTTTAAGCACGTAAAAATATTTATCTTGTTGCATGAACTGCTTTGTTAGACATTTAAAGATTGTTAGACCATTTAAGGATTCCTTCTCTATGTTTTGTGTACACTTTCAGTATATTGACATTTTGTGGCATATAGAGTAGCTGGAGCACACCAGCTATCCTAAGGGGAAGAATATCCTTTTTCTCTTCTCTAAGATTCCATTCTAGACAGTGAAAAGAAGTGATTAAGTGAGAATAGATGGCTTCAGGGAGCACAGGCCAAATACCTGCAGCTTTTACCCAGACTGGGAAAACTTCTGAGTGAATTTGCATGACCAGATAGTAAAGGGGAGCAGCTATTAACATCCATATGCAACTGTCTTCTCTATTTTTTAAATTCAAATCCTTTGTCTTATCTTTAAGTATGCTCTTTTCATTTTCTGTGATGAACAGTCCAGATCAACCTGCTATCTGGAAAACTGCCAGATATCAGAAGTTACAGTGTGTTAGAGCTGACCATATTAACAGACTAAAACAACCATTCTGCATTAATTTGTACTTAGAAAGTAAGAAGTACAAGTGAATTACAGATATCCTGAACTGCTAAGCCTTAAGAAAACATTCTGGTTTTTTCGGTATGAACAGCCAAGTAAATTCTGTTATACAGAATTTATTAATTCTGTATTAGGCCAAGTAATTATTGGTCTAATAATTAGGGCCAAATTATTACTTGGTGCTGCAAAATCATTAACTTATCTATATGAAATTAGTGCAAGATACAGCTTGTGCAGTATATACAACTTTACAGCATTTTTGTTAAAGTTGAGTTTGTTTTTTCTTTCAGTTTCATGTGAAGGACTCAGGTAACTGTTATCCTGCCAAATGGATGTCACTTTTGTACTTTTGTTACATTCCAGTACTCTTATTATTTCTAATACTGCTTGTTTGCTCTAACTGACACTGTAATTCTTAGGCTACCTGATTTATAAATCAAATGGATTTACGTAGGTCAGCCAGTGGCTCGGAAGAACCAACTGACTAGTGAAAAATTGAAGGATGGATAGGTTTTACCTCTGTTTGTAACATAAAGCATTTCATCACTGCTTTGTAAAGCTTTTATTCATATTTCAATATTAAGCAGGTGGGTAATAAGTCAGATACATAGTCCTAAACCCTATTTTGGGGACTTCAGAGGTCACTGGAGTCCAGCTTCCTGCTCAAAGCAGGTTGTTTGGTTTCAAAGTAATTGATACTTAATTCAAGTGTTGTGGGTTTTTAATACTATATTATTTCCTTTTGAATTGACAGCTAAAATATTGTTATCTGGAATCTGTGTTTGTACTTGTGAACTTACTCATAGGTGAGTGACAGGGTGCCAGAGCAGGGGCACAGGCTGCACAGGGAGGCTGTGGAGTCCCTTCCCTGGAGACATTCAAACCCCGCCTGGACGCATTCCTGTGCCCCCTGCTCTGGGTGTCCCTGCTCAAGCAGGGGGGTTGGACAAGGTGATCTCCAGAGGTCCCTTCCAACCCCTACCATTCTGTGATTCTGTGACACAGGAGACGTGTGTTATCATGTAGGTAATATTTTATTACCTAATATCTTCAGTTCGGCTACTGTTTGAAAAAAGATATGGATTGGGATAAAGGCCTTGAAAGCTGGTTGACATTTACGTCATTGTTAATTTGGCAGTGCCATCAACGAAATAAATAGATTCTACTTGTGCTCGTCCACAGCCAAAGATGGATGATCAAGCTGTGAATAGCCAGCAGTATAATGAATAACATTAATACTACACAAGAAATTAAGAGCACAAAGTAAATTCTTTTGATGTATGCACTGTTTTTCAGTATTCAGGATGCTTATCGTCTGTAAATTAACTTGTCATTCTTAGCAGTGCCTGTTAATGGAAGTTGCCATTTTTCTTCCTTGGCAATAAAGAGGCTGATACCAACTTAAATGCCATTAGCCATACACAGCTGGAAAAATAAAAGAACACTGTTCCCCTTGGCTGAGATACCTCAGTGTCTGGAAACCTGGGCACTATCTAGCTGCTAGACCATTTTATGTAGATCCTTGTGTTAAGAACTTTCTCACCCACACCTTTGAGAAGATAGGCGAATGTAGAAGCCTGGTATTGAAACTTGTTGAAATCTACTCTGTGACTGTTGCTGAAGTCTGGAGTGTGGGAGGAGACTTTTCTTCATTCTGACTTTAAAATTCACACCATTGCCGAATACACCATACGTGAAATGTTTAGTAATGAAAAAGATAGCCACTGTCTTAAGCTGCTACTGTTTTGTTAAGGAAAAAAGTAGCTGTCGGTATGCAATACAAAGGATCAGTCAAATGAAAAGAAAATACATTTAGCACTACTGTTAAGTAGCTTGTAGAGTAAGCTAACAGCTTGATTTGTTTAACTGTAACATTTAAGTTTTCCAAAACCAGTTGTACTTCATATCTTTAAAGGGCAAGTTGCTTATCTTCAGGTCTTCATCTTTTAACAAATTTTAAAAATTTTACGTCTGCATAGACAAGTACATTTAGGTAACTTTGTTTATTATGATATTTAAATGCACTGTTGCTCAGGGATGGTAATTTTCACTGTATTTTTATTTGTCAACTGTATAAATGCTCTAGGTGTTTTAAGTTGCCTTGTACTCTTCAATTAAAATTACTATTTGCTATATGGTTTTTCAGATTTAGTCTTCTGGACATCTTAATAAACTTCGTATAAAAGTGATTAATTGTTGTTCATTCCTAATTGTTTAACAGTCTTGGGGACTGTCAGCCCATTGTTTTGCCTAGAAAATAGTTGTTCATGTAGATTTTAAATACTGTACTTGGCTTGGTGTGTGTTTGTCTTCCATGACCTCTCAGCTGGGTTTACTGAAGGTGTAATACCTTTCTGTATGACTTCGGAGAGCTGTTTGCCCTCTGACTGCTTCGATGTCTTTTTCTGAAAACCCCAGGTAGATGTACTCACCGTCTGGAAGTCCTGCCAAGTCTTTCAGTAAAGCTTGCCCAATGCAGTACTCATTCAGTTACATGCTCAGAAGGAAGTAGTGGCACATCTGGTGAAAATTTAAAACAATGTTTGCTGTAATTAGCAACCTGACAGGAAGCTGCTGCCACTTCCAGTTCTGTGAACTCCTTGCTTTTGTTATTTTCCTAACCACCAAATAAAGAACTTAGGGCAAGAGATCAGAAAGAGGTGTCTTAATAGTTTCCTGAAAGCTCTTATCAGGTGGTCAAAATCCCTACCTCTACCAGAGCTTGAATGTATTAGCTGGCTACAGACCACCATAGGTATTTTCTGTATCCACTTACATTAATTTCACTCCAGGAGAACGTGTACCAGCACTGAAGAGCTTTTCTTCACAGGTGACAAGGGATGCTCTGGAATAATCTTGAAATAAAATAATCCAGACAGTGAAGATTATTTATCACAGTTACCCATAGAAGGCCTGTAAAATGAAAACATCTTCCTTAGTTATTTTTCAAAGGTTATGTTACACAAGATGAAAGTAGGACGTGGCATTTCCATAAACTTCAGATAAGGGATGGATGTAGCTCTGAGCTAGAGGTGGTTGAAGCCTTAACTGGTTGGCTGGTTATGCTTTTGACTTACGCTGCTGTTATGGGCCAGATGGAAACACAGCGCTAGCTTTCAGTTAACTGCATTTTTCAAAACAAAAATTTGTCGATGGCTTAAAATACCTGTTTCTTGAGAACAAGCCAAAATGAATAAAGGACATGGGCTACTACTTCATTACGCTTAGCTAAACGGGATTGTACAGAATTCACACATTCCACCCTTCTGCCATTTTGTTTTCCTTCTCTGTCTTTAAGAGGAATGTGAACCTCAGAAATTTGCATATAAGTTCAGAAATGTCCTTTGGTACTTAAGAAAAAAACTCTTTTTACTCATTTCTGGCTTCAGAAGCAGAAAAGCTTGAAACCTCTGCGAGTTTTGCTAGTGGAATGGAGTAAAATAGATGTTGTCTTTCAATTTCTCCCATTTTGTTTCTTTAATGTAGCTGAATTAGCAGCTTAATTTCATGTGAGACACAGGTCACTCGCTGTGAAAAACAATGCTTTGGATATTTGATATGCTACCACCAGATACAGGGTAAAAATGTAAGACTTGCCTGGCCAGAAGAAGAACCAGTGTCTTGGTATTTGGCCTCCAAGCTATGGCTAGGTGCCTGAATACCTAGAACTAAGAGAATTTGCATTGTGCGCAAACAAAATACCATTTAAAATACGTTGTGTTTTACACTGGGCTAAATTCCTGTCGGCCCCTGTGACAACCAGCTGGTGCTCCAGATCTTGAGGTCTGAACGCGCCGGTGTCTTACTGCCATAGGTCACAGTTACAGCTAAGCGGTTTAAATTTAAAAAGGTCAATACCTACAATGCCTATAAAAATTGGAAAGATGAATAAATGAGGAGTGACCTAATTCCTGCCGAAGCCTTTGCTACTTTGAGCGCAGTCATTGCTGCTCCAGCCCGTGGTCACTACAATGCTCGGGGCCAGGACGGGACTTACTGAACGTACGGTAACTTTGCCACCGCCCGACCGGTCTGCAACACCCCCCGCACAGCCCTAAGCTCGACGCTGGCTGTAGGCTGAGCCTAGGGCGAGATCCCCCCGCAGCCCACCTTCCCCGCGGGCAGCCGGGGACTCCGGGGCCCCGCCCGGCGGCAGGGATGCGGGCGGGCACGGCGGGGGCCGGCGGCCCCGCTCCGCCCCCGGCCGCCCGCGGGGGACGGGCCAGCCGAGGCGTCGGGGCTCCCCGGGGCCGCCCGCTCGCAGCGCCCGGCCGCCGGCGTGGGAGATGGGCAAAGGCGCCGGTTCCCCCTCCGCCGGCGGCAGCTACCCGCAGAAAAACGCCGAGATCCTCAGCAGCCAGTACGGCATCAACCTCTTCCTGGCTGGGCTGCTGCTCACCTTCGCCTGGGCCGTGCACGCCGTGGGCATCAGCAAGAGCCACCTGCTCTCCTACCTCATCACGCTGATGCTCATCCAGCTGCTGTGGATGCTGTGGTACCTCTGCAGGAGCTGCATGCAGAGGAGGCTGATCCGGGACAAGGACACACACGCCGGGGCCCGCTGGCTGAAGTGTAAGTACAGGCCATGGCGCACAGGGTGGTACCACACACGGGATGTCCGTGATGTCGCCCCTCTCTGCTACCGCTTTGTTACCCTCTCCATCCCTACCAGGAGGCATCCTGGTATTCACGAACTTAATGCACATGCAGTGCATTCTAAAGTAAATATATGCATAAGCTGAACATACTAGGAAATTGTATGGGAAAGCTGTTTGCTAAATGTCCTTTCTTTCCAACCTACCATTTACAGTGCTGAAAGCACCGGTGCTGTTTTTCCCTTACCAGGCTGGTTTGGTAGCACTTGAAAAATAAAATATAGCTAATGGAAGAGGCAATTATGTTGGTTTCATGCAACTCAGAGGAATTATCACCTTTTCCAGGCAATAGAATGCAACTTACTTCAGGTTAGTACCAGTCAGAAAGGTCCTCGAGTGCTCTCTATACTGATGTATATCAGAGATTCCCATTTATGTGTGTGCAGTGATGCCTTAGAAACATCTGGACTTAGAAGAGGACACAGTCCCTGGCCAGATCAGTTTGTAGATTAGTTCATAAAACATTTAAGCAAGGAAGCTAAAGCTAGCATTAGCTTGTAGGAAAGGTACACAAGTTTGCAAGAGTAGTGGTGGGATGTGATGGCCCTTATCTGCAGAGTCGGGGGCGCATGGGAGTACGGATATAAGGGTGTATTGAGAGAAGGTGATTGGGGAGCACATCACAGAGCCATAGTGACAGGAATGCTGTTTCTGGGTCCCAAGAAAAAGAAACTACCCACATCAGCACTGTGTAGAGTAATAGGCAAGCCTGGTTTTACTGACCTCTTTTCCAGTCTCAGCACTGTAAATGACAGGTTGGAAAGTAAGTGTGTAAAGTGGAGTGCTACAAGGCAGCTTTTCCAAAAACTATTTCAGTCCTCCTGGCAACGGGACAACAGCTAATTATAACAGCAGCAGCTAATGAAATATCCAAATGCAAATCCCAAGAACATCTAAAACCTGATTAGGTTGTGTTGTGGAAGTTTTGTTTGTTCTCAGTCTCAGTGCTTGCCTGTCTTTTTCTTTGCAACTGTTAACAATTATGCTGTATGAATTGCTCAGGGAAAATGTTTTGTTTTTTAATGTCTAACATTTTACAGCCATGGTCTGCAGACTCTTTTCTGAAACGTATGGAGTTCATGTACCAACTGTTGAATTGTTCTCCTTAATTATTTTCCAAAACAAAACTATTTTCCAAAACAATATTCAGCTCTCAGGCCTTTTTCATTTATTAGCTTATATGGCTTACAACCTCCTGCAATTCATTAATGCGAGGCTTAATTTGATCCCATTTTGGACCAAGCTATGCTTTTGTTACTCAGAGGGTAGCTTTCCCCTCTTCAGTATGGAATAAATACTGCTTAACATGGGTAAGTACAGCAGGACCCCTGCCCTTTTTCTTTTGGCACAGGGTTCACAGCATTTCATTTGTCCTACAGGATATAAGGAGTCACAGAAACTTAGAAATAAGATACTGGAATGAACTACTAGGTTACCTTATCCATTTCTTTTACCAGCACAAGATGGCTCTTTGTACTAGCTTCTCAAGTGGTGCAGCTTCCACCGCTTCTCTTGGATGTCTAGGCTGCAATTCAACAAATTCACCCTTAGGGAAAGACCTACAACTTCCTATTCTCAGGCGTTTCTTGTAGTTAACAACAAACCTGTACAAGTCCTTTATCTTCTGTTGGTAAAAGCAAACTTACTTGAGCTAAGGAAAAACTCAGGTGGCAATTCCTCTGCCAAGATCCCCCTTGCCCTCCTTTGCCTCAGTGGTTTTATCATAGAAATCGTTTATCTGAAAGACTAGAAGTCCAGAAAGGAGGACAAGGCGGGGACAAATCTTCATCAAGTCTTTCCACAGAAAGCACTCTGCAATTTTTGACTAGCTCTGTCAGCTGCTTTTGAAGAATATCTCCTTCCTCTCATCATTGGAGAAAATGTCCATGTATTAACCAGTATAAACTGAATATATTTTCATTATTTCCTTCAGACTGTGAATATCACTTTAGTTAAAGCGGTGGTGGCCGGCTACTTAGAGCACTTTGCTATGACAAACCTTGAAAAAGAATGACTTAACAAAAAGCTCCTATAACTGAGTCCTTGCACACAGTTAACAGAACTGGAAGGACAAATAGTTTACAAGAACTGCTCACAGAAAGGTTTCCTTGAGCATTTTTGCTACTGTGTGAACCCTAGAGCACAGTTGTCTTCCCACTTGTGTGCTAGTCAGTTATCTTGACGCAAGTAATCACAAGAAAGTTTAGGAAGTCCTTTCCTTGACAATGTTACTCCACTGAGTACACTCTTCTTTGAGGGAACGGTCTCTGACCATTACTTGGAAGTTCAGCCAGGTGAGACAGAGAGTTCAAAAGAAAATCAATGGGCTTCACAAATGGCTTTATTTTATCACGTTCTCCAGCAGCACAGCTTCTGTTTACAGTGTAGACAGCTAGTCAACTTACAGAGCTCTTGGCAGGCTTCCACTGGTGTATTCCTCCTGCTTGCATTAGCTTGTCTATTATTTAAAACCAGATAATATTTTAAGTTTAGGGTGGCATTTTCACAACTGTGTCATTATGGCTTTCTTCTTCTTGATGTTTAATAGAAAGAATTAAGCCAGCACTTAGCAATACTGAAAATCCTCTTCTTGATTTCCTAAGATGCAGGTTTCAATGCCCATTTGAAATAAATCCCGATTTTTTTCAATGCACAATAACAATCATTTAATATTTCTTTAACTTTCAAATAGAAATAGCAAAATAGTAGAATGATTTTCATCATTTAGAATTACTGATATATATCTAGTATTTAGTATTAGTATATAATACTGAGGTTTCCATCAGGAAAAGTTAACATGGAAACCATTAGCATACCGTATGTATGGGCATTATAGTTGTGCTTTGATTTTTGCCTAAGCAAATTAAGACAATAATTCTCTTCTGAAGCCCCTTAAAAACGTGTGTTGGACACTTTCTTTGCATATGCTTACAGTGTGGTCACCTGAGTGGTTGCCAGAAACAGATTATCATTTGAATAAGTTAAATAATTGATCATTAAAATAAATGAGCCATATAAAGTAATCAAATCCCTGGAGGACAATGGCAAAACTATTGATTTTAGTGGGAACAGATTGAAGCCCACCAAATCTCTGATGAAGGTAAAGCAAACATGAAGAGAGATACTAAAGCATAAACTAAAATGCTCAAATGTAAAAGAAACTTTGTGGGTCTTTTTTTGTTGGTGGTTGGGGATTTTTGTGTGTGTGTGTGTGTGTCGTGTCTGTCCGCCCCCGCCCCCGCCCCCCTCAATGGTCTGCTGGACGTTGATGTAAGACTATACAACCGAAAGAGTAATTTTGTGAAATACAAGCAAGACGGAGTGGAACGACAGTACAGGCCATCCCTGGAAAGACAAGATGCAGATATGGTGCAGGAGGCAGATCAATAATCTAAGATGCGTTTGCCTTCCTTTCCCTTCCCTCTTCCCATTTCTTCTAGTTAACAAGTCCCTTGTGATCCTGTGCTGTTGAGCCACTCTCATGAGTGATGGAAGCAAGGATGCCAAACTTTTACATTATAAAATACATTTCCACACATTTTGCTCTGACATTGCTGTTTCACTAAAGCAGTTCCTCAGGGCTTGATCCTGCACCATGAGTTAATTGGAAAATTACCTTACTAGTGTCATGAATGGGGAGTTAAATACCTTTCTAAAATACTCCATAAAGTCAACACAGGCATAACAATTCACTGTAGAGTAATTGGGAAGATTGTTATAATCTTTTTGCTTCAGAAGATATCATTTTCCTTCTTATTGAAACACTTAGAAGCAAGTCATCTTTGACATCTTCCAGACAAAGAGTGAAACAGGCTGAGTTTACTGCATACCTTCTAAATAAAACATGAATCACAGAATCAATCATAGAATAATTTAGGTAGGAAGGGACTTCTGGAGGTCGTCTACTCCAGCACCCTGCTCAGAGCAGGTCCAGTTACCTCAGGTAAAGTTATTTGAGAAGAATTAACAATTCTAATTTATTTTAGAATAATTTAAATTCTTTAAATACGGAAGGAAACATATCACTTGATCTAAAGAGTAGCCTAGAATTTTGCATTTGTGATGCCATTTACTTTTATGCATAATAAAAATGGCTCATCTATTTAAATGTGGGCTCCAGTCCTCTCACGTGTGTTAGAAATAATACAAATTAGCTGACATGACAAGCATAAATTAAAAAATGTATGGGAATATACACATGCATGAAGTACAGAGTAGAGGTTTTAGATTTTGAAATATGAGGGCAAAAGTTGGGGGGAGGCAAACTGCCTCTTGGTAGAAATTACACTCCAACAATAATTTGACATTGATTTTATTATAGAGAGATTGTAAAACAGAAACATAAAATCCTGCTGGAATTCATACTCTTGTGGTTAAAAAATTTTCTGAAATCTATTTTTGTTTAATTGTAAAAGATCAATGAAATAATAAAAATACATTGCATTTTTATTATTTCTACTTACTTTTATCAATGCAACTTTAATAATAAATGTATTAAATTATTAAATCAGTGTTATATTTTATTAACACAAGTCAAGTGGAACATGAGGTGCTTGTAAGGAAATTATGTTGTGGGTCCTTATAAAAGATAAACATTCGTCAAAGTCAGCACTGGTGATGTTATTTTCTCTGTGAGGAATTACAAAGAAAGATTAAGATACTGATGCTGATCTATATCTTAAGGTCCAGTTAATGTCCATGCATAGATTTTTATCTGGTCTTAATTAAAATGAACCCAAATTAAATCCAGTGGAAACTTGCTAGAATAAAAGCCTAGAGAGAAAAAAAAACCCAAGCAAATGAATACTTCAGAGTTTGGTTCAGTAATTTTATTGCCAGTTGCACTTAGTCATAGAGGTACAAACCCAGAAATTAATAATATACATTGTGTTACCATACACCCTTCCAGAATAAGTTTGTAACAAACATTTACATTCCTGAAAGAAAAAAAAATTAAACAAGCCAAAATATGTATTTTGAAAGTTCTTTAGGATATGAAATCCATACATAGAAAAACTTATTAGGGTTTTTTTTTTGTTCCTTTCTAGGAGAACAAACCGTACCGCTCAGTGTAGTTTTTGTCTCTGAGCTAACGCGTAACCTCCCGAACCACGGGGGAGGCATGCCAAGTGATTGTGTTACCTCCCACGGCCGAGCCCCTCGGCCAGGAGACTGTAACGTGATTGTTCACCTCCCTGGAATTGTATAGTTCGCTGTGTGGCTGTATAGAGCACTAATTCATGCACTGTATGGCCGCTTCAGTGGTACCGTTACTTGAGAGGCTGACCCTGCAGGGAGCTGGGAGCCATCTGCAAGGCGCTGAGCGCCTCCAGGTCCCGGCCGCTGCTGGACTGGCTCCTCTGCACTGACCGTGCAAGGTCTGCACGGGGATGTGCTTTCGTAAGATATTGGGCAGAGGCTTTCACAAATGCGAGGGGCTGATTACATGGAGTCAATTACCTTCATGAACTTCGATCTACTTTTATTTCCCTAAACAAGAACATGGATGTTGATCGGCTTTTATTTCCCCAAACAGATTTTAGCATATTGGTACAGATTGTCTCTAGACAGTATACCTGTACATTGACTTTTTCTAATATCTTTTTCATCTGTAGGTGGAATTACATTATTTGCAGTGATTACTTTAATTCTGGACTCATTTAAAATTGGATATTATATTGATTTTTCAAACTGTTTATCACCAGCTGAAGGCATTTTTCCTGTTACACATGCCGTGCACACCATCTTACAGGTAAAGGTCACTGGTTGCAGTTTTATCTTATGTCTGTCTTTCCTACCAAAAGTATCTTTTATCTTCTCATCATCAGTGAATTTTACACTAATTTAATTTCTAAGCATATTGCTGGATACTTTTGAGGGCTAAATTCTTGTGCATGTATATCCTTTCAATGTGTAAATTCAGGCTTTGCAACCTGAAATTGCTCAGCCATAAAACTCACATGGGCTCAGAAAAGAAATAACGAAGAAATGCTCTCCTATAGTTGAAGTTACATGCTTTTTTCAGTTCAAGTTACGTATATAACTTTCAGAATTTCCAGGCTGAAATGAGCAACCTGGCTAAAGACAATTACTTATTTCTGTAGGTAGGACTTGCCACAGAAGTTCAGTTCAATCTGTCTATCCTGATGCCCCATTGTGGTTAGGGGTGGAGGCCTGATACTTCAAAGGGACAAACCCCTCCCCATGTATTTAGCTTGTTATAAAATACTTGCACACCTTTCCTATGCCAAATGAACATGGGTTTTCCTTCTAGAAGCATTTGGCTGTGCTTATCAGTGGCTGCACAGTAGCGCACACAGTCAGTGACTCCGGTAAAATATTCCAGCTGCTTGTTTATTTCAAGGCTTTGGGTCTGTATTATATGGTGATATTCCATAGGTGATTGTTTATCACGTGAATTCCTGTGAGGCTCTGTCAGCAGATTTGTAGGAAAGGAGGAAAGAAAAAGCCACTCGACTAAGATACTCAGTTATAGCCAGGTCATTTAATGCATTTTCCAAGATGATGAAGTCATTCAGAAAGAAAATAAAGATTTTTCCTAGCAATTGTGGTTGGATGTAAATGAGCATTTGAAGAACCTACATTTTCCTGCTTTCTGTAACAAAAAAAGCAGCAAAATTTAAGTAGTAACTCTGACCTCTTCTATCTTTTTCTCTGAGGGTGAAATTCTGATTTGGTTGAAATAGTCTTAATTTCACATTCTTGTAATATCCACTCTCCGTGCCTTGCAACTTCTCTGCTCTGCCTCTGAACAACAAACCAAAGAAATTAAGCCTTTTTTCACTGCCGAGCTGCATGCAGCGTTCTTAATTGCATCCAGTGACCCTGAGCTGACAAGGTTTCCAGCTACCGTGAACTGGAGTGTGGAAGAAAGGGTGTATAACAATGGTGAACAAAGGGAATAAGATTTCTAATTTAAATTTTACATCACCCAATGTTGCTGAATTTATCATCTACTTAGCTTAAAGTAATGAAATCTTGAATGTTAGTCTGAGCAATCAAAGAAAAAATAAAAAAGTAATTTGCCAGACACCTCTTACCTAAGACAAATCTCAGATCTTTGAATCACAGGATTTTACAGCAGAGAGCATCCCTAATTATGTGTCATCTAAAAATCAAAGGATTTCTTTTCTACAGAATATGTGTCAGATTCTGTTGTATTTTACTCTAATGAGGCATCCTCACATGTGCCATTAAATTAATAAATATATATGTGCTGCACCTGTGCAAACAGTGAACTCACACGCACCTGCCCTTCCAAGACAAGCTGTGCATTGTGCTCTTTTGCAGGCAGAAGTCCCTCTGAGGCAATGAGTACTCTGTGAGCAAAAATTGGATTTTATGCTATTTCTTTACTTTACTGACTTTTCTGTTCCTATTTCCCCCCACTTTCTTGACTCTAACGTCTGAACAGATCTTCAAAACTTATGTTTTTTAAGTTTTGGAGAATGCTTTCACATCTGCTGTTAGGTTTTACTGCATCTATCCAGAATGGGAAATTGAACATGGCATTAGATGAGACTAAGGTACTAATTTCAATTTGTCTGAGTTCACTTGAAACCTCTATGATACCTTTTAGTCTCTACACCTGGGGTTTCACAGTGGTCACACCTCCTTTTGATAAACGCTTCATTAGAGGAATGAATGAGCACGTCATTGCTGGGTGGTGCAAGCAGCCCATGGAGAATTGCATTTTCCTAGCTTTTTCAAAAATCAGATACTGAATGTCTTGGACAATGCCAGCTGTGGCGTAGGGTGCCTACAGTAATAGGCACAGTGCTAAAATGGGCTTCCAGTTACTCTAATTGCTGAAGAAGAACCCAAAGTTCTTTGCACTTTTCAGACCATTTCTGGAACATCAGAACAGGCAGGTTTCTAAGAGAAACCTTTTGGACTGTTTCTCTCCTGATGGTTCATCTACTGTCAAGTTCAGTATCCTAGGAGCGCTTCTGAGTAAGCAGGACTCCCAGTTTCACTCTAATGTCCCTGAGGAATATTGGTATTGTTCTCCTTGCGCTTACCAGCATTTGGAACCAGTTTTGTTCCATTTGGTACCAGTTCCATTATCCCCCCACAAACAGATATTCCCACTTTTAATATTTATTTACCCTTTACCTGCTAACTCAATACTGTTCTCTCTCTCTCTTTTATTCTCCAGCTTGACCTTTCTGCACCATACTTGAGTTCAAATGGATGTGTTCCTAACGTGGTTGTCTCTTGCACTGAAAATACAACCTTTTCTCTTGCTTCCTGGATGTCCATTGTTTTTTTTTCTTAATAAATTCTGGCATCCTTTCACTTATCTCTCTCCTTCCCTAGAATTTCATATATTTAATAAATTATTCAAACTTAGCATCATCACTCCCTGCAGCAATCATAGAGCTGACCACAGCTGGTAGCTTTATTTCCTTTGAAATAAAAGCCTCTCCAGATATAGACACAGATATTTTGGTGAGCCACACTGAGACTTTCTACTGTTGAGCCACCGACCTTGCGTACAAGAAATCGTAGGTTCATCATGCCAGAGAAGTTCTGGGTGAACATCAGAGGAAATTATAAGTTATTTCACATGCGTGGAGATGGAGCTACCTCAGTTTAAATCATCAGAGTTCCCATCTACAGATGCACTTTCCTTTTTGAGCGTCACACATGCTCGTTAGTGTAATGACATTTTGCTGTATTCCTTTCATTTAGGTGTACTTTCTTTGGTGTCATGCAAAGGACGTTATCCAGTCTTTCAAAACACTTGAAAGGTAAAGTGGATCTGATCCTCATCTGGAATGCTAATAGGTGTAGGTCTGCACAGTGCTTTAACACCTACTGTATGAGGGACATGGAAAACATTTACAGAGTTTGATTCTCCTCTTAATTGTGTTAATATAAAAAAAAGTAATTCCATTTACCCAAGTGAGAAGATAATCTTTAGTCTGAGTTATTTTTATCTTATTTAAACTGTGCCTGTATTTTATAACATGCAACAGTCACAGAATAAGCATATTTTTATCATGAGAGAGGGAAATGGGCAATGTATGATACTTCAGTGTCACTTGTGTTTATTGAAGGAAGGAGGCGCCATGTATGTGTCTTAGGCCTATGGTCTATATTATGTTTTCTTTATTTAGATACTGGAAGGGAATCTGCATTAGCAACCTGCAGTCAGTGCAATATATATGTGGTATTTTATATTGACTTTTATGGAAGGCACCTTTTGGAACTAGATGCAGATATGCAAATTCACTGCCTCCCCGGTGGTATCCCATATACCCAAATTGGTGAGGGTTGTGCACATTTCTGACACCAGAACTTGGTTCTTGCAGTGTAAGTGCTGTGTCCTCTGAACAGCTGCATACATACATTTCTTATAGAACTGAGGACTCGTCTTTGAGGCAGCAGAGCCAGTTCTGATGTATTTTTGGTTTTGTGAGAAGGTGAATTAATGTAGATTACCTGTACATAGAACATAAATAAACAAACATGGTAACTTTTAAAATACTCATCTCAAATTATCAATGAGCTGACCCGTTTCTGTAGGAAGTAAAAGAAATTTACTCAGAAACGTCATTTGTGGAGAAGGTTCTCCTTTTGTTTTGGTCTCTCGGGTAAGTGTTCAAGCCCCATGCCAGAGACGAGAGAGACTGCAGGCGGCTTGCGATGTCAGCTGGTGAAATCAGCCCTGTTCATCAGTAGAATTTTAAAAATCCCTAACTGCAAGTCTATCAGTGAGAACAGTGCAGTAATAAAGAACTGTTTCTTGGTGAAGGAACATTACCAGCCTCAGGTACAGAAGAAAGCCTGGCTTGTCAGAAACCAGGAGTCTCAAAAACACTTGGAGACTCACCCATGCTGTCTGTACCAGTAGCCTGAATGGGATAAAGCCCTCTGTTGGCTTCAGCTCTCTCCAGGAGACAAAAATGCGTGGACTAGAAGTTAGAGAAGGTGGTGGTATCAATGAAGAAAGACCAGTCACAGTGAGTATGAAGGAGTGCTGCAGAAGGCTGTGAAATACGGTTTGCAAAACAATTAACCCTGTTAAGACTGTTCAGTCACTGTCATGAACATGATGCTTGTCCAGCCCAAAGAATAACAACCATCACAAAAGAGAGCATAACAAATAATAAAAGCATGGTATTAATGGTTTAATACAGTAAGCCATTGTGTTTCTGTAGAATTTTGGAAGTCTAACATCCATTGTGCTCTGCTGAGGGACATCTTTAGAGAGATCGGTTATGATTTTATTTTCCCTGCACTGACAACTAAATAGTGCCATGTAGCATGTTTACAGAAAGTTAATGCATTTTATTTAACATATATGGAGGTGTACACTGTGTAGATTCCTTCAATAATTACTTTATTTTGTAGGTTTGGGGTTATCCATTCCGTGTTCACAAATTTACTCCTGTGGACAAATGGAGTGCTAACCGAGTCAAAACATCAACTGAATGAACATAAGGAAAGACTAATCACGCTTGGTTTTGGGAACATCACAATAGGTAAGTGAAAGGGTTGATACATTTTGGAATTCCTGCTCTAACAAGCTTTCATACAAAATACTGGGTCACTGTACGATGGAGCTGGGTCACCCATGACTATGTCACCATAGTCATTCCCAGGCAAATGGTAGTGACCTGATATGTGATCAGTTCAGATCACAACTAAAGTGTTATATGATCATTATCATGTAGGTGACTCAGGCCATAGTTTTCTGTTTTACTCATCTCCCCTTTAGATGAGGACCAGAAGAAAAACAATTACTGGAAGTTCCAAACAAATAAACAGATTTAAAAAAAAATTTTATTTGAGGAGTAACATCACTGAGGAGCCCCTTTATTAGTAAATCATAGAAGTAAATTGAACATAGCAGTGGTAAAAACAGTTTACTATTATGTAAGTTATTCATAGCAAAACAAGTGTGGATAATCCTGCAGATCCTTCCCGGGAGAGTGGTTACACGTGGCGTGTGACCCTGTGGTCAGTGGAATGGCTCAGAGCGATAGGGTTATCCATTAGTGCTGCTTTACAAGACAAATATTTTGCTCTGGGTGGTTCTTATTTTATAACAAACCATTTTCTCCATTGGTAAGATTGTGCAAGTTATAGTCAACAAACATTGAGTATAACTGCTAGGGATGCCTTCTGCTTTCAAACACCACTGAAGCAGAGGGAAATTAGGAGTGCTTAACTTTAAAGAGAAAATAAAATTTCTCAGCAGCTGTAAGTAATTTTCTTGCCATGAAAAGTTATCAGTACAGCTGATAAATTTTGACTGTGTTCACAGGGGAAAAGACAGACAGCTTTTGAAGAGCAAAACGTATGTTTTCCCACCCAGTGAATTCAGTAGTGCCTATATCCTAAAAACTCCTGATTTTGCATCTACAAAGCCAACACCTGAATTAATTTCTTTTTTGCCTATTTATAGTCTGTATAATTGAAAAATTGTAGGCATTTTTAATAATTCTTGCCAAAGTTCACATGTAAGTGAAAACTTAATTTTAAAACCTGTAAAATAGTATTTTCAATATAACCATGTCTAAAATTATGCCCATAATTTTAAATCTATTTGCAAGTGTTACCCTTTAGATGCATCTATGGAAACTGGCTACTTTCCCTTAATAATCAGGTGGCTAATTGATAGTTCAGAGATTTCATAATCATGGAGCATTAGCAGAGAGCAGGCAAATCACAAGTTAGTGGCTCTTCTTGATATTTCTGCTTGTTAAACGGAAGCAGTTTCCATATATTAATTGCTATTATTCTGCTGCCAGAATTGTTACACAATTATGAATAGTCAGAAGTGGCATCTGAAACGAGGAGTGAAATGATCAGCCAGACAAGTTTGGCATTAACATACAATCCACTGCAAAAGCAATTTGTTTTCATCTCTTAACAGTGTGTGATTGAGACAAAACAGTACCAACTTTCTCCTCTCCTCTTCTCTTCTAAAATTACAGGAGAAAAAAGAAAAACTTCCAGGTACAAATCTTAAGATCAGTGCCCAAAAATGTGCCCTTCAGCATGTATGTTTATATATTTATAAATAAACACATTGTGAAAATAAGTATCTTTTTTTTTTTTTTTTCTGCCACTGTGGAAATTTCTGATTTCTGAAATTATTTGCTTAGGTTATAAATACACATTAAATACATTTATTTTACAAATACAAGCAATTGTTCATTGAGGTGTCTTAGGGGTTTACAAGGCAGGTAACTGCACTGCAGAGAGATGATGATTTCATAGGTTCCTCTCAAAAGGGGAAGACTGATTTTTAATTTTTTTTTAACCTTAAAACTATACTTGGGCATTGAGTGAAAGTATCTGTGCTTTATTTCACCGCTTTCTTATTCATAAAAAACTTTTTAATAAAGTGGTTTCAGTATCAGAAACCACACTAAAAATGGGAGTAGAACTGAGCCCTTTCCTTGTTAAGCTTGTTCTTGATCTGATCCACAGATCCCTGGGCTTATATAAAAGCCTTCTAAGCTGAAGGGCTGATGACTCAAAGCCCTTGAGATCTGGAATTTCGTGGTATGAAAAACTGTTTTTACCAAGACCCTGCTGAAGTTTGGTGCTCTTTGGTGCAGCATTCGTTCGTATTGTGATTGTTGCTCAGCGGCTGAGCAGTGAAGTCAGAGATAATACTCCAGTGGGTGTGCGAAAGCTTTGTTAGGTTAATGACTTCAATGATGAGACCCTTTCTTAGGTGGCTAACTGGGTGGCATGATGTGGTTTTTGACTGAAATCTTACCTTTTATGTTTTATTATTTATGTTTTATTTATTCACTTTAAATGAGAAATCCTTATAATGCACATATCTAATCTCTCCTTCTCCTTTAGTTTTAGATGATCATGCACCTCAATGCAATTGCACAACAACAACTCTCTGTTCAATATTTTCTCAAGGAATATATTATCTATACCCCTTTAATATAGAGTACCACATCCTAGCATCGACGATGCTCTATGTCCTGTGGAAGAACATTGGCCGCAAAGTCGAGCACCACCAGCAACACAAAACTCCATTCAAATTCCACGGCATAACTGTTGGAATGATTTTTGGACTAATCGTGTTAACTAGCACAATAGCCATAGTTGTTGTGTATTTAATTCAGATTGGACGTTCGAAAATCAAAAGCGAGTTAGCACTTACTATGTTTTACTTGCATGCCATCTTTGTGTTGGCTCTCATGTGTACAGCTGGAATTGTTGCCCTTCTCATCTACAGACTGGAAGATAGATCATTGGATAATTCGAAAAATCCTGCTCGAAAACTCGATGCAGAACTGCTGGTGGGGACAGCTGCAGGGTCCTGGCTCCTCTCCTGGGGCTCGATCCTCGCCATTATCTGTGCCCAGGCTCATCCAAAATACACATGGTATAACCTGCCCTACTCTGTCCTGGTTATTATTGAGAAATATATTCAGAACCTCTTTATCATTGAATCTATACATCGCGAGCAGGAAAAGGTGAACGATGATATTAAAACTCTTCGAATAGTGACTATATCGCGGGGGAGCACTTTATCACTTACCCCCTCATACAAAGAGGTCTACAATGGCAGAGCTGCTCATGAGATCGGAGAGGTGCCCTGCCTGTTCGAGGGCAGTATCTGTGGGAGAGAAAATGGTGGTGCCAAAGAAGAAAGGGGTCAGGAAAACAGTTCGGTCGTGCATTCAGCCTCAGATTTCTCATTTTACAGTAGAAACTCAGTCACTAACAACAAGAGGAGAGTTCTGAAGAACATAGCTGCATTTTTATTCCTATGCAATCTTTCGGTAAGATATTTTGAACATAATTCACAAGTTAATACCCAAAAGCTTCCCAACCTTTCAAGCCTGATAAGTATATTAAAATTACATGGTTCTATAGTTTGTAGCAAGTAAAGTTTACTTCTTCTGGAAGAATAAATGAATGTGCCTTTGGGGAACAAAGTTTATTTAAACATGGAATCTGGGAGCCTAGGCTTGTTTTAGACACAGCACAAAAACTGTAGCAGCAGCAGAAGCTGAAATACTCTTCCACCTGTGTGCCCCAGTAGCAATAGGGAGGGTTTTCCTAGGGATTTCTGAAACCAAATTGCAGTACTCTTGGGTCACAGTCATTAAGGGCTAGTCCCTCATATTGCAGCTGATTAATATTGGCCTTGCGTTCTTTCCTTGCAGCTTTGGATACCACCGGCATTTGGGTGCCGCCCAGAATATGACAATGGACTAGAAGAAATAGTGTTTGGCTTTGAACCCTGGATAATTGTTGTGAACCTTGCGATGCCTTTTTCTATTTTCTATCGGATGCATTCAGCTGCCTCACTCTTTGAGGTCAATTGTAAAACATAGATCATATATGGTCCCTCAGTGAACAATTGATTGCATAATTAATTAAACAGTTGAATGAGTGGATGTATGAATGAGTGAACATAGCAACAGCTGCTCAATAAACAGAAGATTCAATAATTTTTTTAAAAAAAGGAGGGACCATAGCTAATAGCATGTCATTTTAAGAAATATTTCTTTCACGTATTTTAATATATATGTGGTGTTATTGTATAGGTACACTTTTCAGAATCATATTCCTGTTAATATGATTAACACTACATAGTACAGTTAATTCGATCTAATTAACCTTTGTTTTAGTCATCTGGGGTTTGTCCTCTATATAATTTGTATTGCTTTGTTTTCATTCATTATGCCTTGTGAAAGGGGTTTAAAAAAATCTGTAAGACTTAGGAGAGAAAATCCCAGGAACAGCTAAACTGAGTGATGCTCCTGAATCACAGAGATGCTATGAAAACTCCAGCTCTTAATTCCTAGCTATGTTTTTATAGTAAAACCTGAAAACATTTGCTATTTAGCTGGGATGTGGGACTTACTTTAAACTTCCTGAATACTGATAAAAAACCAATATATGATTATTATTTTCTTAACTATGTAGCAAGAAATCCAGGTAAATAACATGTACAGTTAGATATCATGCTGTATATAATTTCTTCTGATAAAATACATTCCTATTAATGCATCCTCTTTGACTTATATTTACTGTATGGCATAACTGAGAAATAAAGTTAATCCTTCTACTTAATTCTTTATTCACACATCCTTTAGATGTTTTAAGAGAGAAAACTAGTCTTAAAGCTTATGTTTAGGTATATATGTTCCGTTGCCAGAATGGTATATAGTCTCTATACAATTTTTTATGAGCTGCTAATTTATTTGTAGTTAGGTCTCCTGGTTGGAAGAGAATCATATGTCTTCATACAGGGATGCTGTGGAGCGTAGCTGATGCCTCCAGAAATCTGGAGGGCCCTTGGCTGAGGTTTTTACAAGTGTGGTTTACAAGCTGTTAGAACAAAATCTCAAATTCCTAGGGTATTTAGTTGCTTGAATTCTCACAGAAAGCAGTGAAAAGTTGGGTGCCTGAATATTCTTAGAATCTGGACCTGTAAGATCGAAAGGCCAGAGCAATGACCAGAGTACTAAAAAGGTGCAACGGATCAATTAATGGGTAACGCTTGCTAACTCACTAATGATCTAGTCCTAGATCTGGCGGGCCAAGGGCTGCAAAATTTCTGCCCCTAGTTCCTCAAAGGCCAGTCATACTTTTAACCACAGTTGCCACTGCCACCTGCCTGGAAGCAGTCATATTTCTGCATGGGAGAGGTCTGCTGCTGAGACAAAAAGATTTCAGCAGTCTTGTCTGCTCCCACGCATCAGAACAAGAAGTTTGGCTTTATACCACTAGATGGCAAACACAGACCACTCGATAAATTACCTGATTCCTTCTAGGAGTCACTTCACATTAATCTTCAGTTCTATTTTGCAATGTTGTATATTGCCATTACCTGCATACATGCATACATACATACATACATACATACCTGTATACAGCCATTACCTGCTTTACCTGTGGCAAAACCCGGGTCAGGTAAAGCAACTTTCATATGAAGTCTTGGGCGAAGTCTGGATTAGATGAACCATCAGTGAGCCTGAGCAAAGCAGTTCCAGCTGTTTGATTTTGAGTGTTTTTTGGAAGAGTCACCACTTGCTCACATTGCCATAAACTCTGTCTTTCTCTAGGGCTGCTTGTCATGCCCTTTTATCGCATCTCTATTAGTTCTTACATTCATTCTGGAGAGTAGGGTTTTCTATCTTTCTTCTTGAACATAGTAGCTAGATCTCACCTACTTCCAAGCAAATACCAGCTCTAACCACATCACTTAGTATCTCTCAGACTGTTTTCATTTTAAGTGGAGTGAATAGGGCCATCCAGATAATCAAATAAAGCTTTAATCTTCCATCCAAATAAACTGTTGGACCAACTCTCCAGCTAACTCTGGTATCAGAAAAAAAATAATTTAACTCAGTAAGTCCACAAATTCCACTTCATCTTTTAAGCATTCATAACGATGCATAGAGAAAGCCTGTTTGTTCTTCCTCCCTTTCTGTGGGATGGGTCTCACATCATTCTTCAGCTAGAACTGGTGCTCTTTAGCAGATTCCCAGCATTTGTGTTCAACCAAAGCAGAGCTAGCTAATCCCTAGTGCCAAGAATGGGCCATATTCTCTATTACAAACACTTAGCACACATTTGGAAGTTTCAAACATAAATAACATCCTTATTTAGATATATTTCACCTGCAATTACTTAGCCCTTTTTGTTTCTTAACATTTCTATTGAAATAATTTAATTTGTCCACAATATTAAATTGATTTTCAGTGCTGAAATTGAAGTTTATTCAGAAAAGTGAATTAAGGCAGCACTCTGGCAGTGAGCAAATGCTTTAAACATGCTAATGGACAAATTCTATTCTGATTTGCACTGATGAAAGCCCACTGACTTAAATGGTTCTGTTTCAGGGAACTGGAGACTAGATTTTGGTCTGAGAAGGTTAAGAGGTTTTCATGACAGCTCTTCTCTCAAAAAAAAACCATTGTTTCATCCGAATGCAGAAGATTTTATGGAAGCAGGTTGTAGTTTAGCTACTCCTGAAGCAATGGTGAGTCATACAGTTCTGAACATCGTTAGAGACATAGATTTTTAAGAAACATAGACTTTTGGACCTGGAACAATGTTTAACATAGTGTCACCTGTAGCTCTCTGATCAATGCTAAGCCTGGGCTTTCCCAAACACCTGCTTTCAAACTTCTCTTTTTTGTTTTTCTCTAGCATACATTAACAATAGTAATTTACCACAGTTTTTAAAATACAAGAAATAACACGAAGTTACCCTATTTCTGCCTAGCTATCTGCTCAACCATGTGACAGGAGGCAGGAGAGCTGGCTGACCCAGGAGAGAGGTTCTAGCGGCTGCTCGTTATTATGTTCCTGAGGTGCCTCTAGGGGACAGTTTGTCTAATTTGAGATCTCTAGGGAATGTCTTTGAGACCAATTTAATATTATTTTAAAAGATATTTTCTTTAGTCAGCTCCAAAATGCACTATATCAAATAAAGGATTCTAAATTTTTGCTGTATAATCTTAATCAGAAAGCTATTTTCTGATGTTCATCATATCCTTCTCTTAGACTCTTCCACTCCCTCCCTTCCTCTCAAGATAATTTTATTTATTCAATACTGTATGCTTGGGTGGCATTTAAACTCATATATGTACAGGAATAAAGGCTGCTAAGGTGCAAAACCATTCCTACAATCCTCAAGCATTTGCCTGAAGAGTTGAATTTATATGACCATAGATTTTTCCAAGTGTTTTTCAGTGTCAGTGACACTAAAAAATGGAAGAAGGTGGAGGAGTTGTGCTCAAGTCTTTCTGGAAGAACTTAATTTATTTTACTGGTGTTTCTCAATACTTCGAATTTCCTCTTTTAATCACTTTGGTAATTTTGGAAATATTCCTGTGTTGTATGGCCCACTGTGGTTCATAGACTTTGAGTGGACTGTATCAGTGCAGAGAAGTAGACGGCTCCAGAGAACAGCAGAGAGGGAAATTATCCAAGTAATTTAAGCACATGCTTCTTTCCACTGGCTAGGGAATTTAAGGTCCTTATGAGGATGATTAGTTCATTTTAAAAAAAAAGATGACTGTCTCTTCCACTGAGCAGCATGTAATAAATCCTTCGAGATCTAATCTGCTCTTTCCTAAGTAGGGGCACATAGTATATCCTGCTTGTGTTATTCTGCCTTTTCCTGCAAAAGCTCTGAACAAAGCAGGATTTGGTTAAAAAGAAAATTAAAGATCTAGTAGTTTTGTTAAGTTGTAGGCTGTGTCGTTTGCTGGAGTGTCTAGATGAAAATGAAGAGCAAATTTCCATCATCATGAATTTTAATTTAATTTATTACTTAATAAGATTAAGAAATGCTTAGAAAACACATTTGCAAGAATAAAGAGAAAAAGCTTTTAAAAAGGCTTTCACTAAGGTAAGGCTTCTGGATACTACTAGGCTGTGGATTTACAGACGGTACTTTCTTTTTAACAGTTAACACCACTTCTTTACTTCTATCTGGCTAGGCCTGTGATGGCCCTGTTGAAGTTCTAGCAAGGCAGGTCGGAAAGCAGCATGGCAAAACCAATGAGTGCTACTTGGATGTTATTTATTCTCTGTGTGACCTGACAGTATGTAAAAAGCAGAGTGAATGGAGATATGAGTATCTGCATGTAATGATGTACAAATACCTTTAAATGATTTGTTTCTGAATCCTGAAAAATGACTCTGTGGATACCATTGACCAGATATTATGTGAAGTATTATAAAAAACAAATGTGCACTCAATAAATTGCACCTAAAATCCATGAAATAAAAAGATCCCTAAACTTCGAGATTTTAATACAAAAATTATTTTTTTAATTTTCCTATCTTGCTCTGTCAGAATAGAAATGATGTACGTACAGCTGGCTCACTGAATCTGTTATTCCCTGGGACTCTTGTCCCCAAGGATTTGGCCTCATTCTATGCATGGATGAATAAAATGAGATCTGAATTTAAACAGAATTGGAGCAGCTGCAATTGCTAATAGGAACCTTAAAAAACAGGGTTGGCTTTATTAGCTTTAAAGAATTAATTTGATCTTGAAGTTGATGATAGATAGTGGGAAATCTCACTTTAATTTCAATAGTCAATGGTTAGAGTCCTTTTTTTTTTCTTTTTATTAGAAGGTGAGTTATTTCCCATAATATTCGTTTGGCTGAGATTTAAAGCAAAACTTGCCATTTTCTATAGTACATCTCCCATCTTCCTCTGGTACTATATTTCACCTAAGAACTGAGTTTCATTTCCATAAATATGTCCTTTGGTAAAACCTGTATCAACACATTTTCAAATTCATGCCAGAAGCCAATGGACCACAATTCAGGCCTAAGAATATGCTAGCAAAGAAAAATATATGCAGTAGGTGGAAATCTGTGAAAGAACAGGGATGGCAGGAAAACGAGTTGCCATCCCTCTCCTTCACTTGCAACAAACACAGTTTATTATCTTTACACAACATTTTCTATCAAAACTTGCACAAGCAGTGGGTACTTCATGTCTGTTTTCCAATAAATCTTTGCCTGAATGTCATTTCAACTGGAATTAAAAGCCAGTTCGTGAAAAGCGCACATAGATCACATAGATCCATTAATTCCAGGGAACCACATCAGCATTTCAATCAAAGCAGAGTGAAGAACAGCTTCCGTCCACACAGCCAGGATTATCAAGCATACTGTAACTTCTTTATTCTAATTTATTCTGCAATCAAATATTTACCAGGCTTAACTGAAGATCAGAAAGCTTTTTGAAAATGCACAGAAACAATTCATAACATATCTAGAGCTAAATCTACACTTGGTGTTTGGTTCAGACTTGAGTCCATCATTTTCTGAATTTAGTAATTTCACCTCTAACAAGCAATGACCATTGTAGGAAGATAGCAGCTGACAGCTATGAGGTAGTAAGCAACAGCTTCATAACAACGTCTTAACGGTAGCTGGTTACATAAGTCCCTTTCCTTGTCCCTCCCATTGCTCTTCTCCCAGGTATGAGGAACATTCCTGCAGTGATCCCTAGGTGGGATTTTCCATCACTGCCTGCTTGAATCAAATAGCTTCATTACCAAGAAATTCTTGAGTACGACATAACGCCAGTCAAACATACTTTTGAAAATATTCTTGAGTCTTTTTCCAAGCATCACAGTGTCCTCCTTCTCTCCAAGCCTTTAAATTTCTTTTCTTTGTTCACCATTTTGGAAAAACCTTTCCAGTGCAATAAAAGTCAAGAATGCAAGCTCCACTCTATCAAGAAGAGATGACTGTGCCTGCATTTGACATCAGCTCTGTGCGTAGGTGTGGCACCAACACTGAACTGGTGAGATGTGGCCATAAGTACAAGTAAGACCGGACAGGGGCAAGCCAGTCTGTGCACCGCTGGGTGGGGACCTGACACTGTGACAACATAAATTAGTGGGGCATAATTAATAGATCTAACGACCCAAGGATGGAAACTACCTCATATTCTGCCAAAGCAGAAATGAATGTTAAGCTTTTGTTCAACTATAATTCTCATTATTTTCTTTTATGCTTAGCTACAGCTAAAATAAAATAGCCCATCCCTCTTCAGGCCACAAATCTCAGTCGATCATACTAAAAGGAATTGCATTAGCTAGTTATTTTTAACTAGAAAGGCCATGGCAGCAACAATAAGTAGTTGCAAATTATTCTAAAATTAATATTCAGATCCAGATCTGGGTATCATTATTGCAGGCAATTAGTGCAATCAGTACAGCCTACATGCAACAAACAATTCACAAATATCAGATAATTTGATCTGCAATATTTTCTTTGATGAAAGCAGCTAGGCAATATTTCAATTGATAGTTTCTGTCCTTGGCATTTTTTTCTGCTCTAACATTTGGGAACCTGCTGCTCCCTACAGCAACTCTTTTTGTCTTGGATCAATACACAGTTTATGTTTCATGATGCCTGGCCTGCATACAGTTAAGTCTGCTGAATCCCTGAGGCAAAAAATAGTCTTTAAATATACCTTGAAATTTCGTATATATAAAAGTCTTCTGATGGACCAACCCTGCCAAAATAATATACAGAAAATCTTTCCGGGTTCAGTTTCAGGAGAATGGCAAACCTAGACACACTGCAGGATGAAATGTCTCTGCCTAGCATGGAGAAGGCTATTTCTAATTCAGAGTAAATAGATATTGCTGTCTCATGGATGGACAGAAGAATACACTTTAGTTTTTCTTTGTCAACCCCAGTACAACCCTGTCTCGTGTTGGCAGATTGATGTCTTCATCAGCAGTTCCTCTGTGTTGTGTAATAGCAGTAGTAGTCCTATGGATTATTGCAATAGGTATTTAATAAAGAATTTGCTAATCCTTATTGCTGATATTCTGCTATGGAGATGAATGGGAGCTGTTGATACTAAAGCAGCATTTTATTTTAAGTCTTACTTAAGGAAAAAAAAAAAAGCAGAACTAAGTAAAAGCAGTCATTTACTGCTGTTTATCTCAAAGTGATAAAGTTGCTCATTCTTACCACTAGTGTTTCAAAATGTGAAGCTGGAATTCTTCCCCCAAATAAATCCTGAACCACAGAATCTAGCCCTGGTCCCATACGACTCTTAAAAATACAGATCAGAAAACATCAGCTTTAACTGTTGACACACTTGTAAATATTACCTTGCATTGTGTTTTTCTGTTTAGCACTTGCAACAGGCTGTCCTGCGAGGATACAGCTTTCCCAGCAAAGCAGCCGAGGTTTGGGGGTCCTGCTTCCCAACCCCATTCCCTTCCATCCAGCAGCTGCCTTTTGGGAGGAGGGAAGCCCAGTGATGTGTTACTGTCTGACCCTATGAGACATCATCTGCTTTCCTTGAGAGGCCAAGACCCAGCTGCTGACTTCTGTCTTCTCAGTCCGCTTTTTCTATCAGACTTAAAAGTCTTCAAAATTAGTGTCTGCTTTCATTCCAGAAATTACTGTTCATTTGATTCCATAGGGGATTTGGTTTTCCTACTCATTTGGTGGAAGACAGTGTCACACTAAGCTAATGGACAGCGTAAAATCCTAAGATAAATAATGTCGACTGCAAGTATTCAAATAAAAATGATTAACTAAAAAAGCCTGTAATTTACACATTCAATATAAAATTCATAGGTCCTGTTAATATAAAGTGGGTTAGAGAAGCAGAGAAATCAGAACACTGAAAAGAAATTTGTTTTCAAGTTACTCCATAGGCAAAATCGTTATGCTATTTAAGCCAGAGACAAAATGACAGCATCTTCTTTGGAAATTAAGCCCACCTGATTTTTATTTGCAGTTTGGTAATATAGTAGACAAAAGACAAAATAAAAATCTTTAAATGTTCAGTATTAGAACGTTACAATTGCTTTTTTCATCTTGATAGTTTTCTCAGAACAGATATTCACCTGAGATGGAGCCATGCACGCCCGGAGAATATGAATAACATGCCCAAATTGTAATATTGTACAAATCAGTTTCTTTTTTCATCTTGCTTCAGATGTCATTGACCTTTAGTAGTTGTTCATCTTGTGATCTCTTGCTGTATTAGCTGTATCTTCTGTAGCCCCTGAAAAATAATGATTCTAATTTTTAGTATATAATTATGAATAACCAAATATACAAGATAATATTTTATAAGATAAAATTAACTACGATGGTCCACTAGGAGAACATATTTACAGTCCTATCCCCTTTGCTTTTGGTTTTGGCTAGCATTCATCTCTCATCTTTTACCATTGGTTTAAATGAAGTCAGGCTCAGTATGGATAACAAAAAAAGGAAAATTTTGGAAATCTCTTCTGGTACCATCAATTACTTCACGTTTTCACCCAGAGAGTGATCAATAGCTTATGTAGGAACCGTATCACACTCATTACAGAGAAAAAAAAAGCAACGGAGATGCTGGGAAGACTGTTCATTCTGTTGTATATGGTTAATTAATACTATCCATCACAGTCCCTAGTCAACAAAAGCTTGAATAGGTTTTAAGGCCAGCAGGGATAACTGTAATTGTCTAAAATTATTTTTCCCACAACACAGACTACAGAATGCTGTTTGGTACCATCTGAAACAAGACAGAGCTGGGGGGGTGCGCTGAGGCACAGTCTCCCTCCAAGAAATGCATTCAGCCTTGGCTTTCAGACTGTAAATGACAGTAAACCCATTACAACCCGAAATCAATTGCATCAGCCATTAATCATCCTCACTGTTAAAAATGTGCACCTTGTCTATACCCTGATTTCTCACAGATTCAGTTTCTAGCCACTGCAGTTTTCATCATCTTACCTGAAAGATGAAAAGTCATCTATTATCAGAAAACTTTTCCCTCTGTAAGCCATCCCCAGCTGTTCCTAACCCTTCTGGTGCTCTGTGCTCAGCTAAGAAAGTTTCCCAGACATAATTCCTGTAACGCTTTTCTGATAACTTTCCAATTGCTTGTATTTATTTGTATTTGAAGCACCAGCAGCAGAACCAGACCTCATCCTCCAGGATTTTTTCTGTGCTGAATAAATCGATGATGCCAGTTTTCTCCTTTCCTTCCTCAATATACACCTGCATCTTTGTCCATCCCTGTGCAGTAAAGCATTTCAGTTTCAGTGAGTAAAACTGATGGACCTTAAGCATGTGTTCAACGATGCTCCTAAATATAGATCCACTTGAGTGTACTTCTATAGCTGAGAACATGTCCAGGTACTTCTCTAAATTGACCGAGTATACAGTGACTTCTAGCCTCCTCCACCTCTACCTCTACCTCTTCTTGCCTGTTTTAGAGCCTAACTGTAATGGGAGGTTTTTGCTGGGACGTCTTTATAGCCTAAACCTCAGTGGTACATCTATGTCTATGCATTTTGACTTGCTTTTGGCATTAATTATTTTTTATGCCTTTACATTGAGTACCTCCTAGATGAGAGAAGGTATGAATTTCTGAGTGTTGTCTATTTTTACATAAACATCATTCGGCAGAACAGCAGGTCTGTGTATTTTGAAATGGAAATAGAATATGTGGCAATGAAGGGAAAGAGCTACATTTCTAAAATCAGGAGCTGCAAAGGTATTTTTTTTTTCACTCAGAACCATTGCAATAGCAGTTAAATTCCATTACTTCCAATCTGCCAGCTGTGAGAGAGAAGTGCAATTTTAACAGGTGAATAAAAAAAAAAACCCGAGACAAAGATCTGAAGAAAAATCACAAAAGCCATTACAAAGATGATTTCAAGATGAAAAAAACCCACCCCAAATCTCTCAGCAAGTGACAGCTGTGGTTTTAATGGACTGTTCTTAAAATGAGATTTATATGCAAACTGCCTACTGAAAGTAAAAAAGAGGAGGCGAATAACCTATAAATGTTAAAGGTTTTTATCTCAGGCTCAAAAAATGTTGATGGCAATGGATGGAATATTACACCGTACCATAAATGTCCCCATTACATGATTGCTGCTCTGGCCTGGTGCTGCTAAGAATGATCTGGTACAAGCGCTGCAGCAAAGCAGCGGTCCTGTTGCTGGCTCCTGCTCCGCCTCTTCCCAACTCACTGCAATCTATTAAAGGGGGGGTGTGTGTGTGTTCGTGTTAGTCTCTTACGCCACCGCATCAGAAACCAATATTATTTTCTACTTACATTGATAATATTCCCAATCTCCTAGTGCATTCCTGTGACTTGAAAGAAAGTTTTGAGTGCGCATGAAATGCTGGACCGACACTGAAGACTCTATCTCCAGTGCACCTATAGCTACAGGTGCGTCTTTGGCTGATGAAACTTCCCCCAGCCCAACGACAAGTTTTTTTCCATAGGTATCTCTTGTGAGCAACGTCAGTTCACACCAGCTGAAATTCAAGAACATTTGCTGAAGAGTAAATAGGTGGGAGAGTATATTATACCCTCTAAACTGTGGGTTACGCAGGAGCCAGACAGCCAAATGCAACACTTGGCCGATAAACAAGGTACTTCGGGAACTCCTCTCTACTTCAGGTCTGCCTATTGCTGACAGTAGTGTAGAGAGCATAGTAAAACTTCATTCCTTATATGTCTGACAAGTGAGCTCTGACAATTTTTGTTTCGATGGGTTAGCATCTTTCCCGGCTGCTTGCACCTCCTCTCTGCCTGACTCCACCACCCACAGCAGAGCTGGCAGCAGATAACATATGCCTGCACCTCTGCTGCTCCCAGCCGCAGCCCAACATCTTCGCTTCCAGCACCGGTGCTGATAGGTACCAACGTGGGCATGGTTCTGCTGTGTTGTGGGCAGGCTATGTTCTTATCGGGCTACCATTATTATTAAGCGGACAGATACGTACAGATATGTTTACTTAAATAGCTAATGCATACTGACTGCATGCATGTAAATACATACACACCTATAGACACCATATTATATATAATTTGTAATGTGTGCTGATGGATCTGCTCGTATATACACGCTCACACCTCTACACCGGTGAAGCAATGTGTATAAGCTAAACAAGCAAATCAGATCATTGCTTTTTTAAATAAAGTATCCACATTTCTAGACCAGCAGCTTCGACACGCACGTGCACCAGTACTTGTGCAATTTGGTCCCTCATTTATACAAATTGTAGGAGGCACTGCTTAGGAAAGCAGGGTTTGTGCAAGCAACACACTGCCTCAGTGCCTCAGCATCGCAGCTTTAGTCACGCTGTTTAGAATTCAGTGGTGACAAAAAGCTAAATTCTCCCTCCAATATTAAATATAACTCTGCTTAAATGTGGAAAAGCAGTGCCAATTTCTTAAGCGAGAGCTAAAGTGAAGCTCCAGTTTTTCTTGTGACAATTTTAGAAAATTGCCTAAAAGGTTGCAGAGCTTTTTTTTTTTTTTTTCTTTTTCCACTCTTTATTTAGTAACTCTAACACTTAATCTTCCTTCATGTCACTGCAGATCCAGTAGGGTATAGCGAGTCTTGTCCGTCCCCATGTGCCTGGAGAAGTAGCTGGAAAGCCCCCAAAGAGTGGCTTTCTTGGCCCTTCTAGTGCCTAAACAGGCTGTTGAGCCAAGAATGGGTTTGATGCCTGTCAACGGTTTTAAAAAAGAATTAAGTTTTGGAGAAACTAAATCCGTAGTATTTTTAATAAAAATCACCGAAGCTCGCTCTCTGAAGCACAGGCACGACACCCGCGCACGGCGAGTCCAACAGCGCAGCATCGCGGCGGGGCCAGCCGGGGCCGCGGCTCGTCTCCTGGCGGTGCCGGAGCGCTACCGAGAGGAGTGATTCACCCCAAGGAAGAGCGGAGACGAGAGAGAACCGGATTTCATTTGCCGGGTTTCTTGCAATGCATCTCAGTCGTTCCAGCAGAACCTTGTGGAGCAATGACCAATTTAGGCTACGTTTCCCACCTCTGTGGAAGAGACCCGTCCCGTCCCGGCAACTTCCAGCCCCGCTCGCTGCCGGCGAGAGGCGAGCGAGCTGCGGCCGGCCCCGTCCCGGCAGCCCCGCTCCCCCCCGGGGATGCTGGGGGCGGGGGGGCATTCCCCGGTCCTCGCGGTGCCACCGCGCTTTTCCCTCCAAAACCACCGCGCAGAGCCGCTGACGGCTGCACAAGATCGCGAGGGTGACTGTTTCGGGAGGCAGCGCCGCGGGGCGGCCGCCCCCGCCGCCCGCCCCGTCCCGACCCCCGCCAGCAGCGCGGCCCGCCGGCCCGGACGGGGCCTCCGTGGCGGCGGAGCATGCTCAGAGGGCGGCGGGGGCGGGCGGGCCGGCCCGGGGAGCGGGCAGCGGGGGGGCGGGCGGCAGCGGGGGCGCCGGGAGCCCCGGCGGGCGCGGGCGCGGGCGCGGGCGCGGGGCGGGCGGAGCCGCCGGCCCGTGGGGGAGGCGGCCGGGGGCGCGGGGCCGCGGCGCGCAGCGGCCGCCTCGAGGAGCGGGGCGGAGCGGGTACCCCGAGCGGGGGCGCGGGGCGCAAGCGGGGAGCCGCGGGGCGGGTACCCCGGCCGGGTGCCGTGGGGCGCGGAGCAGGGACCCCGCGCAGGGGGACGCGCTGAACGGCGGGGCGGGGGGCGCAAAGCGGGAGCCGCGGGGCGCAGGGCAGGGACCCCGCGCAGGGGGACGGGCTGCGCGGCGGGGCGCCGAGCCCGGTGCGCGGCCGGGGCGGGGGTATCCGGCAGGGGTGGCGGCGGGGCGGGGGGGCAGCGGCCCCATGGGGCCGGGCGGCGGGGCGGCGCTGGCTGCTCGGCGCGTCCCGGCCGCCGCCGCCGGGAGCCGCCAGCCATGCTGCGGGGCGGCCGGAGCCCGCTGCTGCCGGCGGCGGCGGCGGGGCCCCCCGGCGGGGCGCGGGGGCCGGCGGGCGGCCCCGGGGCGGCGCAGGTGGCGGCGGGCAGCCTGCTGGCTCTGCTCATCCTCTGGACCCTCTTTGGGAACGTGCTGGTGTGCGCGGCCATCGTCCGCTACCGGCACCTGAGGAGCAAGGTCACCAACATCTTCATCGTGTCCCTGGCCGTCTCGGACCTGCTGGTGGCTCTGCTAGTCATGCCCTGGAAGGCGGTGGCCGAGGTGGCCGGGTACTGGCCCTTCGGGGCTTTCTGCAACATCTGGGTGGCCTTTGATATCATGTGCTCCACGGCCTCCATCCTGAACCTGTGCGTGATTAGTGTGGACAGGTACTGGGCTATTTCCAGCCCTTTCCGCTATGAGAGGAAGATGACCCAGCGGTTGGCTCTGGTGATGATTGGTGTGGCGTGGGCTTTGTCTGTGCTCATCTCCTTCATCCCTGTTCAGCTCAACTGGCACAAAGGTGAAGATGTTGGGGCTGCTGCTGATGCTGCAGATGGATTTGGCACTGGCTGGGCAGCAGCAGGTGCTGTCACCACCTGGGCGGAAGATATGAGCACGACGTGGGTGGCATTAGCAGGAATGAGACCCTCTGATGGGACCTCTGGCAGCAATGATTCCCTCACTGGACCGTCGGAGAGCTGTGACTCCAGCCTCAACAGGACTTACGCTATTTCATCCTCCTTGATCAGTTTTTATATCCCGGTGGCTATCATGATAGTTACCTACACTCGAATCTACCGCATTGCCCAGGTGCAGATTCGGCGTATCTCTTCCCTGGAGAGGGCAGCTGAGCATGCACAGAGCTGCCGGAGCAGCCACGTTGACTGCCACCATCACACAAGCCTCAAGTCCTCCATCAGGAAAGAGACCAAGGTGTTGAAGACTCTCTCTGTCATCATGGGCGTCTTTGTCTGCTGCTGGCTGCCGTTCTTCATCTTGAACTGCATGGTTCCCTTCTGCGAGAGTCCACCCAGTGACCCCCACGCTGGCCTTCCCTGCGTCAGTGAGACCACCTTTAATATCTTTGTCTGGTTTGGCTGGGCTAACTCCTCGCTCAATCCCATCATCTATGCCTTCAATGCTGACTTTAGAAAGGTCTTCTCCAACCTCCTGGGATGTGGTCAGTTTTGCTCTAGTACTCCAGTGGAGACTGTTAATATAAGCAACGAGCTTATCTCTTACAACCAGGACACCCTTTTCCATAAGGAGATAGCGACTGCTTATGTTAACATGATCCCAAATGTGGTTGACTGTGAAGGAAATCGCGAGGACCCTTTTGATAGGATGTCCCAGCTTTCCCCTGACCACGAAATTGGCACTGATTCCGTCTGTGAACTGGACTGTGAGGGGGAGATTTCACTAGGCAAAATAACACCTTTTACTCCAAACGGTTTACATTAAACTGCATCCTGTCCTGGACAGTTCTTCTTGGATTATACAACAAAATACTAGCACTGAGTGGAAAAACCTGCTTGATTTTATGCTATCATTTGGTCAGTCACTTCACGCTTAACTCACTTATATGTGTAGCACTTTGCAGGGTGTGGGCACTGTCATACAGGGAGCTGGCAGCACAAACTTAATTCAGCACTTCCCCGGGCTGAGAGAGGACCAGGCAGTTGTGCTGATTAGCTCTGGTGAGGTACTGTGGTATAATTACAGTCGGCTCATGTTTATAGCGTGTTTGCAAATGAAAGGTGCCGTTGTCAGTGCTAAGTATTACAACTTCTAAAATCAGGGACAGATGTGGCTGGCATAGACTTTAAATAGAAAAAAATTCTAGGCTGTTTGTTCAGATCTTACGTTTCATTTTCTCTGTTGCTTTTTTTTTTTTTTTTTTTTAAAAAATAGAAGTAGTGAGGTGAGGATTTGGATGATTATTTAAATGCCTGCTTCTGCCAAAATGGTTTATGTGAAATCCATGTTCTCCTAGGCGGTGTTGTTGCCTATGATATCCTTGCCATGTTCCCAGATGAATAAATAAAAGTTACATTGATCAAGGGGTTATTATCTGTCATTTAGCACCCTGAAATGTTTACAACATGTATTCAAACTTTAATATTTCTGTTTGAATGATTAACAGCTAAACCCTATTATTTTAAAAGCAAAATAGTCTGTATAGGAAATACAGTTTTTGAATAAAAGCAAGGCTCATAGGAATGATTGACTTAAATGGACTCTTATATGGCTCTGCTTACAGCTAGATTTATACCTGGTTTTCTTTATTATTATAACTGTGCTGTCCCTTTCTGCAGCTGAGAATAGCAAGTATACATACCTACAAGCTATTAAAACTTTCCACTTAATTCTATGCTTGAACTTATTTTTTAAGGATACTGTTAATGAGAAGAGTTTGGTGATAGAATTAGGAGCTGAATGTGTCTAAGAGCAATAATAATGTTTGAAAATCATGCTAATAATCAGCATTTCCCAATGCAGACATTAGAGAACTCATTCAAACCAAGAGAAGAAAAAAAAATGGTGTTGATGTATTTTTTTAGTTATTTACTTATTAACCAGAACTTAAATATACTCTAAGTGCTTTGACTTTACAAAACATTTTAAAGCAGTCTTTAAAAACTGTAAAAGAGTATTTTAAGCTCTGTTTCTATTGAAACATGTACATCAGATGGAATATTTTATTTGGAAACATTTGTAAGCTTTCAGCTCAGAAATCAGAAGTGACCTTCTTTCCAAGACAAATGATCAAAGGTAGTGAAAACAATACCAATATTTATTTCAAGTTTTGGCTTACAGAATGAACAACATTTGAATTCATTTGCCCTTTAAAAATACGCATGCTGTGAGCTGAGCAGATCTAAATTGAATTGTAGGTGTTAATTCAGTAGCACTCCCTCCTAATGGCCCTGACCAGCCTCACCTGGAACCTCCCCCCATCCTGCCTAACTGGGAACTGAAGGCCTTTGTATGATGTCTGGGGGAAAAGCAGGATCTGCACGCTAGTCAGCATGCTTCAGGGGAAGTCATTTAAGCAGGTGCTGGGATCTGTGAATGTTACACACTTAGGATTGGGCCTTTTTGGAAGTCAAGGCCCTAATAATGGTTTGGGGATTGTCTTACCTCCCCCTGGGATACAGGGTGGAAGAAGTGCCAGAAGGATGTGGCTGAAATCCCTTTGTGGTTGCCTTTGCTGCAATCTGGTTTTGATTGCAAGCAACGTTTTGTGTGTGTAGTCTCTGATACTAATTGGTTATATCGTCATTTTGGATTATCTTTTCCATTGCTTGTCACTGAAGATTGATATCTACCTGAGCATTTTTCTTGCTGTTGATATGAAATCTCAGGGTAGTATCCCATTACAGCTGTCCTCAGAGAAGGGTATTGTAGCTGTGGCTTAGGGCAGCTTGAAAAACAGCAATCCCATGCCCGGAACCATGTTCAGCCTTCTAATGGCTTGTTATTGAGGGTGAGTATGTTATCGTTTCTCTACTAAAGCAATCATATGTTGCCAGGAGTTAACCACCATTTTAGCCCTGCTGGTTGGATGAACCTGCCCAGAATAAAATAATTTTCCCAAATAAAGATGAAAGAAAGTGCTTCTGGTGGTGCAGTGATGAATTATCCCAACCAGAATTTAGATTTTTGCATTCTCTAGTTATTACTCAAATTTTGAGCCTAGTACAGCAACAGCATGTTAAACTTTCTGGATCTGTGCAGAAAGCCTGTGATACCCAGATGCAAGAGGTGCAGGCACCTGGTGCTGATTACAGCTTCCAGGGCAACACCTATATTTTATCCAGTTTTGTCCGTATTACATCAGAAACAACCCAGGGAAATGGGGAAGGGAAAAAAGATTATCTTTTCCTGCGCACCTGCATGCCACCAGGCTGTGCAGTGTGATGCTGTGTACAAGATGCTAGCGCATCCCCCTGACAGGTGTTTTTCTCCTTGTTGAGGCAAGAAACCCGCCTGGGTTTCTGGAGTAAGTGGGTAGGCTAATGCTGGGATGCAGGAAGATGACACCTCCATCAGTGGGTTTATGTAACAGCTGTGCAGAGAATATTAGAAACAGTCTTACTCAGGTCTGAAGGAAGGCAATTTTAGCCTGCCCCCAGAGTTTGGGAGCATGATTAGGACAATACAGAAAACTGGTCAAATTGCCACGTTCCATCACAAATTTTTAGTTTATGTCTTCAGTTGGTAAATGATTTCTGGTGATGGTTCTACAATGTAATCTCTCTTTGAAATATGTACCTGTCGGGGGCTTCATCCTTTGGAGCCTAGGAGCATCAGAAAGGGAACATTTCTGCTTGGAAAGACTGAGAGAAGGTACTTCTTTGCTAGGAGCACAGGTTGACCTTACAGATCCAAAAAAACCCTGTTTTTCTTGAGTTGTAACATAGGGATGATTTGTTGCTTTTTAATGTGTCTTAATTACTTGTCACTGACAAAGCTGGCATATTCAGAATTCATAAGATACACTTTTTAGAGAAATGTGTATCTTGCCTTGAACTATGAAAAGGGGCAGACTGTTTTACTGAGAACATCTCCCAAAAGATTGTTTTAACTGGTTTCTCTCAGGTGAAACTGCTGCCCTACTTTTAAAATGGTTTCCCTCTTAAGGACTAATGCATCTGCCTTAGCTGTAGAGCAGAGTTCATCGGAAGTGCAAGTAGGTTTTTATAATCCTCATATCCTTGTGGTGTCACTCTGGAACTCATCTGTGCCAGTGGTTTTGTGCCTCCCATCATGTTTTCTTCCATGAAAGTCACCTTGCTCCTGCCATGCATTTTACTCCCTAACTAAGCGTGATCACTCGCTGCTAGCTCAGGTTTTTGTTTTGGTGTTTATTTTTTTTTTGTCCTTTGTACTTAAATGATTTGAATGTATGGTGCAGTTTGGCTTTAAGTCATTGTTACTTAATCTAGACCTTCAAGATCGCCAATTATTTTCAGTTTCTGTTTTGTGTTATTGTTTATATATCTTACCTCACAATATGTGTCATTGTTAAATTACCCCTGAGCCAGCCAAGTCTTCTGTTATGGCTTATTCTGTTTGTCCTGGATAACTCCATACTAGAGGAGGGTCAGTATATCAGTAATCTGTATGTTTTCTGTCTGAGTTAACTAATGACAGAGGAGTTCGTTTTAATGAAAGAATAGAACATGTGAAGGTACATTAATTCATTTTTAAGAAGCTGGGAGATGGATGACATGAAAGTACAGAGTTTTATGTAAAATGCTGCAAACACCGTGAAGACTCTTCCACCATTCAGCAGCCCCCCCCCCCCCCCCCCCCCCCCCCCGTGTTTTTAACAGCACTGGATTTAACAAGGAATGGTGGGTTGTATAGCCTTGGGTTTTTTTTTCCCCCAAGCTGAAGAAATATAGATTACTTTCTCAGAGGTGAACAGAAACAACACACTTTTCAAAGGGAGAAAAGTTACAGCAGTATTTTTGGGGAGGTTTGGTACTTTATCTGTTTGCTTTCATTGTTTTTTGCTTTTGCCAGCCACACCTGATGCGTCTCTGCAGGGAGGCTCCCTACTGAAAGCTCCTGTATTTTTGTAACATACAACAAAAAAAAGACTTCAGAATTAGGAACACTTCTTGTAGAACTAACACTAAGCACAATCTCACACCGTTTAGGAGTCAGTCATGTATAAACTCAGCGTTCAAGAGACTGACAAGACTGGAGGCAGTGTTCAGAACATGCATCAGACTGGAGGTTTGAGAGGTCACAAGTCCTTCAGCTGCTTGTATGTGCCAAAATTGCCACGCTTAATACGGAGGGCATTTTCATCCCTGTCACACAGAAGGCAGGGTATACACCTATGTTGGTGTTAATAATTATGCAGAGATTTTTCTTTCCTCTGAGGCCATCTTTGCCATTGTTTAATTGGATTCGTCAGATCTTTAAAATTATTCAGTGCCTATTTAGATCAGTAGAAGACTTCAATGATGGATGTGGGCTTGGGTCACAGAGCAATGAAGTTATTTCTCCTGGCTTCTTATGAATATTACTAGTGGTATTTGCTGCTAGTGGATGATGACATGTGAAAGTTGGCATGCTGAATAAAATACTTCAGCAGATGATACACAGAAATAATTCTTTTATTCAGATTTACTTATTTGTTTTCAAACTTCAGGACACTTCAAACTTACCAGGAGCTTCACAAAGCCCGCACAGAGCATCTCCACTTTGATCATGTCTCAGATCAGCAACAAATTTTTAGTACCCTGGTAACTATATAGTGGACTATGCTTTTATGAACAGAATTATGACTCTGTAAGTTTAAGCTGTTGTTTTCAAAGGTGAAGGTATACTTTTGGTCTAAAAGCACAGATGTACACAAAAATATCTATAAATTAGGACATTTCCATTATTAATGGAGCATTAAAGATATGCCTTTTGTTTGTTGTAGCAGTGGTAAGATTGCAGTAAGCAATAACGGGATTGGGGTGTTAAGAGTGGAAATACAAACAGTATTATGATCTGAAGCAGATGATGAATTGTTTCTTTCAGGAAGACTCCTGGCTCTCCCAGGATAGTTTAGTTTAACAGAAAATTAACAAGATGATTTTATCTTGTCATACGTCTAAATCCATTCTCATTTGTGACTGGAGATGACATTCAGTAAGATTTATAGTGGACAGATAGCTGTTTTAAGGAGGCTAAATATTTTGATGGAGCTAATCATTTATATCACAGCCATCACAGCCACATTTGTGAGTTTTGCAAAATACAATGCAGTAATCATAAAAAATTCCAGTCCATGAAAAAACTTCTTCCTATGAATTGCTCCTTACTTTTAAGAACAAATACTTGTTTCCTTCGCTCTCATTGCTACCAGAAGATGCTTAGAATGCTCTGAACCTGCTGCTAATAATCTGCTGATTCACATTAGGAGGAGGATCTGAAAAATTAGAAACAGCAGCAACGTGTACAGATAAGTTCAGTTCTCACGAAATCGGTCAGCGTCTGCCAGCCCTTGCAGGGGACTGTGTGGCAGCGAGCCATTCCCTCTGATGCACAAGCACCTCAGCTTTGACCACAAACACCAACTCCCTAGACCTGCCTGCATGGTAGACCCCTCGCTCCCAAGGTAGATGCTCAAAATCTGCACGTAATGGTTAGGGAATCCAAACTTTTTAACAACTGCTCTGACTTCTGTTTACTACATGAAACACAAACCACACTTTTCTCTTTTTAGATTATACTGTGAAATAAGTGATTGCAAATGACATCTCTTTGGTGTAGCCTCTCTGGTTTAGCTGCTGCCTGGCTAGTGCTTGATCGGATGTGGCTACGGTAGCTGCTTGGGGTTTAGATATCTGAACTGCACGCTTGTTGTAGTTTAGAGGCCTCACACTGAGTGGAAGAAATCCTAAATTCATATTGTTTTCTGGAGCCCCTGAGGAGCACTGCAAAGCATAGTCTGGTGGTTGGAGAACAGAGACAAGCCTTGAGCACAGCCTGAGCTTGGTTGCTTCAGAGGACATCGGAGAAGTGCAGCTCACCTGCTGCAGTTTTTGAAAGTGTCCCTGGAGTGAAATGTTAACAAGGAAGTTCAGCATGCCCTCTTTTACCCTTTGACCTAATTTTTCCAATCTGAGAAGTTTTTAGGAAGATTAAAAATGTACTTTCCTAGCCTTTGGCCTTGACCTTTTGCTTTCTCTGTTAACTTCATATAATTATCTCTGGGGAACAGAAGCTCCTGGCATGGAGTTAGCTGCGTGGGTACCTCATCGTCACTAAATCTGGAACTACCCCAAGCTGCACTTAAATTACATTGTCTCCAGCCCAAAGGGAATCCTTTAGATCTCTTTTTTTTCCCTCCCCCAAGCGACAACATTTCCCTCCTTAACGCAAGATTATTTACCTGAAACATAATTTAGAGGACAAGTGTAAATAGACTTTTTTTAAAGCTCTTGGGAATTTTGCATGATTATACAAAATGAGAATGGAACAGTGTTAGACATGGAGATAAACAGAGTTTTTTCTAAAAGGTTTAATTTTTGGCTTTTTATAGGAATAGAGGAAGGACGTTTTCATTCTGAAGAGTATATGCATTTGATTTTATACACTTGCATACGTATGTTCTTTTATATATACACACATATATATTTCATCTTATTTACAGGGTAATTAAAAATATTTCTCCCTATAAAAATACTAAAGGTACAAATTCATCCAGAAGGAAGCAAGTCAGATCTTAAAATTTTACTATTATTCTTTCATCACAGCAAGCAAATACAAGTGCACAGTCTGTCCAGATGTTCAAAAAGCATTTTGGCTGTTGAGAATATTTGAAAATCCAAACTTGAATTATGCATTGAAAGGGAGTGTACAAAATTCTTTCTCTCAAGTATTTTATATTCAAAGCACTGTCTTCTTTGCAGTGTGCAAAGTGTTTCTTCTTCATCAGAAGATAAACCGTATTGCGTAACCTTTCAAAACCTCCATTTAGGTAACACAGTGTCTGAATTTTAAGTGGCGTCTTAGGTAGAAGTGTTTTCCGTATTAAACAACTACTTTGATAATTCAAATAATGCCCTGCTCTTAAAAATAATACTGCAAAGTGTCAGGGTTTCATAGGTCAAAGGGGATAGAGAAGTGCAAATTCGAGGACCAGCTCAGCAGCACTGAACAAAGTAGGTAAGATTGAATGCCCTGGCAATGGCAGAGCCATGTCTGAAGACAAGGAAGACAATAGTTGGGTATGAGGCAGGGAGAGAATTTTAGGGAGGAATAAGAGAAACCAGCGGAGGGTTCAGGAAGGCAGACATTTGTTGGTGGTTGAAGAAGGCAAGGTAGCAGGAGGAATCGATATGGTGCCAGGTGGCTGAGACAGGGGTGATAGTAGAGGTCAGTAGGTTTTGGAGCGAGTGGGTGAAAGGGGGCTGGAAGGGGTCAGGATGGGGTCTGAGTGGTGGGCATCCCTAAGGGCTCATGGGGCCTTGGGGGGCTCTACAGAGATGGGTGAGATTTCTGTGGAGAAGCTGATGGAGGAGGGCTGAGAATGGACAACTCACCCAACCCTTCCCCTCTCAGGATCCATAGTCTGTCCTGCTCTGTGCAATCCCCACCTACAGCTTGATTAACTTAATATTGCCACTTCTTTTATCATTAAGCAGGTACAACTCAAGTGTCAGTCTACTGTGTGGCAGATGAACAGCTGTCATTGACTCCATTTTGTTAAAGCAACACCCTACATCACCCTGCAAGGAATACTTGGTCAAGGAGGGGAGAGCAAAGAGAGCTTTGAGATCATCCTCCCTGTGTGCTGGATTGTGCTGTTGTCACTGTGGGATGGTAGGGCATTTTAGAGGCTTGTCCTAGTTCTGGTGGATTGATAGAAGCAAATCTGTCTTCCACAAGCTTTCTGAAGGTGCCTAGTCCCATTTGAAATGTCTAGTAGAATGGCCCTCTGTATGTCAGTACTATGATTTCTTTAATCTGTGCAAATAAGGTATTGAACATAGTCAAAATGTGCTGCTATATATTGAATGCATATATTCGTTGTGAAAAGCTGATCTCCTGTGGTGATTTGTAACATGTTGTTATGGGGTTGTCTTTTAGTGACTCAAGCCCAAACAAAAGATGTGGGAGTTCTGCTTTTTGCTGAATACAAGTATTAGCACTATATTTTTTCAGATACAAGGGTACCAGCTTCTAATATTGGTTTGTATATTGAGTACAGATACTTTTGTACAGTGATGGGACAGTTAGAAATGAGCTTAGGAGACAGAAAGATTAACTTAATAAATAGTTATATATCATATAATATCTAATCAGAAAATATTCAGTTCTATACTATACAAGGCTCATGCTGGTTTACATCTTTGCAGAATGCTTCTTTTTTTCTTGTTTCCTTTTTTCTTTTTTAACCTTTTTGTGGCTTCTGTCAGGATACCCAGGTGATGGTAACAGCCTGCAGAGATCTGCAAACTCCAAAATTTAAATGTTTTTCCTATGCACTGTTTGGATGAGAAGTCACAATACCTCTGTTTGAATGTATTCACCATGTTAGCAGAAAGACCTGCACCAGGTAAAGCTCAACATCTCATACCTGCACTCCCTCTGGATCTGTGCACACCACAGTCTTGGCCCAATAGTGCCCCAGGTTTGAGAAGGGGAGGCAGTGCCCATGCTCACACTGCAGCTCAGCAGCTCTCCTTGGAGGTTGCAGAAGCTTAATCTCTCTGTTTTCAGCAGGGTGTTAACCACCAGACTGTGAGACACATTGCAGATACTGTCCTTACTGGCTATGTTTCTGAGTCAAGCTAAATGGCAGGCTCTGAGTGTGCTCGGTAAATCAAGCAAGTAGCAGCAACACAGGAATACCTAGTCTCCAGGTACCAACCCTCCATAGTTGGTGAGAAGGTGTCTCAGCAAAAATGAACGCCAATGGGGTGGTGGCACAGCTTTAGGCACCTGGACACAACATTGCCTTAAAAATCATCTGGGTGTGGAAGTGGGACGTTTTTTCCAAGACTGTCTTCCTAACTTAGGCACCTAGATTCCACGTAAATGGAAATGTAAGCATTTTAATACCTTCTAGGTTACAGATGTACTTACTCAAGTATGCCTGTACATGTTGCAAATGAATCTGAATCCCAGCTGGACAGGCTTTGAAACGCAACATAGAAGTGTGTAAACTGAATTACTTTGCAAGCACTGATTAAGCAGGATCACCCCTTCTCACTTTGTGACCGTCACCTGATTCAGCATTTACTTTATAGTCTCTCACTGTGAGATGAAGGAAACCACTGGTCCCCACATAGAACTGCATCCGTTCATGGACAGGGGCTATTAAAACACCCTGGAGCAGGGTTTTCAAGCACTGGGACCAATGGATGTAAAACAAGGTCCATCCTCTGTGATGTGCCCCCCAGCTCAGGCTGGCCATAGATTGGCTTGTGCTACCTCTGTGCCTCTTTGCATGTTCAGGCATCCTCAGGGAGGCTAAAAGATGCCCTTAATGTCACATTTCTGGGCTGAGAGCTTTCTTTTGTGGCTCAAAGAGACACGGCCGACTTTTAGTCTCTTTTTTTAAAAGATGGTATGCTTCGGTGCCTTGTGTATAAAAGCAAATGTGATGAATTCAGTGATGGCAGCAATACAAACTTTATAACTTTAATCTACTAGGACAGATCATTCAGTGGTGAAGATGATTTAAAAGAGATGACTTTGCCATTCTAAAATTGTCTTTTTTGCTGTCTCTCTGCTCCTTAATTTCCTACCATATTAGCTGGAGCACTAGAGAAAATTGTTTGGTACAGGAAGAAAAGTTATTTTATATTTGGTTAAATATAATGAATTGTCCTAAAAGTGTCTGATAGTCTCCCTAGGGAGCTGCTAATCAATAGGTGGAAGAAAACTACTTACCAGATCTTTCCTCTAGCCAAGATCTCAGCTTCCTTCTTTCTGGGCTCCCTTCTTCTTTCCAAGATGACGACTTCTTTTTGGGACCCCTGCTTTTCTGCACCACCTCTGCTTTCCAGGACCCCAAGCACCACACAGTTTATGTGCAGAAGCACACTGTGTGATCAGCCTCCTAATTGGTGACTGTCTCACACCTCTTTATTACTGGAGGATTCAAGATGTGCCACTTCAGTTCAGTCCAGGTTTTATCAAAATTTACCTGTCTGTATTAGTTGCAGCAGCAGGCTTCTGCTTGAGAGTTCAAAAGTTCGCTTTCAGATACTAATCCCCACTCCTCCATACCAGTTAATCTGCAGCCTATTAATGTTCACAATTTGAGTTCTTTCTTTCACAACAGCTAGAGACGTTTGTATGCTAGAAATTGTCCTCCACAAACTCTCTTTTCTTTTTCTCCATGAAGTAACTCCATATTCAGAGGAGACTCATTCCTGCACGTCTCATTCTGTGTTCAAGACAGTGGCTTTCAGGTCATATGAAAATAACTCTTTGGCTCTGTGTATTCTTCCTGGTTGGCAAGAAGTGGTGGCCCGAGGCCAGACTGGAATTGGGCTTCTAGCTTACCTGCAACTGACCTGTGACTGAAGTGAGGATGGACCGTTCAAGGTCCATCAGGGTGGTGTACTGACTTCTGTTTTGTACAGTGCTGGAGCCAGACTCTCCCTTTGAGAACCTGCTCTCCTTTGAGAAGAGGTGCATACTTTCCTAAGTCCTTGGAGGTCTCATTTGTTGCTTGTGCCAGGTTATGAAGTTCCTGCTACTCTCAACTATTCAGACAAGTCTCTGACCCTGTTGGAGGTGGTGGGATATCTGCACCAACCTTAGCTGCCAGCACATTGTACTGACATTATATCTATTGAGGCTTTGAACAGCGGGAATGTGGTCTTCTCGTGTGCTGCCTTCTTGCCTTCTCTACAGGATGAGCTACATACCATGACCAGTCCCCACCTTTATGTGTTAGAATATCCATACACAAGAAGAGAATACAGGAAAGAAGGAGAAGGATGAAATACAAGAAGTTAATAGCTACACGAAGTGTTATAGTTTATGGTCCCAACACCCCGTGCAAAGCTGTCTCTTCATGAACTGGTTACACTGGCTATCTCCTTCCTCTGGCAAGGACAGATTTGGAGGCAGCTCATGCCCAGGCTCACACTGGCATAATTTCTCAGTCCAGTTCTCTCCCAGCGGGCAGAGCTCAGAAGGTCTGGTCCTGGTATAAATAATGTGCTTTGGAAGCTTATTCTGGATATGGTTCCCACCTGTTCAAAGGCCCAGTCCAGGTCAAAAGGCCTCGATAAAATCAGTTGGTAGTCTTGCCATCCCATAGCTTCCACTCATTTGGGATTTTCCAAAACTGAGAACTAAAAGGAAGTTGGGTATGATTTTCTACCCTCTTTCTTTTTGTGCTGCGAAGCCCATGTTGTGCCACACCACTGGCTTAATTTACTCTCCTCTGGTAAACCTCTGAATTTGATTAGAAGGAAAAATGAGACTTAAAAAGTTAAAGAAAAGAAACAACAAAAGATTTTCTAGGATTAGCAAGCAGTAATTGGATTGCTTTCTGGTTTCATTTCAGCCTCAGTTGCTTCCTCACACTTCCACCTCTTAGCGAACATTTGATACAGCAGCAGAAGATACCTAGAAGGTGGATTATACAAAGTGTCTCTGTATTTGGCCTCTGTTTGGAATCCAGACCTGGTTAGTAATTACAGGATCAATGAAGTCCATTGAGCGATCTGTGCAAGATAAACTGTCGTACTCCCACAGCATGAAGTTCTTCCTCTAGGAAGAAGTGGAGGAAGAGCACTGAAAACTGACTTAAATGTCTCTTGTCAAACTTCTAATAAGCCCTAATGTGGGTATGTCAAAAGTGTTAGATTTAACTTCTTCCACAGTTAAGAAAGTTTATGCCCCTTTTACCAGTCTTGTATTGAAGGTATTTGAAAATGAGCCAATAACTCTTTCCTGGAGCAGGACGGGAGGTTGCTGCAGTCTTCAGGAAGATCTTGCACTGAAATCCCAGAAGAAAGGAACTGTCACACCTGGTAAGACGTGTGCACAGTTTGTCTAACCCTTTTGAATATTGCAGCTCAAGATGAAGGCATTTTCTTTTCTGTAGCTGTTCCTTGTAAAAGTGTGCTTAAAATACTGGTGTCTGAGGCATGATGTTTTATACTCTGTCCCTGTATTTTTTTGTCATTGACTATTATAAATCCCAAGAAAGCTATAATATCTTATATTTAACTGATACAATAAACAGTCAAACTTCTGGAAACAAAAGCTTTTCTTCAGGTCGGAAGTATTTTGCCTCGGTATCTGATGAAGCAAAGCGTGCGTGCTTGAAAGTCTCTTTGTTTGTCACAGAGGATAATAAAAGACATTACCATCTGCTATAGACAGTGTTGTCCTTGTAGCCTTGATAAGCAGTGATTCCTCTACAATTTTAGCTAACTTTAGATGTTACTGAAGAGTGTGTAAATATCCAAATTGGTCTGAGAGGTTCACTACAGTTTTACTTTTGAATCTCAGGATGTCAAATGATGTTTGAAAAATTGGTTCCTGTGATCAGCTTTTGATTTGCTGCCTCTCTGTTTCACTTGATGCCTCCTTATTTCTTGTGTCACATGGCAAAGAGAACAAAAACTCTCAGACTAGTTTATTTGTGAGCTTATGTGCTTTTAAGGTAAATGGTTCCAAACTTTTCAGTTACACTTTACAGGGGAGTTGGTTATGACCATTATAGTTCTTGTGCAAAACCTCTGCCCTACTACAGTTCTGCCCTAGTTTATGTAAAGTATCCTGTAATCACTGTAGGCCTGATTCAGAACTGAATTATGGCACTTTTACACCGTCTTAATGCATTGTCTCAGTAAGAGCATGGGTGTAAATTTGCAACAGATTGGTAGGAACTGTTATCTGATAACAAAGCAGCAGGAAGAAAAGCAAAACCAGAAAAAAGCAAAGCAGGGAGCATGATTCAGATGAAGAGTTTGACTCACTGATGCAACTCATAGGGACGTTTGACAGAGAATCATCTTTTTCTTCCATATATTTTCAGTCTTATGGAAAAGTTTTAAGAGTAACTATCTTACCCTGTGCAGATCTGGGAAAATATTGAAGCTATTTTTTTAATTATGCATCTAAGGAGTGGCAGGCCTGATAAAAGAAAATGACTCAAGTTTTACTTAACATTCCCATAACATCATTAACCATTTGAGTCAACGCTGTGCAGATAACATGGCATTAAGAAATCATCTTCAGCCAGTCTTCTTTCCTTGCCTGGAGGATTATAGCTATTTTTATATGCAGGGTTCAGTAGCAAAAAAAAAAAAAAAAAGTATTAGGCTGAGGAAGCAAATCAAATGCTTTTAAGTAACAGAATGTGCTGTGGACAGTGTTGTATGGGATCCCTAGTCCTGCATTTGTGGGTGTGTGAGTGGCTGCATGCAAAGGCCAACTGTTGTTTTCCTTCCTGCAACTAAAACTGTGGAAACCTCTTTATTTCAGTGTTAAAATTTGGAGGTAACTACAACAACAAAAGCATAACTGCACCATCCTGCACTAGTAAGGGTAACTGAGTAGTTTTGTAATGGAGTGGGTTTGTAATTTTTGTATCCTTCTTAGGACAAATCCGATTCTAAAGCTGATGACATATAACAAAAGCGGACTTGTCATGCATCAACAGCTTTTGAGGTGCAGCTGACAGTCCAAGATCTGATGAGCCTAGAATTATCCTAAGCTTGATTCTCCTGCTTCCCAACCTAAAACATAGTAACTCAGACTCTAAACAAGAAATTGAAACATGTGGATTCAAGTCACAATATTTAACTCAGAAGCATTTAAAGTAATTTGTATTTCTCCAATTGATTGCCAGATTGTTAGGAAATTCTATCAGCAATATTTTATTTCCCCTACCTCTTTTCATCCCCCACAAAAAAGTAAGTTAAAGACAAGGCTGCTAGGCACAATTTAAGAGAAGTATCATTACATTCTCGGTAGAAAGCAAACAAACCCACACCCATATTAAAACTGCAGCTTGTGCTGCACAAACAATTCTGACATCGAATTTAGTGTGGTGTTCATAATATTTTCAGTGGCAAGCTTACCCAACTACATGAAATCTGCCTTTGGAGAGGCAGAGGCAGTTTTGATAAATATAACAATAATATGATCAGCTTCTGGCTATGGAGTCTGTATTGTCAATGTAGCTGTTGACAGCCAGAGCTGCACATCTCGTGAAAATCAGCTCTTCTGTACTCTCTCTGGCTGGGATGGAGTTAATGTTCTTCGTAGCAGCCCGTATGGCCCTGTGGTTTAGGTTTGTGACCAGAACAATGCTGACAGCACATGAATGTTTTAGCTTTTGCTGACGAGTATTTGCACAGCATCAAGGCCTTCTCTGCTTCTCACTCTGCCCCCTCAATGAATAGATTGGGGGTGTGCAAGAGGTTGGGAGGGGATGCAACCAGGCAGATGACCTGAACTAACCAAAGAGATATTCCATGCCATAAAGTGTCATGCTCACTTCAGAGAGAAGCAAGATTAGGTAGGTTAGCCATCTTTCATTCAGGAACTGGCTGGACATCAGTCTACACAAGGGAGGTGGTGAGTGATTGCCTTGCATCACTTGTTTTGTTTTTTTTGCCTTCCATCGTTCCATTCTTTCCTTATTAAACTATTTTTATCTTGACCAACATGTTTTCTCACTGTTACTTGTGCTTTTCTCTTTCCCTATCCCACTGGGGGACAGTTTTCTTTCTGCTTCTAGATCATTGTATGAGATGTTAGTATAAAATCATCCCAGTGTCTCAGCCACTTCAGTGTAAGGTCACCAAAAGCAACACTGTGTTCATGGACCTTGTTATTTCACTGCGCTGACTGGCGTAACCTTTGTACTGTGGATGCTTTTAAATACAAGAAAGGAATTACCCTAGCAGAAGAAAAAAATTAAGTTCTTGCATGCAAAACAGAGAAAAGGTGACAATGAAAGCTGTAGTAACAGAAGGCGATTGCAGCATACCTTTGCTGACAGGCAGAGTCTGTTATAAATCAAAGAAGGAAGCTGAAAGAAAAGCCATTAGAGCTGGATTGGAGCTGCAGTTGGAGCTGGGTGAGATGGTCCCATATCTAGGGAGCTCTGTGTTACTGGTGGAGCTTGCAGGACCCCTCCTGCCCTGATTCCCAGGCACAGGCAGCTGGAGCAGGGGCAGGCAGGACACGACCTACTATGAGCTGTGGGACTTGTTCCCTGCCAGTTTATGACTTTGTAAGTCCTAATGGCTCCCAACATGTTTCTGCTTATACCACCGTTTATCTGTCATTAGTCCAGTGGCCTGCCATACCTGGAAACTTGCCTTAAAAAGGGAAAAAATGAGAAGGTGAAGAGCTGATGGCTGGTTGTTGCCTTCTGTAGGTGGAAGATGAAGGTAGACCAATTTGAAGAATTTGCTATTTGCATGGATGATCTGATTAAATTCAATTTTTTAAATGCACCCCAAATTCATGGGTGATTATAGAATCACAGAATCATAGAACAGTTTGGGTTGGAAAGGACCTTTAAGAGGTCATCTAGTCCAACACCCCCACCATGGACAGGGACATCTTCAACTAGATCAGGTTGCTCAGAGCCCCGTCCAACCTGACCTTGAAGGTTTCCAGGGATGGGGCATTTCCCACCTCTCTGGGCAACCTGTGCCAGTGCCTCTCCACCCTCATTGTAAAAAAAATTCCTCCTCCTTTATACCTAGTCTAAATCTACCCTCTTTTAGTGTAAAAGCACTACCCCTTGTCCTATCACTACAGGCCCTGCTAAAAAAGTTTCTCCCTGTCTTTATTATAAGCCCCCTTTAAGTACCGAAAGGCCACAATAAGGTCTCCCTGCAGCCTTCTCTTCTCCAGGCTGAACAACCCCAACTCTCTCAGCCTGTCTTCATAGGAGAGGTGCTCCAGCCCTCGGATCATTTTTGTGGCCTCCTCTGGACCCGCTCCAACAGGTCCATGTCTTTCGCAGTGCTCCAGGTGGGGTCTCACAAGGGCAGAGCAGAGGGGCAGAATCCCCTCCCTCGACCTGCTGGCCACGCTGCTTTTGATGCAGCCCAGGATATGGTTAACTTTCTGGGCTGCAAGAGCACATTGTTATGTCTCTAATGATGCAGACATTTGTCTGTTTGAGTATTACCTTCAATCATGCATTCGGAGATACTTATGCTAGTGGCATTATCATTACTGTTATAAAAAGGGATCATTTCTCTTTTTCTTCCAACAACTTGACTCACCACTCTATTAAGCTACATTTGTTCTTATTTAGAAGCTATTTTTCAGATATCCATTTTCAATCCAAGCCAAAAATTCTTTTCACAATTTTCTTTCCACTTCAGCTGAAAATGACACAAGCTGACAAAAGGAGATCAATTTCCAGGTAATGTTTGTCGTTCTATTTTTACTAATCCCCTTGTTCCTCTGTCTGTTGGTCCCTCTGTAGCCATCACTGTGAGCGATTTTACAGAATAGTAGAGGAGGTAAGGACATGTGGTTTAGTGTAGTACCAGGGGCAGAGGTCACCTGGTGTGAGCAGAGTCAGGCAACCTGTGCAATCATGCAGCTTCACAGTGAAGTACAAATGGGGTGGACTACATACACCTTATGTATATCTGGTAAATCCCACCCCAGTTCTCAATAAAGAACTAAGAAGCAGCCAGGATAGAAAAACTCATTAATTTTTCTTTCATGTCAACTTTTTCAGGATTTTACAGAAAAAAATGGTCATGTTCCACAGCAGGAACTTCTAAAAAATTTAATTGATTGCAGGATGTTGCCCTAAAGTTGAGGTTTGCAAACACTCATGAACATTAGTCATTTTACGTGAACACCGTCACACTGACCCTGGTCCTGTGGCTGCAGGCACAGCTGCTGCTTGAGATAGCAAAGGACTGCCTGTGGCTTGAGGAACCAGTATGATTCTTCTTCTCTAATGTATCTTCAAGGTAAATTAGTGATGTAGCAATAGACAGTGAGGGTTGATGAAGCAGGGTTGGAGGGAGGACGGAGGAGTGGGAGAGGAGTGGAGCTGAAGGACCCGTCGTTGGATTGGCATTGAGAGGTGGCTCACTTACAGACAAGGAAGAATACAGAGGAAGAAAGGGAAATCTGGAGAGGATGTTTACGCACTGGAGGTAAGAAACTAAGAAAGAAACTTAATCAAGTGAGTAACTGAAAATTAGTATTATTTTCCTTTGAAGAGAAAAAGTAAAATCTCCCTCTGTGCAACTCTTCCTCTGGAGTGACTACATCAGTAGACAAAGGAAGAACAATGGTTTTCATCTAGCTGGACTTCTGTAAGGCCTTTGACATGGTCCCCCACAGCATCCTTCTCTCTAAATTGGGGAGATATGGGTTTGATGGGTGGACTGTTTGGTGGATAAGGAATTGGTTGGATGGTCACATCCAGAGGGTAGTGGTCAAAGGCTCGATGTCCAGATGGAGATCGGTGACAAGTGGTGTCCCTCAGGGGTCTGTACTGGGACCAGTGCTGTTTAACATTTTCAACAATGACACAGACAGTAGGATCATGTCTACCCTCAGCAAGTTTGCAGACGACACCAAACCGAGTGGTGCAGTTGACACGCCTGAGGGATGGGATGTCATCCAAAGAGACCTGGACAAACTGGAGAAGTGGGCCTGTGAGAACCTCATGAGGTTCAACAAGGTCAAGTGCAGGGCCCTGCACCTAGGTCTGGCTGACCCCCAGTATCAATACAGGCTGGGGGATGAAAGGATTGAGAGCAGCCCTGCTGAGAAGGACTTGGGGGTACTGGTGGATGAAGGGCTGGACATGAGCCGACAATGTGCGCTCACAGCTCAGAAGTCCAACCACACCCTGGGCTGCACCAAAAGCAGTGTGGCCAGCAGGTCGAGGGAGGGGAATCTGCCCCTCTGCTCTGCCCTTGTGAGACCCCACGGGCAGTGCTGCGTCCAGCTCTGGAGCCCTCAGCACAGCAAAGACATGGACCTGTTGGAGCGGGTCCAGAGGAGGCCACAAAAATGATCCGAGGGCTGGAGCACCTCTCCTATGAAGACAGGCTGAGAGAGTTGGGGTTGTTCAGCCTGGAGAAGAGAAGGCTGCAGGGAGACCTTATTGTGGCCTTTCGGTACTTAAAGGGGGCTTATAATAAAGACAGGGAGAAACTTTTTTAGCAGGGCCTGTAGTGATAGGACAAGGGGTAGTGCTTTTACACTAAAAGAGGGTAGATTTAGACTAGGTATAAAGGAGGAGGAATTTTTTTTACAATGAGGGTGGAGAGGCACTGGCACAGGTTGCCCAGAGAGGTGGGAAATGCCCCATCCCTGGAAACCTTCAAGGTCAGGTTGGACGGGGCTCTGAGCAACCTGATCTAGTTGAAGATGTCCCTGTCCATGGTGGGGGTGTTGGACTAGATGACCTCTTAAAGGTCCTTTCCAACCCAAACCGTACTATGATTCTGTGATTCTATGAATTATCAAGGAAATTTGTTAACAGTTATAACAGCTACGTGGGGAAGGGAGGTAAAGTAGAAAGCTACAAAGACTAGTGATGAAATTTGATTTCTTTTTTTCCCCTCCTGGCTCCCCCTAGTCTAGAAGGTGATTTCTCATCTCATTATTGTCAGGTTTGAGTCATGATCTGAGCTGCAGAGCTGGCAACACAGCAATTCCTAGTTAGGTCTAGAAAGACAGATGATTTTATCCTTTAACTGGAAGAAGTAAAGATCACAAACACACCTGGGACATGTCCCCAGAAGCCTAAGAAATGTTGTAGAAGGGCTTATCTGCTTTGTCTAAATTTGTTCTGGGAAGCTGGAGTTTGAACATCCCATCCCAGACAAAAACAAAGCAATAAATCCAGGCCTGTTACTTGCTGTGCTTTAACCACCAGGCTATTGTAGCCAGGTGAGCAATAAAGAAAGGAACGAGCTCAGAGGAGCTCTTTGAAACCTTCCCAGTAGATCTCAGTCTCTGGACCCCAAGGGTTGAAAGCTCATCCACCCATCTCACAACCCTGAGTTGAGGCCCAAGATCAACTCCAAGGTCTGGCATTTGATGCCAGCTCTAGACAGCTCTCTACAGCGTGCTGGAGATCTTTGGGTAACCCTTTTGAGGCGTCCTTGCACAATATGGAATCTGGACACCTGCCTGTGTCTTTGTACTCCAGCCTGGAGGCCAGGCTGTCCCCCCTCACTTGCGAGCACTGAGGTCCTTCAGTAGCCTTAGACCACAGCAGCTGAGATGTGGCTCTCTTGTCCGGGTGCTCACTTCTGGCTAGCCTGGATATTTTATTCTCAAGTGCTGACCATTAGGACAATCTTTTCATTGAAGACACGTTTAGAGAGAGTATTGGCTCTACGATGTAAACTTTCTGAGTTGTTTTGGGGATTTTTGATCCTCAGAATGAAGCAAACCACAGCTGAGAGGTGTGGGATACGCTGCTGAGGTGCAGTCCAGCATTGCTTGGAAAGGGCACGGAGGGTGAAAGGAGCCTCCTGCCTTTATAATCCCAAATGCCCTCAGTCAAACCTCCCATGTTTTCTTACGGGCCAGGCCAGGCACTTGCTAGAGTCCCTGTAGTTGCAGACTGCTCTACCAAGGCTGGGGAAAACATGGGTTCATGAATTCCTTTACCAGCTCCATAACAGGCTATCAGCTGGAAACATGTACCCCATATACTCTGGGAGGTTAATAGGCCTCTTTTCTCCACCATGTTTTGCAAAAGACCACTTGACTCTGTACAACTGCATGAATTCCCAGCTCAGGACTGTGGTAGAAGCTAAAAGAAGAGCTCACTAGACTCCTGTCTGTGTGTGTTTCACTGGGCTTCCCTGTATCACAGAGGTTTGATGGTATTTGGGAAAAAACACATCTGTGTATCTAATTGTCATCATGTTATTCATTCATTTGCTCTGGAGTTGTTCTCATTCATGCAAAACTTTCATTAGCTTTAATGAAGCTCTCTCTGCAAAGTCTTTGGCCATGGTCTCTTATTCACTGCTACGGCTCCAGCAGAAGGGACATCCCTCAGCTTGACTTTGCTAGCCTGGACAGCCATCCTTAATCTGCAGTGAGCCTTCCTGAGATGGTTCCTCTAATTTAAAATAAAATAAAAATACACTAGTTCAAAATGGCTCCACCTCATCAGCATGAAGCATGATTTACTGCAATAGCATTAAATTACTAATGACCTTTGGGGAAGAACTTATTTTTCTGAAGCTACTCACTTTAAAAGAGCCGAAGGTTCTTTGAAAGCTGCTGACATATTTGAAACATCACTAATGATCCCATTGGAAGATAGGTTAGCAAGTGAAGATGAAAATGCCCAGAGAGCAAGTAAGCTATATTTGTTATATAATTCTAGTTACAGCTTTTTACCTGCATGCTGTTAGCTCCTTTTAAGATATTACATATACCTCCCTAAATTTGTCTACATCTTGTGCTTTTGGGCTGATTGTGGTACGGACAGTGCACACCTGCTGTGTGCAGCTGAGCTGAATGCTGCTGGGTTGCACTTCTGTGCTAAAGCTGCAGTTGCTTCTGGCCAAAATGTGGCTGTTTTCCTGCTACACCCCCGCAGCATCGCAACCCCGCCGCCCCTGCACCGGCTCTGCATTACACGGCTGCAAGCAGTGCAAGCTGGCTGACCTTTCTAGAAAAGTCCATTTTCCTTTACAAAGGTCTTGACATTAAACTGGCAAATGTGCTGAGAGGTGTGATGAGTCCACGCCATGGCTTTCAGAAATATATGAATGTAATCATTTGATTAAGGGCTTGAGCATATACTGAATCTTACAAGCTGTAGAAAAGTTTGCGAGGCAGTATCTTTAGCTTGTGATAGGTTACTTAGAAGTCTGTTTCCTCTGATCACCTTCTCCAGGGCTTTAACTGGTTACTCTGTGTTATTCCCTGCAAGATGGGTGCCCATTTGAGAGATGAATCATCTCCTTTTGCTTTTAGGCTTTTGACTTACACCCCATTGGAGATTCGCTGGAGAATGGCAACAGCTTTATTCCTGCAACCTGCATTGTCTACTTGTGAAATCCCCAGGGAACTTCTTTAATAATATTGTGGTTGCTTTAGTGTGTCGTGTTTCCATGTGCAGGTCCTCTAAGAGTCTTCCAGATTCCTCCTGGGGGTCTGCATCCTTTTTTAATTATTTCCATCCCTCTTTTATTCCAGCTAAGAATAAAATGCTCATCAGGCTTTTTAGATTTATGTCAGAATGATTCCTCTCCTTTTCTTCTGGGAAGGCAAATGCTTTTTCAGTATTCTCTGTTTTGCCCTCTGTTGCATATCTCACTGCCCTGACCTGTACTTTGCAACTCCTGAGCTAAGCAGAGCTGCAGTTCAGGGTCTGGCAAAGAGCTCTTTCCACTCATGCTTGTCAAATGGAAAGTAATTTTTGGAGTGCTGAACTTGGGAACTTTGGCATTTTCTTTCTCTCTTGGATTTTTACTAGTTCAAAATGAGTCACCTCCTGCCACTTGATAATCACAAAGAATTAAGGCAGCCATTTTCTTTTAGGAAGCTCTGGTACAGTATGAAAAACATGGTGGGCCAAAGGGTGGCTCTCCTCAGCCTGAAAGTGCAGCACTGTGCTTGGACGAATGGCTTTGCCCTGTGGCTGAGCACTGGGGCATCAGCTCTTACTTTGGAAAGTACATGGAAGTGTCTAAGAACAGTAATTGTATTGTCAATAGGCTTTGCCTCATACAGGAGTGTGTGTAGATAGTGGAAACTTTTTAGGAGCCAGCAAAGAGGCAAACATTGCCAAGTGTGAACCTGGAAAATGGTTTTCTGGTTTCCTACTCCATATTTGAAAAAAACATAAACAGAAAGTTTTGCATAGCATTTTCCTGAGAGATAGTGATGCTACACACTATCACTGTCTCCGAAAAGTGGGGAAATTGGACCTATTACCAAGATGCATGAACTCTGGACAGTGCTCTGCAGTAAGATATAACAGAGAAATGAGAAACAGCTCATCAGGAACAGTCCTTGGCTTGTCCCAACTCCCAGACTCTGCCTGGGAAGTTTTTGGGAGACTGCCAGTTGGCATGGGCCAAAGCTGAGCTAGGGACCGCTATAGCGCTTTCATGCTATAGACAACTGTAAGGTTAGAGTGACCAGGCGTGTTTCCTTTTGATTTACAGGCTCAGACAACCGTCAGAGATCATAAGGAATATTGTTATTTTTCAGACTATCTGGTCTCACCAAGACAGGTGTTGTTCCTCTGTGCACCTCTGTTGCACCCTCTGACCCCACCAGCCTGTGTGGGATTTGCAGGGGGAGCATCTCTGAAAGTGGCACATGTCTGTGTGCCCTGGGATGTGCATGCGGGCTGTGCAGCAGGGAGCCTTCACCACCACAGACCAGGAGCACAGGCAACAGTGGCAGAGGGATCAGCTCTGGTCACTCTCTTGGCCCCACCAGCAGCTACGCTGTGAAACCATATGGAGAGGCAGCCAGGTTGCTGTGATGTACGGCAGGAGGTTTCTACTAGAGACCAGGCAGCTGCTATGACCATCACCTATTAGTCTTTCAAATGAAACATAAATTCTGGCTCTGCAGTAAGGGTGCAAATTAGAGAATTATACAGGACTTGCATGCAGGTCTTCACAAATGCCTGGCTTTGGATGAGAGCCTAGGAAATACTGACTTGTTTAAGAATAAATTTAGTGGTTAAAATCTTTACCAACGAGAAGGGCAAGGTGATGGTGTCCTCTAGAGTTTAAACAGAACCTGCTACTCTGCTGGGCTGAAAAGAGATAGATGCTAAGGGAGACATTAATCTCCCTTGCTGGTACAACAGGCTCGCATCCTCTCTGGTGTGATCTGAAAGGTAGTTTCCAATACACAATAAATTTTGCTTTGCTTTATTATTTTAATAGTGGTCTTGGGCCAAACTGCAGCTTTCCCAGGGGAACTGCAGTGTTCCCCAGGGGTCTGTGCTGGGTCCAGTCCTGTTCAACGTATTCATCAATGACCTGGACAAAGGGACAGAGTGTAACCTCAGCAAGTTCACTGATGATACCGAGCTGGGAGGAGTGGCTGATGCACCAGAAGGCTGTGCTGCCATCCGGCGAGACCTGGACAGGCTGGAGAGCTGGGCCCAGGGGAACTTCATTAAATTCAACAAAAGCAAGTGCAAGGTCCTGCACCTGGGGAGGAACAACCCCAGGCACCAGTACAGGCTGGGGGCTGAACTACTGGAAAGTGGCTCTGCTGAGAAGGACCTGGGAGTGCTGGTGGGCAGCAAGCTGACCCTGAGCCAGCACCGTGCCCTGGTGGCCAAGAAGGCCAATGGTATCCTGGGCTGCATTAAAAGGAGTGTGGCCAGCAGGTCGAGAGAGGTTATCCTCCCCCTCTACTCTGCCCTAGTGAGACCACATCTGGAGTGCTGTGTCCAGTTTTGCCCCCCCCAGTTTAAGAAGGACAGGGAACTGCTTGAGCAAGTCCAGCAGAGACCTACCAAGATGATCAGGGGAGTGGAGCATCTCCCTTATCAGGAAAGGCTGAGAGACCTGGGTTTGTTCAGCCTGGAGAAGAGAAGACTGAGGGGGGATCTCATCAATACCTATAAATATCTGAAGGGTGGGTGTCAGGATGATGGGACGAGGCTCTTTTCAGTGGTGCCCAATGACAGGCCAAGGGGCAATGGGCACAAACTGGAACACAGGAAGTTCTGCTTCAATATGAGACCAAACTTCTTTCCTGTGCGGGTGCCAGAGCAGGGGCACAGGCTGCCCAGGGAGGCTGTGGATTCCCTTCCCTGGAGACATTCAAACCCTGCCGGGACGCGTCCCTGTGCCCCCTGCTCTGAGTGTGCCTGCTCAAGCAGTGGGGTGGGACAAGGTGATCTCCAGAGGTCCCTGCCAACCCCTACCATTCTGTGATTCTGTGATTCACCATCTTTTACACAGTTTTTGTTTTGAAGCATGTGGGGAATGTACTAATGTTGAATTTAATCCTAAGGACAGGAGAGTGATTCCAGAAATTATCTGTGACACATTATGTAGTAATAGGTTGTGCTTTGGAAGTTGAATTCAAGCCTTTGTAGGTAAGAAATTGTGGAACTTAATGCACATCGATTACATGCTATAAAATGTCTTATGACTTGATAGAAAAGTATGTTTTCTGCTGTCAGGTGTAATATTACAATTAAATCAGTTCTAGACACCTGGCTGTAATATCTGAAGTAGCTTGGAAGTGGAGTGATGTCAGTTTATTCCAGGTGGTTCAGAGCCTGTCTGTATGTGAATCCAATGCACACCTTAATTTTTAAAAAAGGCTCTAGCTCTGAAATACTTGAATGCTGGCTTTCCAGAAATGTGGACCGGAGTTTGGTGTGGTGCTGTGTGGATGTAAATAGGAGTCAGGACTTCGGATGACTTACTCCCAGGAATACCACTAAAGAAAACAGCTTCTGCTACTCCTGCCCTCCCAGATAAACTGTTTACAAATAATGCACCCAGTCCTTTGCAGCTGGAGCCTGAGACACGATCAACAGGTGAAAGCACTTGCAAATTAGAAAGTTTTGCAATGACTGAATTAATATTCTGCAACAAAATGCTATATTTTGTTTATGCCATTGCCAAATTGCTTTAAAAGTCCATTTAGGTAAATGTCATAAGTAGAAGGAGTTATTTTTTTCTAAAAAGCACAAAACCTGGGTACTGCACAGTCTGATCACCTGTGCTTTTAATGGCAATAATTAGCATTACACTTTAGCACCTGCCTTTGACAGAATCAGCAGAATTTGATTAAGAATCAACAGAAAGATCCAGGAAATAAAAAACTGGAGTCTAGATAAAGTCTATACTTATTTGATAAAAACAGCACATGGAAATGGATATTTATATTTATACCATCTTTTCTGGCTGAAGGATCTGCAAACTTTATACAAATTAAGTCAAGTGATTTCTCAAAATACGAGACATGCTATTTGTACATTACCATCAGAAGAAACTACATATGCAGGTTGTTTGTATGCTATGAATAGGAGTAATAACGTTTACACAGCAACTCTAGGCATGAAACAAGTACTAATTGAAGTAAATGGCAAAGGGGAAAAATGTAGTAATGGCCTTGTGTTCTTCATCATAGCCTTTCACACTACTAGCTATGCTTGAAAATAAAACTTCAGTTAGCTGCCCCTAGAGTATCATTAGACAATGCACTGAAGGTACTGTATCTTGATTCTTCATGTATGTAATATAAACAATACGTAAATATCTACAAAAGGCACTTCTGATAATCTACACCACTGACAATTTGTGACAGCTAAAATCTTTTGCTGTGCTCTGTGCAACTCTTGTGCCTCCACCTCCATCCCCTGCTTATGCCTGCCCAGGGGCAGCCTGGCCCTGCCTGGGGCTGCTGGAGCACAGGAGGAGAGGCTGGAGCTGGGCATCCCGGCTCCCATCTCATTTCGCCGTGGCTGGCCTGGAGCTGTCAGGTTATGGGGAAAGGTCCTGCTTGGATTGGGACAGTAGAAGAGCTCCACAGGGCCTGTTCAAGCATGGCAATGGCTGTAGATCAAGCAAGATCTAGTGAGCAATAATCAGTTGCCTGTGTAGGTTTGATCTTTTGACACCAATATGCATTTCAATACAAATCCCTGGAAAGGAGCTGTACCTTTTCAGTTATATTGTTGCCTACATTTACTACAGAATGAATACCCATTTGCAAGGCAATATTAGAAAAACAGGCTCATTTTTGCCCAGTTGGGCTCATCTTCCTGGCTGCCCTATAGTCAAGGGAGGGAAGGACACTCCAGGACACAGTCTGGGGAGCAGGCGGTAGGCAGGCAGCCTCAGGAATAAGGCCAGCCTTTGTGGATGTCTCTCAGTGCCTTGGCAAGCCTGTAAATCTTTTCCTACTATGAGCATCCTTTATCACCAGGAGAGTTTGCATATTTCACATTTCATCTTAGCATAAAATTTACATTTCTTGGGAGTGTAAAGGACCAGGATTTTATCACCATTATAGTGACGTAAACCCAGGGCCAATGTATGCAAAGTTACATAGGCACAATAACAGTCAGAATCTCACCAGACTCGAGAGGATTATTTTTACTTTAGGAAAATATGATTTTTTCAGCTTGTGGATCTAAAATTTAATTATGTGACTGTGGAAACAAAGCCCTGCATCCAGCCCTGGCTACAGCTGGGGCACTACTTTTGGTGGGAAGTAATGTAACACTATCATCACTTATCACTGTGGTATCCAAGTGTTACTTATTTTTCTCAGTCTTCCTGAAAACTGCACATATTTCTCAGCTTTGCAGCCTGATATTCCTGGCAAAAAGTGATTAAAAGTGTGACTCCAGCAACCCTGGTATCTCTGACAAAATAGGCAATGTCAAGATAGACAGGGAAGGAATAATTTAGATAATTCATAGGTTCATTTTTTCCCCCCCTCTATGTCACATCTTTCTATTTAAAATTAATTTGTGTAACCTGTAAAATAGGAAGGAGATCATTAGATTACTGAGCAGTTGGACAGAAATTTGACTGAGGCAGATTTGATCTCTGCATGAACCCTGTTGCAAAGAGCTGGAACTTGAGTTCACTTCCTTAAAGACCAGCTCAAACCATAACATTTTAAAATTATTTTTAATAATTTGAAAGAGTCATATTTCAAAATCTGTCTGCTTGCTGCATTGCAGCTGGACCTTTTCCCAGTGCTCAGGTGCTGACAGAGGAGCCCTTTTTCAAAGATGCTCATGGCCCAACTCACTATGCTCATTTCATGTCAAAATCTAACCACTTCTGTTATTGCTTAAATGCATTTCAAAGTCTCTTGAAAAGCCTATCCTTTGTCACTAGTTTATAAAGAGTAAAAATCCAACAAACTAGACACTGCCAGACACTAGTGTCAGTCTGTGCGCAGTGGATGCATGGGGCACAAGAAGTGTGTGTCCGACAGTAGGATGGGGGCTCCGGGGAGGCAGCAATTTTAAAACTAGCCCTTATTTTTCTTATTCTGGTAGAAGAAAGCATTAGACTTTATGAGCATTAAAACTCAGGGCGCTGCTCTAATTTTAGGGCATTCCTTTGTTTTCATTATACTGTCAAAGTTCTGTAATTTTTTTCCTGAAGATCTGAGGTCATTCAGCTATTTTAGCAGCTGGCAAAGCGCCACTGCTGAGTGAAGATAACTTTTGATATTTGCCAGTTATTCATTACATTCATCAACATGAAGGCTTTTTAGACTGCCTTCTCATAGGTAAAGAAGCATCCTATGGACAAGATGATTTTACTGGCTGGTGGATTGGTATATAACTGAGATGCTGTAATAGGAGCTTGCTATACCTATGATAGTTGACACCCCCTACCCCACCACCTTCTTCCCCCCCACCCAGCTCCTGCCTTTCCCTCCAATATGTCCAGTGTTCACTCTTTGCTTGTCATGTGCAGGATGCTCTTCTTCCTCCTCTGGGCTATGGATGCTGCCAGCATGGCCAGGTGCCTCCATGTTTGGCACTTCTCTCCCTCTACCTGTCTGTGTTTATTCAGAGCCTGTTACAGAAGTACTTCTGAATGCCTAAATCCCAGCTAAATTCTCTGTGGCAGGGGTCAGTAGCTCCACTGACCTCAGCAACTCTGTAAATGCTTTTAAGTGGTCAAGATTATGGGCATAAATCAGGTACTCCAGGAAGAGTTTTGTATTTGACAAGCAAGATATAATGACATCTACGCAGGGCTCCTGCAGCTGCTGTGGAGAACATTTCATGTCTGATGTGGTTGTCTGTAGGATAAGCCAGGTAGGATGATCCCATAGGAGATGCTGCCTGGCTGGCTTGGTCACATAAATGTGAGCTTCTGAGCCAGAACAGTCTCGCTGCCAGTGAGGTGACATGACCCAAGGCTGAGAGTTAAGTTTTAACTGCCCAGGAGTGAGACATGGCCCATGAAGTGTGGATTGGCCACATCTGCACTGCAAAATGCCTTTTATAACAGTAGTAACGGAAAGAGATGACAGTATGGAGAGAGAAGGCCCCTTCCATCCCCAGGTTCACTGGTACTGAAGTGGGTTCTGGCTCTGAATGTCATTAACAATTGAGCATGTAATAATATACCTTCATCAGCAGTTTCTAGAGCCTGAGAGCAGATTGCAGTGGATTTATCACAGACTCACAGGTTGGAAGGGACCTCAGGGATCATCTAGTCCAACCTTTCTAGGAGGAGCACAGTCTAGACAAGATGGCCCAGCACCCTGTCCAGACGACTCTTGAAGGTGTCCAACGTGGCTGAGTCAATCCCTTCCCTGGGGAGATCATTCCAATGGTTGACTGTCCTCACTGTGAAAAGTTTCCCTCTGATGTCCAACCGGAATCTCCCCAAGAGCAACTTGTGTCCATTCCCCCTTGTCCTCTCCATGGGACTCCTTGTAAAAAGGGAGTCTCCATCTTCTTTGTAGCTACCCCTTAAGTACTGGTACGTGGTGATGAGACCCCTCTCAGCCTCCTTTTCTCAAGGCTGAACAAACCCAGCTCTCCCAGCCTATCCTCATATGGCAGCTTCCCGGTCCTTTGATCATCTTGGTGGCCCTTCTCTGGACCCCTTCCAGCCTGTCCACAGCCTTTTTGTATAGATGGGACCAGAACTGTACACAGTACTCCAGGTGTGGCCTGACAAGTGCTGAGTAGAGCGGGATGATGACTTCTTTGTCTCTGCTGGCGATGCCCTATTTGATGCAACCCAGCACCCTGTTGGCCATCTTGGCCGCAGCAGCCACTGTTCGCTCTTGTTGAGCTTTCTGTCCACCAGGACCCCCAGGTCCCTTTCCACAGAGCTGCTCTCCAGCCAGGTGGATCCCAGTCTGTGCTGCACTCCTGGATTATGTTTTCCCAGGTGCAAGACCTTACACTTGTCCTTGCTGGCCCACTCTTCCAGCCTATCCAGATCTCCCTGCAGAGCAGCTCTCCCTTCTGGAGTGTCTACTTCCCCACTCAACTTGGTGTCATCAGCAAACTTCATCAGGCTACACCTGGTGCCGTTATCCAGATCACTTATAAAGATGTTGAATAACATTGGGCCCAATATCGATCCCTGGGGGACTCCACTAGTGACAGGTTGCCAGTTTGAGAAAGAGCTATTTACCTGGCAAAAAGTAGGTTAGGGATGTTAGACGCCTCCTCTCTCCCTGTTTGTGTGTCCTGGTGAGGTGCTATGCTCCCAGTTAAGAGTGGGGGCAGAACCATGTATAGCCCTTTCTGCCTCAAGCCACTACTGCCACAGAGCAGACTGTGTTACATTTAGTTTTATCCTGCTGCTTAGAAGCCCTATGACTTGCTTTGGCTGTGATAGGGATGACCAGCTTCCCTGCCTCCTCTCCGCCTCATCTGACAATCTCTGTAAGGGAAAGAGTCATCAGATTCCCCTGTGCCTCCAAATGCCCTCTCTGACAGGAGAAAAAGGCCTTGAGAAGATGACGAGCAGAGATGAGAGCAGCTCCTTGGCAGTCCCACTGCTCTGCTCTCAGAAGAGGACGAGCAGAGCCTGCAGATGGGTTGCACTTTTTCCCATCGTGACAGCTCTGATACCAGCACAACTCCATTGCTTGCTGTGTGGTGTTAGCCAGTGCCGCTGTGACATCTGAGATGCTGAGAGAGGTCATGGGCCATAGTTCACCTGTGATATATACATTAAAACTATTACTAAGTTGATGTAAACATGCTTTTGAAAGATAATCTTTAAAACGTATTTTACAGGGTGTCTCCCCTCCAAAAGATAGCTATTTAAGGTAAAGCACTATGTAGCTACTAGAAGTAGATCGTGAGCTATTCAAAGTTGATTACCTCTGCTAATGAAAGGACTAAAATTCTGCAGCTGTGCGGCTTATGTTTACTGTGGAGCAGATGCTAGGATTTTGAATATATACTGAAGAGACTCCATTTTCTGTTTATTTTCAGCATGGTGTTTGCTGCTTGAGCATATATTATTGTGACTCATTTGGGAAGATTAAACTTGTGCCTACCAAGTTCCTAGTGCACAGCAAGGTGCCTTGAAGGTTCTCGATGGTTGATGGTAGAATTCACTCCTTCATTTAACCACGCTGTCTTAATGAGGAGTGCATTTACAGCACCCACCAGTCCTGTCCAGATGACACAGATTGGAGTCTTCCCACTCCAGAACACCAACACAAATTGCTGCTGCCACTAAAACTGAGCCAAGAGAATAAAATTATTTAGCAGCGATTTTTTTCCCCACATGGCTTTAAAACAGAGTGTAGTTTAGTATTGTGGCATTTCTCTGTTGTAAAATTCAGCTGTAATTACTAGAGACTCTACAGATCAATATGTTCAGCATTTTAAATTTTAGATGCTAATTAAAACATTTTTCCTATTCCCATTGATTTCCTTTTTTTGACTTTTTCCATCACAGTCAAGAGGAACACTGTTATACCCTGTCTCTGTGGAAAACGTACAGCCGAGAGCAGCTAGCCGTGTTTGAAGCGGTGTTAGCTAGAAGTGATACAACCAGTATGGCTAACTTTTCCTCTGATGGACTGTAAAACAATGTCAGGGTAAAATACATTCTAGGCAAGTAAAAAATTATGATCTCTACAGCCTACTCCTTCTGGAGATAGAAATATATGGATTAACAGGAGAGGGGCTTTTCTGGATGAAGTAACTCAAAAATTCAACAATTATTTCTTGTATCCTATCAGTTTAGAAAATTGGGCTGAAAGGCTTTCATTGTAGTGTGGAAAAAGGAAAAAAAAAGAAAGATTAAAGGAGCTGAAACACAGGTTATTCCACATGGAGTTAGAAACATCTGTCTGATCTGTGTCTTGAGCATTGCCTGCTTGCAGCTCTCTCCTGGCCAGGGCCATGGGGATTCAGGGCACTTCAAAGGAGTGAGAGGAATTGTTGTTATGTTCCTGCTTGCTATGCAGATTCGGGCTGTTCATAGTCGCTTTGTGATGCTCTTGGCTTTATCCTGCCTTGTACCATGTTGCCAATGATTTACTCCAGAAGTCTGAACCTGTGAGCCCCAGAAGAGTGTCGCACAAGGCCATGGCAGCCACCTAGTACCTTGTCAGAGAGAGATTAATTGCACCTAAAACACCTTTATACAATTTATTCCTTAAACTAACCCAGAGTGGAACCTTCCCCAGCTCCCACAGCCATCTACTCTAGAGTCATGCTATCTTTACTGCTAGAAAAAAATTCAAATTACAATTGAACCCCAGTAGTTCTTACTGCATCCAGCAGGAGCACAGTTAACGCCCTCCATTTCTGCAGCAGCCTCTTACATCTATGGGTTTCTCAGTGTGGTGAGGTTGTTTTTTTTTTAATGCTAAGCCCTGGTTCTTTCATACTTTCCTCAGAGACTGATGTCTGTCAGTACCACAAAAACTTGTTTCTCAAAACCTTTGCACTGAGTTTGTTTCGTGTCAGTGCATTGTTTTGTGATTTGCTGCAACGACTGAACTTACCTCGTTGTGAACCCTGAGCAGTGGCTCAAACAGCTGTGGTCGGCTTGAAGTCTGAGTGGAAAACGTATAAAACACAATTATCTTCAAAAGCTTGCAGGACTGCAGTCCTGCAGAAGTCTGTGCCCACGATGCATAGGCTGACAGAGAGCACAAAACAATGTAATACATGGATAGTATGAGGAGAGGGTTGGAACTTTGTGAGGAGAGGAGGTGCCGTAGAAATCGTGCTTAAAAGAAGATGCTGAAACTAAGGAAAAGGATGTTCTCAATGGATTGTTGTAGTTTTGAAATTGATTCAACAGGTAGGCTGAATAATGTGATTGTCCCCTCCATACCTCCATGTCCTCAGTGGTTCCCCTAAAAACATCTATCAGGAGCAGGGATTTTGATGTGGCCAGGCACGTTTGTGAGCACCCACTGAGCCAGTTCAAACATGGAGAACAGTTCCAGTTTGTGTGGAAAAATGGGGGATTTTGCTTTGGAGGACTAAATTGCAAATTGTTTTACTGTACCTGAGCTAGCTAGTCATGTGTAATCCTAGGGTTTAGCTGTCAAACCTGAAAGAGTCTGAACCTATGATTTCACACACATTTTTTTCTATAAACATTGTGTTAAAGTATATGATGCAGGCATCAATAGATTAGTATAATTCCCCATTCTACTGCAAGTGTAAACTAAGCAGTACAGAAAGAACTTCATTATTTCAGTATTAACAAGATCATAAATATTCATGAGGCACTCAAATCTGCTAGTTAAACTGTGTGAGAATTTCTGAATATGCTTTATATAGGACTAGAATGAAAATAACTCATGAAAACTTATATTCAGTGGCTTTTTAAGCTGCTCTAAGTTTGGCAAGAGTTATGATTTGCAACCTATTATTATTTGGCCCTAGATTTGCACAGACAGCTCACATGGAAGTACACTGATAGTTATTACAAACTTTGCATCTATAACTGGGATGAAAGTAGAAAAATCCAAACCAGCAGGGATCTGCAATCCCTCTTTGCTCATTGTTCACAGTTGCATTTGTTTTTAAAGGACTAGAACTATTCCAGTGATGATTTATAGAACTTCTTTCTAGCTAAAGAAAGCAAATCACTAAACCCTTCACAGATGATACATAAATAATTTAATTTAAAAATCTGTGAACTTAATTTAAAAATCCAGAACTGGTCTGGAGAAGTGCTTCAGTTCATGCAGTTTAATAAAGTCATACTTAATCCAACATGTGCAAGAAGATACAGTTTACTATATTTATGGATTACTGCTATTAGAATTGAGAAACTTATTTTTTTTAAATCTTGTAAGGCACATAAAATCATAATTAGATATATATTTATATATATAAAATTAACATATATATATATAAAGAACTCTGCACATGAAAATACATATATAATTATTCCCCTACTGGGCATATGATTTCCATTATTCCGGGAATGGCTCTGGTAACAGAATGCAATTATTCCAGTGACAGGCCATTTTTGTACACATGCTCTGTTTTGAATAAAAAGATCTCTCTGCGCTTGTAATTTTGGAAATTAATCACATAGCTGCACTATTACCCAAGACCAAGACTTTTCTTGAGTCTGAGGTGCACATTTCTCTGTGCATAATGATTATTTGAATACATTGTAGGAGAAACTTCTGAAAACAGCAATTAGCTGAAAATTATCTGAAAATGTCTATTAAAAAAACGCCAAACCAACCCTTTCATTACGATCATAACAACAGAAGGCATTTAAAATTCATGAGCATTCTTGATAATACACTGCATGTATATAAGGAATAACTAATACTAGCTGTCTAATGTATGTTTTGCCTTCTGTTTTGCATTGGGACACATCTGATGCAGAGCAATTAGTCACTGCAGTGACAGAACTGCTTTTGATGCACCAGATAAAAGTGAGATCCAACCAAACTGGTACACGATTGCAGTGTCATTGTCAGTGGGCTACCACACCTGAAGATAAGCAACTTTTGACCATTACACATTTTTTTTTTCCAAGCAGTGATTTTTCCTTAAGCTAGAAATATTTGTAGGCATTTATGCTATGTGTTAAGTCTAATGTGCTGAGGATGCACCTTAGGTCAGAGGGTCAGCTAGCAGAGCCTGGCTGGTCAGAGCCTGGCATTTAGCTGCTATTTCTGCTTCTCACATCCCCTTCACAGGTTGGTTTTTGTCTGAGAAGCTGTGGGAAACATAAGCAAAATGCAGCAAGGTAGAGCGGTGCTGCTCGTCCTGACGTGTGGTAGGAGCTTCGCAGCCCCCAAAACTGTTGTGCAGGTGAGAGGTGAGCTGGCTCCTTCCAGGACAGAGGCAGCTGGAGGAAGAGGGTCTCTTTGAGCCTCAATACCTTTGTGGCCCTTTATAACATTTGCTCTTGTGCTGCTTCGCTCTTCCTCTCTTATGGCCCCCAGGTAAATCGAGCTGACAAAAATACAGACTTTGAAAGGGGTCGTGATGATGTTATTTGATGAGGTATTAAATAAATAAAATTCAGGGTTATATTTTGGTTTTATAATGTAAGAGAATTTGATCTCCCAGGTGTCTACAGCTTAGAGAGAGGCAAGGGATGGAGTTCTTTTGCTGTGAAAAATTAATGTACAAAAGAAGAGACCACCAAAAAATACAGAATGAAGCAACTCTTGAAATTCATAAATATGAGACATAAAAGGTCATAGAGCAGATTAAGCATTTATGTGTCCTCTCAGTAAGTTGTAATGTTTTGTCCTTTAAGTAACAGTTAAAGGACTAAACTAAGCACTTCTGCCAGGCAGAGGGAGAGGGACTGGAGCTCAGGTCTGCTGCCAGCAGTGACAATGTGTAGGAACTCAGTCCAACCCAATCAGTTGTCAGGAGAACAGATCGTGTGCTGGTTGAGTTGTGTATGTAGGTCAGATGAAATATTACAGCTAAATGCCCAGGGCAAATCCATTCATTATACTAATTTCTACAGAACCGCTTCTAAAAGTACAAAGCAAATTGTAGAGGTGGTTTTGCTTTCACTCTTTTTAGGTGGTAGTAGTATTCTGGTTAGCTCCACAATAAATCTGTAGGACCACAGAGGTGGGAGACTGTAGTATCTGCTGTTTGAGGAACATGGACCCAGCCCCACAGATTTTTCACCTTCTGACTAGCACTCATTTATGTTGGTAATCAATCACTTTCACACTGCCTCAAGCATTTATGTGAATATTCAATGCTGTGTAAAAGTTTTGAGTGAAATCCTGACCTGCAATGGAGGGTAAAATGCCAATTAGCTGCCTTCAGTATAATGCCCATCATTACCTACTTCAGATCCCATCTACAATATTTAATGGTAGAACGTCTCCAGGAACTATGGCCAGGAAATCCGGAGCTGTATCGGTTTTACGCTTGGCTATTTTGTCGTTTTTCTTTTGATCATGAAGTAGGAGCAGCCTAAAAGACATTATCATGTGGGGCTGGAGAGAATTTTCTACTGTTGGTGGAGCTGTTTATGGTATAATCATAGAATCATAGAATCATTAAGGTTGGAAAAGACCTCTAGGATTATCAAGTCCAACAGTCAACCCAACGCTACCATGTCTCCTAAATCATGACCTGAACTGCCACATTTACACATCTTTTAAATACCTCCAGGGATGGCGACTCAACCACCTCCCTGGGCAGCCTGTTTCAATGCCTGACCACTCTTTCAGTAAAGAATTTTTTCCTAATATCCAGCCTAAATCCCCCCTGATGCAGCTTGAAGCCATTTCCTCTTGTTCTATCGCTAGTGACCTGGGAGGAGAGACCAACACCCGCCTTGCTACAACCTCCTTTCAGGTAGTTGTAGAGAGCAATAAGGTCTTGGTCAGAAGTGGCCATCACATAGGGATCCCTGATTTAATATTTTGTATAGAAGAATGTATTGTGAACATATTTCATTTGAAAGGAAAAATAAATGTCTTTGCCTTCAAAATCATATTTTTAAGTAGTCTTGAGTAGCTTAATGACAGTGAAAGCATGTATGATGTGTTACAATTTTCTGTCACTTCTCAATTAAAAAAAAAGCTGTGAACGCTTTTGCATTCCTGAATGATCATCTCTTCAGCACCACCCACATTGTGCCAACATCACCACTTCATTTGGACTTCATTTCTTCAACCTGTTAGTTTGGACTGCAAGACTGACCCCATTTAGCAGCAGAGTTTGAGAATATCTAAAAAATCTACCTATTAGGCTTTTTAAATTTTAAGCAATCGAAGCCATCTGTTCTAGTTCATAGAACATACACAAGCTTGCCAGGCATGCTGAGTCTCCTCCTACCATTGCTGAATTGTTACCTTTTTTTCCTGTCTTGCTAACAGTAATTTCTAATGGTTATTAGTTGAGGCTGTGAGCAATCAGAAGAGGTTGAAAGTTGTACCATATAACGGCTTTGCAAGATTGAATTAATAAAATGTAGCAAAGCTCTTAAAAGAGCAAAGAAAACTCAGCACACAATTTCCCAATGATTATCACTAGGCATACTGTTCCAATTTTCATCTGAAAAGCTTCCTTGGATGGAGAAAACGTAGGGGTTTATTTTTGGAAACTGTTGTGAGACTTAGAATCTGATTTATTTATTGATTGGGCAGTGCTCAGATTTCTCCACTTCTATTGCATTTTGGGTCAGCTCATAGTGCTCACTACCACCTGTAAAAATTATGACAGTGTGTCTGAGCAATGAGCCACATACAGTGATGTCTTGTCTCCATAAATTATCCATATATCTCAAAAGAAGGTGAAAGAATGATATAACGACCAAATACAGGCTACTCAGGTCCTCAGATAAATTTCTTATCTCCTATTAGTTGTAGCTTTTCCCTTTTATATACTGTTGCCTAATTTAAGTTTGAATATCATAAATTTAAATATCTAATCCTATAAAAATTAATTAATTCTAATTTGTGCCAATGATTTCTAGTCTTAGTTATGCATTTTTAAAATTTTCTAGAGTTTAAATTGATTTTTAGTTGCTCTTTGAATAGGTCCTGAGTCATGTACTGTAATAACAAGCCATCCATCTGTCTTGCATCCTATTTTCCTCAGCCATGTTTCTTCTTAACTTTTAAAACTCTCATTTTCCATTAGAAAACTTCAATTAATTATCACCTGCCTCCTCCTATGCCCCTTTTAAGAGAGGGGGATCAGACTTGTGATATTACATTTTTCTTGTGATGCCTGTTGCTATCCTTTTGGCCCTTTGTTTTCTTTGATTACTGTTGCAAAGTGACCAGCGCTTTCATCATTAGCTCAGAGTGATACCTGAGGTGCCTTCCTATATGTTTTATACTAATTAAATCAACCCCGGCAATGTCTAGGCCACTGGGACTGTTTCTCAGACATGGATTTAATCTATCAGCAGCTGCCCGGTCACAAACTCCAAGTCTCTGCCATCTTCCTGGTGGTTACAGCGTTCATGGCCTCTCTAAAGCCTATTTAAAAAGTTTAATAGTGAAGCCATACCTTTCTGCAAGAGGTCCACAGGTTGCACAGTGTCATCCTTTGATCCCGCTGAGAGCTGAGCCCCCTTTCTGTCTCTTAATACTCTTTTACTTCTCAGTTGATGAAAATGTAATTTCTAATGACATGCTGGTGCCCCTCATCCTGGAACATGCTGGCACAAAAGGCCATGGCAGGGGAAGGTGTTGATGGAGGAAAGAAAAGAAGGGAGGGGGTGGCAATGAGGCCTCCCTGGCAAAAGGCTGAGGGCTTCCAATGTACAAAATGCATCCGAGTTTCACTAGATACTGGAAGAGTGTATTTGGCTTAGTCCAGACTGGATGCTAATACACCCTGCTTCTTGAGGGACTTTAATACAAATCTGTCTTGTAGTTGGATGAAAAGCGCTTTAATGTTTTCCTTTGATGCTTCAAAAGAAAACCCAAAAGTTACCATTAAGGACAACTTTTCTACTCATAACTATTGAAGCCTATTTGACAAAAGGAAATTGGTTCTCTTACTACATGTTGGCAATTATTTCAGCATCGATGCCCAGAACTGGAGCTATCCTGAGAATGATTCCCCCCAGCTTTGTGTCAAGGTGATTCCTGTGCTGTGCAACAAGCACGTGAAAAGCTCTTGTTGACTATTAGTTATCCAGCTGATCAGTCTATCACAGCTCAGTGAGCATATTGATTAGGAAGATAAGGCTTCAGCCAGCCAGTGATGGAATATAAATTGTCCAACCTTGGTTTATTCTATTGTTGTGTTAAAGCAATATATAATTTCTTGTATTAGCTATTTACCTCACACTTGTTTAACAAAACATAGTTCCACCGAATTTAGAAAAACTCCATTCTTTTTCCTTTGGAGCAAGTAAACCATATACTATCTATGTATAAAAATATGATGTATATAATACAGCAATACATGAATAAATGTTATAAATATAAAAATTTAATTAAATTATATATATATTAGCGTAGCGGTTTCCACCTAGCAGTTTAGAAAAGTGCAAAAAGAAAAATCTAAGGCTGGCCAGAAGTAGGCAGCCTTGCTAGACAACTTGTCCAAACTTAAGATCATGCAAACTTTAGCTCTAAAGTTTGTTAATGCAAGGGTCTGACTGCCGTCAGTCTAGTTCACAACTTGACATAATATCCAAATGGCCCAATTTCTTTTATGTGTGAGAATTAAAGCAACTGAACTTTTTCCATGGGATAACATAAAAGTCTCTCTCTATATACATATGCATATATATAGTCTGTAGAGTTTAATTCAAAGGGAAAAAATCATATGAAATTCGGATTTAAGTGATTAACTCTTGAACTTATCTTTGAAAATGTCAGCCTCTAGAGAAAATTTTATTTATAATTTTTATAATCTTTGGCATGCTTGCTTTTCCTTAGTAACTATTGCTATCCTGTTTTCAAATCTGAACTGTAAAAATATTTATATAATTGGGTACAAAAAGTCTGAAACAAAAGGTGGAACAAATGCAAAGATGTGAGCATTGCATTAAGCTTGACTGATTTTTTAACTGAGAGAAACAAGAGAAAATGAAACAAAAATCAACGTCTCTGCATGGCAGCTTACAAAGCAGCAGACAAATTATCTCCTACCCTTACAATATCATGCTCTTATACTCATGTGTTTCAGGGGTCTGACAGAATTATATTTTGCTTTTTACCTTTGGGGAATTATATTAAGACAACCAGCAATGGCAGCAGTCTCATGCTTGGGATTCTTCTTTGGCTTATGAACCAGACTACTAGTGCTCTCACTTAAAAAAACCCAACCAACCACCAACCAACCAATCAACCAACCAACCAGCCAACTCCCCTCCCCCAAATTCAGAAAAGCATTACATCAGTGCTTTTGCAGCATCTGAATGATTATATTGTTTTCCCACATTGAGAAAGCACGCCATCGGTTTACTATCTAAAGAAGATAAAAATGTGCAGGGTTTCCTAAGCTTAGAACTCCTTTATGTATACCTTGCCTTTCTTGAGTACATTTGTAAGCTTGAAGACACTGGAGGAGACTTCTGTTGACTTCACTAATCACTGGATGAAAGTCTCCTGAAAGCTTTTCTTCTATGCTTTTTACAGTTTGAAACCCGAGGTTTAAAAGAATTTGACTGGAGCACAGCCTTAGCAGGAATGTCTCAAGAAGCAGCTTGACCATCCACTGCCTGTGTTTCTCTTAGGTCATGGCAAAAGCAAGGTTAATGCAGCTTAGCTTGCAAGGAAGAGGGTTGTAGTGACTCAGGTTATGCAAGATTGCTTATTGAGCTGTGATAACTCGATTAGGAGTCCAAGTACCAGGTTTTTGCTATGAAATTCACCTTTTCACAGGGCTCATGCCCAAATAAGATCACTTGCAGAGAGAATTAAGTATGGACCCAAACCTGAATTTTTTAACAGCTTGAATATTTGCATTAACAAACCTGCCTTATAGCTTAGGTCCATATAGTTCAGGTTTTTAGATTGTATCCGAACTTTATATTCTGGAGTCAGACTGAAAAAAAAAAAGGCTGCAGGCATCTCCTAAGAAAGCTTTACTCAGATTTGTTCTTCCTGCTGTGTGAGGTGATGGGAGCTCTGATAGTTTATATGGTAACTTCAGTACGAAAAAAAGCACATAAAAACAAAGGGAAGAAAGCAAATTTCAGAGAGTTGTTTCTGGTTTTTCTTTTTTCACTTTACTCTGAAGATGAAAATTGCCCCATATGGCTGAACTACTCACATCTTCCCCCACTAGAAACCAGATCCTTGTGGAGTGAAAATTGGCTTCAGAAACTTAAGTATGAAATTCAATTTTTTATACATGTTTCAGATCTCAGGTTTTGCATATCTTTGTAGCAAAAATAGTCATCTGACTGAACTTCCCATCAGAAAGTAGAGCTTTAGCAACTCAAAGTCATTCATTGCAAATGCCAACTTTCTGCAAAAAAGCCTCACCAGATTCAGCTATTTTTATAGGCAGTTATTACTACTACCAGCCGGTTTTAATAATTTACCTCTCACTGATATCTGCACTTTTATTTCTAAAGCCCAATAAAATATAAGAGAGAATGAAGTGTGGAGTCTGATTTGAGAAGCAAAATGTAAATAATGTTTTAAAAAATATACAGTTTCAGCGATTATCTTCTTCCCCATAACTCCTAACCACCCAACCGTGAAGTCCAGAATTACTCGGGTCATCCAGACGTAGGACTGTACAGTCTTGTGTTGGGACACACAAAACACCAAATACAATGAAACTTGTACAGCTGTAGATATCCAGATTTACCCAGAACAAAACCTACATCATTTTAGTTTAATTCCAAAGGTTTATTTTGCAGTCATTGCGCGTGGACATAGTTGATTACACACACGTAACCCACCTGCGGTACTCGTACAAACACCATCTCGCAGTACCTCATCCCAACGGTACAGACAGGAAAAGAGAACGTGGCACCGCACAACACTCACTGACAAACACATGTGCTGTAGACAATTTGATACATTCGACAAGAAAACCAAATGATAAATTGCTGATATTTTCCACTTTGTCCTCTCATTGCTGGAGAAGCTATAGCAGCATAACAACAGGAAAAACCATTACGGAACAACTTGAAGATCAAAACAAAACTCTCATTAGGGTCAGAGATGAGAAAGTTAATGCAGTACCAGCACATCTGAAGTTTCTTCAGAAACTTCCACAACCCAAGGCAGAGGAGACTGCAGCCACCTTCCCCTGCCAGTGAGCAAAGCACCTGCACACATACACGTCTGGAGACTGGAATTGCTTTTAACCCATACCATGGGCTGGAGCAAACCGCTGGTGAGACATGCTACCACTGTCCCATGGCATATTCAGCATGTAGCAGCTCTCTTTGCAGTTGCACCGAAAGTGTGTATCTGGAGTGTCCCTATCTCAGGTAGGGCAAGAGATGGGCAAACGGGGTTGCAGAAGAGGAAAACACAACCCCCTGATGTTAAATCTGTACAAGCTCCTGAGCTGTGATAGGAAATTCTATCAAACCATCTCTTTACCAACACGTTCAGAGCCGGGCTCCAAATGAAACTGTAAGCAACTGTAAGACGATTTTATTGTGTTGCAGAAGTCCAATATAACTGCTTACGTGGCCAAGAGGATATTTTACTGAAGCTATCCAACGGCAACATTACCAACATATAGTGCTTCTAATGTACATTCATGAAAGCACTTAAGTGCTAAATCCTCCTAATTCTGATAATAGTGGTTTCCAATCCTGCTACCTTGATTCAAATCAGATCATACCGTACCATGTTAGTGGCCCTACCTGCAATTTAAGGTAATTCTCAATCTAAATGAGAGGGTCTGAACTTGCCAGTCTTGCCCTGCAGGCAGAAGAGGAAGAATTTCTTCCTGAAATTGTCTGGAGGGATGGCATTCAAGCTTGATTTTTACATAGCCATTCACTTAGCAAGCCTCATGTAACACATGGAATAGGCAACTAAAGGCACTGAAAGATGACACATTCATTTGCCATATATATAATTTTACAAGCGGTTATTAGAAGATATCTATCTTCAGTTTTTTCCACAGTATTTGATTAGCTTCTGTATATGGTTATGAGTTGGTACAATCCTGATTCATTCTGTTTCTTAACAGTAGCACCAATACAATAAATCTGATTTTTCATTCTTAATTCTCTTGCTCACATATATTTTTATTTTCTCACTGCTGCTGTAACTCTATCCCAGTAAAATAGCATAAATCCTGGGATAAAGGTTTGTAACAATTTTTCTTCTATTACCCCGTAGTGAAATCGCCCTATTAGGTCAGCTCTCAGTGTGTGCAGTAAATATGTTACATATAAATAAATCACAGTATAAAACCATATACATAATTTAGTAGTAACAGCTGAACATTAGGATCTCTGATTTTGATTTATGGTATAATTTACAGTGTAAAACAAAACCATAAACAGCTTATTATTTGGGGAAATCTGAAAAAAACAAGTATTGGAAAGCAATTCTCCATTGTGTGTATATATATGAATATAAATATTCATATATTTCTGTATGTAAAATATACAAATATATATGAAGATATACATGATTTTTTTTCCAACACACATCCAAATCTATGAACTTCTGGATTAGTAAATATAACTTGTGGAAGCAGCTGGCTCTACCTAGATGCTTCACTTGCTTCTTGTGCCTTACTCCTAATGGAGAGCAGCCCTAAGACTTACTGACTTTCCATATAAAACAGCTAACTACTTGATTTAAAAGTGCTTATTACCCCCTCAGCATCCAGGTACCTAGAAGGGTCAAGAAAACTATTATTAAATTACAAACTGGAAAGATGACATTCATAAAAAAAAAATCCCACGTGGAAGGGAATGGATCACCTAACCCCCAACAGCCTGCTGAGTCTTTCTATCACAAATTTAAGGAGAGGACAGTTTTATAAAGCATTAAATAGCCTAGGAACTTATTAATGTGAACTAGGTCTGGAGCTTCAGGATCTAATGCCCAAATGAAAATTAGTGTTTAAATAAGAAATAGGCACCCAAATTCCTTTGGAGATCTGAGTGTTAAGAAATGACATCTATTGGGTCTCAAGGAAATTTTGGCTCCTAACACTTGTTTTAAAAGGAACTTGAAAAGAAAAGCAAAAAAACTATCAAAATACCCAACCCATGGAAAACCCAGTGTTTGAGTTTTTTTTTTTGGCTACACTCTACATGTACCATCAGAGCTCTCTCACTTCATCATGAGGTTTAGTTTTCTTTTCATATTAAAGCTTGTATAGGTATTCTTAAAAAATAAAATTAAAAAAAATATATATATCCACAGAAAGGCAGTGCCAGCAGACCCAGAAACTAGAGGCAGCTCTATTATTAGTCAATCAGGATTTACAAGAGAGACAAGGAAGCCTATCAGGACCCCGAACTCCCCATTTATGAGAGGCTGGGAGATGTTGAGACGAAGCAACTGAAAGTCAAAAGAGCTGGAAAAGGAACGGGAGGTTGGGGGAGTGTCATGAGTCTTCTTTCAAGCCCTCAATTCTCATCTGCAACTTTATGACATATTGGGAAATGTGGAGAAATGCGAGCCAGTACCATTTCAGGTTTGCTTGCATCGATTCTTAGCAGACCCCTGCTGGGATCTCTTCCCCTTCCCCTGCCTCCTCCTCTTCATCCTCCCTGCTGGTGACTGCACACATACCTCCCCGTGAGCACACAGGGGTGCTCACAACCCCTGCTCCCCACCGCCACTTTGCTTCCCCGAGCCTATATTCCCCACCCCACTCACCACAGCACCTATTTCAGAGGTGCCCAATAAAACTCTGGCTCTTATTTATTTAATCAGCTGCCACTGCTCCCACCTCTCATTTCCCCAACCATGACCCTAGCTGCTAACGAATTCACCCATACTCACTTAAAACATATTCAAGGGGGAAGCAGTTCATGCTGGCACATAAAAAAATACAAGTTGTGCATTGCTATAAATGTACTGAATGAAGAGAGCATGTTTTCCCCTGTCCCCCGAAAGAGCATCCTGGGATTTACACAATCCCTTTTTTGGTTTCCCCGTTGTCCACCGAAGACGTGAAGTTTGATTCTTGTTCTGCACTCGATTTCCTCTCCCCCGCGTAGTGGTTCATTTCTTGCATTTCTAAAGATACTTTATTCCTTTTGGCAAATGCCTGGCTGATTTCATTAAATGTCTTATTTTTTGTTTCAGGCAGGACAAAAAACAGGTAAGTAGCTCCTGCAAAGCAGATGGCAGCGAACACTAGGAAGCAGTAGGTCTGTAAACCACCCTGCAAATAGAAAACAAAGGAGGACATTATAAAAGGGACAATAGTCAGAAGAGAAGCAACATCAGGAATAGTTTGAAAGAAAAAACGTGTGGTACGGAGCAATTTTTAACCAAGTACAGTAAGTCCTGGCTTTCATTGCAAGTCAGAGTGCTTAGAAGTTCATAAAAATGCATGAATCTTCAGTTCTTCCAACACTGCCTGCAGCCCATCGATGGGAAAGCAGGTTCCTGGCAGAAGCGCGCAGATCTGCAATCTGGGCGATGCTGGGAGACACCAGACTGAGTTCAGGCACCGCGGGTGTGAGGAGAACAGGTGGCAGCGGGGCTTCTGCTACATGCACGGCTTAACTGAGCCTTGCGCTGCCACGGTATTTCTGGAAATGAGGCAGATGTTTCTCCGGGTTGCTCTGCATAGTGCCTCACAACTTCTAGGTACAAAAAATGAGGCATGCTTTTGTGATGCTCTGCACCTGTACACAACACATGGGAAACCTGCCACAGGCGGCAGCATCTGCATCACAGCAGCTACAGACTTTGAGATTTGCAAAATAAACACGGAAAATAACCCAAATCATAGAATCATAGAATGTCCTGAGTTGGAAGGGACCCACAAGGATCATCGAGTCCTACTCCTGGACAAATGACAGGCATTTGTATTATTGCTAAGGTAATGGGACCTTACAACAGGAAAAAAAATCCATAAAATGCACGTCTTTCATGCTGGAGACTAGTGTAAGAATTAACTGAAAATGAAGTACAGGCCATATTTGAATGTTTTGGATTTTACTTCACTGCAAAAAAAGTAAACAGCATAGACAGAAAGAAGTTAATTTGTAAGCTGATTATAAATGTGCATACCAACTAGTAGGATCTGCACTTCACTGAAATGTAAGTATTTCTTGCCCGGTGATTATTAGATCATTTAGTAGCTTTCAGTTACATTTCAATAGTACAGTTTTGAAAAATATTTGATAATTACAATATTGCCAGCTGTGCTTTGTTGAACTAGGAAGAGGTTTGGTATTGTGGCTCCAGTGAAACCTGCCAGACTGTGAGGAAACCTCCCTTCCTCCTCTACTGATTTACCTCACTCTGTGTCCCGGAAACAAATGTCCAATGAACACATATTTTTGACCTGTTTTTATTAACAAGGCTGAATTAAACCAAAACGGGTATCTCTGGCTCCAAAAGTAAGGTGACCTTTCTGTGGTGCCTTGTGTGAGGTCATGAACAGTGAATCCAAGGAGGGCTGTACCCCTGACACCCCCCCAGGTGTTGCAAGGTGGAGATTACCCCAGGGAAAATCACTCAGGATGGAGGAAGCAGAGGTGGCTTCCTATATATACATATTTACAATTGCCATTAAAGGTATGTATCTGAAACAGTTAAGACAGAGCTAGATAATGGCTTAACCCTGAGTTTTCACATTTTTCTAATACGCTCCCACCATCATTAGTTATACCGGTCCTACACTGCAGGCTGGTTAACCTCCCTGTTTTGGGGCTCAGGGTGTATGCAATTCCTAGGACTACTTCTATGTTTCACCTGCTCAGTATACATCACATATGGCATGGAAGAAGAACGTGAATTTGTGTGTGGAACCAGAAAGAAAAAAAGGAAAAACCCAGCTGCTTTCTCATACCGTGGCTGATTGCCAGCCTGCCTAGTCACAATGTTTGCCATGGGTAATTTATTACCTAATCCAGCCCTTCAAATCCTGTCTGTAATAGGAAAAGCTGGAAAGTGCATTCTCTGATATTGACTATGGGCCCTTGAGATCATCAAGTGCTTTTTTTGTTAACTTCTAGAAGCATGAACTCCTGAGCAACCTGACAATCACAAGCCAAAGAGCATGGGTGATGAGTGGGAAAATATCCCGGCATGGGAACAGACATGACTTTCAAGCTTATACAGAGGCAGAAGCAAATGGATTTAGTAGACAGGAAAAAATAAATTCACAGTGCCTCATAAATCATCCTGTCATGTTAAGAATTCAAATTTTGCATCTGTATCTTCTGCATTTGAAATTGTTGTTCAGCCGAGTGGCAGAGCTCCAATCCAGGATCATGTTTTTCCCTTTTTAAAATCTTCATTGAGCTAAATATTGTCTGTGATGAAAACGAACCATTAATGCCTGGTATGAATAAGACTGGCAATCAGATGCCACAAGTTACATGTGTCTCTTGGTGGTGCAGCCACAACTTTGTCCCACCTTTCTTATTCCTCTTTATTTCTTTGCTGTCCATGATTTATTATCTTCTTTGATTCATGTCTCCTTGAACCTTTTCTAATGGAACTAAACACTCTCATGAGCGCACATTTTATTTGCAATTGTTTTACATAATGTATTTACATTTATTGGTAATAAACTTGCTCTCCTTAGTTTCTGCAGTCCCCTTCAGAAGCAGCCCCCAAGGGCCTCTAACTGAAGTTCCACAGAGAATAAGCTAAAAATTAAACTTTGTTATAAATCCTACAAATGGGATTCTGGGAAGAGACCAAGACTTCACACTCCTTGTGTTCAGCAGTATTAGCACAACGAAGGCCTAATTCCTGGACAGGAACACTGCAGGGCGATCACAAAATGCCCTTTTCCCACCAGCTAGTCTTCAGTCAAAATATTACCTTAAAGCTGGGTATTATTTTGAACACAGAGGAAAGACAAACACTCATTTTCATAAGCCTTTCGTATCTCACTCAGAGTTCAACTCATACCACCTCATATCTATGCATTTGGCATAGAATAACATCATGTGTGAATTAAATTACTCGTTATAAGCACAAAACCTTCTACCTGCTCCACACAGGTGTAGGACAGAAGTACAGGATAAAGCAGAAGGAAAATGTTAAATCTCAAATCCTGACTCAACAGAAAACCTTAGTAGGACACAGGTGGGATACAGCACAGCCTAGATGTTTAATCCATTTTTATCTGTTTATGATGTATTCTGAATTGCTTGGTACCGGAGGAAAGATCTGAGGGGCGGAACAATTAATAGACTGACCACAGCATATCTGATGTGCCCATCAAGGGATGCAGAAAGTAGGGATAGTGTGCTGGGAAAAGGGTAAATGCCGAGTTATTGAATGATGACTACTACTGGCAAAAAATAAAAGCTACTGATAGATCTGACAGGAAAATGGATCTGTCTTTGTTCCATCAAATTATTATATGTTCTCTTATTTATATTTATTATATATTATGCCCATGAAGCCTGTATCTCTCATTTACTCTGACATCTGTAATCTCCAAATCCATAGTGTCTCTTTGTTGTTTTACTCCTTCCAACTTGCTAGAGACAAGATGTCTATGGAGACTGTGCAGCTGCCACTCTAGAACTAAGACCCCAGAGTTTTGCTTATCTTGGGCTGGGGTGGGAGTAAAACACTGAGGAAGAGCTTCAGTTAAAGTCTTTAGTAGCAAAGCACAGATACTCTGTGTATTTGGCCCAATGGACATGGTCTCAAGATCCTTTACTGACATGTGCATTCTCAACGATACAAGAATAATGACAACATATATAATGAAATTTGAAAAGGTAAATATTTTTCTACACTTTGTGACATTATTTCACTAACTAGGTTGGACAGATGCCTCAGTGTTCAAAAATTGAATACTTTTATCCACCTGAAGAGTAATTTGACTCTTAATTAAAAATACCATATCCAAACAGCTGGAAGGGGAGGGTTAAAAGAAGAAGGGAAGGCGGGGAAGAAGCAAAAGCAAGCCAACTCTAACTAAATACAGAATAAATTCAAGGAAAGTATGCGATTTCTGTTACTTTTCATCTTTCCCGTGTAAGGACACGTTACTTCCTTATAGCCAGCTCTTAGTGCCAGGAACATCAACTCTGGCCACACAGGAGGCACTGAGCCAGTCCCATCCAGACCCCCCTGCCACATCCACTCAGGCACGTCTCTTCAGACTGCTCAGATTGAGAACAAACTGCCACTGTCACCAAGGTTGTTCTCCTCCTCCGACACCAGGCAGGCTTGCCAGAGCTAGGAACACATTTCTTTAGCAATACTGGAAGCCAGGCTTTTACATACAAGGTCAGAAACCAAAAGGTTTCTACAATAGTCTGTGCTTTGTAGCTGTTTTCCCCAAACACTTCTTTAGCACACCATCCTGCATGACCATCCAAGGTTCAAAGTTCCCCAGACTTTCAGGTGGTTTCCTAAATAACAACGGTTCTATCTCTTGATAGGCTCACAGGTATTTATTCAGAGTCAAGGTCAGATACACAGGTGAAGGTCCTTGAAAGGCCAGGCTTTCCGTGGGTTACTGATGGTCACCTGCCCTCCCAGGTGCACAGGGGAGAGCAAGAGAACAGCAGACACACTTACTGATGCAATCTCCTAAGGAAAGAGCCTTGAATACCTACAGCCTGTTCCTAGTTAGTCAGCAGGCTAATAAAACCTCTCCAAAGCAAGATTTACATTGGATTTCTCAAGACTGGCGAGGGTTACTGCTATATGGGATTTTAAACTCATCACCTTCTATTTTCATAGCAACTTTTTAAGGAGGCTATTTAAAACACAGCATTTCTGAAAACGTCCTGCCAGCTGAATCCTGAATTACTCATTTTTATCTTCTCTTTTCTGCAGCCGATCAGGGCTCTGCGGTTGTCAAAAAAAGGAAAACCAGGAAACGCTTCACCTAAGACATGCATGCAATTACCACAAAAAGAACTGAAGTTGAAGGACTTGGGCAATTCCCCCAAATCTGATCCCAGGTGTGGCAAGCAATCAAACCTGACTTTGAGGATGAGATATAGCTGCGTAAGTGAGGTGTATCAATAAGTAGGTGCAGCCGAGCCACATTTTCTTAGGCAAAGAGGTTAAGAAACACATATACACATTAGGCAGAATCTACAGGCATTTGCTCCACCACTCTTTAAATAAAATGGTAGATAATACTTAATTTTTACCATTATGAACAGACTTAAAGTACCCAGAATGAATGAGCAAAAGAGCTCATTATTTCAAGCTAAAAAGTAAACTGAAACAAATAAAAAACCTGGCATTGAAATGATCAGATTTTTGGTTTTGATTAAAAAAAATTAACAATTTGCCACTTCTGAAGTTGGCTAACTGAGAACAGTCTTCCTGCTAATAGCTTACATGCTGTGAACACTGTAGTCTGGAAAAATACAGAAGTATTTGAGTAGAACATCATTATGTGCTACTTAACGATGGCTGCTTACTGACTTAACTCATTCTGTAGCAAAGGTTAAATTCTAAGCAGGACTGTGATACTGAAAACAGGAAAACAGATATTCTATGGCAGACACAGCAAAATAAATGAGCAAATGAACAAATTCTGAATCAGATTTAGGAAGCTGAACAAATTAATATTTTTAAAACAGAACTGTTGGCTCTTCCCAGCAAATGCCAATATGTGATTCTAAATTCTCATCTTGCAACGTCACAGTGCCTTGTCATCGGCAATGGGTGCTTGCATTTGGAAATTGCCATGAAGATTAGAGTCCTGAGATGGGTGTCAAATGGGATTTTGAAGCGATGAGGTCAAATGATAATGGTTAGATGTCTTACTAAAATGATCAGCAGCAAAACAGTTATTCATGTAGACCTTTGACTTTACTTACTTTCAAATTAATATAACACACCGAAACAAATGGTTGAGAGAGTTTGTGTCCTTTACCCCTTGTCCTTCTTCAGTTTCACACATAATTTAAGGTTCCGCTGAAGGTGCAGGACAATGAAGAAGGACAGAGCACTAAAATATAATGTATGAAACATTTCCTAAGTAAAAAATAGAGACATTTTCAAACATGAACTGCAATTTCAACCTGAACCCTCACATAGTCACTACCTCCTCATAAAGAAGTTAACAGATCCTTGTATTTTATACTTGAAGTGGGTTGCTTCTAATTAAGAGCATTTTTCTCATATCTAATCTTCAAATAGTCTACAATTAACTTCTCATCTTTGAGGGAAACTTCAGCCATTTCCCTTAATACAGGTGCACTGTAGTTGCTTTAAACATCAGATGTATTTGTAAAAGCTTAAAATAGCTTGGCTGAGGGAATCTATGTATAGGCTTCTGTGCACACCTTTGTTACAGAAACTCTTGTACTGCATAATAGAAAAAGTCAAGGTGTATTATTACACAGTAAGGAAGTAATAGGGAAAACCAAAAAGACAATCTTGATGGGTAAATGAACCTTGATGCATGAGAAGGAAAATCTCAAGTGTAAAAATAAGGAAAAAACAGAGCAGAAGTGCAGGAGAGCCTCCAGTAACAAGTACAGTTACTCAGAAGTAATACTTCACAGGCAGAAATACATTCGTTTCTGAAAGGGGGAAACTAGTCAGTAATCTGAACTAAGGCTACAAGCCTTGCTGCACCTGTATCTCATGTGATACTGAGCTCCATCTGGATCAAAATCCAAGCAGGTTATTTTTCAAGACACTTACTAGTCTAAAAATAAAATAAAATCAAAGTTTACTCAATTTCTAGCTCGTGACAATTTGCACTTCACCTCTTTCAGATGCCTTCTACCCTAATGTAAGTAAAAAGCTTTTAAGAAGACACATGAATATTCAGAGTACTGTCTCTGAGCTCCTCACTTGAAAACCCAGCTAGTAAAAGCACTCACTATTTGGGGGACATGATATCCCCCCAGCTATTTGTTTTCCTTTCCTGTCATCTCAGCATCTGTCAGCCAAAGCGCCAGCCCTGACCTCCTGTGCCAGGGCTGTCTACACCAGCTCAGAAACTGGGCACAATCTGACTACGATGGGCTGCGATGAGCTGCACATCTACAGCTACATCCTCATTTTATTGGCCTTATGCAGAAAGATTAGGCAAACATCAGCACTCAATGCCAAGGATTTATTCATTGAAAAGGTGTTTCCCAGCCACAACTACAGAGGATATAGGCAGCTCTTCATACTAAATATTTAAAATTGATCTTTTGTCACACACTATTTACTACAGAATCTCCTTCATATCCTTCTTTGCTCATGCTCTTACACGGCTCATTGTTCTAATTTTCTGAGAACAAAGATATTAGTAGGACTTTTTAGTTATTTTAAAGGTTTTCCTAATGTTTGCTGTGCTCAGAATACGTTATCACCTTGTTGGCTGAACCTTCCTGTGAAAATGCAAACCATTGTGGGAGGCACATTGATGGGGTATGACAGGACAGCCCCAAAACTTTCCATCAATTTCTCAGACATTACTGAACCCTGCACCAGATCTAGTGACTTGTTTGTCCATCATAAAAAGCACATAATTTTCCATTGCAAGTGAACCAGACAAGAACTACAGAGGTAATTTCTGTCAGTTGCTAAGTTCCCCAGCCAGAAGAGCCAGGCACCTATCTATAACTTAGGCTTTTTACACAAGTTTTCACAAAGGTGTGAGCATTCATCTCTGGAACATATAGCACAATAGATATCTCTTTATCAACATGCTCCAGTTTCCAATGACAGGGAAGCAATGCAAAAAAATAGATGAAGGAGGATAGATATAATTATTATGAATTTGTAAAGCCAAGCTGTTTTTTTAAATAACGGGACAAAACATTCAAACTGCACAGTGACATTTATTAGTCCCTGCAAAAATGAGATATTCTGTGCTACTGCTCTGCCAGAGAGCTGCAAAACATCTTGCAGTTTATTAGTATTACTGCTTCAGTCTTGCTGCAAAAATGCTGCAAGAGAATGATGCCTTTGTATCCCAGTTTTGGAATAACATGTTTCTCCCGTGGCAGAAGAGGGGAAAAGTCCCTGCAGTCCTCAGGGACTGTATGTAGGCCTGGCAAGATGAAAAAGAGGGACTCCTGTTTCTAAACGAACCTCATTTAAGTCCTTTCTCCCAGGAAACCATAGCAGCAATTCAGTTGTTTGTCATTTCGATAGGGAGCTACATCATTTTGTGGTACAACCATGTGGAGAGATTTGAAGACCTCCATTGATCACCTCCCCAGCACTTCTAATGATTTCAAAACTCGCTCTTTCCTTGCTGTAGATGTGTAGTCCCCATCCATTACAAAAAAACCAAACAGCACCTTTTTCTAGGTAACACGTAATTTAAGGTCTGCTACACTATCAGATTACGTAAGTCTGTCCCTGCAAACTTACTGTTACTGAAGAGTAACAGCTTAACACATGCCTATTCTATTGCACCAGAGGTTTTCAAGCCTTTTAGATTGTGTTTTTCTGCTGCTGTAAGTTTGTTGTCCCCACTGGCTGCTCCAGCTCATTGCACCTATTTCCACATACACATATACTCTAATTTCTGATTCATGCAGTGTCCCTGTTCTCCACACTCCAGCACCTCCTCAGCATACCAATTTCTACCAGCTACCGCTCACTCTTCAAAATAGATTTTTGAACCACAAGCTCCAGCAAAGTCAGGCAAGGCCTCAGATTTTGTTTCCAGCAACATCAAATGAAACAGAAAATCTAGGGAGGTGATGCCAAGCAATATCCACCCGTAAGAATCTTGAGTCTGGCTAAATTAATGAGGGTGCGCCTCTATCCATTTGTGAACGTACATTTACAAGATTTGGGTTTTGTTCATTTGAGTGCTTTGGAAATAGTTTCTGTTTATACATGTGCCTGTGAGAAAGAGAAAGCAGGAGGCTTATGGACAAGCAAGCATATTTGGTTATTTAGCCATCGTCGTGGTTCAGCCGCTCACTCACTCCCCCCACCCCTGTGGGACGGAGGGGAGAATTGGAAGAGCAAAAGCAAGAAAACCTGTGGGTTGAGATAAGAACAGTTTAATAATTAAAATAAAATAATTATTATAATAATGATGATTATTATAGTAATAACAATAATGATAATATAATAAAAAGGAAAAGGGAAAAAATCAGAAACACAAACGATACAACCGCTCACCACCCGCCGACCAACGCTGCCCCGTCCCCGAGCCATGATTGCTCCCTCCCTCCCCCGGCCAGCCCCTCCCAGTTCACATACTGGCATGACGTTACATGATATGGAATATCCCTTTGGCCAGTTTGAATCCGCTCCCTTGGCTGTGCCCCCTCCCCTCCCGGCTTCTTGTGCACCCGGCAGAGCACGGGAGGCTGGAAAAGCCCTTGACTAGTACAAGCACAACCCAGCAACAACCAAAACATCGGTGTGTTATCAACATTGTTTTCATACTACGTCCAAAGCACAGCACTGTGCCAGCTGCAGTGAAGAAAATTGACTCTATCCCACCTAAAACCATGACAGCCATCCATTATTCTTCTATTTAAGAGATTCTTGATTAAATCAAAAATTGGAATAAATATCCTGTGGGATGATGAACTTATGGTTTGCGAGTGACTTACAGAAACTCCACTGCTTGAAATACATTTACATGAACTCTTCAGCCAGCAGTTAAAAATATATCAAAACCCCTAGTCTGTTCTGTTCAACAGAAGATTAAATAAACAAAAATTTGCAAGAAATAGAGTATCTGATGGCTGAACGGTGAAGTCAGTTAAATTTAAAACAGAAATTGATCCGATTTAGAATTCATCACCGAATACCGTATTGAGAAGTATGAAATCCACTGGAAACCTTCAGTGGTAACTCAGTATTGTACATGTGAGACACATTCTAGTGCAATTAGAAAATACTAATGCAGAAGTGAGTGATATCTGATGCCTTGCACCTTAAACCAGAAAAGAATATATAGGTTCCCCGGTCATATTTTTTTATTTTTAGTCACGACTGCCAAAGGGAAAATGATCTGTTTCCTCTCATTATCCATAAAAGAAAGAATATATGAAATAGTGAAATAGTAATAAACTTATAGAAGGATGACTAATATAACCTTGAAGGCTTTCAGGTTAGAGATTCTTCAGATTTCTGTGGATGCTTGGTTCTTGCCCAAGCAGTTCTGAAAGTCACAAAGTTTTCTCTGATGTGTCAGAGAAGTTTAACATGTTCTGGTCCTTTTGTACTGAAGAAAATAAGTTATCTTTTCTCCCTCCTCAGCTGTTCATGGTTAGCCTTTCCTTTCTCAAATCTTTTCTCCAGACAGAATACTTTCAGGTTTGCTTTCTTTCACTCCAAGTTCCCAAGTTCACTGCAGTTTTTGCCATTTTGCCCTCTTAATAGTTCTGCATTTTTCAAGATTATTTAGCCCAAAGCATTATTACAGCATTCCAACTGTGCCATCACCATTTCCAAGGAAAGGAGTAATTGCAGTTGTCTTCTACTTTTTTTCTGGGATTTGGATTCTCCTGCCACCACAACCTGCAGCAGCCCTTCTTGCAGTGACATGTGATGTACCACGGTAACAAAATAGAACACAACCCACCTTAAAGGAGCCACTTGCTGTGTGTACACTTAATGAGAGACACTTCCTGCTCTGAAGGATTCAAGATGTCAACAAACTCATAGAAAACGAGGAACACAGATGCTGGCCAGTCCATTCCCATTACTAATGCAGCCTCGGTTCTTGACAAATGTCTGTCTGCCTGTCTTTTATAGCTCTCCAGTAATGGACAAGCTACAATTTCTCCACACATCATTACACAGTTACACTATTCTCATGATTAAAAGGTTTCATGATACCCCTCTTGATGTAGTTATCTGAAAATATAACACACATTCTCTCTGCTTCATCACCCTTCTTGCTGGTGAAATCACTGAACAGAACAGGCCTGGACCCAAGATAAACAGAGAATGAGGAAGCAACTGCAAGTGGGTCTGGCAAGCCTGGAAACTTTCTAAACTACGTTGGGTATCAAAGCACCTCCCTGCTAGAGCTGTTAGCTGAACTAACTCCTTTGCGATGCTGAGTTACTGCAGAGGACCTTGTGCTGGACCTCACTAAATGCAAACTTCACATTCACTGTAGCAATCAATAAAAGAATACTACAGTCTCTTAAGTACTTTATTCTTTCTGTATAACCACAACTAAAAGGAGTATCCCACAACCACTGCCGTCACCCGACTTTTTGAATGTGTGGTCTCATCCACCATTGAATATTTTGTCCTTGGTCTTGCAGATTAAGGCATATCACCCTCTGGCAGTTCTGCCCTTGATTATATTAATAAGATTCCTAAGGACACACTACTGGACCAGTAAACACTACTACATGTGACATTGGGTCCAAGTGCCCTGCTGAAAGCAAAACACACTGTTTCCAGATGAGCAGGGATGCAAATTTAAGTTTTTTGCATTTCAAGACCCTCTTCTGAGAATAAGTTCAGGTGCAAATGCAACCACAGTCTTGTTTGGGGTGTGGGTAGGTAGGGAGAGATAAAGCATTGTTGCTGGAGATTGTACAGTGCTAACATAAAAAGGGAACTACAGGCACTAATATTGTTCCAAATGTATCCATATTTAGCAATCAAGAAGCTCTGTGCAGGAAAATAGCTTTGCATTATTTTCCATTATTAACACCCTTCCCCCGGCAGTGCTGAAGATGCTCTTAACTGACTTTGACCTTAAAGAATACTTATTCTCATGTCTACTATACAAACATTCATGTTTTCATAGTGTGGAGTCACTTTCCAGGAAAGAAAGTTAAGATTTGGTATCTGACAGGCTCTACATGTTGGAACTACAGTCAGCAAACTTAAAACACATAATCTATTATCCTGGGAAAAACAGAAGCCACATAACCACTTCTGCAATTAGCCTAATTTTAAAAGGTCTGCAAATACAAGTCTAGATTAAAACCGCACATTGCTAGGAAGAAAGCACACAACACAAAGGAGACCTTCAAAATTCTCCTTTATGCTACCTAGAAATAGGTACACTTTTGCTCCCTGCGTAAAAAGTCCACTTCTTTTTTAAGTCTGTTTCTGAGTTCCAGTCAAAGACTAATTGATGTCATGTTTTAAGCTTCTTAGCAACCTGAAGGGTTTATAGAATACCTACAATGTAATTATTGAAAAGAATGCTTCAGTCTAACCACGCAGATGTCACATATTACACGTTACTCCTATTAAAATACCTGGAATTACTCACTAAAACTCATACTCTTAGCGAATCAACAATAAAAATTTAAAAATATATATGCTCTTCTTCCCCCTAGAAGTTCCATTGGCTAAAATAAATTAGGGAACTAAGAACTAATTATTCTGCCGGTGCTATCCATTCTAGTCAGTGGATTTAACCTGAAAATCTGACATATTCAGGTTTGTTATCCTGAGTTGTGATTTAGTTATATATCACCGTTAATAAGGTTAGAACAGAGACAGAACAGGGCATTTAAAGAGGAAACCCCCAGTGATGAGGAAGATCTCCATGTAAAGTACGTCTTGGTGAAGGTGGGCTTCCTGCTCCCCTAGCTGGGGACAATGCTAGTTTTACTCCCAGCATGAAAAGATCATTATAATGACTTACTCCTACAGGAAATAACAATCGCATCATCAACACTTGTGCTCTCACCAAAATGGTGTTAGTATTTTTCTCAAGAAGAAACTACAGAAACTGGTTGCCTGGCATTGATTTCTGCAGACCACTAACATCACTGATCCATAAAGAGTAAGGTGAGAAACATCCCACATACACCTGCAGATCTGTGTATCAGGAAGAACCCCTGGAGTCCCTTCCAGCTGGAACAATTATGTAATTATATCCACAATTGCCCAACGCTTTCACTGCAAAAATTTGTTGGTTTATGTCTGCTCATTTGAGACATAAAATACTATCCCCATTCCCAAGGGATGATATGAATAAATGATGGAATTATTTTTTGTGGATGACTACAGAAGCTCATTCTCAATGCACTTTCTGCACACACGCAAAAAAAAAAAAAAGGTAAGTACTCACAGGCTTGCATTCTGAGCATAACCTCTTTTAAGTACAAGCAAATACTTGGAGTCTGGTTTATGACAATCAGTTTGCTCCAGGTGTTACAGCTAGCTTGGAATTTACTCAGAAAAAAGCCATAAAGAGAATCTGTGTCTTATACTCCCAGAAGCTAAACTATTAGGAAACAGAAGTTACACTAGGAACATGCAGAGATGATGATTAATCCTGAGCTTGCCATGCCACAGTCATACACTGAGATAGCTGTTGAGATCATAAAGCAACCAGAAGTCCATTTCCATCAATGCATACTATTTTAAAATGAGTAAGTGAATTTTCTCAGTAGGGACAACACCTTAGCACTTTTTCTCAAGAAGAAAGACAACAAACTGCCTACGAGGTAATTTCAAACCATATTCATGCTCCCACTGCCAGCTCAGCCGTGATGAGCTGTATGCAAGATGTCCAAGATGGAAATGCTTATTTTAGACCTCAAGAAACTATATTATTTGGAGGTCTCAGGAGAATTGCTAGCCTTTGGAAGACTTGGTTTCATCTCCTTTTCATTCTCTAAAATAATTTAATATGTTAAAGTGTCACATTTTCAAAGACTGATTTGTTATCAACACATCAAAAAAACCAGTTGTGCTTTCATATGCCTTCTGAGAGAGAAAGTGCTTTAAAACATTTTTCAGAGGATATTAGTCACAAAAGGAATAATGGATTATTTCTAACACTGCGCATCAAAACTGCAACACAGGGCTTAAGTAAGGATCAACATTATTTATCTTGATTGTGAGACAAACCCTGATGCTGCCCTGAATTACCTACAGCAACTCAGTCATCACTAAGAGCAAACAAGGGAGCAAGATTTGGTGTTTGAGGGAGTTTAGCTGAGCTGGGTCTTCACCCAACCAGCTAGTAAATGCTTTCTGTGAGATGCTGACTCCAAAGCATTTCCGCTGAAATTTCAGCAACACAGCTGAAAATCAGATAAATTGTGTAATTTAGTTTAGAAAATTACAGGAATCTCTCTTTGAAAATTTTGACCAGATAGTGTGGTATCTAGTGCAGCAATTTAATTTATGTGGAAGAACACACTGCACATATTTTTTTTTTAAATTTGAATCATTTATGTAAACTTTTTTGTAAAAAAAGGTTTCTAAATCTTTTAAGAAAGTGAAAAAATTAGACAAGTGCAAGGAAAAACACTATTATTTTCATGTGTACCTACTGAAACAATGAAAAATATAACAAAACCAGAAAACAGACATGAACTGAACAACCAATACTGCATATTTTAGTTTCAGATCTTTCAAACGCGTATGAACGCACATTGATAGCTTTATGATTGCAAGCCACCTTTAAATCAAATGCTGGAATTAAGCGTTTGCATAAGTCTCCAAGAACAAGGACACACCATACCTATTTAGATATGACAATATATTCAGTAAGCTTTTCGTCAGCTCACAAAAATTTTGAACCTTTCTAAATAGCTATTTTAGTTAGCTCACAGAAATTTGAGATTCAAATCCAATTACAATGCATTAAAAGTATAAAGTATAGTATATAATGTAGGGGCAAAATGAAAAGTGTTAAAGTTGCAATTATTTCAGATAAAGCATTTTAGTTCCTTCAGGCTTACACAAGCATTATCATGACTTCAAACATTCTTTCCCAAGTGGCCAAATTACTTTTTTACTATTACATGGTTGACTCAATCAACGTTGTCACATCCTGTAGCTCCATTCTGCAGAGAAGCTCCCTACGCCACTGCTCACGTGTGAAGCAGGGGGTTGTTTATGGATGGCTATGATCTCCTGATACGCAAGTGCTATGCATAAACGTGAGATATGCAAGTCAGAGGAGAGGGCAAAGGGCTGAAGTGCTTTCTTACTCCAAATATTCCCTGATGGATGTTCTGCGGGAATGTAAATTTGGAGATTTGGCATCCAAATAACAGAGCATTATGGCCCAGTCCTAGCACCTGCAGGAGCACTGAAATGCTTTGAAGGGAGAGGTCACCATGTCTTTATGAACTGTTTCAGGCACCTCTGGGCTACTGGCTTAATCAAAGCTGTCCTTGTCCCTTCACAGCTTGTTGTTCAGAAAAGCCTCATGCCTTCATTCTCAAGTGATGGCAATGGGAAAGAGATATTGTTGAGCATCACTCAAGATGACATGTTTGACATTTCACAAGGTCAAGCTCTGTGTTAAATACAAGTCTGAAATGCCTTCAGACCTAAAACCAGATCTTCTATAATTCCTTTGTATGTTCTAAGATCCCATGCAATAAGGCTTCTGCAATTACTGTATTTTGCACTAAAAATAGATTTTTAAAAAGGCACATTTTTGACACCTACTATCAGATACCTCCTAGTAATCACATAATATCAAATGTACTTGTGAATTCAATGTAGTATCGGTTGCCATTTTAACCTCAGTTCTAATCCTTCACACAAACAAATTTCTCAATAGCCAGTGATGAGGGCTGGAGCAGTAGCCACATCTTAACTTGTTTTGTGATTTGTCAAAAACTGGTTTGTATACTAGCCTTTCCATCTCATACATATATTTTAATGTATGACTCAAGACAATGTTTTCTTCTATTACATGTATCTACAGATGGTTGAGGGAAGAAAATCTAGGCATTCAAACTAGTTAATTGGTGACATTTGGAGAACTAACTACTGGTTGATTTTTTTAATAACTCTAAAGTTAGCATATTTGTTTCCCAAAAGTTTGGGATAATTTTGTGGAAGCACACCAATGATCAAAAAAGTGTCAATTCTCTCTCAAGCAATCAGATTAGTATTTAAATACACAGAAGGGATTATGCATTCGTTCTGTGAAGGCAGTTTAAAGATTTTTTTTCTGTTTTAGAATTACAAAAATGAGCTAAGGAGAAGCTACTGCCTTTCTGTAAAGAAACAGGTGACTCACAAGCTGAATTTTGAGAATAAGGTTGACTGAAATAGGAAAAAAGTGAAAGGGAGTGAGGAGACATCATAGTTCGATCTTGTGAAAGCACTTTAAAAATCAAAGTCTGAGTAACATTGCTTTTATCTTTAGGTGCAAACTCCAAGCTCTTTCTCTTTATTACTTCTTAAAGGAGAGAAAACCAAAAACCCTGCAAGGTGGAAATATAATTTACCTTCACTAAAACTAAACTGGGAATTTTTTAATCACACAACGGGAAATTTTTACGACACAAAGTGATAAATTCCCTAGGGCTACAGCAAGCTTCATATGGACACACACTAAATCACTCAAAAACCTTTAATATGCATATGAAAAGTCAGAGAAAGTAGTTTGTGTTTTTATTTGAACTTACTGAGTACCTTTTCAAACAGTTCCCACCAGGTGATCTGTCAGGTGGGATTAGCAGGACAAGAAGAGAGAGCCCTGAGTTGCATGAATTTGGATCTGACTGACAGCCAGAGCTCAAGTAACTCCTTGGTTTTGTGCAGGAGGAAGAAACCACAACTTTGGAGAAATGTGATTATTCCTTAAATGTCTCTGGATAATTTAAAAACTAACAAATAAAAGTATTCTGATTATACACCCCTAGATTTGAGACCTCATTCCTTGCCACCTGCCTGGCCACCACAGAGGCAGGCAGTGGGACTGCTAGTGCCTGGCCAGACAGGGTAGAAGGCAATCCCCAATGCTGCTTAAATAGTCAGTCTCCATCTTCTTGGAGAAACAGCTATTAATCCACACAGAAGCATCCACTTGCTGGATGAGGTTGTGGCTGCCTCCTGGACCATACTGAGGCTGATGACTAAGGCTGGGTTTTTAAAAACACAAGGAATTGTGTTCCTTGTGGGCCCCAGGCTTTGGGAACCAAATTCCTAGCTGATCCAAACATAGACCCACCATCAGTGAAGGAAGAGTTAGTACATGGATTATTACAGGAGCTTGACCCCCACAAATCAATGGGCCCTGACGACATCCACCCAAGGGCGTTGAGAGAGCTGGCTGACGTCATTGCAAGGCCACTCTCCATAATCTTTGAGAAGTCATGGAGAACAGGGGATGTCCCAGAGCACTGGAGGAAGGCAAGTGTTACCCTATCTACAGAAGGGCTCGAGGGAGGATCCGGGGGCCATCACAAGTCAAATGAAGCATGTGATTGGGAAAAGCCAACGTGGCTTCACTAAGGGCAGATCGTGCTTGACAAACCTGGTGGCCTTCTATGACAAAGTGACTTGCCTGGTTGACATGGGGCGGGTGGTGGACATCATTGTCTACCTGGACTTCTCCAAGGCCTTTGATACAGTCCCCAACAGTCTCCTCCTGGAGAAATTAATGCGTTATGGCCTAGACAAGAGGTCTGTGCAGTGGGTGGGGAACTGGCTGGCAGGCCGCACCCAAAGGGTGGTGGTAAATAGCTCTTTGTCAAACTGGCAACCTGTCACTAGTGGAGTCCCCCAGGGATCGATATTGGGCCCAATGTTATTCAACATCTTTATAAGTGATCTGGATAACGGCACCAGTTGTAGCCTGATGAAGTTTGCTGATGACACCAAGTTGAGTGGGGAAGTAGACACTCCAGAAGGGAGAGCTGCTCTGCAGGGAGATCTGGATAGGCTGGAAGAGTGGGCCAGCAAGGACAAGTGTAAGGTCTTGCACCTGGGAAAACATAATCCGGGAGTGCAGCACAGACTGGGATCCACCTGGCTGGAGAGCAGCTCTGTGGAAAGGGACCTGGGGGTCCTGGTGGACAGAAAGCTCAACAAGAGCGAACAGTGGCTGCTGCGGCCAAGATGGCCAACAGGGTGCTGGGTTGCATCAAATAGGGCATCGCCAGCAGAGACAAAGAAGTCATCATCCCGCTCTACTCAGCGCTTGTCAGGCCACACCTGGAGTACTGTGTACAGTTCTGGTCCCATCTATACAAAAAGGCTGTGGACAGGCTGGAAGGGGTCCAGCGAAGGGCCACCAAGATGATCAAAGGACCGGGAAGCTGCCATATGAGGATAGGCTGGGAGAGCTGGGTTTGTTCAGCCTTGAGAAAAGGAGGCTCAGAGAGGATCTCATCACCACATACCAGTACTTAAGGGGTAGCTACAAAGAAGATGGAGCCTCCCTTTTTACATGGAGTCCCATGGAGAGGACAAGGGGGAATGGACACAAGTTGCTCTTGGGGAGATTCCGATTGGACACGAGAGGGAAATTTTTCACCGTGAGGACAGTCAACCGTTGGAATGATCTCCCCAGGGAAGTGGTTAACTCAGCCATGTTGGACACCTTCAAGAGTTGTCTGGACAGGGTGCTGGGCCATCTTCTCTAGACTGTGCTCTTCCTAGAAAGGTTGGACTAGATGATCCCTGAGGTCCCTTCCAACCTGTGATTCTGTGATTCTGATTCTGTGAAGGAATTGTCTAATTCTCCACTGCATTGGGTAGATGTTCTAACAACCTCAGTGGGAAAAGAATTATGTCTGTATTTTCTTTTGAAAATCTCACCTTAAATGTCTAAGCTGGCAAGTCCTTACTCTGTGCAGTAAGACTGGTGAAAACTACTCACTGATTTCAGCAATCATGAAAAGAAACTTAAGTCTCTGAGCAGTCTAACTGAAGTTAATGTAAGCAGCAGCACAGACTTTGGAAGGATGACAGCCTTTATACTCCTGTTGACTTTTGAAGGTGATCCAAGTAATCAAAATGAGTAGAGACTTTTTCCTTTTACAAGAAATTTTAAATTAAGTGTCAAACTTAGATCAAGGGTCAGACTTTGTAAAACTTTCAAGTTCTCCCATAAACTATCTCATACAGATAATTTTTAACAGTACTACTTAATAAAAGCAGTTTTACTTGTCAAATGAAAATGAATATATAGTCTTACAATATAATTTTACAGTATCTGCAAATAATGTTATACAGTATTGCATATGATAAAGTATCATATAATTTTTAGCTGTAAGAAGGCACAAACAGCATTAACACCTCCTTGCCTGATTTAAATAACAGAGATTTAAATCTCCTACTCAGAGATGATTTGTAGGGTAATCCAAAATGTCTCTCCTGGTTGTGAGGAGCTGCGAGTTGCGTGGAGGGCTTGCCTCCCTCTGTGCCCTTTCCCTGCACCTAGTATTTTCCTCTGTGCATTAAAAAAAAAACCACAATTAAGACTTCTTTATTTTATGCTATAGCTATAAGCTTCACTCTTAAACTGTTATCAGTGGAGCTGGATGGCTCTTTAAAGAGTTTAGACATGGTTGGTCAGGGGACTGATCAGCTGTCCTTCAGCTCCTGAGATAAAGAACCAGTTCCTGTGTGAGCTCCAGAGACTGCGGACGGTCCTTGGCAGAGGTTCATGGTCAGGAAAAGGACCTCAGTGTGTGTTTGAATGAGAAGCTGCTTGAAGCTTCCTTTGTCAGACAACAACACATCAACAATGAGGAAGTGTTCTTAGGAACAGAAGGGGAAAAAGCTATTCTATGTTGAACTCTAAATTTTATTCTTTTTTAAATTTTAAATATTTTTTTTAGAAAATAAACTTTTCCTGTTAGAATAAAAACATCATTTGTCAGGCAGCTCTTGATGAAACTGGCCTCAGTCCTCCATGAGCCTAGTTCAGCCAAGGAAATAAAGCAACCCACTAAAAGCAAAGCTTATGGGAGCCTGAGGAAGCTGGGACAGGAATGAATTCATCCATGCATCAACTAGGCTGGAGCAGGAAGGAACAAGCTAATGAGAATAAAAGACAGAAGAGATTGAAAAAAAGAGAGCCATGAAGCCAAGCTTAGGCGGAGGAGGACAGGAGAGGACCTATTCCCCAGTGAGACTAATACAGATTCTCAAAGGCTAGGGTAAAGATGGGTGGCCTAAAGGCTGAAGTAAAAGGCAGTAACAATCACCATCAGTGACTGTGAACTCTTGACACAGCCATCAGACTGAATTGCTAAAGCATTTCTGTGGGGAATTTGCCACACAGGGTCGTCCACGGTTACAACAATTTTTCTTTTGCAGGACAGTTTTCTCCAAGGCATTCAAACAAGGAGATATGTGGGTAGCACAACTGAACTGTATCAAAAATATGGTAGGAATTTTATCCACTTCAATAAAAACATTTTTTATTATCTGAAAATTACAATTCAAACATCATATGCTACACTATACCAGCTATATCATAGCATATCAAATATCAAGGTGGTGGAGTACCTGAATGAAAGGGAAGAGCAGTCCGACTGCGAAGTTGGAGAGCCAGTTGACTGTCCCAGCTATCATGAATGCGGCCGGCCTCTGTGACTGCTGGAAAAACTCTCCGGTGAGGACAAATGGAATCCCACCTGAAACAGGGCCCAACAAGTCAGTGGTTTTAGTAAACTACTTCTGCCAACAGCTGTTTCACTTACAGAGATGAACATGCTCTGTGCTACACACCTCAGTGACTGGCACTGCTCTACAGCTCTCTGCTCAGGTGTATGCAGGGGCTTCTGAGCCAGTAAAATGTGATTTGTCAGAATCATACTTTAGAGAAGTGACACCTTCCTCTTTCACGCCACCACATCTCCTGTTTTACATCCTTCCAGTGATGGCAAGCAGGTTCAGCAGTGAATCTGCACAACAGCTTCTAGAGTACCATGTGACGAGCCATTTATTAAAAATAAGAATTATTGTTTCTACTAAAATGCTTGAAATTCTGAAAATTCAGAAATACTCCAAAATACTTTTAGACCTTAACAGTTGGAAAGATGGCTCCAAAGGAATTAAACAGGGTGGGGTTTTTTAATCATTATTACCCACTTTATTTCAGCAATAAAAAAGGCAAAACATTTGCCTCTCTATGAGCATACTTTTCATCAATGCTTATTTAATACATTCCCTTACTAGATATACCGCTGGCACTTCTGGCAAGGTCTATTTCTCCCATCAGCCAAGGACTCTGACCTCCACAATAACAAGCTCAGTTGAATACCACATTTGTCACTCGTGTTTCCTTCCACTTAGGCAGTGGACTATTTTGTACAGCACTGGCATGTCGCTGGCATGACAATAACCCCCAGGGAATAGCTGTCTAGTAGCTGAAAGTCTTTGGATTCCTTCATTCCAATAGGATATTTCAATAGAAATATTTAATTTTTTATAGAATAAGACATGAATTGCATTTGCTGACTGGCTACGTATTTCAGTTAACGTTGCACATTAGACATGCATCTACTTACACAATTATTTCACCAGTTTGGAGGACTGTAAACCTAGTAACACCAGTCAGGTCTCTGGAGCTACCAATTTCTACCTCTAGGTCCTCATGTCTGCCGGTATTATCTGCCTCACTGTTTAGCTTTGTAGGCAAGATCTACATACACACATACTGGGTAAGTCCTTTCTCTGTTTTAAGCATTTTAAAAAGTTAGTGCAAACAATCAAAAGCATATTAATGGACACAGTTCCTCTCAAAAACCTCTACAACAATCCTGACTTCTGGAATATATATATATTAAGATAAACACATCACCAGAGACTTATGCCTCCAATGGATCTTATTGTATGTTTTTGCTTGATCCATGTGTTTATCTTTTGTACTGCCCTTACTCTTGGACAGTTGTGAATACATCTGTAAGTGCTTTATGGCAACACATTGTCATGTTGACCCTTGTGCTCAGTGGCACTACACTTAAACACATGCAGCATGTAGTATGAATAGGAGCTTGTAAACATGTAGATGACACACGGTATCAGATATTCCTCCATTCCAGATCTTTCAGATGCAGAGACTGAACACATGCATAAAAGAAAGGCAAGAGGATGCACCGAATGGCTATATATGTTAGTAGGCATCACTCTCCATCATCAGCTAATGTGACTTTTTGTGAGAACATATCTACAATGGTAGCAAAGGCTTCAACTGAATTTTCTGATCCAAAGACTGCCAGTATAAATAACACCAAAAAAAGTACAGAGCAAATACATTTATTTACTCCTACTTTATACTTAGGAAACTGAGATATGAAGAGTTTAGGCCATCCAAGCCCTAGTTTAGTGTCCTTCTACAAGCCTTATACAGTATGGCTGAACCCTGTGACTAAAAAACTGACCTCTCCCAGTAGCACTTTGAACACGTAGAATAAGCGGCTGAACCGGCATAGCTTATCTAAACTCAAGCTACATGTGGTTTATCAGTCCTCGGTGGCTTCCACTGCCTAGTTTATCATACACTTGGGATTTGGGTTCAAATCCCAAGATATGGCAGGCAAAACGACAATCACATCTGTTCTGTCAGCATCTGTTTTAGATCTCTAATGCCATGCAAGGCAGTGGTTTGCCAGGGCACTTGCCCCTTGGAGAAAGGAACTGGAAACACAGAAATCATGTAAGCTGATTTATTTGTGATCATTTATTCTGTCATGACTTTGCTGTAGGACAGTCTACAGAGGTGTTGCTGTTCTTGTCAGTATAATAAAAAATGCTGTTCGAGACTGATTTGGGAAAATACACATTGAGAGAGGAAAAAAGCCAGAGGCAAAAAAAAAAAAGACCAAAAAAATGTACAAAAGGACAGAAACATATCAGAAAGCATAAATGTTATGGAAATAAAAATGCATGGGCACTGTCTTGGAAAAAGGTTCATTGAAATTCAAATGTAATTTCTAGATACATACTAATCATCACTAAAACTTATTATTAGTCACACTTGCACAAAAACTTCTCAGTCTAATTTGGAAAATAATCAATTAATCTAGTGATGGTAAAAATAGTATTTTGCAAAGTCTATAAAAAAGAAATTAGCAGCTGCTCTGAGTTCTTTCAAATGTTCTGTAGAGGAATGGGAAAGGTGACACAGACAGACCTCCAGACTTTCTCATGGCATAGACAAGCATCTCCACAGCATCACAAAGCAGAGAAAGTCAGTTTCTGTAGAAGGATGACTTAAGATAAAATATACTGAAGAACCAATGAGCCTGAAAAGAGAAATGAAGCCAGGTCATTGCTGCCTATTGCTATATGTCTAGAAGAGCAGAGACTTGATCTTACTAGGATACAGAGCAGGGGATGTGAATGCCTGCCAAGAGCCACACCACTGTAAAGAACACACTCCACAGCTGGTGAAGTGAAAAAGAAATTAGGGTAACCTGAAGGAAAAATGTAAAACCTTAAGACACAAACAGTAAAGACACCTGAGATTAGCCAAACTGATAGCTCCCGGAGACAATCCCCAGCCATTTCACAGTGTCAGAGGTGTGTTCAGGGACCCCTTTTCTCCTGGAACTTGGTTTATTTGAGAAAGAAATCTGTGTGCATGGGATTGAAGGAAGCTGTAGTATGCTTTGACTAGGTCAGTTTGGATCCAGGCTGCAGTGTGCCACTGCTCAGTCTGCGGAAGCGGGCTTGGTCCTCCCTCCCTCCCTCTTCATAAAATCCCAGGATTTTCCACCTTACTTTTTGAGCAGTTGAGTCAGGACAACAATATGGCACCTCACCAAACACTCCTTACAGAGTCAGTCTCATTGCAAGGTTCTCTGCATAATCTACACTAGGCTAGATGGGTCCATACTGGCCTGTGTTTAAATATAGATACTTGGAAACCACAGCCAGAAGTAAACCAACAAAACCACTGTATTTTTCAAACAGTCTTTTTGTCATGGGTTTTGCAACTTTAATATGTGTTTGAACGTGGGTGAAATAATTTCACAAAAAAGCTAACTGGTGTTCTTTCTCATGGGGGATGAACCTGGCATTAGCATTTCCCCTGGAAGGCTTTCTACACAATTTTCAGTGAAACAGCTTCATTTTAGCTCTGATCATAAAACTAAAAATGTATATTAGGATTTCCTGTAGGAGTTTTTCAGAAAGGTAGCTTCTGAACATGAATTTAAAGAGGTAATGCATTGACCACAATAATTACAGTGATTAATTTCTAACATGTTGTTCTTTTCAGCACTGCAGTGAACACAATGGAAAAAGCTCTTAACATACTGCAGTGCCATTAAACAAAGATTGTTATACCTGTTAGCATGCTACATCTACTGGAAATTACAAATTCCCTATTGCAGGACTTGCATATCAATGGGTTGTTTAATGAAACTAGATTAAGCCCACATGATACAATAAGACATGCAACAATACTTCTATATCTCTGTATTTTATTTGCTTCCCTCTGTAATTAGTCCAGTTACACTTAGAATCAATGTCATTTGCTGGTAAACATCCAGAATCTCAACCCAATAGTCCTTTATGTGTGAACAGAAATAATGTTCTTGGTATACACACTACAGATTTTCAAGTATATATTAAATTTGCACAAGTATCAACATGCTTTCTTATAAAAAATTAAGTATACATATTTATTGGTTTGTTCAGTGAGCACTAAAATATAAACACTGCTTAGCAGACATTACTCAATTCAATGCAAAAATCTGAATATAGAAAACATGAAAAAGGAAAGAAAATACTGAGATCCTCATTCTGTTTTTATTCAGTACCCAACTGGGAGCTCAAGTCATGGCTATATGTATGATTTATGAAATGAAACTGTTAAAAGAATAAATGCCTAATACAAATCAGGGAGATTTATTACATTGGTAAATCACCTCTAAAGGTGATGGAAACTTTGCCCCCTAAGAACCAGTAAAGAGAAAGAAACTTACTCCCTGAGCCAGCAGCTCATCGTTCAATACACACTCAAAAGAAAACTCTGTGTGTTCAGGCAGTGGCTCCATGGTCAGCTGTGGGGTTCCCCCCCAACAGAAGGACGACCCGTGGCCACACAGCCTAGTGGCCTCCTGCACGACTCAGCACTCCAAATTCTGTCCTTACAGGAGGGAGACTGGTAATCCTGAGAGCCCCGATTAGGGCAAGAGCTCCCAGACTTTTCAGTTCCATGCTTTGAGAGAGGGAGTCTTCAAAGTGAGATATTTAAGAAAATATGCAAGTACTTTACAACAATGTTCTGTTTTTGGGGGGAAAAAAAGAAAAGTCTGTGCAGCTCTAGACAAGATCAAGCAAAACATCTTTTGACTTCAAGGCAAAGCATATAGAGAAGACAGATATATCCTAATAGGGTTGGGAGACAAAGTACTATCTCAATGAAAGGCTTCAGTATTTGCAATTCAAGGGGCAAAAGATAACTCCAGAGGGCAGCTGTGGGAGAGAAGCAATAGAAGTGAGACAAAGATCGTGGAAGAAAACTGCTGGAAAAAAACCCTAATACTCTTCAGTGAGAGAGCAAAAAGCTGTTAGTTTCTACCCAGACCTTAGCTATAAAAAAACCCCAAACCAACCAACCAAAAAACCCCAACCAACCAATCAAAACCCAATAAAATCCCCACCAAAGCCCATGGGAAAATATACAGTGGGAGTACTGCCAGTGAGTGATGCAATGCAACTACTGAGTTTCTTCCATCTCTGTGGGCCTATGGATGGAATAAGAATTTTGCAAAATATATATCTCAGTCTTTAAAGAAGTGTTCTGTAACCTGTCAGATTATTTTAACTTGTACGTTGTATTTGATAGAATAATACCCCACCCCATAACAACATTACATAGTCAGATATGACGGATGTACGCCCAGCTCACTCTGTTGACAGAACTGGGAGCAGAACGTGTGATAGGGGTGTACTGAGTCACAGCTTCGCGCTACCGACTCTGTTATCTGTCTCCAGCTCTTCTCCATGGGACAACTGTTGATCTCACCTACTACAAAATTAAGCAAAATAGGCACTTGTATAAAACAGTACAGTGCATTAACCACATTAATTTGTACCATTTGAAGAGCAAGGTCTTTTCTGCCTTAGATTAAAGGCCACTCGAATAAAGAACATTTAAAGATAAGACAGCCTATGGCAAATGAGAAGTGCAAACCATGCTTGTATCAGGAACAGTGTGGCCAGCAGGAGCAGGGAGGGGATTGTGCCCCTGTACTTGGCACTGGTGAGGCCGCACCTCAAATACTGTGTTCAGTTTTTGGCCCCTCGGGACAAGAAGGACATTGAGGTGCTGGAGCGTGTCAGAGAAGGGCAGCGAAGCTGGTGAAGGGTCTAGAGAGCAGGTCTGATGAGAAGTGGCTGAGGGAACTGGGGTTGTTTAGCCTGGAGCAGAGGAGACCTTATCGCTCTCTACAACTACCTGAAAGGAGGTTGTAGTGAGGCGGGGGTTGGTCTCTTCTCCCAGGTCACTAGTGATAGAACAAGAGGAAATGGCTTCAAGCTGCATCAGGGGGGATTTAGGCTGGATATTAGGAAAAAATTCTTTACTGAAAGAGTGGTCAGGCATTGAAACAGGCTGCCCAGGGAGATGGTTGAGTCTCCATCCCTGGAGGTATTTAAAAGATTTGTAAATGTGGCACTTCTGGGCATGATTCAGGAGACATGGTGGTGTTGGGTTGATGGTTGGCCTTGATGATCCTAGAGGTCTTTTCCAACCTTAATGATTCTATGATTCTATGAAATTAGAAAACATAAATAACACTAAACCTGGCAAAAAAACAATACTGTAATAATTAGCACTTATTAACAGTCTAGTTTTTAACACAATATTTTGTGGAAAGGGGTTTTACATTCATTAACTGGCCTATGATTTAGTATTTATAAAACCTACTACTCTAACAACATACAGAAAGCCAGTTCTGGAAGTATTCTGAACTTTGTTAGTCGTAAGGTAATCCACATCATTCAGGGTAAATAAATAAACTAAGCAACATACAGAACAAAAATATTGATATACTCTGTTGCAACATCATTAGTTAAAATGTTAATCCTTGGTTCTCAGGTAATTTACACTGAAATGGCTGACATACAACAACAAGGCTGTTAGCTAATGAGGGAACTACACAATATTCTTTCTACGTCCATTTAGGTAATATTTCTAAAGCAGATAATCCATGTAATTTGGTAATGCAAAGACAAAAGAACACCCTTATCTAAACCACCTGCTAATTTCTTCTTCAGTAAAATTCTCCCTCTTGAATAAAAATTAGTGCATTTTCCTAGAATTTTTAGTTCCACATGGCAGTGCTCTCAAGCAGAATTTTATGAGCAGTCAGTTACTAAATAATTTTTCTCTGAAAAATTTTAATGAAGACAAACACTTACTACATAACTGATGAACCCCAATACTTTCAGTACTTTTAAGATATTGTTCTTTACATGAATTATAATAATTCCTTTTAAATAGAGCTGTTTCCTGGAAGCCTGAGTAATATCTAATTTTTAATAGCTTTTCTTTTTTTGCTTTTTTTATTGTAATAGAAGCCAGCAGTCCAGATATAAGGCCATTCTGCCAACTGCTGTACAAATCCAATACTTTTTTTGTGTGTTTTGGTAAGATTTTCAATCTGGTGGGCTATTTTGTGATTTTTTTTTTGTTATTGTCATTTCATTGGGGTTTTTTTGTTGGCTTTTTTTACAGTAAAAACTTAACATCAACATTAAATTTCTACTGTGGTATTTAGCAATATTTCTTTTTGTTTCACCATTATAATTCTGCATAACTACTGAAAAATAAAATACAATTAAAAAATACACTCAACTTTAACGACATGTAAATAGTCTTTTAAAAATATCTGCTATATTTTCAGACTGACTTTATCGTATCAGAACCCTAATTATAGCCTGACTTTCTGTTCTTGGATTTGAATGCAAAGAAAAAATTTCTTTATGACCAGAAGTCTTTATGATATAATTAATTTTATAATTATTCTCAGGAACAATGATGATTAGACACTGATTAACATCACTTGTTAATATTTCATTATTAAAAACAATGATCTCAATGATGAGACCAATGATGAGCGTTTTTACTCTCTGTACTTTAATAAAAGCACAGACGTGTCCCTTACATGTCTACTATACAGATGGAAATACCTGAATTAAAGACTCACAAGTGTGATCAGCCCTAGGTAAGTGAAATACTTATATGGTCACATCACTATGACAGGACTGAAAACAGAAAAAAACTCAACCCCTGTCTAGTCTAGGCTTATTGTTTCTACAATAATCTACTGAAAAAAACGTAAAACATTTCCCTGTCAGGAATTGAGGTTGACAGCACAAAATGCTGCTAGTTGTGAACCTATGCAGGCTAAAACAGTCTTGAAAAGGCAGTGTGGCATCTCAGGCTTTTCTCATGAAATATTTTAACAAACAAATTAATCATAGGAGCAGCACACAATTATGTCATTATACAGCTGCATTCATCCTGAAGGACCCCAAGAGTAAAAATAGTGGACCAAATTTTCAGAGAAGCCAGGACAGAAGAGTCTCTCCCTGTCCTCCTCCTCCTGTTTAAGATGGGTGACAGATCACCTCTTCACTGTTTATGATTTCTGGAAACTGTTGAAGTCTTTAGGACATGGAGCCTCAAATGCCAGTGATTGAAGAATTTGGCTGCTGCTCCAGGATGGTAGACAGAGTATGGAGAGCAGTAGATGCAGAACTAATGATTGTAGGACAATAAAAATATTTTATTCTCCTGACTGTGGCCAATAACTGAAATAGATACAGCAAATAGCAATATCTCTTTCCTACCAAACAGAAAGGAAAATGAAGAGAGAGCCGGAAGGTGCCCTTTGACTAGAAGTACTAGCTTGAAGAAAGACAGTAACAGTCTTGCTGCTATGAAAGATATAAACCACCTTTTTGATTAAATTCAGAATGAGGCCACCAAAGCCATAACTGAGTGTTCCCAAAAAAGTGAAGTTTCCGGAGTAGGACAGATAACATCCGGAGATTCAAAGGAAACAACTGCTTACGTGGTCAGACTCACACCATCAGACTACCCTTGCTCATGCAATTGTCCTTCTGACCTATTTTTCCCCCAAACATCTCCTACTGCTGTTTATTTAGCTTTCTGTGTAGTAAGCTGACTATCAAGAAACACTGTCTAGACCCTAGAGCAACTTTCACAGCAACATAAAACTAGTAAACACTTGCATTTAAATGTTAGCCATGGAGCTTAGCCAAAATAGATGAGATGTACTCAGACCTTTCCTTTGCTGTGCATTGCGCCTGGGCACAAGGAAAATAAAATATTTTTATTGTCTTACATTCATTAGTTCTACATCTACTGTTCTATATATTTATTAATTTGCACTTTTGTAAGTATAAATATACTAAATCACAGGAGAAACAGTATATTTTTTACTAGGCTTTCTATATCTAGTCCCCATTATTCTGAATGATGTATCTAAGTCACTTATGCAGCTTTTGAATAGATCAATTTTTCACGGTTACATGAAGCTCTAAAACATATGGGGGCATTTTTCCAGCAGTAAATTTCTTAAGTGTTGGAGTTGTGAGCCATCAGCAAGTAATTAACTGTCATTCAGGAAAACATGCTAGTGCAGGTAAGAGGAGTCTCTCAAGTGTCAAAGCATTCACATTTTGAAAGCTTCAATTAAGATAATTTGTAAAATCTATTGTTAGAGGGATGAAGTTAATAAGTTTTTCTGATGCTAAGAACTCCATGTGTCATCTCCAGCAATTCCTCTATAGTTACATTAAAAATATTAGAGGTTCGTTTTTCTTTAGAACTTCCACTAACTGTAAAGAATTGAAACCACACCTGTAACAGAACTGTTAAAAGCTACACATTTACTCTATGCTGCTTTTTATAGAAAGAAGTATTAAAAAAAAACAAAAACAGAACAGGTATTAATCCCAAAATATATGTTGAATGACACTGTATTCAATATATTCAAGGGGCATGTTATCTTCCCCCCCCAAAAAAAATTCAGTGAAGATGTGGCCAGATTGAAAGCAATTTTAGTTTTATTTCTTAACAGCCCAAAAAGTCAGTTCACTGAAAGGCAACCAAAGGTAAATTGTCATGTAAAGTCCTTAAACTTCCCATCCTTTCATCTCCTTGACTTAGAAGAAGCAGTTGAGAATACTCCCACCCCATGTACAGGCAGGAGCTTTTTCCATTGATAGAGAAAACCAGAGAAGGAAAGGTAAATCACATCTCCTGTTGCTGTTCCTTCACAGCCCACATAAATTAAAGCAACGGCAGGCTTTAATGTGGCAGGCTGTGATGACTGGCAGCTGGGAGGCTAAAATGCCAACTGTAAGGCTACTTGTGCAGGATGGAGTGGCACAACAGGGCAGGGGATGGGGCTGGAAATCCCTCAGCAACTGAGACTGGTATGTATTTTATAATTATTATGTATCTCCAGGTTATTATGAGTTCCTGAACTGAACTGTAACTCATGTTTTGAATATTTAACTGCTTTTAGTACAGCATGTTTTAAACCTACTGTTACACCCACAAAAGCCTTTTGATACAACTATCAAAAAACCAAACCTTTTCTTAAATACACAGGAAAATGAAAGAGTATTTCAGCACAAATACCCTTCTTATCTGATGTGGGAACTATTTGATGTTATCAAAGGATGCTTACCTGCTGGAAAAACTGTAAAGGCTTCCAGTTTACAGAATAAAAGACATTTTGAAAATTAACTTAAATTTTCAAATCTACCACTTTTTAACTAAATATATAGCAACATGGGTTTATGTTTCTTTTTAACATGATACACTTTTCTAGTACAAAGAGAAGTTTTTTTTCCACTCAACAAGCTCCAAACTCTTTCTCAAAGTGCACTAAAAAAAAGGTGCACTAAAAGAACGCCTCTGTGGGAGGCCACGAGCATTAGAAATTCCTACATCCCACTCTAAGTGGAGAAGTTAACACAACATCACACAAAGCTTCTGTAAATGCCTATTTCAGGCGATAATACTGATGTTGCCTTTCGTTTCCGTACTTTTATGTCTATGTGTGCGCTTTCACACCTTTGTGTTTCACACGCAAGAGATGATTTTTTTTTTTTTTCTTCCCTGATGACATTTCAGATTGAACAAACCTCACAGCTTTCAAAGCGATGCTTTTATCACAACCACTCAGCTCTCAATCCAGCTGCATGTTGGCATTCAGAGTAAGAGCACAGGCTGAGTTACACTTTAAATATCAAAATATCTTTGATACACCTCAGGGCACAGTAATGATTTCCTCCCAAGTTTTCTTTTGTTTACTTCATAATGTCAATTTAACACACGCTGAATATACCATTATCATGTTTCTATTGTGTCCGTATTCAGCTGTGCTAGGAAAGACTTCACTCACACACCATAAACTATGGCAAGTATTATAAAACTCAATTATAAGACACAACTCTAAAAAAAAAAATACAAGAAGTGAAACATTTTTTCTGAAATGGTCTGCTTTGTTAATGTTTCTTAGCTGTGTCTGAAAATGTAATTGCCATAAAAACCAACAGTCAAAAAATTAAGATCTTACTACCATAAAATGACTGTTTTTTCAAATTTCCCTTTTCTGTGATGAGAGTGTGACTGGAAACATACCACTGATCTGATTTTGTCATCCTTATGCATACTGAACAGGAGCCTATTTTAAACGCAGGAATTGAAGCAAGGTCACACTGATTCACATTTGATCCCATTCACACTAAATTCAACCTTACACAAACTCCAGTGAAGTCAGCAGGACTTCTTCTCAAGGTTAGTGCCACTCATCCACAGAAATACCTATAGGATTTAAGACCAGAATAACTTACAACAGTAAAGGCAAATGCCCTAAAGCTACTATATAAGAACTAACCCGAGACTCCTGCTTTCTTCTCACCATAGCACCACTGATTTAAAAATAGCAGCTATTGATGTAAATTAAGTCAGGGGCTGCGTGCTCTACATAATGACCAGCTGGAAGATCCTCTCTAGGAACACGCTCATCTTTGCAGACACATGGGCTTTTTGACAAATGGAAACAAAGACAGACTTTATATGGAGGGTCAAGCATCTCACAGAGAGATAAAGGAAGAACACAGGACTTGGAGATAAAGGAACACAGGATCAGATTGGATCATCCGGTTCAAATCCAATCCTTGGCTCTTTTCAGGCAACATTTCATACACCATTTTTAGAAATTCATAAACCTTGTGTGTTTAGTTTCTCCCTTTGCTGTTTCCATTGAGAAGCTGATATAGAACTCAGCTGCTCTAGTGGATAGGAGTTTTCTTCCAATTTCTATTCTAAATTTATTCATGGCTAGCTAGCACCTAGGTTTGGGTTTTTGTTGTGATTTTCTACAGCAACATTTGCCTTCAGCTTATGCTCTCTTCTCAGTGTTAGTCTCCCTTTCACCCATGTATTTAGAAACAGAAATCATATTCTCAGTCTTTTTTGTTAGACACTATAAAGTTATCCTGTATCTTTTCATACAAAAACTTATTTTCTTCACTTTCACGGTAGCCCTTCTTTGCAGCCTTCCTGGCAAGCTGCTGCATGAGCAGTTTTGTGCTCCAACATTCACCTCTAAGTCATCATCTCAAAAATGATGACATGACACATGACAACTCAATAAGTATTTTTCACATTACAATACAGAGAGACAATGCATGACAATATGACGCATTAGGTCTCTAGGAAAATATGTAAAAGAATGCGCACAAAGTGTTAACGTAAAACAATCTTTCAAATTACTTAGAAGACAACATATAAACAGCTACGGAGAAGTTTTCCATGTGATGCTTACAGATATCATTCTTCTATTCTCCCTTAGCTAACTGGCATTTTCAGAGATCCTTAAATCCTTATCCTGTTTCTGAGTTTCTAAGCTTCTAAGCCTGCTTCTCTCTCCAACTGCCTGCAGTTATACATGCCCTGTTAGTAGAAATGGGTAAACTGTGAAAAATTGAGATTTCAGACAAATCACTAATCTCAAACTTGGAAGTGCTACCAAAATAACACAAGTTTCCTACACAAAGATATCTTGAGTTATGATAACCAAGTAATGGATAGAAAAGCAACCCCTCAGATTTCTGGAACTTCCCCTAGTATTACTGCTTGTTGTGATGAAAGCTGATTTTTTTCCTTCCAGAGGACTCTAAGGAACACCTGGGGAGCATTCCATGGAAGAGGGGATGTTACTGCATGCCTGCCTGGGCACACGTGTGATTGACCTCCCTCCCAGCAACAGTGATCGAAGGGAGGGCAACACACTTGCGCTACACAAATACATTTTACACGTCTTACTGCAACGACAGGGTCTTGGGTTATTTCTACTTATTCCCAATGGTAAAATAATTCCAGTGCTCCAGTTCACTGTGTTCCAGAGCCACCAAATATGCAAAGGTTTGATTCAAAAGAGAATACTTTTTCAATTTCTGAAAGAAGGTGATAAAGGAAGGATTACTTCAAAGACAGGTAATTATTAAAACAGTCCACATCCTCCCACCCTTTCATTTAAAGACAGGCATCATACCTAACCTTCCCCACCATGGCTTCCTTTCCTGTCCCTGCAGCATTGCCTCCTCCATTTATCAAAATTGGACAGAAGGATGTTACACCTGAATAGAATATTCTTCTAAGGAAGAAATATTAATAAATCTCTTCCTACAAAGTTAATGCATGGAAGTGCTTTATGCCAAGTTTCCAAAGTTCTCAGGGTCTCACTGTATTTTTGTCATGCTTATTTCCATTGGGGAAGTTATCTGGAAGTCCATGCCAAGATTGCTGTAATCCCCAATTAATCAGCTGATTGCTTATTTTCCCTGCAAATTTCACCATCTGGGGTGAATCTCTTGACACATAGCAGAAGAGCCATTCTCTGGATCACAGAATGAACATTTACTTGTTATATACAAATTGGAACAGCATCAAAAACAAAGACTGAAAGACCCTCATCCCAGAATACATGACAGCCTTCCTTACAGGTGGGGTCACGTCCCTGCAGGGAAATAAGGAAACTGTCCCTGGATTGGACACATTCCGGTCAGTTGTTTTTGTTGGTTTTTTTGGTGTGGGTTTGGTTTTTTTTTCCTAAACTATTTGGCTCGTAGAGAAAAGGGGTCAATCTCCAGCAACTTTAAAACTATCTCCAATCACCCAATGCACACACATGCATATATATATTTTTCATTTTACCCAGCAAAATCAAAAATTGTTTGTTTGCATGGCAACTGTTGCAAAGGCACAATGGATGAACTGGGAATTCAAGTAAACCGATAAAAATAAGCATAAAAATAAAAAAACACTTTTTCTGTTTAAGTCAGATTTTAGTGTGGTTGTTCTGAAAGAGACAGATTCTGCAAGCAAAGTTCAACATCCTTTAGTGTTCATGAACAGGCAGCCACACAGGTTTAACTGAGAAAGCAGGGATAACTGCTTTTAGCTTTTCCTTTTTCCTTAAATACTGTCTAAGACAAGGTTAAAGAAGGAAGACATTTTACACATACCTAAGCCCATCTATCAGTACCCAAATTTCAAAGGAGCTGCACATTTTTTGCCCACTCAGTAAAAGCATTCCAAATCAATGCATTTGCTCATGACACCTAGCCTGAACATCAAAAATGCATTGTGGAGATACTGAATATGTACCAAATCACACACATGCCTGAATGTACCTGTTGTGAGCATTACTGTTTCAGTCCATGTCTATATGCCTGAAAAGCATCTGCAAGCTGAAAAGCTAAGTTCAGAATAATGAAACAAGTAAAAAAACCCCACACTTTAGAGTAACAGCTGATCCTAGCTGTAAAGGAGCAGATGGGACTCATCCATATGCTATCAGAAGGTGGGAGACCACACAATATATAAGCTATCAAGAATGTATCAGATGTTCTAACAAGGGAGAAAATGTTGTATTTTTAAAGTAAATTTTATTGAAAATTATAGCAGTATTTTTATAAGCTCAGTTCCTCACATTATTTATTCTTTTCAGATGGGATAATTCTTCCAAGTACCAATAGGTCAATGAACATAAAGTGCATTCATCCCAGATGAAGATCTGTATCTGCAGAATCATTACAAACCATGTGGGATTTACTCTGAAGAGTGCTGAAATGGTCTAAATAACTACAGAAGGAATTAGAACAGATATTAAACGTTAGTAATACCATGCCAATAGTACCTTTTTAACCAACATGAACAAATGACGCTCAGCCTTCTACGAAAGGCTAAAACCATTAAAAATCTACGACTTAATAATAAAGGCTGTGAATTAGTTTTCTTGGGAAAAAAACCCTTTTACTGACCAGAAAGGTGGGAAAATTATTCCTAAACTTCAACCTTGTCTTGTATGGAATAATCGCTGGAGGTGACTTAGAAATTAAACCTATGTTTTTAGAAAAGGTACAGCATTGAAGAAGCTTTCAGGGTAGAGTGCAGATAATATGTGAGGAACCCATTCCGCGGAAGTTCCCTAGGCCCGTAACCTTAGATGTCGCAATGCCAGGAGAACGTGGCATACTGACTGTAAGAGGAGTTGTCCGGAGGGTGGAGCGGTGTGGAGGCATCGCAGCCAGGCTCTGTGATAAATGGAAACTAGCGCGCTGCATATTTGCCACCCTGGGCCAACAGTCCATCATACTTTTGACAAAATGCTGTCCTTTTGGTGAACTTTGCTCATTATAATATCATTATAATACCAAAACACACCTCCATCCCAAACGTTACCCGCCTTTAAGGTGCGACCATCCCTCACTGGGCATGCGCACTGAATTTTTCTAGTCTACACCTTTAGAAGCAAAGCGAGGAAATTTTACACCAATCATAATCAAGGCATGTATGACTAGAGTCACTCAAGCTCCACCTGAAAGGTAAAAAATAGTATAAAATGTGTGAAGAGAAAGAGGGTGTTAGGGAAGATACCATCGCATACCACTCTGACTTCTGTGAACAAGCTGATGGGCTGAGCCTCTCTTACCCCCTCACCGGGACGCCTTTGGGTAAGATTTGAGCACTCGGTTATACCAAGTGTTTCCCCGGGAAAACTTAGAAACCTCTATATCTTCACTTTAAATCTCTGATGCATTAGAGTTGCTTCATATTTTCTTAATGACCTTGTAGGCTAGTACAGTTGTTAATTTCCTTAGTCATAGTATCATAGAATCGTTAAGGTTGGAAAAGACCCTTAAGATCATCGAGTCCAACTGCTAACCTATCACTGCCGTCAATCCAACACTAAACCATATCCTCAAGCACCACATCTACCCTTCTTTTAAATAACTCCAGGGATGGAGACTCAACCACATCCCTGGGCAGCCCGTTCCAATGCCTGACAACCCTTTCGGTGAAGAAGTTTTTCCTAATATCCAACCTAAACTTCCCCTGATGCAGCTTGAAGCCATTTCCTCTCATCCTATCGCTTGTTACTAGGGAGAAGAGACCGACCCCTGCCTCGCTACAACCTCCTTTCAGGCAGTTGTAGAGAGCGATAAGGTGTCCCCTCAGCCTCCTCTTCTCCAGGCTAAACAACCCTGGTTCCCTCAGATGCTCCTCATAAGACTTGTGCTCTAGACCCTTCACCAACTTTGTTGCCCTTCTCTGGACACACTCCAGCAACTCAATGTCCTTCTTGTACTGAGGGGCCCAAAACTGAATGCAGTACTCGAGGTGCGGCCTCACCAGTGCCGAGTACAGGGGCACGATCACTGCCCTACTCCTGCTGGCCACACTCTTCCTGATACAAGCCAGGATGCTGTTGGCCTTCTTGGCCACCTGGGCACACTGCTGGCTCATGTTCAGGCGGCTGCCAACCAACACCCCCAGGTCCTTTTCCTCCAGGCAGCTCTCCAGCCACTCCTCCCCAAGCCTGTAGCGTTGCATGGGGTTGTTGTGACCTGAGTGCAGGACCCGGCACTTGGCCTTGTTGAATCTCATACCATTGGCTCTGGCCCAATGATCCAGCCTGTCCAGGTCCCTCTGTAGGGCCTTCCTGCCCTCCATCAGATCGACACTTCCACCCAACTTGGTGTCATCTGCAAACTTACTGAGGGTGCACTCAATCCCTCATCCAGAGCAGTTTTATCACCAGTAATTCAAAGAACCTGTGTATCTGTTGCTTTAATAAATTGCACTATTCATTAATCTACCTGTGATCATTGTCATTGAATGTGACTGGCCAAATTAGTTTCTAACAACAAATACTCTGATGGGTGGTTACATCCACAATCCTTAGAAAATAAACCGTTGATCAAGTCTGAGACTAAGACTGGGCTCAGCCGCACCTAGACTCCTCTCGGAGGAGGAGTTTAAAAAGCAAGGGGTCCAGTCTGGACCTCGTGACTCAATGGTAGGGTCTCCCCCTAGCCACTCCTCAGACTCCTACTATTAATGCAATATCTTGTTAAACTACCAGACTGCTACAAAAGAATACTAGATATTGAAGTGTGAAATCTTCCTGCTGAAGGGGTGCCATAAAATATCACTGAGAAGAAAGCAATAGGAAATAGCCATTCAGTCTGGAAAAATCTGAGGTGATAAGGTAAAAGTCTGCAAGATCACAAGAAACTTGAAGAGGGAGTAAGGGGATCAATTGTTCCACTTCTTCCAATGCACGACCTAAAGGGCATCACACAAAGCAAAACAAAGGATGTCATCATGCACAAAAGGTAGTAGACATGTAGATTTCTTTGCAAAAGGATGCTAAAATTTTGCAGTTTCAGACAGAATTAACAACTTCATGGAAGACTACAAAAGTCTTGGAAACTGTCTCAGGAAGACCCTAAGTTGAAAACAATGTGTGCTGGTTCTGAAAAAGTGTATGCCTGCTTGTTCGGTTTGTACTTTTCTCTAGACACTCTCCAATAGCATTGCAAATGTGTTCAGAAGTGTGTTCTTTCCTATTTACTTCCTCTTGCTAAAACTCTAACATTAGTAGGAAATGAAAGATAAGGTTAATTATCAGCAGTGACTTTGAAAGAAGTTATGGCTTCGTGTACCGTGACACTCCACTGGCATTGCACACTACCCTGAGAAAAAACTTAGTTCCTTAGTATATGTATGAGGGATATATATGCACATGTATGTGTATATATATGTATATGTTGTATCTGTCATGTACAGGGTAGCTTAGTATAACTGTCAGAGTAGTTTTGAACAAAACAAAACTAGTTTTAAATCAGTCAGTAGTTGCTAGTGAGTAGCATTTGCTATATTCAAGAAGATCCAGAAATACAGATTCCCACTGGTCTACAGAGTTCTGAAATAAAAAAGCAGAAGTACAAACTATTCAGTTTTGATCTTTGTGTACTAATTAAGGACTCAAAGTCCTTGGTAGCCTGCTCGACTGCCTATAAGCAAAAAGCTTTTCCATATAGTTGCTCTGCATCTTTCTTGTTTCAACATATGCCTTTTGTCTCTGAAGTGGTCCCACAACACAACACCAACAGGAACCTGGCTCTGTCATCCCAACACTCTCCTCATATACTGCTCTTAGGTGCCCCCAAAGCCGTCTCTTCTCCAGGCTGGACAAGTCCAGCTCACCCAGCCCCCTCTCACAGGGCTCCTGTCCCTGACTCAATGACTTTCCAGTTGACTTGCCCCAGGTTATTGAAGTCTTTCCTGTACTGGGAGGTGGGAGTGAAAAACTTGACACAGTAGTTGCACTCAAATATTGAAGTCATGCCTTGTGATACAAAAGCACTGGATATCTCACTTTTTGGTAATACTTTCTTTGTTCAGAAAAGCTCTCATTCATCCATCTTAAAACGTGGCTAATAATGGAAGTTGCTTTCATATTCTGAAAGAGAACTGCTCCCAGCTAAGAGGTAGCCAAGTAGTTTAGATTTCCTAAGCCCCACTAAACAAAACAGAAAAGTTTCACTGAAGATAAATCTGGTCCCATTGAAGTCAGCTAAAATACTGCTATTGATTTACAGAGGAACCAGAATATGATTCTTCACAACTTCTTCTCAATAGCTGAAGTGCCAATTAACAAAATTTTCATAGAAAACAAAGCAATGTTCAATGCTACTGAGATATTCCACTATAGTCAGGTATTACAAGTGTTTGAACATACACAGAAAAGTGGAGAGGCCAAGTAGGCAGCTACTGGTACTGCATTACTGTTCTTTGGCTTTAAAAGCAATGAGGACAATGAAAAACACAAAATATTTAATTCTAAAGAATTTCTGTAGAAAGCAAGTAATATAAAACAAAAACTGTTTGTCTTGCGTATATCTGCAGGCACTGCTCCAAAGAGAGTGCAAAGTACAATAGAAAATCCTGAACAGCATCGGTAAAAGGAAAGAAGCTAAATGAAGAAAACCAGAATCCATTCTGAAGAATGGTGAGGTGAAGGAGAAATGTAGAGAGTTAATCTTAATATGCTGAAAATAGAACATGTAAGGACGCTGATCTGCAAGTTCTACAAATTGGTGGAATGTGTCTGGATACAGGAAAAAAAATATTATTTGTTTCAACAGAGTTTTTTAGAAAAACGAAAGGTAGATGTTGCAAGCAGCTGCGCTTGCTCAAATTGTTTGAGCTTCTTAAAACTGAAAGGGAAGTTTTCAAGAAGTTTCAAGTCAACATTTGACTTTCCTCAGGTATTCAAAAGGCAAGAGCAGTTCTATTCCACAGAATTCTTTTTAAAAAATATCTCAGCCTAAGAAACATATACCCACAATACTAGGGACTTAGCTGAACCTGAGATTTGTCCTTGCAGAAGGACAAAGGGATTGCAAGATTGTTTGCATTATTTGCCTTGCAATAAGAGCTGGAGGTGAGGAAGAACAACAGTCTTCATAAACCACCTACAGTTCAACATTAGGTGCATTAATGACCCTAGTCAAGCCTGTTTGACTCCCTCCTTCCAGTCAGCTGCCATATGCAATGGAATAAGCACAGAGATTAGTGACAAACTATCTTTGCAGAAGCAAGTGGAAAAATGAATGTTTTGATCTTCTCCCTGTTTTCCTCTAAAGCAGCATAATTTTTCTTCAGCTTTTCCAAAAGAGGAACCACAGCATTACAGCCATGTTTCATTAGTGTCACACAAAACATCAGCAACTCTTTCTTTCCCCAAATTAACCACAATCAATTAATTAGATAACTTCAGTGGTGAGGATGTGTAAACAGTTGATTAATGTTTAATGTCAAGCTCTTAATAAAGAAAAAGAGGCAATAAATGGTGCATGAAAAAACCTGAGAACTCATGGGAACAGAATTCTTGCTTTCAGTTTCACAGCAGAACACCTGTGAAAAAGCTCCTAAAAAGCAGCTGGTTTTTCCCACTTTTGTGGAGAACAGTTTGTAAGAGAATCTTTGAAAATTTAAGCACTGTTTTGACATCTTATTCTTTACATGTGTTGAATTTGGGTTAAATTCCTCTTTTTCTACCTGCAAATAATTTTTGTTAATATTTCATTATGTGGTAGCTGCAGGATCCAATTCTGATCAAGTATCCAAAGGCTAGAGCAACACTATTCAGAGAAATACTACACTTATCTAAGTATTTGCATATTATGCATATCTATTAAAATGCATTTTCCAAAGACATGATGCAATCACAGGATAAATTAGGTTGGAAGTGACTTCTGGAGTTCAGCCTCTGGTCAAAGCAGGGCCAGTTGTTCATGATCTTGTCCAGCTGAGTTCTGAATAACTTCAAGGACGGAGATTTAAAGGCCTCTCTGAACAATGTCTGCCAGTGCTTAACCACTCTCAGCGTAAAATTTTTTCTATTCTATCCAGTCAGAATTGCCCTTGCTAAGACTTGACTGTTGCTCTTGTCCTTTCATTCTACGCTTCTGAGAAAGGTCTGGCTTATTACTTTTTTATACCTGAAACATGTTCTTTGTTAAAGTAAATAAAATACAAAAATTATAACCTGGGAATACTGGATTTTCTATAAAGTTGTATCCATCTCTAAGTAATCAAAACTGTGCTGGGGAAATAGATCTGATAAACTCATTACAACCTACAGAAACAGTTACCTAAGGACATCAGATTTGAAATGTACGCAGTCAGTAAAGGACTACCAGACAAGAAGCTGCTCCACCATCAGGACACATCTACCTTCTCCATCATCTTCCTAAAGAAACTGTGTAAACCCTCTTGCACAGCACTCCTCTGTCTTTGGAAAGGAAGAGAATAAAGGAACCACACACAATTGTCCCCCTTCCTCCACCAGTGTCCAATTTGCATCCTACTGGCATTGAACTACTAACACAAATGTTAATAAATGAAACAGCTTCCAGTCCAAGTGTTTTTATAGATTTACAAAATCATAGCAATCCTGCAATAATAGCCAACATTTTAATTTGGTACTGATAGCAATTTAGGCACTAGTTCTCAATTATGCTGACAGCTGAGTAGGAATGCGTGTGCACATGGGTTTTTATTGAGAATATTGCTATCACTTTGTGTTGCTATCACTTTTTACTGTCTTAGATTACTTGTGGTCATCAGATAAGGGTAAAATGAAGTTCCCTACAAGCAACTTGTTAATATAGTGCCAGTGCAAAAATACCTGTGCTTTGCTGTACAAAGAAACATGAAAAAATATAGCCATACCTGGTCCAATGCAGAACGATGCGATGATTGCAAGGATGCAAAATATACTGAGGTAAGGAAGCCAATGCACGGTTTCCTGGGTAGATAAAAGGCATTCACAGTAAGTGTATTGTACATACCAATATTTAAAAAATGACAGATAATAGACTTCCACAATTCCTTCTCTATTTCAGAATGTAGTCTAGGATTACTTTAGAAAAATCACAGTATTTCTGTAGAAATTTATTAGATGATTTGTATTAAAGGCGTTGGCTCTGTGGAATCCCTGTAGCGAAGCACCGGACAAGCTCTTGCACAACAGAAGTCACAACTCAAAGTTTACAACTTCTTGTGCTAAAGTTCAAGCCATCCTGGAAAAGAGATTTTCTTTCCATTGAACAGATTTGGCACCTCCATCCTCCTCAGGTATTTCAGCCATGTTTAACAAGAACAACTATGATGGCCCATAGAGCTTCAGAAGTTCCCCAGTAAAAGGCTGGGCTAAAGTCTAGACATGACAGACTGCCTTTCAGTAGAACAGCTATATCTGAACCTTAGCAAAACACATGAAAGCCACAGTCCAGGGATTTTAGCCTGAACTCAGATCCAAGCTCTCTAAAGGCACTGAGAGAGAGAAGCTGCAAAACCAGAGTAGATACAAATTCCCTTGAAATCAAGCCTAAATGTACCCCAGGTCCTTTGTTCAAACCAATACCTAATCTATCATACTTTCAGATTGAGACACTTCTGAAAGGAACTAAACTAGAAGGCACTCAAACTTCAGAGATTTACAACAGCTGAAGGTCTTCATGGATCAGACTGGGTTTTAAAAGATTTGGGAGATAATTTTTTACTGTTTACTTGCAATAACATCTCTCTTCTGGAGAGCTGTCTTATAGTTGTCATGACAAGAACGTGAAGTGAAGCTTTATTGTGCTGTACGTACAGGTAGGTCAAATAAAACTTCGCAATGGTGTGGCATACACCTGCTAGTCAAACTGACTTTCTTCAACCAAGAAACAAGATTTGAAAGTCATATTCATGGCAAGACACAGGAATCAACAACAACAGAAAAACAACTTGATGAAAGACCGCCCAAACCCATGCCATTGCAGACTGCCACCTTTACTTCTCAAAAGCCCTTAGGAACAGAAAGAAACTATATCGTTATGAAAATGGAAGCTAAACAAGGAGAAATTATTTAGATTGGTTCAATAATCCTCCTCTGATCATTTGAAATAGCTGGGAAACTGACTGCTAATAACATCTGAGAACTTAAGTGCAGATGTTCTGCAAAGGCTAAGTCTTTATATTTTCAATAAAAATATCAGAAATGTAACTTGAAAGAAACAGCAACATGGAAATTTTTCACTACTGGAAAAAAAAAAACAAACATCCAGGCCTAAGAATGACATATAAAGTATGAAAGAAATCTCAAAAAGACTGCATTACAAACAAAGATAAAAACATGGAATATGGGTAAACTATTTACCCAGCTTTTGGTAAAATTGTCTTCATAATAGTTCATGATATGCATGAATCTCTGAATTAAGGAGACTGAATGTGACAAAGCCCCTATGGCTTTTTAATGCAAAAGCTTCTATGGCTAACCATAGTACATTGAAACTAACAGATTCACAAAGAAACAAGAGAGACCTTCAAATCGTTCTGTCAAATTGATTAAAAGGACTGGCTTATGTAGGAATGCCAAGGCAAACAGGTATTGAGCACCTGATGTTTAGGCAAAAGAGAGAGTAAAAATATCTAGTGACTGTAGTCTTACCTGTAAAGTAAGAGAAACAGTAAGTACTGCGAAGAAGACAACCATCAACCCAAAGCCCCCGATGAGAAGAGGCCTCCGTCCAAGCCGTTCAATAACTAAGCCCTGGAAAACAAAAAGTGGCATTTGACTTTCTTGATAAAGCACTGAAAAACTCAGACCATGTAATATGTTCTCCTAGTAAATATGAACACCAAAAATAAATCCATGAGAGTTGATTTTGTATTACTTCTCAGCTATGATGTGTTCGTAATTGTGTTCACAATTATGTTTACATAATTCAGTCTCTTTGAAAAAACTAGTCAGCAGAGCATCCTTATTAAAAATCACTTTAAAAAATGGGAAACCATTAAAACCAGTACTTGTTAATAGTTTTATGCCTGGATTTCCTCCTACAGAACAAATACGACCATATTGATAAGGAAAATGTGCAACTGGTAAATTCAACTTCAATACAGTTAGTGTGGTAGATTTCAGTTACTACTATGTTAAAATTCTTCCATAATAATTTAATAGTAAAACAAGGACTGTACATTAGCTATATAAAAATAATTAATATGATAAAAACTACACAAAGTTTGATTTTTTTTCTCATTTATTGTTTATCTTTTTAGGGGAGAAATAACTCTGCATTGGTTGAACTGCTTACAGATTTACACCAAATGCCTATAATAATGTGCTCCATAATAACTTAATTCTGAAATGTCAAAAAGTTCAAATCCTTTGACTATTTCTTAATTTCAACATCTCTCTGAATTTAAGCTTAAAAGGCTTAAAATTTAAGCTTAAAAACATTTTAGCATAGATTAAATAATTTTTAATTACTCTAACATTTATTTTTAATTTCTTTTTCGTCCAAACACAGAGAAGACAGTCATGATCTAGGATAGTTAATGTAATTGGAATAGTCAGATAGAACAAATTCACCCATCAGAAAACTGCTCAGACAAGGGAATGTAACACTGATGCTTGTGCACTCATGCACATTTTGAAATTATTTTTAAGACCTGAAGATAAATCAACTTCATTAAAAGCAATCACAGAATCTGAATACTTATCTGCTAGAGCACAACACAATGAACAGATTCTTGAAAAGCTGTAACATGGAATTGTCTTTTCTTTGCTAGTCTGACTCATTAAAATAGGCTTATATATTTTTAGGTCATAACATCTAACGTACTATTCCTGTTTGTTAACTACTGTAATTGCTAATTAGAGTTGGCTTTCTTATGAAAAGGATAAAACAATTTCATGGAGCCTGAAACGTATCACTTCAAATAACCTGAAGTCAGAATCACACAACTGTTTGCCATGTTGTTATTTACTGGATTCTGAAATCCCCCTTTCACACCTCCCTTGAGCAAAAGATAAAATGAGCAACTAAAATGAAATCTGGAGCAATACCCTTAATTCTGGGAGATGATGCACACCATTCCACTGTAAGCATCTAGAAGAATAGTGTTAGCAAAGTACAAAGTCACCCAGGAAAGAAACACTTTGTGTGGCAAGTGCTTCTCCCACAGCATCAGGTTCACCACCAGATTTTAGGATGGGCTTCAAAACATAGAATCATAGTGTAACCAGGGTGATAAAGTTAACCAAACATGGATACTGCTCTATCATCCAACTGAACATTAAGTCTGGGGACAATCAGTGTATTCTTTAATCATTAATGCAATAGATAATGTGTTTCTGTAAGAACCCCTCTCCTTTCAGACTCAAAGCCTAATTTTTAGATCCCAAAACCCTCACTTCTAGTGCTTCGGGTCCAAACCTCTGTTTTAAGGATTACATTAAAGCCTCACTTTTAGGTAGTAATGATTCAGGGTATAAATGGTTGGGAGTTACAAATACAATCTAGGGTAGCTCAGCTAAGGCTGGGACCTGGAGCCAAAATTTAGCCAAGATAAGGAGGTAGCCGAAACAAGAACAGCCTGCACGACGACAAAACCTTGTTGCTTTAGGAAGTCAAAGAGGCCTCAAGATTCGAAGTACCTAAACAAAGTCACGATGACATTTGGCCTTAAGAAAAGCAGACATACAGAGCCGTAAAGATAAGGAACTGCAGAGCAGACACTAAACCAGAACAGACCACCCCTCAAGGGCAGTACATACGTTATTTACTGAGTTTGCGCGAACACGAGGGTTAACTAGCAGACACAGGGAGGAAGAGTATGTCCTTCATCCAGAGACCCCTTCCGACCCCCCAGAGACACCAATAGGCATGCGCAAATAACGTCTGAATATGTATATCTTTTATCAGAAAGCTAATGAATATGTATATGAAGCATGTACTTAACTGGCACAGAGAGATCTGATGGTATGCACGTTATGAGCAGCGATCCCCCGTGCATCCAGCGCCGCAAATAAAGAATGCCTGCCTTTTAACACTACATTGGTGTTACAAGGTTCATTCCTGATTTCGGTGACAATAGAATCATTAAAGTTGGAAAGACCTCTAGGATCATCAAGTCCAACATGCTGACCACGCACCCTGCTAAGCTGGACCTCTGCACTGGAGACGTGCACAACACAGAAAGCAGCTCTGGGGCAAGCTTTAGCATTCTTTATTTCTTTAAATGAGGAAATACACTCATTTTGACAGTTTCCACAGCTTCCATAATAGAATTTATCTCAGAGCCATGTTTAAAATAGACCAGCACTGATGCTATTCACATTTCATGTCGTGCTCATGGGGTCCAAATGTTCCAAAACTACAAGTGCTGCACCATCAAAACCTCTACAAGATGCCAAGTATTTTCCACTATGATTAATGAATCCATCTTGCAAACACATGTGGGTACACATACACTTAACCAAGACGTTTTTTTACAGCTATGAGGGACGAAATGTTATCTGATAGGCCCTAAAGAAGACAGAGAGTTCTGCAATAGATGCTGCACATGTAATTTGGCATACCAGGGAATTTCCCTTAATTTTTTCAATTCTGGATTGGTGGTTGTGATTAAACAATCTTGGTGTTACACCAGCTAGTGGGTTTTGTATTAAAGGAGGGTAAGAGATGAATATTTCTTTTAGAGGGAAAAAGTTTCATAGATGGCTCTCATACAGAGCAAAACATGCGAAAAAAAGAGCAAGATGGTTTCTGGTTGTAAAGCTCAAAGAAAAGCAAACCCTAGTTAGTAAGGGGGACAGTTTGCACTAACTCCTCCAAAAAGATGCGTGCATGCACTTGTGCCTACATGCACTGAGAACGGACATATTTGGGCAAATCTAGGTGGGTTGGTGAGGAACTCTCAAGTCCTAACTGAGAGCAGCCAAGCAGAGATACAGTTACAGCAGACCTGTGGGCTCCATATCCTTTTTACAGAAAAAAATAACAGTTTCTAATATATTTAAATTATTTTTATAATAAAAATAATATTTAAAATAAATAATTGTAATAATTTCTTCCTGAGACAATTCAGGAAGAAATAAAGCAAATCCATGTGCAGTCATTCTTTTCCCTGAGCTGACTGATGCCAGGTTTCTCAAGCATTCATCATTACTATACAGTAGCAATTAGGAACTTGAATGGTTCAGCTTCTGAGCACTCCCTGCAGTTTCTGCCCCAAAGAATTTACAGTTACAATTCTTGTGACATTTCTTGTGGTTTATTGAAGGGACCAACTTTGTTCACTGGAAAAAAAAAAAAAGCAGCAATTTTGTCCTTATTCACAGGGATGCTATCATGTACCAAAATTGCTGTGAATCGTATAATAATTTCCAAAGCTGATATGAAGTTAAGTACACTGACAACACTAATGAATCTAAGAAATACAGGTTTAGAGGGCTTCTCAATTAGATGTGATTAACTTGCACAGTAAGGGAGAAAGAAATGCCTACTTTCATTGTAAAGCTAAGGACACCTCTAATTTGTTCAAATGCATGACCTACCTCTTGTGTCACCAGTTCCAACCCAACAAAACACATTTGCTTATGGCACAGATCAAATGAGGCACACCAGTCTCTGCTGAAATGGGATACTACACAGAATCAAGCTCACGAAAAGCCAAGTGCAACAATCAAAACCACGCTCCCCACCTGGTTATAAATGACAAAGCTGTGGCCTCAGGAAAAGCAGCATGTGTGTTTAGAAACACATGGGTCTGTGGCTTTGCTGGTCAGGAGGCAAAGCAGACACATCCCAGGGCCCACTGGCAGAACAAAGTTGTTCAACTGGGACAATCCACAACAGAAAAGCCTCTCAGGAGCCACCATCCTCCATCGAGGCCAAAAAGGTTTTTTGAATCGTTTAAGTGCACACACACTTCAACAGCCATTCCGTCGAGCTGTTTAGGTCTACAGTATTTCTAACTAAAATTTTATTTATTTTTGAGGATTTCTTAAGAAAGCCCATGACAATACATCAGTACCTCAATTTTCTCTGCTGAATTGTTTGTTCCCCATTTCTTAATAAAGAAAAGAGCTCTGATAAACTCTGAAGTTTCAGCAAATACTTGAAAAGAAAGGTCTAACATGTCTTCTGTAACAGCAAGTTACCCTGATGAAAAAAAATGCTGGTTTTCAGGTTATAAACAGACAGTAACTTCATTTTTAGTTATGATTATACAGATACAAAACTTGTTAACTTGCAAAACCCACTAAGATGCTTATGACTCATAAGAAGCGGAAGATGATTCACCAGTTTTCAAGTATTTATAGTTCTGAATGCTCCACTGCTATGCACTGGTAACTGTTATCTATTGAAGACCTATAACAAGTCAAAATATACTATAAGGGGGTAAATGAAATAACAAGAAATTCAGTATATGCTGAAGTACACTCAAAAAAGAATCTTACAACTGTTTTCTGTGATAGCACACTGAGTTAGTTGCCAAATTGTGTAGGCTGATACTTGTTTATGTGTGATCACAAACATGCATTTGTAGAAGCCTATACCCAGTCATGGTAATTAACACAGCTGAAATTACTGAAAATGTGTAAAAAACCCCAAAATTCTCTCAACACAAATGTTTGGTGTTAATAAGGCAACTGATATGCAAACTAATTTAACAGTTCACACAACTTACTTTTGTCTGGCGGGAAACACTTGAGAATAAAGTTAAAAAAGCAAATGTCAATCTTTTCACTTGAGTCAGCTGCAGATACCAAGGCTGACGTAATAAAAGCAGAGCACATTAAAAAAGATCAGACAAGCTTCTCTGGATAAAATGAATGCGTGAGTGAGTCCTACAGCCCACATGGGAGGTCACTGAATACTATTCCCTACTTATTTCCTAGCCTTAAATTATACTAAGAAAACCCTATTAGATTTTCTTGATGTCTCAGCTCTGTAAAGAAGTTTGATCTATATGTTAATGTCAAGAGTAGCCACACTTTTTTCTCATGTATTTTGGATGCAGGTCTGAGTAAGTCTGTACGTCTAGATTCAGACTTCATGTGACAAGCTAACTCTGTGTTATTTCCATTTTAAACAGCAGGATTAAAATGGATAATCACATTTATATCACTGTCAGGTCTATTTATGGCACAATGTGTAGCATCTTGCATCCAGGGAAAGGAGAGGAACAGGAGACAGGGTTACATTTTTTAATTTGTATTTTCATATATATCCATTTATCTATTGTTTGAATTACACAGCTGTAAAACAAAGAAACAGGTTATTTTATTGAAGTATGTAAATTGGAATTTAGAGGCCTAGCACCAAGTTTGACCACGTAAGCACAAGCCGTAAATAAATCTGTGCCTACCCTGGCTCTCACAACAGTTTGCCTGTATCTGTGTTAATGTCATGATAGGATAAGATCCTACACATCTTCTATAGTTATCCGGCTAGGGATTACTGTCAGCAATGGGTGGAATTGATTGCTCAGTCTGAACTATTTTGCAGTAAGACATCCTTAATCAGCTCCACTTGGCAGTGAAATTTTCCATTCACAAAAGAGGGTCTCCATACTCAATGCCTGCCAGACCAGCACGACCAAGACATAGCCCATGCAGGGATTTGCTCTAGCCAGCTGCTTTCACCTCAGCAGTCCCTGGGAACAGCCCTTAAGGTAGCACAGAAAACCCCCATTACCTTATTCCTATTATGTCCCTCCAGTAAACTATAGACATTTTTAAAGCAAAGCTCCTTCTGTTGATGATTTACTTGTTAAAAAACACTAAGTTTTGGCTTGTGTCAGGTTCATGTTGCAAAAGCTAGACTAGATCTTGACCTTGATCTACAACAAATTAACACGGCTGGTGCTTTATTTTGTAATGATGGTATTTGAATGCCCTGATGCAGATCAGCTTGAATAGATTGGGAAAAAAATCTACTCAACCCCCATTTTTTTTAAATGCTCAAAAGCAGGAGCTACTTTAAAGTCTTTTAAACTTTCCATTTCTGAATATATCCCGCAGAAGGATTTGTACTTCATAAATGCAGTCTCTAACCCACTATATCCTGCATCTTAGGAGAGGTGTTGTAAGGTAGACTTTCATAAGGAGACTTTTTGTCCCAGAAGGCACTACGTGGCTACTTCAACACATGTAATCTTTGTCTATCCAAGAGCCCAAGTGTAATAAAATGATTAAGAAGGAATAATGTCTATCTAAAATGATCCCATTGACCACTTGTGGATTAAGGTAGCATGCATTAACCCAGTCAAACGCTGCAGTTCACCCTTCAGTGAAAATGTGCCCACATGCACTCTGACTGTCAGCAAATACCATGCTCCAGGAAGCTGCTTGGTCAGTATCTCTTTTTTGTACTGCTGATTATTTCTGATTACATTTTGCCCAATAGAGTGACATAAATCTGAGTATTTTTCCAATCACAAATTTGCTCCATAAAGATTGTGCGCATTTACATTTGAGTTCTGAAATGAGAATGGATTTGTGACTAGGGAGTAATTAGTGACTCCCTGCATCTAGAAGAGTTCATTATTTTATATTCCAAATGAATCACCAAGTATTTTTTTGGATTTCACTTATTGTACAGTTAGCAGTGCTTTCACAGGACTGAGCAAAGCATATGTAAATAATCTAAAAATTCATGCAATTGAAATTTTATATCGGCCAAACAAATTAGTGTGGTAGGCAATTTTGGAAGCCAACTGTTTGCTCATTTAGGCAACTATTTATGGCTGCTTAAAATTATAGATGATGAGCTGCATAAATATTTCTCTTGGAGAAAATTAACGATCTTCAGTGCCAGGTAACTACTTCTCCCAAAAATATGCAGTAGTATACTGACTAAAGACTATTTTTTCACCACACAATTTATTAGTTAAAATGAGGCTTTCATAATGATGATTAATGAAAATTCCAGAAATCTTGTGAGTGGATGACAATGTCTGAGAGCACTGGATCTGGGCAGACAGAGCACCTGTCTTCTGTTACACAGGGAGAAGGAAGTCAGGGTCTGGCTTTCAACCCCTGCAAAACACTAGGATGAATTATTAACCGATCAAACAGTTTGACAGCAGCCAGAGGAGAGTAAGGTGGTAAGAATAGTCAAAACAGATTTGCTCAGTGCAGCCTGGTGTGACCTCTTTCACGGTTGGGGAGGAAGCTGAGTTGATAGAAAGAAAATTAAAAACATCATAGATTTTGACTTCAGTAAGCCTTTTGACACAGTTCCGCATGACATTTTGTATTTGCGCATATGATTTTTTCCTTCCCAAAGTGCAGTACTGGATATCTTTCCTTGCTGAATTTCATCTTACCAATTTCAGCCCACATGTCTGATTTCTTATGATCTTGCACAGTTGCAAATACTTTTGAGTTTCTCCTTTTGGAGAAAGGTGGCTTCCTTGACTTTTGTGTAATACTGCAAAGGATTTCCTATATTCTTCTGTAGTCTACTACCAAATTATATTTTAACTCATTCCAGGCTTTACACAGCTTGTCTCTGTCACAGGCTTTGGAAAGAACATTAGTAACACCTTGATGCATCACCTTATGGGAAATACTTAAGGCACAATCTTCTCAATATAGTCACAGCTACTGTCTTTCTGTGAACGTTATATAAAGACCAAATCTGGTACCACAGATGGCAAAACTGGACGCAGGATGCTTTATTTGAATAACATTCCCTTTTGTTCTATGCTGGGTTCATGGAAGGGGGGGAGGAATCTTTTCACACATTCACTTCTGTCTCCATTTCTATTCAGCCTGTTGCCTTGTCAAAGAAAGGCACTGGCAAATTGTTCTTTCTGTCCACTAAGAGTAAGACAACAACTAAATTAAATTAACTTCTGTCATGGTTTAAGCCCAGCTGGCAACTAGGCCCCACACAGCTGCTTACTCACTCCTGCATGGTGGGATGAGGGAGAGAATCAGAAGGGTAAAAGTGAGAAAACTCTTGGGTTGAGATAAAGACAGTTTAATGGGTAAAAGTAATAAAGGTAAAGAGTAATAAAGGAAAAAGCTGCGTACGCAAGCAAAGCAAAACAAGGAATTCATTCACTGTTTCCCATCAGCTGGCAGGTGTTCAGCCATCTCCAGGATGGAGGAGGCTATACCCCAGGAAAGCAGGGCTCCATCATGCGTAACGGTTACTTGGGAAGACAAACGCCATCACTCCAAACGTCCCCCGCTTCCTTCTTCTTCCCCCAGCTCTATGTGCTGACGTGACACCATATGGTGTGGAATATCCCTTCGGTCAGTTGGGGTCAGCTCTCCTGGCTGTGCCCCCTCCCAGCTCCCTGCGCACCGCCAGCCTGCTCGCTGGTGGGGCGGGAAGCAGAAAAGGCCTTGGCATTGTGTAAGCACTGCCTGGCAGTAACTGAAACACTGTTTTCAGCACAAATCCAAAACATAGACCCACACTAGCTACTATGAAGAAACTTAACCCTATCCCAGCTGAAACCAGCACAACCTCAATTACTAAAAATTACAAAAAAAGACACAGTAACCAATCTTACTAAGGAATAAGTTTGTGGCGTTCCCTTACTGTAGAATTTAAAGAACAGACTTCTAATAAACACATATTTGCCAGGGTATTATTTAGATGTATTCTATCCTGCTTCAAAGCACGGCATCATGTTAGGTAACTTACTGCTGTGACACCTCTATGAGTAGGAAGTCTATTCAGTATTTCATTCCAGAGGATACCAAACTTCAGAAGCAAACTGAAATTAATGGGAGCTCTCATTAAAAAGTAGCTTGTCTAGCCAGTCATCTAAACTGAATCTGTGTTCAGCACAACGGGTGGAGAAGTCTACAGTTAACCAAAAAAACATCCAGGAAGTTCATATCGTCCCTCCAGGGAGAAGCCAGGGCACCAAGTCCATCATGCTACAACACAGGTATTTCATGAAGTAAACTAGGAACTGATGGTGTAAGCAGGAGTCACAGCCAAATTACAGAAATTACAGGAAGATTATGATGCATGTGTTTCGTTTTTCAATACCTTGTTTATGTGGCTTTTGCTTGAGAGGAAGAGGAATGGAGCTGTAGGCAAAGCATGCTACTAGCAGGCATATCAAGTGACCTGAGGCAACACAGAGCTATAAAAAGGATGGGATGTTGTTTGCCTTTCCTCAAGGACTACATCAATGTTATTACTATTATGCTGCTGTTCCCAGGAGACACGTTAAAGGCAGACTTTCAAATTTTTCAACAGTTTGAATGATATTTTATCTCACTTAATGGGGGTCATCATTGGATGAACCCCAAGTATTCTTACTGAGGCAGTCTTGTGACCACCTAACATATGCATAATGGTCAGAGGTGGTACATGATTTGACTGTGGAGTGCTCCAAAAGCTATTTCATTTACAAGAAAAAAACTTCCACTTCTATTACTGATAGGAGTATCTATTGAAATCCTGGAATTTATTGTCAGTAAAATCACGTTTCTGCTAAAAAGCACAATATATTAAAAAATACCAGGAAAATTAAGTTCTCCCCTCGTTCTCTCTTGCTTCTTCCTTTCTTCCCTCTGAGTAGTACATAAGACATATGCACCTGACTTAATACTTAATGCTGTCAAATACATTAAAAAAAAAAAAAAGGCAAAAAGAGCAGCTGAGAGGTTGGGATTGGGAAGAAATCCCTCATCCTTAGTTCTAGGCATGAAAAAAAATTAGAGGAATTTACTTTTCAAAATGAGAAGCTGCAAAACCTTCAATTTAAAAAAAGAAATTCATGTTGTTGTTCCTCTAAACAGCAACAATGAAACATTTATGAAGATTACTGAAATAGAATTAAGGCTACAAAGCAGCATATCTTTTGAACTGAAACAGCACACTTGAAGGGAGTGGAGATATCAATACATCAGCATTTCCAGAGGCACAGCAAGCAGCTTAAACAGAAAAAGTATTAAACACACTCCTCTTGGGCATAAAAAAAAGTTACCACACATACCAGGAACCAAAGCAGACACATCCACCTCATTATATATGAACAGTGTGCTCTGAATAAGCACCATAAACTGATAGCACAGAAGGAACTGAAAAGATGACAGACCCTATTTGTAGAATGGCTTTATGGAATCATCTGCATGTAATTTTCATCTGTTTCCACAAAAGAGAGGTATACTCTTCACTTAAATCACTAGTAGAATTATCATTATTATTTTTAAATATATCTTAAACTTAGAAGCATTTCTGCAGTATCACAAAGAAGAAGTTGTAAGAGGTAGGGATTTCCATACTTCTTTATTTCCACCTAATAAAAAGAATATCCCTTTAATCAAAAAAAAAAAAAAAGATGGTTTACCCAAAAATAGATTTGTGGAAATTCACAAAGATCAGAAGAAGATCTTTGTAACCTTTGAGAGTCCTTATGTCCTAGAGTATAAGAAAATATACTTGATAGCTGGATTTAGTTTAACATTTTATAGGTCATAAGCAGTTGCTCTGCCACTGGAAAGGATGTTTTTGCCAAAACCATTCTTCTGACATTTTAAAACACTTGTGTGGTGTGTCCAGTATCGTGCAAATACAGTTGGTAAAGCATATATGAAGATAAGGAAAAAATCTAACAAAGAAAGAGTATTTGCTTTTTTGCAACTTTTCATTCCAAAGACCTCTCTCCATTGTTTCTTATTTATTGCAGTGCAAACAGAAATGTATTTCCTTTAGCAATTAATTGTATATTCACCTACTGAAACTTTCAGGTTTAGTTTGCTCATTTAGTGTATATTTTTTCCTAGTCAACTCTTCCATTTTGAAATCGGAAAGAAAACAATCTGCACGGATAATTTTTTCTCTTAACATCTTCCTCTGCATTCAGTGCATAGCAAAGGTACATGACCTACTCAGGAGCTCACATGTTACGAAGGGATGCCTGCTTGCCCTCAGTGAGTGAGACAGCAGAATTTAACAACGCATGGGACAACCTTGTTCTAGCAGCTGCCTTGCTTTTCCAGTAAGCTGGGTTACAAACATTTCCTCCCGTCTTTTTAAATGGCTTCCCAGCAGGTACACAAGAAGGCTCTGAGATGTGAATAAACTGCTATCGGGTAAAGTCATTCTACCAGGTGAAATCATTTAAAAGTTATCACTTCATATACTTCAGGCCTTGCTGTTCCTGCCTTCTTCCTCTTCACTCATACAAAGCACCTCAGGATATATCAACTTTTTACACTCCTTTTATGCAACTAAAACAAGAGAACATCCTCTTAAATAAAAAAAAACAAAGCTACAAAACTGGGTTTAGGATTGCTTTATCAACCATTACACTTAATCCTCAATATACTATTCTGTTTATATTTTAACCTGTATAAGGGAATAAAATTAGTAATATAAATATCAAGCATGTTAATGGATTTTTATAACCATACTTACAGAAAAAACAGCAGCCACAGTCTCAACAGCACCAGTACTTAGAGTAACATAGGGGATTGTTTCATGATTGATCCCAGCTTCACTAAATATGCTGTTTGTATAGTACCAGATCTGTAACAGAGAGAAGAAAATGAGTTATTAATCATTATGGCTTGAACTACAATATATAGCTATTCATTTCAAGCATCTGTTCCACCAGAGACCAGACTTGTTAAAACACTGAGTACTCCCAGACGACCAAGGGCTGGGCAGGACAACAAATGAAGGGAAGGTAAAAATTTCAGGTGCATTAGTCACAACCCTGCTGTACTTCTGCTTGCAGACCCAACCAGAATTACAAGCAGCTTTAACTCAATTTAGCTTAATTCACTTAGGAGTAAATGAAAGAAACTCACTTTAAGCTTGAACAAGAGGACACAAATAGGTTTTATGTGGCTGAGCCACACTGCTTAAAAAGCAGGTTGGGGTGGCTTTATGGAATATTTCAACGGCACGTAACAGCAAGGGAGAGAACAGGAGAGAGATGCTGAGAGGTGCTGCAGAGACTGCTCTGTTTTAGACAGAGGGTGTGAGATTTATCTCACTTTAACCTCACTGCAGTGTGGACATCTGCAGCTGAGCCATTGCCCTAATCTCTCTTTATTATCAATAGAAAGAAAAGATACTTTTAGAGTGAGAGTTGCTTGGTGGAAAGTAAACAGCTGTTTTTCAGATTAAATGAATCATAGGCTAGAAGGAGCTGCCAGTAATGGACAGAAACACAGGGAGCATGGGGTTACCAGCTTAAACAGACTTTTGCGTTTGATCAATAAAGCCACATCCAGTGGTGACAATATCCAGAGGGAGAATATATAGCAGTAATACTTTAAAATAACAAGTCTGTTAAGTATCAAAGCCCCATTCATATCACAAATAAAGTCTGAAAATCATATAGTATTCATGTTAGACTCAAGGTGACAACAAAGAACTAGCCAAAGATTTTGTCTGCCAAAAGAATGCAACAAGGACAGGCTGCCTTGGAGAGAGAAAAGATAATGGAGTTACTAGAGAAGATGAAAAACAATTGAAACAACTGATTATCAGAAGAAAATAAAGTTTAAATCACAGCTGATTACGCAAGACAACAAAAGTGAAAGACAGAGATAATAATGGCACTAAACATAAAAGTACCAGTGGTATTTTTTCTCTTATGCTACCCATGTGACAAGCCCTAACAGGGCAAGCGCTGCTAATGAAAATGCTTGTCTGATGAATGGAAGTCTTTTGATCTCATGAAGAACAGTGTTGCATGCCAGCACATTATGCACATGCTACATCTGTTCATCAAGCCACTAACTCAAGAGCTTTGGAAAAAAAACCAACAAACAAGTAATTCTAAATTCCCAACTAGCCCTTCACCAAAGCTGTTTGTCCCAGACCAAAGAAGAAAATCCCACTCATCTTACATAAAACAAAAATAAAATAAAATACCAAGAACTAATAAGTCACCTATATCACCTTGCGGATAAAGAGAAACTGACTGAAGACTTTTATGCCTACTGCTGGCACATCAGCTCTCACCAGAATAGATGCAGTGACAATAAATGATAACAGCAAACTTCTGTGGATGAAGTAATTTGCCTTCATGTAGCGTGCACTGGTGTTAACTATGCATTGCATTGGCCTCGCTGATATAGAGCACTGATTGAAGCAAAACCAAGGATCAGCTCCCACTTCCCTCTGACATTTTTATGCCTATTGATAAATTTTTTGGGACCCAGTACTCTGACAACCTATTCACGTCCCATACCCCTACCCAGCATATAAGCTAAAAAGCACAAAAACACAATAAAAGTAATCTTTTCCTCCATACAACAAGTTACAAGATTGAAAAATTCATGCAGTGGAAGTTAGAAACCATGTAATCTAGGCATTTCATTCTTGGTATCAGCTTTGCGTAGCAGGTAAAGCTTCTAAAAATGATGGCGATATTGCAGGTATGCAGACCTTGAAAGAGAAGAAAGAGGCCAAAGAGTCACTTAACCAGACAACTCCTGAATGCGGTTTGTCAAAATGCAACAACTAGAACATAAGATGTTTCACAAGTGGTTTTACAGAAGAGCATGACTGACCATTGATGGTAAGAGTGGTAGTAAAACAGCTAGATTTAAAAACTGGCAGAGCAAAGACAGGATGAGGCTGACTGATTATTAGTCTCTGTAGCAGCACAAAAATAAATCAGGGTAAAAATTAACAAGACATACACATTTCAAAACAATTGCAGTGAATGTTTTTCAGCCTGTGTATTGTTAAACAGGGAAATACATTGCTCTAGGATATTACTGAGACAAACTCAGTAGGCTAACAACGACTACTCTCTACTTCCACTTAAGTTATTTTTCTAACATAGTTTTTGTTAGGTAATGATTTCATTAGCTAACAAAATTAGCTAATGATTGGCTAAAAGTTTTGGAATGAAAGAGCTGTGAAATATGGGGCAGAAGGCCCAAAAACCCCAAATCAACTGCTATCAAGTCCAAATCAACACAGGGAAATCTGATTTCCTATGTCCATCGTGGGTTGCTGTTGCTTCACAGACTGAAGTAAAACGGCCACTTTGATCAGTTAAACAGCAATTTTTGTGAGTTTGGAGGTAACATTTTAGCATTCTTGTCTGCAGATTACAGTTAGCTGCATGGAAGTTTGTTTCTTTGCTTATCATAAGGTTATACTCCTATAAGCTCTTAGCTTAAAGTGGCATGTATCATACGTTATCAGTGGTGCTCCTAAACTTTCTCACACCATTGACCCCTCTAGCACTGACCCACTTTTCCAGTCCTTTTATTTCTCATTCAGCTCCCTACATATATTTCTTCCTAATAAATCAAACTCTTCAACAGGAAAAGCAAGCAACAAAAAAAGATGGGCAACAACACAGGCATATACACTGTGTTGCGCACTGCCTACTCATCCCTTCCTACAAGACCTGATGCCAGGTCTTCCCTGTAGCAAATGTGAAGGGCATGCTATGGTAGACTTTTTTGCATACTGAAAGCATGCATTGCTAGATGGAACCCCATCCCCAGCATGATTTCTTGCCATTTGAAATACAGCCCTCTACCTTAATGCCAGACCCCACAGAAGTGTAGGGATCCCACTTTGGGAATGACTCTCTTAAAGCAATATGCAGCACAGTGTATTTCTTGATATGAAATAGGATCAAGTTCACCAATGAGAACTTTACTGTATTTTTTGGTCTTCTTTAGAACTGTGATACAATAATGGAAGATAAATAAATTTATTATGGATAATATATATCATGGATAAATTTTATCAGATGAAGAGAGACTAATACAGATTAATTTATTTATGTCAATTTAGGTCAGACTGTCTGGTGTTTCGTTATCATTTAATATATTAATATGATCAAGGCTTCACGATGATTTCTGTTCCAAGTGGAAACCAACAAATGTACTGCTTTTAAGTAAAACAAATTTTTACTGTAAAGCAAAAGCCTTAGAAGGAAGCAAGTGTTCTCAGATACCAGCACGATGATTACAGAAGTCTGCCAGTTGGTAATTTCCCCGGAGAGTGACCTGAGACTCTTGCCTGAAAGAAGTCCAACTTTCCCATATGCCCTGCCCAGATGGTAGCTGTGGAAAAGACCAGACGGGCTAACAAGGCACTACAGATAAAGCAAACGATGGGAGTTACGAGTTAGAAAGAAGTGTTTGCGGCCAGTTAAACCTTGCTGACACCGACTCATACCCAGCAGGTTAGCTCAGACGCAGGCAGGCAAACCAAGACCCAGGTTCAGCAGTATCTGTCACACCTCTACCTGCCCTCTAATCTCCGAGCTTCAGGTGACTTGAGCAAGATCAGCCAGGAAAACCATGCAGAAGACACAAGGAATCGAAACTTTATCTCTTAATCATGCGTTATCATTTGAAAGAATCACAGAATCATGGAATGGTTGGAATCGGAAGGGACCACTGGAGATCATCTAAATTTGCTTGATTTTCCCTACATGGACTATTTTAAAAAATCAATTTCAGAATGCAAATTTGGTATGAATGGTTTTTTTCATGTTTAGTGGATTATATGGGAGGAGAAACAAAGAAATAATAATTTTTAAAAGGGTAAGGCTTAAAACAGCTGCCCAATACACAGGTTTCCTGACAAGAATAGTTTTTCCTGAAGGCATATTTTCATGAAGTGGCACCTAATGACACTTGAAAACAACTCTGGTGTTCATTTTGGACTGGACATGTGTCACTATCTGCCCATATCCCCACTCAAGTTATGAAACTGCAGCTTTTTTCTGCCACAGAATACCGGACAATTTCTGTCATCTATTAAATAACCTCAAAGCCACAAAATTCTTCCCTTTTCCCTGAAAATTTAGCTGTGGGTTTTTTTTTAGGCAATGTGCTTCATTATTTTATCAGTCTGTTTCTTACTTTAAGTGGCATCTTATTTCACTTATGCACTGACAAATCTTAGAAACAGTGGATGACAAGACAATTCCATTTCTTTTCTTAAAAAAGCATCCACAGTGAGGAACAAAATAGCCTGTCATTAGCACTGAAATCCTGCAACTAGAAGAGAACACCACCTATACAAACATTTTTATAGTTTGCTCCACAGTATGAAAAATCTTCTAACTCCCTCCTAGTATTTCATTACAACCCTTCAGATACCAGAGTTCTAACTGCATTAATCTTTCAAATGGTCATGGACAAATTACTTTGTATTAGGAGTTTTAAAGCTATAGAGATACCTGAGATAAGTCTGAACTAGTTGTCTTAGGCATCAGAAACATTTACACTTATTATTCACTGATCAGCCCTGGGGGGAAAAACTAGCTGAAGTATGCACTAATGCACAAAGCCACCTCCTTTCAGCAGCCCTTCATATATATAAGCAATTAACACCTTTGAACTATGACGAAAATGCCTTTTGCTTTGAGGCGCTTCAGGATAACGTTCATGTTGTGCAACGTAAAGCACCTAACCCAGAGGTTGCAAGCTGCAGCAAGGGAAGCTCTAGCTGGATATAGAGAAAATGCTTTTCATCATGTAAGCGGTGAAGATACCTGCCACAGGTTGCCCATGGAGGTTGTGGACTCTTCAACCTTGGAGATATTTAAAATTCAACTGCACAAATCCCTCAGCAGCCTGAGTCAACCCTGAAGTCAGTCCTGCTTTGGGCAGGGGGTTGGACCAGATGACCTCCAAAGATCCCTTCCAATCTAAATTGTCCTGTGACCCTCTCCTAGCTGATGCAATAGGCTCAGACAGATGGAAAAGGAGACTTTGAAATCCATTAGCCTCACATACATTAACGGTCAACAGAACTTCTCGCTATTGACTGTTTTGTATCTTTTTCCCTCTTTTGCTCCACTTTCCAAGAAAGGCATATTGAAGCAAAGATTATTCTTCAAATTGTATGAAACAACAACAAAAATCAAACACCCAGAGCAACCTCTTAAAATCACTTACAGGAACTTTCGCTGACTTATATAAGTACAAAACTGAATTAATCCAAGCAGAAATGTCTACTGAAAAGACCAAGTTTACTTAACATGAACAAACATGGGGCATATCAGACCAGACCTTAACTGCCCAGAAACAGAAAAATCTGAGTATCAGAAACTGCACACTCTTTCTTTGCTTATCTGTGCTACCTTTTCATGTATTCCTCCAAAGTTAACATAACATGGCTTCCCTCCCTTTTTTTGTTTAAAACCCCAAATGATACAGCTCTCCATGGACCTTCCCACATGCTGGTGTAACAAAATTACTACTAGTAAGAAACGGCCAAAAATAGAAAGTCATAGAGGTTGCTGAATGGTATAGCACAAACCTTGTATTGCAGAGAAAGAAAGGAGCATCCCAGGAGATGCCATGGCCTGAAGAAGGACACTTACAGCATTTAGCCCACAGAGCTGGTAGCAGCCCATGGTGACGATCACGGTAATGACCTGCCATCGCACAGCACGGGTTCTCAGGAGCTGAAGTATCGACACTAACTTGGTGTTTCTTTGGACTCGAGACTCTGCCAAAACTTCTTCTACTTCATGGGACACGTCGTCTTTCCCAAGGAAGGTCTGAAATGCTACAAAGAGAGGACATGTACTTTAGGCCAGGCACTTGGCACTATGTGCATTTGTAACAGACTTGTTTCACAGAAATGGAAATGTGTGATACAAACAGGAGACACACGTGGGCTACAACTTAATGATCCTTCTGCCAACAGTACCATTCTGCTCTGGCTATGATCTGGCTCATCCCTGCAATTGGTCTCAGAAACTGCAACACGAATATAAATTATTTGGCACCCTACCAGATCTCTCTTTATATTATTTCATATATGATATAGCCTACGGTCCAGTACAGAGTCAAAAACCTGTGTAATCTGAAAAAAGGGTTTAACAGCAAAGCAGTTCTGAACATTGAGATGGCTACTTTTGCAGCTTAACAATATAGCAGACACCATTGCTGGAGATAGCCTGGATAGAGAAGTAATCACATGTAAAAACATATGTAAGTCTGATAAACCAAGAAAAGGCAGACATTTGAAAGGCATAGCTATTATTCTTCATAAAACCACTTGTTTTTACAAGCACATGGATAAGAATTCACTTTGTCAAGATGACTAAAATGAGAAAGAATTGCACAGAGCTGTTAAAGACTTTCTATTTGTCAACGCTGGAGGCATGGGAGTGAATTTACCTGGCAAATATAAGCAAACAGACAACCTTGTCTCCCCAGAAAACCATATCATTTAGTATTATATTATTGCGAAATGATGACTTACTGAGTTATTCTTCCACTGTGAATAACAACAGCTTTCCACCTTGCACCTCCTCCAGGAGGGACTACAAACAGATACCTCCTAATGGAGGTGGTGTATCTCCACCAACCTTGTTTTACAGATACTGTATACGCTGATAATACTTTCTACACAATCTTATGAACATACCCCAGGGGCTGGCTTTTTAAGAGATGTTTAAAATGCTCATCATCTTGGAATGACTGCAGAGAAACAATTACATTACACATACCCAAGCAACAAGGCTTTGCAACCCAGTAGGACGCTAACTCTAAAAACAACCCTTTACACAGCACATCACTTAAAACTGTTATTTTTATTAAGTGAACAAGTTTAATCCTCCTAAGAGCCAAATCCATTTTTCTCCTATCCACAGCTTTGCATAAAACTGCCTATAAACAAATGACCTGCTAAAAGAAATGACATGCTAAACACTTGTTAAAATGAGTGTGATGTATATAAAGGCTATGATAAGAAATGTAAAATTAGAACAACGTGTGCCTATGGTATGTCACAATCAATGTCTCACTCTTAAATTACACTTTCTTCAGTATTATTAGAGCACTGATAAAGAAAAATTCAGATAAAGATGAAAACAACCAGACATACATCTCCATACTCTTCTTCGAAAAGATTCTGTCAGATTTTTAAGCATCTGGTTTATCAGTGTGAATTAGGTCAGTGCACAATTTTGCTTATTTTTCCTGTCCTTAAAATCCTTGGCATTCCTGTAGGGCACACAAGTCAAAAACATAGGTGCAGTCAAGTAAAAAGAAAGCAATCTGTCTTTTCTGCACAAGGGAACTTGCTGTATTTCTAGGGGGACCAGGAAGTAAAAAAAATGCAATTACCAAAATTACTGAGTACAAGGCAAGAAAAATATAGACACCTACTTTCTTTTTCTTCCCTCTCTGGTATTAGGACCAGAGAAGTAAAAGCTACGAGGAAATTTTGATGGATACTTAAAATTACCAACAAGTCACGAAATGCCAGAAAATGCTATGCTATATATGCATAGTTTTTAGTAGACAACACCTAGTCTTCTTGAAAAAACCTATCTTCCTGCTACTCAACACATCTTTAGTCTTCTTCCATTAATATTTTTTCAGTACAGTAAGAATCACAATTTTATACATAATTAATGTCAAAATAAATACTGCATTAGCAGGGAGATGGGAAAACTCAAAGGTCTTTCGATGTGTGCTGTTCAATTCTATTCACTTTTCATTTTAAACCCCTGCATTTTTGGCACTGAGAAGCACAGCAGCCATTCCTCTCCCCAATGCAATGACTCATTTCTCTCCATGACTGGCTGGTTCTCTGTAGAGGGAAGTCTTTATTTTCATGTCACGCTTAAAACCATCTAAGGAGTTACAGTTCTAGCAGCTTTTAGGCCTTTTCCACATTTCTTTTTAATTCGCTTGGATCAGAAGGTCCTAGATACTCGTCTTTCAAAAGCTGGTACGCTGCCTTTATAAATAGCAAAAGAAGTGGATGGTTCCAGTCAAGGAAAAAGGAAACCCTTCCATTTACACCACCAGCTTTTAATCATCTCAACTAAGTGAAGGTGAAACATTTGAAAGTGGTTCAAAAGTCTGAAAAAAAACATCAGGCGAGTACCGTCTTTAAAACCAATCAGGCCTTTAAATTAACTGAAGATGGGCACTCAAAACTCAACATAGGGAATTACTAATTATTCTTCTACTGTAGTACTTCCACAATTGTGCAAAGAAAACAGATGTTATCATAAAGACTGAATTAGCATGCAAACTTTGAGAAGATGTTTAAAAGGATCAAACTGCTTTTGTGTGGTTTATAGAATAGCGTCAGCCCAGCCAAAAGGAGGCTGAAAGAGAAAGAAGGTGTCACAGGTAGTCGTTCAGGCGATAGGGCTTATGCCTTTAAAAACTGAAAAAAATAGAAAGTTACATGAGTATTTTTGTCATCTGCTTCCCATGGACACGTTCACTTTCACTTCACTGATGATTAAGTATCTTAAACCCAGTGTCTTAAACAAAAAACTTTGTCTAAGCTCTGCTTAAACAGCATCTTCTTTGGCCGCTGTGGGAGACAGAATACTGGGCTGCATGGCTGTAGTCAGGCATCTCCTATTAATGCTGGCTGCTGTTCTGACTGGCAGTATACATACCGGGTGCCTCACTATTTGCCTGAACACTTGCAAAAAGTTCACCCAACTTCAATGCTTTTGAATTGGAAATGTAGTAATTTCCCTGTAGTAACTTCATGTCAACACAAAAATATTTGGCAAAATGAAAAACAATTATTTTCATATACCACTAACTTTATTAGAGAACTGAATAGCCAGAAGAATAATTTAGATGTACCTTACTAGAAGAGATTTAAATAGCTATTTAAATCTAGCAAAATATTACTTAACTACCAGCATGTAGCATAGCAAAGTTTAAGAATAAATCTCAAATTTGCTATTCCAATGCAGTAAATGTAACTACAAGCAAAAGACTTTAGGCTTTTCCCAGATGTTACCTCCTTCTCCTTTTAAGTAATGGAACACACAGATCTGCTGTGAGTTATTATCCATCTTGGGATTACATCTTTACCTGTTCTTATGTCTGGTTTCACAGACCATCAATACATAATAGGCCTGTTCAAGTTGACTTGAAACTAGCCACAAGATGTATGGGTAAAAAAAATATCCACACGCCACCCTAAAATAGCACAAGAATTGGTGAACCGAGTTGTATCAAAGGTCCGGTGAACCAAGCACCCTTTGTAAAGGACAGGAATTTTAAGAAAAGCTTAAAACCAAACCAGATCCACCACAATCACTCCAGCTTTTGGCAGTCAGCAACCATCTGAGATGGAGTCTCTACCATAAACTATAAGTGTAGTAGTCATGGCTGTCTCTTCCCTTCCAATCAGCATGGCTTATAATGCTTAGAGACATACAAAAAGCACAGGTAAGCAAAAATAAATCATATATGTCCTTGCTCTCAGTCATAAGAACTTAATTTACATCACTGGATTTGCAGCAATTTGTTCCTGCTGTAACTTTGGTTTTAATACCTTTCCTGTCCATGTGGGCCCCAGGAGGGGCTTTGTAAAAAATTAGCTAACTTTTTAAAATCAGGAATGGCCTCGTTCTTTTATCACATCAAAAGGTATCAACTCTAATCCATCTTTCTAAGAATTCAAATCTACACTTCTCATTATACCTGGTGTAATGCTTCTTTCATAGCCATGGGAGCGTTAATGTGTGACTGAACACACTAGATAAACAGATTTTGTGTGTCACCAACAGATGTTACTGTGACATTATATTGAAGTTATTTGACCCTTAAAACATAACAATATTCTTGTTCTCTGGCAAGCAGGGATGCCAGCTGAACCTCAGTATTGATTTATATGACATGCTGCTGTAGCTGCATTGAAAATTCAGGCTTCCTCCTCGTAACAGTATTCTTCAAGAGACACATCAAGTCTTCAACTGAGTGTGTTTATAACCAATGTAGTTAGTCAGAAAACTGTTCTGGTTTATCACACTACTACTACTACTACTGCTGCTTTTATTTGTATTGCATCATGGTCAGAGTCACAGTTCAGGGGTCCACTTGGTGCACAACTAATAGAAAACTAATGTCAAATTATTGTCTTACCGTCCTAGAACTTGATGGTAAACTGCCTAAGCAGGTTTTTCTTTTTCTTCCTGCTTCTATCCCTGATACTCTTCACTCCTACCGCTCTCTAGCAACTGAATAACAATACCTTTCCAAAGTTGTTCTCCTCAATCACTTGAACACCCATTCCTCCTCCACTATCTGGTGAGCATTATAAAGAAGGATCACACCAGTTAAATGCCAGGCATTTTTGTCCCTTCTTTTCTTACCAAGAAAGAAGAATGTCAGTTATGGGACCTGGGAGGGGAGCTGGGATGGCTCTTCCCTCTCCGCATTACCAGACTTCTAGCTTTCACACAAAGCAGGTTTATGGATTGTGTTGTTGGTTGAGCCCATCATTCTCCCCACCCAACGTATAAATCCGTTCTCCCACATTCAGCAACGAGACAGGAATATGGGAGATAGGTCAGCTCCTGTGGGTCTCAGGGAGTCAGATACAGGATGGTGACCTCCAGGAGGACAAGCACAGCTCGGCTGTTGCCATTGCTTTTGGCAGCAGATAAATGCAAGTCAGCCACAGTGTCTGAACAGCTGATCAGCCAGACATCAGCCCAGCCACCCACAGCGTGCACCATTTGCAAATGCTAGAGAGGGGAAAGCAGGGAACCAGGTAGATCCCTGTTAGTGGAGCTTAGGAGACATCACTCATCTGAGGCCTCGCTGCTCCTGTGCTCAAAGAGTGGCTTCTCTTGTGGTGGTGTGGTTTACGTTTGCACATGATGGCCGCCTCCTCTAACCTCACCCCTTCTCTTTTTTATCACTTATACAGCACATTTTGGTCCCTCTTTCTCTTTCAGTCTCCTATTTGCCACTTAAAGGCATCCTGCTCTTTTACACGACTGCCAAAAAAGAGAATGAAGCTGCTTGTATGTCAGTAGTTATAGCCTCATTATCTCCTGAGGACAGAAGAAAAGGAGGGGATGAAAGCAGGAACAGAACTTTGTGGAAACTCAATGACCTATGTTACCCCACCAGATTTTTATTGCTCTAAAACAATTAGGAAGATTAATGTTGTCATCTCCATTTTAGAAGCTTTGACATACACATACATTTTAGAGTATTTTATAAAGACTAATGCAGCCATTTGCCTTAAATACAGCAGGCCTTTTGGAAATAACAGTTTCATATTTCTCCAACAAGATATAATCCACAATGAAATGTATATTTCCATGAATAGCCCTGATCTGTTAGGGGAAAGAAAAAGGATTTAGTCAGAAGAAAGACTTGCATATTTATGATATTAATATGCAGATTTAACCTAAGAGGCAAATAATTCAAAACCATTACTGTAGCCTGCTAAAATGGAGAATACCGCATAGTCATTATAATATGGCTTACAAGCAGTAGGTTTTTTAATAACCCACAAACTCCTCTGATCTCCCTAATACTCAGGTTTTCCCTCCCCCATTTATTCAGATAATACTAACATCCAGATGATTTTTCTTGATCATTGATTCACAGTTATTCACCCTCCTATTTCATTAATTCCCTCCACTCGCTTTCACTATTCCACCGCACTACTCCAAATACCTGAGACTTGGCTCGTGGCTAATCTGGATTTCTCCAAGTGCCCCGGGGTGGCGAGGAGGGCTCCAAACCTCCCTGCTGGGCTAATACCACAGGTCTCCTCTGCCCGGTCCTTGCGTGAATCAACCCAACTCCTTCTCCGCCTACCCCCATGCTGAACAGAGATCCCAAGATACTCTCACTTGTAAAATCTACATTAGGAGAGAGGGGATTACAAAGGATGTGCAATGGTAAGAAAATTACTTGCGTACCTAACGTGCTTCATAATAAGCATGTGGATACTTTATGGCACAGCGGTAGAAGATGATCTGATCTATGCTGCCTTACAGGTGGATTTTATGGGTTAAGAACTCCAAAATGATGTTTAGGAACCATCCTTACATATTTTGCAGCTGATATCCTTCAGACCACCTTCCCCATGCAACAGGGTGGCCTGACTCTGGAAGCATGGCTGCTTGATAGGCAAGGAATGGGAGGGAAATTCAGGGGGATGGATACACCTCACTGCTCTACGGTGCTTTGCAAATCTCTGTCTAGAATCATCAGTCTCTAGTATTTTTGAAAGTTCTGTAAACTACCTCAAAATTAGTTTCTCTCTGTACTACAATGTATCTCAGTATTAATTTTTTATTTTAGAATTAATCAGATCCAAAGACTTCTATTGCTAAGCAGTTAATTTGAAAAGTTTTTTGTATCAGCTTCCTCTTTTTTCCTCCGAGTGCCTAAATTTATAGTCTTTAAGGTGGCTCATGAAAGCCACTTCCTCATAATCAGCAAGCCAGTTGCTAAAGCCGATTTCCCTTCAACTGCTGAATAAGGTGTGGTAGCAAAGGTAACTCTGCTGTCCTGATGTCGTCTTCTCTAACATCCACCTCCAATGCTTCTAGATTAGCTTTCAAGTAATTTACCAGAACATGTATGCTGAAAACATCCCAGACAGCAGTTGGCCAATTACCAGCAACAGTAAATGGTGAGAATTTCAAGGCAGGTGGTGCTATTTTACTGCCAATTTTTTACAATTTTTAAACTCTACCTATAAGACGCTCAGCTTCACTGTCAGTGCGGAGGTTTCCAGGTACCATGGTAGTATTTCCAACAGATCCCTATAACAAGTGTGCCATTATGCAATAGCATTGCAGATGACGACTCTTTGCCAGCCATAGCTCAGGAAATATATTCACAATTTTATCAGGTAAAAATGAGCCAGTTTAAACTGAAAGGCGTTTCTTCCCAACCCAGCCGTGGTGCTGCAGAAATTACTACCCAAGAGCCAGCCTCAAACTGCTCCCACTGCATTCCTGCTGGGTGCTCTGACCATGGCTAACGGGCAAGCCCTTTCCTTCACAGTCCCTGGAAAAGCTGTTCTCTGCCTCACCAAATCTCTCCCGGCTCTGTAAAGCTAAAGAACTCTCCCCAAAGCCTTGTTGCTTTTACTCTTTCTTTTCCTTTTTTTTTCTTTTTTAAAAAAAACACTCCATTGTGTCTTTAAATGTTTGAGGCTCCAACATTTACAAAATTCTTCATTCAACACCAAACTGAGACAACATGGGAGTCTCTCCATCAGTGTGCCACTTCTATTTCAGAGTGCTCATCAGAACAAGGGAGGCCAGTTTTTCATTTCATAGAAGAAACACTATAGTGTGAGTTGCATTAATTTAATGCTAAAAGATTATGAAATTTAAGTTTCAGGGGCTGATTTGCACTTTGCAGGTAATTCTGCAAGTAACTGAAAATGTTAAGAGTTATATTCAAATTAAGGTTTTAGGAATAATTTTCAAACCTCAGTTATGTTCTGCAAACATCTTGGTATTATAATCAGGCTCCTTCATTCTTTATACACTCCTGTTTTTAATGCATCCCTATAGTAAGGAAAAACCAAATTTTAATAGTCTCTCAATCATACATGATGATATATTGGAACTTACAACTGACCACAGTAATTATAGTGGGGCAGAGTATACAGCAGCTGTGATCACACAAGAAGATTTTTTTATACATAGAACCTATAGAAAGAACAAAATATTCTGGTCTGTGTCTGTGAAACTGAAGCATGCTATATGGAAGCACAGAAAATTTTCAGTTAAATAGGTGTATGAGGGGTTTTTTAATATCTACCAGATATACAGACTATGAGCCTGTGAGTGCTGGTCTAGCTTAACATCTTAATCATTTGGGTTCTCAACAGAACTGATTAAAACTTTTTGTCAAAATGGTTTTTTTCATTAAGAAATGATGCATTCATCATTATCAAAATCTGTCAAACAATAAATACTTGTAAAATATTGTTTATAAAAACAAACTGATGCTTCTCAAAATTTCAGTTTAGGATTTAACTGCTTCAGCTACAAATATGTCCTATACACTAATATACTATACTGATATATGTCCTATATTCTAATATACTGTGTATTCTTTATTTTGAAACAGCTTTTCTGAATAAAGTTTGTAAATGAAATAAGTCATAAAGAAGGCCAAAATCCTTTTGACTATGTTGACAGAAAATATTTTGATTGAACCCAATCCATTTTGGTAGTGATAAGGATTCATTCCATTAAAAATTTCTGAATGCTTTGTTTTCCAATTTGGACCTGAAAAACTGAAGTAGGAGAATTTTTAATGAAACAGAAAATATGGTTCCTCTCTATTTAAAATTTAGCTCAGTGTTAAATGTAGTTAAGTTGCAGTTCAAACTAGAATTAATTACTGGCTTTATCAGCTAAATATAATGCTTTTGTATCGATAGGTTAGACAAGAAGATACCAAGGTTGTTTAGTTACAGAAACACATGGTCAAATACAGTGACTACTGAACAAAACCCAGCGACAGAACTGGTGTTTTTGTTAGCCAAACTGCGAAGACTGCAGATGAGAGAGAGTCACAAAGACTGAAATCATCTTTCACCCTTGAATGAACCCTGCATATAGGGGCTTGATGCACAAAAGCAGGATGTTTTTGTTAGGTTTGCATCACTATGCAAAATACTATATAGGTTTGTGTGTTGGAAATTTTAATTTATTTTAAAAAGAAATCAAAGAAACAGTTACTTTTACACATACACACAGACAAACAAAAAAGGTGAGGGGAAAAAAGCTGCCAAGAGAATCTCTCTTATTGGAATATTCTGCTTTTACTCTGATACCACAATTACTTTCCAGCCTGCATCCCTACAATAAGCATCCTTTGTTGCAACAAAGTAACACATCATACCTTTTTCTGCCTTGCTCGTGTTATGTTTTTCAAGTAGGAGGTAACGAGGACTTTCAGGAAGAAAAGGGAGAATCACAACTTGTATCAATGAAGGAACAATGATCGCTCCAAATAAGTAAGGCCACCGAGATTCCTGCAAATGGATGCAAACTTAAGTCAGTAATAATCTCCCATAATTATCCTAGGAAGAAAAATAGCTTTGATAGGAAATGCTGTAACTTTTTATCATTCAACATATTGTGTCAGTGAGCAGAGTGATGTCTTCCGCCTGAGCTTAGTAAGCAGCTTGAACACTTCCCCCTCAGATCACCTTACTCAAGGGCCAAGGAAGAAAGAATTCAAGCCATCAGCTGACTGAGCATGGAGAGAGGCAGGGAAGCTGGAAACCAGCAATACATAACATGTTTTCCCTTTCTGTCAGCATCAACAACTATACATGTAAAAATATGATATATACTCAAATATACATACTACAAGTCATTCCCACTCACAGTAGTATCACTCATTAGCTTTAAGAAACAGTACACCACCATTTTCATATAGTTACATATACCTGTATGTTGTCTCTTCATCTAATATAACTGATCTAAAATATATTTATGCTTTTTTGTCTCAGTCCTCTGACTGTCATAGTATGGGTAAAATCCTGATAACACTGCAGCTAATCTGCAGTTCAGCACAGTTTTGTGGGTCTCAGTGTAACGCAGGCAGTGACTGTTCAGCATTTCACAGCTGTTGGGAATAAACCAAACTGGCCTGAGGTCTCACGACAAGCCTTTTTTACAATATTTGCCTTACAGGTACAACTGACACACAGTTGGGCAATTTTCATTTCCATTAAGAAAAGAAGGCACATACAGCTCAACACAATTAGAGTGAAAGACAGCTAAATAACTTAATGACAAACAAGATATGTGGGTATCTCAAGTGAGGTTACCTTTATGAATGTCTTCTCTTCCAACCATTGATTGCACCTCTTAAGCTGGTTTCCATGCTAATTTAAGTGTTAAAAATGGGTCTTACCTATCCTCCTGCCCAAAACCATAAAATCACAGAATATCTCAAGTTGGAAGGGACCAACAGGTCCAACTCCCTGCTCCTCACAGGACTACCTGAAACTAAACCATATGACTAAAAGCATCATCCAGACGCTCCTTGAACTCTGGCAGGCTTGGTGCCATGCCCACTTCCCTGGGGAGCCTGCTCTAGTGACCGACCACTCTGTCAGTGAATCACAGGACCTTAAAGGTGTCCTTTGGTTCCATATAGTGTAACTAAGAATAATATATTATACAGATTCTCACTCTGAATTAGCTAACCTAGCTCAAATGTTCAAATGAAATAGACAGCCCTGTTCCCAAGTCCATGAAATAGAAAGTATTTTTCTATGGCCTTGGAAGTGATCTGCTGGAAGTCTCCAGCAAGGACCCAAAATGCAAGAGCCATCTGCAGCACCCCCGCCAACACAAAGCACTGATGACACCTCTCTGAGGTACGTCCCCCCTACAGAAGCCAGGCAGTTTTACCTGCCAGAGCCTCACCATGTTGTAGGTGAATAGCACAAGGTGCTGCACTATCCAACGCTTTTTATATGAAACTACTCAACTGCTAGCAGATTTCAGGTACAACTTGACTTTGATAATTCTTTTTGAAATCAACTGAAACAAAGTTGTTAACATCCTCAAACATCTTCATTATTTAAAACCAGCTACAGGGGGTGCCCTGAGCAAAGTTCTTTCAGGAAAAGGCTGGGAAAGGCAGTAAAGAGCTCATCTGGGCTTACTCTCAAAACAGGATATTTTCAAGTAGCTGAAGGAAAAAGGTGCCAGCAGTAGTATTTTCTCCTGCAAAATGGCCCTCGATCTGTCCATGTTCTTAAGACGCCTTCTGTTCCAATTGAATGTCAAGATGAAAGTTTTTGGTCATTTTCTCCAAGCTCAGCATTAATCTATTTAATTCAGTACTTTCTAATTTGAGACTTGGTTCTTAATTGAAAAGCCTGCTGAGATTTCAGTGGGCCTACTGTTCAGGCATCATGTCTAGCACATTTTCAAAAGCTTGGCTAGATCAAAAGCAGACTGCGCTGCATCCTGGCTGACTCAGCTCCGAGAGGCACCAGGGGTTTGGATCCTGTCCCTCCATCAGAATTAAATCCATCCAGTCAGAGCCCACATTTTCCCCAAACAGACCTAGATAATTCTTATTCCAATATCACAGTTAAATCAAAGTTCAAAAGCCCCCAAACTACTTTCTGTTGATAGTTTTGATTTTACATTCTCCTGCTTTATCTATGCAACTGCTGAAACAACTTACTGCACTGTAGATGATGTAATCCAAGCCTCGAACCTGAACTGGGGCCTGAGACAACTTAATTACATAGAATATGCAGGATATCTCCTGATGAAACTTTTCACCTGCCCTTTAAGTGACAAGTTTGGGGGTTTTTTTACATCTCCTGTGATGGGAAAACACCTTGAGAAAGGGATTTTTTTTTTTTTCTTCAAACAGTGTAAAGCTCAAGGTTATCAGTCTTCCTTAGAGCCTCCACGAGCATGAGGACTTCAAGATCCTGTTTCTTCATTCTGAATTTTATTTTTTTTTTAAATGCAGTGGAGTGGAAAACTTTACCTAATATAGGAAAACCAAGAGTGGTTAACAATCTGTTTAAAAACAACGAGCCTCAGTCTTATTATAAAAATTAGAAAATTAAGCTTATGTTAAGACTTCAAGATCAGTTAATACATCACATTAAAAAAATAAGTACCTGTTTGTAAAGAATAACTTAAGGAAACTGGCAGAACAAATGATCAGTTTTAGTCTATGTCTGTCTGGAATCAGACATTTCTTCCATACAAATTTGTTAAAAAAAATTTCATTGTTTTCATTAATCTCTAACATTATTTCCTATAATATAAATACAATTGCTATGTACCATATAAAAAGTTTATAGGGCGTTAGAACAATTTCCACTATTTCTAGATTAAAATCTTACTCTTGATTAGCACATCATACTTCCTGTAGGTTTCTTCCACAATGCCAAGGACACTTTTTAAAGGAGGGGAGGAGTGGTGCAGGGAAAGTCACTCCTGCATAGTGTTGTTTTTAACATTCTGCCAACCTGTGGAGTCTTACTTAGAATAAGCTTTCACCCATTTTAGAGTCTTTCATAGTATATAGTTTTTCAGTTGGTCACATTTCCCTCAAATAACGTCTTCTGAAAGTGTTATTTTGAAAAAGCTATGAATGAGACTGAACTTCCAAACTCACCCTGTGCCATAAATAACAGGCCTTGACAGTAAAAAGCCCTCTATTTTCACCACGTAAGACACTGAGCTTCCTTTATTTCCTCTGTGAAAGATTTCTGTTTTACTTTTTGTTATGTTAACTTTTAAAACCTTCAAGTAAAACAATCATAAATATGCTCCCACTTGCCATTGCTGACATGAGTTGATCTGTAAGTCACTGAAGTCAAAAGAAACTTCTCCATCTATTTCAAAAGTTTTCGATTACACCTATTCAATGCTATAGAACATGCATTCTACTTGCTTTTCTCTTAATTTACATTACTGAGGGTCAAATTCTTCATTCCACTACAGAAAAGAAATAGGAGGACTAAAATGAGTTTAAAAGGTCCATACATTTGTTGTATAAAATTTGTATAAAATACAAATTGCTGGAAATCAAGCTGAATTAGACCCTACAAAGAGAATTAAAAGAAGCAGAGAAAAGAAGGGTTTCCTAACCTTTTTAAGAAGGAATAGGACAAGTTACAAGTGGGACAATACTCAGAAGCAATAAGGTAAAGGCAGAAGACAGCATAGACATGACTTAGAAGATGCATTAACACTTCACCTCAGTTGCCATCAGTAAGGGGAAGCACAGAGGCACTGAGAGAAATGAAAACAACCGCATCCCATTTTGTCTCAGGAAAAACATAAAAGAGCATTACATATTTTAATTACAGGGAACCTGACTCATCACCTGCTCAGAATTGGTACAAATAACATGTCAAGATGGTAAGATTTTAATTTTAATCTGTTGCATTATGGATATTTGCTTAGGCTGGAGCATGAAAAACCCAGCTTTGGTCTATTTACAAAAGACAGTTAAATAGTAGAGAGAGTTTGACAACCACAAACTCATTCAGTAGTTGATATAATAAAATGCAAAGCTGCAGAAATACAAGGTGGGGGGAAAAAAGGAAACTGATAAAGCATGACATGGACATCGTGCCAGACAGACCCTCCTCTTAGGGAAGTCTGCTGCATCCCTGGGGCCCAGGTTAAGAACATCACTAGGAAACTCATGAGGTTCAACAAGGTCAAGTGCAGGGCCCTGCACCTAGGTCTGGCTGACCCCCAGTATCAATACAGGCTGGGGGATGAAAGGATTGAGAGCAGCCCTGCTGAGAAGGACTTGGGGGTACTGGTGGATGAAGGGCTGGACATGAGCCGACAATGTGCGCTCACAGCTCAGAAGTCCAACCACACCCTGGGCTGCACCAAAAGCAGTGTGGCCAGCAGGTCGAGGGAGGGGAATCTGCCCCTCTGCTCTGCCCTTGTGAGACCCCACGGGCAGTGCTGCGTCCAGCCCTGGAGCCCTCAGCACAGCAAAGACATGGACCTGTTGGAGCGGGTCCAGAGGAGGCCACAAAAATCATCCGAGGGCTGGAGCACCTCTCCTGTGAAGACAGGCTGAGAGAGTTGGGGTTGTTCAGCCTGGAGAAGACAAGGCTTTGGGGAGACCTTATTGTGGCCTTTCAGTACTTAAAGGGGGCTTATAATAAAGACAGGGACAAACTTTTTTAGCAGGGCCTGTAGTGATAGGACAAGGGGTAATGGTTTTACACCAAAAGAGGGTAGATTTAGACTAGGTATAAAGGAGGAATTTTTTTTTTACAATGAGGGTGGTGAGGCACTGGCACAGGTTGCCCAGAGAGGTGGTAGATGCCCCATCCCTGGAAAACTTCAAGGTCAGGCTGGACGGGGCTCTGAGCAACCTGATCTAGTTGAAGATGTCCCTGCTCATTGCAGGGGGAGTCGACTAAATGACCTCTTAAAGGTCCCTTCCAACCCAAACTATTCTGTGATTTATCAACTGCAAATTAAATTATACCAGAATAAAGCAAACATTACTATGCCAGAGATTCATCAGCTAAAGTGCAGAAAATGGAACTCACAGTAACAATTAAAAGGTGGAAAAGAAACTGGCATAGGGAACAGTCACTGCTGACAGCTGAACTGCTGAACTATTGGTCCATATCACGTTCAATGACCTCTTGAAGCACTGGTTACATTTAATATTTTCCCTAATTAGGAAGATTCTGATAAAATTTGAAGCACAAAAAAGGCTAAGAATATGTACAAAAACTTTTAAAGGGTCAACTGAATCATTGACAAAGTCATACAACGGAGGTTGGAAGAAGTACTGTACTGCCCTGTCGTAGGCACCCATTTTTCAAAAGATTGAGTGAGGCCAATTAAGTATTTCAGTACAAGATGTATGACACGATAAAAAAGACTAAGGAAAAAATACACAACTGCTACAGGTTCTAGTCTGTCTCAATAATTTTATTCACTTATTTAAAAAGCATAATCGGGACATGCATCTGCTACACCACAGTCAGGCTCCTTGTTTGCTCTCTGCCCTGAGTTTGGTTTTCTTTGCTGCGGAGACCCCCACTTGCAGCTGAGCATTCCTGACCCCAGCTGCCCCAGGGTATGCTTCCCATATTCCTGTCTTCTGTCCATTCTAGAGCCATGAGGAAATTACTGCACCCAAACACAAGCCCCAGGCACCTCCTCCTAGGCAGCAGCCTGCACATGGAGTAGCACTGGGCACTGCCCAGAGGACTCCAGCCCTGCTTCGCATCCCAGCGTAACAGCCATGCCGCCTCACGGAGCTATCGAGGGCTCATTTGGCTTTACTACTTGAAACTGGCAGGAGATCGTATCAAAGAAGTACTCACTCTCTTTTTTTCTCATTCACTGCACAGGTGAACTGTGATCTCTCAGTGAGCGGGTCTATTTACCAGTTGCTATTCCAAACTCCTTTAAATATTAATTCTGGAATTAATTCCTTGGTGGGGTGTGGGGTTATAATGCATTTATGACAGCACTGAGCACTTTACAAACAGCAATATTTTTTTTTGTATAATACCTTTATAATGTAAAATGGCATATTTTACTCATTTTATATATGGGGAGCAAAGAGCCTCTTGCATCCAATGCAAGATACTGAAAATGTCCAGGAGCTAGCGATTTGGCAGTTTCTTCTTTTACATGTTCCCATAAGAAGCAGGAACACATTTAAAACTTTAGTTTAGCAAAATATAATTGCACACACAGAGACAAAAAGAATTACATCTAGTATAATTTCTAGATGCCCTGAAGCACCTTGCCTCACCTCCAAGGGTCTTCCATGTCACATCTCTCAGTCCCACAGGGACATCAAAATGGTACTGTATGCTTATGTTCAAGTAATTGAACACAAATTGGCACAAAAACTTTGTATCGTATCAGAAACATTCTGTTTAGCCACACACACAAAAAATCACATCCCTGCTCAGAACAGACTGAGTAGACTTAATTGCGTGTGCAAAGCTGAGAAGCCTGCACGAGCCCAGCATTTCTCTGTTATACTATTACTGTGTCACATAAAACACTCCTAAAGGTAAAGGACAACCTCACTGTCCTGGGGCCAAGGACTGAAAAAAAGCATCGAGATGGAATTAATTTCTTAGCCTTAGAATTGTCTTTTCTTCTCTGAGTCAAGGATATTGCACAGAGGTGATGATCATGAAGCAGCTGACAAACAAGTACATCTTCTGTACCTTCAACTTCAGACCAGCTCCTCATACAACATGCAGGACAACTACCTTCCTCTTACCTTCCTCATGCCTCTCCAAACACAGCTCTACAACCTCCTCTGGCTGCACAGGAGGGCACTAACCTCCTCATCTAACAGTTGCATCCCTGCTGGACACAGTTTTTTGTTTGCATGACCATTCATGTGACCTACTTCTGTCAAAATATATTTTAATAACAGAGTTACGAACGGCTTACCTTCTTGTTTAAAACAGAGGCAACCCAGAGAGTATGTGTATTTCACCTCTGTTCTGCACCCACATGGATATTTATTTTTATATGTCACTACTACAGATAGAGCTCTGACAAGATTACTGAAGTCTCAGTGTCTTCCAGGTATTAAACAGTTCAGAGAGTTACCAGACTTAAGGCTGTAAGCTAAAATTCACAGAATTCAGCAGGAGGTTTTTGTTACTTAGTAAACCACCTTTGGATCAGGACTTAAAACAGCCTCGAAAGTGGTTGGTGTCCAAATCCCACGACCTTAGTTCAGTTAGAACAACATGTTAGATCATGTTGTACATATTAAGAAGGAGAATTAAAGTGTCTGTTACAAGTTTCCAAGACGCATTTTGGTCCAATTTTTTACTGTAGTAACAGCCAGCTTTTTCTGAACACTGAAATGGCATAATTTGTCTTTGCTGCCTACTAATTTCTGACAAAAGCAAAAATTTCTGAGAAAAGCAATGGGAAGCGGTGAGCTTTCAAAGGGCTCTTCAGCAGCCAGCATATATACTTGAGCTTCTTTAGTAAGAAATATTAGAGGCATCTTGGAGCTATGCAAAATTTCAGACAAACTTCCTTTCAGAAATGCATGTAGACTCAGGTTAACTTCCATAAATAATGTAATATAAAAAAGTAAATTAAAATAACAGTAAATTACTATAATTGAAGAGGATAAGATTCAGTTGCTTGAACATATGAATTGGGTACCATTTTGGTACCCAAGGGTACCTCAGATGTCCCTGTGGGACTGGCAGATATGACACACACAACTCCAGACACCTGCATCCTCCTGGGGCTGCAGCAGGAGGCAAAGCTAAATGCTTCAGGGCGTCTAGAAATTATATTAGATGCAATTCTTTTTTTGTGTGATTATATTTTGCCAATCTAAAGTTATAAAGGTTAGACTAAGGTATATCAAAGTTAAGGAAAGAAAAAAAAAACCACAACATAAAAACCCTCAAAGCACACTTGTTTTAAGAACAACTGAAACAGCTGAATATTTAAACTTGACACTTTAATGGTGACATCTGTTTTAGATTTTAAAAACCTCATTTAATTTGACAGTCACTTTAAGTTAAAAAAATCCTTCAAAACACTAACCACGAATATACCTCTTGATTTTTTCTTTTTGCCAATGGTTTCAAAAGCAAACTAAGAAACGCAAGCCGAGAAAATACACCCTACTACTCAATACAATGACTACATGCTACCCTATGATGCTTGACCAATTTACCACAGCATTAATATCCAATTTGTAAAGGACAAATTTACATATTAGGAAATGACTGTGCAGTAATGGGTGATTTTACAAAGAATAATGGAAATTAAAACTGAAATGTTAATCATCCAGAACCTTCAAAAAGGTTTAAACAGTGATTATCACCCCAGCATGTAAAGCACACTGGGAAGGAAGTCACAGGTCAAATCATTTTAGATTTATTGTTCAATAACAGATTTGTAAATATTATCAGATACTCAAGCACTAAAGAGACAAGCAAATCTTCATCTAAAAGGTTTACTTGCTCATAAACTTCTGAGGCAGAGTCCAGCTAACACAGGGTAAACATGAGGTTTGTAGACAGCTACTATCTGTTATTAGGTCAACTACAATAAGCAAAAAAAAAAAAAAAAAATCAACCTTTTTTAAGTCTGACAAAGAAGGAAAAAGTCAAACCTTATATATAAATAATATAAACAATTGCTCTAAGTTTAGTTACATGTGTTAACTCTGTTTCAGTGGATCAAGAGAAAGCAGTTTGACAAATTATAAGCAACTGCTCTCAACTTCCATGGTGTTTTGAAGTCTTTACATCAGACCTGTTGAAGGACTCCTTTCCGTGAAAGTTTGTCTACTGCTTTTCCAACTGACCTTATTAAACTGAGCACCGCTACATAGAAACCTTATCTTCTCAAGGTGGCACTGTTTCATCTGTCTATGAGACAGTAGCCCTCACTGATTATAAACTGTATCCAAACATTAGATGCTCTGCCATTAAGTCTGTTGTTCAGCAGCAAGTCTAAAAATAAATGTATATTTCCTCTTTCTTCTATAACCACAATTCCACTTCTATATTCAGACAAATCCTTTCCTGCAGGATGCTCCCCTTCACAAATGCAAAACTGCAACATTTGAATATTACATATGGTCGATCAGCCATGTGTTGTTCCTAAAACTTCAGGAGGTGAAGTCTCACAGCACAACTTTAATGGACTGAAACTCATTTGCAAATACGAAGACTCACAGCTGTTTTCCCAGGCATTACTTAATGAGTTCTGTACAGAAAAGGGATGAATTAATACCTTTGTGCCTGTCTGTGGGAACCAATAAAACGTTGATTTATAATCTCCAGTAAATACATAATCTCAGCTGGTCCACAGCAGATATAAACAAAATACCTCATTTAATGTCTCCATTACAACTATATCAACACCCACCACATCCCACGAACAGGGCTAGTGTAACAGAGCAGACCTCCTCTTCCCATGGGTACTACTGAACTATGAATATGCAACTACCTAAAGGGTCCTGCCAGCATTTCTGTACCCTTGTCAGCACCACCAAGGCAATGCATCTCTAGCTTGGTGGCTGCACAGCAGCCTCCTTTGGCTGCATCAACTATTGTGTGAGGTGACCTCCAAGACCCTGATCAGCAACTCACAGCTTGTAAATAAGTGCCTTGATAAATGACACAAAAATTGCTTCAGCCATAAGAAAGTCTGTGCCTTATGTGTTACTCTGAAGAGGTGAAGGAAATTTCCCATCGCTAGGTAAAAAAGGAACCCAGTGCATACTTCAAAAATGACTGCCAACTTCAGAATCACTATCTAAAGCAACTCGTAATTGGCTTGTCTGGTACCAATTTGGAGGCAGGCAGATTTCCATCCAGATACACATAATCAATCCAGGCTCAGAAAGGCATACAAACACCTGCTGAAATAAGTGATTATCTGAATAAATGCAGAAGTTCTGGGTTTCTGTGCTGCTTCTTTCGGTTGTTGTTCGGGGCGGGGGTGGGGGTCGGGAGTTTAAAAGATTGTGTTTAGGAGCTCCTTTCTTTGTAAGGGTGTTGTTCTGAGCTATTCAAATGCCATTACGGATTTGAGCAGCCATTTACAAGTACCAGTCTATCTCCTGTATCCTTAGCAGAAGTTTTAAAATACTATTCTGGGAAGGCTCTAGCCTTTAAGTCTGAGTTTTGCATTTTACTACAAGAACATAAAGAAGCTTTGCTTCTGTGCTTTTAAGAAACACCAGACAAGCTTGGCAGTCCAGAGGAATGTCTAGGACCAGGGGAACTTGGAGTCATCTTTTGAAAGTTTGTCTCAATAGCAGAGCATTTACAGGAGTACTTGAAACCAAGCTCTTGCTCCAAATTTAGGTGACTCCTGATTAAAAAAAAAAAACACAACAACAAAACACAATTAAAAAAAACCCAAACCTGGGGACCAGAACTGATAAGCCAAATTCCTAGTTTATTCTTCCCACGTCCTACACTAATTTTTGCTCTTAAGATCTAATTAACAACTATCAATTTGTATACTACAATAGGCTCCACAAAACAGCATGTTTCTAAGGATATAAACTGTCCCACTGAAATTAACAGGAGTACTCACACATTTGGGCATGTGGTTTAGTTGAAGTCTGAGCTCAGGTTTAAAAGCCTTAGGAAATCACTCTTCAAAAGTTCAACACAAATATACTGAGATCTTTGCAATGTAATTTTTATATACAATTCTGGGTACAGTCAGTACATCACAGAATCATAGAATGATTGAGATTGGAAAGGACCTCTGGAGGTTAACTGGTCCAACCCCTCTGCTCAAGCAGGGCCACCTAGAGCCAATTGCCCAGGACCATGTCCAAATGGCTTTTCAGTATCATCAAGGATGGAGAATTCACCACCTCTCTGGGCAGCCTGTGCCAGTGCTTGGTCATGCTCACAATGAAAAAAGTGTTTCCTGATGTTCAGAGAGAACCTCCTGTGTTCCAGTTTGTGCCCATTGCCTTTGGTGCTGCCACTGTGTGCCAATGAAAAGAACATGGCTCTGTCTTCTTTGCACCCTCCCTTCATGTATATACATTGATAAGATCCCCCTGAGCCAAGCCTTCTCCAGACTGAACAGCCCCAGCTCTCTCAGTCTTTCCTCAGTGATCCAGTCCCTTCACCATCTTAGTAGTCCCTCCATGGACTCTCTCCAGTCTGTCCATGTCTCCCTTGTACTGAGCAGCACAGAACTGGACACAGCACTCCACGTGGGGCCTCAATAGTGCTGAGCAGAGGGGAAGGATCACCTCCCTGCTGGCAATATTCCTCCTAAGGGAGCCCAGGATCCTTTTCTTTGCCACAAGGGCACACTCCTGGCTCGTGTTCAACTTGGTGTCCACCAAGATCCCAGGTCCTTTTCTGACAAGCTGCTTTCCAGCTGGGTGGCCCCCAGCATATACCGGTGCATGGGGCTGTTCCTCCCCAGGTGCAGGACTTTGCACTTCCCCTTGTTAAACTTTATGAAGTTCCTGTCTGCTCATTTTACCAGCCTGTTGAGGTCCCTCTGGATGGCAGCATGACTCTGCCATATCAGCTACATCTTCTAGTTTGATGTCCTCTGAAAACGTCTTGAAGGTGCACTCTGCACCATCCTCCAGGTCATTCAGGAAGATACTGAGCAGGATTGGACCCAGTATTGACCCCTGGGGTTACCAACTAGTTACTGGCCTCCAACTAGACTTTGTTTCACTTTGCTATATTTCTAGAATATAACTAGGCAGAATGAAGATGTTACATTTTTCTACTGTACACAGCCGGATGTTTGAAATCATCACAGACTTTGGAAATTAGAGTGATTCTGGAAAATGCTGAAGTAGTGGATGCTTTTGTCCTACTCTAATGGAAGCTACAAACACCTTTTTATATCTGTAAACAGGATGTATCCTTGAGGTATAAGCTGCTTTCATTTCCAAGACGCTTCACACCGTGGCATGAGCTCACCTGCTAAGTTCTCCTCTGTTTCTTATTGCCACAAGAGCTCTTGGTTCTATATTCTGAAACAAATTCTCACTCATATCTTAAAGATAAATACCTTTAACTACAATCACTGTCATGGCTCAAGGAGAAGATGAACACAACAAAAGAGCTCACAGAAAAATATGAGAAAACTGGTTGATCCATACTTTGTGTTATCATGCTAATGTCTAAGATTCATTTCAAGAGCATCTCCAACCAACCGTTTTATCATTGGTGGCCACCAGAGCAATTCTGAATTGCTTTCATTTCTCATCTACAATTTATTGACAGTTTTTAAGGAATCCTTAAATGAGTCAAGAGTCTTAGGAAGGAGGATCAGTTAAGAAAAAAAGAAAAAAAACCAAGGAAAAAACACACTAAAAATAACAATTTGACAAGTAAAATCAAAGCTTAGTTTTCAGAACAGCCTTTAACTGCACAGGCTGTAAAACTACTATTCCATCACTGCCTATTTTAGTGCAAGTGAAGGAGTATTTTTAAAAGGACTTGGTAAAGCAAAATGAAAAATTCCTATATAAGGTTCCCTAAATACACAACTATCCATCACTTCAAATATGTCATTTTTAAGAGGTCTTGTAAGGAAAATTAGAGTTTGACACAGCATCTACGGAAGATCTTAGCCTGATTTAAAAAAAAAAAAAAAAAAAAAAATCACAATTCCTTGGCAAGGACCACTTCGATCAAGAACGACTAACTTGAAAGGGATTCATCACACAGATCTTTCCTTGCTAGACATGTAGTACAGTATCTATGAAGCTCATTAGCCCTTTCCCAAATTTAGCTCATTTTGATGTAGAAATTGATATTTGTATCAACAACAGAATTTATTTGCCAAAATAATCAGTTGTGGGGGGAGAACAGCTTGTCCAGTATCACCATGTGTCACAGACTTATTTCCAGCTAACTCTTTTTTTAAAAAACGGATAATCTCTAGCCAGATATGCCTTAAAGCTACTCAAATTCCTCAAAAAAAAGTGGAATATAAAACTGTAAATCATGCTGTTCAATGACAAAGATAACATCCAATTAATAAAGTTCATAACCACTTAAACAGCAGTTTGGCAAATACCAAATGTGTTTTAAAAAAAATTGAGGAAAATCTACACAATGACACCAATTAAAGACAAATTATGAGTTTTCTCTGCTGTACTTTGTTTTGCATTGAGTGTTTACCCAGAAAGGGGTTACCCATAAGGGCTGTCAAGCCAGCCCATTCTCCTCAAGAAGCCAATTCCCATCTCTAATCATTGCTGCTCCCTCCTGTACCTTATATTGCTTGATTAAGTCTTTTAAAAGCAGGATGACCAAAACCACCTGCAACATTCAAGAGATGGACAAATCAGGAATTTTACAGTTTTTCTGTTTGTTCTACTCTTTTTTTTTTTCTGGAAGCACCTACAGTAGCAATAGGGATTCATCAGAAAGTGTTGCCTCAATAAGTCTTAGGATGCAAGCCAAGCAAGGTTTTTAGGATGACATACTATGAAACAGTACATGACCTAGAAACATAAAAAATAGGGTTCCCAAAGTAAATAAAGTCTATTTTTCCATTAGCCTACCTATGGCAAACAGCTGTTCTGGCTAGAATCAGGCCAGACAATATTCCCCTAAGAGGGTAAGTGTAAACTTTCACTTTTAAAACTGAAGTTGACAATGCACTGGCCTTTGTTTTGCAGGGAGCAATCTGTCAGAAAAATGGCCTGGGTGATTAAATTGCAGAGTCACAGAAACAGAGAGAATGGAAACACCTGAAGGACAGCGTTTGAAGAATTGACAGGTCTGAAACAGTTCCTCCGTATCTTAATATCTGTTTTTTCCTTCAGTCAGATATATGGAAAGCTGTACATGCCATACAACCACAAATGGCCCAAATAAAATAATCTTGTAGCCAGCAGCAATAATTCAGTGCCCGCATTACAGCAGATAACATGATTGCACTCCTGTGGGCCAGCGCTAAGTTGTCACCTACAGCTGCCATGGCTTCCTGAAGAATTAGGGACTCTGGCTTACCAAAGACTAAAATAAGATGCTAGCACATGAAAATGAGCAACGCTTCTCTCAGCAGTCAGGGTGGTGAAGAGAAGCAGGTCACCAGCATGTGAAGTGGTGGTGCTCTGTAGCCCGATCACCAGCCAGCTTTACCATTATGTAATTTCCCAAATCTCAGTGGAGACATAGTAGTTGTGGTTTCCTACAGGTTATGATCTACAAGAATCAGAACCCTGAACAAAAACCATTGCTAGGATTTGTTGGATGGGAGGGAATTAAGACAGGGGAAAGAAAATAAGGATATCAAACCACAGCAGCAGAGGACCAGTGTCATGACTGCAGCTTTTCTCTTTCGGAATAATCACTCTTGGTAAGCGCTGCTCACTAGAGGAACACCTTCATACCTAATACTCTAAAAATACCCCTGGAGACAAATAGAATAAAAGTCTGTATACTCAGAATCCAGAAGAATGCTTGTATTTAAGTATTACAGTCATCATTAGATTTTTTTGCATCTGCTCTATTATACTATAATTTTAAAATTGGATGTAGTAGTGTTTGGCAAGTACATGTTAACACGGTATGACAGAAAAAAAAAAAGTAAATACACTTCTAGAGTATTTTAGCCTAAATATTTCCAGGAGAACCAAGAAATAAGGGAATACTCCACATAATTCTACTTTAAAAAGTACCATTTCTTCTGGGCTATCTGTATAATCTTGTTTTCTCAGGTTCAAATTTAAAACCAAAATTGGTACAGAGAAATGCACCTAGGATGAGGAGGAGATTAAAGTGCTTGTTTTACTAGATGAGATGAAGTCTAACCTGAAACGCATGATGGGGGTAAGACAAAGGAAACACGCTTGGGCAGGGGTAGAGAAAGATATTAAGGGATAAATAACAGTTGAACAACAGAATAATGAGAATAAGCCGACAGAACTGACATGAAAAGGTATCAGAAGGAAATCAGAAGATCCTCAACCACCAGCCCTTCCAGTAGAAATCCTGGAAAGGCTCCAGGAATAGGAAATAGCCAACCAGCCTTAAGACAGTAACACAGCCAAAGCTGACCATTGCTGTCCAGCACCTGATTTGGGGCTGCCCACATGCCTCCTGCTTCACCTGGGCTGGTCTTCATAAATAAAAGATTGCTTAAAGAAAAAAAACATCACTTTGGGGCTGCTTAACCTACTTGACACAAAAATCAGTAATGACTTTCTGAATGGCCTCAAGCAGTAAGTGCTTTGGAGCTTTTTTTAATCACACTTCCATGTTTAAAGACACACTGTTGCTTTTGATAACAGGAAATAATCAATTAGGTTGTTAAAAAAAGCTTGTAAGGCTATGTCCCACAGCCTGCATAAATGCTCTCCTTTTCTGTGGAAAGACTTCTACAGAAGCAGAGACACCTTTGTAGCCAGGTAGTGACCTGACAGTAGTTGTTATGACATTGTACCTGACACTGTAGTCAGGTAGACACCTGACAGTGCAGGAGACTTCTACAGAAGTACTGAAGGCAACAACCCAGTATAATCCAGAAATATGCATTAAGCTCCAATTTAAAAGCCAAATTTTCTGCTCAAGCTACTTCCGCTGGGAGTCTGTTCCAAACATCACTCTGCTGAATTTCAGCGTGGAATTACTCACAGAACATGTATAAGAAGTTATTCTTGTAGCAATTCTGTCCTTGAGATTAAGCCACTTTAGTCCCTCTGTAGTTGTTCTTTCTTGTGTTAACATGGTGCAGTCAGTTCCTCTCCCTTCCCTCTGTTTACTTGGCCACACAAGCAACGTTTCTGTCATCTGCTCTTACAAGACAGGACCTTGGCCAAGCCTGCAGCCCTCCCCATATCCACTCCTCTTCCAAACAGCCTCTTCCAGCAACACGCTTCGCTAGGTCTTTGTCCCACCTTTCTTCAAATCCATCACTGCTTAGATACTATGGTTAATAACCACTTAGATACTTGCTCAAGTTACAAGTAACAGATACATGAAAGAGCTCAGGAGCAATTGTTATGAAACTACGACAGAAGACAAGTATTTGTAACTAGTATTATTTACAACTGACTGAAAGAAACAAGCAACCTACCACAGAGCAATAAAAACCACGCCTGTGAGTTTTTAAGCCATGATCATTAAAAAGCCGGACATTGTTAGACAGACTTAACAGAGGTGGTTTTCCACAGGCTGGTGCGAACAGTTGTGCAGATCAGTGATCACTGGCAACAAGCTCCTACTGATCGCAGCTGTCCCGTCTATTTTCTTTAAACAATTTACAAATTTTACAAAGGTAGAACTATACCACAGAGTGGCTTATTACAGCCTTGGACTAAGTATAACACTATGTCCTCAGATTCTGAGGAAAGCGAGTGTTTGCTTTACAGTTACAGCTGAAATCATTAAGACACCATGAATATGAGGCTGTCTCCAAAACACAGTTGCTGTGGATCTGGAAACTGGCCTCACTTCAGATGCAACAAAGATTTCTCCAACAGAAGAAATGGCAGAAAAGAAATTAAATAATATGGGAACGATTTGATGCAGACAACTAGAATGGCCTGCAAATGTCTTAAGCCTACTTTTGAACTTGATTGAACAAAGTGACAGAAATTTAAGCAAGGTGTTTTCCAGGGAGGGGAGAAAGGAAGGTGTTGGAAGGATTAACTCAGGAGGACACCATGTTTGCTGCCTCCCAGCTTCCACAGAAGTGAACTCATCACATGTACCCTCTGCAGCAATGTCCGCTGGCAATGACTGCTGTTCCTGGTGTAAAACACCCACTGACTTCAATGGGAACCACACAAAGCTAGGGAAGGAAATCCTGGCTTGACTGAAGCCGACAGAAATTTTGATAAAGCCTTCAAAGAAGGCTAAGACTACACTAGGGAATCATATTACAAACAGCCTGAGGTTTCCCCTCAGTACTAAATTTTATTAATATATTAAAAGGAAAATACACCCACATACCCAACTGGAAAATTCAAGCTGGCTCCAATAATTTTGCTGGAAATATGCTAATTCACACCAGCCAAAACTTTGCTCCTCTTACATGCTAATTTCACCCATCTTGAAAAGAACTAATTCTACAGATAAAGCATATTTCTTACACAAATTAAAGGCTATCTTTCATGGGGCAATATTAATTAACTCCATGCTAAAGCAGGTTATAGAAGCAGAAACACAACCTCCATAATTTGGTAGTGAGGAGGGGAGGAAAGCGGAGAAAAGAAACAAAAAGAGTGAGCTGAAACCAAGGAATAAGTATTTCTTATTCAAAATGTCTCAAAGACCTAACAAGGAAATAAGAATTTGCATGACACCTCACCTTTAGAAGTGCACGTGTTTAAAAAAAAACCAAAACAAACACCAACAAAAACCCCCACAAGCCAAAAACCAAACCAAAAAACCATACTACATAAGTGCTGACATATATTCTAGGCAGTCAAATCAGCCTCTTGACATTTAATACACTCATTTGTAACAGACTAGCTTTCAAAGCAAGAGAAGGGACATCTGTAGAAGCCACACAATGAAGGTCAGTGAAAAACATGTTAAGCTTTTTTCCTAAAACCTGTTGCTTTGGTGGGGGAGTAGGGGGAAGTAATCTGTCTTTCAGTAAAGGGTAAATTGAATCAAAACATTTGCCCTCAGGAGAGCTAAACAGGGTAAATGAGCCCAAAGATAAAGGGACAGAATAGGAAAGCCAGTCAGACAAAAATAAAAGCGTCGGGGGGGATGGTATCATGTATTTACAAAGGAGTTGAATTTGGATGGACATGGGAAGACAAGCTCCCCTCGCTTTTCAACTGTTTACTACTTTTGCTGGCTGTCAGAAGGGATTCTTAGTTCGGGTTTCATTGCAAGAGGATTGATGCAGACGTTTCCTCCATACTGCCTTGAAGATTGATCTCCCAATGAAAAGTATTTCCAAGTGCCAGCCTAAATAAACCTCGACCTCATTTATTCAGAGTAATGACGACATCCAGTGGCCACCAAGTTAATCTCAGCCTATGACAGCAAGATAACCTCTTTCAGAATAGATAATCTCTTTCCATAAAGGTATATATTAACTCTGCTCTTCCACCTCCTAGTCTAAAAGTAGGAGTGCATTACAAGGAACACTATAATCATTGAGTAAGAGTCTTTCTATTCAGGTCCTCATACAAACTCTAACCAAGCCTTTTTCAGTTCTACCTCACACTGAAAAACTATAAATTAAAAACACAAATAAATCTCTTAAACACTTCCATGGTACTCAAAGAAACTGGAAACCAGTAAAAATAAATGTGTCAAGAAATGGGAGTGGGGTAGGAGAACCTGCGTAAGCACACACACAGCAGCTCAAGCTATTGAAACTGTTAGCCACCTCTACCAAATTCAGTCACATGTTCACGCTTTTAAAAGACATGTAAGAAACCGCTTTTCAAAGGACTTAAAAACAAAAAAAGTGTTTGTGTTTTCCACTTTTGTAAGAACTCAGTCAAAATATGGAAATATAACTCTTTAAGCATGCTTGTGTTCTTTCACAGAAAACATCTGTTAAATACCTACTTGCCCAAATATTTCTGGCAGCCCCAAAACTTGACCAGTGAAGACACCAATACAGATGAAAATTGCTGTGACTTGACCCAATGAACCACGGATTTCCTTAGGAGATATCTCACTCAAATACATGGGAAGGGCACTCAGAGAAATGCCTGCGAAGGAAGGAAAAAAAAAAACACCCATTAATTAAGTCAAATTGCCTTTTCATTATGCCAGGTACAAAACAAAAGTCTACAGAAGGAGTTTGAGTGCTAATCTGCTCACAAGAGGGGCATAAAAACATGCAAAGAACAGATTTATATCTATCCACAGATAATATGACTTATCTTCTCTGCATGTCGAATTACTCTTGCACCATTTAATAACCATGGGATTGTTTATCTATTACAGATATGCAGTGATGTGCATAGGCTGCTATTTGATGAGAAGCACCAAAGGTTACTCAGAGATGAGAATCACCAGGAGAATGGATTTTATATTTTAAATTTGTTCATTCCAAAGCAACCAAAGTCACGTTAGGACTGGTGCAGGCAAGGGAAAAAAATACCAACCCAATGCATCAGGCAGAGAGCACAGATACCGTCAGATGAAATATTTTTACTGTAAAAGGTATTAGCAGATGTTACTCTCAATACAGGCTTACAGTGCCAATGAACTCTTAATAGCAGGCATAAAACAAGGGCGAGAATGCTGCTCAAAGCCAGGAGAAAACAGACACAACACCCTGCTCAGTACAATGACAATATTTACAAAGCTGCAGAAGTTCAGTTATTTGGTGGCAATCTGAGACAAAAATTAGCAGTCAGCACCAACATTACCAATGAACTTCATGTTGCAAGTGACAGACACATCCATTTTCAAATGGTAGCTTGTGCTTGCTGACAACATAGACAAAACCTGCCCGGAAGGGGGCTTAGCAAAGCAAAGGCCAAAGCCCGTTCCATTGTTTAGAATCAGGCAATTACACTGAGAGGGTAAAACCATCTTAATTCATCAAGTCTGTCTCCATGTTAGGTAAATATTTCTCACCATCTACTGATCTGTGAAGTCTCCGAGAGCCTCACTGCTAGCTGCACGACTATTTTGGTGCACCAGTGCCTACATGATTTACTTTTAAACTGGGAAGACCATGTCGTTAGGAGCAAATGACGATGTACCAAACCTTCCATTTAATCCTACTGGTATTAGCATGGGATCCATTAGCTTCTAAACACAGAGCAGCAAACAGCTTTAATAAACAGATTACACTGTCCTAGCCAAAGGATTTTCATGGCATGAAGACAGATGCACTCTACCAGGGCTGGAAGAGGAAAGGGGGAAGAACAACGTGGCTGGACAGCAGTGGCTAGCATCCATTCCAGTGTCTTCTCCAAACATCAGATCCTCCGACCTCTATTCTGCTGGTTTGCCCAAGAGAAACCAGTGTGACTAATCCCTGAAAAGCCTCTTTAATGTAAAGAAAGATCTAACTGGGGGAGAGGAGAAAGATTATGCATGGCACCAGCATTTTGGATATGTACAGCATGATAAAAGCTTACCTGCGTCAACACCCATTATAATGCGGCCCAGTATGAGCATTTCAAATGACCCTGCCAACAAGGCAAAGGACATCAACAATGCAGCTGTCACTGCGAACACATTATTGAGGAGCAATGTACATTTCCTAAAAAGAAAATATATTTTATGTAGACATCAGCATGACAATAGTTAAATCTAGTCATATTCAAAGCACTCTAGGCAATTATACTTAATTATCCATAAATAAAACCAAAAAGGGCCTAACAAACACTACCTCTTGCATGTTGCATAGAGTCCCAAAGTACAACACTATACCCAAATGGATACAGTTCCAAACTTGTGCCACAGCCTTAAAATAAAACATATCATAGTTAACTAAAGAGCGGTACTTCAAAGGCATGGCAATTACCCATCCTAAAAACTTGAGTGCCATGCCGGAGACTCTGTATATGAATATAAACAAGCATACTCTGGGTAAACGTATGTATGTAGGAACCAGAGAATATACTTCAAACAGCAATAAGCTGACATAACTATAGGCATTCTTATGCTACATATAGTTTTTGCCATTTTGAGAACTTCCCAACACTGACATATCTATGACATTATAATTAATCCTTAAACCCATGATATTAAAAACATACACTGAGGAAAATTACTTACTACTTGTAGAGTTAGAAAAAACATTTGGGCTCACAGGAGTGATAAAAATCAACCTCCTTCCAAAAACTGTTGAAATTAACTGAAAAACTGATTTACACCTTCTCCCCTCCCCCCAATTTTTAAATTATTTAATTCTATAGCAGTCAAATAAAATGTGAAAAAATATTTATTTCAAAGAAAATAAATGTTCTTTATGGAAAATTATTACTTTGTTGAAAAAATACAAAGAAAATCACAAAAATATATTTTTAAAATTTCAAAGCATCTAATTTTCTCATTCATACTATACCAACATCTGTATTTCTTAGCTCTCATCTTACAGAACTTTCTGCTCTAGTTTGAGGGACTCATTAATTCAACAGTGACTCATAAGCCTCATAACTTCTGCAGAAGGAAATACTTTACAAAAGAAGTTATATGTAGGATTTGATGGGCCTTTGACAGATTCAAGCACTGACATCCAAGGTCTTATTTCCTGAACACATGGAAGAGTGGTTGAAGTTACAAGATCAGTAGCTGTGCTGCAATGATTCTTTATTGAAAGATGAAGTAGAAAATCCACCCAGAGAACCACGGCTACCTCTCTCCACAAATATGGATTTAAGTGGCTTTTTCCTACATTACAGCCTGCAGGTGAATGGCTGGAGAAGCCATTATCATCTGGTTCAGCCTTGTGAGCGACTGAAAAGTTTCTTAAGATTCCCAGGCAGAGTCACAGCCAGGGCTGGGAAATCTGCCGGAGATGTGCTGGCCTCTCCCCAGCACATCACAACCAGATAGCTTTGCATTACATATGATCTAACACAAGACAAAACACCACCATTTTCATAATTACATGGCAAAAGAATGATCGTACCCTGAGTTTTCCATCTGTGAGTCACCTCACCTAGTTCTACGTGCTAAAGCAACAGAACTTTGTTTTTACCAGTCACATAATTAAGCACAGTCTTGTTTTGGCTCTAGAGGCACAGCTCAATACTGAAGCCTCCAATCCCACTCACAACATATGAAGAAAACGACTGATTTGAAAACTAATTTGCCTGGAGATAAACACCACTGATGAAGTAATATATGAGGATTCTATTAACTTTGATAGTAAATGGCACAGGCTGAAAATATACCAATTTTATTAAAAAACTGAAGTGGTATTAAATTTGTTAGTATTGTCAATGGACTTTCAATCTCTATATACTGTAATTTCCATGCAAAAGAAGAGCAATGACCAGCAAGGCTGTCTACCCTCTTCTGTTCCAAAGCAGGCAGTCCTCGTTCTTCTTGAGTTCAACACGTAGGTACCAACCAGAAATCTCCCACCCACTGAACCAGTCATCCAACTTGTTACAACAGATCAATACATTTTTGATAGAAAATATTTTTAATATTTATTTTTTAATTACTTTTCCTGTTTTCTAGTGTTTTTTTAACATTGTTTGAATAACATTGAAGATCAAACAATGAGATGCAACATAGCTGTCAAGCATGATGACTTTACCATTTGAAACAGATTTTTCAAATGGACATAACTTGAGAAAGCTAAAGAGTTATAAATAATGCCAGAAATGGAAACAAAATGTTCATTCAGGTCAAACAAGTGCTTCATCTTTCATCTTTTTACCAAAAAGTGATTAATCTCAAGTTATTACTTTCTTCTTCTTTAATTTAAATAAAACCTACAAAATATTTATCTTTTTAGAAGTTGGCCGTGACCCCTTATTCTATGCAGCAAATAACAGAAAAGTGCAGCCTAACTAAGATAAAAACAAAACATTTTGTCTTTGCCAGATTGAAAAAAAAAAAAAGAAAACAAGAAAGTAAGACACTGTTTAGAGTTTACTGTATAAAGCATGTAAATTTTTGGTAATGAAAACACTGTGCTGGGTGTCTGTCGCAAGGTTTTGGAAGTGAAGGGGCTGCAGCAGCAGCTTCTCTGAGGAGATCGAACATGGGAATAATAAGGTCAGTAGAGGAGAAGGTGCTCCAGGGCTGAGCAGGTACATCCCCAGAGGGACTGTGGCCCATCGAGGACCCACGGTGGGGTCAGCAGAGGGAAGTTGCTGCACTCTGACTCCAACCCCCTGTTTCCTCACTGAAGGGACTGAGCATGATTTGCAGTCACAAGGGGGAAGAGAGGAGCCTGCAATGATGTTCAGCCTGGGAAAGTGGGAGGAAAGGTATTTCAACGTTTGTCTTGTTTCCCAATACCTGATCAGTAATGAAATATTTATGCTAATTGGCAATAAATTAAGTTAAATTCCCCAAGTTGAGCCTGTTTTGCCAGTGACCGTAATTGGTAAGTGTTTTCCCCTTCTTTAGTTTGATCTATGAGTCTTCTCACTCCTGTTCCTCGTATTTCTCCCCAGTTCCCCCCACCCCACTTGGGTGGTGGGGAGTGATGAACAGCTGGGTGGGTGCTTTGGCTGCTAGCTGGGGCCAAGCCACCACAAACAAACAGTGGGAACAACTTCTCGTCATAGCTCCTAAGAAAAAAAATACAGCAAAACCCTCCAAACTCCCCACGATGTCCGAGTTTACTTCCAGTCAGGTCACATTATATTCAAAATAGCTACAATTATAAAAAATCCTACGCTTTCTTGGTCATGTAGGCCAAAACTGTACTACCTTAGCAACAAGGCATAGGAAAAAGAAATCAAAAACCCAAACAAACCACTGCTTGTATAGCTCTAATACAAGGGATATAAAGATACCACACTTAATAAAGCACTGCAGCAGACACCTTCCCTTGGGAAGGTCTAACCACTCTTGCCAGATAACTGTTCACCACACCTACAAAATATAAGTGTGCAAACTTCATTGCTAAGCCACCATAAGAACAGACACACACTGATGTGTTGGCCAGCCTAGTCCTTTCTCTCACATTCCAAACCATAAACTGACCAAGCAATTGTCCAAATGATACATGAAACCTATTTAAGTATAAATGTCATACCTAGTTCTTACAGAGCACGTTTCATTTTCAGTCTTGCTGAAGGTTATAAAGCACAATAGCATCCCTATTTCTATAACTGGGTAAACAGAGGAACAGATAGTGAAGTGTACTCAACCTAAAGCTAACATGCAAAACAGCGCCAGACCTGGGAAAGGGAACCTGGACTCAAGTTCCAGTCCAGAGACCCACACAGCTCTGCTGCAGCTATTGCACTAAAAATACTAGACTAGCACTCACTTAGATACGAAGATTTTTATTCCTTCCATTCAAATAATTCAGAATTTTCTCCAGCCAAAAGAAACAAAGCATTTTTGCATTCCAAAAGGAAGATGCTTTCAAAAACTTCTGATTGAGCATGGGGCATTTGTCAGAAGCAGCTACATCCTAAGCCAAACAGTAAGTTTTGCAACATAGCGCCAAAACTGGTTCTAAGACTATCTGTACTGCTGCAGGAATATAACTTCCAATCCTGTGCTCAATCTGAAGTAGTCCTAAAAGAAGAACTGACATAAATCAGTTTCTTACAAGCATTCCTGCTGAGACAGACAGCTCACCCATCAGCTAGACAGAAAGAGAGCTAAACTTTAAAGATTTTTTTCTGCCTTTCTCATTTTTAGGCATTTTGGATATTGAAAACACTTGAGAATCTCTTCCTCAGAATTGTCCCTGCCTTTTTGCAAAATCACATATGATTAATCTCCCGTAATTTCAAGGTTGTCATTTGCTCTCATGATATTGGATAGTTCCAGAGGCCAGTACAGAATCCTAGCAACTACGTGCCCTCCACGGCTGCAATAACTTTAATTAGGGATTTGAATTAATAATCCTTTCATCTAAAACTTGCAACCAGGAAAATGATAGAATTAAAGTTTCATCAAAAATATATTGCTGTCTCAAAATTCAGTAATAAGAAAACCTCTAGAAGCTCCACTTGGGAGCAAATATGATACCTTATACAAAAAGTACAGTAAGGAAGCTGGGTGTTTAAATAACAAGCTGTGTGTTCTTTAACTAGGTGTTTAAATAAAAGGCAGTAACAGATTGAATACTGGATCACCATTTCAACTACAGCAGATGCCTTAAGAATAATGAAGTGGTAGCATTACTAAGGTAATCCAGATAATTTCCCTTAATCGCTTCATACTCAAAATGGGTCCCCGTGCTAGAGTGAAGGCCTTGTCTCTCTCCTGCAAACACCTCCCTAGAGATGGCCTAAGCAATCCACTGAGCGTATCATGGGTGTTCAGGATACACAACAGCAGCTGCTCTTTGGTAGAAGAGGAGAATTTAAATTATGAAGTGTCAAAGCCACATTTGAACATGGAACTTATGTGGATGAAGGTGCTCTCTGAAGAAATTATATCTCTTGAAGTAAGTAGGGCCTAAGACTCTGCTAATTTGTTATTAACCTTACAGCAATATGAATCAAAGGGGCTCTTTTTAAAGTCATACGTTATTTCTGGCTAATGTTTTTGATCCTCCTTAGTTCATTATTCTGTGTCAGTGTAAATGGAGATGTGCTTCATCATACATACAACCCTCCAACCTACACTTGAACGATTTAACAATGAAGTATTTTATTGTTCTGTCAACATTTCATAATATGCTCCTCAATCACCATACCGATAAGTCAGACTGGTCTCCTAGACCAGATGAACACACTGCAGTGTTAACAGCAAACAAGAACCACCCTTTGACAAGCAGCCTTTATCCAGTGTCCCTGAGAGATGCAATCCCTTCTCATCCCTAATCGAGTACTCATACACCATATCTATAAGAGAGCTATAAGTTTTCACAGTTTAACAGGGATAAACTTAATAAACAGGACAGAATCTGCAAACTTTGAAGCTCTGCCCTGGAAATACGACCTGCTCCCACCAAAGTGTTATCAATACGACTGAGATCAGACACCACTGTAACAAACCTGCACACAAAGCTGTTCTTCACCAAAAATTCAAGCCTTCTATGAACCCATTTTTTACTTCACTTTTTAATAAAGTAAAGAAGACTCAGCAACAATTCTGGGAATTAATCAGTCTGAGTCAGGCATAGTTTCATATATTTAAGAAGTGTATAAAAGCCAAATTGATTATTTGGCAGAAGAAACTGCAAACCTGAAAAAAACAATGTGACTATGAAAAATGTTTAAGAACTGAAAATCAAATGGTAGAGTGAAGGGACAGAATAAATTAATGACGAATGGATAATAGATTTACTGTAAGCATGAAATGGAAGAACCGAAAAGCATGCTCTTTGAGGTGAAAACTGAGCTGTGGGAGCTGGGAGAATGACAAACAGGTCTAGGAGAGTACAACCTAAAGTGATGGGAATAGTAAAAATGTAGAACAGAAAAGTGAGAACAGTGGAGGTAGATGCTTATATTTAAGCCTTCTCCAGTGATTTAACTGAGCAAAAATTATCAAATGATAGACAATTTACAAGTAAGGAAAAGCCAAAGGAGCAGTTAAGATGAATGCTATAATGGCTTTTTCTTTTCCATGCCCTTCTAAATATACATAAATTACAAATTACTTTTAAACTTCTCTTCAGAAGACACTATGAAACAAAAATTTGACAGAAATATCTAGTTAGTACCTGCAGAAAAAATGCAAACACACACCAGCACAAACATTCCTAAAATACTCATATTCCCTATGTCCAAGACTTGGTCAAAACTGCATTGCATAGAGCAGGGAAGGCATCCCCAAGCTTGGGGAAGACCAAACATGAACTTCATCCTAGTTTAGTCCTTCAAACTGTATTTTAAGTAGAGACAAGGGGAAAAAAAAAAAAAGAGTAGATTTTTATTACCATATGACAACAAATGTTGTCAACAAGCAAACAAGACATGTTGATAGATTTGTGTACAGTAATATATTCAGCAGGCTCTAGAAACAAGAATCTGCCAATCTTTTGTAAAGTCTTTCCTATTTTACAGTATTTTCCTTTTGCACTCTTGACAATTCAACCTCCTTGACATCTCAACCCACTGCCCGTTCAGAGCAAATGGCTTCTGTAACTCAAATGATGCAAAGTCAGGCCAGAGAGAAAGGTGCTAATTTTACTCTTGGAAATTTGGAGCTTTCATAATTTGAAGTTTAAGTTTGTATTCTGGTGAAGAGGTTTTTTTAAAAAAAAAAAAACACACACAAAAAAACAAACAAAAAAAACCCCAAAAGTAAAGCCTTTTAAAGAGACCAAGTGAGAAACTGCCTTAGAAACTAAAATTTTTCCAATACACTTACCGTCCGAAGAACTTCACAATTGGAGTTACAATAATGGCACCCACAAGGCCACCAATGGCAAAAATAGAAACAGTTATAGACCAGAGGAGAGTCAGTGTGCGTTCATCCACTGAGAAGCCATATCTTCTTTCCCAAGTTTCATTGTAAAACTTCTTGATATACTGAAAGAAAATACATGTAAAAACCACACATTAAGAACGCTACTGACAGAAACAGAATAAAAAAATCCAGTAGCTTGCTTGCAGGAATCACCCTTGCTTTTCTATCTCCCTCCTCCAAAAAATGGGGCCTCACTTCTAGATGCAACTGCAATACAGACTAACTGAACCTACAGTTAACTAGATGCCAGTCATAAACAAGGTGGGGAAAAAAACACAGGTATACACGAATGTAGAAGGTTTATAACAGAGAAACTGCTATAAAGCAAGGACTTAGCTTGCCAGTACAACATTAACAACAGTTTGTTTTAGCCTTACTGTGTACATACATATAAACATTCCAGACCAAACTGGGGCTAAGGGCTCATACACAGATTCACAGAATGGCTGAGGCTGGAAGGACCTCTGGAGGCCATCTTGTCCAACCTCCCTGCTCAAGTAGGACCACCTACAGCCTGTTGCCCAGGACCGTGCCTAGAGGGTTTTGAATATCTGTAAAGGAGGGAGACTCCACAAAAATCACACCACCCACGCTTGGCAAGGCACTGCATGTCAACTGAGCTCCACTCACTGCTCACATACGTACTCTTAACCTCAGGCAGGTGATGATCACATCCTAGCGTAACAGTTTTTTGGACAATGGACAAACCAAGCGAAACTGCACTGCCCAGCATTTGCAATGACTTTTAAAAAAAGAATAGGCACAAATGCTTAATCGGTAACTACCAGTGGTCAACCAATTTGTTGAGTCACTGATCATTAATCACACTCTTACATTAGGAGAAAGTAGTTTTACAGTTTCTTCATGGATCAAATAACTCGGAAATAAAAAAGAGGGAGGGAGCGAGGCTCCAATAGTTCAGAGAAGCGAAAATGTCTTTAAAAAGTTGGTGAATTGGCAGAAATGCAAAGGTAACAAAGAGGAAGGGAGTTGCAACCAACTCCTGCCAGACAGCAATATGACTGACAATAAGAGAAGAGTTTGGCTTGTCTTACAGGACACAGCACCAAGTGCCATATGTTGATAGGTTTGGGTGTTCTGGCGAGAGTTCACATGTAACTTAGGAAATTCCCTGGGAAATGTTTAAAGAAGCTTTAAAAGTTATATAAGTAGGAATTATTTTGGTAAAAGCCTACACTGTGCTCACCATGAAACTACATTTTTCTCATCCCTACTTTATGTATCAGTCCTAAAATGCAGATCTCAGATTTGCTCAGAATTAAGAGCCTTTTACCAGACTATATTTTCCAAAGGACAGTATTGTAAAAGTGACTCTATAGCAATTCTTTAGCATAACACTAGGGAAAAAAAAATTAGAGTGAATTAGAGTGAACTGGCATTCATGGATTGAGGGAAGAAGGGAGGCTGTGTCCACTTTTACGCTATATTTATGACATTGCCGCATCTGGCAGCCATACGAAATCAAGGACCTACTAAGCCAAGCAATGAAAGATAATATTTTTCTCCCAAAGAATTTACAGCCAAGACAAATAACTTTTAGCTCCAGTATGACATTTTTACATAGTCTCTGTATCGCTTGCAGAGACATTGCCTATTTACTTTCTTTTTAGTCAAGCTTCCTCATTTTTATGCTGTTCCCACTTCAAAATGAAGTAAAGCTCTGATGCCACCGTGGCATCTGATGTTCTGGAGAGGTTACAGTACCAGGCAGTCACTACTGCAGAAGCGCACAGCATGCCTGTGTAACACACTCACCCGTTCTGTTACCACTGCCTGACAAGCTCTACAGTATCACAAAGTTTATTCTTGGCACTTTTCCCCAGTTTCTTCTCAGATTTCCTCCAGCATGTCATAGGTACTAAATTAGCCTGGGGCAGGACTCAGCAGTATAAGCCTAACACCACATTTTCCCTGCTCAAATGAGGAATTTCAAACTTTAGGTATTCCAGCCTTGGACAACTGGACTATTCGATTTGAGAACTTAATTTAGTTTGAAACACTACCTCTCCACCTGCAAAGTACCTAAGGTGGAGGTAGATTGTACCACTTACTGTCTTCTATCAAGTTTCTTGTAGGCCTCTTGTGCCCTGAATTAAAAGTTAATTTGGTGCTTGGTCCATTTAGAAGAATCTCACAGTAAACTTTCAAATGAATCTGCCATTAAATCAAGTAATATATCTTACCTCTTTAACACCAATACTCAGATTATATTTAGATTCAGATACCTTCTTGTTTATCTGAAGCTCATTTCTGATAGTAATGAATACTAAAAAAACCCCAAAATTTTTAGAACACTATTAGCATTTCTTGCTAATGATAATGGCTAAAAATAGTATGCAAATTATACTCCCCTTGTGTTATGACTAATTTTCTCAGCAGAGCTTTGTTATTTACAAGGAGACATCTGACAACTGCAAATATTCAAGAAAATAAAGTACAAACACTCAATAGTAACAGATAAATGTGCTGGCATGTACATCACCCATGTCTGGATTCCCACTGCCAATAAATAGGAAGCTAATAACACATACAGGCTTTGAAAATTAAAACCCAAAGAACAAAACAAATCTGATCCATCAAATCCACTAGATTTGAATCCATTGAATTCTGTGGAAATGCTCCTTTGAGATTTTTGATCAGTTGTTCGAACACCACAAATGGCATAAACATATATAGAAAAATTTTAGCCCCTAACCAAAGCCTACAAGGAATGGTAGCTGACCGATACCAGTATCGTGTATTCTGCTGCCTCAGTTCATTAAGGTTCTAGGGTGGGAAATATAAGGGGCATATAAGGAATATATATAATATACACACATATATAAAAAACCAAGGTATATATTTTAAATATAAGGGAAATATTTTCCTTGTCTTTTTAACTATAAATAACTTACATCAAGGGAAGACATGAGCTGGTCTTTAGAGAAGAAAAAGGACCTTACCCATAGTTACAAGGGTCATTCCCACATAGTGACAACTATCCAACTGGTTGACACAGGAAGCTATATGTTTTTGCCATAGTCTCGCTTTCCTCATATCAGCTCCAAAAAGAATACACAGCTGCAGTGTCTACAAGAAGGGGGCATGGGCTGCGTGGCAGTAAGTAGCAGAGACTTTGCTTCCCACACCGAGCACAAAGCGCATCGTTGTTCTACAGACCTTGCCCACAATCAGTCCATGGAATGAACTGTAGAAATTCAGCTCAGAAAAAGACAGCTTCAACTTGAATACAAGTTAAAGCATTTCTCTTCCTACTGCCAAATGCTCCCATACATTTTTAATAAATTCTGGTTACTCTTTGAACAAGCCCATGGAGACTTTTAATTCTGGATTTCTCCTGTGGAGAAGCACTGTGTGCAGGTGGAAGCACACCTGCAACGGGCAACTGCTCTTTCCCACAGAAAAGTAGGGGACTGAGTGGGAAGCAATCTCTGCTCCAAGCAGAGCTGGCACAGTTTATTCCTCCCTTGCAACAAAAAGGAAGTTGTACTGACTCTGCCTTACGGGGTGACCTGCAGTAAAGTTCACTGGTGAGAACTGCAGTCTGATGAGCTGGCACAACTTTCAGCACCAAAAGGGAAGATACACAAGAATTTACAAACAGTTCTTCAATACTTCAGTCTTCCAATGAACTTCCCCCCCCAGCTCAGTCATTGTGATGATGTGTTCAGTTCCAGGATCCTGGAAACACTCCATGTTTTAGTCAACAGTCATTACCAAGCATTTTTTCAATACCTCTCAAATCATCATACAGTCCTTCTCTTGGAGGACTTTAGGCATCAGAAGGAATTGTACTGAAATAAGTAGGGGCAGAAGATACTCAGCATCCTGCAGAGAGATGCTCATACAAGGCAGGCTGTAAGCTGCATGTCACCAGAACAAGTCATTTGTCCTACCAAGTTTATAAATGAAACTCAGCTTACAGCTTTTAGGAATTACTGCACTCCCAAAATAACCTCTTCCAAGAGTGCTGTTTATCTGCGGCTAACAGCTGCTCCCCTTTGATTTTCTTCAGTCACCACACATCAGTATTCCTGAAGGGCCACCTTGCAGAAGACTGATTTGGTGATGTACAGGAAGGAAACAATGGAGCAAAGGTTCCTTTTCTTGTGCTGCAAGAAGCATAGCTTTGGTATGGCTCGCTCCTCCCCATCACGGCTATGAGCAGAGCCCAGACTCTTCCCTTCAACCTGGTCACTGCAGCTCTGGTGACAGGGACAGGAGGATGGTTTGCCTAGGCAAATGGACAACACAGATTAATCCCAGGGCTAGAGAGAGGACCAGAGGCCACACTGGTATTTTGCTCTTGAACTACACAGCTATGTATTCCTTGTCAGTAGGGTGAATAACTAAGACTGCTCCTTAGCCCAAGCTAATGTACGGCTTAACATGAATAAGGAGGACACAAAGTTCTCAAACACTGCAAGACCACACTGGAAAAGGGCAGACTTCATGCATACCTGTCAACAGTATGACCAAAATCATCAACACAGTGCCCAGTTTCAGTCCAAAAGCAACAGTAAATATTTCAAACAAAAATGGAAAATCCTGGAAGTGCTACTAACCACAAGGCCTGGAATTTAGCACTTCTCACAGTACAGTTGCACCTTCAACCTATCCACTCGCACTCTGGTCACCACTATAATGTATCACATGGTTTAAACCCGAACATTTTGAGTATTGCCAAAGAGCACATCCTACCATCCTTTCTTTCCTTTACTCCTGTAGAAAGTGGCAGGAAAGCTCTGATTATCAGGATGGCCCATTTTTTAAATGAAGCTTAAAAGTTTAGAAACCCTATCATTCTCGCTGCTCTGTTGATAGTACCAATACAGTGCAGGAAGGATGTCTACCATCAGGACAATCAATAGCATGGCCCACAGAATTTCAGCTTCCTGCTCATTTCTTCCAAGCCATGTTTATCTTCTGATGACTGCAAATTGAAGTGATGACTTAGACATGTCATGCTAGAATAAATATCCAATCTGTTTAATCTCATGTTATGGGTTCAAAAAGTACCAGGAAATTCAAGAAAGTTCCCAGCAGTTACGAAGGGGACAATTCAAACTTGTACACAGCGAGTCTCTTCCTGGTCCTTTGGGCTGTCCATTTACCAAATAAAATACACAGATGAAACATAAACTTTTTAAAAAATGATTCTTTCCTTATTTGCATAAATATTGCATCCATCTCTAATGTGACCAACCTGTTTAAGTGGAAACCTAGCCACACATTATAATATGAGATTTCCATAAAAGAAGTAGCTTACCTTTGGGAAAGAACTATTTTGAAATGGGATTTCCATAGTTAGTTCCCCAAATTTACTAGCTACTTTTCTAAAACAGTGTTGCTGCAACTCCACTGAACTGCTTACTGCTGTGCTTGACTGAATTAAAAGGATCTCTAGACAGTCTGTGTAAAACCAAAACGTTCAGATTTCCATTTGTGAAAGCTGATATTTTAATAAAATTCCCCCAAATATTGTAGACTGATTTCACAGTACTCTATTCATCAGATCTATTCCATATGTTGCAGCCAACAGATGGTCAACACAGCAGTTTTGAATTCAGAACCAAACAAGGCATCACCATGAAACACAGAAGAAGAGGCCCATTATTTAAGAGGAAGCCAGAAGCATTATTTATAATATCTGTACTGTGGGAATGAAATGTTGTGCAACCCTCCAGAACTGAATGATGTGAACAGAAGTTGCTGAACATTTACACAGAGCTACCAAATACTCACTAGTCAGACAGACAGACTATTAAAAATACCTTATCATGCAAAAGTGTGCAAGAAGATTATAGTATTATTCTGGGCTTGGGGAGAATGAGAACCAAACCATTTGCACCCACTCACCTCAACAGCAGTGTTTAGTTTTCCAACAGCTACTGAATTTAAGTGAAAACCTCATGGACAGCAGAAAAAAGCTTTCAGGCAAATGAGATTTAACCTCTTCTACTACATCAGGAGGATTACAAAAGCAGGATATTGAGGAGTGCACACTAGCTGGATAAGGCTGCCCTCTACCGATATTCAGATCCAGTTTTGTCAGTCACTTACCGCTGCAGGAGCGTTCACCACGGAGAGATTGTAACCATAAAGAAAAGACGACCCAAAAGCACCAATTAAAGAGGCTACAATAAGACTCCCAGACCAATTCTGAAAAACAAAGAAAAGATGCAGCCATTGTTAGTATACTTTAAAATGTACCTCAGGTTTTAAACATTCCTTATGCTATCTTGCACAGCTCCTGCAGGCAGAGCTCCTTGCTGCAGAACGGCCTGAAACACTTACCCTTGCTACAATCCAAAGAACAGTAAATTTGAAGTGACAGCATCTCAGTTAACATTTACCGAGGCATAACTGAACATTTGAACTTCTTTCAACCTCACAGATTTTTGCTGCAAGCATCCCATCAGCCCCCTCACCAAAAAAAATAAAATGCTGGAGAAGCGTATTCTCAGCAAAGGAAACTGTTGGCAACACACCAGTAACATAACGACACAAGGAGTAGCACATATTTGATGCAACAGGTCTGTGGGCAGACCTGACTTAGGTGAAAACCTGTGAGGTGGTGTGCCCCCCACTGCCATGTATATAAGGATTAGAGAAACTGTGACCAAACATACTAAAACGATGCCTACAAACAAGGCTTTGTAATCCACGTGCAGGTCTCCAACAGTAATTTGCTGCCACACATACATATACACACACACTCCGGTGGAGATACCATTTGCTCTTTTTCCCCAGGGACACACCTGTACCTCTCCCATTCCAGCTCTCCTCCCTCCATCCCCCTCATCCTGTTTTTATCCCACCTGTGCCAACAATTTCTTCTTCCACACCAGCTGTTCAATAAAAGACTGGATTGCTTAGATACTGGAGTTTCAGTTAATTTGAGAGATTTTGCATTTTAGGGTCCCTTCCACCTTCCCCAGTACTACTTCCTGCCACTCAGATCTCCTGCTGCATTACAGAGAGTGGCAGAAGCGACCATTGCCATTCCCAAGAGACGTTAAAGTTAGTGTTTTGGTGGCTGGTTGGTTGTGAACATTGTTTTGTAGACTATGGAAGACAACTCACCTTTCTTGGCTTCTGAGTACATTACAGTGGATGGCTTTTTAACATGTTTTGAATTCAAAAAAGAAAACAAAAACCTCTAGTAAGAATTAGAATTTCAGGCACAGCTCACTGTCTTGAAGCCTCCATCCTTTCAAGGGGAGGAAGGTGTGCTTAAGGATGCTAAGGAAGCCTAACAAATTCAGCTTCAGTTATATAACACAGCAGGCACAAGAGGTTAACGAGTCAATGCATTCTATCCACCACACAAAGCTCTATGTTTGCTTTGGAAAATGAAGATCTGGAGCATGAACTACCTTTGTGCAGCTAGCACATGGCATAGCAGCAGTGACGATGGACTGGAACGAGCTCCACCAGCCTCACAGGCAGAGCAGGGCAAGCGAACGCCCCGTGGCTTGTTAGCATGTACCAGAGCTCACATTACACACTGTTGTCGTAGACTCACTATGACACGTGGGGAAGGGATGAAATTCTTGGGTGCCAGAGCATACAGCCCAGCACACATGGGGTCTGGCACGCTCCATAGCTGCCGCTCCCGGGGGCTCAACTCCCTACTTCAACTTCTTCTGCACAATGTGGGAACTTTTTAAGAGATTACACAGTTCATTAACCAGCCTGTTTTCAGTCAGGTCAGGAGGAAGCATACAGGGTGAGGAGAAAGCCTCCTGTAAGAAAAATACCCCGGCAAGTTCATTACATAAGCCAAACACAATTTCTTACTATTAGTCAGCTTCTTAAAATGAACCTGCCACACACATAAAGCTTTGCACCACTACTTTGGTAGCAAAAAGCAGAAATTTTGACACAAGGCTTTATTTAGCTTCTGGCGATAACACCTCATATTAGGTGTCCATTATTTCTCTACTATGCACAAGCATTCCTACACTTAGGAGGAATTGCTGCTACCCTAACGATGCTGAGGAGAATATTCCTGGAGGTCTACTAGGCTGCTCCCAAAGGGTTCACGAATGATAAGTGCGAGTTCACAAGTGCTATGTGGTAATCTTGATACAGTATTGCTAAAGGGCTCTGCTGCAACAGTGCAGAAAAATCTTGCAAGCAAAGCGATTTGGATCATGTAGCCTCGTGTATATTGAAAACTCCAGTGAATGCCTAAACCTTTCAGCACAAGCAAATTATATGCACAAGGGGCTAAGTGGAAGATAATGCAGGACAAATCACAGAAGTGCTGCCAAATTAGAAAACCCCACATCCACTTTATTGTCAAGTGCTGCAAATAGCTGGGTTTAGAGCCTACTTCAATACCAAGAATTTTTCAAGTGCACAGCCTGCTGCAGAAAACCTCAGACTTACTCAATTGAGTTTTATAGTTCCTAGAACACCATCTTCAACTTCGCCATGACCTGTCTCCTCATATACTATTTTAAATATTTGCTCAAGCTTCAGCAATACCAGATAAAAGATGAAAGGACAACGAAACAAGAACGTGCAAACCAAAAAAAACAACCTCAAACTGTTGCTCAGAAAAATATCAACCCTGTGGCAACACTAGGAAAATAAAATAAAATAAAAAACCTAACATGTTTTACAGTGACTGGGAAACAAGACGGCGACTATGCCTCCCTCGCAGGTGCTCCTTCACTGCCACCGCCACCGCCACGGCAGGCAGGTGTGACCGCCACAGCAAGAAGCGTTCAGCCAGGAAAGCTACATGCCAGTTCGCAGCAAAGGCCTCCAGGTTCCTCGGAACTGCCTGCTTGCGAGAGCCCGCAGTCTTGGTCTTACCGCAGATCCCAGGGCACCGTGGTCCGAGAGGTGCTTTTCCCAACTCCCGTCCTTGTTCAGCGTAGCATTTGTGTCAACTGCTATGAACCTTAAATGGTCTTTTTAAATGCACGCCTGTTTGCATTTCAGTTTTCAAAACACGGTTTAGAACACCGTATTTTGGCTGATTAGCTATAACCCCCTTCTCGGATTTAAACACACGTGCAAGTCCACGTAAGGAAGTTTTAATACTCCTAAACGAGTACTGCTAAGGCTTCCTATTGACACCGGGAGCCTGGACTGTGGAGCCCCTTACCTGACACCCTTAAGGAGACCCACTTTCAGGGAAGCACCGAGGACGCGGGCACTCCGGAGCGCAGAGCCGGGCCGCGCCCCGTTGGGCGCCGCCGCCGCCGCCCGGCTCCCGGCAGGTGCGCCCGCTGCCGCGGCGCTCCCGCCGGTCGCTCGGCCCCCGGGGAAGCAGGGAAACGGCCTGTCCTCCCTCCCCGGCTCTGCCCTTGCCCCAGGGACCTGCCGACACAGACGGTCTCGGGAGGGAGCGGCTGCTCCCCGGCTCCGGGCGCTGCCCTCCGCCCGTCCTCTGGGTCCCGGCTCGGAGCCGCGGTATTTTTAGCTGTGCCCCCGCGCCTGCCCGCCGCCGGCCTCTCCTGCACCGGCACCAACAACTTTCCGAGCGGGGAAGGGCTCGGCGCCGCCGCCGCTCTGCAACCTGAGCCCTGCCCCGGGCGGGGGGGAGCAGCGGCGAGTTGCGCCGGCTCCTGCGGCCGCCGCGCACCGGCCGCGCCTTCCTCCGCCGCCACCACGCCGGGAAAGGGCCGGAATCGCCCCCTCTCCGGTCAGTCGTCCCCGAGGCACGGGCAGCGCAGGCCGGGCTCCGCCGCCCGCGCAAGCCGTCATTTCCAACGAAAAAAAAAACAACCCACAAAAAAACCCAAAACACAAAAGACGGGGAGCCGCGGCGCTGCTCCGCGCTACTTACGCTCCCGCCCGGGCGGCGGCGGCCGCCCCCCGCCGCCCCCGACACCAGCGTGGCCGCCTCCGGCCCCGCCGCTCGGTCCATGCTGCCGCCGCCACACGTGCGCCGCGGCCGCGCATCCCCGCCGGGCCGGGCCGGGCCGGGGGGGCGGCGGGGTGCGCGGGGGTGCCCGGGCGGGCGGGGGCTGCCTGGCCCCCCCTTGGCAGCGCCGGCCGCGGAGGAGGCGGCTCCCGGGAGGGGAGGGGAGGGGAGGGGAGAGGCAGCGCCTGGCCGCACGGCGGCCGGGGCTGCAGGCCGGGCTCAAAGGATGGAACGGCCCGGGGTTATCTGTCTGCGAGCTTGGACATAACTTAGGCGAATGTGCGCGCCGGGTGCGCGGTTTCCCAGCAGGCCTCTTCCCTCCGCAGGGATTTACCCGGCAGCGCGGGGAAATGCCACGAGTGGAGGCTCACGGCGGCCCCCCCCCGAGGGGCACAGGGGCGGGGGGCCCACGGCTTGCGGGGGGGTGCCCAAGCCGCGGTGCCGCCCGGAAAGCTGGGCTGCCGTTCTGTAAACGGGGCGCTGGGGTAGGGAGGGGAAGAGCTTTCCTCTGTGCCGAGGCTGGGAAGCGAAGGTACCGCAAGACTTGTAGCCAATTAAGATGTTAACCACACGTGTGTGGACGTTTCCACAGCCTTAGGAGGTTTACATCTGACACGCCACAGTCCTGCTGTGTAACAGATGGTGATCAGACAGGCTACCTGGGGAAGATAAAAGCTTTCGGCTATTACTTTTGAAGGTACCTGTTTGCAAACATCACAGACTCACAGGCTGGAAGGGACCTCAGGGATCATCTAGTCCAACCTTTCTAGGAGGAGCACAGTCTAGACAAGATGGCCCAGCACCCTGTCCAGACGACTCTTGAAGGTGTCCAACGTGGCTGAGTCAATCCCTTCCCTGGGGAGATCATTCCAATGGGTGACTGTCCTCAGTGTGAAAAATTTCCCTCTCGTGTCCAATCGGAATCTCCCCAAGAGCAACTTGTGTCCATTCCCCCTTGTCCTCTCCATGGGACTCCATGTAAAAAGGGAGTCTCCATCTTCTTTGTAGCTACCCCTTAAGTACTGGTACGTGGTGATGAGATCCCCTCCAAGCCTCCTTTTCTCAAGGCTGAACAAACCCAGCTCTCCCAGCCTATCCTCATATGGCAGCTTCCCAGTCCTTTGATCATCTTGGTGGCCCTTCTCTGGACCCCTTCCAGCCTGTCCACATCTTTTTTCTAGAGCGGGGACCAGAACTGTACACAATACTCCAGGTGTGGCCTGACAAGTGCTGAGTAGAGCGGGAAGATGACTTCTTTTTCTCTGCTGGTGATGCCCTTTTTGATGCAACCCAGCACCCTGTTGGCCTTCTTGGCAGCAGCAGCCACTGTTCGCTCTTGTTGAGCTTCCTGTCCACCAGGACCCCCAGGTCCCTTTCCACAGAGCTGCTCTCCAGCCAGGTGGATCCCAGTCTGTGCTGCACTCCCGGATTATGTTTTCCCAGGTGCATGACCTTACACTTGTCCTTGTTGAACTTCATAAGGTTCTTGCTGGCCCACTCTTCCAGCCTATCCAGATCTCCCTGCAGAGCAGCTCTCCCTTCTGGAGTGTCTACTTCCCCACTCAACTTGGTGTCATCAGCAAACTTCATCAGGCTACACCTGGTGCCGTTATCCAGATCACTTATAAAGATGTTGAATAACATTGGGCCCAATATCGATCCCTGGGGGACTCCACTAGTGACAGGTTGCCAGTTTGAGAAAGAGCTATTTACCACCACCCTTTGGGTGCGGCCTGCCAGCCAGTTCCCCACTCACTGCACAGACCACTTGTCTAGGCCATAACGCATTAATTTCTCCAGGAGAAGGCTATGGGGGACCGTATCAAAGGCCTTGGAGAAGTCCAGGTAGACAATGTCCACCGCCCGCCCCATGTCAACCAGGCAAGTCACTTTGTCATAGAAGGCCACCAGGTTATTCAAGCACAATCTGCCTTTAGTGAAGCCATTTTGGCTTTTCCCAATCATGTGCTGCAATTGACTTGTGATGGCCCCCAGGAGGATTTGTTCCATAACTTTCCAGGAGATTGAAGTAAGGCTGATGGGCCTATAGTTACCCGGATCCTCCCTCAAGCCCTTCTTGTAGATAGGGGTAACATTTGCCTTCCTCCAATCCTCTGGGACATCCCCCGTCCTCCATGACTTCTCAAAGATTATGGAGAGTAGCCTCGCGATGATGTCAGCAAGCTCTCTCAACACCTTGGCTGGATGGCATCAGGGCCCATTGATTTGTGGGGGTCAAGCTCCCGTAGTAGTTCATATACTAACTCTTCCTTCACCGATGGTGGGTCGGTGTTTGGTTCAATTGGCAATTTTGTTCCCAAAGCCTGGGACCCTACAGTGCTGGTAAAGACCGAGGTGAAGAAGGTGTTGAGGACCTCTGCCTTTTCTGCATCATTTGTGATTTATTCTCCTTTTCTGTTTAACAATGGGCCTATGTTTTCCTTCTTTTTCTGCTTGTGGTTGACATGTCTGAAGAAACCTTTCTTGTTATTTTTCATGTCTACAGCCAGTTTCAATTAAAATTGGGCTTTTGCTTTTCTGACTGCGTCTCTGCACTCTCTGGCTATGCCCCTGTAGTTCTCAGTGGACAATCCTCCACTTCTCCATTTCTGGTGTGCTTCCCTTTTGGATTTGAGTAGACCCAGGAGGTCATGGTTGAGCCACGGGGGCCTCTTGCTCCGCTTACTTCCTTTTCCTTTGTAGGGGATAAACTGGTTTTGTGCTTCCAATAGAGAGTTCTTGAAGAATTCCCAGCTCTCACTAGCTCCTTTGTATTCCATGGAAGCCTCCCATCGAACCCCTCCCAGTTGAGCCCTGAGTGCACTGAAGTTTGCTCTTCTAAAATCCAGAACCCTTGTTTTAGCGGTGACCTTCAGCACACTCAGCAGGATCCCGAACTCCACAATATTGTGGTCACTGCAGCCAAGGCTATCACTAACCGAGATATTACAAAGCAGGCTTTCTCGGTTTGTGAATAGCAAGTCCAGCAGCGCCTCCTTCCTGGTTGGCACAAACCAGTTGCCTAAACATGGGGATTTTGAACTGCTAAGAGTTAAACTACACCTTTTAGTTGGCAATGGATGAGTATTAAGTGCATCTGGGAGCTATTCCCGGAGGACTGTAGTTAATATTGGTGTAAACCTGTGCTGTTTCCACTTCTGACGTGCTACGTGCCTTACAACTAGCTTAGAGCTCTCAGAGTCACAATAACTAATGCCATAAAGCACTGCAGGTTTGAAAGCAGTTTACAGTGCAGCAGCTTTGAAGTGTCTTTGGCTCAGATCAAGCCAAGCAGTGTTTGAATAGAAAGCCAGATGCTACTCGTTAACATGTAAAATTATCGTACATATTGAGAAATGTCATCATAAATGGATGATCTGGGCATCATTTAGAATCTCTTTGAATGATCAGAAGCAGTAAAAATGTCAAGTTAGAAGAATCAAGCCTCTAAAATACCTGGAGTGTATTTGAGGTTAATCAGACACCTGTGTTTTGTTTAGCTTCATTTTAAATAGCCCAGTCCAAGTAGTTCAGTTCATACTTGAATACAAATATTACGGCTGCATGTGATGTACATAATTTCTCACCTTAACACACTCACATTCTTTGACCTTTTACAATTCCTGTTAGTAAGTTACAGAAACTAAACACGTGCTACTCTCTACACCCCTCAAATTTTCATCCTAGCAGCTTCCCCTTCCTCAAATCTCCATGTACCCATGCAAAGAAGCATCAGTTTGCTCTTCTCTTACATGTCAGAGTGGAAGGGGAAAAAGGAGAATAATACACAGCTTTGCAGATTCTTGTAGAAGAAAGGTGTCAGAGACAAAATCAATGCTTTTTTTCCACAGGATGCATCTTCCCAAAATTTCCATTTGAAGGCACAGAAACTCTCCTCCAAAATGTTACCACTTTCCTTGATGACAGAGTCCCTGCCATAGAAGAGAGGCTTTTACCTATTGTAAAGTCATGTAATCCCAGAATGATTTGCCTAAACAGTTTTTTGGCTAGTTCAAAACGAGACGTACATATGAAGAGAAACACAGAAAAAAAATAGAGGCCTGTGATTCAGCTGCACAGTAAGCCCGGTAGCAGTCCAGGTACTAAAGGGAGAAAGGAAGCAGCAGCATCCCTGTGTTTAGGACACTGAGCCCATGTCTGCAGGTATTCACGCAGGTTCCAAACAGTTATTTTCCACCTCCAGTACCCAGATAACAAACAACTGTGTTAACAGAAGATTTGGGGAATTCACTCACCATTTTTTGTTTCACCGCCTTTTTTTCTTTCATCTCACCATTGCTTTGCTGTTTGTTCTCCATTCTGCTACCTTGTTAGGTAATAGCTGAGGAAGAAAAAAGGGAACATTGTGGTACTGTACAGCTGAGGAAAATTTTCTTTTTAATAAAATCATAAACCTGACCCAGGAAGGACTTGGAAAAAGTGTGTAAGAAGCCTAGCTACTCCCTTCAAAAGTCAGACCCTTGTGCAGGAAGGCACAACAGCACCAAGCTGAATGCAGTTAAAAACAAGAAAAAATACCTGTTAAGTGTGTTTATGTAGTTTACTTAGGGGGCAGCATGCTCTTCAGAGCAGGAATAGTAGTTCTTAGCACAACTAAAGCATGAAGAGGAAAAAAGCTACGGTATCAGTCCCTTCAGTGGACGCGCTGTCTCTGTTAGAATAGGAACATCAGACCACTGCAACTACAAAAGGAGTTTAGATAGGTGGAACTACATTACTATGGCTGGGTGGCAGCCAGGACATTTGGATTAATTGGTGGTGTGATTCTAATGATTATTAGACCTTATATTAGCTGGGGCATTGCCTGAACGCATTTGCAGAGGAGGGTTCCATTTATTTACTGTTCTGTCAAGAAAATTCTTGCCTGACAGAACCATATGTGCTTTAATAGTGTTAAAGGACATTCTAATAATCATTTATTAAGAAACTAAACTGATCTCTGGGATTTCAGAGACAGTGGATTATCTGTTATTTACACTGTGCTTCATTGTATGACCTTGGGCAGCCTATCAGTCTGTTCAGTTCATCTGGAATATGGATTACTGGGTTCTTCTATTGCAACACCTTGAGATGACAGCACATTTCAAGACCTTTGCTTGCTTGGGCATTGTGGTAATGATAGATCCAGTCTTGAATACAAGTTTTCTTGTAGACAAGAGTCCACAAGATAGTAAGCTATGATACATGGGGAGTAACAGTCAGTTTAGTGAAACAGCAGGTTGGAGTGGAATTTGGGTTGAGGCCATAACACATACAAGAGCTTTTCTAGGAAGAAATTCTGTCTGATAGAAGTACTGCGGTTGGCAGTACTGCAACCATTATTTCAGATGGTTCCAAGAAATCAGGCTGAGCTTTTAATCAAGAGAACCTAGAGCTGTGACAGCATCCTATAAGTACTAAAGCTAGATAAATTACCTTCTTCCCTCTCTACCTCCCAGTGTAGTCAATACCAAAAACCTGCAAACAATTCCTTTGCTTCTGCTGCAAGGGGCCTTAGTCAATTCCTGCTAAACTACTCCTCAAAAAGAGCTTTCAAGGCAAAGTATTTCACTTTATAAGAGATGCTTAGTCTCATCATTGAACAGTTCACCTGTCCCACGCCACATTTAAGAAGCATACTGAAAATAATGTCAGACTTGCTCACTGCAGCACCCGCATGCTATACAGTATTTCATATATAGATAATGTTAGATAATTAGCTTATTGAAGGTTCTGACAGAGCACGAAGAAAGCATGATCAAACAAATTTAAGAGCTTACAGGACAAAGAGTATATGGGGCATAGCACTGAAACAAAAACAACACAAGCTCAGTCAGAAACAGTCTGCTAAGCATCTAAAGATACGTAACTCAAGCTCACAGCTAAGCTGCTGGCAAGAATGACTTGTGTCTGCCTTCTCTCACCACATTTCTTTTTATACAGCTGATCCTCCTTTTGTTCTTTGAGCAATCTTTAAAACACTTTAAGATATGTCTGTTGTGTTTGGAAAGTTTAATTGCTAACAGTGCACCATCTGCAGAATTGTTCAGATTGAAATGTCCCTCCAATATTTTGGGTAACCCCAGTTTCACAACTTTTTAAACATATCTACTTGACTGTAGAAAAAGGAGTGTTACCATACCCAGGACAGACATCCAATGTACCACAAAATGTAAGAAATCTGGACTGGGGAGGGAGTAGAAATCACTGAAATCCTGCATGAATTTGTCAATGTTACTTTTGCCGTCTTGTTGACTTGCATGCGGGGAAGAGCGACATGATTACAGCAAGCAGAAACCTGATCTTCAGATTGCAGTGTTTGACAAAATCTAAATAATCTAAATAAATTCACTTAGGTGAATGAAAGTCTGAGATTTGCACTGCTGCTGGTGGTGGCCATTCACTGAAAACTTTTAACAGATAGGATGGAAAAGTGTATTCCTTCCCCCTGAAGTTCCTATTGCTAGTACCAGGTAAGTTGCTTAAGTTGTGGATCCAGAAATATTCATTCATTATTCATTCTTTATCATGGGAAATTAGATCTGTCTGCTCCCTATCTTGTACAGGAGGCGACCCATGAATCAGGAAAGGCTCATTTGTGTCACGGCAGGGAACACCTTCCATTCCAGCATTGCAAACAGAGCTACAGTTTGCTTGCTTACTTGTCCAGCAGTTTACTTAGCAATGTGTAGGTTGAGTTCATTGAGTACATGCAATCCAACTGACTGCCACAAATTGTTAGCCTTGCAGAGATGGCTGGGTAGTTCACAGAGCAGGAGCATTATGACTGGTACAGCAAAGTGACTTGAGAGAGGTATGAATAAACCTAATATAATCTAGGTTTGGTTTGGAACTTCTGTCGAATATCCAGCATTCATTAACTAACTGCATGTCAGGAAAAACAAAAGCTATCGGAAAGCTGTCGTGTTCACAAAAAGAAAATATGCAAAGGGACCAGTTTCAGAAGAACTCAGGTTTTAAATAGCCTTATTTGTTACATAGATGACAAAATCACCAAGGAGTTGACCACCTCAGAAAAGCTGAGTTATAGGTCACAGTTACCAAGAAAAAAACCCAAACTAAGAAGAGTATAAGGCCTGGAATAGATCAATTTATGTTGTTGTCCAGTCTGAGTGCAAACCACGTTTGGGCCAGTACCCAGTCAGGGGCCATTTGGCATCTTGTTCAGGTGGCCTGGACTTACACCAAGCCACTGGTCACTCCACCCAAGGCATAACAGCAGCAAGCTTCAGGCAGTTTATCTGTGATTTAAAAGGTTCTGCTGACACAAATTCCTCGTTGTGGGCATACACTGCTTCCCTGTCTGTCTCCCAAGTGCAAAACATATTACCTCTATAAAAAGATTACGTCTATGTCAACATTGCGCTACTATGCACAGGGAAAACATGGGAGTCAGAAGAGCAGCTTCCAGCTGACAAAATTCATTTGTAATTATAAACTAGCACAGCCTCCCAGGGATGTAAAGGGACTGCTCTGCACTCCTCAGAGTAAACTTCTTTCAGGTGTAGCACAGAATAGTCTGGTTTCTTTTAAAAATGGGAAAAAGAAGCACTAAAGACACAACATTGCATTAGGGTGTTGATCGCAAAGCTTTAGAAAACAGTGTGAATATAGCCTGGACAGACTCGGTAAGTCCTCCTGGGCCACGGTAGACTGACTTTTAATAATTTTTGCTTTTGGGAAGGCAAAATTGTCCAACTTGAGGACTTTGGTTCCCTATGCATTGTACTGGAAATAAGGAGGTGCTTCAGAAGACCATTTTTTTTTCAACACTAACACTCCAGTAAAAGAGGATGGAGGAGAAAAGTTTTGAATCTCACTCCTATCCCGTAGCTTGTGTGCTTTATAGCTACTACTGATACCTTTTTCCACTGAACCCAGAGCTGAAATTCTCTGTGGCTGACGAGTTGTGCCTTTCAGTGAAGGAGCCATCCTTGCAAGGTAACAGGCTTAAGGTGAGGACTTCCCTGTGCTTCCAGCTAGATGCTTCTGTCACTAGTCTATGGCGTGAACTTCAATGAATGTGCTCCTCTCCCTGGTACTGTAAATCACACATACACACTCACGCAAAATAAATCCAGTGTCATTTAATGAAAAGATTGATTAATTAGAGCATCCAATATGAAGAACACATTCCAACTTTCTGTGTTCCCCAAATCAGGAACAATTTATGTATTAGATCCTGATAAGTGACATAACTATGAGGTTAAAATAGGTATTCTGGAACTCCATTAAGAACTGAAGGGATTATTTTCTTCTCAAGTAGTTTTGTTAAACTATATCTATTGTGGTGCAAGTGAGACTGTACAAGTCAATCCTTCTTATATGGAAAGGAAAGTTTATGGAAAATATCAAACAGTACCTATCTTAAAATATCATTGCTGGAGTCAGGTGTGGCATGCCTTTAATTTGGCGCAGAGCATTCCTATGGTACTGAACCATTTAGCAAGAATTAATCTCAAATACTGTAGATACCCCAGCTTCCAGAAATACCTGTTATCTTAAGTAATCAGTTGGCAGTGTTAAAAAATATGCATGCCTCTTTTTATCTATATCTGTACTATCAGTCCTAAAGTGTCTTTACAAGATGATGAGTTATAGTATCTGGATTTAAGTATTTCATACAAGTCAGAATCTGATCTCTTCTACCGAGAAGGGGAAAGATTGAATTCCTATTTCAAAATGAAAGTGGTTTTTTTTTTAATATAAATTGTGGGAAAAAGTAAAGCTATTTTCCATAGAAATCTATTAACCAGGAGAGGAAGATCGAGATTTGAGAGTTAATGACTGCTTATATAGAAGCTCAGTACTTGACTAGCCCAGGAAATTATTTGTTGACAAATTTCACAAAATTTGTTTATACCAAGATAAATCTATTCCTCCCTCCTCGAGTCAAACCCTTGAGAATATTGCCACATTTAAGAAGTTGCTCCAGAGTGTCAAGTCCAACTTCTACGCGCTACTCACCACTTATCCAGTGTTCTTCACTTCCAGTGATTTCTGAACTTCAGTGCAGTTCTGAAGCAGCCCTCTTCTCTGAAATAGGGACAGTTAAATCATTGAATTAAACTCAGAGTTAGCTTTAACTCTTTTATACCTTTTCAGAAGTAATAAATAATTAACAGTAAAAACAAAGAATAGTATGACGCTTCAGCTGGAATTCATGCAGTAAGTCTTTCCTACCCAATAGAAAACAAACTGCCTTGTATGGCTGCAATACCATACAAGAGGTCTTTGTTTCAGTTGCCACACAACGTGAAAAAGCTTTGCTTCCCACACTTGAACCAATAGACATTTGACATTCAAACGCCCAAGGCTAGGACTAGCATTCATATACTCTTAGCCGATTACAAGTGACCAGGTGGAAGAACACCCACAGCATTCCCTGTGCTGTAAATGGCTTTTAACTGTGACATGTTGGGCCAGTACCTGTGCATGTGAGACAGCGTATGGTACTTGTTGGGAGTCACCCCTTTGCAAGGTTTTGAAAAGCTGGGACAAGACATAATGTACAGTAACAAAAACCACAGTAGTTTGTTAAAAGATTTACTTTGTCTGCCATTCTGGCTTTGTGCCATAGAGAAGGAGCTCCATATCAGTGTTAGTTTAAACACTAAACAAAACACAGGTCAGGACAAGGGTCTGACTTTGCTTTTTCTGTCAGTTCCTTACATCCCAATGCTAAGCAGAGATAAGAACACTGTTCGGTGTGAAAAGGTTCTCTGTTTGGGCTTTTCCCTGCTGGTATACATATTGCATTCTCTGAAAACCCAATGTATGTTAAATTAGGCTCATCAGCAGTTCCTCAAGGACCTTAATAGCTAATTTAATTGGATTGCTGTAAGCTTGCGGGTGCTAAGCTATCCAAGATGTTAGATAGAGAGGCAGCTGTACAGAGGCGAGTTGGCTGAAACTGTAAGTTCTGGCTGGTATTTGAAGGAACCCTGTTGTTTTAGGGAAGGTGGCATTATTGAGCATGTGGTGCTTGGTTTGTATTTCAGGTTATGATTGTTCTGGCAGCTCCTGCAGATCACTTTTGACCCTGTTACATAAATCTCAGTGAAGTTCTCAAAAGATACTACCATCAGTTTGCTTCAGCTGAACATAGGTGTTTTTCCACAGTTACAAGATGCTAATCAATGAAAACACCACTTTGGGGGGACAGGAAAATATGCTCTCCTTAAGATCCCCTAGCATATTTTATCTAAAAGTGTCTTAAACTTGGCACCCAATATCTTAAAATTAGCAGGAAAAAAGTAAAGTCTTATACATTAGCCCTTTGTAACACACATGTTACAGTGTTTATAAGGAAATAGGAGATTCTCTCCTTACTCTCTGGAATGAGAGTGAGGGAGTGGATGGGTGAGGTCCAAATATATCTTGTATCTTAGATGCAAGTGACAGATGATACCTTCCAGACCTATATACGTTTAATTTACATTTTACATAATCTGCATTTTAACTGAAATCTTCACAACTTTGAAATTAATAAAAAGTGATTAGGTTTGTGACATCTAAAAGCAAGATGCACTACTTCTTAGTAGCATTCGTCACTTGTGGAAAGGTCTTGTTTGCTCAGCATGTCCCATGATTAGCATAAGGATAGGAAAATAAGCAAGACAAGACTATGAAGCTGGCACTGCTACATTATAAAACCTGTTATATGTGGTTGTGTAAGCTTTGGGAAGACGTGCCTGTGAAAAAAAGTATGAATTCCGTGATTATTCTAGCCCATTCTGTGCTAGAACTAATCCTTTCAGACTAAACAAAGCTACCTCTTTGATCCAAGTTTTCTTAAGATTCAAGTTTATAAATTTGGCCTGTATCAACTTGAGCAAGAATACAAATAAATCATCTCAAGGGCAACTTACACAGTCATGACTAAGAAAGAGGACAAACAAGAATTGCTTTGTTAGATACCACACAAGAAAGCAAAGATTTTTTTTAACTGAAATTTAAACACAACAGGAAAAAATAGAATCTTTACAAACAAGCCTAAGTTGAAAGCTCACCAACTGAATATTCAGACAGAAGTCTATGAAATATTAATTTCAGGTTCAAAAGGAATTTTTTCATTGTTAGGAACAGAAACGCTGATATACATGTGATAACTGGAGAGTATACAGTGTCTGTAACTGTATGTGTGAATGCTCATTCACACATAAAGATGTATCCAATTTCTATGCAGGTAGGCTGCTTCGGAAATTCAGTCTCAAATTGGTAAGCCAAATTGGTGCTTAGATTTTAGTTCTATAAAAATGCCCTGATTTTGCAAAGGAGTAGTATACAGTTTAGTTTTAAACCTAATTCCATAGGAAAATTAAGCACATACATAAATACTCTAGCTTCTTACTTAGTCAAACCCCCAAAGCTGGAATTTGGTGTTTTATGGCTGCATGTCCTTAATGGAAATGTATCACGTTCCTGCACTGCTAAAACCATAGTACTGAGAGAAAAGCCAGGACACCGACCATTTTTATTTAGTAGTCTTTTCAGCTTAAAAACGCCAAAGTTCCCAACATGTAGGTGTCAGTACAAGCAGGTGTAACAGATCCGGGGAGGGAGGGGAACAGAACAAGAATATTGCCTAATTGAAAATAGTTTTTACTGATTATTACAGTGCCTTGGATCAGCTACAGCAGAGTATTTCCCAGTTATTTGGAAGAAAAAGTGGTTAATAATTACCCTTTGTCGTGTTGGCCGTTAGTGTTGTTTTAACCATTTTCTCTCATTTACACATGCAAGTCTGGTGTGTCATCATTTAGGAAAGATCTTACAAGGCATGAGTTTAATGTTGTCATTATGTTAGGGTTATTTGCAACATTACCTTCCATGTAGATTAAAGCTAGTTAAATCTTTGCCAAGTTATTTCCAGTGAAGTCAGACTAGCATCCACCTGCCATTTAGTAAATGTTGAATTAAATATTGACAAGTAAAAGCTTTTATGTTGTAAGGTCATGCCCTGAGTTAAGACCAGAGCTGCTCCTGGGTACAGGTTCTTTCCAGGTGTAAAGGAAACATGCTCAAAGTAACTCTTGTGATCAAGAAGGATTGTGCCCCAAAATGAAGCCTTTCTAGGGTCAGAGTACCCAGCATCTAGGGGTTTTTTGGCTGAACATTGGACAATACTTTCAGAATTCCCAAGATCAGTATGTTTGAGCAACTTCTGTTGTCTTTATTAATGTTGTAAGCAAGGAAACAACTTCTCACCAGGGTACTAAGGGCTTGAGCCTTCCTTCTCTCTTTGTGTAGTAGCAAAACCTGCTTCCAGCAGGCAGATGGCCAGATGAATTCTTTACACATCTTTTCCTAAAGTATCATTATAGACATCAAGAACAGGCAGGCAATTTCTACAGAAACTCTTTTTCCAATCAGCAGTCCTATTACAGTTAGGAATTGTTTACTACTCCTCTTGAAATCTTCAGAGGAGCACTAGTGATCTTTTTGAAAGATCACTTAAACTGCTAACACATCAGGCTCTAACACAAGGCACCTCCAGGTGAAGCTCTGTGTTCTGACTCACAGTATTATCCTTGACAATATAATGACTCCTTCTAGTCTTAGACATCACTCTTGACCTCTGTGGAGGGGGAAATAACACAAAATGCCTTTGCATGCATTGCACTCTCAGCCAGTCTCTAGTTTGCTCAAAACTTGAGTTGCAGGGCTCGAGCTCCAGCCCCCTGGGAGCAGCGAGTGCTGCTCGAGCCCAGAGTCCACACATTCCTCACAATGCTGAATGTGCCTAAAAAGGAGGCAGAGCAAGGCCAGAGTAGAAATATATACTCATGTTGCTTTCTTGTGAAAGTTGGTCCTGGAAATCAAGCTAGGAAAATAAACTTTGCCAAACTTTGCCCTATCCAACCTGCCCAGTTATTTTAAATAGCCCCAATCCCAGCTTTGCTTCAAGCTGCCAGACCCTTTTAGCTCGTCTAGCTGTAGTTTTAGGTCTGATATCTCGTTTTTTCTTCATCTAGGGACTAAAAATAACACAGAGATATTTGTGTAACAAATTATTCTCTCTGCAGATTCATGAAACCTGGCAAGCAACAGCTCACAATTTATTCTCTTGAAGGCTAAGAGTTATTACCAAAGTATTCCCCTCTAAAAGTAGGGAAAGATAATGTAATATAAGAATTGGCTTTAAAGTGTCACTACCTTAATTTGTATAAATAAAGCCTAATATGTAAATATGGTAACATTATGCATGTTGTGAACAAAGGTGGTTTTCTCCCACTTTGAGGAACTGGAGAATGAAAGAGAAAAACTAGTGAGATAGATCCTTCCACCTCTTCCAAGCTTTAGCTGTGATTTCCAGGGGCATTTAAATGTCTTTTACTATAGCTTTAAAAAGGCTACAAAAAATGTTTCATCACACTCAGTAGGTTTCAATTACATGAACATAAAGATGCAAAACTCCCTTACATTTCCAGGTGTTATGAAATACTGGAAAGGCTCATGGCTGAAGTGCTTGCTTTACATTTCAAAAGCTATTTGGGTCAAAGTCTGTTAATTATTACCATTTTCAGCAGTTCTTGGTGACAAGGCCCTGAGCACATAGCCTATCCTGGGCTCAGGGCCAGCTCAGAGGATGGGTGCAGGCACCCAGCAGTGAGGAGAGCCTCTCTGAAGAGCAGGGACTCCTCTCTACCTTCACTCAGGAGAGCATGGTAAGGGGATGGTCTCGGCGGTTGTCCTCAGTCCAGGTTAAGCTTATCCAGACCTTTACCCTGACCAACAGGCCTGACTTGGCATCTCAAACTCGGACCTGCCTCATCCCTGTGGACCTGCCTGACCCTAACTCGCTGACTTTGATTCTCATCTGAGCCTCAGACCTGCCTCATCACCAGGGGGTTGTCTGCAGATCGGGGCTCTTGGCCAAACCTGGCCACTGCCACCAGGTGACTGGCAGTCTAGCAAAGACATAGTCAACAAAAATTAGTACCTAACATACGTAAAAGGCACCATTATATAGTAAATTCACATACCATGTGGAGCTGCAGACCAATAATTAAAAAAAAAAAAAAAGGACTGGAGGTACAGATAACTTGTTATAACCCACCCCCCACCAGGGCAAAACTATCAGCCTTAGGACCTGGAGGAGCAGGGGGTGGGTGGCCATAATGCTAGGGAGAGGAGCAGCAGCTGAGGAGTGTGTGTATAACACTTCTGACTCCATTGTTATTCTCTCTTCCTCTGTAATAAACAGATCTGGACTAATAATGAGACTTAAAATTCCAATTATAGCAACAATAAACTCACAGTTATCAATAAATTCTTAGTAGATCAAAGGTGTGCTTCCTCTTTACCCATAAACTATATCTTGAGCATAACAGTGTTTCCATTCCATGATTTTCTGCTCCGGAAACCGGAGCCATTTGAACGGTAATCTCTAGAAAGGGAGGTGGGTGACACTACAAGAGTTTAGTATAGTATAGTAACTTTGTTTGTCAAAAGCAGGGCTCTTTCAGCTGGTTAACACTTGTAACAGCAAAAGGAGTTCTCCGTTAAAAAAAAAAATCATCTTTGCTTCAGTTGCAGTCAAATTGTAAAACAAATTGTAAAAAACTTAATTGTCAGCCTTTGCACAAGATGATAAGTAATACTTCTTAACTGACTAATTATTTAGTTGTCTAATCATTTATAAAAATGATTATTTAAGCAGAACAGCATATTCCAAGAAGACATTAGAAATTAAATTCATTTCACTGTGATTTCAAGTGAATAAGGTCTCTTTGTATTCAATTTATGGAATAAAGGGGCATTGACAGAAATCCATTATTTTGGATCCAAACTTTTCCTATGGAGAGGAAGAATAACTTGTGACAGGTGAACTTATATGGCTCATCTTCACACAAGGTTTGCTACATTTAAAACCCATTTCCACATGGAGCTGAGTATGTTTCCTGCAGCGGGACTGAAGGTTGAGGATTATTTTCCAGGAATAACCAACCACCTACCAGTTCAAATCTTCTACATCATATTATGAAATAATTCCATAAAACATTTCTGTGCTTTCCCTGGGGTGATGATTGTCACATAATGGACAGAACACAACTTTGTAATTAAGGGCAGATGGGAAGAGTGGCCTAGCCGAGGACTGTTGAAGTGTTTCATACTGCACTGTTGCAGGCACTGATTTCTGATGTTGAAGAACACACCCTGAGCCTTCAGAGAAAATGCCTAAACCCCACAGGAAGACATCTGGTGAATGACTCTTAGCAAAAGAGCTCTTCCAGTGAGAAGACAGCATACCCTGTAACTGTACAAGCTTCCAGACATATGCACAGCTTCTCAGGTAACATAAAAGCACCAAGTTATAAATCTGCATAACACCCTATGTGTCTTGGTTTTGGCTGGGATAGAGTTAATTTTCTTTGTAGTAGCTAGTACATGGTTATGTCCTGGATTTGTGCTGAAAACAGTGTTGATAATACAGGGATGTTTTCGTTACTGCTGAGCAGGGCTTACACAGAGCCAAGGCCTTTTCGGCTCCTCACCCCACCCCACCAGCGAGTGGGCTGGGGGTGCACAAGGAGCTGGGAGGGGGCACAGCTGGGACAGCTGACCCCAACTGACCCGAGGGTTATTCCGTACCATAAGACGTCATGCTCAGCGTATAAAGCTGAGGGAAGAAGGGGGGGGGGGATGTTTGAAGTGATGATGTTTTGTCTTCCCAAGTAACTGTTACACGTGACGGAGCCCTGCTTTCCTGGGGATGGCTGAGCACCTGCCTGCCCATGGGAAACAGCGAATGAATTCCTTGTTTTGCTTTGCTTGCACAGAAGGCTTTTACTTTACCTAATAAACTGTCTTTATCTCAACCCATGAGTTTTCTTACTTTTACTCTTCTGATTCTTTCCCCTGTTCCCACCCAGGGAGGGGAGTGAGTGAGCAGCTGTGTGGGGCTTGGTTGCCAGCTGGGGTTAAACAGTCCTTTTTGGCACTCAACATAGACTCAAAGGGTTGAGATAATGACAGATCTGACCAGAGAGCGTTAAAACAAATTTGTTATAAGCATTCATTGTTAGGTTAATAGTTGCTGGTCATGTTGATTTATTTGCTCTCAGAGCTGTGCTTTGTCACACCTTACTTGCTATATATGTTCCCTCTAGTGCTGTTTATCATCTCTGGGGTCTGGATTAAGGTTATCATTTTGCTGATATGATAAAATTACTGGTCATTAGGCTAATCTGGTACTTGTGCTCAGCATTGCTGTCATCTCTGTACGTCAGGAACCATCTCTCAGAAACTATTAATAATTACACTTTACCTATTCTCCTCAGAGAGCCAATTTATGGGGGAGTTGGCCAGGGAGGTGGGGGGTGCAGCCAGTGCTCAGCAACTGGCTGGGCATCAGTCAGCAGGTGGCGAGCAATTGCATTGTGCATCACTTGTTTTGTATAGTCTTTTGTCATTATTATTATTTTCTCTTTCTTTTCTGTCTTATTAAATTGTCTTTATCTCAACCCACAAGTTCTACATTTTTTTCCAATTTTCTCCCCCATCCCACTGTGGGGGGGGAGTAAGAGAACAGCTATGTGGTGTTTAGCTGCCTGCCGGGTTAAACCACGACAATATGATAGCCCAGTGTCCTCTCTTTGGGTTGCTACTGACAGCTACCATATAAAGTTTCTTTCCACCTTTATCTGCTTCACTCACGCTCAAGCATTTCCTCTTGTAGAAACATTTTCGTCCGTTGAGTCTTAAGTACTAGTTTTGAAGTTCAGTCTGAGCTGACCTCTGACCACTCTTGCTGCTGAAGGTTTGCAAGCTGAGCAAGCTGCTGTCACTTCTTGCTGTAAGCTAGTAGTATATCAAAGGAAAAACACTGATATGATATAAAGCAAATCATTAACAGTAAGATTGTCACTAGATTATCAGAAGAACCTAGGACATTTCATGAGACTCAGATTTTACTGCCAGTTATGCCAAGAGGATGTGATAGTGATTGAATTATACCCAAATGCATGACTCATACCACATATTTCAAAAAAATCCTGGAACAACACTAATGTTCCCGCATTTCACTTTGCTGTTGGTTCAAGGGGCATTACTTTCATGTTAATGCATATGTTGTTAATTAATAAAACATTAACCTGAGAACAGAAACAGGAATCTATAGTTAGTGCATACTAAGCCGTTGGGAAGAATGTACAAAGTCATGACCTTATTCCCCAAGTGAGTATTAAAATAATCAGTAATGGCATAGCAGAGTTTGTGGTATAGATCCCCTCACCTCCCATTTATGGTGTAGTGACAAATCAGGGGTGTAAGTACTTTGCACGACCCACTCTGTGAAAGGAAATTCACTGTTCCAGTCCAGTACAGGATGCAAGAACATGCTATCTACGCACAGAAGCAAGTTATACAAGTGCTAAAACACCATGCTAAACTGGATATTGGTCATAGTGCTGAATGTAGCTAATTCTGCATAAAATTAATTCCATCAAATCTTAGAGTAATGCACATTACTACCATTATCTGGGGATCGTATTGCTCAACCTATTATTGAGTTATTTTGAAAAGGAGGGCAGAGGTGAGGAGGATGTTTGCATAACAGTGTACTGAGGACAGTCGAATCTAAAGCAAATTGCAGTTGTAGAAAGTCACTTTGTGTTTTAACTGACAGATAAGATTAATTGCTCATACATGCATATTAATCAATGTAGAAAAAATCTTAATACATATACAATAATGGACTAATGGGTAGGTATTTTAATTTGGGAAGATCTAGAAACCATTGTGCATAGTTCTAGGAAGCTGTCAGTTCAGTTCTGAGGCAGACAAAACAAGCAAAGCGTTAAAATAAATCTTAATAAAAGAGTCCATATGTTGCTACTGATCCAGACTGCAGCCAGCAGTACATTCTGTTATGGACCTTTCCTCTCACAAAAGATGCAGAGAAGGACAGAAATGATGAATTCTGCTGTGTGAGACTGAGTATATGAAGGACTCCTTAGCTTAGGAAGATTTACCCTTTTCCCTTGAGTTGTCCTTTCCTTGCAGAACCTTTGCAAGGTACAGATAACTACACAGTCTCACTTTAATAAAACCAGTCAGTTCTATATTTGGTCCAGCCCCGTATTCACATCTTATAATGGCTAATAGTGGATATTCAAGGATGCTGTAAGAAACAAAGCAAATATATGAAAAGCATTTCCGAATTCATCTTCCGGTCCAGCTTCCGGTTATTGGTTTCTTAGGAGCTTCCTAACTTAGAGTATGTATTTGGATCCATTTTCCGTGCTCCTGTTTCACTTCTCCAATTTATATTTTTGTTCCAACATCCTAATGACAATGCGTTCCACGGGATCAATACATGAGATTGGCAATTTTATCTTCTTTTCTGATGACTTCTCTGGAAGCTCCCTAATTCTTGTGTTGTGAGACTTATTGGCCATACTCTTCCCAAGCTAAGTTGTGCTGGTTTATATGCATATTTGTGCATCAACTGTTTGGTTCCCTGGGCACACTCCTGTTGTGCCACATGAAGCAATTATGCCTTACAGGCTGTGTCTAAATTAGTCATTAAAACAGTTCTCATTTTCCTAAACTTACAAGACATCCAGTTCACATGCTCCAAGCTTCTCTGCCTCACAAGCCAGAACACATCTTGGTTTACCGCAGTTCAAAATAAAACACTACTGTGGTTGCACCATAATCTTCTCAATGTGCCCAAAGAATCTCTCCTCATCTAATGCTGTAACAGGCAGCCTTAGCCTTAGGCTTCTCCCCTCCCAGCAGTGGTCTGGTATGCTTATTTTAAAGAGGAATTGTGCTGCAGAGTACATGTCCATTTTGGTACAATTCTCCACTTTTCCTGAGGTGCTGCAGTGCTGCCAGGAACTGGTGCAAGAGATTGCTCAGAGCAGAGGCAAATCAGAGCTGGAGCCAGACCCTCCAGGTCAGAGAGAAGCAGGGCACCACAGCCAGCACTGCTTGCTGGGGAAGCCACCAAAGGAGTGTTACCAACAAAATGGAGCACTACAGCCTACAGAAGCAGCCTGTTGCTAGTATAGTCCTACAAATTGAATACCCTCTGTTAGAACAAGGAGCTGAGAGTGGGAAAGGAAAAGCAGAGAAGTCAGTCACATCCCAAGGATGACTGGACTACAATCAGACTATTTGAGTTATTAGTTTGCCTTTAGGGCAATGTTTAATGAATTTCTTTTTTCCTCACCTTTTGTCCATCCTCTCAAGCTTCCTGCAATAAAGTTCCTTGTTCAGCTGTTTACTTCCATTTCAGAACAGGTTTCATTAAAATTGTCTCCCCTTTACTCCCATCTTATTTGATAATTGCTTATGCTGTTTCTACTTCAGTTGTGATAACAGATCTTTAGTGTCTCTGGGGGAGAGAGGTCTGACAGCTCCTGGCTATCTGTTCCTAAAGACCTGGAACAGGAAATACTGTAATTATGTAAAAATGTTTAGATTCTTGTACTTGCCTGTTTTTTGTGATGGAGGAATACAACCCATGAGAATGTTAAATATCACAAGTGTTTGTCATGCCTGCTCCCTTTTCCTCCCCAGCCCAACCCCTCTCTGAGAGGACTGCATACACATTAGGCTTTCAGAGTGTTTTTTGTTCACTAACATTGCGCAACAAAGGTTTGTGCACATCAGATGCGTAGGGTGTGCTCCTGAACACCACAAACGTCTGCAATCCCATTACTCTCAAGTCTCACTGTGGAGGGGCACAGGGGTAATATGCTTATTGGCAAACTCATTAACCGTTTTCCTTTCATTTATTTTATAAAGTGGAGTGATTCTCAATTAGTAAGCTAGTTTTATCTGCCTGGCTAAGCCAGACCTAACAGCAGAAACAGACAAGTCTTACAGGAATTTCTGAGAGCTTTTAGCAATATGTATATAATAAAATACTTCTCTGGTCTTATGCACATTTTCTCTTCTTTTCCTTCCCACCCCTCTGACAACTAAATTCTGAATGTGAAGCTCGCAAGTCTGATATACAGCATTAAGAGGTCTGCTCAATAGATGGTGAAGTCTAAAACTGCTCATTGCTCTTCTGTAACACATCAAGTATCAACTGGTGATATGAGGACAACATGTGAATCCTGTCCCTGAAAGAATCTCCTGCATGGTGTTTCAGCATCAGACTAAACAGTGTAAAAAGCATAACATGGTGTTTAGAAGAATAGTAGTTTAATAATTGATTATCAACAAAAGGTATGACATTAAATAGAGCCAAATACCATTTTTATCAGCTGTACCAGAACAAGCTGATGATCTGCAAGCAAGCATGATAATATTGCCACTGCAGTCAGTTTTTCCAACTTCGTACTCAAGATAGTAAGAGATATATACAGAAGAGCCACAACAGAAGAGCGAAACACCATGAATTTGTCTAAATTGAAACTCATGATGATGTTTCACTGGTTTCACTGTTTGCTATTCCCCCTTCTTCCCTAACAGAAAACAGATAAATTCTCAAGCAGTTAATAAAAGATGGAAATTTGTCTGATTGCTTCATTAGGCTGCAAAAGCATAACCCAGGGAAGCTGGAACAGCAAAAAACTAACTTGTGTAATTACTGTTGCAGAAGAGGCATGCAGCTTCTAGCCAGCCTGTAAGAAACAGCTAGCCAGAATAAGCTAGACAAACTTTTAATGTAGCCACTGTTACTCCAGTATGAATTCTTACTGTCTCAAAGGAAGCAAAAATTGTAACATACCATATGGACGTAACCTCTTTCACTACAGTACCTGCCATTATAACTGCATTAGGTGGGCACATAAGCCATGCAATATAGATATATATGCTATTTCTATGGAATACCCTTCATATATGTCACTCCTTGAAATAGTCAGTGCTGGTGTCAACTGTAGTTTGTCAACAATCCTCAAGCCAGCAAGGTAGAGTAAATACTATATTTTGCAGGTCTGAGAGACTGCACTTTTCTTGAAACAGAAATTTGGACAATTTTGGTGATTTCTTCCACTCAGTCTCCTGCAGCTCTTTTTTTTTTACTACGGCTTTCCATTCCACCTCTCACAGCATTCGTTCAAGATACAAAATAAATTCCTGAAGCTCCTTAAGCTGCTGTCCCCATCTTACCTTTCCTCATATTTCTACAAGACCGGAACATGATGTTATCCAAGGCTCAGTTCTGCCCCATGGCCCCCACATCCTCGTGGCTTGGTTTGTCACTTAATTGTTTTGATTAATATTTGTTTCCCCCTAGGTGCAAAGTACTACCATGGCATCCTGCTGTCTGCAATTATCCCAGCCTCAGCTTTGCTTGAAACTGTAGCTTTAACTCTTCAACTCCTTTCTCTGTGTATAAGTAATTTAGACCTAATTCTACTTGGAATTAATACATAATGTGCCGTTCCTCATCTTTTTTCTGGGACATTACCTTATGCTCACACTTCACCCCAAAATCCACAAGAGCAGATGTTAATGCCAAAGCCTGTTTACCACACCAGACCCTATGGCATTCAGACCTCATTAAGTGACCTCTGTCCTGACCTACATTGGTTGATTAAAGCCTAGTATCCTTTGTGGGATAGGATACATCAAGGATAAGATAATCTCTCAAACTGGAGGTTAGGTTGCAGCACATTTACATGCACATCTTTGTTGTGACTCATGCCTGTACACATAGTTCTGCAGAAGCCACAGCCCTCTCTGGCCAAATCAAGACTTGTCTGTGTTACACAAGGCTCTGACTGACCACAGATTTTTTGAGACAGCAGATTATATATGAAGTTATTCCTCATATCTATGCTTCTCCTTTGCAGTGGGCTGTTCATGAAAGGCAATATCGAGAAGACTGACTGCATTTGGACACTGACCATCCAAACCTAGATCCATCACCTCTAAACTGAACTGATCTTTACTGATATGAATTGTTGTTCTACCCAAAGAAATGCTTGGAGATCAGAGCAAGGGAGCTTGCATGAGTAGTGAAAGGGATAATGTAACAGCTTCAGATAACTACAGAGATTGAGAACAAGACTTCATAACTTTTGATCACATGCTGCTTAACTTTTTTCAAAAACCCAAGGAGGAAGGAATCTGGCTGTGGCTCTCTTTTAAGCTGCCCTCTTTCCTACATGTTCTTTCATGTTTACAGGGATTGAAATACTGTCTTGAAATACTGACAGCTCAGCAGACAAAACAACTTTTAACTATAGTTGCCCCTCCTCAAGGTTAGTCTTAAGTATTTTCGCATGAAATTGACCTACTCAGTTTCTGTAGCAGTGTCAGATGACACCAAATCCTTTGTCAGAGTGTAAGAGTTGATAACACTCTCTTCAAAGTGATCTGGCAATACACGCTCTCTTATGATCTCATTCTATCTGCTTCACTTGTTCTAAAGCTCAAGTTATTTTTTAATCCTTTTGAAAAACAGCTTGCAATCCAAAAAATTTGTACTGGAATACCTTTCTATTACAGAACATGAAGTTCCTTTTCAGCTAGAAATCCAGGTGTCTTCCAACATTATGTATTTGTTCTTCCTTTTAAACTTAAATTAAAAATGTATAGCTGTTGTATGACCACAAAAATCCCTTGCCAATTTGTAAACTAAGTAGCAGTAATAAAGTAATGGAACAGTAATAAACATTATAGCAAACTGATTTGACAACTCCCTAGTTAAACAAATCTTTACTACTTGTTCTTCTATCCATTGTCTGTGATGTTTGTTCATAAAATTTCTTCCTAATAAAAGGTCTAGGATAAATCAAAAGCTTCCTTGTCCCCTCCACCATAACACTAGGGTTAGGAATGAGAAACAACAACTGGCTGCTAAGACAACGCCGTGAGGGCACTGTGTCCCTCAGTAGGATGCTTTGGTTTCAGTGTGGTGGGGAAGAGAAAGAAAAACCCCTTGCTCCATTACTTGTCTATTTTCTTTCTCATTCATGGACCTGTTTTGTCTGATTTAAAAGACAAAGTAGATACAAACTCTTTTCAAGCAGTTCGGATTCTACCCTAGCACCAGAAATAAGAAGTTAATTTCCATTTCTCAGCTGCCACTGATTTTACTATGAGGGAGGACTGAAGATTAATCTTCAGTGATTTGCTGTACATTCTTAGAATCTATGATTTGATGTTCTGTTACTATAACATGAGACTCAGTGGGAAACATACACCCTGGAGGTACAGAGATAACCAGGAGGTTAAGGTCTGGCATTGGATGAGGGAGACCACCCCATGCTTCAGCACAGTGCTACCTGGGGGGTTTTGGTTTTGGCAGGGGGGTGGGAAGGACCCAACAAAACACACAGACTCAAAACTGAGAAACATGTTTCTCTATCCTTTGCTTTTCTCCACACAGCCACCTTCTTTCTCCTCTTCTTCTGCCCTTGCCCTCTCACGACTATGGCTGAGCAACACAGACAGTCTCATCCTCAGGCTGAGGACCAAAACCGTTCCTCAGAGCGGGGAGGAAAGGAAGGATGAATGGGGTATACCAGGATGGCAGGAGTAGAACAGGGGCTTATAGAGAGCGAGCTAATACTATCTGGACTAGGAGCCTGGAAAGTGTCAGGTCTTACTGCTTAAGGAGCAAGAAGGGCTGCATGCTGAAGCTAGCATCAGCTGGCTCTCCTGTTCCCTGCCAGTGGTACTGAGCGAGTCAGGCTGATGTAGATACGCTGGAAACATCTGGATTTTGTACACATTTTGACTCATCCTCTTACATTACGGTTAAATACATTCACCAGGATAGTCTACCAATATAAGAGGGAAGTGCTTACTGCCAACCTAGAGTTCTCAGCCAGCCTAGCTTCCAGCTTTGCAGCCTTAGAGCTTTGGACTTTATGACTTAGCGCAGGTGGATTTTTTAGCTATTCCAAATAAAGTATTTTTGGGATTGAGACATTATATGGCAAACAACGGGGACAACAGTGAGACCATTTCTGAAGAAAAGACATAGAAAGAAACTTGAAAGTAAGCCAGTAAGCAAGCCTGCAGCCTTCACATCTGGTTTTGTCAGTTATTGCCTTCTGCCTCTGAGGACAGAAACCCCAAAAAGCACCTGCAGAAAGAAGCTATTTTATAGGCCTTGGGATATTGTTCCTTTTGAAAATCTTGAACAGAAAATTTACTCCAAATCAATTAACACCGTAGGTTATTAAAGACAGATGGGTTTGTTTTTCTGATCTGCTTGACAGACTTCAGGAAGTCTGTCATCTTTACTTGTATTTTACACTGGGTGCCTAAGCAAAGGGTGCTTTCTGTGATATGGTTTCTGTCTTAGGACTCAAAGAGATAATTAATAAAAAAAGATACAAGATAAGAATTTCAAACTTAAGCCTTCAGTACTTTCAGGAGAATAGCTTATTTTTTCAGTTCAGTTTTCCTGTTTTTCAGGATAATAGCTTAAATATACAACATCTTTCCTCCATGAATTGTCTCACCATAACAAAGGTATGTAATACAGAATTAGGCCCATTGACTGAGTAAGGAATGTCTTTCTTTTATTAAGAAGGATATGGTGCAAAGATTTCCCAACCACACTTTCCTTCCCTCCAGTTAAGAAAGTATCCATCACAGTTTAAAAAAGGTGTTTAGACCTAAACTAGACCCCATAAGATCAAGTGGAGAAATTCCCATTAACTTAAACAATTATTTGATCAGTCCTCTTATGAACATACATAGGTCTACAGGACCTGATGAGATGCATCCTTGGTTCCTGAGGGAACTGGTGATGAAGCTGCTAAGCCACTATCCATAACTGAAAAGTCATGACTGTCAGATGAAGCCCCTGGTGACTGGAAAAAGGGAAATATTGCACCCATTTTTAAAAAAAGGTAGAAAGGAAGGCAGTGGGAGCTACCAACCTGTCAGCCTCACCTCTGTGCCTGGGAAGATCATGGAACAGATCCTCCTAGAAGCTATGGTAAAGCACATGGAGGGCAGGGAGGTGATTCAAGACAGCCAGCATGCCTTCGCCAAGGGCAAGTCCTGCCTGACCAGACAAATTGCCTTCTATTATGGAATTTCTACATCAGTGGACAAGGAGAGAGCTACAGATGCCATCTAACTGGACTTCTGTAGGGTCTTTGACATGATGCCCCACAACATCCTTTTAAATTGGAGACATATGGGTGGACTGTTTTGTGGATAAGGAATTGGTTCAATGGTGCATCCAGAGGGTAGTGGTCAACAACTCAAAGTCCAGATGGAGATCGGTGACAAGTGGTGTCCCTCAGGAGTCTGTCTGGGGACAGGTGCTGTTTAATATCTTCGTCAATTACATGGACAGTGGAATCAAGCGCACCCTCAGCAAGTTTGCAGATGACACCAAGCTGAGCAGTGCAGTTGACCTGTCTGAGGGACACGATGCCATCCAGAGGGACCTGGACAACCTCAAGAAGTGGGCCTGTGTGAACATCATGAGGTTCAACAAGGCCAAGTGCAGGGCCCTGCACCTAAATTAGGGTGACTCCCGGTATCAATATAGGCTGGAGGATGAAGGGCTAGAGAGCAGCCCTGCTGAGAAGGACTTGGGGGTACTGGTGGATGAAGAGCTGGACATGAGCCGACAATGTGTGCTCACAGCTCAGAAGTCCAACCACATCCTGGGCTGCATCAAAAGCAGTGTGGCCAGCAGGTCGAGGGAGGGGATTCTGCCCCTCTGCTCTGCCCTTGTGAGACCCCACGGGCAGTGCTGCGTCCAGCCCTGGAGCCCTCAGCACAGCAAAGACATGGACCTGTTGGAGCGGGTCCAGAGGAGGCCACAAAAATGATCCGAGGGCTGGAGCACCTCTCCTGTGAAGACAGGCTGAGAGAGTTGGTGTTGTTCAGCCTGGAGAAGAGAAGGCTTTGGGGAGACCTTATTGTGGCCTTTCAGTACTTAAAGGGGGCTTATAATAAAGACAGGGACAAACTTTTTTAGCAGGGCCTGTAGCAATAGGACAAGGAGTAATGGTTTTACACCAAAAGAGGGTAGATTTAGACTAGGTATAAGGAGGAATTTTTTTTACAATGACAGTGGTGAAACACAGGAACAGTTTGCCCAGAGAGGTGGCAGATGCCCCATCCCTTCAAGGTCAGGCAGGACTGGGCTCTGAGCAACCTGATCTGGTTGATGATGTCCCTGCTCACTGCAGGGAGGTTGGACTAGATGACCTCTAAAGGTCCCTTCCAACCCGAACTATTCTATGTTTCTAAATTCAAAACAAGCAAGAATACAAGCGTCTCCATCTGTCACAAGTTTTCACATACAATACTATATACTTTTAAAATCTACCTTACCTACCCCCTTTTTCTTTAGATCTTTCTATCGTACTATTGTAAGATTAGTTCCATGTGCATTGGTTAGAATACTTATGCCAGACCCCAGGTTTACATCTCAGAATTCATGCCGAGGAGCTGAAAGCCCCCATTTTTTTAAATTTTTTTTTTTTTTTTTTTTTTTTTTACAATGAGCATTTTCCTGTGCTTGAAGACAGAAGCAATTTGCAATAAAACAACTTGCCAAGCTACAATATGATTAATCTATACTTACATCAATTAAAGAAAGCATCAGAGAATTTGTTGCCTCTGAGGAACGCCATGGTTTCAGAACAGTGCCTTCAGAAGATAAAAGCTGTGGCATTACATGCATAGACTCCTCTCAGAATCAGAAGATTTCCCTTAAAAACAAACCTGTCAATCAGTGAACAGACGAGCGATTGCTGGACATCCTCTGCTATGCTGGCACTCAAGAGAAATTATGAGAAAGTTAAGAGCATCTTCCTTTCCTCCCAGTCAGCAGAAAGGACTCCGGATAGTATTAGGAAAGACAGACAGCCCCTGTGTTTGCAAGTCAGATTCAGTCAGCACATTGCTGATGGAGGTGGGGTGAGGCGTGCCTCCCTCCCAGTTGGCTAGAAACTGCTAAAGTCTCACTCTGTCCCTCTTGAGTACAGTAACCAAATACATCATAAATCATACCTCTCCATTCACCAAGAGAACTCCTACTATGTCTAGCATGTTTGCTCCCAGCGTTGGGCTGATAAGTACTTAGCCTTAAGTTTCTGAGCAAGAGGAAGAAGCTGAATGGTACCTAAGGAACAAAGTTAGCTAGCAGGCAAAGAAATATACAGCAACTAAGCTAATCTATTGGCTTAATGTTAAGCCATTAAGTGTACTAGAATAAAGATGAAAGAACAGAGATCAGCATAGTAAGCCTTTATTTGCTTTGTTTCATTAGTCTTCCTGTCAGTCAACCTGTTTTACTGCAAAAAAAAGTCTTTAAAAACAATAGCACCTATCTTAGAAAGTCTTTGGGCTAAGAAAAAAAAAGAACAGTTTCTTATATTAGACATTAACACACTAATATGGAATTAATATTCATTGAAATATCCCATTCTGTAGTTGCTGATTTTTGTTTGACCTTTTGTAATGGAGATTTCTGAGGAACACACAAGCTGAGTATTTAAAGAATAGGCACATCTGGGAAATCCTGCATTTTATAGTTTCAGCCACATGGTTGCTAATAAGTTAATTCAATTTGAAGTTGACTCCAGAATTATCATCATCATATAATCATAGAATTATTAAGGTTGGAAAAGACCTCTAGGATCACCAAGCCCAACCATCAGCCCAACACTACCATGTCTCCTAAACCATGACCTGAACTGCCACGTCTACAGTTTTTTTGAATAACTCCAGGGATGGTGACTCCACCATCTCTCTGGGCAGCCTGTTCCAGTGCCTGACCACTCTTTCAGGAAATAAATTCTTCCTAATCTCCAGTCTAAACCTCCCCTGACACAGCTTGAGGCCATTTCCTCTCATCCTATCACCGGTAACTTGGGAGAAGAGACCAACACCCACCCCACTACAGCCTCCTTTCAGGCAGTTGTAGAGAGCGATAAGGTCTCCCCTCAGACTCCTTTTCTCCAGACTAAACAACCCCAGTTCCCTCAACCTCTCCTCTTAAGACCAGCTCTCTAGTTAGTTCTTTCAGAATTCTTTTCAAATCAGCACCTTTCCATGTGTGAACTTTACTGGGACTCAGCCTTGGGCTCACAACTATCACAGAGATTAGCAACTTCCACAGACTCAGCACTATCCAGCCAAAGTGACCACACACTTCTTGAATAGGCATTGAGAAAACACACTGTTGTGTTTACGTTAGTGCCTCACTTAAGGATCTAAGTGTGCTTCCTCTAACATCTACCAGATATTCTGGCTTGGATCCAGGAGACTGTAATAGCAGTGCCAGTAACAATTATGGGTTATGCACCCTTTTTGCCAAAGAGCCATTACCACTGATATTAAATATTTACAGAGTAGTGACTATAAGGCCCAGGATTAGCATTCTGCTTTGCTATCCGGTAGATAAATAGTTTTTTGGTAGGGAGTTCACAGCACTTTGGATGAAGAAAATAGATGAGAACAACAAACAAAAGAAGAAAGGACAAATTCCAATTAGTCATGCAACATATTTGCACCGCATCCTGCTGGAACCTCCTGACCACCACAATACAAGACTATTCTAAAGCTTCAGTGAGGTTTTTCAGGAAGTACTGAAGAATTATACTCAGTTTTCAAGACTATGGCTGAGCCATGAGGAGTTTGTGTCCCAGGACTATGCAAATGCTTTAAAGAAAAGCATATACCATGGATAGTGAGTTTGTCTCTCATAATCACATCAGTCTTACTGCTTCGGAGATTTACAGCCCAGAAACCTGCTGTGAGGGCAATGCCAGCAGCCATTCTCTGGGGGAACAGATTAACACCCACTGCCTGTTTTTTTTTCCCCCTAAAAAGCCAGGACACTTATGATTCCAGCAATGCCACTACCATCACCTGTAACAGCTTAGGAAGTGGGAAACTTAGCTTCAGCCTCTTCCTCAGCATAAGGAAATTCGGTCCCATTTCTCTAGCACCTGCATTGATCAGGCTCAGACTATGGGAGACTTGGAAAGGCACTGCTCCAACCTGTCCTGATAAAGTGGTACCCTTTGTGCAGCAATAAATCACAGACAGTAGGGGTTGGCAGGGACCTCCGGAGATCATCTTGTCCAACCCCCCTGCTTGAGCAGGCACACCCAGAGCAGGGGGCACAGGAACACGTCCAGGCAGGGTTTGAATGTCTCCAGGGAAGGGACCCCACAGCCTCCCTGGGCAGCCTGTGCCCCTGCTCTGGCACCCGCACAGGAAAGAAGATCTTTTTCTCATATTGAGGTGGAACTTCCTGTGTTCCACCTTGGGCCCATTGCCCCTTGGCCTGTCACTGGGCACTAATGAAAAGAGCCTAGTCCCATCATCCTGACACCCACCCTTTAGATATTTATAGGTATTGATGAAATCCCCTCTGTGTCTTCTCTTCTCCAGGCTGAACAAACCTAGGTCCCTCAGCCTTTCCTCATAAGGGAGATGCTCCACTCCCCTGATCATCTTGGTAGGTCTCCGCTGGACTTGCTCAAGTAGTTCCCTGTCCTTCTTAAACTGGGGGGCCCAGAACTGGACACAGCACTCCAGATGTGGTCTCACTAGGGCAGAGTAGAGGGGGAGGATAAACTCCCCTGACCTGCTGGCCACGCTCCTTTTAATGCACCCCAGGATACCGTTGGCCTTCTTGGCCACAAGGGCACAGTGCTGGCTCAGGGTCAGCTTGCTGCCCACCAGCACTCCCAGGTCCTTCCTCAGCAGAGCCACTTTCCAGTAGTTCAGCCCCCAGCCTGTACTGGTGCCTGGGGTTGTTCCTCCCCAGGTGCAGGACCTTGCACTTGCTCTTGTTGAATTTCATGAGATACCCCTCAGCTCAGCAATCCAGCCCATCCAGGTCTCACTGGATGGCAGCACAGCCTGCTGGTGTATCAGCCACCCCTCCCAGTTTTGTATCAGCAAACTTGCTGAGGTTATACTCTGTCCCTTTGTCCAGGTCATTGATGAATATGTTGAACAGGACTGGACCCAGCACAGACCCCTGGGGAACACCGCTAGTATGGGCTTCCAACCAGAGTCTGTCCCACTGATCATGACTGAGTTCTGTTGTTGAGCCAGTTCTCAGTCCACCTCACTGTCCACTCATCTAATTCACACTTCCTTAGCTTACCTGTGAGGATGCTATGGGAGACAGTGTCAAATGCCTTACTGAAGTAGAGATAAACAACATCCACTGCTCTCCCTTCATTGACCCAGCCAGTCACACACACCATCATAGAGGCCTATCAGGTTGGTCATGAAGATGAGGTACACTAGGGAAAGAAGTGTACCTAAGGGAAAGCTTGAGCCTGTGGCATTAGTGGGTATGATACTCCAGTACAGAGCCAGGTTCACAACCTAGGAGACACTTGCCAAACAGGCACATGAAAGTCTGTTGTTGGTGTGATTTGTTTCAGAGTAACACAGTCCTAATCCCTTCAGCCATTCAAGAGCAGCCGACAGCCAGTGACTGTGTCTGGGGTGTGATCAAGCCTTTGAAAGTCACTTGAGTAAAGAGGTCATTGAAGATGCTCCTCCAGCTACATGTCCATGTGCCTCTTTGTCAGGTCAGGTACTAGCTGCTGCATTAGGGCATGCAATAAGTGCACCTGCTCAGAGAGCTTCTCAGCATGCTCAGAGCAGTACGGCTACTGCAGAAGCAGCAGATGCCTGGAGAAAGTTACCTACTATGCTTAGGGCTATCAGCTTCACATAACTGAGCTTAAAATCAAAGTTGGCTGGGCTTTTGTAAGGTCAGTTCCAAGTGTTCCAATTCCATCTAAACCCTGTGTTGAACTAAACCTAACATGCCAAATAACCCCCCATATAATCCTGTTAATCTGCAGTCACTAACTGATAATCATGCCAGCCTGAAGTCAGATTTACAGGAGATTAGAGCGGAGAGATCTCCAAGATGGCTTAGTAACAAGAGGCAGCATTAAGCACATCAGTCCACTTCAGCCCAGTGGCCACAGAGCTGCACATGGGGAAGGGCACAGCACAGAACCAGACCCCAAGACCTCACCTTTGACACTGGCTGGTGGGGTTGTACTGGCTCATTGTGCTAGTGTGAGAGTCTCAGCATTATGCTTCTATAGTCACTGTAGAAGTAGCTGCAGACAGGAAAAAATAGGCTGTGCGCAGATCACACTAAAATAAGTCTTAAGGAGTTTTTCTATGAGCTCAGATACATTAACAAGACAAGATGCTGAAGATGCTGAGCTAGCAGGGTAAGTATGAAAGGCTGTTAAACCCCCATTGGTGAAGTTAAACTGAGTTTGGATAAATCCCAGAAGGACACAATATACAAGTATTCAACCCAATGATTAATCTCAGGAGACAGCCTGCTGGTGTTAATGATATCTCCTGTACCAGAGTGGCTTCTCTGTGGAGCTGCATGGGAACTTAATCCAGAGACTGAAACTTTGACAAAATAATGGAAGAAACCTGTTGAAATAATTGAAGAAGTTTCATGCACTTCAATACTCACTCAAGTATATATGCAGACCAGCCACATACCCTTATTCTCCACTGGTGATCTTTTTCTATATATATCTAACCTTATGTTGAACCAGAACAAGCCATGCTTAATCTTGGAGCACAGACAAGGAGTACAATTTACAGAACTATGTGGATTAATTTATATAAGCCTTTATGTGAGCACAGTACCAGAAAAAAAACCCCAAACTTGTATACATATATAAACTAATTCCACATTCAAACACAGAAATAGAAACCTTAGAAGATAAGTAAAAAAACCCCAAACTTAGTTTCATTGTATAATATTTTGAATGATTGAAGACCTGGCCTTTAAAATTAATTTGGTTTCTTTAACAACTCTGTTAACTATGCACAACTGCTTACTTGAATTTGTAAAAAGCACAAGCTATATTTATTATTACATAACACATTTGTGTAACAGATATTTCTGCTCCTTTCTATTAGTATTTACATCGATTGTTGCTTTATTCTACTTACTTATTCTACCTGCATGTAAAACAGAGTTTAGTCTTGCACGAGAACTTCCTGTTCTAACACCCCTCTCTGATCCTACTAAATACATGCTAATGTGAGAGGTAGCATTACTAGACTGGATTATGCTTACAAAAATGCTCCATTATGCATAATGTGATGAACTAAGGTTTTGTGGAATAAAAGTATGCCTTTGGGATTGTATGGTAAATTCTAAGTTTTACTGAAGAATAAATTGTGGTTAATTATGTGTCTCAAACGATGGGGCTTCTGGGGTTCTTATTGCTAATGCAAACAACCGCAGTGTCAGTTGTTCGGCAGTAGCAGCAACTAGAAAGTTATCCAACAGAAAAGACCCTTCCTGGAAGTTGTGCAAGTGCTGTAGGCAGGTGAAGGAACATAAACATCTTATAGTTTATAAGGTCTGTTATAAATAAAATTTTAACAAATAAAGTTGCTTAACAACATACAAATGGAATTAAAAACCTGGAATCTGATGTGAGCCAAGAAAATTATAGTAGATATATTTAAAAAAATATGCACACCCCATAAGTTAAACCCTTGCCTGATGTACGAGACAAAAAGTAGAGACATAAGTTATTATAAGGAGACCATGTCAGTCAGCATGTAAGGAGTCCAGTCATACAAGCTTTCAATAGATCACAACCTATGCCAGCATGCTGTATTTATATACAGTTGAAAAGGGAACAAAATAACCACCCATCTCCCACTGCACACATACACTCCTCTCTTAACATGCTAGCTCAGTATGCCACAATTCAACAGCCCAGCTTGTAAGGAACTACATAAATATATGGGGGTGCATGGAAGCACCTATCTTATAGTCTTCTACTTACTATGTCCTTAATTCAGGTAGAAATTTATTCTCTTGCACATTCTTCCAACAAGTCTTCAGTTTTTCCTCTTCAGCACTGCAAACCCTCTTTTATAGTACTTGTCCTAGGAGTGTTAGTCCATCCTTAATTCAGATAAACTGAATGATTAAGCAAAGCAGTTCAGCTGCTTTCCGTTCACTCAAGTGTTCCTGGAAGAGGAAGAACTCTTAACCCTGCTTTAAGAGGAAGTTTCACACCTAGTGGCTGTTGGGGAAAAAGGACCGATTTTCTTGAGCATTTTTTAATGGAGATCATTCCTGGGGGGAAAAAAAAACCCAAAACAGAAGATGAATTATACTCAATTTAAAGGAAAACCAACAGAAAGAATTGCTCTTTGTTCAGTATTTTCAAAAGTTCTCTGATTTCAAACAAAGTAAAACTAGACAAAAATAAATATTAAAAGAATGGCTGGTGATTTCTGTGGAAATATGATAAGCTAATCCTGAATTCTTTCATAATACTTACCTCATATTTAGACATTAGTCTGTGGTAGGGATTTAGCTAATCTGAGGCATGACTACAGATCTTTAAACTCACACAGTCTAGAGAAATTCCCAAATTAAATTCTCAAAGAAAAATTATAGCTCTGAGATATTTTCAATAATTCCTTAGTTTAATTCTTTAGTATTCAAAGAGATTTCTACATGAGTAAGCACTGGTCTTAAAATATGATTACAGGAGAAAGGCTAATGGCCCTGGGCTGTAAGTCAAGGGGTGTGATAATGGATGATGACTTGGCATTTGCGATGCTGACTCTGCAATACCCTGTCAAGTTCTGGGTCCCCTGGGTCAAAACAGAGATGTGCAGATGAGTGGGAGCTCAGCTGAGGGCTACGAAGCTGCTTGGGGGGGGTTGGAGCATCTGACATAGAAGCAGAGGCTGAGGGAGCTCCAGGCTCGTTCAGTCTGGAGAAGAGGACGCTTAGGGGTGAATTTAATTGCTGTCTTCCACTTCCTGCGGTAGGGCAAGGTGGGAGAGGACGTAGCCAAACTCTTCTCAGGGGCAATGACCACCGGGTGCAGAAAGGGAAATTTTGGTTGTATACATGAAAATACAATGTTCACAATGGTTGGTGAAGCACTGGAAAATGAACCCAGAGAAGCACTGGCTTCTGAGCAACATGATTTAGCATCGAAGGTAGCCCCACACAGCTAGTGCAGGAGACTGGCCTAGGTGAATTCCAGAGGTGCCTTCCAACCTAAATTGTTTCCTGACTGTATGACAAAAAAAAATAATAGACATAGCTTTTGACAACATAAATTATACAAATTCCCTTAAGGAAATAAATTATACTACCAAAAGCACTTTCTAATTGGCATACTTTGATTTATTTTGGGGCTTTTACTGTATATAAAGATCACAAAAGCAGTCAAACTGATAAAGCCATTGAAGACATTGTCATACTGACAACTGCCTAATGTAGTTCCAGTCTAAATCTCTAGATAGTGGTCAGCATGAGAAATATACATATTCAAATCTTAAATCTTTCTGATTAAGTTTAGAAATTAAATCACGTCTTGAGGAAAACACATTAATGGCCATAGACTATTTCAGGCTATTTGTCGTTCTCCACTGAACTTTGAACTGCTGGGCTTTTAGCTAATACAAATGAAAATCTCATTGTAATAAGCACTTCCCACATTTACAAGAAACGGTTAATTTGTTGTCTATCCCCAGGTTTCATTCTTCCCAAAAATATTCCCCCTATCATACTTTGGTTTTTTATTTCTGTCATATATGATATTCCTAAAACAAGTGGTCTGCCAGTCATATTTTCTTTAGATCTTGAAGTTTGCCAGGGTAAGTGAAAATTTGAGAACTCTTTTTTTAGCAGCTCCATAACCATTGGCAAGTTAGTAGTTTGAGGAGTTGGTTCCAGGCAATTCACAAAATCATCCTAGAAATAATTGATTCATTGATAGGTTTAAATTAGAAACCCCTTTAAAATGTGGCAGCTGAAGGATCAGAATGTATATCCCAAGCTGGTACTTAAATTACTTTGTACATCATTTACTTATCTAAAAGACAGAAGTATCTGTTCATCAGGCAAACCTCAAAAATATAAAAAACCTCAAAAATATAATTCCCTATCAACAGACTTCAGCTTGATTATGTTTGGGCAGAAGGGAACTGAACATTAGAGTTAACATCTCATATAGTTTTTACTGTGTTTGAGAGCTCTCTGCCAAATTGTAAATGTAACAAGGATTCCATGACCTTAATGTTTTGTTTCTGCTTCATTTTGTAGCCTGGCTGCACTGCAGGTAAAGCCAGTTGGTACAGTCTTTAAACATGGCCAGTGATAAGGGTTTAGAAATGGTCTGAATGTTGGAGCTGGATAATAATTACAAATTGTTTTCATATTAGAGATTATTTTGACTACATACCTGATGAGGTGGAACAGTTCACAGAAAGTAAGTCAAGATCTGTTCCCACCCTAATATTAACCTACTTCTGGTTTATGCTCTTGTGATTATATAGCTTACTCAGTTAGATAGTTATTTGTCATTATCTCTTCTGTCCTGCTATTTGCGGTTTTAGTCCTCCCTCTTTGTAGTCCAGCTACATTTAACACTAATTGGATATCCTCTTCTCCTTCCTTCCCTAGAGTTGGGCACGTGCTCACACATGCTCAGGCAGAGCCCTAATCCACTGAAGTCCTCACCTTTCTGTCACCCAGCTTTCCCTGACCCTGATGATCTTAAGGGTCTTTTCTAAGCTAAATGATTCTATGATTCTATGACAGGCAAGAAGCTGGGGTGATGGCCCTCTTGGCCACTCAGTGCCCTCTGCTCATGATGAGACTCTCTAATCTTTCTTGTTTGGTTCTTAATTACTTGTCTCCCCTTTTCTTCTCTCTTTAGCCCTCTGGGAGTCTTGTTCTGCCCGTAGGGAGCTTGCTGTCCTTCAGAAGTTCAGCCCCTTCCATTGCCATCCCCGATCTGTGATGGGATGCAAATGCCCGTTTCTACTCCATACTGCACAGCAGTTGAGGTCCCTGGTGTCTCATGTACAACACAGCACTATGCTTTTCAGCCAGCAGGTAAAGATACGGAATATTTTGATTTTGTGTATATCAAAGTAGAATTGAGGGAAGATTTTTCCTACTAATAGAAATGAACCTGTGGTGGATCTTCAAGTACCTTTTAAATTCAATAAATCTCCAGGTTGAAAGGTTGTACATATATTAGACACTTGATTTACAGATCACTTACGTACATGAATAATTTTACCTTTATCATCAACCCTTGTTTAGAAAGGAGGAAACTGAGGCATAGAAATTGTAACACCCACAATTCTGATATTCACTATCATGCCATACTGCATAAAGACCTGACTGGAAAGAGGTTTTAAGGCTATGAACACTTGTTCAATCCTGATCTCTCCTGCCTGACTAGCTTAAAGAGTCTCTGTGGGGCACATAACGAAAACTTATTTAGGTCCAAACTCAAAATCAGAGCGTCTCAAAGAAATAAACGTAAAACGTAATATGTGAAAAAAAAGCAAAGTGAAAACCAAAGGTGGAAAATTGACCCTCAGATGGAGAAATAACTTACTGCTCAAATTGGAAGTGCAGTCCAGAATAAATCATTACTATTTATTAAAGAACACCCCAATACCTGTCTCTTGAAAAGAATCACCTGACACTGTAACAGCACTGCATGAGCTCTTAAAATGTCACTGAATAAAACAGAGAAATTCTGAGTCCACATCTGGAATCCTTTCAAATCCCGCTCCTCTGATTTGTATATATTGAATTTCTCCTGGTTCATCTGAAAATTATAGCTTGGGAGGTTCACTCAAAGGCTTGAAGCCTTGGTGTCTGCACAAACCAGGGCTTCTAGAGAAATCCTTGGCATTCCTCCTCGGGCTTTTGTGAACCTGCTTTATTTTCCTTTAGTGTTGTCAATGCCAATCTGGTAATTCCATTCTTTGTTTTCCTCTCAGAAAGGGTTGTCTCTAATTTGTGAAGGACTATTTTCTGCTCCAGGGAGAGATCTCCCAGGGTACAGTCCCTTCTCACAGGGTATGCAGAGTAACACACATGTCTGAATTTTCCCTTAAGGATAGAGAAGTAGGAAAACTGAGGAAGATAGTGCCAGAACACATCTGCTAGACTCCAACACCATCTTCATTTGTTTTCAGGTTATACAGGCTGCTTCCACCTCTGACAAAATCATGGTTGTCCTCCCATTTATTTCAGCTTCCTGTTTATATTTGGAGTTTGTTCATTTTTAAGTGCACTTCTCATCCTTACAGTCCAGGTGGCCTATTTTTTGTACTTAACATCCACAACTGAGATGTGATGATCTCCTTTTCTTTATCTATAGTGTGAGTCATTGGAAATTAGGGCACTTTGTAAGCACATCAGTCATGGTATTCACTTCCTGCTGGAACCGGGACAGGTTAGTCACAGTTGACATTTGTGAAGACATAAGGAAACATGTTTACTAGAAATTTAATCATTCTTACTTAACTGTTGGTAATTGTATTGTGGATAGTTGCACATCATTCTCAGATTTTGCCAAGAAAATCTAAGCACAAGTTAATACGTTTAGCCAGCTGGGAATACCTGCAGTTCCCTAAAACCCTTTTGCTGTTGCTATGGGCTGGCTGGGCTACTCACTTGGCTGAACTCAGAGCTGGCAGTATTAGCAGTATACTCACTTGCTTTAATGTCCAAAATACACGGCAGGGAACCCAAGGGGACCCACTCTGTCCCTTTTACCTTCACTGGAACATAAACATGAGGATTTGAAAGAAATTGCCCATGCTGAAGAGCCATTGATGTGCAAGAGAAGGGAATGACCACCCCTTCCCTCACTTCACGTCACCTGTACCTTATGATTGCACAGTGAAATACTGAACTACTCAGACTCAGGAATTAATGTTGAATGTACTGCTTACATTCCTGAGGGGTCTTTTTGTATATGTACTATGGTATAGTCTTTAACTATAAAATCATATACTCTTTTACAATTCTACAATACAGAGACTCAGTCTCCCACCAGCCTTGACCTTGTATTAGTGGTCTTAATATGTCTTAATTCATAGTGCCTTATGAATCCCTGTTCTGTTTAGTATGCTACATGTAGTGAATGACAAATTTGAAAATAAAAATACCTGTAAATATATATCATCCAGTCATATTGCCAAGGAACTTTCAAACATATTTCAAAAGGAAATTCTTGGTCATGAGGAGATTTCTTTTTTAAAAGGTAATTTTTGGGAATCATAGAGTCATAGCACAGCCCAGGTTGGAAGGGACCTCAAAAGATTATCTGGTCCAACCTTCTGTGAGAAAGGAAGGCTAGATGAGAATATCCAGCACCCTGTACAACTGCATCTTGAAAAACTCCAGTGGCGGGGACTCTGCCACATCCCTGGGGAGGTTGTTCCAGTGATGGATGTACTCACCATAAAAAATGCCTTTCTTATATCAAGATGAAACCTCCCCTGGTGCAACTGGTACCCATTGCCCCTTGTCTTCTTCATGTGACTCCTTGTGAAGAGACACCCTCAGTCCTCTTTGTAGCCTTTAAATACTAGAATACTGTGGTGAGGTCCCCCCTGAGCCTTCTCTTCTCCAGGGAGAAAAGACCTTACTCCTTCAGTCTTTCCTCACAGGGCAGGTTCTCCAGCCCTTTGCTCATCAGATGTATCACTTCAGAATTATAGTGACTGTACAAATGAAACACAACCCATTTGGGGCTGTCTTGCTTGCTGTCGTTGCATAGTAAGAAAATGGCATGTCAGTTTTGTATAAAGCTTTACTTTTATTCTATCCATTGTTTTCCTAACACATTGGTAACAGCTTTCCAAACACAGATATTAGTAGATGGAAAATTCTAAATTACAAGTTAAAACATTAGGTGTACAGTTAATTGTTGTTTGTTGTGGGATCAACAGATTTTGCCATAACATAAAAACAAAAAAAACTTCATACTAGCTACTGCCCAATAAAACATTCATGTAGCAGAGCTCACAGAAAGAAAAAAGAAAAAGGACAACATTTATACATTGAAACACAAACAAAAAGAGGGATTTTTTAAAATAGCTAGGCCACAGTATATAGGCAATAAAACCATAAGCTTTTTTCTCAGTGTTATGACTTTCTTTTATATGTAGTTCTTCCCTTTGAAGTTAACAGCCATATACTCAAATTTGAGTATATGGTTGAGCTTCTGCTTGATAAAAAGTGATTCCTTGTTTATACTTACCCATGAGAACAACAGATGTAGATCGCAGCCCACCTCCATCTCCTATTTCTAGGCTAAAAGTAAGCATTTTCCTTCAGCTTTGGTGGAAGATATGAGGACTTTTGCTGAGAAGCTTGTGGAGGATGCAAAGACAATCTGCCTGTAAGGACAGAAACTCAAGGACTCAAGTCTTTGACTTCTCATATATGAAAAGCATCATCAGCATCAATGTTTTCACACTAGAATGATGCAATCTGAGCAGTTTCCAACTGTACCCTGGCTGGTTTTAGGCCACAGTTATCATCAAGATCATGTTAAATAGTGGATAGTAAACTTTTCATTTGGGTTCTGCAAAATACTGATTAATGAAATATCTAATTCATTCTCATTGAGTTCTTATCAATTAAGGTCTGAAAAGATCACCTTGTGGAATAGCCTACAATATATGGAAGCTGGGTACAACTTTTAGTATGTCAGTCTTTAGCCTGATAATTTTATATGACTTACTACATCATTACATTTTGTATATGACAATAAATTATATGCCTTGTATATTTTAATATATAATTGCAATAATTTTTGGAAGTCCAATCAATATTGAAGTATATAATACACTGCTATATTATGTTACATAATGCATTTATATCTATTCTATTATATAAATCTTACAATTTATTCCAGAAATTATAACTTCTGTTTTCATCTGCAGAATTCAAACTATTGGTTGAGCCTTACAATTTCCTGCCTGTTACCTCAACTTCATTCTGTTCCAAGAAGATCAAGACAGAAATGAAAAGGATTTAGGAACAAAGTTAACTATACTTTTCAGCATTATGGTGTAGTGAAACATTTCTCCAAGTCACTGACAACACTGCAAAGAGATTACTGTTACATTGGATCTCTGGATTACCATTTCAATATTCCGGGTAAGCCCCCGTGCTGGATACTCCTTTAGAAGGTACTACGGCCAACTCCTCAGAAAGTTTCAGGCCTCCCAAGCTGTGAGTGCCTGTCTTATCAAATAGCTGTCCTGCCTTCAGCTGCTACCTGAGAGACAAAAGTCCATGATCCAATTACCTAGCCCTGGGTCTAGTAGTAAGCTGTCAGATGGACACAGTCCCCTTTAAAGCTTGAATCTTCTGATTTACTGATCATCTCGGGTTTATAGATGACCAATGTAAAAAAGCAGATGCAGAGAGATAGTCTTTGGAGGGAGTTTTTAACATTCTATTGTTTTATATTCCCAGGATAGGAACAAGAAGGTAAAGATCATTTAGAAATGGCCCATTTCCAAAATGCAATGTCCTTTGTGTTCACCCTTCACTTCGGACTCCTTTCTTGAAGCCCATAAAAACCAGGTCCCCCCCCTTCATCAGGCTGCTGTAAGCACAGCTTAGTTCCTCTCGTGAACTTTTGTCTGGCTGAGGACCAAGCTCACTTCGTTATTTTTTTGTCTCTCCTGCCAAAAATCTTCCTGTGCAAGATGTACTCCTTTCTCTGCTAACACCTAGTTTCTTTTTTCAGATCCTGTTCATATTCTATTGCTCCAAGGCCTCTTCTGACAGGAAAAATAATTTATATTCTGATTTATGCCAATTCCTGACAGTTCAGGTACTTTGTTGGTCACAGTGCAATTGTTAATAAATCTTTTGTTCCTGCTGTAGCAGTACTGCCCCACTATGACTGAGGAAGCATCCTTGAATGGGGCTGCTATGGTGTTTGCAGCTGTAGGAGAACTTGGGGAGTGGGGGAAAAATACAAATGTAAACAGATAATTCAGTAAATCACGTGGCAACAGCAGACTGCTTTAGGGACCAGCACAGCAGTAGTGTGTGGGATTCTTTGCCTGGCTCTATAGTCTAGCTTCAGGATAGGAATTTCCTTCCTGAGAGCTCCAGTTCTTTTTCCCTGACTCCAGCTTCTGGGCAAAGGAATGGAAAAATGCTTCGCTAGTGCAGTCAGTTCTCAGATAGTAGAACAGGCCATAGTTGTTATCAAGAGCTAGCATAAACTGGAGCAGTCATTTTTATCCCTTTTAACTGGATTCAGATCCATGGATTCTTGGGTAAGAGCTGTCGTCAACTCAAATCACAATCTTTTAAAAGCAGATTCAGCAATGTAGCATGTCAACACTGTGCAAAGAATATAATTTGGTGTAGACCCTCGCAGTCCACCTTAAAAAATATATATAAAATTAAATGCTTCTTAGTTGTGGAATAACTCCTTGTAAATGCCAGGTGTTGGTCACAGTTTCTCAGGCAGAAGCTACACTAAATATTGGGGAAACCACTCACATTGCTACTTGTTGAGTTTTTAATAGGTTTCAATGTTCAAATGAGAAGAGTGTATTCCTGAAGATATGTAGCAATAAAGTACCAAATAAGTCACAGAATCACATACAGTAGGGGTTGGCAGGGACCTCTGGAGATCATCTCATCCAACCCGCCTGCTTGAGCAGGCACACCCAGAGCAGGGGGCACAGGAACGCGTGCAGGCAGGGTTTTGAATGTCTCCAGGGAAGGGAATCCACAGCCTCCCTGGGCAGCCTGTGCCCCTGCTCTGGCACCCGCACAGGAAAGAAGATCTTTTTCTCATATTGAGGTGGAACTTCCCGTGTTCCACCTTGGGCCCATTGCCCCTTGGCCTGTCACTGGGCACTAATGAAAAGAGCCTAGTCCCATCATCCTGACACCCACCCTTTAGATATTTATAGGTATTGATGAAATCCCCCCTGTGTCTTCTCTTCTCCAGGCTGAACAAACCCAGGTCTCTCAGCCTTTCCTCATAAGGGAGATGCTCCACTCCCCTGATCATCTTGGTAGGTCTCCGCTGGACTTGCTCAAGCAGTTCCCTGTCCTTCTTAAACTGGGGGCCCCAGAACTGGACACAGCACTCCAGATGTGGTCTCACTAGGGCAGAGTAGAGGGGGAGGATAAACTCCCCTGACCTGCTGGCCACGCTCCTTTTAATGCAGCCCAGGATACTGTTGGCCTTCTAAAATGATTTAGAAAGAAAGGCACACTGCTTTTTGCTTTCTATCTGCATTTAAAATGCACTTACAGAAACACTGCAGTCAGCAAAGGGCCCATTGGTGCACATCTGACACAGAACAGAACATCATCAAAGTGTGAAAGTCTATCTGCAGAAATAATAAAATTCTTCACCCTCAACTTCAGTTGCTGAACCTATTACTCAGAATGATAATGTCAAGAATGCTTTACTGCAACATTGCTGGCAGAAAGGCCAGGTTAAGAGATTAGAGCATTGTACAAGCCTTAGCCACAGAATTCTCCCCAGAATGAAATTCTCTCCATTAATATACTTTCTTATCTCCTGTCTTTCTTATACTAGCAAGAAACCACTTTGGTGGTTTCCTGTATCCTAGAGAGCACTGCAGTCATTGTGCTGCAGTCTGCCTTCTGGTGGCAAGGCAGAGAGAATTACCATCATAATTTTATTTTGGTTCTCAGTGAAAGTTTAGTGCAATGAACATATTTTCAGAAATTTTCAATTTAAAGACAAACTATCAGAGTGCTCCTGACGAAGCCTGCTAAGCAAATGAAGTAATCCAGAGAGTTAAAGTATGCCATGTCTTAATATAAATATGATAGTGGGTTTTTTGGAGCTAACAGAAGAGTAACAGAGCTGGGGTGAACAGGTAGAGCAAGACTCAGGTCTATACCCATCTCCGCTACTTTCCTAAGGGCATTTCCACCACAGTATGTCTTGAATTTCCTTCCTCTTACACATAGTAAATGACACAAAGAGCAAATACAAACACTGAAGAAACAAAAAGCAACCACTCCTTTTTCCCAGGATTAATATAAAGGCTACATAGTAGTTTCAGGAAACAACTGCTTGGGGAAAACCTTTTTTTCTACCTATACAATCCTGAACCTCCTGCAACCGTACATCGTAATGACGTCAAGACCTTCTGACTGGCTTTGACCTATGAATCCTAATTCTACCAACAAGCAGATCTCATTTCATTTCTCTTCCCTTTCTTCCAGGCTATTGTTAGTTAGTTAATACTTCCTGAATTGTTAACAATACATCATTATCCCTGTTTCTATACATTTGCTTCAAATGTATAGAAAATGTATAGAAACCTGTGAGTCAATGCAAACTCCCTCTGGGAAAGAAAGTGGGGAAGAGGATGAAGAATAAGCAAGGATGAGAGCAATAAGAAACAGGAGAGTTTATACAATACACATTAATAAGTAGAGCTGGTTGGTAATAACTTCTCTCCTGGTTCATTTTAACTGCCTTTTATGAACACCAAAATGGTTATGGCTTTAGTGAAAGTTAATGCAAAAAGGTGGGGTTGTTGTCCCTATTTTTAATGATTGAAATTATTTTCTTTGTTTTGGTTTACCTTTTTTAAGTGTCTTCTCAAATTTATGTCAAATGAAGAACTCTCACAGCACATTTCAATAAAAATTTCAATAAAACATTTCAATAAAAAATAATTGTTGTTAACACTGCTGGTAAAGATTTAATCTTTTTGTGCTATGATCTTTTTTTTTAACATCCTAAAAGACACCCTTAGCTGGTTTTATTTTTCCTAGTTAAAAGTGTGTCGCATTAAGTTGCGATGTTCATTTAAATAAAATTGCTTTAAAACTGCTTTGAAATCAGACCTGACAGAAGCAAAGTGTTGGAGGTTGGGGGAGGTCAAACAAAGTCATATATTGCATCTCTCTTTCTTGGACAATTCCCTCTTGTTCTGTGACAGTCAGAGAATAGTTACATATTTCCATACATTGACCTAAGTTTTAAATGAGATGGGTATCAACTGTATTTGAACTGGTGTAACAGCGCAAGTGAGGTCTTTCAGATTCTGTAAAAGGTGCTTTAAAATGCTTTCTTTATCATTAACTCCTAAATGTGACAGCAGATGTGAAAACCACCTGCTGAAACCAGAAATGATTAAAGGTATTTTGTTAGTTGTGAATCTTTTTGTTAATCATTAAATTTTTAACCTAAAAGTCTCAGCACCTTTTTCCTTGTGGGACAGACCTAACTGTGAAAGACCAACTATGTCCGAAGAACTCCTTCATAAATGGCCCAGAAGGATCAGGAGAGACTGCAAGGAACTTTTCTTTCCAGAAGTACAGAAAACAAAGAAAATGTTCAAAATTTTCGTGTAAAAGCCAGAGGCGATGAACAAACACAGTCTGTAAACAATCAGATCAGCAGTCACCGCTATATTGATGTGTCTGCAGTGACTGATCTCTCTGATATAAAAAAAGGATTTCAGCAGTAGGAAGGAGAAATTTCCTGATGCCAAAATGGCTATGACAGCTAAGGGTACGTTTCACAAGCTTCCCAGATGCAGAGGCAGCAAGTGACTTCCTGCCTAAATTATTTTTTGTCGGTTTGCTGGCTCAGATATATGTGATGTATGCAGGCTTCTTAGAGATCTGACACATCTCCTGTCAACCTAATGAAATTTTCATTGTCCTGAACTTTCAGTATGGACTGAAAGTTCACTTTTAGTTGACGTTTATGTGCTTCACTAGGTTCTCATTTGTATTAAATGAAAATTGCACTTTAATATTAAAAGCAGGATTAAAAAAGGACAAACATCAACATATTAATATGTTAGTACAGGGCTGTCCATATCCTATGTCAAGAAGATGCGGAGCATTTTCTCTCTAACTGCACCAGATGGCTGTTGTGACAGACACCGGATCAAAGAGGCTGAGCAATAACACGAGAAGGCAATTTCCACAGTATTGGCAGCTCAGATTTAATTACAAGACCTCAAATTTGAGTGCTGCTGTCCAGGAAGCATGGATAGTGAAGCTGGGAAAATATTAATTCAACATACAGTCTTCTCATGAAACCCCTGTTGACTCGTTAGTAAAGATTTAATCTACCCTCACATCAAACACTGTATGAGAGGGCTTCCTTACTGTTCTCTATGTGAAGTGCCCTAAGACTCAGCTCTGCAAGGAAATGCCCTCCTCACAGCTTTCAGAAATTCAAAGGCTCAGTTTGTCCTTCTATCGTTAGTTAATTTGAACAATTTTCTGGAAAATGAAGGCTTGTGACCTGTTTTAAATTTCAAATTTACTTTTAGAGCAGGCCTTTTCTGGAGTGGCCTTTCCTTCTTCCAGAGAGACCATGGCTGGACAAAATGGTTGCAGGCTTTGTGTGGCACTGATGCCTGCCTGGGTACTTCTGTAAGGCACGAAGCACACCAGGTGGCCTGTCCGCCTGCTTCTTCACCTTCGGGGACCACTGAGCCAACATGGCCTTTCTCCCTTTTGCACCTGAGGCATCTCAGTCGTCTGCCTTTGGCACTGCAGCACTCTGGGCAGATCCACAGTAAGATGCAAAGAGTGCAGCATATTTTTTTGTTACACACAGGCCCCAAAATAACTGGAACTGGAACCCAGTTTTTACCTTGAATGCACTTGTGGGACTTGTTAATATAATCTTAGTTTCCTCACAGCAAAGAATTTACCTGGCTGTAAACATGGGCCTGGCTGTCACTTACAGCTCTGAGTCATGCAACATCAAGTTCTCTATTAAGTAGATTTGAGCTTATGTATAAGAGAGAAAGACTGAAAGTGAAGAGATCTTTTGCACTTGTACAGCATCTAAAACAACAGGACCTCAGGTTTGTGATTCCATGGTTTGCAGTGGATAATGAAATACAAATGAATGACTATCACATTACTTCATATGAATCCTGGGCCTATTGAAACCAATGGACATTTTGTTACTGGCATCAATTACATAATGACTTCTGCATCTTTTCTTGCATTTCAGATAAAGCACAATCAAAATCAAAACTACATATCAAAACTACAAAAATAGTGGGAAAGGAACTCAATAAACTGCAAGTATGGAGTTTTCTTTATCTGCTTCTTTGGCTTTGTTAAACTCAGTTAAGTGGAACCTTTAAAATTCAGGATGGTGTTAAGAAGAATGAAAACATAATAAAATTATGAGCCCATCTGAGCTAAACAATTAATTTAATGCAAAAGCAGGTCTTTAAAAATGATCAGAAAAATAAAACCAAGCAGTATGGTAGACTATATTGCCAAGAACCCCAAAAGGCAATTCACGGCTTGTGAACAGTTTTTTCAAGGAACTGGCAGATCAGGAAGACCAGTCTAGACCACAGTAGACTTAGTCTGTATTTCCAACATTGTTTCCCCAGACAGAAGAATTGAAAATATTTTTATGAACATAAGTTAAAGAAGCAAATAATGCTCCACAAATGGGTAAATACTCTGTTTGGGGTCTCTAACATGGATTCACAGAGTACACAGACTCCCAAGATCAGCACTGCTGGAGTTACTAGACTTAAAGACACTGAAAGAACATGGCTGGCGATGATGAAAAGGACAAGTTGGCTCTTACAAAGAGCCAATTATGAAATTACAATTAAAAGTCATGCACAAGTGTCAGGAGGAAATATCTATGGAGGTGGTTGAGTCTCCATCCCTGGGGGTATTTAAAAGAAGGGTAGACGTGGTGCTTGAGGATATGGTTTAGTGGTGGGCTTGGCAGCCTCAATGATTCTATGATTCTATGTTATGATGTCTAGACATGATCTAGTCACAGTCCTGGGCAACCAGCTGTAGGTGGCCCTGCTTGAGCAGGGCTTTGGACAAGATGACCTCAGAGGTCCCTTCCACCATCACCCACTCTATGATTCTGTAGAGATATTATACATATTAAAAAAGAGAGATTATTTGTAAAAGTCATGTAATTTTAATGGCTGTGGCAAAGCCATAGTGAAAAGAGCATGAGGAAACAGAAACAAATAAAATACTGCCTCTATGTTTTTGCTTGATCAATGACTCTCTTCCTTCAGTTTTTGTGTCAGTATAACTTGACTGAAACCAGCCTTTTCTGGCATCCCAGGGGATTCTACATGCAGCCAGTTCCTTGTCTAGCAGTTTGTTACAGAGTCAAGGTGTTGTGGTTTATCCCTAGCCAGCAACTAAGCACCACACAGCCGCTCGCTCACTCCCCCCACCCCTGTGGGATGGGGGAGAGAATCAGAAGGGGAAAAGTAAGAAAACTTGTGGGTTGCGATAAGAACAGTATAGTAGTAGTAATAGTAGTAGTAGTGGTGGTGGTGGTGGTAGTAGTAGTAATAGTAATAATAATAATAATAATGTAATTAATAGGAAAACAACAAAAGAGAGAGAACCAAAACCTGGGGAAAAATAGACAAGTTACACAACTGCTCACCACCGCAGTCCCCGAGCCACAATTGCTGCCACCCGGCCAACTCCCCCCAGTTTATATACTGAGTGTGATGTCCTATGATATAGAATATACCTTTGGCCAGTTTGGGTCAGCTGTCCTGGCTGTGCCCCCTCTCCTCCCAGCTTCTTGTGCACCCGGCAGAGCACGGGAAGCTGAAAAGTCCTTGACTAGTGTAAGCTCTACTTAGCAGCAACTAAAACATCAGTTTGTTATCAACATTATTCTCATGTTAAATGCAAAACACAGCACTATGCCAGCTACTAGAAAGAAAAATAACTATCCCAGCTGGAACCAGGACACAAGGAATCTCCTGTGATATTTAAGTAGGTTAGTCCTTCATTCAGCATTTGTGCTTTTAAGGGGAAAAAACAGAATTATTCTGGAACTATCCAGTTTTCATTTTTTTTCAGAAAGCTTACTGTTCAAATAAAATCCATCTTCAGTTAACAAAAAGCTTGTATATATGTCTGCCAGGAAGGCATGTAACTTCTTCATGGATTTGGAAGTTGAGGGTGAAAACACATGCCAGATCTTACTGGGTTTGGGTCTCTAGGTCCCATTTCTGCACTGGTTCTTAATCTGAGCTGGAATCACTTTCTTCCTAAATTGGAACTGCTGCTTGACACAGTTAGAGGCTATGGTATGCTCCTCAATAACAGGGAGACACAGCAACCTGAAGCACGGTAATGACTGTCAGTATGTGGCATGGTTTTGATCTGACCCAGTTAACCCAGTATGAGATGATAACTGGGTCCAGTCTGGAAGACAGCAGACTACAAGGACCATTCACAATAGGCATTATGGACAAAACTGTGCCAGGTTTGGCTTCTGTACCCTACACAGTCCTCCAACAATATACCAGCAGACTTTGTACCCTCAGGTGATTCCCGAAGGCATGCAGCACACTCAGGTCATGTCAGGTTATCAAACTATGCCCCTGGTGGGTTTCAACACAGCACTTATATTATTTCAGTCATGCTGAACTCAAAATTGTGTCGTAGGAGCCCAGAAACTGTAGTGGTCAGGAGAGGTACAAATCCAAGCACCATGTGGTGTGGACATGAATAAACTGTTCCACTTTGACCCTGCTTTATCTTGCAGTATGTATCTGGCCCTGCTTTGTTTTGCAGTATGCCTGCAGCCATGGGGTCTTTGACCTCCAGGCTTGTTGGTCCCGGTGAGAAAGAAATAGTATTTCTGCTGGGGGTAGAGGGAGGAGTCAATCTTGTTAAGCACCAGACAATGGTGTAGTTTAATCACCTGAAAACTTAATGTGTAACAAGTAAGACATTCCTGGGTGCAATTTAAATGCCTTCGATATGCATCAGTCCGAATTTGATGATCTAATAGTTCCTTCTGACCTTAACTTCAGTGAGATATGTCACGAAGGGAGGTGTCTCACCAGGGGTCACTGGGAAGCAAGCTCCAGCCCACAGAAGAGTGGCCTGAATTGTTTCCTCTGGCAATTTTTTTAGCATGACACATTACCATCTTCTCAGATAATAAATGACAGGGGAAGTCTTTTCTTGCCTAAGAAAAGTAATGATACAATTTATGAGAATAAAGCACTAAGACAGCACTGTGTTAAATAAGGTAACAGCAACATAATATCAAGTAAAAATCTCCCATAAAATCTACTGGCATGTAGCAATGATCATAATGTAGGTGTTATCTTAGGTGTAACATGATGGTACAGATTGCAAAAGAGAGGTGGAAACTGCCGTCATGTTGTATAGCAAACAGGAAATTGTTCCAATTACAGCAGACAAAGAAAAAACCTCTCTTCTATAATTACATAAACCTGGCTAAATCACCAGGATATAACAATTGCACTCAATGAATGGCCACTTATCCTGTGCAGAACACAAATCTGGCAAAGCATCATATTGGCAGAGTACCAATCCTGCCACGCTCGTGAGGCAGGCATGTATGACTCAGCAGAGAAATACATTGGTGTTGAGTGACGCTAGGTTTCCCTTCTACCAACACCATTTGAAGTGAGACCTTTCATGCTGTGAATAGGATATGGGCACACTGTCCGCACATCTCTAAAGGGAAATCCTCCCCAAATACTCAGAATGTGGTTGCTGGGGGACATATGGACTCTCTTTCTGTATTGACAGGGCAAGCACTAATAACGAATGAGACAGACAATAGAGCAAAACAAGGAGTTAAATGGATAAATAAATAGTGCAAACCACTTCTACATACTTTCAGTAATACGTATCGTGCTAGCATGCTGCTGGTCATGAAAACAAATCACATGGTATGTATTAGCCAGTAATGGACAAACCCACATCAAAATACAGGAAGAAGGCTTTTAGGTATAGAATTCCAATTTTAAAAAGTTCTGTTCTGGTAGGCATACTAGTAAGTGCATTGTTGTTATTACAGGGCTTGCCTAGGTCATGGGAAAGAAGAAGGATTTTAGAGATGAAGAATTTTAAGCTATGGACTTCCACCTAAAAGAGCAGCCAAACTGTAATTTAGCTGATCTCTTTAAAAGCCTATCTCTTTAAGATCCTAGTTTCTATGGAAAAATCAACCACTGTGAGCTGTATATGGACAATTATGACTTGTGCATTAATCCCTTTTAGAAGTATAGCATTTTTTAATGTTGCCATCATAATCTAATAATCTAAAGTTTAATGATTTAATGTGCACTTCACAACCCAATGCCAGAAAAGACAGACATATTTATATTAAAAAAGAGTATCTATTGTATTTATCAGAATCTGGCACCATTTAGAAAACCACTCCTAGGAGATGTTATTTTTGACGCTCAGGTTCCCTTATCCAAACTTCCTTTTCTTCTCCTTAAAAATATCCAGAAATTTAAAAATACTTGGCAGAATTTAATTAATTTTGGTAAGTGATTGGCATGATATAACCTAAATCCCAGTACTGCAGCACTGCTGCTTAATGTATAATGCAAGTGTCCCAGAGGTTAATACTTACATTAGTTTAATGCCAAAGTGATACAGTGGCTTGAAAGCAATGATACCTGGGAAAGCAAACTCATCATTCTGTAAATAATCACGCAAAGCCAGTCTTGCATTTCCACGTACTGCCAGGCAGCAGGAAAAGATGTCAAAAAAAGAATTAGCCCACAAACATGATATCTGTCCCGCAGTGCTGGGTAGATGCTGAATTCCACTAAACTCTCTATGGAGCTGAGAAAAACCAGCAGTGAGAGCACATGGTGTACTTTATCTCAAGCTTTCCTTTCATAAACCTGGCAGTAGTTCCTTACCTTTGGAACTTTGGAGAAATGGGGAGATCTGTGCTGTCCATCTGTTATCTTATGGAGGACAGTGCATCGTTCAGATCATTCAGACACTACTCCAAGGGAACAGAAAGAGATGTGATGACCTAAAGAGTTTAAAGTAGCTTCTATCTCAGGACAGCATTTCCAAAGGTCTAGCAGGACCTCGTGATGACAGGCTAAGACTGTCTGGGAACCAAAACAGTTGTGTTGGAGCTAGTGAGTGCTGTGTGGTAAGATCTTGTTTCTCTTGGTGGAGCACACAGAATGAGAGAGCAGCCACATGGACACCAAGCCATACACCTCAGCCAAATAAGAGATAAAACAGGCATCTAGCGGAAATACTTTAGAAGCAGAGGCCTGATTTTTTTCTCTGGAAGGCTGATCTTAAGGTAAGTCCTTTTCAAAGGGATACTAATCAAAAGCCTTGATCTGGCTATGGCCTGTCAAAAGTAACAGATTCTTATCATTGTCAGCGTTAGAAACCTCACCAAATAAAATCCAAGAACTTCTTGGAGAAGACAGAGCAGTCTGGCTGAGATGGAGGTTTTCTGCTACTTGCTGTTAAAAAAATGCTCTCTTTCAGCCACTTGTCCATATGGATGTGCCTTGGTGTCTGTTCTCTGCAGGTAGGCCACTGTTGAGAAGAAATGGTAAAAACCCCTTGAACTTGTTAACCACTGAAATAGTGGGAACTGATACCAGTTGATGATGTAGGTGCCCCCCGAAGCTCCCAATGCTTTTTTCCTGAAAAACAGAAGTGCCAGGAAAGGTACGCAAAACTCAGATTGTGCAAAACCTGCACCCCAATCCCGTTTGCTGTGACAGGAACCTGACTCAAAAATGCAACAGCCTTGTCTTTGTCCTTAAAGTGTACACTGCAGGTACATGGAAGGAGCTTTGACTTTAGACCGCAACACAAATTTGAACTATGGACTTTCAGGTAAAGAATATTTCATCTTCTGGAAAAGGTGGGATGAAAAAATTGTAAACAAATCCAGCCAACTCTACATAGTCTCCTCTGGATGCATGGGAAAACTGTCTCCCTCTCTCCCCAGGTCAACCCCCCACAGACCCTGGGGCTCTCCCTGTGGGCCTTCCCAGCCCACATGTCCACCTCTGGCTCTCACAGTGTCCCCACTGAGTGTGCCCAGTTATGCTGAGGGCAGGCACAGCTTGCCCCCATCCCACCAGCATGCCCTCAAGGACCAGGGTGCCATAGGCCAGGCAGGGCCATTCAGCAATCTTCCTCCTTGCTGTCCAGACAGCTGCTGTGACACTGAGCCTTGTTCACACTAGACATGGAAATCAAGCAGGTATATGGTCCAGCATGGTGCCTGGCCATGCTCTCTGCGACCTAACCTTGACAACTCAACTCAGCTGAGTTTCTTTGTATCCAGTGTGGGCCTCAGCCTCATTTTCTTTTTGGTGTCCTGTAGCCAGGTACAGAGGAGTCCTCCTGAACATCTTCAGGGATAAGCGAAGAGTCATAAGCTTTTATGAGTAGGGTCTTTGAAAAGAGACTGGAGTTGGAGAGCAGACCTGGATGGTACAGCTAAGACAGATGACCTCCAGCCCAAGATGATCTGTAGGTTGGTGTATTCTTGGAGTAGAATGAACTGTTCTGGAAAGACACTGAGATGGTGGCTGGAATCACTGATGGTGGTCAGTCTCTCTCTACTGCCCTGCCAGAAATGCTGCATGTGAGAGGATGAACTGACAACATTATCAAGGGAGACTACTGTGTGTGGAAGCCTTTCCTCTTCTTTGGTGGCTCTGACCATCTGTGAGAAAGAGAACAAGAATGATTGAATAATACACGCACTGGGCAAGCCTCAATTTTCTCAGTTATCTCCTGTGTAGAAGGACTGTTGTGCTTCAGATATTTTCAGGCATACCTGCATCACCAAGAAACCTGGAGACAGCTATGGTGCCAGGAGACCTAAGTCAGGTCAGCTGTTGTTGTCTGGGTTAGGTGCTATCCCTGTGCCCCTTGAGCAATCTGCTGATGGCACACCCCTTGTTGCCTTTGGGACCCTGCCCACATTGCCGCCGCAGGACTGTCTCTGCAGCGTGACCAACCTTGTCAGCTGCAGTAGGCTGCCCGCAAAACCCAACAGCACTCTTCTGCCAAGGAGTGTAATCTAACAACCTTGAAAGACCTTTCCTTCATATCAGTCCTTTGTTGGCTCAGCTGGTCGTTGACTCTTGCACAGTCCAGCTATGACGTTCTCTGTGCATTCATGGTTATCAGGGTAGGGTCAGCAACTCTCTCTGGTTCCAGCTCTCTGTACAATTGGTTTTGCTGCCTTGTTATACACTGCAGATTTTACTTCTGCTCTCACTGACTCTGTTAACCTACACATTAATCAATCAAGCTGTACTGACCACAAAAGAGAGGAAATGATTTAACTTGTTTTGTTGGTAAGTCGTGTATGATCTGGTCCCCTGATAAATAAAGGCTCATTTATTCATATTTTGTTTCAGTATCAGAGCTGCTGTACAAACCTCCACTGTTTTCACCTTTGAGTTGTTTCTTAACTGATCAAGCACCTCATTGATTCTCTTAGCACTGGTCAACCCCTACAGTGACCACAGGTGCCAAAGCTCCAGTGCATGTGTCTTCGTCCTTCAGTTCCTCTCTCCTGCCTTGTGAACTGAAGACTCAGCACCTTGCCTTTGATTCCAGTTTGACCAGGCATCACTTTCTCTGCTCTTGTAAGGAAAGATTGTTGCAGAGTTGCCCTTAAACACAGGCATATAAATAGAGTAAAAATTTATGAATTCATATTTCTGACACTGCCTACCTTTTCATCTCTTCATTTCTTTTTGCCTGCTTTAAGTTCTAACCCCCTTAGTGGCCCTTTTCTGTATAGTACGTAGTAGAAAGAACCATCTTTGCTGGCATGGTGATATGCTGATCTGACATGAGGTACTATCAGCTCCGTGTCAAACGGTCTTCTTCCCTGTTAGACACACTGTCCTGTTCTGTGGGACCTCGCTCACTGACAGCCCTGGGTAAATGAACAGCAGCAGAAGCGAGCTGGGTAGGACGTACGGACCTAACTGACATGTGAGCTATGTTTGGCCGGGGCTGTGAACTACCCTTGTTACTGTGTGTGCTGCAGGGCGCAGTCATACGCAGGAACAGGTGAACCATTTCCAAAACAGAGATAATTTCAAAGTGGCGGTCTGGAAAGGACAATCCGCTGAAAAGAGTGGGAAAGGCCGTAGTGGGAGACGGGCTTGGCGGTGCTGCTCCGCCACCTGGCGCTGGAGCTCTGTCCTGGCAGGCCACCGCCGCTACCCTCCAGCCCGGCATGTCACTCATTCCTGGGTCACACCCGGCACCAAGTGCCCCTCCCAGCAACACTGCCGGCATTACATCTAGCGATCTAAGAAATACATGCACCGGATTCCTACATGTAACTATAAAAATGTCCTTTAACCCTTTATGACCGCTAATATTAAAAATATATCGCTTGCCTTCGCACAGGGCAGTGCTGGTGACTAAATGATGCCCTAGAATATGGTAACTACCAGTTGCAAAGATGTAACTGTTAGCGATTTTTTGACATTTAGAGGCATTATTTTCATTCTTAATGCCTAAGTCTAAAAAGTATCGAATATGTACATGTATGATCTGATTAGGTGTGTTCTTGATTCCTTTCTTACCTTGATGTTTCTATTTTACATTTTTATATGATGCAGGTGTTCCTGTATTTGTAAACTGAGGCATGGCTTAGTCTGCTGCACACACTAAAGATTTGTCTTTTAACTGCTTGAAAGTGGATTCTCCATGGAGATTACAAAAATACTCAGCAGAAGGGACTGTTTTCCACCTCCAAATAGGTGCTGTTGAGAAATCTGTAGAAAGACTGTAAGTACCTTACGCTTTAACTTATTTGGCTGCAGCTACTTCCCCACACAATTTCCCCATCCTGAAACCACTACCTCTGGGTCATACCTGGGACTGCATATAGGCAACAGGGTACATGAAAAAAAGGTTAAATATACCAATCCAGAAATCTGTGTCATTTCTGGCCTGTCTTCAGAGCATGTGAATCACAGCATAGACACCTGTTAATATTTATTTTGCCTAAATACTCACCCCTGGCTACCCTTGGGAGACTCCCCCCTTCCCATTTTAATGATTGCAAGCTTTACAGAGTAAAGCAAATCAACAGGTTGAGACCTGTCTGACATGCTAAGCAGCTCCCAAGCAGTCAGATCTTCTGACAATCTGGCCTGAATAATGTTGATAAGCCATGTTTTCAGGGATTGCTAATACAGATGACTCATTTGTTCATGTGGAATGGACTTGCTGGCAATCATGCAGACCAGGCAACTGGGAATGACAAGCATTTCTGGGTACCCAAGAAGAAACCCCTTTCTGTGTCAGGGGTAAGCCACACTTCAGACTTTTATCTTTCTGTAAGGGAAGTCAGAACCAACTGGTCTAACTCACATATGTGCGAGGTCTGACTGCCCACAGCACAAGGTGGCTGGTCTGAACCAACAGTAAAAAACCCTGCTGCAGGTGCTCACAGTTACATAGGCAGTATACTTAGCTGCCAGCTAACCTATAGAACAGGAAAAGAAAACAGCTAATACAAGCCTGGCTTGATTTCCTGTGTGTCTCTCAGCTTGGCTTATAAAGAGCTAGTGTGAACCATGAACTGTAGAACTTAATGAACCTACAGCCATCTACAAATCTCCTCTCGTCAGGATGTAATTGTTATTACAGCCACATGATTGAATATTTCAGAAATAAAGATGGTAAATTCAGAATGAGTTTGAAATTGAGGCATATTCCTCAAACTTGATACACTTGCTGCAAGTCCCAGGCAACTAGGCCACAAAATATAAACAGTTTCTTCTACTGTCTCTGCTTTAATAGAGCAAAAGAAGCAGTGCTTCTGATATTTGTAACAGTGCACAATGCAGTTTCTTGTCTTGAAATTTTCAAGGAAAAGTGGGGGCCTCTTGTTAAATGGGGGAAATAACCTGGCACCAGGTGATAGAAAATGCTCAAGTACTTAAAACACTTTTTGGCCTTGGTTTTGACAGGCAGGCCTGCTCCCCAACCTCTGCATGTGCCAGTGCACTCTAAAGAAGAAAGGGGCAGTCATCAGGAGGAAGCAACGTTAGAGTCTGCCTAAAAACTGGATGTATTCAAGTCCATAGGGCTGTGATGGGACCCACCCAGAGCTGTTGAAATAGTTGGCCAATGTGGTTACAACATAGTTATCTATCATCCATGAGAAAAATCACATTTATCACGGGAGGGCCCCGATCACTGGAAAAACGTTGATGTACCCAACTCACTGCTGCAACTTTGAATAAAATAAAGTCCCAGGAACAAGGATTAGTTCACTTCCACTGCAGTCTCCAGGAGGATGAAGGAGCACTTCCCATTGGAATTCAATCCTAAACACTTGCAGGACAAAGGAGGAGCCAACACAGACTTGCCACAGGCAAATCACACTGGACCACTTCATACCTATGCATTTCACCCCTGATAGCAATGCAGATGAGGTGAAGGATGCAGCACCTCCGGACTTCAGACACCTTCTTCCACAGCAGTCTCCCTTAGAAGCTGAGAGATATGGGCTGGAGGAATGGACCACCTGGCTGAGAAGGCAGCAATCAACAACTTAACATCCAACTGGTGGCCAGCAGGTAACAGAGAAAATATTCCAGGACAATACCAAGGCCATAGTGTTCAACCTCCTGCTGCTAGCAACAGAAAATGTGAACGAGGGACAGTGGCCGCACAATACAGCTTGGGAGGCTCAGGTTGGACATTAGGAAAAACTTGACTGGAACAGATTACTCACAGAGGCTGCATAATCTCCATCCTTTTAAGTTTTCTAAGACTTGGCTAGAAAATAAAACACAGCTGACCTGGTCTAGTATTGCTCATAGCCCTACTTGATACACGAGACTAGAGGACGGAGGGGGTCTTCAGGGTCCCTTCCACGAACATGACTGAGCTGATGTAATTTATTTAATTTTCCTGTCAGTAAAAATGTTGGCATTACAAAGGAACTTCCTTTAGTATGCAAAAGACATGCATTTATTCATCGCAGTCTATAACTTCCTCAAGGCAGACAGTGGAGGGGGAGGTGCTGATCTCCTCTCTCTGGTGACCAGCGATAGGACACAAGGAAATGGAATGAAGCTGCATCAGGGGAAGTTTGGATTGGACATTAGGAAAAGGTTCTTCACTGAGAGGGTGGTTGGTCACTGGAACAGGCTCCCCAAGGAAGTGGTCATGGCCACAAGCCATGTTCGTTCACCCAGTGTGCAAAATGCCAAACTAGACACAGAGCGGAGGCGTTTTATTTAATTCATTTTTGCGCAAAGATGGGTGCTAGGTGGTAATCCACAAAGCTAGTACACCGTACCAAGAAACTATGAGGTATTTATACAGTTAAATGTGCCAGTAACAGCTAATATTCACACTCCTCAGCTAATAATTGGTTACTTACTTTCTCATTTCAACTTAAAGTTACAGCTTGCTTTAGATTTACCATGCATGCTCAGAGAGTGAGGGGCTTATTTGAGTTGGGGGGTTTTTTTTTGGCCTATGGGTGTGATTATTAGTATTATGAGGATAGTTCACCTAAAGGACACTTAGTTTTTGTTCTCGTTCTTATCAACATCCCAATTAGTTCTCCTTGACTGTATACTTTATCACCCAGTTCTCAGAGGTGGCATGTTCCCTTCTATCAGCCTCTCAGCTCTCTTCATGGATATAGTCATAAAACAAATGCTTTCTTATCTCCCAGCTGCCTTCTCTGGACACCGAATTCTATTTTGCAAGGCTTACACAGTTCATTGTAATTACTTAGAAGAAAAATCTATTTTCTTCAGGATTTGATAGCCGATATTGAGTTCAAGGAGCATCTGGATGATGCTTTTAGTCATGTGGTTTAGTTTTAGGTAGTCCTGTAAGGAGCAGGGAGTTGGACTTGATCCTTAAAAGTCCCTTCCAACTTGAGATATTCTATGATTCTTTCACTGACCAGCTTCATTCCCAGGCCTCTCTGGGGAGCTTTGCAGTCTTAGCACACGCATCTGCTGTATATATGACAACTTGTGACTTGTTCTCAGCCCAGCCAGTTAACAGCATCATTCTGCTCCTGGGCACAAGGCAGGCACCTTTTTCTCCTCAGTATACTTTCATCGCAAACATAGCTACGGCTAAATTTATCGTTGGGAAAAGGTTTGATCAGCAAATCATTCCTTGTGCCACAGCCATGAAACAGTATCTGCAATGACATAGTAATGCATGCAGTAGGAGAAATTCTTGGATTCTCTGCTTAGGAAAGTAGCTTAAAAAAAAATCAAGGATCCCACAGCTTTGGCACTTTGCTTCAGAAAAATATTAATGTAAATAAGATTTTTCAGGCAGTTCCCCTCACTCTGATAATCTTTAATGGTTAAGAGAAAAAGCATTTAGCAGAAGAACAGAGGTGCCAGAACATCTGTTGTGTCCTATCCATAATTATATCACATGTCCAACTTTCTACAAAACAAACTTACATCTCAAAATGGATTTCTGATGTCCTTTACCTTTCCAATTATCCATTGCCAATTCAAAGATCTCATTTAGGATTTGCTGATGATATTCCACAGAACAGCTGCTGTTAGCTTCTGGCTGACAGTATAGACCAGCTTCTTGGAAGGCCAATGTTCTGTACAAGCGTGGCAGAAATGGAACAGGCAACCGCGATTAAATCACACTGTTAGAGGGGGAGGGGAGGAGAATCCCTGCCATACAGCCTTGTGAGGAATTACTGGTCACATTAGCTCTCCAGATCTAACCCCGGCCTAATTAAGCTGCATTTTCAACTGTAAAGCAGGCGAGCTGTCAGTCATGGTGAAGCGAAACCTGCTTTCCAGTAACTGCCAGCTAGAGCTTAAAAGCATGTTCCTGCATAAAACAGAAACCTTTAAGAGAAGTGGGGCTTGAGGAGCCATGTTTGGTCAGGGCTTCAACTAGCATTAAAATACTCACAACTCTTAATACAGCAACACCTAAGGGCTTTTTTTTTTTTTTATTTGCATTCCCACTTACAGCCTAATTTTATACCCATGACAAGTACCTCATATACTTCCTTTTGAGGTCACTACAATCTGCACAGTACTGCTGAAGAACAGAATTTGGGCATCATGGAAGTCAGGACCTCATGACAGTCCACCCAGTCTCTTCCTGCTGTTTCTCTGTTCCAGAGCAGGCCAAGGCGTCAATAGCTTGCCTGCCACCAGCTGCCAGCTCTGCACTCTCATCACAGGCAAAAGAGGGCTCACAGAGAATGGGAAAGAAAAATGATGGCTGAAACAATCACACTTTGTCCAAAGGAGAGAACTGTTTCCAGTCCTACACATACATTTTATAGTCACCCTGACAGCGAACAGCTATCCCTACTGTTTTGCAGAGGCTGACAATCTACAGCTGACAGACCAGAAAAGCTTGTTAAGGAGAAAGCTTAAACTCAGCAACACTCTACTTCCATGTAGCTATCTCCAGAAAGGCCTGCAGTCTTTTTGGAAAACGTCTTTTGCTTTATACAGAGTTCAGTATTTGTTTCCCCTCTAGGAAAAAAAAAATTAAAACATGATATACCTGGCATTTCAAACTACCAGTGGAACACACAGTGAAAGAAAACCCAGCTTTGAGGGTGTTTGTGAACTGAGATTAGAAAGCAGGAGTCATGCTGCAGCTAGGAGCTCCTGCCCCACCACTATTTCGTGACTTTTGCGTTTAGCACAAGACTTTTTCAGTTTGAAGCAAATACAAGTAATGTAGGGGCCTGATTCAGAACAGCACCACTGGGCTCCTTCAACTCAGTTTGCAATCTGCCTATGCTGGATCATCAGGCAGCCTGCACTATCACATTGGGTCCAACAGAAGAGTATCTTTCCAGTTGCGTAGTCAGGATTTACCATCCAACTACAAAGACCATATTAGTCCTTCCAGAATTAGAAGCTCAGGCCATATGCCAATAAATAATTCCAATGGAAGCTGAAGCACAAGCAACCACCTCCACAGGAAGGCATCCAAACGCAAGTCTCAATACAGGGTTTCTAGTTTACATGCATTCCACATGAGCAGTATTACAATACCTCATCCTACACATCACCTTTCAGACGTGGTGCACCAACTCTGATATGCAGGAAAGAACTGACTTGTAGTAGGAGGCTTTGGGAAATTATGCTATTTTCCTCAAAAAATAATTTCACTAGTAGGCCCAGCTCTTATAGAAAGGAAGACTTGACAGTGAATTCTGTTCTTTGCCCATAGACATCTACATAACTTCCCCCCTCCCCCAATCCTTTTATCATTACTTAAATGACAGGGATTTGACTACAACAGGAGCCCACTGAGCAGAATCAATAGTAACTCTTCCAGACCAGACTCAGGGACCAACAGATGACAACCCACAACAGCAGAACAAGTTTTACAGGCTAGACACTGAGAAATCTTGTTCATGTGGATCTTACACCTAATTTCAAACATGCCTTTTCCAAACATTCTCATTAATAACCAGACATGCAAAATTGCTAAGAGAGATGCACTAAGCACAAAGAAACCATGATGCAAAACACTCTGCTTCCTCCATAAACCCTACGTCAACTGTTCTAATGCTTATGTTGGTTTGTGTGCCAGAAGACATCAGATCACCAATTCCTAAAAAGAACTCAACATTTTTCCTCTTAAAAATACGTTTCAGCAAGTCATTGTCGACAGGGAATTTTTTTCAGCAATTGAGCAATGGTCCACAGTATGAGAAGCAGCAAAAGCATTTTATTTGCTGTAGGATTAGTGTCATTAGAAATATGATTGTTTTACCAACACACAAGTCCACACAGAAAAGAAAGCTTAATAAAAACCAAAGCGCACTGGAGGTGTGGTGGTGGTGAAGACTTGGCAGAGAAAAAGTTTTTTATTAAAGTCTTCCAAAGTTCTGGACAGCAACAGCTTCTTTTGGCCACTAGAGATGGTAACAAATCTTCCTACTACTTTGCATCAGAGTGTCCTCCTCCACCCTTGTTGGACTGCTAGCTTCAAATCACTGAAATGTGTTGTAGAGTGTGAGAAGAGAACTAAACATAAGATCATGATCTGTTCGCATTAGATAACAGCTTCCATGCAACTGTTCTGCACATGCAAAGGCATAAAACTTACTCAGCAAACACTATCTTCTCAAAAATCACTTCAAGTCATAACAATGCTTCACTTAGTTTAATTCCCATATTTTCGAGAAGGTGGTAGAAGTACTGCATTTTTTTAAAACAATAACATGCTTCTCCTTCAAACAGAAAACATCTTTTAATCTTTGAAACAGAATGATTTTTCTGACATTGAAATGACCAGACATTCTTAATTCATGAAAGTAACAAATCTGTTTCTGAAGCATGAAGTTGCCACAATGATTATTTGTAAACATTATACCCACAACAGTAAGTACATCAAAATCCCACACTTCCACCTTAAAATAAACCACAAAGCTTCGACATGAAATACATAAAAAGTTTATTATGTATGTACCCCATTTTGTTATCTGGAAGAAAACTGAGGCAACGGTTTTGTGCAGTACAGAGAAGCAAAGCAATATACAGTAGCTGCACACAGCTTGATTGCTTTCAGATCACAACTAAATACTCTTGCTATGACCGTTAGTACAGAAATGTTCTGTAATTAGAAAAAATGAGAAGTATTACTCTCATGCTGTACAGTCTCATGTTCCTAGGTTAGAAAAGAACAACTGATTTTGTATCTTTCACACCTGAATCTTTCACACCAACTTGCTCAGCTGTTGCCTCTGGAATGTTCAGCACAAAGGTTAAGCTCCAGACATAATTTAAGTGCTTTTCATGTGCAAACTGTTACTGGCTAAAGCTTTCAAAGTACATTTAATTACAGATATGAACACCCTGTAAAGATATGATATGATAGCAGACCCAGAGGCCAATACAGATTCTTTAAGAGAAATGCTATGTTCCACTGCAGTAGTTCTAGTCCCTGATTAGGTCCTTCCAAAGGCAGGACTTATTTCAATTGTAGGAGATAGACCACTCTTTGACAGAAGCATCATGGGATGTTGTTACCAGAGTATGTTCATCCAACCACGCCAAGCCGCTTACATGATGTAGTCTGTGAGCATCTGTATGGCAGTGTGAAATAATAGAAAAGAATTAGGAAGGCTGCGCTGACAAAATAACTTTAGCACATATCCCAAATGTAATTTTCAGTATTTTTTTTAAAGTGACTACACAATAACATAACAGAAGAGTTCTGGCCATTGTAGCTAGATAGAGTAACACAAAGGCTAAATTAGTTTGGGAACAAGGGAAAAGCTATGGACATGGTCTATCTGGACTTCTGTAAGGCTTTGTTTCATGGTCCCCCACAGCATCCTTCTCTCTAAACTGGAGACATATGGATGCACAGTTTGGTGGATAATGAATTGGTTTGATGGTCGCATCCAGAGGGTAGTGGTCAACAGCTCAAAATCCAGATGGAGATCGGTGACAAGTGGTGTCCCTCAGGAGTCTGTCTGGGGACCGGTGCTGTTTAATATCTTCATCAATGACATGGACAGTGGAATCAAGCGCACCCTCAGCAAGTTTGCAGATGACACCAAGCTGAGCAGTGCAGTTGACCTGTCTGAGGGACATGATGCCATCCAGAGGGACCTGGACAACCTCAAGAAGTGGGCCTGTGTGAACATCATGAGGTTCAACAAGGCCAAGTGCAGGGCCCTGCACCTAAATTAGGGTGACTCCCGGTATCAATATAGGCTGGAGGATGAAGGGCTAGAGAGCAGCCCTGCTGAGAAGGACTTGGGGGTACTGGTGGATGAAGGGCTGGACATGAGCCGACAATGTGCGCTCACAGCTCAGAAGTCCAACCACATCCTGGGCTGCATCAAAAGCAGTGCGGCCAGCAGGTCGAGGGAGGGGATTCTGCCCCTCTGCTCTGCCCTTGTGAGACCCCACGGGCAGTGCTGCGTCCAGCCCTGGAGCCCTCAGCACAGCAAAGACATGGACCTGTTGGAGCGGGTCCAGAGGAGGCCACAAAAATGATCCGAGGGCTGGAGCACCTCTCCTGTGAAGACAGGCTGAGAGAGTTGGGGTTGTTCAGCCTGGAGAAGAGAAGGCTTTGGGGAGACCTTATTGCGGCCTTTCGGTACTTAAAGGGGGCTTATAATAAAGATGGGGACAAACTTTTTTAGCAGGGCCTGTAGCGATAGGACAAGAAGTAATGGTTTTTACACTAAAAGTGAGTAGATCTAGACTAGGTATAAGGAGCAAATTTTTTTTACAATGACAGTGGTGAAACACAGGAACAGTTTGCCCAGAGAGGTGGCAGATGCCCCATCCCTTCAAGGTCAGGCAGGACTGGGCTCTGAGCAACCTGATCTGGTTGACGATGTCCCTGCTCACTGCAGGGAGGTTGGACTAGATGACCTCTAAAGGTCCCTTCCAGCCCAAACCATTCTATGATTCTATCATTCAAACCGGCTTACCATTAGTTCTACAAAACAAGTACTGTGTTGGATTTCAAGAACTAGTAGCAACTTTCAAAAAGTAAGATTTTGAAGGAAAGATACCTGGTATCTTGACTCTGGTCTCTGGATCACTTACAGTCCAAACATACACCATCATGTCCATGCCTCCAGAAGCAAAGTGTTCATTATCTGGTGACCAGGCAATACAAACTATTTTTGCATGGTGTCCATAAAAGACGTTATGTTCCTATTGAAAGTCAGAGATACAATGTTATTTCATTAAGTTAAGGTACTTCAGGAAGTCACTGGCTTTTAATCTGAAGTATCACGACAAGCTACTGCAAGACTCCAGATAACATACATCTCAGGAGCAAATGGATGACCTAAACCAAGCAGTGGCTTCATTGTGTGCTATTTAAACATTTATCAGGCCAATAAAATCCAAACCTTTGGTAAAAAGACACTAAGAATTTTTCTGTGAAAGTTGGATCTGTAAAGTGCAAATACAACAACTTCTTGCTTAGAGGCTGCTGTGAAAAGCAACACTAACTCAAAATACCAGGTAACCAGTCACAGAAACACCAAATATACATCAACTATTTAACAACTAATTTTCACCACTACCAATTTAGACATGAGATGCCATTCAATCTGTTTTTAAACAAACAAAACTCCTGATATGACAATTCTTACCGCATAGCCATCAGTGACACTGAAGACAGTGACAACTTTGTTTGCATCACATACTGCAAGAAAGGCACCATCGTGAGAATATGCCAGGTCAGTAACAGGACCTTTAGCTTCCAAAGACTTATCATCATTTTTCAAAGAGGTTCCTTGGATTGAATACAAACGGACGTTCCCATCCTGCAAATTAATGGTGAAGAAGGGGGGAAGGTATGAAAAAAAAAAAAATCACTTTGCAATAGAAAGAGGAGGGGTTACCGAGTCTGGAACTTTTTTGCATCAGTTGTTTCTGGTAGTGCTTATATTAAGAAATATTTTAAAGAACCTGTAATTTATATTGGCTACAATCCACTACATCTAGAATATAGACCTGACTTCTAGAATTTGCCTACTTTAAGCATACACTGCGTAAAAATAATTTGACAATTTAAAAACAGCAAAATAAAAAAATTAAATAGATGTTAGGTCACAATGGTGGGATAACCTGGGGAATGAAAGCCCAGAATACCAATTGCACATAGTTTACTTGTTACAATACTGCTATTGTTACAAACCGCCACCTATTCTCAACACAACACCCCTACTATTATTAAGTACTTCTGTTACTAGTTCCAGCGTTCAAAGTAGTACAGTTTTAAGAAGTGCAACCTTACCGCTCCTCCCACCGCTGCTGTACCTCCTCCGGGGTGAATGGCTACAGCTTCTGGCTCATAGCCAAGGTCATCAATTGCAAAACATTTTTTCTTATCTTTCATCAAAACAATCTGTAAACAGAAAACCAGAAACTAAGACCCTTCTTCAAAGTGCCTAATACAAAACTATGACTAAGCCACATTGCTTAGTCATCAATACAAATCTACTCTGACTACTCAGAGTTAAATATATTCTGATCTTAAGGGAACAGTTTTGTTTTTAAAAAGAATAAAAAGAAATGCCTACATGCGGTGACTAACTAATCTGCTGTACTGGAATACTTATGTGCTCTAAATTAGGTGCGCAGGGCATGCTCTACTGCCTTCAGCTTTGCCTCATTTGGTTTGAGCATGAAACAAACATGGACAAAACATTTTCAGCAATGATTACTCCCTTCCTGGTTCACTGTTAAAGGAAGGGAGGCACGACCAAATTAGTAGCGAGTTAATACTATGAAGTTAAAGTTTAAGAGCTATTTCCTATCCAGTTCTGTACTATGGACAACTGGAATTATAACTCACACAGAAGACAGGTTTGTACAACACTACTGAAAGTCCCAAGCATAAAACCAGCACCTATACAACAGAAGGCATAAATCATTAGAAGCATGCTTTGATACAAGATAGCCCTGGTACAATCTCTCTGGTTTTGCATGGTCTGAATACTACTGGCAAGCTAGAGCTACGTATGCTGTACAACAGCATTAGTTAATTTGTTAGATTAGTTGTAAAAAAAAAATGCAGGAGCAAGACATCCTTTGCCCCAAATCACGTCACTTAACAGATCAGGCAAGTGAATGATTCAGACTGGTGTAGCCTTCCTGCACAAAGCTGTATTGATAACAAATTCAGATGCATCTGCACAAGGGACCATGTGAAGTTTAAACCTATACATGACTGTCAAATTGGTACAGGATGCAAAGAGACAATTAAGCAAGATACTTAATAGGCTTATGTTCCCCATAGCTTGTGTCAGGAAATTCTGCAGATATGCAAGGTGATCCCACACTACATAGGGATGTCAGAAACCATGTTACCATACAAGGCATTATTAACAGAGATTGTGTTGATAAACCAAAAGTTAATACTTACTTGTCCAATGCATAGAACTACAGTATAACCACCAGGACCCACAGCTAAACATTTTGGTTGAACATCCATTTTCACAGCATCCTGGCCACTAGAAGGTGGTGTGCCAAGGTGGAAAAAGAGGAAAAAAATTATTCCACTATTGCCTATTCAAATAATCACCCACTAATGATCAAGAACATGCTTTTATTTTTTTAAATAATCTGCAAAGTTTCCTTCTGTTTACTGTTTAAAGCATTAGTATCTTGATCAGGTAGTACATCTTCAAAGTGGAAGTCGATGTTACTACACTAGAGCCTAATTTTTTAAACTAACTAGGTGATCTTAGTAAGATTCTTTAAAGTTTTTTTACTTCAATTGTGGTTTCCATGAATAAACAGCTGTCTCACACCCCTCCTAACCACATTACCAATATTCTTGGGTATTTATGAATCTCGAAACAGACACCCGTCCCACAGTCCCCTAAGTAAGCCACCTGATACAAGGCAGATCTCTAACCTGTGGAAGGGATGAGAAAAATTGAAAAGTCTGAGATGCATTTCTTGTTGTCACAGAAAAAAACAAGGTTGGTAGAGCAATCATTCCTACAGTTTCCATGGTAACTTAAAACATGAATAAATTGCAGCACAAAATTCTTTACCACATAAAACAAAACTCTTGCTGTAAGATAATTAGGGCTGCAATACTACAATAAAAAGCATCATTTTAACTAACCTGTAGTCCCTCTTGCTGAGGTTGGTATAGCGCACAGTGTCATCCATACTGCAGGTGACCAGCTGATCCATTTCATCCACTGCCATTCTAGAAACCTGGTTTGTATGGCCTTTCCCAGAAAAGCCATCATTCTCTCCAGTTTCAGAATCCCAAAAATGTACATAATAGAATTAAGGAACATTTGAAGATACTGGTGCAGTCAGATACAGCATCATAAAAAGTTAAATAATTGACAGGATAGCTAAGGTCAGAAGGGACCTCTTGAGATTGTTCAGTCCAACCTGCTGCTCTAATCAGTCTCAGCTACAACAGGCTGCGCATTCTGTTGGGTTTTGAGTGTCTCTAGGGATGAAAACTCTACAAGCCCACTGGGCAATCTGTACCAAGGTTCAATCAACCTCACAGCCTCAAAAATATTCATTAAATTAATCCCTGATGTTCTGTACTGAGCTAAATGACCTATGACAAACAGTAGCAAATACTGGAACAATTAGCATTAGGTTTGAGAATAGGAAATACTTTTTAAAGAATTGTGGTTAGAAGCCCTGCAACATTGGCTTTCCCTGATGTTAACGTCAGTTTGAACTATTAACACTATACTACAGGCTTGTAAGGAAACAAGTCCTATATTTATAACAGCTTATGCCAACAGGACACCATTTTAATGCATCAGGGCAAGCCAGACGAACGACTGCAGTTTTATTTATAAGCTTCAGAACAGTGAAGAAAAGCCAACAGTCTTCTAGTTGAACTCATCCCAACCTCACCCTCTAACATGCCCCCTTCAGGAACCAGGCTGCATTCCCAGTGTTTTGCTCCAGAAACCAAATGGACTGAAAGAGTCTCAAAAGTAGTACAAGTTTTCTTCAGTAGTGAGAAAGGCTGATGACAGTTGGGATACCAATAGAGAACACAACATATCACAGAACTACAAAAAACTCTACACCTTAATACAAGTGGGAAAAACACAACTGTAAAGCAAAATGCATGTTACAGATCAGAGACAGATCAACAAGAGTTTCTTTCTTGTCCTGAACATCTAAACAACAAGCTACATGACTTTCAGCACATGTTGAGATCTACCTATTGCACATAACAGCAAGAGACACGTATTTTGCCTGTAAGACAGAATATGTGGAAAGTTTCAAGATGCTAATTTATATATTTACTTGCTCCTTCATACTAACCATCTATCACAAAGAAGTGACAATTGGAAATTAAGAACTGGCTTATAGTTATCAAGCAAGTTTAAGGGCAACCAGTAAAATAGGAAAGTTACAGGGAAGTAAAATAAACTTCAGATAAAATACTCGCTTGTGTCCAGTAAACATACATTTTGTGTCTTTGGCAAAGCTTTTTCCTCCTTCTGAGTTCTCTCATACCATAAGGCTAGAACAAATATCACTATCATTCAAAGGATATTAATATGACCGTCATTACTTCCAGAGTAAATATAGGACTTTCCACCATTTTTATGCACTGTAAGACACTGAATTGATTTACTATGACCCTGTGAATGGGACACAAATAATAATTAGTGATGGGCAATTTTTCGTCTTAAGACATACATAAATCAAACCTATTTAGGAAGAATTATAGGTTATTCATAAAGTAACATATTTTATTAATAAGCATTAAAGTTACCCAGAATACAAATCACTAGTTAACAGTGCAGTCATTTAACTGTCACAGCATTGCTATTTCCATGTACTACTCCTTGAAGAGAGGGAATAAGCACTGAATATCCTTACTAGCCTACTGCACCAAAATACTTTCATGGCCCTTCTATCAACAAATTTTGCTTTTCAGGCACTTTATGATTCATGCAAGGGGACTAAATATGGTCATGTACCCACACCAACCACCAGAATTATAGCAGCAATAGCAAGAATCTGGGACATCTGTTTCTAGTTCATGTAAAAATATAAGTTCCCATGAGAGTGCTGAGTCAGAGAACTCCTTCATTCCTAAAATTAAAGCTCAATTATACAGTAACCGTAATCACCTTGTTCACAATACACTAGATCTGGTAAAATGAGACAGACATCACTGGTAATTTTCTGTCTATGCTGTATTTCTTTTTTTGATCTCAAGAATGCTTAAAAGCTGCTATGAAAGATAAGCTGATAACCTTAGCTGAAACCAGCAGCAGTGTCTTTATTTTCACAAAGCACATTATCCCTTAAGTAACATTTTAACTTCTTCGTTCATGTGACTTGCAAAAGTCAATCACACATTGCTTGTCTCACAATGCTAATTTAATGAAACCATTATGGTTATTATTCCATTTAGACAACTTTAACCACGGGGTCATTTATTGCAGAAACCGGTGCAACGACAGAAGTTTAACCTACCTTTATGACACGTAAAGGCTTATTTGGATTGTTCTTGTCCAAGTAATTGATATAGCCAGACAGAGAGATAGTCAGTAGGTGGTCCTTCTGCCACAAACAACCCAGCTGCTGATCCAACACGTTTGATCCCATGTTAAAAGTACTGACAATAGAATTAGCACCAACATCCCAGATTTTAGCAGTTTTATCTCCAGAAGCAGAAAGCAGCTGACTACTGTCAGGGCTCCAACTAATCTGTAAAAACAAATGTCAACGTAAGATAGTAAATGCATTTATTATTGCACGACTTCACAGTCCATGAACTTGGTAATGAAACACTACGGACCATTTGTACAAATGAAGTGATACTTACAGCGTAAATACCTCCATCATGAGCTTTGCCTCCACCAAGAGCACACACTTTCTCTCCAGTCTTCCCATCATAGACAAAAATCTTAAGAGAGCACACAGACATATAACTTAACAGAAAAAGCAGTAACAAAAAACCCAAGGACTGAAAGACTGTTACTTGCATTGCACAGACCGTTCTTCTGTTATGTGGCATGCTTGCAAGTTTATCAAAATTAGATTTTTGAAGAAAAGGCACAAGTATTCCTGCATTTAATACTTAAGACTAAACAAATAAGATGACAACTGTAAATAATCACAGTAAGCCACTCTGTACATTGATTGTGACATCTGAAATTCTGGAAGATGTTACATTTTTGGCTCCTGCTGTGATGGCAGCCGCTTAGCACTGCAGTCACGGGAATCTGCCTTCTTAGAAGGAGGAGCTACCTATGGTAACAGTGTCATTGTCAAACCTGCCCTCATCAGGAGGGAGTCCACATGGAGCTGGGCTGCTATCTATGAGTTCAGTATTTCAGCCAGACTTCTCAGGATCGTAACAAGGACATACATATTCCAAAAATCTATTATGTTCCTGCCAAAATAACCTGTAAGAGAAGTCGTATGCTAGGGAGATGGAACAGAGGAAAAAGCTGAGTGAGAATAGTCTGTTCAATGTCAGTTGTTACAGCTTTACAGGAGAATACTTAAAAGTTTAAGCCAGTTATTTCTTGGCATGAAAAAAGAAGCAACATGGATTTTACAATATCAATCCTTTTCCCAAAATGCACAGGAAAATCATCTCATGTTAAAAATCACTACAAAAAGAGTTCCTTGTTTTTTACCTGCCCATCTGCACTAGCTGTAGCAAATCTGTTCCCATCAGGAGAAAACCTCACACAGTTCACAAACCGTGTATGGTCCTGTAGGAAAAAAGAAGAATCAGCACACAAAACAAGAACTCACCTTTTTACATAGAAGATAATCTAGTAACAATGAAGTTGTCTTACACACGAGGCATAGGTTATTGTGTGTAGGAGACGCCTGCTGTAGAAAATTGCTGTGGAACAAGTCTAGCCTCTATTAAAAGATGACCACAGGTATCAGAACAGGCCAGGGAGAAAACAGCCATCAATACTGATGTAGTTCAAACAACTCAGCACACCATCAGGTGAGCAAGTACAGTTTCAGGGATAGGTAGGAAAAACCCCTAAGCTACAGCCTCGATGCAAACATGGGATTCCTCCCTTCTGATCACTGAATTCTTCTGCAACATTCTCAAAATTTTAACTCTTGCTTCATTATGCAATAAGTTTTATACACAGAGAAGTACCATATCCTTCTCATTGTAAAAAACAGGTATGAAGACTAAATTGTTTTACTGGAATTCCATTTCTGGGAGATTGCGTTAATTGTAGCTCTATGAAGTAAATGGGCAAGACTGATGTATGCTCCCCAAATAGACTATTTACAAATAGGAGACTATTCAAACCATGCTAACTAGAAAACATGTTAAATAGGGAAGCACCACAATGAGGCCAAAGCTCCCATGCAAAGAGATTTGGGAGACTATTTTTAGTATTATGAAAGGCAGGTTCCAACCTACTTTCTTTAACCCTCAATTTTTTTCCTGATGATACATCAAGCTCTAATCTAAACCGCGTAACAGCCTGTACCAGAATCCCATACATCAACTCAAATATCACTTTAAAAGGAAGACTGTATCACATACCAGTCTGTGCAGCACTGGTAAGCAATTCAGATTTCAGAGTTCCAAAAGAACCAGCTTAGCAAAATGCAAGTATCAACTTAAGTTCAGAAATATATTAGGCAACTACATCATTTCATTGGACTGCAAAGCTCAAAACAATTCCTATTCTAGAACTGTAGTGGAATCCTTACTAAAGCCAGTGTATGAAGACTACAAAAGGCGTGTACTTAAGAAAATAAGAGGCCTGCTACTGTGTTTTCAGAAATAAGAACAAAACATTTTTAATTTACTATTGCAATAACATCCAGTATCTTTGCAATAGTTATTCTGAGGCAAGAGACATGTCTTCTGCCATCAGAAACAGCTGCAGAAGCTTTTGGCTTTTTATTTTCTTTGGCCTCAAGTAACAATGAATGTCTTAAATGTGGTATTTCCAGGCTTTGTTTCATTTACATATGAGATTTTAACTAGTAGAATAAGAAATAAAGTGGAAAGGAGTGTAGAAACAGAAAACTGACCACAGAAGTTACACAACCATTCCTCGTTTTAGAAATCAGTTTTCAATACGTTTTCAAACATCTACATTCACCCTTTCTAAGCTGCCCTAGGATTTCAGATTTAAGCACTCTTAAGCAGATTGGAAAATTCCAGTCACACCACCACATTTCTTGAATCAAGCACTTTGGAGAGTATTATTAAGAAGCACTACACAAGTCTGCAGTGGGAAGCAGAGCTCAAAAAGCACCAATAGGGCCAATGAAACATCCTACTTCTGAAGTTATGGAAGAGGATGAAGAGCCAGAAAAAAATTCAGAAGTGCTTCAAGTTTTCTTCTTAATCAATCATTTATTTCAGTTTTCTTGGCCTGAGACAAGCCTTCAATTATATTCCTACATGTGTTAAAGAAAGCCACTTGACACCAACTATACCTCAAAAGGGGGATCTAAGAACTTCTGTTGCAACAGCTAGTTGTGACAAGAACTTGTTGGAAAGCTTTTAGTCAACTTGATGCACAGTTTAAGATAGCCACATCTAAACTTAAACTCACACTTATTGTAAACTTGAACTTGAATGGCGGTCCCTCAAAGAAAGCAGCACAGTTGTCATCACTGCCAGTTGCCAGACGATATGGTCTTGTTTGTTTAATGTCCACACTATTGATCACTTTATTGTGCCCAGTAATCTCGCCAACAGAAGAACCGCTATCCCACAGGAACACTGCTCCAAATCTGGTTAGAAAAGCACACAATAACTACAATTTATAAAAGTTACATGTAGATTAATTCCTTGAGCATCTGCAAGCAACAGATTTGAGTGCACTCAAAGAGAAATTAGGTCATCTTGTTAATCTCATGCAAGCGCATCACAGTTCCCTGAAGAATATTTGAGACCTTGCTGGACAGAGAATCTAATCTTCAATAGGAGACATTTGCTGAAGGGAACAGACAAGCAAGTTTTATGTATAAAGCTTCTAAAATTCAGAGATCCAAAAGATATTCTTCAGTAAGTCCGTCGGTTTATAAAAGAAAGTAAGTTGGCCTATCTGCCTAGTCACTAAGCAGAATGCAGAAAATTAGGATAATGATGACATATGATCATTTATCTGATTTAGTCTAGACTGGGGACCATCACATTTACAACTATTATTACCTAAAGGTTTAAGGAGGAAGAGTTATAACAGCATTTTTGTAGGTTCTTACTTTAAATCACCTTCAAAAAGAGATCAGTATAATCAATACCATGGCATTAAACTGCCAGAGCACTGCTATTAAAAAAGGGTTCTATAGAATCACTTCAGCAAAATTCTAGATTTAAAGTACATCAACCCAACAGAAAGCTGGCAGGCTTTTTGAAGTAGGGGAGCAACTTTACATAGTGTCTATCCAGGGGCAGGTGGGGGTGGAAGGAAGGATCGAGGATAAAGAACCCCAAATATCAGGACATGATGGTGATTAAAAATGGTGCAGGAGGTCAGGGAACATGACCATGTCATGCTTTTCAGACCTTTAGGCATAGGAATACCTGGTCTGGACTCTGCCAGTCTTTAAACATTAAAGAAAGGATACAAACCTGACTGTAATGGGCACCTCATTTAGTCAGGCAAGGACGAATGGTTGTGATTTCCTTTTAATTACCATAAGACCTAAAAATATAGGCTAGGCATGTTGCTGAGGGAGAAAAATTCAGATACACTTTCTTTATTTTATTTTACTCTTACTCAATCGCATCCTCTCAGTTTGGGAGGGGTGAAAGAAAAGGGAGAAGAATTGTCTTTTGGTTCTCCCTTCCTACCCTATCAGAATTAGACAAAAGAATCCACCAAAAGGCATACTGAACAGCTATCACTGAATGTAATGCCCACCTCTGAAAAACAAACAAGGCCCAGAATTTTAAACTGAGCAATTCTACAGAACTGTATTTTCCAAGTAGGTTTACAGCTGTGAAATACTGCATAAAGAATTCTGCTGCAGAACAGCACAACTTGAAGTCTAAACAGGGAACAAGCCATGACTGTCTTCTGTTGAAAGACTAGAAGTTTTCTGCAAAGAATCCGCTTCATTAGAACACACAGGCCTACAGTGTATGTATGTACACATATATACACACACACGGAAGAGAATTACTTACTTTTCCCTTCCTTCGCCAACCACAGCTATTCTTTTGCTGTCTTCAGTCCATGCAAGGTCCTTTATTTTTCCTGCAAATGGCTGATACTCATACTTCAGTAGGTGTTCCTTTTGTGTAGTATCCCAGATTCTCAGCTTTCCAGAAACATCTGCCATAATAAAATAGAATATAACTATTGTTGTTCCAGCATGACTAGGTCATGTGACTCAGCAATCTGCCAGGATACAGATTTTTCAGCTACACTGAACACTTGTACTAGGGACCTATTACAATCACTACAAATCACTTGATTTAGGAACACTGACGACTACATCTGTTTCACTGACTTATGTTTTTAACCAGATACTAAGGTTGTTCAAGGCACACAGCAATAAACACATCACACAGATGTGTCTGTATAATCACACATTGATTATACAGATTCAACTTCTGTAAACAGACATGTGAAAAAAACTGCCCACTAAGAGGGTAGGAACTCTAATATCTGCCGGTATGTGTTACCTATCTGTGTCACACAAAAAAACCCCACTAACCCAGCCCCACCTCCCCAGCAGCTGCAAAACAGCTTACCCACACTCTGCTGCAAAGTAAGCCATCCTACATCTACAGTAAGGGAGCAACCTGGTGGACAGTGGCTTATGCACTAAGAATCATACCTCAGGTTTTTTGTACATTCAAAGCAAACCTGCTTTGCATATAAATACCAGGTATGTGTAAACATACAAAGAGATTTCTGCCTATTGAACTTTATTCATGCACACTCATTGGCATACTTTTTCTATATAGAAGCATGTATGCACTTAATGTCACACGTGGATACCTGCACTATTTAGATCTCTACAAAGGAATCCAACCTAATTTTCAAAAGTGGTAATGTCACAAGCATCAGACATAACACAGGTCATAATTTAAGACTTCATATAATGAAAGCTTCCTTGGTCACTGTTTCCTCTCACTATTGCACACCCCTAGAGCTTGCTTCTATTCAGAGCAATTACTGCGTGCAGCACTGTAACCAGAGGAACTGTTCTATACGCAGGCAGGTTTACACATCTCTAATGAAACCCACAGAGCAAATTCTGCTTCTGTTGGACCCTTCATAAAAGCCACTGTTTTAGAATAAACCATGTGGTAAAATATATACCTTTCACCTCAGCAGAAATTTTTTTTGAGTTCTGTTCATTGTTTATTGGTGCATCTTTACAGTTCAATTTAAAATTAGAGCAACCCTGTATCTTTGGGACCTGATCACAGGCTCATCTTCTCCACTTCTGCTAAAAGGACAGATACAGAACCCTCCATTTTACACAGATAATTTGTTATTGAAACAGAACTTTAATGTGGCTTTCAAAATCTAATTGTTTGCTCTATCTATTAATGGATAGGACACATAGCTTGAACTTTGTGGTATTTCCCATTACTACATCTGCTGTGACTGCAGTTAAGAGAAATCATCATAAAAGCCACAAAGCAGATTGCCAAAGGTCTGTTTCATCAGGCACATGAAGTATTAATGCAGGTTGTATGGCTAATGTAAATTTATAGAGAAATGAATCTTCCATATTATACTTAGAAACAGCTTGAACAGCCTGATACTATCTTCAGACCCCATGCTCAGCAGTATCACAAAACTATTTATAAATGACATACAGAAGACATGTTTTAGAGGGAAATAGTGCAGCTCAAACTCATTTACTTGGGTATGACAGACAATTTCTGAAAAGAGTCAACTGAATACTCCCCCCAGGAAGAAGGATCTTCTTTAAGCTGATCAGTAATGAAAAACATCTTCAAAGATCAGGCTATGTATATACTACTGTTCTTTTACAGAGGATTAAAAATCTACAAGGCTACAAGAAAAAAAAAAATGGATTTGTTATTCTGAGGATTAAGTACAGCACAAACCTAGAGGACCAAGTCTGTAGAATAAAGAATGCAAACTGGATTTTAAGAAGGTATTCAATTTGACATATGGTCCACACACACGACTGAGCCAAGAAAATCCTGGCTCTGGTTCTTTCAGACAGGGAAGAGGGAAAAGCAAAAAAAACTCAGCTATGCTATCAGTGTTCTTAAAGCTCCCCCAGTATTCAAAAAAATACACATTTTAATAGAGCTTTCCGATGTTCAGGAGCCAGGAAAGAACATTTTACCTTTTAAAAAACTATTATTCCTTTAAAATTGTTGAGAGAGAAATTCCCATTCTACTAAGCCCTGTGCATTAGTCTGGACTCCCTTTCTAAGGAGCTCATATTCACATAACATATTCAATATAAAAAATGCTTTATTTTCAGATACATTACTTAGTATTTCTGTATTTGGGCACATCACTTTCTGAAGTGTTTCTAGTTGACAATGGCAAGCAAATTTTAAAAAATCCATAGATTAACCACAATTATTTTTAAGAAATTGAAGTTATATATCATATTGTCAATATTCAACTGCCTAGCAGTTGTCCTAAAAAACCCAATTATTTGAAGCTTCTATTAAAAAGGCTTCGTGTATTAAAAAGGTTTTGTTCTTTCTAAGTAATCAAAAACTGTAGCCATTTCCACTAACAGCCCAGGAAATTAAAGCTGTAGAAATTCATGTTACCTATTCACAGACTATTGATTCACACACATTACACAGACACTGCGAGTCAGCCTCTGCTAACTTACCAAGGAAAGCTTTTTTTAGTTCAGGTTACAAATATATGAAAAATCATGCCAAGTCTTGCCAAGTTTGGTCAGGAAGAAAGGGGAAGGAAAAGAGATGAGTATACACTCTCCTAGAATCCCTCCCCTGCCCCCAAAGTATGAACATTTGTTAATAAACAGAAACAACAGTCCTGTATTTCAGAACACTTTTCATTCTGCTGCACGTACACAAGTCATTCATTCCACTAACGTTTGTTCTCTTTAACACTTCACACTAAGTATTTAAAGTTCATTTTCAGGTTCTTCTTGATTTCAATAGCAGCTTTTAAAAAGACCAAGCACATCACTAAACTCATTAGAGGAACAGCTCTAGAAATCATTCCTCCCTCAGGCATCTATACGTAATTCTACTGAAGCATGCCAGATTTATGTACAGAATACACATAGTCAGTGCAAAGCATTACTACTCTGTTCTGCCAGTAAGTTATGTGTCAAGCACTTTAACAGCTCTCACGCAGCATGTGCACCGATACTTTACCTGCAGATGCTATGTAGAATCCACTGGGAGCATACTTGGCAACTACAACCTGATGGGCGTGCTCAGTGTAGATGTCAGCAATAGCAGGATTCTAGTTTAAAGGAAAAAAAAGTTACTAAGTTGTATTTCCTGGTTTTCAAAGGAGTAAAATCAGACATTCAGAAATAAAATTCAGAATTTCTCCTCACACTCCTCTTGCACCCTTCCTTCCAGCTTACATAGAGCTCTTGTCTAAAACTGAGAAATGCAGTCCTCATTGCAGAACACTGTTGTCCAGTAGAAGAACGCACTAATTTCTAACAACTGACAATTAAAGTATTTCCTCTAACGGCCAGAACTGCCGGGATCCCTTCCTCTCCAATACCTCTGAAAAATAAAAAACCACTCTCCAAAATAATAGGAAAAGCATTGGACTTTCTTTTTACAGGGCTGGCCCAGGTAAGGCAGTTACCCAAGCAGAACACTAAACATGAGCTGTGCTTTGCAACACACATCCAAAAGTTTACTATAGCTGAGTATGAAAATTAAGCATACGGTTAACCATATTGCATGGTCATTAATCATCACCATGTACTACTCAGGATCACTTGGTAACCAGTGAGGTGCACAAGGCTTGCTCTTTCTTGCCAACCGCAATCTGGTTAAAAATTTAGTAGACTGGCACAGAAAAAAGATGTTTTCCCTAGCATCAGGAGTTGCACTGGAATTCTGAAAGAAATTCACTGCCTTTGCATCACAATTTTATCTCTTCAGTCTTAAAGTGTTTTCAGATGCTTTAGGTTAGACACTAAAACTGACTCAGTGTCTCAGCAGATGAGTAGTGTCACACTACAGAGGTGCCACAAAAATCAAAAAAGGATGCCATCAAGGCAAAATCTGCTCTCAAATTAACTGTATAAAAAAGCCATTCTGCACATCTTCCAAATACAGTACATACATGCTACAACAGTAATACACTACTCCTTAGAAAATTTTTTTCTACCAGTTAACAGGTATCTTCCAGCTCCAGAAACTTGACTCATATGATGAAAACAGAAGTCCATTTTAACTGCTATAATTAATACAGATTTATTCAACCAAACCAGAAAACCACCTGATGTTATGGTATGACTCAGCCATCCAATCAGGAAAAACTAAAACACCTGCTCTGTGTTAGAAAGCAGACAGCCTGCTGCTTGCAAGAGTTCTTGCTGTTGCAGTACTATTACATCTTGGGAGACAGAATACAGCTTACTCATGCAAGAAGCAGCTCTCTCATTCATTCATTGCTTGAGTGTGTTATAGCTCTACTTAAGTCACAATCATCTGCATTTACAGAATGCACATCGCTCTCCATTTTGTGTGCAACTGGATTTTATCTAGGCAAGACAAGTTTTCCCCATGCTACAGCTGCATTGCCTACAAGTTCAGGTAGCTCAAAACCCCCACAGTTCATTAGTAGTGGCATACATTAGTACCTGCTATTTTACAGCAAGAATCTATCTCCAAGAGTCCAGGAAGCACAGATGAGATACTGGACTTAACAGACTGACTTAAGGAGTTAAACAAAGATAGACTCCCAAGTTTAAGACACAGTAAATAGAACCAGGAAACCAGGTAATAAATTAGAGCTGCCAATTTAAATGCCATCTATTTGATAACATTATTTCTGCTTTTAAGGTCAGTTTTTTAACTAGTACAACTTTCATGTCAAAACCCCCAAAATCCCACTTCAAAGACATTTTAGGATAAGATTACATTGTTACCAGGGACAAACGTAGTACCTAATACTAGATTCAACAAGAAGAGTGAGCTTATGCGGCTTACTTCGAACACTGAAACCAGAGCCACATATGAAAGTGAGTAGTTGAAGTTCCAAGCTTCAAAGTAGGTTTAGACCCATGAAGGCAATAAAATATTAATGAGGTACGAAACCTTACAAATATCATTAGTCCTTCTTAATCACAGTGCTTTTCCAGCACTGTTCCAGGACCTTTTCATCTTAAAGTCTCTAGCTCATGCTCAAAGATCAAAAATTAACCCTGAACACTTATATTAATCACCACTGATTAGCTAATGCTAGATTGCTTCAGACTTAAGAGAAAGGTGATCACTGCATTTTGATGACCTGTTTTTGGTTTTTTGCGTTTGTTTTTTTTTTTTAATTAAAAGTACTACCATCCCATTGGAGAACTGTTCATGGAGGGATTACACACAGACCTCCCAGTATTTAATTTGGTTATTGCAAAGTATTATGCAGGCTTCCATATTTTTCAGAGAAAGCATGGCTCTCAGCTGAGAGTGGACACACTTCCATGTTGTGTTAGGAACAAACTGCAACGTTCTCCAACGCAAAAGCCAGAGCACAGGCTTTGGTCAGTTTTTGTGTCACTGCTATGATACATTCTCTAGTTGTCTGCAGAGCATCACCTGTCAATTATTAACAGTAGCAGACTCCTTGCCAGTTAGGTAAGTCTGTGTATCAGCACGAATTACACCATAAAACTGAAGGATTTATGCCTTCCATTCTCAACTGCCCTTGAGAGTTTAAACAGTCTAAATTTTAATTCCCACAATCCCACCTTGCCTGTACTCAGACCTCACCATGTGCTCTATGTCCTGGCTCCCACTGGGACTAACATTTGCACTGAGCAAATCGTCAGTGAGCTGATTCAGGAAGATAAAAAGAAATTGTTTTCTTCCAATGCAACCCCCAAAATACAGTCAGATGAGCACTAATGACAGTGCAAGGGAGGAGGTCACAGTCCATAACTTGGGCAAAAACTGCAACGTAAGCAGAGTGGCTTTTCTCTCTTCTCTCATCACACTGTGTGCCATTACAGTGTTTAACTGGGGCTTCTGGTTTCAGAAAATTGAACTTTCTTGATACCAAGAGTGAAGTGCTATTACAACATTATAGTGAGATTTTGAAACCAGAGTGCAAGTGTTTTAAGTTGATGAATTTTAACTGATACCAAACAAGAAATTTGCAGAGAATTAAGTTATTAGTAGCACTTCTGTATTATAGCATGACAGTGATGAAATGTCTCAATATAATGAGGGTGATAAGTCAGAAAACAGCTCATAAAAATTCCGTCTACAAAGGTGGTTTATAGAAGCACCCATAAACAAATCCATTACTGTGGAAACCTAACAGCTCCAGAGAGGTATGACCTGCACCCCTGCCGCCCTCCCCACTGTAGGCCAAATCTACAGCAAGGAAGGAAAGTAAATCTAGGGGAGCATTTGATTTTCTGAAGAACAAACATGTACTTTGAAGAAAAGTAGTTTTTTGAAAACCAATAGCAAGACAATAGCCTAGACATGTAATACTTCCTCTGTAACTCTCAGAGGGATGTCATCTTTGAAAAGACATAATTTAAATAACTTGCTTTACATTTCTCGAGTTACCACCAGATAAGAAAAAAAAAAAACAAACCCTAAACCTCCACACTACTGGAAACATTAACTGGGGCATTCTAGTATTTAATCGATGGGAAAAGTTCCCTTTGACCAGGGCTGAGAACTCCACATGCAGTAAGTCTGCCACAGAGTCAAGCAGCTGACAAATATTTTGATTCCTAGAGTGCAGGATAGGGAGGGGAAAGACCGTAAGGACTAATACATTTAGAGATACGTGTTTGCAAGTATTTGCACGCTTTTCTCACAAGCTAAAGGCCCAATACAGCAAAGAGGGAAGAGTTCATTTATTAGGCAAACACAACACTCAACTTCATAACAGTGATACTTAAGAAGATAAACAGGGCCAACCAGAATATACCAGTCTCTTGTTATAAATCCTGTGCAAAGAGAGGGAGAGAACTGTACATTTTACTGAGGTTTTCTACAGGTTTTTACAGTGGCTGCCCATGGTTTTATGCCTGAGTCATGCACCCTGCTTATCCCCCTGCTGATGATCAGAGCTGTGACCTCAACTGAAATTACTAAGTGTGAACGAAGCAAGGCTGTTAAAGGAGGGGGGCTGGGAAACAAAATGAAACTTAGCGAAAGCTCTATATTACAAAACGGAATAAATTTGGATACGTTACATCAATGTTCCTGATGACGACACATTTTCCATTGGTATAAAGAAAATTGTTGCCCTTAGGATCACCTCCGATAATTTTGGAAACGCCTCGTTCAACCTGAGGGAGGCTGGCGAACACTTTTTCTAAGGGAAAAGGAGAAAGGCGGGGGACAAAAAAAAATAAATAATTTTAGTTGTCCCCGTTGGCGGACGCCGCCGAGCAGCCGAGCGCCCCGCCGGCAGGCGCGGTCACTTGTTGCTGTCAGCGGGCTGCGAGGAACCGCCGGCTCCGCGCCCGCCTGAGGGGCGGCGGGGGGCTGCCGGCCAGTGGGCGCTCCCCGCCGCCGCCGCCGCCGCCGCCCGGTCCCCCGCCCCAGCCCAGCAGCTCGCCGCGCCAGGCCACCCCCCCCTCCGCTCCGCCTCGCCGGGGGCTTACTGATCTCGTACGGCATCTTCGCCCACTTGTTACTGCGGCGGCGCTGGGAAGGAAGGGCTGGGAAGGGCAGCGAGTGCGACCCCGCGCAGCGCAGCGCAGCCGGACCGAACCGGCCTCTCGCTCTCCTCCTCCCGCCGCCGCCGCCGCCTCAGCCCCGCGGCGCCCAGCGGCACGAAGCAGGAAGCGCCGGCGCGGCCCGCCGCTCTCCCCTGCCTTTGACCATATATAGTCAACTCTGCTCGCGCCGCACCGCCGCTCCCCGCCAGCCCGCGCCCCGCTCCCTCCCCCGGAAATGCCGTCGGCTCGGACGGGCCCGGCGGGGCTTGCGCTGGGGCGGCCGCAGAAGCCGGCCCCGCCCCGGCAGGGAGCCGCGCGCAGGCACCGGCAGGCGCCACACGCCTTCGCTGCCGGGCCTCGAGGTGGGCGCTGCCGGGCGGGCTGCGCATGTGCGGGACGCTGCTTTCCCCCACCCGTGCGTCTCCTCGGCGCATGCGCGGGAGTGGTGGTGAGGCCGCGCTGGTCCCGGGGCGGCGATCACGGGCGTTGTTATACTGGGCCGGTGAGGGTGGTGGTGGTGGAATTGTGAGGGGAAGGGATCCGTGCTGGTTCCATGAGAAGGGGGGTGTGGGGAGAGGAAGATGCTTGGGGATGCTGAGGGAATCCCTTTAAGGTGCTGGTGTGGGGGGAAACAGGCCGGGGTGTCGCCCATTTCCCGCCCTCTGGTCGTCGGGTGGTGAGCGACTGCGGGACGGCTCTCGCTGGCTCTCTGCACCTTGAGGCAGCAGCCCCTGACTTCCGCGGCATTGCTAGATGCAGCTGCTGCGGGGGGGATTTGTCCCGGTGATAGCTGTGGGGACGCCGCTGTGTGCACGAAGTTGCTGAGGGGGCAGACCTGTCATTTTGCTTGGGAACGACGGTATTTACAAGTAGGGGTTAAGTCAGCTTTTACATCTAAGTGGCAGAAACTCCTGAAATGGGTGCTGGTTTGTACTTTTGTCCCTTTAACTTGCCTTAATCATAAAGTGAGTGAGTTTTTTCATGTCAAACAGGGAAAAAGCATCAGGACAGATGGGTATCACAGAAATGGCTTGCACAGCTTTAGAATATGGTATCTAGTAATAGCAATGCTCTTGGTGTGTTCGTGGCTAATTCATGTGTAGAACGGGCATGGGGAAGCCCTGTGGGAGAACAGGTAGATGGGGGGGAAAAGAAAAGCTTTATATTCTCAAATGCAGGAAGAACCAGCATTGAAGTATAGGGCTATAGAGACTTTCATGCAGGCAGGTATAGGCAGTGCAGGATGAAAGGATGCCAAAACTTCCTGAAGAAGCTGTCTTGCATTGGCTTCTGTAGCCGCTCTGCTTAAGGAACACTGAAGACAGCACGTAACTATGCTGGGATTACTGTAAGAGGTTTCTGTACTTTTCACTTTTGCACTAAATGGATTCCCTTTGTCCAGTGTGTGGCTTCATGGAGTTACATTTTCTTTGAATGATTGCCACGTACCCATTAAAAAGCAAATGGTCTATATGAAAACATTTTTTTTTCTACTCACCTGTTTGCATTTTTCAGAAATAAATGAATCCGTATGTATTTGCTGTGACAATATTTCATGCTGAAGACAAAATAAAGATTCCACATTTTCCATAAGATGTTTTTGTGCACCAAAGCTGTATTATCCTTTATGTACATGAACAAAATCTTATGTGCTCAGAGTCATGTTTACATTTTTTCCATTACATTAGTCCATAGAAGGTATTTTCTTTTCCTGCCCAGGGTTGCCTTTGTAGTTTCTTAAAGCATTGACCTCATATCCTAAGATGTTTTATATGAATTTGATAATGACTTGAAATAATGTGGAGTCAGTTTCAGAGGCCTTTTTTTTTTTTTTTTGGTTCTTCAAGTATTTAAGGGACTAGAAATCCGAACCTGACGTCGACTCAGCACCGTTTCCATTTTTCAGATCATAGTGGGGGATGGAATCGATGAATTGTTACTTTTCCCTCTGCAAAGACTTGACTTAGGTTATATTAACTTGGTTAGCAAGTCTTAGAATTTTTTTCATATTTCCACAACCACCCTCGTGCTTCAGCAGAGCGTTGGGGTTATTTTGAACGGAGATTTCCAGCCAGCTCAAGCTGCAAGTGCTCAGCCTCCTGGGGAATCACAGCCGACTCGTATCTGGTGGCAGATATATTTGCAATAGCTGAAGAAGTTACTGCTCCCAGCTGTGTGCGGCTCGTCTCCTGAACAGCTAGGTGGGGACCTGCCAACGTCAGTTTACATGGGCATGTCAGTGGAGAGGGCAGCCTGTAGCAGAGGGTGGGCAGCAAGTGCTAACTGCTTCGTTCCACCATGTGAAATCTGCCAGCAAAGTCTGCCACCCCCGGGCTTACGCTTGGCACGCATTAAGACATCTCTGAGTATCCTGGAAAGCCAAGTTTTGCTACGTATTTTTCAAGAATGCGAATGTGCTTCATCTTCATGGTATTAATTACATAGTGACGACATAGACATCATATTAGGTTGCTTTAGAGAATGCTCAAATGTTGTTATTTACTTACTTGATCACAGATACATATAGTGGCTTGTAAAATATGTCATGATCAGTTTCTGTTCCAGAAGGCTCATAACTTGCATCCTCAGTTCTCCAGGCATGTATATGTGTACCATTAGGCACGTGATATCAAGCATGTTGTTCACCTACTTGGAGTTGAATACTAACGTAACGCTTAAGGCTCTGGGCCAGCATCAAGAGAACGATATGCGTACGTGACAACGTTGCGTGAGGAAGGCGTGTGGACTGAAGGCTGGGCTTCAGACCATCAGCTAAGAAAGTGAGGAAAAATTAAAGGTTGTGGCGTTGCTCAGCACATGGAATTTCTAAAATTCATAGCAACTTTTCACGGGTTTTAGCTTTACTTACTGTTCTCCCTTGCTCGTTAACAAATATGACTTGAATACTGATGAAAGCACACCCCTTACATTTGCAACTCAGTATAGGCAATATAGCCTCAGGCACATGTTAACAACTCCTTAGAAAGTATTTCACAGTCTTTTGGTATTTCCACATCACTTAGCATAAAGTTGCATTTATACACAAGTTTTGTCTGACGCTGAGTAGCCATCAGCTTTTCTAAAAAGGAATGTTAAATAAAATTCTTCTTTGTCAGTGGTTTTTTTCCCAGGCTGCAGCTAGTTTATCTCCATGTCTCAACGGTGAAAACTGCTCCCAAATAGTCAAACAGAAATGGAACAAGTTTGAAATGAGAATTAATGTTACACATCATATCTTCTGCTATTATGACAAGACCTTAGAAAGCCAGCTGTCAATATGTAGCTCCTTTAGATACGATATATTGTTTATTACAAATACCAGCAAGATAAATACTCTGTTTTGTGCCCTAAGAAATACTGATTTTGATTCCAGCCAGGCTCATGTGGGGTCAGTGTCAGAATGCTGATCATCGAATCAATGACAAAAGACAGACTGTGATGAATATTTTCTGACACTGATACCCTGAAATACACTGAAAGCTAAAATGTACAACAGTTTGAGTTACTGTCTTCACAGAAATACTACAGCAACTTGATCATTCAATATATAAAAAATGCAAACATACCAAGAATTAGGGTGAAGTTCTGGTTTCAGTGACCTTGGTAGGGTCAGAATTTTTTCCAGATGGATGAAGATCAAGTTCCCTGAAGTTTAAGAGAATCTCATTCTGGGTTGCTGCAATCCTGCACTTGCAGCTTCCCCAGGCCACACCTTATTCCCCCACCCTTTGTTCAGATACTGGCACTCCTGTGTTCCCATTTGTAGAGCAGAGACCTGAACTGGGCCAAACCAAATGAAATTTTGGCCAGGTTGGTTTTCATTTACATGAACACTGGACTGTTTCATGGGACTGTTAGATTAACTCAGTGGTTTGTGCAAAGGGTTGGGAATATGTGGGAGGGAAGTTGCAAAATCAGCAATACAGTTTTAGTTTTGCTTCAGCTGTTGCCAAGCTAAACCTTGGTTATTTCTCTCTTTTACAGGTTCTTAGCTTTGTCAGAAAGCCAAGGGAAAATCTGAGGGAAAGCTTGAGTGTCATGAGACAGTTGGAATAGTAACCACTTGAGCACTTCACATGCCCCAGCAATAAGAAATGGCTGCAGAATCCGCATCTCTCTATGACCTCTGTGTTGAAAAGAACTGTGGGAGCCTTAACAAGCCAATAGAAAGTAAAAGCTGTTGACACTTTAGGCTGAGGATCATATATGGACCTTTCTGGAAAGGACAAAGTTCTGTGCTTATCTCCAAGATATAAAATATTAGCGTCGGATGCTCTGAAATACAGATTTGTCTGTTAAAATACCGTTGTGTTCAACAGAAGCTTCTCTCCAGAAGCTACATCCCTCTTTATGTTTGAATCAATACAGCTCTACCTGGAGCTATTAGTAATACAAGGATATGACCTTGTTACACTAAATTCTACCTCAACAAAGGGTAGTTTATGTTGGTAACATTGACAGAAATGTAAAGGTGTATCTCTAGTACCCTCAGCTGTATAAAGGAAAGGAAAAGGATATGGAAAACTTTGAAAAAAAAAGAAAAAAGAAAAAAAATACACCCGTTGTATCACCCCAGTCTGTGTTTTCACCAGTAATATAGCATTCTGGTTTGTACATCTTGTCAGGAAATGTATCAGAAATAATCTGCAGAGATGAGAAAATAATTAACGACTAGGAGGAAGGAAGGTCTTTTGATACACGATCAAGTTAAATTGCACAAGAATACACCACAGAAGTATAAAAGTGAATTTCAGAGGGTAGGGAGTTAGAAGTGGTCCACAGGGAGGCAATTAGATCCTTTTCACCCTCTTAAGGGGACAGTCATTGAAATTAAGAGGCAATTGATTTAGAAGTGATGGAAGGAGTGTTGCATAATTAACCTAAGGAATTCTTTGCCACAGTCAAATTCCTTCACTGAATTCAGTCACTTACATAGATTAACTTTGTAAATTTAAAAAACAAACTTCAGATGGTACATACATTAGAATGGTATCTGTAATTGCCTTGAATAAGAAGAAAAGCAATTGTTTTCCTGATTAAAGGCATAAAGTATACACCACCTGAAAGCAGGTGTATATTCCCGCATGTGAAACGTTACTTGAATGTGTTGTGGAGGTTTTATGTCTTAGAGCGTATAGTTTTGACTGGTGTCTGCAACATGATATAGGTTATGGGCTACTCTATTTTACTGTATTGAAAATTATCCAGACTGAAACAGATGAGATAACGATCTTTTGTAGTGGAGACTTGGGAGACCATATATATTTATACCTCCATTTTCAACAACATCCTAAAACAAATTAAATGAGGCAATTTACAATTGCCAAAATTGTTGAGCAATTAAAGCTCCCCTCTTCCTAACAAGCTTAAGTGGCATAAAAAAAGGATCTTTATTAAATCTGGGATTACAAGTCAGAGTTGTCGTGTAATGGAACATGTTATGCATTTGTTATGATGACTGCTATGCTGTAGATACTCTGGTGTTAGCAATGTTTCCACCTCTACTGCCATGCGCAGGAGAAGCCATACCCGTGTTACTCCTAACAACAAAAGGAATATATCGCTTCTAAAACAGGAAAGCTTTTGTTCTTCCCAGAGGTGTTTTATGCACTGTCTGTAGTGAGACACAGCTACAAACAGAACGTATTCCTTTCTAAATGCTTATTCTTGTTTTGGTGTGTCAAGAAAGGCTGTAATATTTGGTTACAGTGCTGTTATCAACATGAGGAGAAATGTGAAAGTATATCGAGACAAAAATCCTTGAAATTTCTCATCATAAAAAGACTTTGTTATTTCAAAATAGAATTAAGAGTATTACGGCCAAACATAGACTTTTAAAAAATGCATTGTCTTCCAGCTGTCACTCCTGTACCTGGGATAGCCCTGAGGGTTAGACAGCGTCCCTCATTTGCTGATGCTCTTGATGCCGTATATGGGATTCAGATTTGACATCAGCATTTTATTTTGAGTTGGGGTGTTCTTTCTTACATGTTGGCTTTGCAGCTGATAATCAGCCACCCCATTTATAGCTGTCACGTTTCACTGGTGACCTAGTCTCTGCTCCCTGTAGCATACCATTGATGCCACTGGTAAGAGCCAAAATAATTTTGGCTGCCGTGTGTCATTGCACACTGTTAAGATACAGCTTTCCTGTGCCATTCAGTGTACTTGTTTGGATTTGGTGTGCTCTGATTTTTAACAGCTTGAGTCTGAACTAAAATTGTCAAAGCTGAGCATGTTAAGGAATGCTTCTAATGTCTCTAAATAAGGTTGCCTCATTTTCAGGTGTAGTAAATATGTGCATGTTCCTTCACCCTCATTAAGAGTGTGTGCGTGTATGTGTGTGTGCATGTGTGTATATGTGGGTACCACCATAAAAATCAGACCTATCGTAGAAACAGATTAAAGTAATTACCTTGAGGGACCCATATTTGAAAGTCTATTTTCAGCCTTCTGATAGTAGCTTGTATATAGTTAAGGTTCCTATAGCACAGTTAATAACATTAGGATTCTTTCTTGTATCTTGAGGCATGAGAAAGTTCTTCCTCCTAACATTAATATTAATCTTGTACTGGAGATTAGATTTCTTTCCAAGAGTTAGAATCATAACACAGTTTCTCAACTCTACATTAACGACCTCTTTAAGAGTTGGGTTGTGTTCTCATTAGTAGAGCAGAACCATACTTTTAATTAAGCAAATGAGGCAGACAAAGACTGACATACGCAAATTAGAAAGAAGCCTGGTAGGCAAGAGAAACAAAGAGGCAAAAGACTTCGGAAAAACAGTAGTGTCACAGAATAATTTATCTAACTACAGGGAACTACTCAAATGAGTGTAGTGAAGAAGGATTTGTATCAGAAGATGTGATGATGGATCCAGAAAAAGATGTAATCCAAAAAGCTTTACTTAAAGCCCTGGAAGAGAGACTCTTTCAACTCCAATATGTAAATCACCAAAATATTAATTTACATGGGGGATTATTCAGTCTAGCAAAGGGAACCCTTAATTGTGCAACATTTATGACGACATACTTGAAATGAACTACAGCCAGGTTGGTATCATTTTCCATGTAGTGAAAATCCAATTCTGAACTATTTAAGCAGCCTTCAGAGACTTCAGAGACAGAGTTTTGCATGCTGCTCCAAGCTTGATTTTTAAGTAGAGACTGCCAAGATGACCCCACTGAAAGGGGAATCAGAGCTTCTTAACTAAGAAGCTCCTTAATTAGATTAACTCCATTTGTAGCGAATTCCTTAAATGACTATACTCAGGAGATTCAATGTGTTAAATGTCAGGAAACTCTTCCTGTTGCACAGGAAGTAGTTCTAATGTACTAATCCAAAGCCCAATATATATTCAGTAAAAGTCTTTCCAATAACTTTAGGTCTATAAAGTTCAAAGCTTTACAAATTTAGTAGTTGCTAGACAGGACAAAAAGAAGACTTTTTTTTCTGTTTCAGAGGGCTTTAATGTACATGCATAAATGCAGTGCTAAGTGGCAGAACAAAAACTAAACACAGTGTTGAAGTTTCACATGGGCTTCTTAGCTCTATTTGTCTTCATACATGATAGAGTTGGTTTTTTTAAATGGTGGAGTTATTCATGCTTTAAAAGTGGATTGCTAAATATAGTTGATAATGATCCAAATTTTTCCTATAATTTCTGGATCATACATAATGACTAACTTTCACAGAGCCTAAAGAGCCAAAAGCTAAAATCATCAACACTGAACTGTCCGGAAAGCGATGATGATCGCTACTACAGAAAGACAAAGGCTTACATCCTTAAGGGAATTAAATCTCTAAATCCTGTTTAAATTGCCTTCTTTCCACTGAAACCACTGATAATTAGGTCTTTAAATAGAAGTTGAAACCTAAATCTCTCTGTGGTGTTGCACCAAAGTCATCACCTACAATATCTGTGATTATAATGGAAACACCATAAGGAGATATTAAATTGTTTTATCAAGTCATCTATAGATTTTTGTACAATCTGTGGACATCTTTGGGCAACATAATTGAAAATGGAGGAAAATATCTTTTGGAACAGTTTCCATGTAAGATAACATGTCTGTGAATTATTGTAAACGTACACTTCTTTTGGATTACCTCGTTTTAGCCAGATGTTATCATATCAGGAAGAATTTTTAGAAGGAGAACTCTCTGTTGTTGCTGAGGATTTGGCATGATTGTTAATGACGGCGTGTTGTCAGGCCTGTCCTTAGACAGGAGGCTTAACAGCATTTACTAGCAGGGACATTAGATTGTCCTGTGGACCTGTTTGTTAGATGACATCTCATTAGAAAGGAGGAATTCTAGAAAAGACTGGGTTTGTGACACAGAGCACTTCCTGTAGATGCTCATACCTTCACTTCTGTCATGGCAAAACCATGCAGAATCACCAGCTTACTGGGAGGAATGCACTATAGTAATGGTAACAATTATTTTAAGCTGGGGTTAATAAAAAATTGGTCTGCTGATTTCAAGAAACAGCTCAATTAAATATATCGGAAAAGGAGATACATCTGCCAATAATGCCTTCTCATGTGTTTATCCTTAAGTATCCTCTAAAAAATACAGTAGACTGAACTGTAGTGGCTTGTGTAGGTTTTTCTTCCCTACAGGTTAAACTAATTCCTCTTCAGAGAAAGAGAGCCTTTGCTTTTCACCCTTTGGTTCTCGTTTGATCCCTGCTTTAGAAAGAAGTTTAGACGGTGAGCAGTCCTATGCTGTTATTTGGCACATATGAATGTCATTCACTCTGCTCGTGACAACTTCCTATAGAGAACAGGGAAAGCAGACTGAAAATCAGGCAGTCCTGGTGATGAGAGACAGCCAAATGAGACATACCTATTAAAAAAAATAGTTTTGACTACCAAATAAAGAAGGGAAGTAATGAAATCTGGTTTTATATCAACTCACTATAAAAAAAAAAGTAGCTTTTGTAAGGCTCTGTGAGATCCCCTGATGAAAGAGTTTTCATAAATGCAGAGAATTATCAAGTAAGCTGCCAAGAAATACTGTCATGCCGTAGAGATCACAGGCATCTCATGAAAGGAGGTGTGACATGTCATTCAGAAACCTTTATGAACCTGGTGTGGCTCTTGCTAGACTGGGCTGGCAGAGAGTGAGTGGCATGTTGTGATTGACCCTAACACACAACTGCATCCAGGGTTTCCATGTTACTGAGTGAGGGCCTGACCTGAATGTTTCTCTAACTTATAATACTTACTTGATAATAGAAAGGTTTTGTTGTTGGATAAAAACATGATCGTTGTTGTTGAAGCTGTTTATTATTATCCCTATCTGCCATGCTAACTTTAGGAAGAGGAAACACTTTCATGGCTGTTTCTCCTGGAGAACTCTGTTGGACTGATGTGGCCTCCCTTGCCAGTCATAGCTATACTGCAGCACTTATGGTGCGCACATTTTGGTGTGCATGTTTTCTAAGTGATATTTATAAGAGAAAAAAACGTGTTCATCCTGGTTGTTTCTTTAGAGTGGTTTGGGTGTATAGGAATGTAAAATTGAAAGGCTATTTGTAAGATCTGATGCATCTCCTAGTGCTTAAAGTACTTTTAAAGTTAAGACACAGCATACATGGCAAAGGACACTATCATACGCATTCTAGAAAATGTTAGTAGAATATTACCTAAAATAAAATTTCAACTTTTCTCCAGTTCTTTGTCCTCTTTTCTGCACAGGTCAACCTTTACAAAGCCCTTGTCTGAAACAACACTGGCAGTTTCAACTCTATTTGAGCTTTGGCCTTTTGTGTCTTCTCCCTGCATAGGTAAACCACAGCTCTTTACTCTTCCTGCAAAGCCTGACATTGCTTCCAGAAATTATAAAATTTCTTTTTCCTCTTGGGCTCCGCAAGGAGTTCCCTGTTCAGCCAAGCTGCTTTTCTGCCCCACTTGCTTGATTTCCAACACAATGGGATTGCCTGCTCCTGTGCTTGTGAAAGGTGGTTCTTAGAAACTGACCAGCACTCCTGGACTCCTAAGCCCTTAAAAGTGGATTCCCAGGGTACTCTGCTAAATAGCTCCCTCAACAGCTTAAAGTTTGTTCTCCAAAAGTCCAGGGTGGCAGCCCTGCTGTCCTTTTTTCCTCATTACACTGAAAATTCTGAACTCTACCATTTCATGATCACTGTGGCCAATACAGAAACCTACCATCGCATCTCCCAAGAGTCCTTCACTATTCACAGATGGCAAGTGCAGGAGGGCATCTTTCCTAGCTGGCTCACCAAGTACCTGTGACAAGAAGTTATCTCCTGCAAACTTCAAGAATTTCCAAGACTTGGCGCGTCCCAGCGGTATGACATTCCCAGCTGATGTCTGGGAATTTGAAATCTCCCGTAAGGACAAGGACTGCCGATCCAGAAATTTCTCCTAATTGACTATAGAATAACCCATCAGTGCTTACACCCACTACAATATCTCTTTTGTTTTCCAGCCCCCTAATCCTCACCCAGAGGCTCTTAACCATGTCATCACTAACTGTAAGGCCTGTACAATCAAACATTTTCCTTGCATATAGTGCAACATCTCCACCTCGCTTATACCTCCTGAACAACCTGTAGCCCTCTAGCCCAGCACTTCAATTGTGGACTCATTCTACCAAGTCTGAGCACCCTCAAAATCAGGACGTGCCTTCTTGTGTTCAGATGGAATTCCATGTTTTTTCATTGGTGCCCATTGGTTCTTGTCCTGTCAGTGGTGAACTACTGAGAAAGCCCTGGCTTCCTTGCCCTCATGCAAATCATGTCCCTGCTGCAAGTCAAAAAGGTCCTATGGCTCCTGTCTCTGGCTACCAGCTTGACCCCTGCAAGGGCAAGCGAGGGGACCGGAGGGACCACGCCAGGCCCTGCATATCTCTGCTCCCCTGAGGTTTCCCCGGTTCAGGAGATCTCACTGTACAACGCACTGGAGCGCGTCGCTGTAGACTCTGCCTCCCAGAAACATGGCCTGTTCTACGTGAGTACATGCCTTGAGACCCAGACACCTCAAAAGCTTTCTTTAGCCTTGCAGCATATGTGCCAAGACTGATACAGGTGCCATGTATGTGTCAGTTCAGCATGTGCAGAAATATACATCCAATGCACCTCCTGTCCAAAGCCTTCTGAAGGCAAGAAGTGGGAGGGGATGCCAGGAAGTGGGACATGCTCTGAAGGCCCTTTCTGTGTTAAGCCTCTTTTGCCTAGGTGGTGGGGACTTGAGCTCCCAAGTGGAGGGAACACAGAATCAGAATTGTTTGGTTGGAAAAGACCTTTAAGATCATCGAGTCCAACTGTAAACCTAGCACTGCCAAGGCCACCACTAAACCATGTAACTAAGTGCCATGTCTACACGTTTTTTGAACACCTCCAGGGATGGTGATTCCACTACCTCTCTGGACAGCCTGTTCCAGTGCTTGACAACCCTTTCAGTGAAGAAATTTTCCTAATATCCACTCTAAACCTCCCCTGGCACAGCTTGAAGCCATTTCCTCTCATCCTAACACTTGTTGCTTGGGGAAAGAAGACAGACCCTCACCTTGCTACAACCTCCTTTCAGGTAGTTGTAGACAGCAATAAGGTCTCCCCTCAGCCTCCTCCAGGCTAAACAACCCCAGTTCCCTCAGACACTCCTCATCAGACCTGCTCTCCAGACCCTTCACCAGCTTCGTTGCCCTTCTCTGGACACACTCCAGCAACATATTGTCCCTTTTATACTGAGGGGCCCAAAACTGAACACAATATTCGAGGTGTGGCTTCACCAGTGCTGAGTACAGGGGTACAATCACCTCCCTGCTCCTGCTGGCCATACTATTCCTGATACAAGCCAGGATGCCATTGGCCTTCTTGGCCACCTGAGCACACTGCTGGCTCATGTTCAGCCGGCTGTCGACCAACACCTCCAGGTCCTTCTCCTCTGGGCAGCTCCCCAGCCACTCCTCCCCAAGCCTGTAGCGTTGCATGGGGTTGTTGTGACCAAAGTGCAGGGCCCGGCACTTGGCCTTGTTGAATCTCATACCGTTGGCCTCGGCCCACTGATCCACCCTGTCCAGGTCCCTGTGCAGAGCCTTCCTACCCTCAAGCAGATCAACACTCCCACCCAACTTGGTGTCATCTGCAAACTTACTGAGGGCGCGCTAGATCCCCTCATCCAGGTTGTTGGTAAAGATATTAAACAGAACTGGCTCCAACACTGAGCCCTGGGGAACAGCACTTGTGACCAGTTGGCAACTGATTTAACTCTATTTACCACCACCCTCTGGGCTCGGCCATCCAGCCAGTTTTTATCAGCAAAGAGCAGGCCTGTCCCAGCCATGAGCAGCCAGTTTTTCCAGGAGAATGCTGTGGGAAACAGTGTGAAAGGCTTTACTAAAGTCCAGGTAGACAACATCCACAGTCTTTCCTTCACCCACTAAATGGGTCACCTTGTCACAGAAGGAAATTAGGTTAGTCAGTCAAGCAGGACTTGCCTTTCATAAACCCATGCTGACCGGGCTTGATGACCTGGTTGTCCTGTATGTGCCACATGATGGCCCTCAAGACGATCTGCTCCACACACTTCCCTAGCACTGAGGTCAGAGTGACAGGCCTGTAGTTCCCTGGATCCTCCTGGCCTTTCTGGTAGATGGTTGTCACATTTGCTAACTTCCAGTCAACTGGGACCCCGTGGTAAGTCAGGACCACTAAGAAAGGTTTGAAAGTGGCTTGGTGAACACTTCCACCAGCTCCCTCAGTCCCCTTGGGTGGGTCCCATCCAGCTCCATAGACTTGTGTGGGCATCTAAGTGGTGTAGCAGGTCACTAACCATTTCCCCTGGCATTATGGGGCTTCATTCTGCTCCCTGTCCCTATCTTGCAGCTCAGGGGGCTGGGTAACCTGAGAACAACTGGTCCTACTATTGAAGAACCAAGGCAAAGAAGGCATTAAGTACCCCAGCCTTTTCCTCATCTTTGTCACGATGTTTCCCCCTGCATCCAAAAAAGGATGGAGATTCTCCTTGGCCCTCTTTTTGTTGTTAAAGCATTTATAGAAACATTTTTTAATTGTCTTTTACCACAGCAGCCAGATTAAGTCCTAGCTGGGCTTTGGCCCTTCTGATTTTCTGCCTGCATAACCTCACAACATCTTTGTAGTCCTCCTGAGTTGCCTGCCCCTTCTTCCAAAGGTCATAAACTCTTTTTCCTGAGTTCCAGCCAAAGCTCCCTATTCAGCCAGGCAGTTCTTCTTCCCCACTGGCTTGTCTCTCGGCACATGGGGACAGCCTGCTCCTGCGCCTTTAAGATTTCCTTCTTGAAGGATGTCCAGCATTCCTGGACCCCTCTCCTTTCAGGACTGCCTCCCAAGGGGCTCTGTCAGCCAGGCCCCTAAACAGGCCAAAGTCTGCCCTCTGGAAGTCCAAGGTGGCAGCCTCTGCTGACACCCCTCCTTACTTCTCAGAGAACTAAAATCTCTGTCATTTCATGATTGCTGTGCCCAAGATGGCCTCCAACCATCACATCCCCCACAAGTCCTTCTGTGTTTGCAATCAACAGGTCCAGTGGGGTGCTTTCCCTAGTTGGCTCGGTCACGAGCTGTGTCAGGAAGTTATCTTCCACACACTCCAGGAGCCTCCTAGACAGATCTTTGCTCTGTCTGCCTGTGACCACAGGCAGGCCACCCAAAGGAATTCAAAGTGTGCCCATGTGAGAGAAGGTGGCGTGGCCTGTGGATGGTTTACTCCTGCTCTGCCACCCTGTGAAATGGACTGACTCCCTTGGTGCTGGCCTTTGTGCTTGTAGACATGACGGTGCTCTTGGTGCCTTCGTGACACTGATGGGGGCTGATGGTGTCTGTCCCTGTGGCGGGATGGGGCCTCTCCGTGGCAGGGTCTCTGTCCTCGCTGTGCTGGTGAGAGATCAGTGTTCCCAAAGATGCATTTCCCAGTGGTGATGAGGGGGTGCAGGACGGGAGGTGCCTCGTGCTGCCGGACACTCCGCCCTCCTGCACCTGCACCTGCCCGAGCTGTGCCTCCAGCTCTCAAGCTGCTGCTCTGCATTCGCTCGTGCCCAAGCCTCCCAGCGGCACAGCAAGCAGGACATCCAGAGCCCTGCTCCGCACTCATGGTGCTTGTTCCCTCTGCAGAGGGCTCACCACTTGGAGACCGTGATATCCACCTCCTCAGGGGGTCACCCCAGGGCAAGGCTGTTGGGCTTCCAGGGGTTGGTTTGCCCCAGGTTCGTGTGGTGCAACCCCACTGCTCAAGCACAGCCACCTACAGCAGGCTGCCTGGCACCGTGTCCAGACAACTTTCAAAGACTGGAGACCCCACAACCTCCCTGGGCTGCCTGTGTGAGTGTTGGAGCAGTCAGGACGTGTGTTCAGGTGGAATTTCCTGTTTTTTCATTGGTGCCCATTGGTTCTCATCCTGTCAGTGGTGACTACAGAGAAAGGTCTGCCTCCCCTACCCTCTCATCCAGCTATCATGCACAGAGGCATCTTCCCCTGAAAATGGAAGCAGAGCAGAACAGTAGAAAAGAAAGGAAAAAAGGGGTCAGGGGAAGCATTCTGGTTCGGTACTACTTACCACAAAATGCCGCCCTGCTGCTTCTGCACCTGAGCAGGTAGCAACCCGCTGCCTGCCCACGTTCCCCAACAGAGTGTTGCACAGACACTCAGGGGCAGAGGGTTGGTTAAAACAACCCAATTTATTGTCATCTTTGCACCGTGTAAAAGTCCCAGGTGGGATCAACTCTCTCCAACAGGATGGGTGGTCCCGTCCTGTTACAGGTGGTAACAGGAGCCTCAGTTGCAGCGGCATCTTCAGCTGGCCCGGTGGGGATTCCCCAGACTCTGCTTAGGCTGAGCTCCTCTTGAGCGGTGTCATCTCCATGCCTAGTGTGCTCAGACCTGCAGCAGAGACTCCCCAGGCAGTCTCTGGGATGAGCAGGTTCTCTGCCCCAGTGTCCAAAATTGTCCTACGGGCCCCACCAGTGTGAGAGGAAAGTAGGTCCTCAGGGTCACAGGCACGGGTGCAAAAGCCTGTGACCACCAGAGCTGCAGACCTCTGAGGCGGAAACCGTCGCGCCGGGTGTGCCTCGCCACGAGTCTGAAAAGCGGCACCGCGACGAGAGCGCAGCTCTGCGGCCGTGGTGCGCTGCTGGTAAAGCTGGCCTCTGCCTACTCAAGGCTCAGGTAGGCGCCTGAGCTGCCTTGCTGCACGGCAAAGATCATCTCAGTGCAGATGTTCATCTCGGAGGTGCTTGTCAGCTGGAACCTGCAGGACCGGGAGGAGGGCAGCACCGTTAGCTGGCAGTGGTGCGACTGAGGCAAAAGCAGCCAGGCTGATCTCACCAACACCTGGACCCAGCAGGCGATCTTCTCCACGTCTAAGTAGGAGCACGTGCAGAGGGTGTGTAGGAGGCACGAGCTCTCCTCCCTGGGCAGCTCGTCGTCGGGGTGGTGGAGAAAGCACAGAATATCCCCCAGCAGCTGCTCCCTCGAGCACGTGCAGTCCAGCACCACGTGGATGCTGGAGTGCCTTGCTGGCAGCTGCGCTGTGGTGTCCAGCTCCTGGCTGAAAGAGTGCCCGGGGGGTGGCTGCAGGACCACGAGCAGGCAGTAGGTGATACTGTTCTCGTGGATGCTCCAGCTCTCGCAGGTGCCGTCCATCTCGCTGGCTGGGTGCATCTGTGGCATGAAAGTCCTCTTGCAAAGCAGTCGGCAGACCCCAAGGAGGTCACCCACCAGCTCCTTCAGCTCTTTGCATGTGTCAGGCAGGCCCTGCGTTGGCGATGGAGTGGACACAGCCAAAGACCTGACACCACTGAGTGCACCACTGAGGTCTTCCGCCTCCTCGTCATCCTCCTCCTCGCAGTGGAAGCTGTTCTGCTCGCTGCAGCTGTCAGAGGCAAGCTCCATTTTCCCGGTAACCCAGCAGACCGCCACAAGCAGGGCCAGGACTCCCGCAACGGTCCAAAACGGCCACTGCTGCAACAGAGAAAGGAGCGTGGCTTCCTCCGCGGCCCTGCTCTGTTCAATCTCCTGCAGCAGCTGAGTCATCTGCTGGTGCAGGTACTCCTCACGCTGCTTCATGTGCTCGACAGTGGCCACATCTATCTGGTGATCGTGCTCCAGCTCGTGCCAGATGGCCAGCACAGCCAGGACGAGCGCGATTGCCGCAGCCATGGCCTGGAGGGGGTGGGAGAAAAGGGGTCTCAGCAGGGCTGTGTGGGAGGGAGCACGAGGCTGGGGGAGCGGGTGAGGAGCCGCCTGGAGCTGGGGGCTGGTGGGAGAGGGGGTGAGGGAGGCGGGAGGGAGCAAGGGCAGGGTTTGTGAGCACTGCGCGCATGGGAGCCACGGGCTGTCCCAGGAAAGCGTTTGGGCACTGGTGTCGACAGGCCTGAAGGGGCCACGGGCCCTGGCTGGAGGCAGCATGGGGCCCATCCTGCCCAAGCCGCCCTGATGGCCAGCCCCTGGCTGGGCTGTGCCCCATGAAAGGGCAAGGGACACCCGAGCAGAGCGTGCCGAGGCCCCATCCCTGCCACCCAACAGCCTCCCGCGGAGCCACGGGCAGCCGGCACATCCCCCAAGCCTCTCTGGGCACCTGCCGCCGCCGGCAGCCCCGAGCAGCTCTGGCCCCAGCCCCGAGGGTGGTACCGTGCCCTGCCCTCAGGGGCTCGGCTCTCGCTCTGGGTTAGAAACCCCCTGGCCATCTGCCCCGTCCCCCAGCCAGCCCAGCCTTCCCCCTGCATGCTGCACTCACCGATCGCCCAAGTCCAACAGTAGTGGGGCTGCCTGGTGATGCCCCTGGGGGCAGCTCCCATTGTGACCTGGCCCCTGGGCTGTCACAGCCACCGGGGCAGCATCACCCAGGCGGCAAGCCCCAGCCTTCGTCCCCACCGCCCGCCTCAGCGGCTCCTGGCCACCACACCAAGTACAAACCCGCCCTGCAGGAGCGAGCTCCCGGGGGCTCTTGACAAAGCGGGCAGACGCGTGCAAAACTGTAACTGAAAACAGGGACTGTAGGTGGATGTCCATGACTTAAGCAGAGAGGTGCAAAGTTTTCTGGGCCAGGTGGTCTGACTCCCAAGTTGCCTTGAAAAGATGAGCTACGAGCCCTCAGGCAGAGACAAAACTCCCTCTTCTCCTCTTGGATTCCTTCTGCCAGGGCAGGACTTAGCCCTGCAATCCCTGAAATGATATAATAAAGACAAGGTACTACTGTGTTCCTTTATTCATATATTTATAGAAAAAAAGGAGTATGGAAGTTGAACAATATTTTTAGCCGAGCATATGGGAGAGTATTTTAAAAGCCCATGGTTCTGAGAAAAGTTAGATCAATATGGTAGCATTATTACAGCATCTGGCAGTGGTCTTCCTTCATTAAAGTTTTCTTACAGTATGCCTTTCAAATCCTGGGACTGGCCCAACTATCGCTTGGTTTCTGCCAGAGTTTCAGGTTGATCCTTGAACTGGTTTGAGTTGTTGCTGAAAGTCCACTCTGTGCTTGAGCACAGTGGAGACAAGGCTGTGTACCATGTGGCTTTTTATCCATTAATAGTGTCTTGGTGCAGAAGCCTCCAGCAGTGTATAAATAGCTTTTGCTTCTATCTGATTCTTGGTTTAATGGTTTTATTGAGACTACAGGCGTTGTTCATCAGTCAGGAAGTCTATGATATGACTGGCTGTGCCCCCTAATCTACCATTTTCTAGATACCTGCTGTCATGACCTAAAGGATTACCCAGCCTGCAGGTATATACAGATTGTGAACATGAGTTCATAAGATTCTATAATATTTCTGTACACTATTACAGATTACCACTAATACCACATGAATCACCACTAGCAAGTATACCTATGATTAATAAAGCAAATATATATATCAGGGTATTAGAAGTTATTATCAACAATCAATACTAAAGCAGTGATCAACAGTATAGCAACAACCAATTATAGCAGCACCCAATAATAGCACAATCAAGTGTGTATATATATTTATAATATTACAAGTTACTACAAATTTATTACTAGTGAAGCAAACATCAATAATATAACAGCAGATATGCTTATGATTGTTTACTTATATATGTGTAACATCAAAGGCATTAAACAGATCTCAGAAGGGGATCCAACCATACCAGAAGTGGGAAGACAAACCAAACAAACCCCACAAGTGGGACCAGTAAAATAACAGGCAGAGTCTCACTCTGAAGATGATCCATGTCAGTCTGGAGTCAGCCAGGCATCTCTGATGAGGGTCCAAGATCTTGTACAAAGTTTGTGCAGACCTGTTTAGGAAAGGGGGAAAAAAAGTGCATGCAGCATGTACTAGCAGCTCTTGCAGTTGAAGATCCAATAGCAGCTACTGACTCTTACTTTCTCAGGATGTCTTCCCCCTTTTCCAGACTATTTTTTACCTTTTCAGATGGTAAGTTGCTGTTACAGTTCCTTGTTTTTGCACTTATCAATACTAACTCAGGGTAGCTCTGGTTTCTAGGTACCCACCAGTACTTTGAGATGCCAGCTGCACTAGCAAGGATGTTCTGGTCCACACGCCTAGTTCCCAGGCCAGCAGGCATTTTCTTCTGTCTGTATTTTTCCCTTCTAACCAGGTCACTTTTCTGGCTGCTCATACCTGCTTGCATAACTTTCTTCAGTTACTGAGGGATGGAGGGGCAAGCTCTCTGCTGGAACAAGAAGAGTCCTACATCTCAATGTGGGGCCACATTCACTACAGGGCAACACTACTGTCGTGTTCCCCTGTGTGAATTGCTCATGAATTGGAATTCAAAGGGCAACATGTGTAGAATCATAGAATCATTAAGGTTGGAGAAGACCTCTAGCATCATCACATCCAACTAGGACAGTGCTACTGAGGATACACAGATGAAGAGCCAAATGGTGAGAGATGCAGGTGGACGAAACTGAACAAACATGCAATGTGGTTTGAAATGGGAATGCATCTATAGCTACTTCATGAACATATATTCACATTGTATCTCAGTTAATCTGCTTCCATGGGTTTAATGATATTTAAAATACCAAATGGCTGATAGCAAGTATGTTTCATTCTGTACATAATGCTTGAATAAAATATCACAAAATAGCAGAATAAATAAGATTAGAAGGGAACTCAGGAGATGGTCTAGTCTGATGCTCCCTGGTCAATGTGGGGTCAGCTAGTGTAACTCTAGTTAACCCACAACAGATATAAAATCTAGCAACACGCTATAGTTACCCTTTAGCAAACCATGTACGCATTGCATGCAGAGACACAAAGACAGATGTACGTACACCTGGCACCTGATACATTTCATTCAAAAAGGTATTATAAATAATACCATATCTTATAAAGTTGATGACCACATCTGAGTTATAAAGACATGTTTAATAATACCTATGTAACACTGCATCCAGCCTATGTTTTAAAAGATTTGAACAGTCAAAGCCTAGTTTTGGTGAACTCACTCAAAAGGAGGAAGCCTAGAGGGCACCTGCCTCAGAGCCTTGTGACACTGGATCACTCCACAAGCATTTAAGGAACTTAGAGTGTAAATTCACTCTTGTTCCTTTAATATCAAGACTAAATTATTAAAAGGATGGACTTCCATCTGGCTTTGCATCAACAGTTAGTTTTGCCTGGAAACATCCATTGTTGCATCATTATGCTGTACTCAACTCTTACACGCATGTATGAAAGCAACTAAGCGCATTCTCCCCACTCTTCTTCAATCCAAATTACACAGGCAGCACATTCAAATTTAATGCAACACCCATAATCTAGGGCACCCAGTATTGATTTTAAACAACTTTTTAAATCACCCTGTTAACGAGTTCAAATATACCACAATAAATTATGGAGCTTTGATTATTTTTTTTTTTGGCTGTTGCTGTTTCAGGAACACTGAGGTTTTATGGTCTAAAAACATTTCTGGCAGATAGAATTGTTAAAGCATTCAGATGCTGGTTCTCTCAATGTAGAACAGTGGGTTTATAGGTATGATATATTCTCAGCCATGAACATCAGTGCCTAGAAGTCATTATTTAGCACATTAAGCTTTGCTGGACTCAGCACTGTGAAGACAGTAACAACCCTGACATGGCCAAGTAAACTGCAGCATTGAGCATGTAGAGAATCAGGTACCTTCAGAGGAGAGTAGAAGTGTGCTTAACAGAGGGAGTTTTGCGAGTCAGAGTTTTTACACATGTTCTGTGAACCTCTAGGGTCACAAAGACCAATATTTTTGAGTCTCTTGTTACAATTTGCAAAGAGTGCAGCTGCAGAACATACAGCTTTTGAGCAAACAGTTGCATGAGCCACTGTATGTCCCCTTCAGGACATTCAACTCATTCATTTCTCATGAATATTTTCACAGGATTTCCCTAGCTAGTAGATTTCCTGTCTACTTTCTCATACGTATTATTTACCTGAACAATATGGACCAAAATAACCATGTCAGGTGAGTAGTACCACGGGCCCTCTACAGTTAGTGGTTGTACAGTTCCAGTGGTGTGAATGGACTGTGCCAAGGAAGGCTTTCTGGTGATAACGGACCTTCCAGGCACAAGGGCTGTGCTAAAACTATGTTCTACGGCAACACACCTGTGCATGTTAGTAACTTCAGTAGGAGAGTTCAGTATTTGAAGGCTACAAGCAATGAAGGAAGGCACACTTTAGGCAAGCTTGTTCATGCAAACTGTCCTTTTTTTCTGCTTTTACATGAGGCATCCCAGCTCAGACAGCACAAGTTGTCACAGAGGTACACTAAAACTAACCCAGACCAAGGACAAGCTTAAACAACTTTGTTTCATGGAACAGCCAAAACCACAACAAACCCAATGAGAAATGGGGTAAACTGAAATCAATCAACCCTCCGATAACATTTAACACATAATAGGTTCAAGCTGTCAGTCAGGGTATTATTACTACACGTTTATCATTCTTCAAGCATCTTTTAGCTGTTATCATTATCAATTAGTGAACAGACAATCTACAATAAACTATCAACCATGTAACAATATTCAACATTAACAACAATTAACAGTAGGAACGGGCAAGCATATGAACATCATCCTGGAGTTGTGTTGGGATATCTAACATAGGGATAGGGTTCGAAGGGGGAATGTCAATTGCATGGGTCCAGTTTAGGGGCATGGCAGTTTTTCACTAGTGGGATTTAGGGGAGCATTAGTGTCAGGGGCAGGTTTTAAGGGAGTGTACTTCACAGTGGATGCAGATTTCGTTATGGTGCTCTTAATACAGCATATGATAAAACTACAACAATCACAATTATGATCATTATCAAAGACTGAAGGAGGCTAGTTAGCTACCCTGACAAGGAAAATCCAAATGCATCGAAAACTTTCCCCAACCAATTAGTCCCTAGTGCAGTGGTGATTTCTTTTTTGTCTTTAGCTGTTTTCTTTCTCTTATTATCTGTTCTAGTAGTGGCACTGAAACATTTGGGATGTGGACACAACAGTCGCCTACTGATAGGTTCGACTTTCCACAGACACCTTTCTCCTTCAGTAGGATTAAGTCTGACACAGGTTGGCTTTGAATAGTCATCCTGCTGTTTTCTTGTAATTGATGGTCTAAGAAGCCTGTGCTGTCACGGGTAGAGTTTATTAGCACCTCTATCTGTGCAGGCTTAGGTCTAGGATAGAGTATCTGTTTTGTACCGGAGTGATCCCGATTCCAAAGATTGAATCTAACCACCACCCAATCCTTGTTGGGAGCATTTTTCCACCCCTTCCGTACATCCCTTGGCATATGATCCCACCATTGTTGTGGTATGGGCCCTTCCCGATAGATAGGACAGTGGGAAAGCATGGCTAGTGTGTAGGCCAGGCTTGGGATAGTTGGATATAGCTGGGAATATAGGCGGCAATTGGAGCATGCCCACACTAAGTTAGGAGGTGCAGAGACAAAAGATGTTTGGCATGAGCCTGGAGTAGTGGTGAGGTGGTGACAACAGTCTCTTTTATGGCACTTTAGGACAGAGGGGCTTGAATAACTGGTATTGCTGCACAAGCAGCCTTGTACCAAGGCCTCTTGGGCAGGCGGCTATAACAACAACAGGGGCATTTTATCTAGGTCCTTACTCCCAGTTTCCATTTGGTGGTCCCAGAGTGAGAGACTCTCCTTTAAGGTGTGCCTTATCTTTCCCCCTGTACCAACTAGGTGCATAGGTGCACCTGGCCCATGTGCAACTGAGTAGACAGTCAAATGAGTTGTTATTATACACACTAGGGCATTTGTTGTTGTCTCTGGGTGTTTGATACACCAAGAAGCATTCAGTGGCTTAGTGTACAATAGTGAGTGATTGTCAACATCATATAGAGAGCCATGTTCAATGGCTCCCCATGGAACTTCGGTACAGGGTGTAATGCCGTTGATACTCCACCCTGTGGCTTTATGGGTTGGTTGGAGAATGTAATTGCATTTGGCATCCCATACCAAACCAGCATTTATCACACCCAGTGACCAGCTATAAGTGATGTGAGTATAGCCTATGTTCCCAGAAGTTCCAGATACAAATGTTATATTGACTCCATGTTAATTCAAGGGTTATTGATATGGTGATGTCCTGTAAGAGAATAAAAAACAAGTAAAAGTGGACCTTGGTCCCTTGGGACCAGGCTTTTGGGTTAGAAGTCCGGAACTATCCACTGGACACTGATACAGCGGGTTCTTCTGTGTTCATCTACAGCCTCCCAGCCATACAGGCCTCTAGGTTTTGCTAGGGTCATGGGCACAATGCCAATGGAAGGTAGTTTCACCATGACAGGCTGGCCTGTGTACATTATTAGTGGATCCTGAATCTTTTTATTATCTGGTAGAGGGTCATTGCCTGTTGGTGGCTTCTCAGGGCAGAATGCCCTGATTCTGGGGCTTCCATAACTCCCCCAATGGTTATTGATGATAAGGACTGCCTGCACTAGCCACATGTCCCAACTGGGTCGCAAGATGTACTCCATTGAGTACTCTGATTTGAGGTCAGCCTGTTGGTTCCACTTAGCAGCTTGAGTTCTATCCTTTGCATGCCCTTTTACCCAACCCACTCTCAAGAATTTTGACCCACCTATTTCCAATAGCCTCAGCCAATCTTCAGCCCTCCGGACTCTAGCATGACCCACTTCCCACCAGGTAGATTCCCATTGACTTATCCACTTGGTGGCACCCTTGTAAGTTGCAAATGAATCGGTGCAAATTGTGGAGGCATCCCCTTCTGCATCTAACAAGAGAGCATGCAACTCCCCTACCTGAGCACTACCTGACCCATCCTCTGTCATTGCTGTTCTAGTGGCAATTTCCACTGCTGCTGCCTTGTAGTGCCACTTGGGCCCCACTCTATGGGCTGACATGTCGGTGAACCACACCCCTTGTGTGTCTGAATCTTGCATTAGCTTGGGCACCTCTTTAATTGGAGAGGGCTTATACGGTAAGCTCAGCAGGGCTGGGTTGGGGCTTACTGGTTGTTGAAACTTGGAAACTTTGGCAGGGCCTTCTTTTATTGGTGACAGTTGACTGACACCCTCCAAAGAGGATAGTACCGCCCTTTGGGTGGTACTTTCTACACTAAAGTCTCAGAAGAAGACATTATTACATTAATGATGGCATTAATAATACCTGATTTCTAGGGCTTTGTGTACTCTTTCTACACTTCTCTCACTATATTATATTGTGATTCTCCTGCTCTGTCCCCTGTGATGTTCTTTACATGTCTAATGCCTCCACTAACCCTCTCTTAATAGCTAGTCATAACTTCCACACAAAGTTTCTCATATTACCTGAGTACAGCTGTGTCCACCCTGGAGCTGTGCTGATGCTTTCTGGCAGGGCAAACAGAAGAGAAGACTTGACTTTATACTGGGGCATTTCGTCGCAGGACACTAATTTAGGTTGCTTTCCTCTCCCTCAAAGACAATTATCTTCCTCCGGGTTTCATGAAAAATGGTGAAACCTGGAGGAACCTAATTATCTTTGAGACTACAGTTCTCTGTCAAACCTAACTGATATTAGACAACGGCTCACAAATTATGAGAGGGAGGGAGGGAGGGAGGGATGGATGGGTGGATGGATGCACACTACAGTCACAAAGACCCCATTTTTGAGGAAACCAGAATGCAGTGATAAGTTGCTTCAGGCATATGTTCAAAGTCTAAAAATGTAGCATGACTTGTCTTTTCCAAAACCTAAAAATAGGGAAATGCTTTACTTATTGGTTGTTTACATTTCAGTAATAGAAAACAAGTCCGCCCCAACGTATCGTTAACAAAACTAAACTAACTGTTAAGCAGCATTAGTCATTTAAGCAAAAATAGAGGTAGTTGAATGTAACAACTCCTTTTGACATTTTATGGGAACAGGCATTACAGTTTCTCTGGTTTTGGGAAAAAAAATGGGTGATCAAGTTGTGCACAGACACTTAGGATGTGAAAGTTACCAGTGCTGTTTTTTGCCAGTGGAGAAAGAGCCTTGAGAGAAGAGGGGAGAGTCTTGAAAAGAAAGGGGAAAGAAAGGCAGATTTCCTCTGGGTTCTCAGTGTTCATGTGAGTGCTCTGTGTATCTGTGATCTGTGTGTCTGGGCATGTATATGTGCATATATGTCATATATATGTGCTCTGTGTGCACATGCCTACTAGGAATACATCTTCAGCCTCACTGCTGGTTGGACCTGGGGACATGGAGCTGCTGCAGCCTCACTTCTTTTGGCCTGTTAGATCCAGCATGATAGATTGTCTTCTAACAGTGATACTTAGCCTACAGACACTAATACTTTCAAATGATAGAGCTGGTCTGTACTCAGTGAAATATATTGAAGACTGGATATTTTGCAGCACTGCCTTAGCACTCTGAAAGACTTCTAAGCATAAACAACCTCTATTTAGATAGATGTTTAATTTCCTAAGTGAAGGAAAACAGTAGGGTGTTTATGGTTTCCCAAAGAAAGACTAGCCATTATTAAAGGAGCATTTATAAAAGGTATATTCTGACTGTGAAGGCATATTTTCTAGGAAAAAATATTGAACACTACCAAAACACAACACCTCTACATTTTGTGTAATAGCATTATTTGGTCTTTGATGTAGACAGACACCATCTGATACACCTCCCACATTCCAGAAAGCCTGACTTCTCTGGGGGAGTGGGCAGAGGTGATGCTGACAGGCGAGCAAGCACCAGGGAAAAACAGCTCTTGCTTCTGACTTGGGCTTCAGCTTACTCCCAGGGCCTTTCTACCAGAGATACAGGATTTTAAAAAATTTTTAGAACTGTTTTCTTTACATATCCGTGAGATTAATGGCAAGTGTCAGCTGATGTAGAAATGAGTCTGTCCAGGGTCATCTGAAACTGTGCCATAGCCTAAAAATAAAAGGAGTTTATCTTTTTTTATTCTTTTTTTTTTTTTTTCCTTCCCAGAAAGCAGTCATGCTATATTAAATTCAGCCCAGCAGGACTGTCTGTATGCAAGTGAGGGGACTGAGAAATGCAGATGATGCAGGAACATGAAGTGTGTCTGATCCTGGCAGGTGCCAAGAACACAGAACTGAGTGAGTGTATTTGGGAAGCAGCATCTCTGCCACAAGGTCAGTGTAAATCTGAGGGAACTGGTTTTCTTTCTGTATACTGGACTAGGGCTTTTCTGCAGGAACCATGGCTTCTGTGGACACTCTTGAGTAAGCATATAACCACCTCGCTGGTGCACTTCTGGAAGCAAAGCATAGTAGGCTGAAAACACAAGATTTTGTTAAAGTCAGGTCAGTCATGTTCCCTAGAGCCATACAGCAGCATTGCATGGGCTGATGGGTTATACTCTCAGGAACTGCACAAGAAAACACAGCCTTTTGGATTGCATTGAAGACGCATTCTTTGGCTGCTCTGAATGAAGCAGAAGAAAGCTGTGCAATGACAGCCACTGGTTCTTGTTTAGCAATGAAGGAAGTACGAGTGTTTAACTGTGTTACCACGACATTTTGTTCTGGCAAACCAGAATCTCTACAGCAAATTAGATAGAGTTTATAGAAAGAAATCCCATTGGTTAATTTCATTCATTCCTGCAAAGAAAGAAGCCCCCATGACGGCTTCTCTTGCATCTTTCTGGAAACAGCCAGGGTGCATGGCTCGAGTGGAGATATTTACTAAATCCCTTGCCTTAGCTGCAGAAATGAGTGAAGAAGATTGCCGGTACTTCAGATCTGGCAAAATTAATGTACTGCATCCTTATATGAATCAACATCAAACCAGCAGCATCATAGAACTAAAAGGAAAAAAAGTCCTTTTCAGGAACCATTTAATGTTACATAAAAATGTGTGGCATAAGGATTATTTTGAGAATAAAAATTAACAACATGAAACTAAGGATGTAGTTTCATGTGCTGCCAAAATACTGTTCTGCTAGTGCTGTCTGTAGATCAAGGAGCCTTAATAAATTAATGAAAGAAAGAGTCCTGAAAAATTAACAAGAGCATAATGGGGTTGTCACAGTTTTAGGAAAAGCTATCCAAAGGTGAATTAAGAAATCGACTGTTAAAACGAAGAATGTCTGCTTTGTGTCTCAATACACTTTCTTTGAAAATTTTGATGTCTGATAGATTACGCCTGTTAGACGGATGATAAATAACATAGGATTTTTCTTACAAGTGGTGCAGCAGTCTTGGAGAACAATAGCTTCTGGTGACATCTGATTTATGAAAATCCTAATCCTTTAAAAGATAGCTAAAAACTGCAGATGGCAGCCTTCAACCTCTGAAAACACTCCTAGAAGTTTAACTGAGCATTCCAATGATTTTGGCTATCTATCTGTGTCATCGTTGTGATGAGAAGCCCTAACTGAGATCAGCTGCTTTAGATACTGCACGCATTGATAGTGAGAGGCAAAGAATTTGCAGCCACAATAGACAGAGACAAAGGTGGAAAAAAGGAGTCTTATTCCTGTTTCACAGAGAGAGAGGGATAAAAGCACAGGGGAAGTAAGGAGTTGTGGCACTCTCTTTCTGTGCTAGCAAAAGGGAGCTTGCTTCCTCTCGTGTGCCAGGCTATCCAGAAGCTAAGGCAGCTGCACTAGCATGGAGCCGAGTCTCAGCACAGCTTGTGAATTTGAAAGCTGTTGTCTTCAGGCTGAACAAGTCCAGCTCCCTCAGCTCCAGCTGAGAGCAGGTGCTCCAGCTCTGGACCATCTTGGTGACACTCCTTTTGGCTACCTCATCTGTCTTTCTGGTAGTAGGTGGCCCAAAACTGGATACAATAAAATCTTTTTCAGATTCTTTGGATTCAGAAGTGCACCACTTTCAGTTAAAGAAACTCCTTCTACTGAAGCATTCTTCAAAAAGTGGGTGAGAACTGCAAGACGAAACTGAGCTTTAATGCTTTACAGGGTACAAAATCTAGTTAATAAAATATTGGATTTAACTTGTTTTTAAGAATCATTAAATACCTCAGGAGAGTTTTATGACCAGGGTTTTCAAAAGATTTGAATATGAATATAAATATAAATATAAAATCTCTGTATTGGAGCAAACTCCAACCTGTAATTCTTGAGGATTTGATGGAAATACTTCCCAGAGATCAGTAATTTTCTGATCATCAAGAGCACCACTATATTTCTACCTTCTTAATAAAACTTTGTTAGTGACCAGATACTGGGCTAGTTGGATGCTCCGCTAATTTAATATGGTGTTTTTTCCTCTCGTAAACATGTTACTCCACCTCCCAGCTGTGTAGGATTGTTTCCTATTTTTAATTCAGGAGCATTTTTTGTGGTGCAACCTTAACACACTATTTCCGCCCCACCCCCCCGCAGCTGCATCTGGGTCAGTATGAGAGAGAACAGAGGAATTTTCTTTGCACCACGCGGGAGGATGATAAATCTTTAACCTGCATGTGAACAAAGCAGGGACCAATGAAATGCTGATACGACTGAAGAAGGTCCTTCATCACTCAGAAAAATGTGAGGCATGCTGAGTGTGAAGAGGATGCTGCCCCGTGGCTCCCCTCCAACAGTGTGTGTGAACCTGGAACAGCTGGAAGCCCTTCCAGCCTTCCTGCCAGCAATGTACACAGACGGAGATATCTATCGACGTCTATCTTTTTATATACAGACATAACGCAGGGGCAGAGTTGTAGGCATGTGACATCCCTGCTGGGTGTTGAAGACTTTCCCAAGGAATCAGGGCTTCTCCATAGCCTCTCTTCCAGACTGATCCTCTCTGTTCAGGCATGTGTCTGAAATTATAGTACTAAAAACAGGCTGAAGAAAAGGGCAAGTGTATTTACAGCACCATATCAAAAGGTTTATATTCCTAAATATTGCAAATGCCAGCAAGGCACTAAAGCAGCCCTGCAGCAGGAGCCAGCTGTCCCCCCGGGAGACGCGGTGGCAACGACATCTAGTGTCAAGAGCTGAAATAGGAGGTTTCAAACCAGGATCTGCTCCACTGGGTCTTTCTGCATGAAATCTATTTTATTTAGTCCTGTTTTCTTCCCAGTATCACACTTTCTCCCCCCCGCCCCGTAATCTTTTAAAAACTCATCCTTCTAACAGGTACTGGATTTGAGGTTGCAGCCTCCATAGTACCTAGCAAGGGTCTGTACTTGTGATTCAGTGATATTGTGCTAACAGCCTGCATGGATGTGCTTCGTAGATGGATGGGACACGCAGTGCATCCGCAGCTGAAGTTCCAATGACAATAGTTAGCCAGGTTCAGTAGCCTTTTTGTTGATCACTATTTTCTCTTTCACAATCTTGATGGTGTCTGCCCGCTATGTTATTGTTGGTGGTCTTAAGTGTTTTTATCCATTTAATCTGTCCCAAGATAGGGAAACAAAACTAAAAATATTTCATCTATCAGGATTGTTCCTCATGTTCCCAAACAGTGTCAGGGTTGAGTGCATCCAGGATGAGGAGGGAGATCTTTGTCTTTAGAAGCCGAGAAAGGGATTTTCCAGTGGCAGAACTACCACACAAGATAAGAGTGTGCGAAGCTATTACCTCTGCAACCTGATATATCTACCTTATAATGTCTAAACAATAAAGTATTTTTACTGTGTGCTCAGCAGAAACGTAAGGTTTTCTATGGAGGTCTATGATTCTATGAACTATTTCCCCTGCACACCAGGGCAAGTGTCTCTGGCACTAGATTTTCTGCTTGCAGTATCATACCTCTTCCCACTCCTGTCCTGGAGCTGGACAGTCCATACAGATTGACTTGATCTGGTGACATAAAAGTATGTGGATTTCCTGGGAGTTTTACTTTTTAAGGATTATGAGTAAAAAGAGTAAAGCCTAAAGTGAAAACAGCAATTACAAAGCTGGTGTTATTATACTCCTGCTTATATCTACTTGCCACAAATTTAAAGGAAGTGTAAGCTTGGACATCAGCTTGAGCATTTTCTGGGTCTCTTTGCTGGATGCCCTAATTTCCAGTGCTCAAACCTAGCAGTGGCCTTGAAGGCTTTTTGCAGTGATCAGGATTCCAGGGCTCACTGTCACCTGTGCTTTAGGTCTGGTTAAATAAGTGAGGACGTGGAAGGAATTCTTCAGCCGCTTATAAATGTTCCCAGACAGTGAAGATGCTCCAGCTGTGAGAATCTCCCTCTAAAAGAAGTCAAAGGCTGGCTTATCATCTTGATGAGAATATATTTTAGTCTCATTAGTAGAGTACCACTGCAACACACAGATCATGAGGTCAGGTGAAAAATGTGAACTGCAAATAGCTTAGAAGTGTAAACATCAATGACAGAGACATACAGTTTTCCAGCATGCATAAATTTTTTCTTTATATACAATCAGAGTGACCACTGCCACCTTATAAAATTTTCTGCTCAAAAATACAACTTTTTTCAAATGTTATGTCAACGCGCAGTGAGGAAACATGAAAAATAGCAGCCAGTTACAGTCTGCAGTCTTCTCTTGCAAGTAAATGTGACACAACAAAACAGTGAGTTCAGTGAACTGGGAAGGACACATAAATTCAGTTTAAAATGTTCTTGAAGTCTGAAGGACTCTGTGGCTCAGATTTCTGAGGATGGTATCATTAATCAGTGCCTGTCTGTAGGGAGAGTCCTTGTTCAGAATGACAAGATTCAGAATTTACCCTTCCCCACTGCAATCACTATTAAATGTAGAGCCAATTACATATAAAATATTTATAGTCTCTGTCTGCATCCCTTTTTACTGAGACATGGAGACGTTCAGTGGGTTTGATGTTTTTGAACTGGTGCTCATTCATTTGCCAATCTCATCCCTGCTTATGGTGTCTCCTGGGATCTTAGGCTGAGTTTTAGGAATTTCTGCCCTTCTTACCAGGCAAAGCTGGTGAGTTTGTATGTTCTGTGACACTGTTCCCAGGAGTATTCCTGATACCCCCAGGAGTGTACGCCTGGCTTCCTGGAGGCAAGAAGTAGCAGAGATTTCCTCTGTGAAACAATTGCTCAATAACTCCTGTTAACTGTTATTCCTTAGGGACCGTACCAACAATACAGAATTTTTGCCATGTCTGTAAGTAGTTAGCCTTCTCTGCCGAGCTGACTGTATCTTTTCGCTTCTATTATTAGAATGAGATTATGTTCTGTTATTGGTTAGTGGGCTTTCTGCACCCTTTGTGGAAATGGCAGCCTCAAGTTTGCTTGAAGGGCTTTTTGTTGCAGCTGCTAATCTAAATGCAAAGTGTGAGACTGCCTGCTCCATGTTGGGTAGGGGTTACTGCCCAAGAGTTGGCATTCCACTCTTTCTAGTAGGGCAGAAGATATATGGGTATTATTCTGACCCTATTCTCCTTGTCTGGCACTACCCTCACTTTCAACCCATCTCTCTTCCAGGTACGAGAATTTAAATCTGCTCTATTTTGATATAAATTGCAAACATAAACTTGTTGGTTCCTACTACCATCAGAATGTGATGAGAACCCTGGAGTTGGCTGCCATTTGCAGGTAGGTATGAGATTTCTCCCCTAAACTGTGCTACAGCTGTTGCTGCCAGCCATAAACTTCTGGGTGGTTGATATTTGGGTAGTTGAAAGGGAGAAGTGTCTGTTTAGCCTTGGTCCATAGGGAATAAATTATTGACAGCCTTGTTAAATGTAATATTACTTGTTAATTCTAAATGAATTCAGGTTTTCAAGTTATCCTGAAAAGCATGGCACAGTGCTATCTTTTGAGTTGTATTGCAGGGAGAAATGTCAGGATTACATTCACTAATGCCTAGTTATACGCTGCATGTCTTAAAAGCACCCCTCCAGAAGGCAGATTAACATAGAAACATTACTAAACATATTTCACTGAATGAGGAACAAGTTTGCTTTATTCTCTTTTTGAGTATTTGCTTCTGTTCTTTTATTGATTTTTTACAAATTATTTTTATCTTAAAAAATAAGGCAGCAATATTTATTAGCTAATAAACCCTGCCTTCTAGGAATAGACTAAAATACAGTTTCCTACTATACATACATGCATTCTGATTTCTTTCATATGTCCATGAATTTTCTTGTAACTGACACTCTCTTATTATTTCATATATAAGATGTGGTACTGGTAACTTGTTTTCCTATTTATCTGTTGAGTGCCTGATTCATTTTCAATTATAAGGCAAAATAGAAGACTCATGTTAAGAAAGAAAAATCAATCTTGCTTATATTAGCCTAAGTGAAAATAAACCAGAAATAGTTGGAGTTGGATCACAGCAGAATTACTAACATTATTCTCAGTATAGTTTTTGAAGAAAAGTTCTTATATTTTTTAGACTGAAATTCTAGGAATACAAAAACTCAGGTCAGGAAAGTAAAGACTTAAGGAGAAAAGATTCCTGCTAATTTGGCAAAATAAACAAATGTAAGAGAAGAAAATGGCAGATCAAAAATACCAAAGCTCTAAGAAGTGACAAAGCTTTAAATACTCAAAAAGCTGAGGTGCAGGTGTCTAACATGAAGCAAGCACCATCTTCCTGGTCATTAGTGAAGACCTTACAGACATGTGTGTGCTTTAAATATAAACTGCAGAAACTGTTTTACCCTGTAGAAAAGGATGCTTGCAAGAGGCAATGGAAAACTGAAGGTACCTGGGAAGGCATCCAGGGAGCCCTCAGAGCTGGTACACAGCTTGGGCCAAGGACAGCAAATGTTCTGGAGGAAAGAGAGGAGTTTGTGGTACGGCGCTCAACGCACTGTTGTACATGTTAAACCTGAACAACTTCTTGGACTATTTCAGTTATTAGTTTTTCACTGGTGAAGCATGAATCTGCACCTGTCCTTGCATCATGTGTCCAGTGCTGTGATGCAGACTGTCCCTGCCATGGTAGTGCATGACTCCCCAGCAGCTCAAGCTTAACACTGGTGACACTGAGCTTCTTATTTCTTGTCCTTAATCCTCTCACTGCTACCTTTCTCCATTGCTGCTGACAACAGCTGCATCCTGTCACTCAGGCTCATAACGTGAAGTAAGGACTCCTCCCTTCTCTACATCCTGACTTGGCTGTGCATGTCTTTCTGCTCCTTCCCTCCATTCAGTTAAATACAGGTCCTTTATTGAAAGGTTAACCATACCTGCTGTCCTTCAGGTATCTTTCCTCCCTTACTATAACTTCTTTCTTTGCAGCCTCACTGGGAACTGTCTCTCTCCACTCCCCATCACTCAAAATACAACACCCTGCTACACCTGCCACTGTTTCTCCTTTTTGCTCATTTTCACCAGCTGGTTTAAACGTCCCATCTTCATCTTGAAGGCCCTTGTAGCTTCATCTTATTCAGCAGTCTGATCTTCTCTCTTACCTTGCTTCCCTTGCTCCAGTAATGGCTCCAGTCTTTCCTCTGCGTTGTTTCCTTTCTTTATTCCTCTCTGCAGGACTTCTTCCACATTGTATTTTTAGAGCTAGACCTGCCATCAGAGGCTCAAAGCTTCCATAAAGAGTATTATACTTTCATAAAGTATTTCTGGGAAGCTGACAGACACTGTATGAAACTTCACACACTACCAGTTCTTTAACAAGGTGCGAGTATGACGTCTTGGATCCCTGATTGGCATCTCCCTGTCTTAAACTATGTCCGTCTGTAGGACTGCAAGCTTTTCAGACAAGGGCTGGCTCTGACCGTTGTCTCTTTTATGTGCCTAACTGCCATGCCTTGCAAGTAGCTTTGTGAGAAAACTGGTAACATTGCTATAGATTTTAAGATACAAGTTGTATTTTTTTATTATATCGCATATACGAGCAACCTTTTCCATAATACTGGGTGACATATCTTGTTGTGTTGAAATGGCAACTGGGAATGCAAGTGCAGACAACAGAAACATATTTCAGAATCAGTGTCTTACTGTCCAGTTGTTGCTTTGGCAATATCTCTTAATCCCAGGGCTTTTTTTCTGTAAGTGTTCCAGAAAAGGAGCTGAGAGATCTCTCTCTCTCCTGTATTTAAAATATCTTTAAATTTGGGTGAAGTCCTCTGATATTTCTTCCCCATTGATTTTGTTGTACATGCATCTCATAGCTGATGATACCTGCTCATTAAGGAAGATATGTTGGTCTCATGTGCAGCATGAATGCCATAATTATAACTTATTAAAATATTACCTTTCATTGCTTTGTCTACCAACTGAACATGAGATGATATATGCATGGTAGAGCCTGGTGACAATTGAAGTACAATATCCAGTTGTGTTCTGCAGTCTAGGAAAGCATTACAGTTTCCCCATCTGTTCTGACTTCCATTGTAGCATTTGGTCTGCCTCATAATATTAAAATGCTAACTATATCTCAAGCAAAACATGGACTGAATGTTTGTTCCTGTTCTTATCATGCTCAAACATACTTGCATGTGGTTCTTATTTCACCATTGCAAATTGAAGTAATATACACTGATTTAGCTGCATCATTCCCATGTTACTACGCTTGTACCTGTAATGTACGTAGTAAACCAGTATTTAATGAAAATTAAACTGGATTAAAAGTATTTTATTTATATGTTTTTTTTAGAAACAAATAGGTATTTTATCAACAGCGATGAAAGGCAACATTATACACAGCTACGGATGGAGAATATATATATGTAATGTGTATTACATAAAAAACATTGATTATATAAATAGAGAGATTTCTAATATTTTATTAGTGTTATGTCTATTAAAGCAGTAAATAATCAATGAAATATTTTCTCTACTAGCTGCTGTAATTTAATTATAAAATCCTGGCTTTCCCATCCTGGTGAGTTGCATTCCCAGAGCAGTATGTGCTGTTCGCTAGAGGCCAGTCAGTAATTGTGAGCAGTAGGTCCGTCCTTTACAACGCGTACAATGTGGAGCTCACTCTCAGTTAAGAATGTGCACTTTCAGTTCAAAACAATTTTGTGGATCTGGATGTATTTCATATCTTCACTTTTCCTTAGTTCTGGAGTTGTTTTTTAAACTTTGTATTCCTCAGTATAAAAATGCAGCAAGCATAAGGTACTTGATATATGCTGTTACTGCTGTGAAAAAGCAAACAATCTGAAAACAAAATTAAATTCTGTGTGTATGAGAGAATATATATGTATTGTGCTTATCATACCAGCCCTGTGTGTCATCCTATTGGCCTGATCAGACAGTGTTATGCGTGGGATTGTAGTGCTGGCTTGTGAGTGAAAGTGGGACAGAAGGACAGAGTAGTATAAGGAATGTGAGCTCATTTATTATTCAAACAAGCATATCTACTTGTTCTAGATGGATTTTCCTTATGGACAGGTGGTGGCATAGCCTTTCTTTTGGGCAGATAGGGTAAGCAGGCTGATCTGGATTTAGAAAAGATGAGAACTGGGTTTGTAATCTTGCCTTCTCGCTGCACGCAAGCTGTCATTACCTGCAGGGCCAAGCATAGGTGATACACCTTAAACATAACAGTGCTTTAATGGGTCAAACGTGGAGTCGCTGGCTTAAAGAAAATGGGTTCAAAAGCCAGGTGTTGTAGGTAGGCTCCACTCTTTCACACACTGTATACTAACGGCTCACTTTAGACCAAACCAGCCATTTTTACCTGAAGATATTTTGCTGTTAATGGTGATGTACAGCGTCACACAGCAATGGCATCATAGAGCAATGGCACCATGTACTTCAAATCATGGGGTTTTTTCACCTAAGATTAACTCTCCTTGAGGTACACACCATATTTCCCCATTCTTCCGCACTTGTTCGGGGTGAAGTCCCACACCCTCAGAGGTGAAAACCATTCTAGGTACCTGCCCATAGTCTCCCATGCACCTTGCTACCCATGACCACGCTGCGTCAGGGTATATCCCAGTGTGATATTCGTAAATCGTCAGTTAACCTTAAGAAAAGCCAGAAACAGATTCTTGAGACACAGCAATATGGGCATTCTGATTACCCAAGGACGCTGAAGGGGCTGAAGAGCCATTGTAACAAGGCAGAAATCATCTCCCCACAGAAGAAGGGGAAGGTACGATGCTTTGTTTCCTCCATAAATTGGCTCTCGGAGAAGAGGAAAAAGGTGTAATTATTAACTGTCTCCACGAGGTGGTTCCCGAGTTCTGGGATGGCTTCGATGCAGGCCCCAAATATTACATTAGGCTGGAGGCTAGTGACCTTTTAGCATAGTTCTCCCAGGCAAAACACAATCAAGTGCTACACAGCACATCAAACTGCAAAAGCCAAAACCAGCCTTTAACAAACTCTTGAACTTGACGTACAGCAGGAGATGGAGCGTGGCACAGAGCAGGTAGAGGAACAAGCAAAACAGTGTCAAGAACAAAAAGGTAAACATTGCAACCAGCAACTGCTAAACAGGTATAATAACTAGCTCCCCCAGCACGCTCCGATCAAATCTGTCATCTCAAATGCTTCCGGCACCGTATTTGGTGCCAAAAAGGACTGTGGGCTCACCCGGTGGCAGCTCAGCCTCACACAGCTGCTTGCTCACTGCCCTTAGTGGGGTGGGGGAGAGAATTGGAAGGGCAGAAGTCAGAAAAGTAATGGGTTAGATAAAATAGAGTTTAGTAAGTAAAGGCATAAAAAAAAAAAAATAAAAGGAAAGCCAAACCAAATCAAAAAAACCCCAAGTGATGGAAAAGGCATAACTTCCCACCAACTGACCAATGCCCAGCCAGCCCCTGAGCAACAGCCCCCTCAGAAAACTCCCTCCCCCAGTTATTTTATTGCTGCAGGTGACATATGGTATGGAATATCCCTTGGGTCCGTTGGGGTCAGCTCTCCCAGCTGTGTCCCCTCCCGGCTTCTTGGCCACTCCCAGCCTGCTCGCTGGAGGAAGCAGAGGGGGAAACAAAGAAGGCCTTGATGTTGTACAAGGAGTGACTCAGCAACAGCTAAGTCACTGGTATGTTATCAATGCTGTTCTGGTCACAAATCCAAAACATGGCCCCATAAAGGCCATTCTGAAGAAAATTAAATCCATCCCATCCAGACCCCGTACAATACCGTAACTCCATGCTTGTGGTGTCTTTTAGATTTAAATTTGGGTTTCCCCTTGGCCGCAGAATGAGGAGAGTCTTTGATGATATCAGGAGAAAATGTCAGAGACCTTCCTGAAATACGACCCTGACTGGATCCTGCAGTGAGGAATAGAGGATCAGCTCAGAGCCCCACAGCCTGGAATCATCCTTGGGTCTGTATCCCATGTTGGGAAGCAGAGAGGCAGGTTTGGGCATGGTCAAAGGCGGAAAGATACTCAAATGCCTGCCTTGTTGCCTGCCAACACTCTTATCTGTACAATGTATCTTCTGGTTTTTTTTTGTATGTTGCATTCAATACTGCTTCCCCTCACAACTGGCAGGTAGCGTGCACTAGCCACGATGACTGTTGATCAAAAGAAATTCTTTCAAGCCTAATCAGTTTTATTCTTTAATTCACTGAAGTATGCTAAAACACAAATAAAACAAAATATAGCTGATCATTTTTGTTTGCCTGCTTTACTTGTGTTGAGGGGATTCTTCTTGTTAAAAGTCTCCAAATTCAGAGAACGGTCCTCACTTTGAAGCCTGAGAAAACATGTGAATTAGGACAATTACAGCAACAAGAATAAGTGCATAAATTTTGAAGCACATGGAGCATGTAAATCTTTTGTACAGATAGATTTAAAGGAAAGAATAATTAAAGACATGAAGCTGTCTGAAAAGTAGGGTAAAGATTTACGAGGATAGGTGGCATCAGGCTGTCTTGATAGGTCTTTCTAGTTTTCTAGAGAAAGGAAATGATAAAGATCTCATTTGACGTTCTGTAAACACTGTGTTATCAACTAATTTCTTTTGTGAAATGCGCTTGACATTTCTGTTCAAGTTGTTAAATTTTACATCGATGGATGCTGTCAGGCCTTATTAATCAAGAACTTCCCTAGTAGCCTTCCTATAGCCCAAAGGCTCTATATGGGAAAGTGCTAACTAAGGTATGGAAGATGGGAATTATTACAAGAATGGATAGAGAACTGGTGAAAAAGGAGGCAACAGTGGGTTGTACTGCAAAGGAACGTATCAGGTCATGGAGCAGTGAGCAAGATAGCTCCTTGAGCATCAGTCCTAGGACTTATCTTGTTTGAAGTCTTCTCTGACGATGATGTGACTCAGTAAGTGCTTAAAAATGAAAATTTCTGGACTTGGATGCATTGCCAAAACAGAAGAGGGCCAGAATTTCATAATGGAAGAACTAAACAACCTTTGCTACTGTAGAGATAAAATTGGCATGAAATTCAGAGCACAAATGAAAGTGCAAGGTCTTGTACTTGGGGCCTGACAGGTACAAGTCCTCCTAGAAGCTCAGCACTCCATTAGGAAGCACAGAAAAAGAAGCTCAGAAGAAGGAGCTGGATAGATGAGCTGATCACAGGATAGGTGTGGCTCACTCATTTTATGTTGCCATGAAAATGGCGAATGTAATTCCGTAATGTACCAGGAAAAGCATTTCCACCAGTGCTGGTACAAGCGTGAGAGGGCCTGGTGAGACTGCTGGAAAACTGTACAGACAGGATCACTGACGTTTCAAAAGGACTGGGAAAGAGAGAGGCTACTAAGATAGCTAGGGAAGGGAAGGCTTAAAGGAGATCTGGTTTCTGCCTATGTATATGTGTTGCAGAAACTTCACAGGTGAAGAGAGGAGCTATTTAAGGTAAGAATAAAGATGGCACAAAAGCAGAGATATATACCCTTGTCCTGAAGATACTTAAGAAAGAGTCTCTCTAGCTTCTGTGGTGGGTCCCTCTACGCCCTGTATGCAATGAGACCCCAAGGAAGCAGGTTCTTAGCTGTTTGACAGGATGCTTGGGCTGGGAAGTCCACCCAGAGTGAACAGTGGCTTTTGAAGGAATGCTTATATCACCCTAGCCCCTTTAGCTGTCACTAATTGGTTAGGGTGGAAAAGAAGATCCAACCAATAGGCTTTCAAAGTGTCATAAAACAATTCTGATTTTTGAAAACACTACCAATAATAGAGAGTTGGCTGGATAGAAAAGAAAATAAAGGTTTTGTACTGAATATAGATTTCCAATCAAAATAATATAATTTATTTTACAGATATGACTGCTAATTTTGATCACTGGACATACAGTTGCAACTATTTCTCTCCTTAAAGTAATATAATAGTATTAAAAGAATATTTTAATTTTTTTTGGCTAGTTATACAAGCATGAACAAAATTAAATGCCTGAATCTTATGGTAACACACCTTCAGATGTACTCTCGTCCTTGCAACAGATTATTATATTTTTCTGACAGTTAAATTATGAGTTCTCTGAACTGTGTAAACAGTCATTGGCTACTTGGAAGAAGAAAAAATGACGTTTTGTGAAAAGGACATACAAATGGTCTCCTAGCGCCAAACCTTCCCAGAACTAAGCAAGGAAGAAAGACATAATCCTCTGTTCTTTACCCTTTCTGAGCATTTTTCTTTATTGACATTGAAGATTTGCCAGACTATATAAATTGGTACATTTTGTGAAATGAAAAATAGTCTATCTTTGTGGCTTTGAAATGAGCATTTGAATCTTGCTTATTGGCGGGGACAAATAGTGGAGGGGTGCAAAAACAGTCCACAAAATTGTCAGGTAAGAGAGCTTTCCTCCGATGTAATTGCAATTTCCCTAGTGTGTTAGTCACGGTATTTGCAGATGGGCTTACATTGAAACAACAGCACTTTACAATCACTTGATAGAAATACTTCTGGCAGAGATGTCTTTGCTCTGTAGACAAATTAAACCTGCCTTCTGTTATACAGTAATTAGTTTTTGAAGCCCTGTATTATCTGGAAAAAAAATATACCTTTGAATTCCAGTCACTGGAACTTTTTATATCTTTGTCTGCTGACCTCAGGAATTAATTATAAATGCCTTCTCATCTTGCATGGATTGAGAAAAATGTAAAATTTTCAAACAAAATAAGGAATGGTAGGCCCAGTAACGACCAAAATTTTCATTATGTTGTTTCTTCATTACACATCTTTTTTTCTTAGAAGTAACAAAGGAAGCAGCCTAGTTTGCAAGAAATGCACCTAGAAAAGCAAGAAATAATGTTATTATATCTCACTTCCCCATCCCTCCTTTCCTGTTACAGCTGTCTTCTCATAGTGTTCTCATAGTGTTCTCATAGTGTTCCTACTGATGCTCCTTCTCTGCAGATACATGCTGCCTTTCCACAGTCCTGTGGAAGTTTGTCAGGGAGCAGCACGAGCGGGGCCACTCCATGAGGAACAAGAGCCAGGAGCCTAGGGAGACAGGCTGTGCTCTCACCAACGGGGCGCAGTCCCCTGGGGGCTGAACGCGAGGAGCAGAGCCGGGGACTGGTAACAAGGTCCACTGACAGTCCCAGAAGCAGCAGCCAATGAACCAGGGCCAGCGTCCAGCCTGGGTGTCTGGTGAGCAGCAAAAGGAGATGGAACCGGAGACAGGCACACCTAACAAGGTAGCTTTGTCAAGGATGGGGGGCCCAGGTCTGAGCTGAATTGGAGATCCTGGGTGTGGGGGCTGGGATCACTGGCAATGCTGGGCTGGGGTCTGTTAGGCCCGTTAGTGCTCTCAGGGCTCTCTCAGTTTTCTGCTTTGTTTTTTTAATTCACCCTTTCTCTTTTCCTTTATTCTCAACCTTCTCCTTGATGCCTTAAAGTTCTCTTTAATCTCACCCAGCAGTGTCAGCTAGCTTGTGTTCAGGTCTCACAAAATACCAGTTTGCTTGTTACACCTCATCTGGGGATGTTGGAGGGAAATTAGCCATACAGAGACCATTGCTGTAGCAGACTAGTGGCTGATAACAAGAAGGCCTGAAATCTTGCAAGTCAATGGATTACAGTGACAATTTCCATGTATCTTATAGTCAGTCACAGTTCCTGAGGGTCCTTTTACCTTCTGCAAGCAGCAGCACTCTACTGACAAGCAGAATCCTCATATCTCAACCCCTCCCTGCTTCATGGGGGATGAAATCTTGATGCTGAGGCCAGTCTGCTAGAGGAGGAAGGAGGTGGATGAGAATAATTCCTCCCTGATGCTGAAAATAATAAAATAAGTGAGCCTGATGCTTAGCAAAGGTGTGGTTGGCCAGTCACAAACACTGTTCTTCATTTGTGCCCTTCCTTAGTGTGTGCCAAGAAGCCCATTGGTAGGACTGACATTATGATTTATTCACTATAAAATCAGTGATCAACACTCTCCCATTGTTTTAAAACACTTTTGTTTTACATGGGGAAATGGTTATGCGGTAAAGATCCTGTATCCTGACCCTCTGGGAGAGGGGATTTGCATTGCCATACGAAATGGGAATGACATTAATTAGAGCTTTGGGCATTAGTTATATTAGGGTTGATAATTCTAAGGTTAAAGCTGCACAAGAATTATGTGTATATTTTCACTGGAGAGTATTCAGTAACTCAGATATGTAAGCTACTGCTACTTCTTTCTTACATAGATTTCTGAAACACGTCCAACACATTGAAGGATAATATTATGTATTAAAAATTATTTGAAAAATAGTTGAAGAAATATCCTTTGGACTCCATTCACAGAATCACAGAATGGTAGGGATTGGCAGGGGCCTCCAGAGATCATCTCATCCAACCCCCCTGCTTGAGCAGGCACACCCAGAGCAGGGGGCACAGGAACGCATCCAGGCAGGGTTTGAATGTCTCCAGGGAAGGGAATCCACAGCCTCCCTGGGCAGCCTGTGCCCCTGCTCTGGCACCCGCACAGAAAAGAAGATCTTTTTCTCATATTGAGGTGGAACTTCCCGTGTTCCACCTTGTGCCCATTGCCCCTTGGCCTGTCATTGGGCACTATTGAAAAGAGTCCAGTCCCATAATCCTGACACCCACCCTTCAGATATAAGTATTGATGAAATCCCCCGTGTCTTCTCTTCTCCAGGCTGAACAAACCCAGGTCCCTCAGCCTTTCCTGATAAGGGAGATGCTCCACTCCCATGATCATCTTGGTAGCTCTCCGCTGGACTTATTCAAGACGTTCCCTGTCCTTCTTAAACTGGGGGACCCAGAACTGGACACAGCACTCCAGATGTGGTCTCACTAGGGCAGAGTAGAGGGAGAGGATAACCTCTCTCGACCTGCTGGCCACGCTCCTTTTAATGCAGCCCAGGATACCATTGGCCTTCTTGGCCACAAGGGCACAGTGCTGGCTCAGGGTCAGCTTGCTGCCCACCAGCACTCCCAGGGCCTTCTCAGCAGAGCCACTTTCCAGTAATTCAGCCCCCAGCCTGTACTGGTGCCTGGGGTTGTTCCTCCCCAGGTGCAGGACCCTGTGCTGGCTCTTGTTGAATTTCATCAGGTTCCCCTCGACCCAGCTCTCCAGCCTGTCCTAGAAATTCTTCGCCCTTGCTGCCTCTTATAGTATGGAAATGTGTAAATATCCATAGTCATCTGTGGTACATTTAATGGTACCTCACTCAAAATGATAGTAGTCCTATTCCTGTATATAATACATTACGCTGGTACTTTGGTAATAATTTAACTTCTCCTGTTCACTTCTTTTGAAGCACTGCACCTCCACAGGTGTGCCATCTTGGTGAATTTTCTGAACGCTTTTAGAGAAAGCTATCTATATTGAAATCCATTGTAGCATTGCTTACTAGTATCGTAAAACCAGAGAAACTACTCATAAATGATGTTTAGAGGATAAACCTGTGTTAGTAGAGCACTGGATGTTTCTGTATTGGTTGCTGTTTTTTGTAAATGATGCATTATACTTAACATGTATTGTCTTGATAAAACATTAATTAATTAATTTATCCAGTTTTTTGATACCCTAGAGTGCTGGAGAAGTAAAAGAAACTGAGAAGGCAGGAGTACAGAAGTGCTTGCATATCTGCCGTGGTGAAAATCAGTGATGTACGTGTGATGAAGATGTGTAAGGTTTCCAGGAGTTCTGTTGTCACGGCTCATGACACCATGACCCATGTTTCATGTTTCAAATGCAACTCTGGAAAGGGAAGACATTAATTCAGTGAAGACTCAGGCGTTCTTCAAAAAGTGCAGAATTTCTGACTATGTCCTTTTTCACTTTGGAGTTTTTCATCTTTGGAGATGCAAAAAATAGAAGGGAACTCATCCAGCCAGCATGGTGACTTGGGCTGCCCACAATACTTTTCCTTCCTAATATAAGCTAACAAAAAGTCAGCTGATGGTGGCACACAGATAATAGGTGCAAGTTACAAAGTGAAATACTGAAGACCAGTCTAGGCACTCCTTGCTCATGCACAAAGACATCCTGCAAACACTGTAGGGTGGCTGTAGCTTACAGTGTTTGGGTGTGTAAAAACCTTAATTTTGAGAGAGAGAATAAGACATTAGCTTGTAAATCATGAGCAATATCCAGCCTGTGATAATAAGCAATCATTGAGATAGCTGGTGTCATAACAGATGAGCAGAAAAAGATGCTACAACAGCCCTTTTAGGGAACATGTCTTGCTAAGTAGCCCTAACTGCGTACATGTAAAAATCCGAAGATTTCTCAGCAAACAACAGAGTAATACAAGTCCTGTCTTCATTACTTTAAATGTAGCCTATCCTTGTTCTAATGAGTAGTCAGGAATCCTAACTCCAGGAGCAGTGTGGAGGAGGATGCATCAAAGGATGCCTAAATTCAAAGCATGCATATTTGGATTCCTCAAACATCCCTCACATTAACCATTACAGCATGTAAAAAAAATGCCTCTTTCCTGTCATAATACACCATTAGCTGGAAGAGGAATGTGTTGTCACGATCACTATTCCCATAGTTATAATTGCTAACTGGTTACTGTAGTCACTGGTTGTATCTGGGACAATTACAGATGGTAATCGTGGATAATCTAGTGCCTGTTTTGGAGATGTGGTACCGTGTAGTGTAATCCATGACAACTTTAGTACCAAGCTAATGTACGTCTCTACAGGTGTATAAAGCACTGCAATCCTTCCTTCCTGATTTCACAGAGTCTTTCAAAGATATGTCTTGTGTTGAAATCTCCTTGTAGCATCCATACAATTTTCAATTTGCAAGCCCATAAATATTTTCTTCCAGCACTGGAGAGTTGTTTGAAGTGTATTTAAGGCTGAAAATATATGTATTTTTATTTACTGTGTTTTACAGACCCCTATTAGATAATCCAGGAACAAAACCGGCTGATGTATAGAGCAATACTACACATCACTGGTCTGATTTCTTGCGTAGCCTGCATTTTGTTAGTCTAGCAAAATAAGAATGGTATTTTAGGGCGCACAAGTGCCAAGAAGCATTGTTCCTCATTAAAAATATAACCCGAGGAGCAAGTTGAGTTAGTGACGTGCCACAGTAGCAGGGTTATGTCACGTCCAGGATTAAATATGTTTCTCAGAAGAGGTTTTAATCTTTTATTTTTGTGGTTAGCTGTTACACTAGAGCAAGTACAGAACTACAAGACTAGAGTTGGCTCATACATGCATGTCTTGAAGCCTGGTTTAAGCAGGCTTGATGGTCTAACTGTAGGTTTGCCATTATTGTGACAGTTTCTGGCATTGTGTCATGCTCCGTTTTAAATGAATAAACAGCAGAACGTGTTACTCTTCACAATCAAATCTATCTTCTATAGTTGTATGGGTTATATTTGAGATTATAGATGTGATTATATATGAATTTTATATTTGTTAAAGAGGTTTGATTTGATTCTTTTTCAGGCTGTCACTTTATTTTTCTGAATCTCTGCTTCTAAATAAAAATCCTGTATTAGATCTTCATTGGTCATGATATCTAACATTCTCCAAATGTACAAATCAGAGGCTTATTCTTTTTTCTTTTTTATTGATTAGCATTATGGCTGTCAAGCTGTCTTGCACTGAATTTGGTGCAAGCATGAGGGTAGTATCATTTCTCAAAGAGATATAAAAACCCCACACCCAGGTGTTATTTTTAACTTTTTAACTCATGCTATAAGCTTTCTTGATAAAACTATTTGGCCCAAGAAACGTTTTCTCACTTATCTTCATTTGTCCTATCTCATATGCATAGTTTTGTACCGGAGTTCTCTGAGAACATTGATTTCTTTATAATTTTGTGTATTTTAAACAGTGACCAATTTGGTATGGTGGCTAATTAAATGCATGTATATGCGTACCTACATATGTATGTTACATATGTATATGCATACATCTCTCCATATATCAATATATCTGCATATCTATATCAAGGTTTTGATCTCTTTATGCAACTGATTCAGTATTCTCCCCCATTTACTTGTTTACTTATGTTTCTTAGACTATATAGAGTCTTTAGGTAAATTTGTTAAAAATTTTACTCTTGCCTGCTTGAATAGGAACAGTAGGTGACTGCAAGGCTGGTTTCATTGCCAGACAAAACAACAAGTAGCTATAATTAGTTTCTAAGCATATACTTACTGTTTCTTTCCATCAGTCACATCTTTGATCATGTAAAACTTAGTCATTGAATTTCATGGGTAGATTGGGAAGATCTTAATTCATGTCTTTACTTCCCTATGTGTTAGGGTGTGATCAGAAATTACAATACTCCATGCATGTTTAACTTTTGAAAGATACCCTATAGAAATTTGGAGGAGTTCAGTCTTTTTATCCCCATTTGACATTTGGTGGTACAATGTTTCTGTCATGTGGAGAATAGAAACAGTACAAGAGAATTTTTGCTACAGAGCATTCTCTTTGTTTTAATGGGATTTTGTCCACTGTATTGTTTTTGTTTTTCAGTTCTCTGCCATATGTAGAATAATTATTACCTATGCTAGTTATTTTTGAAATTTTCAACTGGAGATTCAGGGATATGTATTGATGCACAGGATTACCTGGCTCTTTGAGCAGCTGAGGAACTCTAACCAGGTACATTCGTAATTTCTAGAAGGATATATGTTTTCTTATTGAAGTGTCTTCTGTATTAAGATACTTGTAACCTTCTTACACACTGCTCCTTTTTCTGGCAGTATCTGACTTAATATTTCAAGCATTCTTGTGGGTGACATAGGACCAGCAATGAGGTGATTTGCCCAAGTTAACCAACAAGCCCATAAGAAACTGTTTTCCTACAGTCCCTAGAGTCCCTGTGCGTAGAGTCCCAACAGTGAGATTGCACAGTCTGCTTTAAATTTCTACGCATTACTACCACAGTGTTTTAAACACTGAATCAAATGAAATTATTTTTTCAAGTATAATTGGCACTGTTTTTAGCACGGACTTTGAGGTAGCTTCTATAAATCCAGTACTATATGTTTATACTTGAGTTCCTGCAAGTTAAGGGATTGTTCTGTAGAATTAACAACTCGAACAGTCAAGATGCCAACGTAGTTCACCCTGCGTGACTGAAGTGGTTGCCAGTGTAATGGTAATGACTCTTGAATGTTATTATTTTGAAAGGCAAGCTAAAATGCAGGCTCACAGCTGTCTACATCAAATGTTGCCTTATTTCGTCTGTTGCCTTAGCCCTAGGTTTCCTAGGAGAGAATGTAAGTAACAATTCCATACATATTTGAACCCTGTTTCAGGGCTTGCCACTACTGTACCAAGCAGCAACAACCACTGTGCCCAAACCCACTTGGGCTAGGTTGAATTAGGAGAGTCCTACTGTGGGGGAGGAGCTCGGACCATTTTTCAGACACTGCTTGCACAGTGTTACCACTGATGTGTGTGAGGTACCTGCACTGCTCTGAGCTGCTTATTGCCAGTGTTGCAGTATATCTGGGGGAAATATTCCTGTGTTCTCCAGGCACATAATCGAAAGGGGAATTTTCCCAGCAGTGCTTCTTAAATGGTGAGTCCTGATGCTCTGAGGCCCACAGAGGGACTGACAGAGGCTTGTGAAGTTTTAAAAGGCTGTAAAAAGACAAACACATAATTTTAAGAAATTGCAGTCAGTGTTCAGGGGTCTCACAAGGACAGAGGATCAACACAAATTTTAATTAGTCTCTCAAAAAGCTTGAGTAACTTGACAGCGCATTGTTCCTTCTTGTGCTTTTTCATTGCACGTTTTTGGGAAGCTTTGAATTCTGCTCTGAACCACATCCTTCATGCAGTGCTGACACTAATACAATTGCTATTTTGAATGTAGGCACAAGATGCAAAGAGATGCCTTTTCAGCAGTTGCTAAATGCCCTCAGAAGACAGCAACATCCTTTGATCAGTTTACCATCCAAGCCACAGTCCCACACTGTGGGACATGTATCGCAGCTCTGTCTTGATACACAGGCAGTTGTAGCCAAGGAGTGAGAACGCCGAACAGGAGGGCAGGACTGCAGCCCCTGGAGGAGCAGCATTGCACCTGCATGTAATTGGTTTCATCTCAGAAGATGAGATGGGGAGATGAGACCGCCTCACCAGGGTGGTCTGCACTCAAGTATTCAAGCATTTCAAGTTCCTCCAGTTTACTGCATCATCTGCACAGTCAAGGTCTGTGAAAGTCACCTTGCCAATTACTCTTCCTGAGCTTGGGCCACCTACCCAAGGTGGGTCAGCTACCTGCCTCTGGCATGGCAAAATAATGAAGAAGGAAGTAGGAGAAGGGTTCAGCTGCTGGCGGTTCTCTTTCTTTCTCCCACCTCTCTATTTTTTTGCCCTGTGGGATAAGATAATGACATTTAGCAAGAAACCAGCTTTCGGTGCCTCGTAGCAGCATGTGTGAGCTCTCCACAAAGGTTATGCATCTGTTTTTTGAAACATGCTCTGCCTGTGTCATATTGAACCACAGCATATGCTCATTCCCTTTCTGCTAAAAAGAAAGTAAGTAAACAACCACACAAATACGAGAACTGTGATGCTGAGAAATTAACCCATGGCACACAAGGATAATTTAAGCAGAGATATTGTCCCAAGAGTTATTATTATTCAGGCCATTTTCAAGAAATCTGCTACAAGCACAGCATGTAAGTTATTTCCATTTATAGGAGTGGCAGGCTGAGCTTTTAGAAAATAGCTCTCAACTAGGCTGCGTTGTCATTCTGTGGAAAAGGCAGCTGGTGGATCTCAGACTTGGTATTTTACTTTCCTACATATTCAGCATTTATGGTTCTTCCTGGTACTAATTCTGTGTTTCGTTGCTGTGCTGGAAATAGAGAGGGAAGTGACATCCAGGAGACATTGGTTATTGCCTTGAGACTTGCAAGGAGATTATTTAAAAAGGAGTCTAACAAGGGATCCAGCTTTCACATTGCTTACATTATCTGAATGAAATTCCCTTAAACTCATTAAATATTTGAATAAAACACATTGTTGGCCAGGCTAATAGTGGTTTGAAAATCCCAGCTAACAAATGGGGATCCACAAGAGGGGGAATACTAGGCAGAAAATTTTGGTGTGTCTTCAGAATGAAATTACACTACAACAATGTCATGGAGCAGTTTTCTAGTGAAATCCACCCACAGTCCTATGACAAGAAAGGGACTGTCATGGTTTAGCCCAGTCGGCAACCAAGCACCATGCAGCCCCTTGCTTACTCCCCACCGGCTGGGATGGGGGAGAGAATCTGAAGAGCAAAAGTAAGAAAACTCCTGGGTTGAGATAAGAACAGTTTAATAACTGAAATAAAAGAAAATATTATAATTAAAAATAATAATAGTAAAAATTGTAATGAAAAGAAAAACAAGAGGAGAGAGAGACAGGAACAAAACCCAGGAGAAACAAGTGATGAAATTGCTTGCTGACCGACACCCAGTTTCTGAGCAGCAATTGCGGTCCCCAGCCAACTCCCTGTTTTCCCAGAAGCGGGATCATTTGTCCAGTGTGCAATATGCCAAAATACACACAGAGGGGAGGTATTTTATTCATTTCATGTTTGCGCAAAGATGGCTGCTAGGTGGTAACTCCACAAAGCTAGCACACAGCACAAAGAAGTTACAAGGTATTTATCTTGTTACATGATTAGTAAAATCCCATCTAAGTTCATATTCATTGGTTAATAATTATAATCTCATCTGCTTTTGGTTAGCTATATTTTAGTTAGCCTTCCTAGCTACATAAATTAGCACGCCTGCTCTTTACAGGAGTGGGAGGGCAAGTCTTCTCAGTCCTCCATCGAGTCGGTGGTTGTGATCTCCTCCTGCCACCTTTCCCCTAGTTACAGCAGTTTTGGCTGACTTCACACTTTATCACCCAGCTTTCAGCATCTTCTAGTCCGGATGGTCCCTTTTGCTCCACGCATTATGACAGCCTTTGTTAAGAAGAAAAGGAGGGTAATTGTTGCAGGTGATTCCCTTCTGAGGGGGACAGAGGGCCCAATATGCCAACAAGACCCATCCCACAGGGAAGTCTGCCTCCCTGGGTATCGGGTCAGAGATGTTACTAGGAAACTCCCTGGTCTGGTACAGCCATTACTACCTGCTGTTCGTTATGCAGGTAGGCAGTGATAAGGTTGTGGAGAGAAGCCCAGGAGCGTTCAAAACGACTTCAGGGCACTGGGGCAACTGGTCAAAGGATCAGGAGCACAGGTACTGTTTTCCTCAGTCCCATCAGTGGCAGGGAAGAATAATACAGAAAGGAACAGGAAAACTCATCTGATTAACTCGTGGCTCAGAGGCTGGTGCCATCAGTGGAATTTTGGGTTTTTTTGATCATGGGGAGGTTTACACAGCACCGGGCCTGCTGGCAGCAGATGGCGTTCACCTGTCTCAAAGGCGGAAAAGGATTCTTGCACATGAGTTGGTGGGGCTCATCGAGAGGGCTTTAAACTAGGTTTGAAGCAGGAAGGGCATGTAGCCAGGCCCAACAGAGAGGAGCCTAGGGGTGGCGTGCCAGTGTTGGTGGTGAAACCAATAGCCCAGCTCAAATGCATCTACATCAATGCACACAGGATGGGCAACAAACAGGAGGAGCTGGAAGCCATTGTGCAGCAGGATAGCTATGACTTAGTCACCATCACAGAGACATGGTGGGATGACTTTTACAACTGGAGTGCTGCAATGGATGGCTATAAGCTCTTCAGAAGGGATAGGCAAGAAAGGAGAGGCAGAGGGGTGGCTCTATATGTTAGGGAGTGGTTCGAATGCATACAGCTTAGCAATTGTGATTATAAGGTTGAGTACTTATGGGTAAGGATGAGGGAGAAGGCCAACAAGGCAGATACCCTGCTAGGAGTCTGTTATAGACCACCCAACCAGAATGATGTGTTCTACAAGCAGCTGGCCCAAGTATCACAACTGGTTGCCCTTGTTCTAGTGGGGTCTTCAATTTACCAGATGTCTGCTGGAAATATAACACAGCAGAGAATAAATAGTCTAGGAGGTTCCTGTGGCGTGCGGAGGATAACATCCTGATGCAGCTGGTAAATGAGCTTACCAGGGGAGGTGCCTTGCTTGACCTCCTGTTTACAAACAGAGAAGGACTGGTGGGAGATGTAGTGGTTGGAGGCTGTCTTGGGCTCAGCAACCATGTTATGACAGATTTTTCAATTCTTTGTGAAGTAAGAAGGGGGGGTCAGCAGAACCACTACCATGGACTTCTGGAGGGCAAACTTTGGCCTATTCAGGGCACTGGTTGGGAGAGTCCCTTGGGAGGAAGTCCTGAAGGACAAAGGAGTCCAGGAAGGCTGGGCTTTCTTCAAGAAGGAAGTCCTGAAGGTGCAGGAGCAGGCTGTCCCCAGGTGCCACAAGACAAACTGGTGGGGAAGACGACTGGCCTGGCTGAACAGAGAGCTTTTGCTGGCACTCAGGAAATAAAGAGTCTACGGCTTTTGGAAGAAGGGGCAGGCAACTCAAGAAGAGTACAGAGACCTCGTTAGGTCTTGCAGAGAGAAAATTAGACAAGCAAAAGCCCAGCTAGAACTCAACCTGGCCACTGTTGTAATGGATAACAAAAAATGTTTTTACCAATACATTAACAACAAAAGAGAACCAAAGAGAATCTCCATCCTCTATTGGACACGGAGGGGATCATTGCCACTGAGGAGGAGGAGAAGGCAGAGTTACTAAATGCCTTCTTTGCCTCAGTCTTTAACCATCAGACCACTTATCCCTGGGGTATTCAGCCCCCTGAGCTGGTAGGCAGGGACAGGGAGTGGAATAAACCCCCCATAATCCAGGAGGAAGCAGTTTATGATCTGCTGAGCCGCCTGGGCACTCACAAGTCTATGGGCTGATGGGAACCACCAAGAGTACTGAGGAAGCTGGCAGAGGAGCTTGCCAAGCCACTCTCCATCATTTATCAGCAGTCCTAGTTAACAGGGGAGGTCCCAACAACTAGAGGCTTGCCGATGCAATGCCCATCTACAAGAAGGGCTGGAAGGAGGATCCAGGGAACTACAGTCCTGTCACTCTGACCTCAGTGCCAGGGAAGAGTATGGAGCAGATCGTCTTGAGGGCTATCACGTGGCATGTACAGGACAACCAGGTCATCAAGCCCAGCCAGCATGGGTTCATGAAAGGCAGGTCCTGCCTGACCAACCTAATCTCCTTCTATGACCAGGTGACCTGCCTAGTGGGTGAAGGAAAGACTGTGGATGTTGTCTACCTGGACTTTAGCAAAGGCTTTGACACTCTACTACAGCACCCTCCTAGAGAAGCTGGCAGCCCATGGTTGGGATGGGTGTTCTTTTCGCTGGGTAAAAAACTTGATGGGTGGCCGAGCCCAGAGGGTGGTGGTAAATAGAGTTAAATCAGTTGCCAACCGGTCACAAGTGCTGTTCCCCAGGGCTCAGTGTTGGAGCCAGTTCTGTTTAATATCTTTATCAACAACCTGGATGAGGGGATCTAGCGTGCCCTCAGTAAGTTTGCAGATGACACCAAGTTGGGTGGGAGTGTTGATCTGCTTGAGGGTAGGAAGGCTCTGCACAGGGACCTGGACAGGCTGGATCAGTGGGCTGAGGCCAATTGCATGAGGTTTAGCAAGGCCAAGTGCCGGGTCCTGCACTTTGGTCACAACAACCCCATGCAATGCTACAGGCTTGGGGAGGAGTGGCTGGGGAGCTGCCCAGAGGAGAAGGACCTGGAGGTGTTGGTCGACAGCCGGCTGAACATGAGCCAGCAGTGTGCTCAGGCGGCCAAGAAGGCCAATGGCATCCTGGCTTGTATCAGGAATAGTGTGGCCAGCAGGAGCAGGGAGGTGATTGTACCCCTGTACTCAGCACTGATGAAGCCACACCTCGAATACTGTGTTCAGTTTTGGGCCCCTCAGTATAAAAGGGACAATATGTTGCTGGAGTGTGTCCAGAGAAGGGCAACGAAGCTGGTGAAGGGTCTGGAGAGCAGGTCTGATGAGGAGTGTCTGAGGGAACTGGGGTTGTTTAGCCTGGAGAAGAGGAGGCTGAGGGGAGACGTTATTGCTGTCTACAACTACCTGAAAGGAGGTTGTAGCAAGGTGAGGGTCTGTCTTCTTTCCCCAAGCAACAAGTGTTAGGATGAGAGGAAATGGCTTCAAGCTGTGCCAGGGGAGGTTTAGAGTGGATATTAGGAAAATTTCTTCACTGAAAGGGTTGTCAAGCACTGGAACAGGCTGCCCAGAGAGGTAGTGGAATCACCATCCCTGGAGGTGTTCAAAAAACGTGTAGACATGGCACTTAGTTACATGGTTTAGGAGGCATGGTGGTTTTGGGTTGATGATTGGCCTTGATGATCCTAGAGGTCTTTTCCTTAATGATTCTATCATTTTATCAGTCTCTCGGTTCTTCTTCAGGGATATAGTCATAAAACAAATGCTTCCTTATCTCTCAGTTCCCTCCTCTGACTGCCAGATTCTGTTTTGCAAAGCTCACATGTTATTACTTAGTGGAAAGTTTAATTTTCTGTGGGATATCACCCCCAGCTTACATCTTGAGCATGACATCATATGGTATGGAATACCTCCCCTCCTGGCTTCTTGTGCACCCGACAGAGCACCGGAAGCTGAAAAGTCCTTGACCTAGTGTAAGGACTACTTAGCAACAACTAAAACATCAGTGTGTTATCAACATTATTCTCATGCTAAATCCAAAACACAGCACTATGCCAGCTACTAGGAGGAAAATTAACTCTATCCCAGGCAAAACCAGGACAGGGACTAGATTTCAAAGGCTATGGAGAAACTCTGCGTAGTCCGGACTTGAAAACAGGCTGTAAGTCATGTAAAAGGACTCAAATCATAGTAATAACTTCTACTCTTCTGAAATGATTTAGGACAGACAGAGATCTTTCCCTATCAAGAAGCAAGTAAATATCACCATTTGATGTATTGTTAATATCAGATTAAAGGATAGAATTGTGAACTAAAATACTGTCCTTGAATAAATTGAAATCCTGGACAGTTTCAGCTGAGTGTTGTAGTGTAACAAACTCTGAGTGTTGTTGATTCCAGAAGAATTGGGGCATTATAGAAAAAAGAAGAAAGCTAACAACCGTACCCAAGAAAATAATGACAAATCCATCCTGCATAACTCTGAAAAATCAGTTCATGCAAATGTCTAACCTCATGTGAAAGGGACACGTATTACTGTCTGGTAAATTGTGCTGTTTTAAGAAATAGCTAATCAATAGATGCATTATACATTCCAGAATATGGACCCAGAATGGGTTCCAGATGGGCTGGGGGTAGGACATCTGGGTAACAGACATCTTGAATTCCAGTTTGGAGGAACTAGTCTTGTTTGTAACTTCATTAAATACTGCACATATTTGTTTATTGATAAAGAATGATGTAGAAAGATTTGTTCTGATGGCACTTCTCCAAACAAGCTTTTAAAGAAAGGAAAACCACATATTTTAACTTTCTGTTTTCCACTAGGGTTAAAACAGTACCTCTGCTAAGTTATCTACTTCTTTCTATGCAAAATATCCATTTCACCAAAGTTCAAACCTGCCAACAATAGAATGATTTCAGCATTTATCAAATGAAAAAAATACACTATAATGTAGACACATTCATGGGGGAGTTCAACTGTAAAAATGTTGAAGGCCATGTGGCCATGTGGAAGGCCATGTTACTCTAACTTCTACCTTGACTTCAACCTCTTTTGGTAGCAGAAATTGATATTTGCTTATATACATGAGCCAAAAATGCTCATTTGAGTTTTTTTTCTTGCTGTGTTCATTGAAGCTGGTAAGGATTTGGCAACAGCGGAGATGGTTGATGTTTCCAGCTAGCATTTTAATAGAGCATTATAAAAGTAACCGAAGGTCAGCTATTCCATCTGAAAGTCTTTGCTGTTATTTTAGCATGCTCCAGTACTGCTGGTAACACATCGCATCCTGCTGCTGCCAGGGCAAGCCCACTTCCTGCCAGGAGTCCTGGAGCTCCAGAATTAGTTTAAGCATGTTATAGATCATCTGATGTCTAGTAGAATAATCTAAGATCAGGCTTTATAATTTACATTTTCTAATTACTATAAACATAATTTGGTGTCTCTTAAAAGTTGTATTGGTTTGTCAGGAAGTATATCAATAAGAAGCCTGTATCTGCAGCTCTCTGGGCAAAGAAACAATCTCCCTTCAGTATTACATCTCTGGCCTCTGCAGATCAACTGACTGCTGCTACAGCTGCCATTTGAGTTAGTCGTTGTAAGGCTAATCTGTATCTTTTTGACCATCTTGCCCAAATAATGCATTCTATGTTTCTGCTTCATTTTGCATTGGTTTTAGATTTGTTTTTCAATTTTTCAGTCATCGGTGATTGACTGCAAATTTTGCTACATCCCTGAGCCATGATTTGTTGTTTGGTGTTGTTGCAGAGTAGACAAAAGACTTCTGATATACTGACTTCTCATTTCAGTCTCCTCTTTGGGGAAGCAATTGAGTTCTCTGTTTTACTTCCTGCACCTCAATCAGTGACTTAAATTGTGACAACTTTGCACAGCTATGTCCTGATATCAAATGTATTCCAATCTTTATTTAATAGCAACCCTAGTTTCCTTTTCAAATGCACTGAAGCTTCAATTTAATAATTTGGACAGAATTATGGATCAGGTTTGGTTTTATTCTGAAGAAAAATAGATTCCCCAAGTGCTATTCTTGTACTGGTCTGACTCATTGAATGCAACTGGTTGTTATTTACAGCTGGCTGATAGTTGTAATACATTTGAAGCCTTCACTATTGCAGTCTTATCCCTGGCAGGAAGCTTTTAGCAAATATCTTAGCTGGAGCCATAACAAAGTAATTTGGTCATTCTGTTAATAGTGCACTGCATCTCACATCATGGGTCTGTCAGGTCCTGCGCCACTGAGGTAGCAGGGCTGAGCAGCATCTGTCAGAGCAGCAGCACAGCAGTAAAACCAGAAAAAAGATGTGAAGGCAGGGAACAAAAAGGATGTGTTCAGACTCCCACTGTCCTCCAGATAGCCTGCAGTGGAAGTAGGGCACAGCGGCGCAGTGGCAGAGATGCAGGTGTGAAGCATCCTTGTGGCCCACTACCACTCTGCACCATTTCTTCTGCCATTTTTCAACAGAGTGTGAGCTGGGACACATTTTTAAAATTGTATTTACTTTATTCAAAATATAAGGTGAAACCCAGAAGGATTTGGGTGTGTATTAACTAGATATGACCTTCATTCTTTCTAATATTTGTTTCCTATTGATTAGCATGTAGTTTGTAATGTATTACTGTTTTCTTCCTATGAACTACTGGAGCTTTGGTTCTTTTTTTCTTCAATAAGAAGCATATGAAAGGATTTTGTTGTATCTAACTGCCTCTTTTCCAAGAAGTCTTTTCTTTCACCCAAACCAAAATGGTTAAACCAAAATGGTTAAAAAATATGAAAATACCTGAATATTTCTTAGACTCTGTTTCTGTTCTGCGTTAGCTTGTTCATCATTAGAATTATGAGACAACTGTCATTTAAATTTAACATGCAAGCTCTTTTCTTTTGTCCACTCTCTTCTTTTATTTACCACTGATTGAGGCACATGCTCTAGACTTTTGTTTGTATGTTAAAATCAGGTTGTAGTTTCACATGAAATAAGAAGCAATTGGAAGTTTTAGCTTGGTTTTATGTTTTCATATGGTTTTAGCCTAACTGGAGCTACAATAACTGTCCCTTAATTTAAATGTAACAAGTTTTTTTGCCTACATTCCCATTACCTATTCTACTTTATGCTGTGACTTAACATTGTGATCTTAGAGAGCAGTATAATTTCAGTAGATATCTGAATTCCATTTCCAGTGCAGTTACTAAGCAGCTATCTTATTTAATGGTTATACGTACTTCTTTTAAAGAGGTGATGTGATAAGTATTAAAATCATGACTGCTTACTGCAATTAACTCAGTAATGAATATAATAATGATTGCTATATAGAAGGCAGGAGAAGAATTCTTAATGCTTTCTCTCAGTTAATGAATAAAGTGTGCTAGGATGTATGAAGAACTGACAATTGCTAAATATACCCTAGGGACTGCTGGGTGTCAGGCAGACTCCTCAGTGTATTACGCTAACCCAGAGAGCTTCAGCTAATCATCAGAAGAATTGTCACAACCCATGTGATCTTGGATCTCAAACTGGCCTGAGCAGCTTTTGTGAGAAAACATCCTATTACCATTTGAATATCCTGAAACAGCCTGTTGGGACATAATGTCCTCATTGAAAATTCCATTTGCCTACTTTTAAGGAATACAACCACTGCAGGGCTAAAGTTGTGTATTATCCAAAGTATGACATCCCATTTTACTTGATTTCGGTTAAGTGGAATAGAAAGTATTTATTTACAACATCTCAAACAGCCAGGACAGCTACACAGTCACAAGTGTTTGTAAAAGGCATCAGTGAAAAAATGAAAGAAAACTGTGCTTTAATTTTGTGTATGAAAATTTAAATCTAAAGTCTGACTGCAGTCAGCCAACCTGTTGTAGGCTCTTTGCTGGCGCACACAGCCAGGAACTTCTCTCTTCACTCAGGATTTATGTCAAGGGTTACATTTATCAGAACAAAGCCCCTTTATCAGTCCCTTTCTTGAAGTTCTCTTTACTAATCTCTAACATACTTGAGATTGCTCTGACACTCTTCCTCTAAACTAAGGACTGTCTCATTTCTCTCAACAAACAGAGGTCATTTTGGCAGATATATCCTGCGCTTGGTTGACCTATTGTATTGGTCCTTAATGAAGGAGTAAACATTCCCCAACCAGTACTCCAGAGCAAAGTGTGCATACCTGATGAGCTATAAAGTTTGTATATTTGACAAGCATCCTTAATACAAATGTGCAAATGAGGTTAATCTATGCAGTGCGTCAATGGCTCTTAGCTGAGACCAGACAGTATGGGAGTCACCCACTTAAGGGTGATATCAGCATTGTGGTGACAGAACTCCAGATCCTATCTTTGGAATGTGCTGTAATAATAGTATAACTTCAAATAAAGCAAGCTTCTAGGTCTACATCAGGCACAGAGTGAGAAACAGCATTAGGAAAATAATTAGGGTAATAACGATGGGTGCTGCAGAGGCGGGTGTGCAGGAAATTTCTAGGAGCTTAGCTACTAAAGCTCTTGAAGAGAGTCATGGTTCAAGGAGTGTCTGAATATCTTGTTCTACTGTCAGAATAGTCATACAGAAGGAAATAGGGGTCACTTTACTTCATCAGGAAGGCTTTTCCATGATACATATGAAGCCTTTCAGGCAGGCAAGAAAACCCACTTTACTACACAATAGGATATCTATCTTGGCATGTGAGAAACGGCATGCTGTCTATGGCATATTCTATCTATGAAGGAATACAGCGACAGTTTCATAGCTGAGCACAGTCATTCACTGGTAACTATTGTACATTAGATTGGTAGAATCCACTTATCTACTCTCAAAATGATTTTTTTTTTTGTCCAAGTGTCAATTTTTTAAATGCTATGAAAAAAACAGTGAGATGTATTAAGTCATTGGTTCATCTTTGTCTCTCTCCTCTAATAGGTATTTTCACAGTTCATTTTTCTATCTCATCATTTTGATTTCAGTTTTTGGAGAAATGCCTTGTTCACGCAATGTTTTCTATGGAACTGTTAAACGTTTCCAATACATGCACACCATCACGACTGCTGCACCATTTTACACTGGCTTGGTAATAAATCACTGCAGTAATAAATCACACTGTCCTGTGGGAAAATTGGAGCAGGAAACAGAGACACACAAACTGCTCATCAAAATACTTATTTACTTAACCTGACTATTTGATAAAAGAAAACTCTTTACATATAACTGCTGGATTATGGGAGAAAAATGTGGGGGGGTGGCAAATCAGAAAGTACTCCGTCTCTACTAAAGATGAAGGAGGTGGCAGCTATGGCTGAGCAGTGACATTACTCAGATATTACTCCTCTGTAACTGGAAGAGAGGATGCTGGAGCAATTCCTTTATTTCTGCTCTTCCTTTGTTCCCTAGTAGGGACTGTGACTGTTATTCGCATTTCCCTGTTACCTTTGTGTTTTCACAGTCTATGGGATGTTTTACATAAATTAGATACATCTCTGTTCTCTTTGTGAATCCTAAAACCAGTTCTGCCCAGCTCCCAAGGCTGCATTCTTGCACTGATGAGTCATTGACCTTCTGTGGTTTGTGTTTACATCCCAGCGTGAAGCCTGGCCTCTGCTGTTATCCTCTGCCTGCACTCTCGGGGCAGCGGGTGTGTGTGCGGGTGTGTGTGCGGGTGTGTGTGCGGGTGTGTGTGCGGGTGGGTGTGTGTGTGCGCGCGCTTTGAGATGCTGTGAAATCCAGCAGGCTTATGGCACACAGTGCCAGATCTTCAAATGGGAATAGCATCCCAAAGCTCAGTATTAGCATAATATGCCCCACTGCCCAGGCTCCCTGCACAGTCAGTGTAGAGAGATAAGCTCTCCAGAGAGAAATTCAAAGTGGTGAAAATGGAGTTTCACTCCCTTTTGAAGCTCCTTCTGAAGGACTCCAGCTCCAACTGTGGACGCTAGAAGGAGCCCAAGATGTTCAGTCTCAGTAGGTTATATCAGCCTTTGAACATACTGCCCACCATATATCATCCCCCACCTATTGCCTCCACAGCCTTGCTAAGGACGCGTAGTTGTCCTGAGGAGCGATCAGCCTGGGATTGCTGTGCCGCACTAACAGGCGATAGTAACAATAAATCCTCCCACAAACTAGTTCAGCTGAGGAACTGAATTCAGTTATTGCAAATACAGAGACAAACAATAAGCTAGCACACTGCACCAAGAAACTATAAGGTATTTATACAGTTAAATGTGTCGGTAACAGCCAATATTCACGCCCTCTCAGCTAATCATTGGTTAGTTTCTTTCTCATTTCGACTTAAAGGTACAGCTCCCTTTAAATTTGCCACGCATGCTCAGAGAGTAAGGGGCTCATTTGAGTAGGGGCTTCCTGACCTATGAGCATGATTTTTAGTATTATAATGAGGATAGTTCACCTAAAGGGCACTTAGTTTTAGTTCTTATGAACATGCATAAAACATCCCGATTAGTTGTCCTCCTTGACTTCATACTTTATCACCCAGCTTTTCACGTCTTCTGAGCCGGTGTGTTCCCTTCTATCAGTCTCTCAGTTCTTCAAGGATATACTTGTAAAACAAATGCTTTCCTATCTCTCCCCTCCCTGCTCTGACCGCCAGATTCTGTTTTGCAAGGCTCACATGGTTCATTGTTATTTCTTAGTGGAAAATTTCATTTTCTGCACGATATAATTTCCCCCCCCTTTTAAGACTATGAGACCTTTTTCATGAGTCACATAAGTCTCACTCCTTTTCATAAACAGTATATAATTTCCCATAACTTGCGTTACTATCATACTCTTAATACATCCAACTAACATAGAAGCAATCACAATCGTAACTACAACATTTTAACAAGCTTTCCAACCATCCAGTAAGGGAGAATCCACATTTATGTAATATTTTGTTTAACCACTGATTTTTATTGAATCCCTCAAGTCCTGTTTTGATGTTGCAACTTGTTTTATTTAGTCTAATTAATCATCTAGATTTTCAGTAACGTTTGGGATGTGAGCACAATAATCCTTATTATTTACATTTATATATATCCACAAACCCCATGACCACGTAATAACATCCAAATGAGATTACTTTACCTCCTGTTATTGGGAAATCAAACATTGCAGAATTACTATCAAGTTTTCAAAGGTTCGATTTAAATCTAGAAGTAAGATTCTCCAATCTAAGGGGTTTGCAGTGGATTTTGGTAGTGAAAGACATACAAACTGCTGCTATATATGACTATTGTCTTGGCATAGTGAGATTAACAATACTTTCCGAGGGAAACTACGCACTTAACCTCTACATAGACAAGTCCTGTTTCTTAAACACAGTTCATCGAGGGTCTCTGGTCCATTGAAGTCTAACCTCTCCAGTTGGGGTGGAGGTCCATTTATCTCAGTTGGGCCTTGGTGCCCTTGTTACCCATGTATAATGAATCCAGGAATCAATTCCTTCTACTTTAACCGCAGTGTAAGTCTTCAATGGTACAGTATAGGGTCCTTTCTGCTTTTCTTTCAATGGTTCATCTTTCCAGGTTCGTACAGCGTCTCCCGGCTGGAATGGGTGGGCTTGTGTGTCTAAAGGAAGAGAAGTCTTTTGATTTAGGTGCCTGTGTAGTGAAGACAAAGTTTGCAAGAAAGAAATCAAATACTGTTTGATTGTAGCCTGTTCTCTTATATGCATTTGGTCTCCCTTGATGTTTAGAAGGTTTTGGGGATATGCTTTCCCATATACAATCTCAAAGAGGCTTGCCCCCTCCTTAACCCTAGGGTTTATTAGAATTTGCCAAAGAGCTAAAGGTAAGGCTTCTATCCATTTAAGGTGTGCTTCCTGGCAAAGTTTAGAAGCTTGCCTCTTGAGGGTCTGATTCATCCTTTCTACCCTTCTGCTAGATTGAGGCCTCCGGGAGGTATGTAATTCCCACTTAATCTGTAAAAACTTGGACATTCCCTGTATTACTTCTGCAATAAAATGAGGCCCATTGTCAGAGGAGATACCTTCTAGAATACCAAATCTAAGTATAATTTCTTTCAATAAAATCCTAATGACTTCTCTAGCTTTGTTGGTATGACAAGGGAAAGCCTCTGGCCAACTACAGAAGGTATCTACTAATGCCAATAGATACTTCAAAATTTTTATGACATTCTGTTGTCCATTCTAGAATTCCTTCAGTTCCTTTTGTGGCACCATATAATGGCTTGGCAACTAGTCTGAAATTAGGGAACTATAGCTGACACCACCCAGCCATACCTAAAAATCCCCTTAATTGTCTCTTTGAGGTTGGTACAGCAATTCTGCAGATGGCCTCTTTTCTTTCAGCACTTAATTCTCTCTGTCCTTTTGTAACTACAAATCCCATATATTGGACCCTTTCTTTTCCTATCTGGGCTTTCCTTTTAGAAACTCAGTAACCTGCTGAACCCAGAAAACTGAACAAGCTGACTGTGGCTTCCAAACACTCTTCATTGGTATCCAAACCGATCAATAACTCATCTACAAGCTGCAACAGTGTTAGGGCATTATACTCATCGTGCCATTGCTCCAGTTCCTTTGCCAATGCATTACCAAACAATGTGGGGCTATTTTTGAACCCCTGGGAAGGACAGTCCAACAGAGCTGCATCTCTGTCCTGTAGTTGAGTTTTCCCATTCAAAGGCAAAAATGGTCTGACTGTTCATCCACAGGTATGCAAAAGAAAGCATCTTTCAAGTTCATAACTATAAAATAAGTGTTACTATCAGGAACTGAGGTGAGGAGGGTATATGGATTTGGGACCACAGGGTGTACATCTATATTTCTCACATTAATTTCTTGTAAATCTTGTACTAATCTATATTCCTAAGAGTGAGGCTTCTTTACAGGCAAAATAGGAGCATTATATTCCAACTGACATTCCCTTAATTGTCCATGTTCTAAAAAGCAATTTATCACTGGTTCTAATCCCTTCCGGGCTTCCGTTTTAATAGGGCACTGTTTCTTTCTTATCGGCTGGGCTCCCGGTTTTAGTTCGATCTTTATCGGTGTCATGTTCTTCCCTCGTCCTGGCATTCCCAATGACCATACCATGGGTGTTACTGCATCTAATACTTTGTCTGGGATTCCTTCTTCTGCAGGATCCTTCTTGGTTAGCAGGCATCTCTGGGATCTCCATGCATTCTCTAAGGGAATATGTAACTGGACAGAATCTTCAGAGAAGGTTAATTGTGCATTTAATTTACAGAGTAAATCCCATCCAAGTAATGATAAAGGACATTCTGGCATATAGAAGAACTCATGTGTCAATTTAGTATCCCCAGCCGTGAGCTCCATAGGCTGTAAAAATGGCCTAAAAGTTTTTTCCCCTGCAGCACCAACACTTACCTTAGCCTTGCTTAAAGGTCCCTTGCAACTAGTTATCACAGAATAGGTGGCCCCACTATCAATCAAAAAATCAATCATTTCATTCCCCAGCTTAACTGGAACCAGACGATCAGCTGGGGAAGCTTTAATAGATTCCTCTGGTCCTCTTCAGTTTAATCCAATCTCTGCCATTACCCCAACAGCTTCCTCTGCTTCTCCCTCCTGATCATTCAAAAGACGTGGGCATTTTTCCTTCCAGTGGCCTTCTGGTTTGCAATAGGCACACTGATTCATTCTTAAAGGAATTTCAGAGTGGTCTCTGCATCCCCATCTCTGTTCCTAAATCCTTGTACATTCCCTCTGCCTCTTTTCCTTCCCTGTCCTTCTACCAGGGCAAAGAGGCCTGCAATCTGGCTTGGCCTTGCCTCTCTTTTTGCTCTATCTCTTCTCTATTGTTATATACTTTATATGCAATCAACATTAATTGTGAAATTGTCATCCCATCCACGCCAACACTTTTTGCAATTTCTTCCTAATGTCTGATGCTGATTGACCAATAAACAACATATTAAACCTTTTCATATTGCTGGCATCTTCCAGATCTGTATTTGTGCATTTTCGAGCTACTTCACACAATCTTTCATAAAAAGGAGACAGGGTTTTTTTGTGTCATCTTCCTCCTCACTTAAGGAGTCTGATCCCAATTGTTTTGGCTTGTTTTGTTTGAGAATAACACGTCTGTCTCTTGGACTGTAAAAACCAATTGTCCTATATTTATTCTCTGTGTTGCTAATGGCTCCAAAGGCCTCTATTGTATTCCCTCCTCAGCAGCTTCTTTCTCATGCTAGCACTTGTTCCTCACAGAGCTGGTCCAGACCCTGATCATTTCCATTGCCTTTCTCTGAACCCATTCTAGTCCCTGGGATGGGAGAATCACCACATCCCAGAATACCCAAGATGCAGGCACATGGGTTTCATATAGAGAAAAAAATAATGTTCCCTATTCTGTTCTCTATTCCTGTCTTTATCATTTCTAGCATTTGATTTGTCTGACCCAAGCACTTGAGCTCTTAGTTGACATTTTCTTAAAATTCTTAATTCTAATGAAACATCTTTTCCCTAAATGGTAGTAGCAGTCAGATAGGCCATTATTTTATATATCAAGTTTTCCTGTGCAAATCATCTGATCTTTAATACTTTTCTCACTCTTGGTTTTGTTCCCGGTACTCCTGGCCTTTGTTATCAATAATTCAGTGATGGTTTTGAAAATCATGTTTTGCTTCAGGCAGTTTTCAGCTGCTATCTGCTTTGCATGTTGGAAGTATATATCCAATTATTTGATGTAAATCAAAGCTTCCAGGCTACTACTCAATTTAAATTATGCTTCAAAGTCATGCCTAATTTTAATAGAAAAGGTTAATATCCCCTCTTTTTATTCAGAAACATATTTCAGTTTAACAAGGTTTTCATCACCCAAGACAGTCCTAAGATTTCTACCCTAGACCATATGCAGTTCTTTTTGTAAAAATAAAAATTTCTTTATACTTTTCTCACAAAGAAATTTTAATCAGGTTTTTGTTTTTGTCATTAAGTTAGTCTATCACCCTTTATTCTGATCCCACTTTGCTTTTCTCATTCCTTGGAAGTCCTCCACAACTATCCACTTTTCCTTCAGTAGCACCTATATTCCATGTGGAATGTACTTGGTATGAAATTTCTTGAATTTCTGGGTTCTTGGTTTTTACAAAACTTATGTTGTCATATGACAATCTGCACTTGGTCATGCTGCATTATCTTCTGAGATTCAGGCATCTTCCTGTGATGCCAGTCAGAGTTCACAACATTCTATGCTGTCACTAATTCTCCTGCCATTAACTATATCTTGTGCATTTCAACCCCTTAAGGATAGAGATGATGTTCTCTTGTGCAATAGACTCTATTGTGTCAGTGCCACAGATCTGGAAACTGCAGTAAATGGGTTTTCCCTGTTTGCCCTGTCTTCTTGCACCACAAACACATTGTGTTCTAACCAAAATTTTTCATTAACTACTTGCTGATCGTACTAAATGTTCATTAAAGAAACCTCTTTTGGGTAAAGGCTATAAGCGATTTTGAAGACACAACACATGATATTTATAGAGGGAGAAGAGAGGAAAAAAAGGACATATTTCTTGTCCTGGTGGCAGTGGATAAGTCAGTGCACTGAAACAACATTATACTTGATTCAGATTGTATGTACAATTATATGCTAAAGAAGCAGCAAAAAGGTTTTTTAACTGATGCAAATTTCTTTATGAACATATATAATTTCTCCACTTGCAGAAACATATTTAGTAATTGATACTGAAATAATTAGTATCTCCTTTTGTGTTGACAGATGCGGTATTTGCAGTAGAAGAATTTTTGTGTTTGTGAGCTGTGAGGAAAAACTGCAGTCCCTCATAATTTTTGGTTTTTTCCTCATGACAGATAGTGTAAATTGAAGATCATGCTGGTATTATGAATAGACCACCAAACATACTTACTAGTTGCAAATGTTGATGATAACCTTCCTAGAGCTGAACATCAATCAGAACCACATGAGGCTTCTGTATTGACTCTCAGAGGAATTTACCACCTTGAGTTTTGGGTTACCTTTCTGGACTAAGAGCTGATGTAAATGGCCACTGCTCTGGAGACAACAAAGCTGTGATGGTTTAGCATAGTGGGGCTCTCATCTGAATTCTCATCTAGGTTTCTGAACATGAGAGAATTATGGTTTCTTTTTGAAATGATGTACAAATGTAATAATTTGACTTTTATCCTTTGTTACTTTTGTTTCAGAACTGTTGTGCACACCATGCAGTGCCTACTTCATATTCAGCTTTGTTTTGCTGACATGCTAGCTGTTCACTGTGCTTATCCTGCAGGTTTGTGTCTCTTCCTCTGCCTAGGGAGGCTTAGACTTACCCTGTGAGCAGATTTGTTAGAACTGATATGGCCACTTGCATAGCGAACACTGGTGGTATCTTTTAAAAAACACTTTGTTTTACATAACATATGTAATAATTCAACTGACTAATCATTTTTAAAGATGTGTATGCTGGTGTAGTAAGAAAAAAACTGAAATGGTTCAATTCCTAGAAGCATGTGTGTGGGAGGAAAGTGCAATGCAAAGACATTGGGCTGTTGGGCAGAGAAAAGCAGCTGGAGGCAAGGATTTCCCTAGGTAGTCCCTGAGAAGACCACATTATCTTACCGATGGGGTAAAACTCCCTTCAAGCTTACAGGTCTTTGCGCTGCACTCTACAACATTGTGTGCATGATTCCATTTTGCCAATGCCAGAAATAACGGAAAGCAAAGACAGGGAAGAGAAATAGCATTCTTCAGTTAATTCTGAAATGTTCAGTTTGTAGCAGATTGTATCAAGAGAAATTAAGATCAGAGAACGAAGGTAGTTAAATAACACTTGTACAGCAGGTTGGTTTAGGTCTATCACTTTAAAATCTGTCATTACTAGCATGCTGCTTCATCAGTGGTCTATCCACTATATTGAGATTATATGAGGATTTTGACCTGCTTCATCGCTTCAGTAAACAAGCAGATTCAATACGTTTCAGCTTGTTCATTGACATAATTATCTAGGTCATCTGGAGTTTGACCAAAGCCCAGTGAAAATCAATGTAATGACTTTAATCATGTTTAGCGGATTTTGAATCCTGCCTTTGGATCTTGGAATAAAGACGACAGAGAGGAAGGAATCCACTTCTGAGCATAAAAGGAACAGATCATACTTCTGTATTTTGTTCTGATCGGTTAATGACTGACTTTTAAATACAGAATTGAATACAGACATCATGATGTTTCTAATTGTGTTATGAAGTGTCTCGATAGCCATTTGTTATAACAAAAATAGGAATATAAATGAAATAAATTTAATATCGTAAAACTGGGTGACACAGAATGTAAAAAGGGGAGCCATTCCCACTTCTTTAGTTCTGAAGAAATATAGTTAAAGGTACTAGTAAACAATATAGCATTTTGTGTTATTAAATAAGTCAGTGATGTGTTCTGGGTATGGGCTTAAAAGTTCTGTTGGTAGCTAAAGAGGTAGATGGGGTCTTAGGGCTATTCAGGTACGTAAGCACTGAAAGACCTTAAATAAACCATTTTGAAGCTCTTAATAGCCAAAATTAGTAATAATTTTAATAAATCAGTGGTTGTTGAATATTGCTGTACAGTTCAGTGGTTTTTTTAGGCAGAACTCTCAGAAACCCCCAGTAATAATATGAAATGAGAGTGGTGCTTTGCTTCTAGAGTAAAACCACTCTTTAAAGTTACATGTCTGAAGTCAAGATCTTATGCAGAGGAACGCTTCGCTTTTAGGACTTAATGAAATCAATAAATTTAAACTCAGGGCCATGTTTTAGCAATGTCAGTACAGAATAAAATGCACTATATTAAAGTAATAGCATACAGAGTGTCTGCATTGGAATCTTATTGTTGTCGGTTCCCTTTATGTTGAACCATTTCCAGGGATGGAGACGGGAGATTATATTTTTCTTGAAAAAAACACCAATTTGCGGCTGCTAGGAAATGTATTCTAGTCTTGAAATTCTAATTTGACTAAAGATTTCCCTGTTGCAAACCTCATTATTTTATGAAATTATTTACTGCAACTAAAAATATCACTAAAAATGCCTGTTGAGACATCAAATTGACTTCAAAAAGCCAAATAATCTCATTAGGTGTATTCAAAAGATTAGCTGCATCCATTATCTGTTCAAAATCAATTAACTGACTTTTATTTAAAACCAGAAATCCCTTCTACAACTGTTCACATTTTTTTCAGTGATGATTATGAGACTAAATATATGTAAAAAAGCAATTATACTTCAGAATACATTTATATCTAGGTCTCTCCCCATCAAAAGCTGCTCAAATCTATTTCCTTCCGATGTAGCTTGTAAAAGCTGCAAAAGAAATGAGGTATATAAGTCCTCAAACAGGACTCTCCAGGTATCTGCCAGCATGGTTCTCTCCCAAGTTGAGTTGCCCTCTGAAGTGTCCAGACTCATGTGATCAAACAAGAATTAGGCAGCTAAATGTTGAAGCCTAAGATACTCCCTCAATTACTCATCCAAGCTCTTGCACAGCACCAGTTATGTGTGGCCTTTTGAGCTTGTCTATAGAACTAAGGACATTTAAAGGTTCAAAGGGGAGGAAAGAATAAATTTAAATATGTGGGGCCGAAAGTGGTTATACTAAAAAAGCTTGTTTTTTAGCCTTATCTAAAGTAATTTATTGTTTACCACCCTTCTCTTCTGGGCACATTTAAAATAAAAATATCTGTAGTTGTAGTGTATAGGGAACAAGTGTGACAGTATTTATCAGATCTAATTTCTGATAAACAGTAGAGATAATAACCCAGAATTTATAGCATTCGGTATGTTGTATTTGATGCTTAACAAATTGTTTTTCAGATTTGTGAATATCCAAGATTTTTGAGGCTCTATTTTGGAGCTGTTTGGTAGTGTGATGCAATGTTTCCTCTCACCACACTTGGGACTATGTCTGAAGATCAAGGAATTCACTACGATTTATTTTGTGACTGTACAAATCTGAAACATTATTTTTTTGTTCTTTAATATTAGATTGGAGAGAGTGAATGATTATTATAAAAAAGCAATGAGATTCTTTGAATGGAAATGGTAGTTCACCACAAAGAGAGTTTAATAGACAATTGTGACTCATCCAAGGGGTATTTAAATTGCTGAAGTTGCCATAGCAGCAGGGTCTTTGTCGCAGAAAAAGGTTTTTTACATGGTTTTGGTCTAGCAGCAATTTAGGATTTATTAATGGTTTTGAGATAGATCACAAAATTAGGCTGTATAATTCTTAAGCATCAGCCAATTTAATGGAATGATTCAATGAAATTTGTTACAATCAAAATAGCGACTTAGTTCAAGATTCGAGAATGGCAAGGGTCACTTGAACTGTGCAGCCGGTTGTACACACAGATGGGGTTTAAATCAAATCACACACAGACAGACTGACAAACAGCTCTAAATCAGACTGCACACATGCACACAGACTGGCAGACACAGAGTTGTGCGCGCGCGCACGCACTCACACACAGAGAGGTTAACCTGTGATTAAAACTTCCCCTTTTGTGAGTTTCATAAATTTCTCAGTTTTATGTGCCAGCATTCATCAATGGATGGTTGGTGAACCTTGCGAAGTCAGGCCTTTGAGTCCTCCCAAAATCACCGATGCACGATCCGATCCTTCGATCCTCATGACATCTACCCTGAGAGGCGTCCCAGCCCAGGGGGAGACACAAGGTCACAGCCCGCTGCGGTCCCAGAGAGCTCAAAAGGTCTCACTTTTGGATTGTTATTTATAGGATCTCGAGATGACTGGCTTTGGTCAGTATTTCCCATTCTGGCCACACTTTGTGCTGAGTTGTTCTGGTACCAGTTCAGGCAGCAGATGGCCCAGGTGTGGCCAGGGGGTGTCTGACGCCCAAGTCACTGCACTTGTGACCAAGAAAACAGCACAACAGGGCTTATCCTGAGATCTCAGAGTGGCCTGCAGGGCTGCACTACTACAGTCTCAGGTACAGAAAATCTGTGATTCTGCAGCATTTGCTAAAATTCAGGCTCTTTTGCATCAAATGATAAACAGGGAATCAGCTCTGTAGTAGACTCTTGCTGGGAGACTGACCTAAAAAGTACACTCTTCTCTCTTAAATTGTACGGGTGCAGCACTGGTCCCCTTAACTATGAGGTGTCTGAGATACTTTCCAGCAATCTACAGGTTCGGGAAAAATTTAAGCCAGAGACTGTATAAACTTTTAATCCCTTTCTAATATAAGAAATTAAAAAATGCCCCTTAAACATGATTTGGAGAGGATATCCAGAATTAGGCAGTATGCAGTTCTCAGGCTTGACTGAAACAAGTACGGACTAACTCTAGGAGCTTGACAACCAAAAACACTTCCTTCTATTAATTCATCACCTTTACCTTTTCAGGAATTAAAACGAATAGATACAAAAGTGAAACACAAACAATAATGATGATGTCTGAGGTCCCTTCCGACCTGCGATTCTGTGATTCTGTGATTCTGTGATCTGAATTTCTGATCACAGAAATTTTTATAGGAGAAAAAAAAAAACAACCAAAACTGAATCCAAACACTTGTCCTTCTTCATTTACTCTGATGACAAAGGCACACACTGAGCAGTCTTCTTCTGGATTTACACGTACTCTCAAGTATCTTCTTTAATATGAAACTAGGATCCTTCTATACAAAGGCATAAGGAAAAAGTATTTCCAATAAAGGAATGTCATTTAAGGCCTCTATAGCTTTAAACAGGGTTTGAATATGTATAGATTTAGCAGCTATGATCTTCCAACTGTCTTTAATTTCTTCATAGGTGACATGGCAATAATGAGAAAATGGAAGCTTCACAGAATGGCTAATCATCTGAAAAAACCTCTTGTAATAGTTACAATACTTACAAGAGAGGCCTAAGGCTCCTTTGAAAATTTGGTAAGTCAGGGGAATGATGCTCCTGCTGCAGCGGGGCAAAGCTGCTTCACAAAAGTATGAAACCAGCTAATTTCTAAAGAAACATATATGTAGTTTTGTTATCACACAGCAGCTAGCACTAATACAGGTAAGAGAACGCCCACACCGGTTTTACCACCTGTTTGCTCCTTACTGTGCAGTAAGCCTCTCCTGTTTCTCCCAGACAGGTATATTTTCCCTTGTATGAACACTTTAGAGAATCTGAAACAGCTAACTTAAGCCTGAGGAGCCAGCGTTGATGGCAGTGGCTCCTAGGAAAGCACTGGGTGTTCATGAGATGTTGGAACTGCATTACTCCAAGGTTTGTTTGTAGCAGATTATACCACCATACAGCAGGAATGCGTTGCGTCACTGCATGTGTATGCATTTGGAAGTGAGTCAAATATCTAGCAGAGTATTTATCTCACTTAAAATATACTACTCTGTTGGTGTTTAGTGAACCTACAGACTGTATATGAAAAGCCTGAAAAGAGTATTAAGACACGTCATCATGGTTTAACCCCAGCTGGCAACCAAGCACCACTCGCTCACCCTCCCCTCCCCAGTAGGATGGGGAGAGAATCTGAAGAGCAAAAGTAAGAAAACTCATGGGTTGAGATAAGAACAGTTTAATAATTGAAATAAAATATAATAATAAATTATAATGAAAAGGAAAATAATGAGAAAGAGAGAGAGAGGGGGGAATAAACCCCAGGAAAAACAAGTGATGCAATTGCTTGCTGAATGATGCCCAGCCAGTCCCCGAGCAGCAATAGCTGCCCCCCAGCCAACTCCCCTAGTTAATATACTGAGCATGATATCACATGGTATGGAATAGCCCTTTGGCCAGTTTGGGTCAGCTGTCCTGGCTGTGCCCTCTCCCCTCCCAGCTTCTTGTGCACCCAGCAAAGCACGGGAGGCTGAAAAAGTCCTTGACTACTGTAAGCACCACTTGGCAACAACTAAACCATCAGTGCGTTATCAACGTTATTCTTATGCTAAATCCAAAACTCAGCACTGTACCAGCTACTAGGAAGAAAATTAACTCTATCCCAACTGAAACCAGGACACATGTTAATGATATCTGGCTAAGCACTATTTTTCTGTTTTGACTGTTGGAAGGAAGTTATTCTATCTTTAGGTAATTTCAAATGTTTTTAGGGAATCGCTACAAGCCACAAAAATGAGTGGTGAGAGAACTGCTCACTTGTAACTGTGTGTGTTTTTAATCTAGTTGATCTACTTTTAATTTTTGCTTTCATTCAATATTTCCTCCCCATTCTCATTTAGGAAGCTTTTGGGTGCACTGGGATCCCCACCAGTGCCTGTTGCTTCTTTCCTGGGGGCTGCCACTGGAGATGCAGTGGCTGGCAGTGGCCATCCCTGCGCCCTTACTCCAGAGGCTTCTTTCAGCTCAGCCACAACCGAGGAACACAATGCTAGAAGGGGCTCTGGCTCAGCTTTCGACTCTTTCTTGCAGGTAATCATTGTGTGCTGCCCTTCACAAAAGTCACCCCCAAATTAATGATTGCTCACAGTCTGTCTGTTGAACAGCCATTGATGAAACTCCTGTCTCCGGTAGTTCAGAACCTCATTCCAGTTTTTGTCCTGACCATATTGGCTTCTCTCTTATTTGCCTTAACTTTAATTTGTTAACCTGATTTCCCAAGGGAATAAGGCTTATATGATCACCCAGCCCACAACCTTCACATTCATGCTTAATCTGTTTCCCAAATTAAATAATGTTAAATGAGTAGAGGTCTACATAAGAATGAGTTCCCTGTAGGAGTGTAAAATCTGCTCATTTGCTGGAGGAGCGACAACTAAATTAATGCAACTAGTAACTGCCTTGCTTGCTACTAGCCCATCAAAGCATGTTTTTCTTGGTGAGAGGCGGAATGAGGCACTGCCATGTATCTCAGGAACGGGGGAGTGAGGCTTTGTGTACATTTTGAGGTGGAGGAAAGAGATGCCATCTGTGAGTTGGTGAGGTCACGGACAAATAGGGATGTGGGTCGAAATACTAGAAGTGCTGGGGCATGAGAAGACAGAAAAATGCAAGAGACTTGTATTTTTTTCCTCCCCAAGGCTCAAAGTGTAAATTCCTTAAACTGAAGGTGAATGTCTGCAGACAGGCTTGTAATGTTACAGTAATACACTCTGATAACAAAACATGAAGGCAGTCTTTATAGAGTATAGCAGCAGGGTAACACGTTGGCCACTAGAGAGCAATAGATAACCAGTACTTGTGTGCTTGGTACAGCAAAATCTGAGCATCCTACAGCCATGTAATGCTTTTAAAAATACAGATGCAGAATTTAACATAGTAATGTAAAATTACCCTCTTGACACGTCTTAATAGTCCTAACGCCCTCCAATCAAACAAAATAGCAGGAGGGAGCACTCTGGTAATTAGCAGAAACCTGTATCTAAAGAAACCTCTAAAATGCATCATATAATATATGCACTTTGCTTGGCCACTTGAAGTGGGAATGTACTGTACGTCAGTAAGATCAGCTGCAGAAATGCAAAGCAACAACTACGCCGGTTCCTTCAGCCTCAGAGTCCAAGCCTGCATTAGGAGGGGCTGAGAAACTTCCAGAATTGAAACTTCTTTTGCTGCTATTTTAAATCCTGAGTATTGTCATTGTATGCAGTTTGTGCCTGCACATTTCAGAAAACAGATTGCATTTTTCTAAGTGCTCTGAATGCTTCCAAAGTAGTATGTTTTCACCTTGAAGCCAAAATGTTCCACTCAACATAAATCATATCTACAAAGTATATTCACAGAATACATACCCAAAAGAAGCTCTTTCCTCTCTGTTTCCAGAGTTCAATAGACTGTGTTATTGCATTATTGCAGCCTATAAAGTGAAAAACCATATCCACCTGACTATAGTTATGATACTGTCCTGAAAGGGTATAGCAGAACCCTCATGTGAGTGTATGGCAACAGCTCAGTGAGAAATTCTGTATATCTCCAACAAGTGCCGTTTTTAATTTTCAACTTGGGTTATCACTGTTGGTTTTCCAGTACATTGCTTTCTTACCTTTTTGGGGGGTGTGCTGGTTTTGGCTGAGAAGGGGTTAATTCTCCTCACTGTGGTGCTCATGGTGGTCGGGGACATTTCCAGCTTCCACGCTCTGCTGCATGGCGGGGTGGGTGGGCTGGGAGGGGCGGGGCCATGGTGGGGGCGGCTGACCCCGACTGGCCAATGGCAGGTTCATTCCATACCATGTGACACCGTGACCAGTATATTAAGGGGGGGCAGTTGCGGCTCGGGAGCGGCGCGGCATCGGGTCGGCGGGCGGTGAGCGGCTGTGTCGCAGGCGGTTTGTTTCAGTGGTTCACCCCCCTCCCCCCCACCCTTCCCCGGGTTTCACGCCTCTTGTTTTTCCTTTCCATTGCATTTTTGTTGTTTGTTTTCTTTTTTTAAATTTTTTTAAAATTTTAATTATTAAACTGTTTTTATCCCAACCCATGAGCGTTACCCTTCTGATTCTCTCCCCCATCTACCGGTGGGGGAGTGCGCGAGCGACTGTGTGGGGCTGAGCTGCCGGCTAAACCATGACGGTCTTTTTTGGCACCCAATGTGGGGCTCGAGGGTTGGAGATAATAACAGCTGCTGGTCACAGCACCATGTTGTCCTTTTGCAGTTTGTGTTAAAGATTGGTGTTTGTTTGTCTAGTCTGCTGTGTTCTGCTGTGATTAGTAACGTTTTGCCTATGAGATTTGTTATGCAAACACTGGTTTTCAGCTTTATCTGGTATTTGGGGTTTTTGTTGAAACCGTTACTGTACTTTGGATAGCACCTCGCTGAGGCAATTAGCAATTATACCTCCTCCTCTGAGAGATTTTATATGGAGGAAATACAGAATGGTATCTTCGCAACTTTTTTCTATGATGTCTCCACCTTTATTACAACAACCTTTTTGTATCTTGAACATCCTGGGGTGGTTAAGGTGCACTTATTGTTAGTTTTTGGGCATGTTGTTTTGGTTTTGACTAAGCAACTTAAGAATATTACCCAGAAATCTGCCCCGAGGCTTGATAGTTATGAGTGGCAGGGCATGTGGGATAGCATGGGCAAATACCTAGGGCAGTGGGCACCCCCCAGTGTTTTGGAGTTTCACCCCTGAACAAGTGCAAAATCCTGAAAAACTAGTAGAATATTTGGAGAAAGTATGTTGTTATGCTGGGAACTCCAGAGAGACACAGATAACTGCAACATGCTGGGGCCTGGCCCATGTGTACCGAGCCCTGCTCAACAGTATTCAGTGCTCCCAAGGGGAAGAGAAGGTCTCTGGATCGAAAAGCAACGTGACAGGTACTGAGGCCACTCAAACCCCCAGGACAAGCACTGTGGCTACTCAAACCCCCACGACAAGTAGTGGAGCTGACTCAGTGTGCTGGTTTTGGCTGAGAAGGGGTTAATTCTCCTCACTGTGGGGGTCAGCTACCTTTCCAGCTTCCCACGCTCTGCCGCGTGGCGGGGGGGACTGGGAGGGGCAGGGCCATGGTGGGGACGGCTGACCCCGACTGGCCAATGGCAGGTTCATTCCATACCATGTGACACCATGACCAATATATTGAGGTGGGGGCAGCTGCAGCGCCAGCGCGGAGGCAGCGCAGCATCGCGTCGGCGGGCGGCGCGGGGCTGCGGCGCGGGCAGTTTGTTCCGGCGGTTCGTTCCCCCTCTCCCCTCCCCTCCCTTCCCCCCCCTCCCCCGGGGCTTTGCGCCTCTCGTTGTTCTCCTTTACATTGCATTTCTACTGTTGTTTTCTTTTAATTTTAATTATTAAACTGTTCTTATCCCAACCCACGAGCGTTACCCTCCTGATTCTCTCCCCCATCTACCGGTGGGGCAGTGAGCGAGCGACTGTGTGGGGCTGAGCTGCCGCTAAACCACGACACTCAGAGAATCAACCCGTGCCAGTATCAGTTGCCCCCATACACAAAAAGAAATATTGGAAGCGGACATCAACTCGTTTAGAATGATGAAGAAGCAGGGCCATCATGAGGAGAGGAGGAAGAAGTCATAAATGAAATAGAGACCACCCGATCCCTGTCCTTGAGTGAGTTGTGAGATATGTGAAAAGATTTCAGCTGTTGTTCAGGTGAGCACATTGTCACCTGGCTGCTCCGATGCTGGGATAATGGGGCCAGTAGCCTGGAATTAGAGGGAAAAGAAGCCAAACAACTGGGATCCCTTTCTGGGGAAGGGGGCGTTGACAAAGCAATTGGAAAAAGAACACAAACCCTCAGCCTTTGGAGGCGACTCCTGTCTGGAGTGAAGGAAAGGTATCCCTTTAAAGAAGATGTTACATATCACCTAGGGAAATGGACAACTATGGAGAAAGGCATCCAGCATCTAAGGGAATTAGCTGTGCTTGACGTGATTTATGGTGACCTGGATGATCAACAGTCATCCAAAGATCCAGATGAAGCCGAGTGCACACGACCCATGCGGCAGAAGTCTGTACGGAGCGCACCATCCTCGTATGCAAACTCATTGGCAGTGATGTCCTGGAAAGATGATGAGACACCAACGGTGGCAGAGGTGATTGATAGACTCCAGGATTATGAAACAAATATCTCTTCCTTGCTCACCTCTGCTGTGGAGAAACTATCCCAAGAGGTCCAGCAACTCAAAGAAGATATGTCCTGCTCCCCACCTCTACAGAGTAGTGTCTCAGCTGTTAGAAATAAGCATCCTCTGGCTCAAAGGAGAGGATACACAGTATGGGCCACCCTATGGTTCTACCTGCGTGACCACGGAGAGGACATGATGAGGTGGGATGGCAAGCCTACCTTGACCCTAGAGGCACGGGTACATGAACTGCAAGGAAGAACAGTCACTCAGGGAGGTTCTTCCAGGAAAGCTGCTGCTCCAATTTCCAGTGAGCAGGTCCCAGACAGAGGAGCAGAAGTGCTGATTTTATTTCTGAGCTTAACAGAGAGACTCTTGATTCACAATGACAGGAAGTGAGTTGTGACTGCCATGATCAGGACTAGAGGGGCCCTGCCTCCAGCCAGGGGGAGGAAAGGGATAACCGGGCTTACTGGACTGTGTGGATCCGATGGCCTGGCGCATCTGACCCACAGGAGTATAAAGCATTAGTGGACACTAGTGCACAGTGCACCTTAATACCATCAAACTATATAGGGGCAGAACCCATCAGCATTGCTGGAGTGACAGGGGGATCCCAAGAGCTAACTGTATTGGAGGCCGAAGTGAGCCTCACTGGCAATGAGTGGCAAAAGCACCCCATTGTGACTGGCCCAGAGGCTCCGTGCATCCTTGGCATAGACTACCTCAGGAGAGGGTATTTCAAGGACCCAAAAGGGTACAGGTAGGCTTTTGGTGTAGCTGCCTTGGAGATGGAGGAAATTAAACAGCTGTCTACCTTGCCTGGCCTCTCGAAGGACCCTTCTGTTGTGGGGTTGCTGAGGGTCAAAGAACAACAGGTGCCAATCACCACCACAACAGTGCACCGGCGGCAATATCGCACCAACAGAGACTCTCTGATTCCCATCCATAAACTCATTCACCAACTGAGGAGCCAAGGAGTCATCAGTAAGACCCACTCACCCTTTAACAGTCCCATATGGCCAGTGCAGAAGTCTAATGGAGAGTGGAGACTAACAGTAGACTATCGTGGCCTGAATGAAGTCACTCCACCGTTGACTGCTGCTGTGCCAGACACGCTAGAACTTCAATATGAACTGGAGTCCAAGGCAGCCAAGTGGCATGCCACAGTTGATATCGCTAATGCATTCTTCTCAATCCCTCTGGCAGCAGAGTGCAGGCCACAGTTTGCTTTCACTTGGAGGGGTAACCAGTACACCTGGAATCGACTGCCCCAGGGGTGGAAACATAGTCCTACCATTTGCCATGGACTGATTCAAACTGTACTGGAACAGGGAGAAGCTCCAGAACACCTTCAATACATTGATGACATCATCGTGTGGGGCAACACAGCAGAAGAAGTTTTTGAGAAAGGAGAGAAAATAGTCCAAATCCTTCTGAAAGCTGGTTTTGCCATAAAACAAAGTAAGGTGAAGGGACCCGCACAAGAGATCCAGTTCTTAGGAATCAAATGGCAAGACGGACGTCGTCAGATCCCCATGGATGTGGTCAACAAAATAGCAGCCATGTCTCTACCAACTAGCAAAAAAACCCCACAAGCTTTCTTGGGTGTTGTGGGTTTTTGGAGGATGCATATTCCAAATTACAGTCTGACCGTAAGCCCCCTCTATCAAGTGACCCGGAAGAAGAATGACTTCAAATGGGGCCCTGAGCAACAACAAGCCTTTGAACAAACTAAACAGGAGATAGTTCATGCAGTAGCTCTTGGGCCAGACTGGGCAGGACAAGATGTAAAAAATGTGCTCTACACTGCAGCCAGGGAGAATGGCCCTAACTGGAGCCTCTGGCAGAAAGCACCAGGGGAGACCCACGGTCGACCCCTAGGGTTTTGGAGTCAGGGATACAGAGGGTCCAAAGCCTGCTATACTCCAACTGAAAAAGAGATATTGGCAGCATATGAAGGGGTCCGAGCTGCTTCAGAAGTGGTTGGTACTGAAGAACAGCTGCTCCTGGCACCCCGACTGCCAGTGCTGGGCTGGATGTTCAAAGGGAATGTCCCCTCTACACACCATGCAACTGATGCTACATGGAATAAATGGGTTGCACTGATCACCCAGCGGGCTCAAGTAGGAAACCCCAGTCACCCAGGAATCTTGGAAGACTGGCCAGAAGGCAGATTTTGGATTATCACCAGAGGAGGAGGTGACACGTGCTGAAGAAGCCCCACTCTATAACAAACTGCTAGAAGATGAAAAGCAATATGCCCTGTTCACTGATGGGTCCTGTCGCCTTGTGGGAAAGCATCGGAGATGGAAGGCTGCTGTATGGAGTCCTACACGACAAGTAGCAGAAACTGCTGAAGGAGAAGGTGAATCGAGCCAGTTTGCAGAGGCAAAGGCCATCCAGCTGGCCTTAGACATTGCTGAACGGGAAAAGTGGCCAGTGCTCTATCTTTATACTGACTCTTGGATGGCGGCAAATGCCCTGTGGGGCTGGCTACAGCAGTGGAAGCAAAGCAACTGGCAGCGCAGAGGCAAACCCATCTGGGCTGCCGCACTGTGGCAAGATATTGCTGCCCGGGTAGAGAACCTGGTTGTAAAGGTACGTCACGTGGATGCTCATGTCCCCAAGAGTCGGGCCACTGAAGAACATCGGAACAACCAGCAGGTAGATCAGGCTGCCAAGACTGAAGTGGCTGAGGTGGATCTGGACTGGCAACATAAGGGTGAACTCTTTCTTGCTCGGTGGGCCCATGACACCTCAGGCCATCAAGGGAGAGATGCAACATACAGGTGGGCTTGTGATTGTGGGGTGGACTTAAGCATGGATGTTATTGTACAGGCTATCCACAAATGTGAAACGTGCGCTGCAATCAAGCAAGTGAAGCGGGTAAAGCCTCTGTGGTATGGGGGACGATGGCTGAAGTATAAATATGGGGAGGCCTGGCAAATTGACTATATCACACTCCCACAGACCCGCCAAGGCAAGCGCCATGTGCTTACAATGGTAGAAACGACTGTCTGGCTGGAAACATACCCCATGCTCCACGCCACTGCCTGGAACACTATCCTGGGTCTCAGAAAACAAGTCCTGTGGCAACATGGCACCCCAGAGAGAATTGAGTCAGACAACGGGACTCATTTCTGAAATAACCTCATAGACACCTGGGCCAAAGAGCACGGCATTGAGTGGGTGTATCACATCCCCTATCATGCACCAGCCTCTGGGAAAATTGAACGGTACAATGGACTGTTAAAAACTATGCTAAGAGCAATGACGGGTGGAATATTCAGGCACTGGGATACACATTTAGCAAAAGCCACCTGATTAGTCAACACGAGGGGATCTGCCAATCAGCTGGCCCTGCCCAGTCAGAATTCTTGCATACTGCGGAAGGGGATAGAGTCCCTGTAGTGCACTTAAAAACTATGCTGGGCAAAGCAGTCTGGGTTCTTCCTGCTTCAGGCAAAGGCAAACCCATTTGTGGGATTGCTTTTGCTCGAGGACCTGGGTGCACTTGGTGGGTGATGCGGGAGGATGGAGAAATCAGATGAGTGCCTCAAGGGGATTTGATTTTGGGTGAAAACAGCCAATGAACTGAATGGCACAATGCGAACTGCTATATAATATTGTGTGTCACCTCTGTGTTGTATCAATGATATCAGAGTACGAGCCTCCCAATCCATGGAAGATAAACTGTGAAACAAGCAAAGTGCAGCAGTGATGGAACGATGACTGACTCTGTATGCAGCAACCCAATGCCACACACACCATCACTCCCACCCTGAAAGACTGATACGACAGATGGAGCCCAGAGTCATGGACTGGGTGAACATAATGTCCATTTTTATGGACATTTTACAGGGAAGGTCCATAGAATAAGGGAATGATGTCTGTGTATTATGGGAAAGGATGGGAAGGGGAGGGGTGGTGGTTGGTACGGTTGTGTTGGATTGTATCGGACCTGCGCGTGGTGTAAATGGTATGGAATAAGGGGTGGAGAATGTGCTGGTTTTGGCTGAGAAGGGGTTAATTCTCTTCATTGTGGTGGTCGGGGACATTTCCAGCTTCCCACGCTCTGCCGTCGGCGGGAGGCTGGGAGAGGCGGGGCCACAGCCAGGGCAACTGACCCCGACTGGCCAATGGCATGTTCATCCCATACCATGTGACACCATGACCAGTATATTAAGGGGGGGCTGTTGGTGGCTCGGGGGAGGCGTGGTGTCGGGTTGGTGGGCGGTGAGCAGCTGTGTCACATGTGGTTTGTTTTGGTGGTTCATCCCCCTTCCCCCCCCCCACCCCGGGTTTCATGCCTCTCGTTTTCCTTTCCATTGCATTTTTGTTGTTGTTTTTAAATTTTATTTTAACTATTAAACTGTTCTTATCTCAACCCACGAGCGTTACCCTTCTGATTCTCTCCCCTATCCCACCAGTGGGGGAGTAAGCGAGCGATTGTGTGGGGCTGAGTTGCCGGATAAACCATGACAGAGGCCTTGTAAATTGAGTAACATGTAAAGCAAAACTACTCCAAGAAAAGCTCCTAGAGCTGAAGCTCTGCAGCAGCAATGGTCTACCTGTGGCTCTCATGAGTCTACAAGTCAGGAACAGCATTTCATTTCAGATAATCGTTTTAGAGGGTGGAAAGAAATGCAGGCTGACAGCAGCAGAGGAGTCACGGTGAATTCCTGGTATGTGGGTGTCCCACAGCATGACAGGACCAGTCTCAAAGGGGATAGCAATGGTGCAAGGACACAGGAAGGGCATCGTCTCTTTGCTATAGAAACTAAGACTCACTATGAAGTACAACAGGCTACTTGCTTGGATGCTGCTTCTATTTGCCAGTTGGTAGCGTTACCACCAGCATCTCCTACCTAGGTAACAATCCTTACCATTACTAAGTGATGACCCTCCCTTTAGGGACCTCAGCATGAATGCTTACAAGTGCCTAACTAACCCTGCCAGGGTTGGTGAGTCACAGGACAAACTGAGAAGGAACAAAAGATCTCACAGGAGCTGGGAATTCAGAGGTCACCAAAGACAACTGGTAAATGGGGAGTGGTAACTGCAGCAGAACTACTCCCTCTCTGGTAGTCTAAATAGGTTCAGGGCTAGAGACTAAGCAAGAAAGAGGAGCTATGATTTAACCTGATCAGCTCTGACTCATCTCTGCAAAGACAGAATTCATATGACAGGGAAAGGAAATGGACTAGCTTTGAACACAAGGTTAGAAAACGCAAGGAAGAGACTGAATTTATGTAGCTGGAAAACACTAAGGAAGATGCAAATTGACTCTCAAGCTTTCCATAACAAAGGCTCTTCTGGGTGACATTGTTTAGTCTGGCCTTATTTAAATACTGAATACTCTATTTGCATTTGCTACAGGCATTGCCTGTAGAGCAGGTAGCTACACATAGCTAAGGAAGAATGGTAAAACTGCTTAATAAGTGTTGTGTATCAGATAACAGATTCCTTTTTATCGATATGAAGTATATTTATCGCACTCTGGACTGTTTCAGATACAGATAGATGAGCTGAAAAAACCATTTTGACTAGTAAACTATTCCTTGAATTACTACTTGTGTTACAGAATATAATCTATTTATGAATATTTCTAATTTTTCTGGGTTTGAAGAAAATGATCTGCTAAGCATAGCTCACTGTTCTGGAAAATTTGCAGCTGGCCGGTGCTGACCAAGGAGAGAGGCTAGGGCACAAAGTAGAGAATTACAAGGGTAAATATTTATTCATGCGCATGAGGTGTGCCAGCCAAACTGGGTCACCCTGAATGTGGTTTCACACAGGGTTCTTATAGCCTTCAACCATTCAGGTACAATATGATTTGACTAAGTACTAAGACCCACACTACCACTTTCATTTTTACTAATCACAGTAAAACTTTGCAAAGAAACTGCATTTCTGCAGCATTCCTGCTGCTTGTCTATCGATCCAGGTGTCCCTGGGCTCAGTCTCCCTAGAGCTACTTTTCTATGATGCCAGATGACATTGGGAGGGTTTCAAAGATGTGTTAGAGGGGCTAGGATGCTGGCTTTATCTTGGTTGTCCATGGGTGTCCTTTATCCTTTGTGGACAGCTCTAAGCTTCCAAGAAGCAGAGTCTGTATTTCCAGGGCCAGGCTGTCCTTCAGTTTGCTTTACCTGAGCATGAATAATACCAAAGCCTGCAGTAAAATTCCACTACCTCGTTACATTGCAGGGTATAATGTGACCTCCTATGTATGAACAAAGCTAACACACTTTCATATTATAAACACTAATCAATATAACAGAGAAGTGAATTCACATAACACCACATAATCGCCTTTGCAGAGTAGCTGACACAAGTCAGTAAGTACAAATTGTCCATGGTGGCTTTCATGGGATCCACATACACAATTCCCACCTATAACTCCGTTACAATGTACACTCATGATTTTTAGCCCTTTGTTATAGCAATAGTCATCTTTTTTTCACACTGAAGCTTACTTAGTTGTTCCTTACATAAAAGTTGGCAGCAAAGTACCTTTGATCATGCTTTTTACCTTTCACTGAACCTTTTCCACTACTATTCTGCCTTTCCTGAGCTGGGGGAACTCGGAACCACACAGCTTTCAAGATGTGGTCAAATAATGAATTTACACAGCAGCATAAGGATGCTTTTTTCTCTGTTCCTTTTCAAATCTCAGCATACAGGCTGTTTTTCTGAACTCTATGAAGCACTGAAGTGAGGTCTTCTCAGAAACGCATGGTTAATTCCACGATTTTCCAAATTTTTATATTTGAAATTAGCGTGTTTTTCCCCACTGTGCATCACTTTTCTCTATCCAGAATGTAATCTGCCATTTTACTGCCTAGTTTTTCAGGCTCATAAGTCATTCTGCAGATCTTTGGTGGGCTTTTGTGCTTGTGCTTAAGTCGCTGAATAGCTTGGTATCATCAGAAGGCAGTCACTTGAGTGCCCAGTTCCTTTTCCAAGTCACCTGTGAGTATGTTGAGGACGTCCAAGCACAGACCACTACAGCAGTACACCTGTGACCTCTATACTACAAGTAGTGCACACTCACTCCCACCACTGTGCTCCATCTTCACAGAATCACAGGTTAGAAGGGACCTCAGGGATCATCTAGTCCAACCTTTCTAGGAAGAGCACAGTCTAGACAAGATGGCCCAGCATCCTGTCAGATGACTCCTGAAGGTGTCCAACGTGGCCAAGTCAACCACTTCCCTGGGGAGATTATTCCAATGGTTGACTGTTCTCATTGTGAAAAATTTCCCTCTCGTGTCCAATCAGAATCTCCCCAAGAGCAACTTGTGTCCATTCCCCCTTGTCCTCTCCATGCAACTCCGTGTAAGAAGGGAGTCTTCATCTTCTTTGTAGCTACCCCTTAAGTACTGGTACGTGGTGATGAGATCCCCTCTGAGCCTCCTTTTCTCAAGGCTGAACAAACCCAGCTCTCCCAGCCTATCCTCATATGGCAGCTTCCCAGTCCTTTGATCATCTTGGTGGCCCTTCTCTGGACCCCTTCCAGCCTGTCCACATCTTTTTTGTGTAGAGGGGACCAGAACTGTACACAATACTCCAGGTGTGGCCTGACAAGTGCTGAGTAGAGCGGGAAGATGACTTCTTTTTCTCTGCTGGTGATGCCCTTTTTGATGCAACCCAGCACCCTGTTGGCCTTCTTGGCTGCAGCAGCCACTGTTCGCTCTTGTTGAGCTTTCTGTCCACCAGGACCCCCAGGTCCCTTTCCACAGAGCTGCTCTCCAGCCAGGTGGATCCCAGTCTGTGCTGCACTCCTGGATTATGTTTTCCCAGGTGCGTGACCTTACACTTGTGCTTGTTGAACTTCATAAGGTTCTTGCTGGCCCACTCTTCCAGTCTATCCAGATCTCCCTGCAGAGGAGCTCTCCCTTCTGGAGTGTCTACTTCCCCACTCAACTTGGTGTCATTTGCAAACTTCATCAGGCTACACTTGATGCCGTTATCCAGATCATTTATAAAGATGTTGAATAACATTGGGCCCAATATCGATCCCTGGGGGACTCCAATAGTGACAGGTTGCCAGTTTGAGAAAGAGCTATTTACCACCACCCTTTGGGTGCAGCCTGCCAGCCAGTTCCCCACTCACTGCACAGACCACTTGTCTAGGCCATAACGCATTAATTTCTCCAGGAGGAGACTGTTGGGGACTGTATCAAAGGCCTTGGAGAAGTCCAGGTAGACAATGATGTCCACAGCCCACCCCATGTCAATCAGGCAAGTCACTTTGTCATAGAAGGCCACCAGGTTTGTCAAGCACTATCTGCCTTTAGTGAAGCCACGTTGGCTTTTCCCAATCGTGTGCTTTATTTGACTTGTGATGGCCCCCAGGAGGATTAATTCCATAACTTTCCTGGGGATTGAAGTAAGGCTGATGGGCCTATAGTTACCCGGATCCTCCCTCGAGCCCTTCTTGTAGATAGGGGTAACATTTGCCTCCCTCCAGTCCTCTGGGACATCCCCCGTTCTCCATGACTTCTTGAAGATTATGGAGAGTGGCCTCGCGATGATGTCAGCGAGATCTCTCAACACCTTCGGGTGGATGTCGTCAGGGCCCATTGATTTGTAGGGGTCAAGCTCCTGGAGTAATTCATATACTAACTCTTCCTTCACTGATCGTGGGTTGGCATTTGGATCAATCGGGAATTTCATTCCCAAAGCCTGGGACCCAGCAGTGTTGGTGAAGTGGCTGAGGACCTCTGCCTTTTCTGCATCGTTGGTGATTGACTCTCCTTTTCTGTTTAACAATGGGCCTATGTTTTCCTTCTTTTTCTGCTTATGGTTGACATGTCTGAAGAAACCTTTCTTGTTATTTTTCACGTCTATGGCCAGTTTCAATTTAATTTGGGCTTTTGCTTTTCTGACTGCGTCTCTGCACACTCTGGCTATGCCCTTGTTGTTCTCAGCGGATAATCCTCCACTCCTCCATCTCTGGTATGCTTCCCTTTTGTATTTGAGTAGACCCAGGAGGTCATGGTTGAGCTATGGGGGCCCCTTGCTACGATTACTTCCCTTTCTTTTGTAGGGGATAAATTGGCTTTGTGCTTCCAATAGAGAGTTCTTGAAGAATGCCCCTCCCTCACTAGCTCCTTTGTCTTCCATGGAAGCTTCCCATCGAATCCCTCCCAACTGAGCCTTGAGTGAAGTTTGCTCTTCTAAAATCCAGAACACCTGTCTTAGAGCTGACCTTCAGCACACTCAGCAGGATCCCAAACCAGTTACTCATTCCAAGAGATATGGTCTTATGCCATTAGTGTGTAGTTTCTTTGACAGCCTTTGTCAAAAGCCTTCTAGAAATCCCAGCACCCTCTATCAGCTCAAAGACCTTCACAAGTTTTAAGAATGTTCAGAAAACTGCAATGTTCCAAACTCCACCGTTAACAGTGTTTTTGTACACTGCTGATCAAAAGATGTAACAGATCCCAAGGGCAACATCTCATTTTGGTACTAAAAAATTCATAGTTGAGAGGATTCTTTTTGCCCAGAGTTCCCTGTCCGATAGCTTTAGCTTTCCCTTGCCTTTTCTCTGACCCAAAGAGCCTATCCCAAAATCTGAGATCCCTGAAGATGTATGCTCATGTCTAGAAAATGGTAAGGATAGGTCAAGCCCTGTTTCCAATCATTACAGTACAGAAGATGTAACTTACTTGTGGTTCCTATTACCACACAGAATCCATGCTAACGTAACCATCAGCAAAATATAGTCTAACTTTGAAGTCATGTACCAAAAAGCTCCATTTTTAAGATGCCATCTGTGAAAACTTTGGGTCTTATGTTAAAAAAGGTTTGCTTTTCAAGCAGAGTGTTAGATACTGCAGTGATGTTAATGGTACTTTCAGAGGCCAAGACGCTGGCAGTTAAAATCCTTTTCTCTCCCTTCAGATTTGACTAAGAACAGTTTATTTAAGGAGAAACTTGTATTTTACAGGAAGCATCTGAAAATATGCAACTACTATGTCATCATGCTACCTAACTGAGCAACCCCTGTGAAATGTGTGCCTACGCCACACACTATAAAGCATGGTGGTATCAGAGGGAATGTGGAGAGGTTGCTAGGAATAAGAGCTCTTCCTTCAGCCTGTTGGCCTGTCAGAATCCCTGAGGGACAGCCAGCTGGCAGCAACCAGTTGGCGCACCTCCTCGCCTGCCATCTTGCAGGTGTTTCAGCACCAGAACGGCCTCTTCCCCCACGGCTGGCACTGCGTCCCCGCGCGGTACTGGCTCCCGCATGGGTGGCAGGACCCCACGCGGGTGCGGCCTGCGCTCCCCGCGGCTCCCCGAGGCGCCACCGCAGCGCCGGGGCCCTCCCCGCGGGGCCCCACGCTGGGCCGGGGCGCGCAGCGCGCCTGCGCAGCCGCCGCGCCCGGGGCGCCTCAGTAGAGCTCTACACGGCGCCGCCGGCGGGAGCGGCCGCGCGGCTCTGGCCAATGGGACGGCGCGCCGCCGCAGCGGTCGCTGAGGTCAGTTCCGTCGCCGCGGCGGGCCGTGCTGAGGCGGTGGCGACGGGGGGCTCGCCCTCGCCCTCGCCGGGGTAAGTACCTCGGGGCGGAGCGGGAGGGCGGGAGCTGCGGGTTCGGCCTGGAGGAGGATCGGCGCTGTGTTTCCTGTGCTTCTGGAGACAAGGGGAGCGGTGGCGGCCACCGGCGGGGTCTGTCCCGGAGGGAGGCAGTCCCTTTTTTGTCTCCTCGGCCTCCTCGGAGCCAGGTAAGGTACCCCGGCCTGCGCCAGCCGGCCCGGCGTCGCGGCTCTCGCCTGCTCGCCGCCCTGCCCTGCCGCCCCCGCGGGGGGGCCGGGGGGTCCCAGCGGCGAGCGCGGGCTGCGGCCCGGCGGCCGGCGCGGTGCTGCCCCCTGGCGGCCGGCGGCGGCGCGGGCGGAGCCGCCTCCCTGGCGGCGGCGGTGGCGGCGGGAGGAGGTCTGCCCGGCCTGCGGAGCGTCCGCCGCCCGCCCGGCAGCGGCGGGGCTCGACCTCGGAGACGGGCCCCGAGCGGGGGGCGGCTCCCTTCCCTGGAGAGGCGGCAGCACTTGTGCGTGGGTGGGCTGGATGCCCCAAAAGATGGGATTTTTTTGGTGTTGGCTGACGAGTGCTGCTGTCTCGTGGACGCCATCAGGCTGCTTTAGACTCGACTGGACTATGAAGCTGTTGTCCAGCTTTGTCATCTTGGTCTTGTTCCTGAAGAAAGGAAGCTTTCGGGTTAGTAACTGTATTATTGAGCAAAATAGAGCACCCTGTATTTGTAAGTTGTGTTCTTTAGAGAACTATTATTTAGAGAGTTCTGTTTGGGCATAGGATTAGCTTAAATAAATATCTCATTAAATTTTGTTGCAAGAGAGTCTATCATTAGAGGATTACATTGGACACTTAAGATAATTTAGTCTTATAAAATGACTTGGATGTCTTCTAAGTAAATGATACCGTGTTACCATAGATGTAGGCGAAATGCCCTGAAATATACATCTAATAAAAATGTTGGGTTTTCTTATTAAGAAGACTAATGGTATTTTACATGAGATTGCTAGCATTCTGTTCTGCATTGTTACTACAGTAAGTGGTTATAGTCCAGGCCCTTTTCTTGCTCATACAGATAGTATGTAGCTAATTTTAGCAAAAATTAGATGTGTAGAAATTAATATTTGTATCTACATGAGTGTTTTGAGAACTGGCCACAGAGACATATGTACTTTTAACAGGACTCTCCTCCCGCCTCTCCTATTTTCTTCAGTGCCATACTCCCTTGCTTTATTGCTTACAGGCCTTAAAGCTTAGAGTAAGGTAATGCTAAATACTAGTCAGTGTGCTTTGGACAAACAGAGAGATTTTGAAAACAGTTGTAAATTGTGTGAAATGTTGAAATGTGCAGCGTAAATTTATCAGTTGATCATACATGTAATGATAAACAACTGTATAAACATCTCTTGAGCACTCTCTAAAGTACTACTTTTGATACAGTAGTTATTTGAGAATGCCTCGCTTAGATTCTTGTAAGAAGGCCACAGAGCAATTGAATGATATGTCAGAAATGTGTATCTTTCAGAGACAAATAAAGCTAGGCCTCAGTCCTAGAGCCACAGAGAAGCAGAAATCCATTTCAGTAGAATGCTGTGTAGTCCATGTATGTACCTGACCAATATAGTGCCAATAAATGTCAATAAATTGGGCAATTTTTCACCTCTGCAGTCAAAAAATAGTGATTTAATTGGTGTTTTGCATAAGTATTAAAAACTTTGAATGTGATTAATTTTTTTTCCTGTAGAGTGAAATAACTATGTTTTGTAATAAAAGTAAGTTCTGAAAACCTGTGTGTGGTCTTTGCTCTTTTTAATTCTTTGCACTGATGTTCCTTATTCATGTTGATGGAAAAACTGTATGTGACTTTCAGTGGAAAAAAAACTTGCACTGGATGAATTCGGCATAGTCAGGCTGCAGAGAATGTTTCTTCCTATTCTTCTTGTTTTTAATTGGTCTTTGGTTTTTAACCGTTATGTACATGTGATATCCACTGTTTGGAATGCTTTTTGACTCCTGCAGCTCTGTTGATCTCTGTGTCTTGAGCAGCGAGGTTCAAGATCTACTGTTGTGTAAAAGGCAGGAATATTTCCTCTTATTAAATGCCACACTTTTATTGTCACTGAATTGCAGGTGTTTGGTAGAGGGAATGAATCAGAAAGTTTGGTTTGTCTTCCTTCTGTTGTCCTTTTTCCATGTGCCTCTAAGTTTTTGCTTCCATTTTTTTTTAGAACTACTAGGGCCTCAAATTTCTTAATTTCTCATGATTCAGGTGCCTTATTTTCACAATCTTTCTCTGAAGCCATTCCTGTAAAGACAGTGACTGGAATTGATTTTAACACTCCCAGTGCCTCTTACTCCATTCTTCTTCTATCCTGTTCTTGTGTTTGTCGTTCAGACTCCATGTAGACTTTCAGGTCTTCCTTTAATGATATCTTTAGATGGGTCTGTGTGATCTGCATTTGATGGTAGCTTGAAAAATCGAGTATGTATCTTTTAATTAAATCTTCTGAAGCATGTCTCTGCAAACCCTGTAAATATCAAAACCAATCTTCAGGGGCATTCCTCCCTGCTCACCCTCCCCCCCCAGTATGGAGTGAATGGATGCTGGATTGTACCGCCTCTCTGTGTACATTGATGATCTAATTTTTTCTGAAGTAACCAGAAAAAGCAAATAACTTTTTAATACAAGAATGAAAAAGCATATTTTTTTTTAAATACAGGAACGAAGTTACAATGTCCTTTTGGGCTTGTTTTATCGAAAATAATGATGAAGTGGAACTGTTTGCATCAAAACTTTTCTTGTTAACTATTCAGTGTTCAGGAAAGACTGATGAAAAAATAGCTAGGGAGACAGTGGTGTCACTTCAGCATTACCACCTGGTTATTTGTTCTTTTTTAGCTTGTACTGAGTCTGTCTGGGATGGAGTTAAATTTCTTCATAGCAGCCTGTACAGTGCTGTGTTTTGGATCTGTGGCTGATAATACACCAGTGTTTTGCCTGTTACTGACTGGTGTTTGCACCATGTCAAGGTTTTCTATTTCCCCCCTCTCTGCCTCCACTGCAGCGAGTAGGCATGGGGTGGGCAAAAGACTGGGAAGACATACTGCTGAGACAGCTGACCAGAACTGGTCTATACCATATAACCTCATGCTCAGCAATGAAAACTGGAAGTAGAGGAAGAAGAAGGGGTGAGGGGGGTTGGTCTCCAAGACGGCTGTTGCTTGGACACTGGCCAGACTTTGGTCTGCTTGTGGAAGGTGGGAAGTGATTTCCTTTGCATCACCTCCCTGTCTCCATAAGCTTTACTCTTTTTCTCCAGTTCACTCCCCTTCCTGCTCAGGGAGGGCTGGGAGCCAGTGAGCAGTTGTGTGGTTGCTTGGCTGCTGGCTAGAATCAACCCTACCGCACATCTGAAATGCAGTCACAGTAACTCTAACAACATTCAAAACCTGGATTCTAGCAACGTGGTATTTGTCACAGGTCTGAATGAAAGCTTGGTTTGGGGGCTATGTACCTATTTGTTTTTACTTTCATATATAAAGCTATTTGAATTAGGAAAGTTTAGCAGGATTACTAGGCTGTTCTTTGAATTAACTCTATTAAATTTTTCTAGTGTCCTCTTGGACTGAGCAGCCTGGATCTAACTGGTAAATTGAAGTGTTCTTAAAGTGTTTGACAGTGTTTTTTGTACTTCCTTGTTCTTTAGAAGTGGTGGATCCTTTTTCATGTTGTCCCATAAGGTGAAGTTTACAGTGCTACAAAATATAAGAAAACCCTCTGTCTTTACTGTTTTTTGTGGTCAAGGATGTTGATGGCCTAGAATGCTCTATGTTTATATTTTGGTCAGTTCATATGGAGTTCAGTTTCAGTATCAATGGATAGCTGTTAACAGCAAAAAAAGGGAAATATTGATCTAGCTTAATCATTTTCTTTCAAATGCAATTTTACTTCTTTCTTAAAGCTGCACAGAAATCTTCAAAACATCTTTAGTCTGGATCTTGATCTTATCAAGACTTCTTATTATCTCTCCTGAAATAAAACGGTGGATCTCTTGAACATAGGCTTACCATCGCACTTGTGTGCCAAAAAGATTTATCTTCAGTCCAAGAATTGATACTGGCAGGGGAAGAATGGTCCATCTGAGACTGCCAGAAACATTTGTTTTCCTTTCCTCTTTAGAATCTGGATAATAAAGGGCATAATGTTACCAACATTAGAATTGCTTAAAAAAAAATAATCTTCAGATCATGATACAGTAATCATGTATATTTTCCTCCTTCCTGGGGGCTGCCATTGATTGGTTTTTCACATCAGGATGTAGAGGTTTTTCACATCAGGATGTAGAGGTTTTTCACATCAGGATGTAGAGGTTTTTCACATCAGGATGTAGAGGTTTTTCACATGGGATGTACAGCTGTCTGCATTGCAATGAGATGAGATTACTACAGTCTGAAGAAGTACCCTACTGAGGAGTTTTACAGGTGTGCAGCCATCCATCTGCTAAAGAGCGAAAAGGCCATTATGTTGTCCCTAACCAGTTTTCTAACTGATTTTTACTGTTGTTGCTCTTTGCAAAGCCCCATCTTCAGGGCAGCTTTCCTATAGCAGTTAGGGATATTGGCAGATGGAGCATAGGGAGATGCAAAAAACCCATTCTGGGTCAGATGCCTCTGTCAAGCCATTGTGGAGATGTACCATAGTGCAAAGTTTTCCTCATTCGTGTAGGATTATTCTTATAGGATGCTTATTATTATAGGTGATTGTAGTGCTGTGCTTTTGGAGCCTGAATCAGGCACTGCTCCTTGTAGATACATTTGGAGGGGAACTGTATTTCAGAAGCAGAAGCCTTCTGTAGAATGTATTGAAATCTAAAGGAATCTAGAAATAGCCTCATGCTATAGGGTCTGTACATGAATGCAGATCTGTGCAACGGTATGTCTGTAAGTCAGAATGTCTGAATAAGAAAGATGTTGAGTAGATTTTACTTGTTGCTGTTAGCTTTGGACTTTATTTTGTTTTATGTATGTCTCAAAAGACTAATTTAGTTGTTTTGTTTTTTTGCCAAATAATGGGTCTCGTAGTCTTGGCAAAAGCTTAAATGCTGAAGTCTTGTTCATGTTAAGTATGGAAAATAGTGAGTGCTGGAACCTGTGGGGCCAAATATGCTGTGGAAGTTAATGTGGTGGTTTTACACTGATATTACTCTTTCTCTGCCTTCTGTTGCATTGTTTATTTTGCTTCATTGACATATTGTGTATTATCAGGATGGAGTGAATTATTTATATGCTTGTCCACATATGTAGACGTGATTACGCTGTGATACTAATAGAAGCGAAAGTAATTTGTTTTGCAGCCACAGATTGTTTTCACTTCGTTACATTGAGAACATGTGAAGTATAATCCATAGCAAGGTGTAATTTAGTGTTCCAGACTGTTAGGATCTGAAACATTGGCACTGGTTAGAAAAGAACTTCCTTCTGTACTTCAGGAATTTCCATGCTAACTTAAAAATCCTTATATTTAAATACAACTCATAGTTGCGTGTTTTTAGTAACCATTGTAGCTGTTTTTCTTTTTCCTCCTGGGATTTACAAATGAGTGGTACCTGCAGTGTTTCATAATATCTTTTCCTGAGTTAAGAGCTGTATATGAACTGAAATAATATTCTGCTGCTCAGTTCTGGTACCAAGTGACTGTCTTGTTAGATTTATAAATCCATTTCTTAAATGTAAAATTTTTCATGACATGGAATAAAACAGCATGAACTCTTTAGGTTTTGATGCATAGCAGATACTTTTATGAATTCATGAACATTTTGAGTAAGAGCAAATGTTAAAGGATTATTTGATCTAGTATGTTTTGCTTAGAGTTAATGATTGTATGAGCAGAATCCTGTCAGTGGTATTTTAACAATAGACTTGCACTCTGTAATTCAGCTGTAGTCCACTAATAGTTCAATTATCAGTTCATTATATTTCAATGATCAGTGAATTGTAACTGACTTAATCTTCTGCTTTTTATTCTTTAGTGCTGCAAGTTGATGGAATAAAATTAAGAGCATGGAATATAATATGGATGCAGTTCCCTGAGCACCATTTCTTCCAAAGTATATATTCTGCAGATTGTTGGCCTGAATGATTGATTGATAAGCAGCATACACAAGACTAATACCAAGAAAACATTCTGTCTCATGCTGCTGTATTTGACAAAACTGGTGCAGAGTCACGTCTCCTGAAATGCAGTTGAAAAAAATGAGGGAAATTTTACCAAGATTGTACCCTGGCCAAGTTAATGATAAAAATAATTCCTTAACTACATCCCCAAAGCAATCTTCTGAGGATAAAACAAATCCATCAAAAGGGGATGGTGACCAAAAGTGCTGTTACCAAGGGACTGAGGCTGAGAATAAGTTGTCACTGATAAGCTGTATAAAATGCAGAAGAGTTCAGAAAATTGCAATGCAAGATATAGAAAAGCATAAGAAGCTTGGGTGGACTGAAGAGAAGAATTTCATCTGCAAGAAGTGCAGTCATATTACACCACCAGCTTCCCATTTTGTTCCTGAGGGTGCCAATACTATAGACTTTGAAACACCTGAAAAAAAATCCCCAGGTAAAACCCAGAAAACATTTAAAGTTAAAAACTTTCTGCCAGGTAAATACTACTGTGATAAATGTAGATTTTCAACAAAGGATCCTTTGCAGTACAAAAAGCATGTAGGTCAACATGAAGAAATTAAATTTATATGTTCCTACTGTAGTTACATATCATACACCAAAGGAGAATTCCAGAGACATTTGGTGAAACACACTGGAACTTTTCCATATCAGTGTGAATACTGTGAATATGGTGCTGTTAGACATGACTATATAGTAAAACATACGAGAAGAGTACATGAAACACCCACAAAACGGCTGTCAAATCCTATCATAAACCACAAACAAAAGAAGCCGAGTCAAAACACTTTATTTGAAAAGCAGAAACATGATAAAATTCCTTTTCAGAATGAACTTTCAAATTTGTCTTCAAATATGGTTTGTGAGATTCCAGATAAAGTAACTAAAACAGTCTGTTCATCTCATGATGCAGATTGTAGTGTAAGCACAGCATCAGTCCAGAATAAAACAATATTGGAGCCATCTGAAGTAATCATATGTGAGAATCAGAGTGTTGAAGTTGAGGTTTACTCTCCAAAAATGGAGCCTTTACAACCTGGGATGCCTTTAACAGTAATTGCACCGTCTGAACTTGTAGTTCCTTCTAATTGTTTAGCTCAGATAGTAGAGATTAAAATAGTGAATGGAGCACAACAGCTGGTTCTCAAACTAATTCCTACGAAAGAAGCAACTTACAAACCTGTGAACGGTGCTGAAGAGGAACTAGAGAATCAAGGTATAGAACGATCTGCAGAAGGAAGAAAAACATCATCGGTATCTCAAAATGAGTTACTAACCATGGAAGTGAATGTAGACAAATTATCCAGTGTTAGTAACCAGCTTAATTTGGATAGTACATATGACAAGAATCCTGAATGTCTTTGTTTCTCTGATTCTCAACTCTCAGACTGTAACTCTGTATCTATACAGAGGGAAGACACATCAAAGTTATGCATTCATTGGGTGAAAGGTATTGATGTCCATTCAGGTGTTATAGAACTTTGTTCTCCATCTCTAGTTGTGAATAGTACTGAAATAAAAAGTGATCTTAAATCCTCAAGGTGGGAAGTAGATGGAAAAAATAACTTACATTATGGCTTGTATTGTTATGAAGAAGCTGTAGATATACCCACTCCAAAATATGCTGCTGTTTCTGAAGAGAAAAGTTCCAAGAACATTTCAGTAGAGGCTGCTCAGGAGGGCAAAAATTCCTCTTCTGCAGTCCTTAAACAAAAGGATACATTGCCTCTGAAGAGGGATGACAAAGAATGTAGGAGTCTGCCAGTCAGCTCTACAGAAACACATGTAGCTGGTAAGGGTTTTGATAAAAAATCTGTTACATCTTCTGAAGCAGGAAAAAACTTTCATGTCACTAAAACTCCACCTTGCAAGGACATGACTTTTGGCTTCAGCAAAGTAAAGAGAGCTGAAAGCATGAGCCAACAGAACAATCTTCTTCTGGAATCATTAGAACTACAGAAGATGGAAAATAAAGGCAACCCTTTTGAGGGACCTGTTATTTCATCTGTATTTTCTCTTAGCTCTGGGGCTGAAAATGTTCCAGAGGGTGTCAGATGGGATGACACAACATGCAATAAGAAGTCAGCAACATTGCTGTGTAGAAAGATTGCTCAGCTTATGTCTGCTGCTGAATCTAACATGAAATCCATGCCTTTGAGATGTCAAGCTTCTAGTAAAAAGGTGCTTTTCCCTCAAGAAAATTCAGCAACGTGTGAGAGAGTTGTTCCTGACACTGACGTGGAACAGTCTGCGTCTTTGCCTCAAGTGCATGGTGGAAGCAGCGTGAGTAGTAATGAAGAACACAGAGACGACCAGTTTCTTACATTTGGAAGAACATCTAAAAGCAGGGTAACTAAAAATTCCCATGTTGCTACTCCTGTGTTTATCCCCAAAGGGACAATGCTGAGAGTGCTGAATGCTACTAGTAGTCAAAAATCAAATGGAATAGAAAACAGGAGTGAAACATCAGCTCCTTCTGTGTATTGCAATGAAATGTTTCTGCCTCGCCCAGTTCCTGTCAGTGTTCCTGAGACGCTTGGCAGTAATTCGCCATGTTTGCCTGATCAGAGTGAACTGAATGCTGAGTCCCAAAGTATATCACTCAGGCAGAGACTAAAGCGAGAGGCAAGTGTTAAAAATAATAGCAAACAAACTGGTGTACCGTTTCAGAAAAGCAGTGATGTAAGTAAGCAAAGCAAACCCTATTCAAAAAGTCAGCTAAGTCCCAAAAATAAGGTGAAACAAGCAAGCTTTAGGGACCTTCCTAAGAGGAAAAAGAGAACTGAGTCAGAATCCAGTTCAAGTTCTGACATGTCGTATCTGTTGACAGCAAGACGTCTTCGTCTTGTCCCTCTGAGAATGAATCAGTTGATAAAATGCCCTCGTCGTAACCAGCCAGTTGTGGTACTAAACCATCCCGATGTTGACTCGCCAGAGATAATTAATGTTATGAAGACTATCAACAAGTATAAAGGTCAAGTCCTGAAAGTAGTTCTATCAGAAAGGACAAGTAGTTGTCTTGGTGTCAAACGTTATCGAAAGCGTCTTACTCTTCAAAATGTTGAGACAGGAAATGAAGCAAAAAAGCAGAGTATGCTAAAAATGAAACTAAAAAAGACCCATAAAAGCAACTACCAGGTGGTGGAAACTTCGCCAGCTGAAACCCTTCAGTGTATGTTTAAGTGTTGGTTTTGTGGAAGAGTATATATGGACCAAGAAGAATGGATAAGTCATGGACAGAGGCACTTGATAGAGGCAACCAAGGGTTGGGATGTTCTTTCTCTTCCAGCAAAAAAGCATTAATTGAAAGACTAGGTGGGGTTTCCCTTGTGGTTTCAATGATGTGCTTTCAATGCCACTAACTTGTTTGGAAAGTAATAATGACCTACCTGCTTTATTTTGCCAAAAGGTCTCTACTGTTAGCAAAGCATGCAAGGCAAGCAGAATTATAGAGATACAGGGAAGCTCATAGTGAGGATTAAGCACTACTTTGCACTCTCATGTTTGAAATTTGTGTTGGAGGTCATCTTAATCTTTTCTGTAGGAGAAATTTGAAAAAGATTTGCTATGCAAGCATCTTTCTAGTTACCATTCTCTGTGCTAGGATTCTGTGCTGTAACTGGTTTGTGCTAGGTCTGTATGGATTAAAATCTTAGATGATGGGATCTTTGTAAATTTAACAGGTTTAGTTGGCTTTATTACAGCATGGTGTTTCAGATCTCGAGCACACATGTAGTGAAAACCACCTTTGTTCCTCTGTAGGCAGCAAGTGTGCACCATAGATTTTAGTGGCAAATTAAGCATCATACATAAAAAGTATACTTGAACGCAAGTACTCTGTTTCAGTGAAACAAAAACACTTCTGCTGACTTCACAGGAGATACAAGGGTGTAAATGAATCTGTGGGAGCAGAGTTACTCTTACTAGGGCAGATAGCACTAAAAATTAATTTTGTTTAGTATTTAGTCTCTGCCTAGCCTGTATTGCATAGATGTGAGAAAGAGCAGAACACAGTCAGCTTTCTGTGCCATCTTTGTTCTGAGCAGACAGAGCTGGACATATCATCAGGCTTGGACGGATAGGAGAGAGAAGCTTTTATCTGTGTAGTCTCAAGGCTGTTCCAAAATCTAAGGAAGTAATAGCCAAACAGAAACCCTCTACCACCAACTCCATAGCCTGATAGAAACACATTTGCAGAATTGGGCTTTTGCTTAGAACTCTAGTTAGTGCATTAATGTTTATTTACAGGGAGAACTTCATGAAGACTTTTCAAAATGAAAAACCATGTTGCACAACTTTTATATTGTCAGTGTTGAACCAGATTTTCAGTGTAATCTTTCATCCTTCTTAAGAATTTAGACGCTGTTAGAATATATTTTTTGTAGGTCTCAATTCATACAATTGTGTGCCTAGTTACATATGTATGTCTAACATGTATCTACTGTCTTCAGTGCAGTGTAGACATTGCTCAGTTGCTTAAACGCTTTTCTAAATCAGGGCCAAAATTCAAGTTTTTAGTGAAGAGGAGGGATGGATGATACTGAAGTCTAATGTTTCTGTGTATGAACAATAGATGTTTTCCTTCATCTTGTCAATTTTAAATAATTTTAAAATCATACAGAATGAACTATATTGAAGCACATATTTACAATGAAAATAACGTCTTACATTTTTACAGATAAGAAAATCAATACTGACTCTAATGCTGGATGTGTGTTCTGTGTTTGAACTGGGACTACTCTTGAAAAAATTGGTGGTTCCTAACTCTTCACTGTTGATGCATTTTTGTAAACAGTTTAAGCTGGAAATATTTTTTCATGTACTCCAGCAGATTATACATTGTTTTGATAAAGTATGTCTCGTATCTGTAGTGAAATGTAAATATTTTAAAACTACATCTGACTGAGGCTTATTTTCAAAACCAGTTAAAACATAGATTTCCAGTCATTTCGCAATACAGTGTTAAAATCCTTCAGATAGCTGGTGCTTTAAGTCAGATCCTTTTCGTCATGTACACATGGAACATTTTTGTATCATTTGTATCAGACTAATCTGTTCCATAGAACAAGCTTCCTTTTGTCTGTTTTGTCAATAACAATGAAATGGCAGTTCTCATTTTGTATTGAAATGGAATTATATTTTTTTAGATGGGTACACTAGAGGGTTTTTTCACTTCATATACTTTGATGCCAGACCTAACAGTACTATTTTCATTTTCAATTGTGAAAATAGCTTCCATTTTAAAATTCTGGCATATCACATATAATAAATATTGAAGTTGTTAACATAAGAAAAAACATTGTTAAAATTCTTCCTCTGTTTTAACTCCTTCAGTCCAGGTAACTGTTTGAATTAATTTTGTTTCTGTAGAAGCTACTAAATAAACAGTTTTGAATTTGCTTTGTAAGAGTTGTCACTGGCAAAATAAGAACATTCTGCATGAAAGCTGTACTGGGGGGGCAAGGAAGTGTTGCTGCTCAGCATTATAAACTCTAGGTTGTTTAAGTATACTACTAATGCTTGTCTTTTGTAAGCAAGTTCACTGCTCTAGTAAGCATCTGTAAAGCTTTGAATGTCACTGCCATAATCTGCTATCTGAATTGTTAAGCTGTGTGTTTTTCATGGGTTTAATTTAGAAAATATTTGTTTTAACATGAAAATATTTTATAAGTTAAATTGTATGGTGGCTATGAAACTCTTAAAGCAGATTGCATCATGCCTCTCTTCCTTTTTATGAGCTCTGCCAAACTCTACGTAGCAGCTTCTGTTTTGTTAATTTTTATCCTTATTGTTAGGTAATGTCACGTCAGGATAACTTCCTTCAAGTTTAACAGTTGCAGTGGTTTGAGGAAAAATAATTATAATGAACATTCCTTGCATTTTAATGCAGCATTGAGAAAGAAAAATGTTGCAAGGAAATAACAAAGAACTAAATTTTTTTTTTGAGAGTTTGTGCTATTACATACTGCATCATAAATTGGGTTGGAATGTCATGTTTTGGGCTTGAATGTTTTTATTCTTGTTCCTATTCTGCAAGGATAAAGTAACCGAGGTTGCTTTCTTGGTATATTCGGATTACCTAGTGAAACTTCTGAGTGTGCTTAGAAATGAGGATTATGGATGCTTTGCAGAAAAAGACTGAAGTTTGCCTTTCATATTTATAATCAATATAGTTAAGCCTTCCAGAAGTGAAAGTATATGAATAAATATTACCATATTTTTTTGCTGGAAAAATATCACCTTCTCGTTGCCTTTGATACATGCTAGAACATGTCTTCTTGCTGAGTTTGAAGCACATCCACTGCTCCTGCTGATGATTTTTATCTATTTGCACGCGTTATGAATTCAAAGGGACAGTTTGCGTAGTGGTCCTGCTATGTAAGTGGTTGAAGACTCAGATATGGAATACAAGTATCTGCTACTTAAGCTAAAGGATAAGTATTCGTTAAGTAATAAAATTTACCGCGAATACCTGTGAGCACCAGCTGACACCCGCTGACTTCAGTGGCTGCTGAGCACAGCTTGTTATTGTGCAAACACATATGCAGACCAAATGAAAAATCTCAAACAGTGAATGCCCAGATAAATAGCATTTCGTGTGTATTTTTAAAAGCAAGAATACTTTTTAATATGACTGTGGTATGCTTTATTAGGTTTTGCTACTAACTGAGCTTCAGTGATGTTTAGGTAAGCAAGATGGAGTTTGGTTTTCATCATTTGTTAGAAGGAACAGTGCAAGATAAGAAAATTGCTCATTGTCAAGATATAAGGAGTCAGTATCTTTTAACACTTTTCTGTGAATCAATACAATGGCATGTACTTTACCTGTATCCTCAAAGTTCAAAACAGATTACAAGAATAAAAAAATGGAGTAGATCTGTGTTCTCAGTTGGAGAGAAGTTTTTTAGTGGAGCGCTTAGAATGCTTCTTAATATTATGGGGAACTCCTCAATCAAAGGCTTATCTGATTTTTGAGACGTTTAAATAATGGTTCTCCATACAAACAAATCTGTGACATTAAGGCAGAAAAAATGTTTTGTGTGACTTGAATGGATGTGTAAGGTAGCATTGTTCTCTCTGGATTCCTGATTTATCCTTTCCGTCAATGAGTATGATGGGAACATATTTGTAGAAGTCAATGATTTCTTTCACAGAATTAAATTTCTGGGGGGAAAAAGAAAAATTGTAATCAGTGATTGAAAATTGAACTACCAGATGTTTTTGTCTATAACAAAAGGGTTGCAAATGACAGTATTAGAAATAGGCAATATTTTGCATAGAATTAAGATTAGATTAGATGGAAGCTAAAAGGAGAAGGAACAGAATTTAGTCCTTTAAATTCCTTTGTGTGTCTCTGTCTTGCGTAGGAAAAGGCAGCTGGCTGCATAGGGCAAACGGGGAACATGTCTAAGCCTGAGAATGCAGTATCACCTGTAAAAGCTTGTGATGGTAGAAGTGATGATAGATCTTTGAAGGAACTATAAGTCAGTAATGACTTTCCCCTGTCAAAAGTTACACTTAATTATCAGTAACTTTCTTCCTTTTTAAATGTACCTTTTATTTCCTCATTCAATTTATGGAGAAAATTGCTACAAAATCCCTTTAAAGTATGGAAGAAGGTTCTCAGAAGGCTTTTATTCTCATTCTCTCCTGTATCAAAACAGTGATATCCTCCAAGCCAGTTCCTAAAATAATAAAGGTGTGGTTCGATATTTCTGAACTGATCAAGCAGCAATGGAAAGCTATCCAAGGTATTTATCCTCATCTGTCCTGGTGGGAGTCTCTTAATCCTACCATTCCAATGGTTAGCAGTCCTTCAGTTTAACTAGTTCTCTTCCCTGTGTGTAACTTGTAAGATGTCATCATGCCACTAAACTGTCATCACACCAGTGTTTCTCCTCTTCAGCTATTCTTTGGATTCATTGGTATTAAATCACTAGAACTGTACAGAATAATGCAACCTTACTGTGATATTAATACTTATCCTGTATCTATGTTATATCACATTCATTGTAAGCATGGCCATTCAGTGTATATGTGATGATATCTCATGGTAGTCTCTGTCATCTCCACCTGATCCATACCTAATTTATAACAAGGGAATCTGATTAAATCTGTGATTTGGTGTAATGGTTCCTGTATTATTTTAAGATGAAAATTATTTGATCTCAAAACCAGTGTGCTATTTTTTAAGTTTTGTTTTTATAATTTTTACTTTTATACATTTGTCCCACTTTGCTGTTTTGCCTTACGTTCAAGTTCACTATTGCTACTAGAAATCTAGGCAAAACTGTGCTTTCTATTTCATGCCATACCAAAGTAAAGTAATCCTAACTGTTTCAGATTATCAAATTTTTATCAGCACCAGTTCTTTTTCTGTTTTCTAATGTTCTTTTGTTGGGTGGAAAGTTAAAAAGTCTTATTGTCATAGTTCATCTGCTTTGGAAATTTAACTTGGCTTAACTTGGCTAATGTCACTTTATTCATCACTGTACCTTTAAGCTGTAGCTCTTTGGTAATGAGGGAAGAATGCCTCAGCTGTTACTTAGATCTTTTTTCCTATTTTATTTCATTCTGTACTGTTATTTGAGTTAGTGAGATTTAAAATGTTAACCTCTGAGTCTCTTCATGGCTGCTAGAACATGAAGTTGACTTAGACATCATACTGATGAGTGCTGATGGTCCAGAACTTTACATCCTTGGCCCTTTTAATGGGAACCCACACTTTGTTAGGTGTAAAGACATCTAAAGACGTAAAGATGAAGAAAATTCAATACTTCAGAATTGTTCATTTCCCTTCACTGTATGAAGAGACTCAAATAGATCTCTGCTATCTTAAGAATGTCCTGTCTGCTGGTCTCCAGACCGTTCTGGGGAGAAAGGAATAGGGTCTCAAGGATTGCTTGTGAAAGGCATAGTTTTGAATTGTGCTGGGGTGGTGGTAGGACCCTGGACTACATGTCACACATTCTGAATGAGACCAGTTTTTCCTTGAACTGTCATTTAAGCTGTGGACAAGATGTTTTACCTTGTAAACATATCTCTTAGTTGAAGGGATTAACATCCCCTGACAGGTGCTTGCTGTGCCCATTTTCCTGGTGGTAACTTTTGACATAACACTGTCAGTGGACGACATTGTGGAAGTGCTCTCTCATCTACTCTAGGGAGTCAGGCCAGTTTAATGGCTGATGAAGGTAGGTGGAGCTAATCCATTTGACTCTCTTTGAAATGAACTGAGTTGAATTGATGTGGCTTGTATGATCAATGGTTTGAAAATGAAAGGTACCTGCAAATAGTGATAGGGAGTGGTGAGGACGGAGAAAACATTTTGTGGCCAGGACAGCAAGATCCAGAGATACACGTCAGGCTGTGCTCTAAGCTTCTGTGTAAAACAGGCTCTAAGCTGAAGGGTAGCCTACTTGTGCCTTTGATTCTTAGTTATTGCATTGTGAGTTGAGCCTGATGCTGCAGACATGTTACAAACATATGTTTTGTCATTGGCAGATCTAGTTTTGCAAAGGTGATAAGAAAAATACATAAATTTTGTGTCATGATCAGCTTTAAATGTAAGCAATGTTTTTATTTCCTTCAAAAGAACTGTTTAAATGAAGCAGCTTTACAGGTATCTCTGGATCTTTAATATTGAAAGCTGACTGGATTGGGGGAAGGCAACAGCCAAATAAAGGGTGCTCAGCACAGCAGTTTTGAATGCAAATACCTGAATTCCACATATGTCCCATTTGGAGATCTGGTCCTTAGAGATCTATGTGATTTGGCTTTTAGTGGGCTCAATATAATATATGACCTATTTATGTAGCTGTGAACATCTGTGGCTAAATTGCTAGTAAGAGGTATACCTCTACTAATAGTGTTTGGATTTTTTTCTTCCTCTGCTTGTATTCTTTATATTACAGCTTGATACTAATTTAGCTGCATGGGACTTCAGTCGCTTGCCATTGATCACCATCACATTGACATAGAAGTAACAATTTTTAAAAACAGAAATATGATGATCAATGCTTTTTTTTCCCCCCTTATGGTCTTAGAAGACTATATGAGAGCTAATGATGCACCCATGAAAGCTGAATTAAATACATTAAAAATTTGTTACTTAAAAATCTTTTTTGATGTTACAAAGTATTAACACCTTACAAACTCTATATGAAAAATCAAGAGTTGCAATTCGATAGGGAACACCTTGAATAATCCCAGAATCACAGAGTGGTAGGGGTTGGAAGGGACCTCTGGAGATCATCTCATCCAACCCCCCTGCTTGAGCAGGCACACCCAGAGCAGGGGGCACAGGAACGCGTCCAGGCAGGGTTTGAATGTCTCCAGGGAAGGGACTCCACAGCCTCCCTGGGCAGCCTGTGCCGCTGCTCTGGCACCCGCACAGGAAAGCAGCTTATTTTCGTATTGAGGTGGAACTTCCTGTGTTCCAACTTGGGCCCATTGCCCCTTGGCCTGTCATTGGGCACCACTGAAAAGAGCCTGGCCCATCCTCTTCACACCCACTCTAGATTTTTATAAGTATTGATGAAATCCCCCCTCAGTCTTCTCCAGGCTGAACAAACCCAAGTCTCTCAGCCTTTCCTCATAAGGGAGATGCTCCAGTCCTATGATTGTCTTTATAGCTCTCCACTGGACTTATTCAAGCAGTTCCCTGTCCTTCTTAAACTGGGGGGCCCAGAACTGGACACAGCACTCCAGATGTGGTCTCACTAGGGCAGAGCAGAGGGGGAGGATAACCTCTCTCAACCTGCTGGCCACGCTCCTTTTAATGCACCCCAGGATACCACTGGCCTTCTTGGCCACAAGGGCACAGTGCTGGCTCAGGGTCAGCTTGCTGCCCACCAGCACTCCCAGGGCCTTCTCAGCAGAGCCACTTTCCAGTAGTTCAGCCCCCAGCCTGTACTGGTGCCTGGGGTTGTTCCTCCCCAGGTGCAGGACCTTGCACTTGTTGAATTTCATGAGGTTCCCCTGGGCCCAGCTCTCCAGCCTGTCCAGGTCTCGCTGGATGGCAGCACAGCCTTCTGGTGTATCAGCCACTCCTCCCAGCTTGGTATCATCAGCGAACTTGCTGAGGGTACACTCTGTCCCTTCGTCCAGGTCACTGATGAATACGTTGAACAGGACTGGACCCAGCACAGACCCCTGGGGAACACCGCTAGTGACAGGCCTCCGACCAGTCTCTGCCCTGTTGATCACGACCCTCTGAGCTCTGTTGTTGAGCCTGTTCTGTATCCACCTCACTGTCCACTCATCTAATTTACAGTTCCTAAGCTTACCTATGAGGATGTTATGGGAGACAGTGTTGAAAGCCTTGCTGAAGTGGAGGTAAACAATATCCATTATGTGTAAGAAAAAGCATTTTTTTTTTAAATGGACAGAAATAGACTAACCCCAAAGTGAAAACATGCTGCAGAAAACCAGGAAGACTGAACCTTTGAATATAATGAAGAACTGGGGAGAAACGTAATAAGTCTGCACCTGTTTGTTGTTGTTTAGCAGGTGAAGAAGGAATATTCAGTTAATCTTGATAAAGCAGGTGGTCTGTCTGCACTGCATATGAAAAAATGTGGTGTAACAAAGGGCTTCCCTATGGAGGGACAATGCAGAGTGCTCTGGAAAGCATTTTAACAGGCATTGGAAAATTATTGGCAGTAATTTTGCTGTAATTTACAGTCTTACAAATTGTTTTCACCCTCCTGAGATAAGAAGCTTAAGTGAGCTACAGAAGTTGAGATGACAGTTTTGAAGAAAGTGCATTTTTGGGGAATCCTTTCAGAGGGCCTGAGATGGGAGTAGCTCTTCTGAGCAAGGTTGATGCCATTGATTGTTCATTTTTGCATGTGTGCTTAATGCCCAGGCCAGTGTTAATTTTGGTTTCATGCTTACTGCTGAGAATAATTAATAGAAGTGGGAGGCTGTCGCTTCTGTGGCTCCCTGCTACTACACATGGCTGACTAGCAAAACAGTTCTGAAACTTTTCTGTTGTAGTTGATCTATGGGAGGGTTTCTGAATTCAAAAGAAACAAGGCTTAAGGTAATGTGTCTTGATTACAGATTTGGGCCTGGTAGAGCCAAGTCTTAGATATACTGTTGGTTATTAACCTAGATGCTTGAAATCCTTATTCTGGAATTGTAACTTTCCAATTTGACTGTTGTCAGTCCAGACCCACTGTTTAAGATACATGCTTTCTGCGCACAAGTTGGAACATACAATGAAGTAATGTATTTTGGTAGATGGGAGGGATTATGTTATTCTTCCTTTTTGTTCAGTAAAAATTGTTCATGTACTGTTCAGGTAATTTTCTAGTTACCTTGTTAAATCTGTTACAATGATGAAAATTCAGTTTTATGTCTCTATTCTGTAGTGTACTCTGCACTTATCACATTATCCTGTAGTGTAGTAGTGTACCATATTTCAGTTCCATTCAATTTTTTTTAGTCATTGTTCTAATCTGAGTCTCTTTTTTATCAGTGCCATTACAGGAAGACTTAACAATGCAGGAACCATGGAAAACCAAACTTGCTTTCTCCTAAATCATACTAAAACTCATTTTCAGTACTAAATTTCAGTTCAGAAATGCAGACGGTATTTTATAGAAGACTGATGGTTCCCTACAGCAATGCCAGAGTGATGGTACCTGCAGTACAGTTCTCCATTCTCCAGTTCTCCATACTTTCCTGCTTCCTAAACTGTTTCAGTGTGCTTGAACTATGAGAGATTTTTTTTCCTTGATATTAAACGTGTTCCTGAAGAACAACTTGCCAGTAAACCTTCCCCCGCATCTCTGAAAAGTCATGAATCCTATCCTGCATTTTCTAATAAGAATCCAAATGTAAGTCTTGGACCTGCCAAATTTATCAAGTTAGCTTGGGTCAGTTTTGACTTCAGTTTATTTTAAGTCTATCTGTATAAAAGGTAAGTTTTGAAAGTAGATATGCATGAAAATGACATAATTGAAGATTCAGCTACAGAGGCTGTGCCACTTCACCTGAGTTGGATTTTTGTCTGTCGTTTACTTAGCTAATAACCCTCAGAGTATTTTGTTTCTTTGCTTTTTTGCTGTGCAGAGGGTCCTCCCTTATGCTGAATTTCATGCCTAGCTTGAGCATTTTTAAAGTTTCTTTTCAGTGTTTTTTTTTTTTTTTGCGAGTATCACATCTTTGTAGAGAAGACTTTCAGTTTTAACTTTGTTTTTTCCCTTCTGTGAAAGACATGCAGATACAGTGTTTGTTATTTAACCGTATAGGTAGAATAAGAATTAGACTTTTATAATTAATATAATTGAATTTAATTATGTAAAAAAGCATTGCAAATCTAAAGGGATTTTTCTAATTGAAGTTTACCATATCTGAAAGACTGGTGGCAACCCACATGATTTAGTTGCTTCTGAATATCCGTGACATCCTTGTCCTATTTTCTCTTTTTTTTTTTTTTTTAAAAATATATTGATTCCCCTTTTTGCTATATGAGAGACAGACAACAAGAGACACTATGCAGCAATAATAGCAACAGGTCATGCTGTCAGATATGTTGAGTTGTATATCTTTTAAAATATCATCTTACATTATAACAAGACAAAAAATATGCTAAATTAATATGTATACCTAGAAGGGAAGGACTTTTCTTTCCCTTTACTTTGCAGGTGTTACCTAGAGTAGGTAAAAGTATTATAAGTGCTTAGGAAATTTTCACATAATTTAAATCTGAATTTGAGCATAGTATGTAAAATAAAGTTTTAAATTATTATCTTGAAGTTGCTTGAAACTTTGAGACATACTTGAAATAAGAGTATTGTGAAAGAAACTTTAATGAAACAGGAAGTTTGTTATGTGGGAGAGTTTATAACTAATCTTTAGTATCAACTTGTGAAGTACGACATAAAAGCAATAGACTATAGCATCAGATGGGATTTTACTTACATCATCTCCTCTGAGTCCTGTTCCCAGTGCATACTGTTGGCTCTCTTCCAGAAAACGTATTTTAATGTTGTATACTCTTCTTCCATAATAGACAACTAAAACATATGGTTCAGCATTTGATTTCTTTGAACAATCTCTAACCAAGAATGTCTCATCCTGTATGACACAGATTTAAATTATGGATTGTATCGTTAGCTCACAAAAAAAAACTTGTAAGCCATCATAGACAGCCTACAGACATCTTCTCCAAGAGTTTACACCCCAGGTTTTGAGGTAAATTGTACTTACAGTGTTTTCCTGTAACAGTGCCTTCTCTGCTTCATGGCGATCATATTCTCCAATGTACCATTCATATTTATCTAAATCCTTAATGTTAAGATAGCATAATCAGTGTATAGAAAGTAACTACAGCTGGCAGAAGCAAAAGCCAGTGAAAATAGATATCTAATCTGCATTTTAAGCAAGTTTATTACAGTTTATAAAAATAACTGTAATGCATCTATATTGAGAAGTCTAATTTGATTCAAATTTCCAAACAGGACATGTACATTTTAATCTGTGGTTTCAAGAGCTCACATGGGACTGTTTTTATGGCTGCTGAATACCCACAGCTTTCAGAATATTTAACTTCTCCGGGTAATGTTTTCAGTAAGTAGCAGTTCTTATGGGGTGTGTGTGCCCTATAGTGATAGTCCTTTTTTCTAAAAACCTGTCTCCTTAGGAGGTGAAGCGTTCTTTACCTTATCAGTGGGTTGAGTAAGAGATTGCATTTCCTGTTTTACAAGTGAATGCTTTGATTTACTTTTGCATGCTGTGTATGGTGTAGGAGATGGTGACCTCTTCACTGACAAATTCTCCACATTTAATGTGGACCCTGTAAAAGTAAATTCAGAAGGAAAAAAGTTGGATTTTTTTAAACTTAAGTTATAGAATCATAGAATAGAATCATTAAGGTTGGAAAAGACCTCTAAGATCATCAAGGCCAACTGTCAACCCAACACCACCATGTCTCCTGAATCATGCCCTGAAGTGCCAGGTCTACACGTTTTTTGAATGCCTCCAGGGATGGTGACTCCACCACCTCCCTGGGCAGCCTGTTCCAATGCCCGACCACTCTCTCAGTAAAGAAATTTTTCCTAATATCCAGTCTAAACCTCCCCTGGCACAGCTTGAAGCCATTTCCTCTGGTCCTATCTCTAGTAACCTGGGAGAAGAGACTGACCCCGACCTAGCTACAGCCTCCTTTCAGGTAGTTGTAGAGAGCAATGAGGTCTCCCCTCAGCCTCCTCTTCTCCAGGCTAAACAACCCCAGTTCCCTCAACCTCTCCTCAACAGACCTGCTCTCCAGACCCTTCACCAACTTCGTTGCCCTTCTCTGGACATGCTCCAGGAACTCAATGTCCTTCTTGTGCTGAGGGGCCCAAAACCGAACACAATATTTGAGGTGTGGTCTCACCAGTGCCGAGTACAGGGGCATGATCAGCTTCATTTAGTTTCATTAAAACCAAGTTTTTTATTTATATGATTTATAATAATAAATACATGTAATATAATTTATACTAAATATTAAAAATAGTTTCATTTTACCCCATCAGTTTTACTTACTAAGTCTGAGAATAGCATTTACAGTCTAGAAATACAGTGTTACAATAATAACCTTCAAAATTTAGAGCTGTCAGTTACAAGTGGTCTTGTGCTAATGCAGCACCAGTGATTTCAGATTCATGCCCCAAGAGAATTAAGACATTAGTTTCCTGGTGTTTTTTAATTGGCATCACTCTGCCAGGTTCTTGCACACATAAACACGGAAAAATATTAAACTATTAATAAAATAGAAAATGCTAAATAATACAAATGGGACAAGTGTAACAGTTCATTCTGTTCTACTTTCACATTTTTAGCCCTTGTATTTGTGCTGGATCAGACCTGCTGTTATGTTGGATTGCATTAAAGCTCCTTATTATCTCATTGCCAGCTAGCATTGTTTCCACCAATCTGTTTAAACCTTAAATGATTCAGAAGTTCTGCCATGCTGATGAATTTCGGTCTGCTCTGCCATGTTGAGTCACTGAGGTGAGCAGCTCTGGTGCTGGCACAGTCCAGACATGGACTTGAAATTGTAGGAATGCAGGGGGAAAGGCCACTTGTTTGTTCTGTTCTTGTTATTTCATGAGGGCAAGAAATTTACAGAGAAAAGGAGACGCTGCCATCCCAGAGAGCCAGAATGACCAAGAGTACTAGTAGGGATGATAGGAGGCATCTGAAGTGGAGGTGGGTGTGGGGCACCTAGGAAGAAGACAGGGAGACTGCTGAGAACAGCAAGAAACTGAGACCTAGATGAGCTTTGTGGATTCTGTAAAGACAGATTTTTTTTGTAGGTATCCAGAGGAGAGTATGTGGAATTGCACCCCCAGCACAAGAAGGAAGTTAATAACCAGAAGTGGCTCAGTGGAAGGCCACTACCAGAGTCAGGAAGTTGGAGCCTATGAAACAAAGCTGAGGGAGGTGGACTTGACTAGCCTGGCAGTGACCAAAGTTAGGCTGAATCCTACTTTATCTGAACAAATAGTACAGTCCATTTGTTCTTCCTGGTGCTGTTTGCTTGTTACCATATATTCACAACATGCAACTTGGCACAGCTTAGGGGTTTTGATACAGAAGGGCATTTGCAGAGGCAGTTAAGGGAAAATGTAAAAGTATAGTAAGTGTATTCAAGGACAGCAGGAAGTTATGGATGATTCCTATAGCTCCTTGTTCCCCAAAGCCCCTGGGTCTCCCAAGGTACGAACTCTTTTTAAGGAACGGAGATACAGCATGAGCTAACTTGGCTGGTACATTTTAAGGACATTCAGAAAACTAAAAAGACCAGGGTCATGTAGTTCATATGTACTCCATGTAAGGTATAGATACACCTCATTATTAATGAATCTGTTTATGAAAGACAGATATATCAGAGAGTTTCCTTTATAGCATCTTTTATCTTTAGTATGCATTTCTGCAAAAAGAAGAAGTAATATTTACACAACAGAATGATAAGTGTTTTCTTTTGCTTACACAGTTGTTATGTAGTTTGGCTAATAAAGGTATTTGGCTTTTCAGAAGACTAAGTAGATGCTGGGGTTTTTTTCTGTCTCTTGGGTTTATGGAAATACTTTTAAAAGCAGGTGTAACTACATTGAAAGGTAGGGATGAACCACAGAAATTTTGGGTTGACTACTAATGAGGCCATATTTTTCTAAATGAAATTAGGTAGAGAGGTTGGTAGACAGCTTTTTGCTGTCGTATCATATTTCATCTGTTAACACAACTTTTAATAGTGTTTGTAGAAGTACCGTCTTCAAGATTAGGGAGACAGCATGCATATTAATTGATACTACTCCTGTGTGTTGCATTCAGTTCTGGGAATCTTGAAGAAATGCAGGGAAAATGGGGCAGAGCGACATTGCCATGGTTCCTGGGTAAGCTGTACTACAGGCCGATTCTTGGCAGGGCACCCCACCAGTTTTAATGTTGGCTTCTGGCACATTCCCTTAGGTAAAACCACACAGTCCAGAGGAGGTGTGTCCAGGGATTTCCAACCATAATAATTTGACAGACCTGCTTGCTAATGGCACCTACAAGTTGTTCCCTCTAGGAATCTGGGATAAATCTAAAGCAATTTCTTCGAAGATCAGTGTATTTGTTTACGCAAAGGCGTTAAACCCACAGTAGCTGCTCTAATGTCCTGAACATCTGTAGCTTCCATTTAGCCCAGCTCATTGCATCTCTGCCTGGAAAAGCAGAGACTGTTGTGCTCACAGCATGCTCTTTCTCTGTGGGTGTCTCTTTGTATGCCCAATTTGTCTTGTCTTCCTCTCCCCATTGTCCTTCAGTGGCTCATCCAAATCCCCTTCCTTTTCTGAGTGTGGGGGTCTGCAACAGTTTAAAGCTTGCATTCTAGGTTGGACGTTTCTTAGCTTGAACCAGGCATGGAGTAGAGCCAAGCAAGTAACTCTGCTTGTTTCTTCACTGCTATTGACTGTGCCATTGTTTCACTTGTTTTCTACTTGCTTTCTTTAACAATCCCTTTGTGCTAGCTCTGTGCATTGAAAATCCCCAGTGCAGACATACCCAGCTAGAAATACAAATCTGTTTCTTATTCATTTATCCCCGCCTAGTTTAGTTTTCAGAGCAATCTCTGGTTCTTACCTGAGCTGCAAACGCTTTTAGTGCTCCACGTACATTGAAGGCTAGGAGAAAGCAATGAATGGAAGTAGTGTCAGAAAAATATTTCTGTTAGTCACAAGTGTTTAAATAAGAGTCACTTTAGAGAGCAATGTATATCTCTGTTCCCCAGAACACCCCTTCCTCCCTGTGCAGATTGCAGCTTTGGGTCTTCCTGGATTTCAGGTAGTAATTTTGTATTTAGCATCTTTTTGGCATATTTCTCTTCCATTAGTTTCATCAGCCGCTTTTTGAAGTTCCATAAATTTTTACCCTCTACAAGAATCTTTGGCAAGAGTTTCATGTTTTAACTGTGTGTGTAGTGAAGCACAATTTGCTTTTGTTTGTTTTGAGCCCGTTGCCTGCTAATTTCACCTGATGTTCCCAGTCCTTCTGTAGGGAGACCCGGGGAGCAGTCATTCCCTGTCCTTTCTGATTTTCTAGACTGCTGCTGAGTACCCAGCTGGTATTTTGTTGTGTTGTGAATTAGAACAGTTACACTGGGAAGAGCACCAGACAAATAACTTCATATAACGGAGCCACTGTTACCACAGATGAAAAAACAAAATACTAGGGGTCACAAATACTGTCACATTTACTCCAGACAATAATTTTATCTTGGAGAGATGCCACTGTCATAAACAAGGCTAGATGATTGATTCACTATTTGTATAGGAAATATGTGAAATCATTCATATACTTCCTATACTTTATCCTACACTTATGGGTTTTGTTGAGTATTTTAGGAGGATACAGATCTTAAAACACTTTTAAAAAAGAAAGATTTGTGTAGCTTAGAAAAGAAAAATAGGAGCAACTGATTTCTGTGGAAGAATAATTGGCCTTTGGAAGGCCAAGTATGTATTCTTTGTATATAAGAATAGAAAATAAGGGGGAGAGGAAATGCTAAGATGAGATGGCAGAGCTTCTTTAACAATATATTTAACACCCTGTCACAGAAAGTGAGGCAAAAATGTAATACAGTAGGATGCTATTAAAGATAAAAATTGAATGTACAATTAGAATATCTTGAAAGCAATTCCCAAAGATGGTTATTGTCATGCGTCAGGGCAAAACATAATATATCACTATATGGCATCAAAAAGTGATATCATCTTGCTTGTATTGCATAGTGAAGTGTAATTTTCTAGGACAGAATGTTTAGTCCTTGAAGCATCCAGTACAAAGTCATGAAATTCTTACATTCCTACCTGGCTTCAGGATGATGCTTTGGTTTATACTGTTGTGCTTGAAAGGATGTGTCAGGTTTCTTCCCCAAATCTGTAGCTATTAATAAAAAGAATAAGAACATATTATTTTCTTTTATGTGTAACTTTGACACTAAGTAGCAACTACTGTGAAATAAATTAATTAAATTCATGTATGAGGGGAGGCAGTTCAATAGAAAATGCTAGTAAGCTACAATCAGTCTGGCTTGAATGAGTCAGCTAATGATTGCAGTGGGAAAAATACTAGTACTGAATGTTACATGGTAATGTTACAGGTTTTGCTGATGCCAAATATGGCTTAACATAATGGTAAATAATGCAGAATTCTGTATTAGAGGTATACAGAGGGTTCATAAGTCCCTTTTATAGGACAGGATAGATAGGCACTGAATGTATTAATGCAGTCAACACGATTTCTAGCTGAAAATTAGGAAACTGTGCCTTAATCTGCAAAAGGAACTGTCAGAGGAAGTTATGAACTCATTAACACAGAGGGGTAAACAGCATAAAAATCATCTAGCCTGTATGTATCTACAGAGTATTTCAGAGTACCATTTTTTTTCATGGACCTTCATGCACACATACACAGTGAGAGGCTGAAGCTGGTTTTTCCAAGCTGTATGCTCATCTCGAATTGACATGTTTCTAAAACATGTTTAAAACCCCCTCCACCCCAACTGCTTTTTGCACCTTTGAAAACCTAAAGCTTTTAAAAATCTTTCTTTTAAAATCTTACCCTCAAATTATGGGGGAGGAGCAAGATGGAGAGAAGGGAGATATTCTCTTTGCAGATCCAGTCTTTTCAGGATATTCTTCTCTCAGTTTTTTAGGTTCCAACACTCTTATTTACTCCAGGACTTTAAGACTTTGATTTGCTCAGAACAAATGTGATACTCTGGTTCCCCAAATATCTCTAATTAATGCCAATTTAAATTCCTTTTTTTCTGCTACATCTTCCACAACTGTTCAAGTCACTCTAAATCTCTCTGTTCTCAGCAGACATATACCTGGGGGATGTCTCTTTCTCATTTAAATATAGAGCCAGGTGGCCTGATGCTACATAGCAGGGTAGATGTCAGGTTCCTATACGGATTCCTTAAGCTGGAGTTTTAATGGTTGAATACTTTGTTCTTGCAATATGAAGGGAAGACAACAAATTAATATCATATTATGAAGTACTAACCTTGTTCTTTTCCAGGTGCCTATATGAAATGATAACATAGTAAATATTTGTCTTTTGATTACCAACTTGAACTTACCCCAACAGACCCAACTATCTTTCAGTTTTTACACAATTTATAGACATTCAATCATTAATACCTGATCACTTTGTCAAAAACTCAGGATGAATGATAATCTCACTCCACTGACAACAACGAGAACAACATTTTTAGGGGTAATAATTGAACATCCAGTTTATCGCAATGATCACCATTTCATAATGACTGTTGTGCATCAGTTTAACTTACAATATGGTTTTCCATCAATGATCTTGTATTAAATCAGGAGATTGATTTTGATTGAGTGGAGATACACTATCCAAATATTAAAATCAGTCATTTCTTTTCAGGCTCCTCAGCTGACAGTACAATTATTTTTACTGGCACAGCAGATACTTTATTCAAAATCACTGTATGGAGAATCTTAATTCAGCATATTATTTTACAAAGAAGTGAATGATAGACAGGTGTCTAGAGACCAGATTTTGACTCATAAGCTTTCACTGTATTTCTGTATTGTTTGATTCACACAGAAATAGTAATTATTTTGATTAATTTGATACACACGAGACTATAATATATAAATATTAAAGATAAGAATTTTTTACTCCTTGTAGAGTCTTCCTTAAAAGTTAGTTCCCCAGTAATGTTTTCCCATTACTTAGAAATTCAGGTTTGAAAGTGCCTAGGCAGGTCTATAGTCCAAGCTCCTGCTTAAAGCATGGTGAACTGCAAAATGAGACTTGGGCTCAGAGCTTTGTCCAGCTGGGCCTTGCAAGCCTCCAGAACTTAGATTTCACAGCTTCTCCGGGCAACCTGTTCCAACGCTTCATAATAATTTTTTTTTCTTCCTGATTTCTGGTTGAAAACTCCCTCATTTCAAGATTGTTGCATGCTCTGCCTTCTTGATAATCATCTTTTAGGCACTGGCAGGCTGCTATTAGGTTCCCCCAGAGCCGCCCCCCTCCAGGCTAAGGGAGCCCAGCCCCATCAGCCTCATTTAACAGGGCAGGTGTTGCACACTCTGACTGCGCTGGTGACTCTCTGCTGACCCACTCCTCTCTGCAAACAGCAGCCTTGGGCAGTACTCCAAGTGCTGTCTAATGAGTGATGAGTAAAAGGGAATAGTCCCTTCCCTTGATCTCTTGGCAATGCTTCTTGTGATACAGCTCAATATGCTGTTAGCCTTTATGGCTACCAAAGACACACCAGTGGCTTGTGTTCAGCTTACGGTCCCCAGGTCCTTTGAGCAGAGCTGCTGCCAAGGGGGTTAGTCCATCCTGGGGCAGGATTCTGCATTTCTCCTTTCCAAGTTCGGGAGGCTACTCTTAACCCTTTCCTACAGCCTGTCTGGGTCCTGCTGAAGGGCAGTCCTGCTCTCAGACCTGTTGACCCTCTGTTTGGTGTCTGAAACCCTGACAAGGGCACGTTCTGTCTCCTCCTCCAGGCCACACTGAAACTATTTATGTCTTCAGAGTTATGTGAATGGGAAGCGATCCAAATTAAATTTTATCTTTTCCGTGTTACAAGATATACAATATTTCTTCTTAACATGTATTCAAACTAAGAGCCCATTAGGAGCTGCAGTATTTGTGCAGCTGTACAATGCCCAGCCAGAAATATTAATTACAGATGTAAGATATTTATTGCTGTTGGGGTTGTTTTCATATTTGGTTCGTGATGAGTCAGTAGCATAAGAGAAAGCTTTCTGTGTTAAAATATCGTCTCACCAATATCTCATCTTTTAGCATTAAATGTGAATTAGAGTGTTCAATCAAACCATGTTTTGTAATGATCTTTCAAACTAAAAGAGTTTCTAACCATGGGAGGACTGAGGTTCTGGGACAGCCTTCCAGTCAGAACTTGTAGAGAAGAAAAACTCGGAGGGTTTGAAAGTTAGAGCTAGACCAGTCTATAGATTTCTGCTACAGCCCTCTGTGATGGAAATGGCTGGATTTAACCAGTATAGAGATGCCTTTCTTTCCTCTGTTGCCTTACAATGAGATAAAACCAATACAATAGAATATTAGTGCGGTAAGTAGAACATGCAGTGAGAAATACAAAGTGCCATAAATTAGAACCTATCTCTGAATTTTACAAACATCCTTTAACACTCTGCACTCAGTTTATTGTAGGGACTATATCTCTTAACACATCTTATAGGAAACCACTTGTCATAACTAAACCCCTCTATTGCTAAACCCATTTCTTCTGCTTTACTTCATTACTTCATTGGCCTGAGTAGAAAGTGACAGAATGTGTTAAAAACTTTTTACAGAAATTGGGATCTGAAAAAAACCCCAAACAACCAACAACTTTCCTGTACCAGTCTTTGTGTAAAAGTTAGTGCTTTCTGCTTTATATATGCCTATAGGTGAACTCACAGCATTGCCTCTCAGCTTCTGCCCTCTGGCCACAGCCTGCTGGTGCAGGGGCCACCGGTGGAGGGGCTGCAGGCAGCTGTGCTGGGAGAAGTGGTCAGCCTGGAGGTGTGGGGAGGGAGGGAAGAGCCCTTTTAGCCTCTGTCAGGCAAGGGAACTCAGAGCTGCTGCTTCAGCATCGCTGACACTGAGAGCACACATGTCTCAGCAGTGCCTGGAGCCTAGAGCTGCCCTTGGTGGAGCTTTGCTGTGGGGAAAGTCGGTTGTGAGCTGGAGGATGGGGCCACTGGAAGATGAACTGGGGGATGAAATAGGGCTTTCTGGGCGGCACATGGCTCAGGAGGTTTGAGGATGTAGTGGAGTGTGAGCTTTGGCAGGAGGGCAGGTGGGCTGCGCTGTACGGGGCTGTGCTGGTCTCAGGGCGGTGAGGACCATGCATCACTGTGGCTCTGGTCGCCACCTTTCTGGGAAGGGTGGTGAGGGATTTGGCTGGGGGAAGCTGTATAACACGCAGGCACCTGAGCAGCAGTGTGGTGGCCCCCTCGGTTGCTGCTGGAGCTACAGGCAAAACTGCCATTTGTTTGACGTAACAGATTTTGCAGGACTTGTGAGAGGCCCTAAGGAAGGATGGGGGGGAGGAGAGGGAGGAGGAAACTGGGAGATAATAGGTGAGGTTCATTTGGATATAAAACTTGTCATTTTTTAATTTCTCTTCTTAAAAAGGGTCATGTTATTTTTGAGGTAGCCATGTATTTATATCAGAGTAATACTATTATACTGCTCTATTAACTTTATCATTTCAGTTTTCTGCTTTTAAAAATCTATGTGGAATCTCTGTTTCTCTGAAAGAGAGACTCTACTGCTGCTTACTGTTCATAGGTACCTGCAGCATCTGGCAGTTATGAGAGATGCTTTTGTTTGGATACTTGGAAAGGTAGCTTTATGATGTATGTATGTTTTTATTTCTGCAAGCAACTTCAAGAACTTACCTTACCATTCACATAGTAGCGACGCTGAAAATACCACATGCATCAAAGATAAATACTTTTATGACACAAAGCTAATATGATTCTTATAGTATTTTCACCTAATAGGCTGAAATACTGTCACAAGAGAGGCTGTGAAGCCATGGAATGTGTATGTTTTTATGGTCATGATATATGCAAAGGTGATTACTTACCTCATTTAATTCCTTAACGGATAGATGTCTGGAAAAGAAAGAATTATATGCAAAACATTTCATTATCGTAAAACAAAAATCCCTTTGAGTACTTAAGTACTTTGATTACATCATCACTGAAAATTAACAGACTTCTGCAAAGGAAGGATTTTATTACTGCTATAGAAATTCAGAGGCTGGTTATTTTTTACATAAATTATTTGCAGGAGAAAGTTACGGACTTCCATAAAAAAGAATAGCATCCACTGAATTCAATATGGTAAATGAGAAAAGTCTTTGTTAAGGATTTATTCTGGGAGGAGGGGAGAAGGGAGAAGAGATATGAATTATTATCAGCTTTCTCAAGTGTAGCCTGATGAAGTTTGCTGATGACACCAAGTTGAGTGGGGAAGTAGACACTCCAGAAGGGAGAGCTGCTCTGCAGGAAGATCTGGATAGGCTGGAAGAGTGGGCCAGCAAGAACCTTATGAAGTTCAACAACGACACGTGTAAGGTCACGCACCTGGGAAAACATAATCCGGGAGTGCAGCACAGACTGGGATCCACCTGGCTGGAGAGCAGCTCTGTGGAAAGGGACCTGGGGGTCCTGGTGGACAGAAAGCTCAACAAGAGCGAACAGTGTGCTGCTGCGGCCAGTGGGATGCTGGGTTGCATCAAAAAGGGCATCACCAGCAGAGAAAAAGAAGTCATCTTCCCGCTCTACTCGGCACTTGTCAGGCCACACCTGGAGTACTGTGTACAGTTCTGGTCTCCGCTCTAGAAAAAAGATGTGGACAGGCTGGAAGGGGTCCAGAGAAGGGCCACCAAGATGATCAAAGGATTGGGAAGCTGCCATATGAGGATAGGCTGGGAGAGCTGGGTTTGTTCAGCCTTGAGAAAAGGAGGCTTGGAGGGGATCTCATCACCACGTACCAGTCCTTAAGGGGTAGCTACAAAGAAGATAGAGACTCCCTTTTTACAAGGAGTCCCATGGAGAGGACAAGGGGGAATGGACACAAGTTGCTCTTGGGGAGATTCCGATTGGACACCAGAGGGAAATTTTTCACAGTGAGGACAGTCACCATTGGAATAATGTCCCCAGGGAAGTGGTTGACTCGGCCACGTTGGACACCTTCAAGAGTCGTCTGGACAGGGTGCTGGGCCATCTTGTCTAGACTGTGCTCTTCCTAGAAAGGTTGGACTAGATGATCCCTGAGGTCCCTTCCAACCTGTGGTTCTGTGATTCTTCACTACTTTTCATCTAATGCCAAAATGTCTTATTACAAACTTTAAAGTCAGTTATAAATGGAGCTGAATTCCTTGAAGAGCTTCAGAAATGAAACATTCACAGAGGCAGAATGGAAAGTGTAGAGGAAAGGAGGTGCAAACCAGGAAAAGAAAAATGGAGAATGCTTCTCATGGTCCTGATTCAAGAAGGTGTTTTAAGTATTCTTCTGCCTTCTCCTGATCTACCTGATCAACATGAATATCTTCCTTTCCTGCAAAGGATCATCAGAAGATATTCTTCCCCAAAAGGGGTAATGTATTGAGTCTGACGTCTTTTGTTGGATGTCCTGGGTTTGATGAACACTCATGCTTTTTAGCAGCTTGTATCTTATAATTAAAGACCTGATTTTAGAAGTTATTCAGCATCATAAGGTGTGGATAGACATCTATTAGTTTTTTGAAGGCACTAGGATATAGCCCCTGCTTAGCTTACCTCCTGGACTGAGAAAATATGTCAGTTATTTTGCTAAATCAGTCAGAGAGAATGCAAAAGGAAGACACGGTATAGAAAACCCTGGAAGCTACGAACTGTTTTGGGTTTGGATAGGTGCTTTTGTGTTAGTTCTGCAATTTGTTAGCTTGGTCTTCAAAGTCATTATCTGACACGTGGAAGCCTATATTTAAGACATTGGGTGCATCGTAAAGTTAAACAATAATAAAGGTGTGCTTGTAGGGCTGGCCTCCACCACGAGGGGACATGCGACTTCGTATGGCCTGCTTACCACAGGCACTTAAAAGTTTAAATCTCACCAAAGCTTCTAAGATACATTCCAGGATTCTTCACATGCCTATATTACTATGAGGCTATTTATAGAGTATATAAATAATGATGTGCTTTATTTTCTAAGTCTTCCAAATCTTGTCGGAAAACAGGACTTGCACTGCTAAATCACATCTGCAGTTTGACAGCTTTGCTTACAGTCTAGCAGATAATGGCTGTAGCGCCATACTCCTCCACACTGTAGCTCATATGTGTGCTTTCTCCTTACAAAGCTGTGACTGGACTGAAGATGAGTGAGAAATATTTTGAGTGAAGTGTTTGTGTGGGAAATCTGTGAAGTGTCTTTCCCAGATCATGTGTGGTCTTAGTCTCTTACTCATGTGATTAAAAATAAAGTGCAATTTAAAAAACCCAAACCTATTAGAAATATTTTGGTATCTATAACTGCAGTGTGGAGTTTGGTGGTTATGATTTTTGCTGCTGCCTTTTAATTCTAGCATAAGAAATGACGTGTTTACACTGCAGATTTTGGCTTTATAATAGGACCTTTCAAATCCAAGTGCTTTGCATACGGATGTCTGCTGGCAAACATGGTTTATAATGGTTCTTACAGAGCTTTCAATGTATGTGCTGCCCTACCAAGGGAGGGGATCTGTCATGGGATTTGGAACTTTGCAGCTATAGGTCAGGTCGCGGATCTGAATATGAAGCTACTTCATATTAATAAAATGTCTTAACAACCAACAGCTTTTGGAACCTAATCTGTGAAGAGGTTTAAGCACCATTTAGGAAAAAAAAACCCAACAACAAAACCGTACTTAGAGCTTGTTCCTTAAGTATGTACTTAACTTTAAGCAGAAGATTACTTCATTGATTAGTTACCTTTTTTTTTTCCTCATGGGATTTGTAGTGACCTTTGTAAAATGAAATAAAATTCCATCCTGATGAACTGAAATTGAAATGATTTATGGCAGGGTGGACAGGATTAACACAGCTCAGTTGTGCCGAAACTTCTGGCTGCAATAGGTTTTTGTAAAGAAACATTTGAGCATTATACCCTGTGGCCCCCCGATGTGCATCATTCCTGTTCCCAGCATGTGTCCACCACCATCCCCATTTACGAACGTGCATTTTGGTCACACAGCAAGAGCACGTACGCATCTGTTTACAAGTCAGCGAGCAGCATACATACATGCTCATCTGACTAGATACACGTGTTATGTGAAAAAAGCAACCTGACTCATAACCTGACATACGCATATGCTTGGTCGTACAGCTGGACACAAGCGGTTTGTGCTTCAGGACTCAGCGCTCATCCACACTGCCATGTCAGGATACTGAATGAACACGGGTGTTGTATGAAGGAGGAGGGCGACATAGAAAGGGCAAGAAGTGACTCATAGTCTGGATTCATTGGCCTCATGGGCTGGAGCAGGATTTCTGGCTACAGATTAGTAATTTCTTTTGCTGAACGTAGCGTCCTTGGGATGTGGAGTGTATTTCTGTATCTCTGGTGTAGTCAGTGTATTTCCCCATCACTTGATTCACCAACTGTGCTAAGCCAGTGCAATTGTTTCTATTTAGAATTGGTTGCAAAACCTCTAAATGTTAGTAAGAAAAAGTAGGACAAACCTTAAACAAAGTGTTCGTGAGAGTTCCACCTACTTTTCCTCTCCTTTACCATTATTTTGGCAGTATTTTCTTTAAAAAATGCTAGTGTCATATTACGCTAAATATTTCTCTCAATTATTCACAGCTGTCTAAAGAGTAACTTTTTTTTCTTAAGTAAAAGCAGAGATGCAATGGAGGTAAAGTCTTGTGGTTTGACCGGGGAGAGTGTTTTGATACTTAGGGAATGGGGATGAGGAATGCACCCATACCTTGTGACTTTTGCTGATATTGGAAGGGTATGGACCTGGCTGAGAGTTTTCCTTGTGTGAAATGACTGGCTGCTGATCTTCGGCTCTGGAGGAAGTGGCTGATACTGCTTTGGCAGTGTCTTCAGAGGCCTAGAAAAGTCAAAGGAGAATTTGAAGATCTATTACAGAATAAAGGAGGCAGAGGGATTGTGTTGTAAGTGCAAGCTGAATAAGTAAAACACTGGAATTTTCCAAGACCATTTCAATGTATTTCTGCTGAGCTTAGCTCAAGTCCAGGAGCTTCTTGGGGCCCTTCAATAGCAATAGTAATTTTGGATAATATTCTACATTTGTAAGACATTACTGTGTTACGTGCCACTTAACACTGCTTTCATGTGCTTCACCAGTATGTGCCAAGTACAGCTCTCCAGTGTTGATATTTCTGGGTGGATATGGCTGCGTATAAGGCCAAGCCAGGGAACATACTGCAGTTCAGACACGCAGGAAAAAATGCGCTTCATCCCAGAAATCTCACAGCTAACACGTGCCCAGTGTTTTCTGGCAGATGTGGGCACACTCTGCCTGTGCTCTGAGACCAGCCCACCACAGCCCAGCTCCAACTGGGAGCTGTAGCACAGAGAGCTTGGGTGAGTAAAAGCAGAGGTGCGTCCGTCCTGCACTGCAGACCTGCCCTTCGGCAATGGGCTCCTGAGGAGGGAGCCTTGTCTATTTGCGTGGTACAGACCAAAATTAAGTCAGGTGAGAGAATTAAAGAACCATTCTGGTCGCCATAATGCAAAAAGAAACAAATATGAAATATTGTGGAATAATGAAACGAGAATGTTCTTATTTCTGTGCTTTTACAGTTTTGAATTTGTGAAGCTACATGGTCCTTTTATGGTCTTATTTAATATTTTAACTTAAAAGTAATCTGAATATATCTGTAATGCAAATCATATTTTAAATTTGTTTGCAGCTTTTATGGCAGTCAGTACAGCCACTGAGGAATAAGCTTGTCAGTCCTGGATGACCTTTTGGAAGGTTGTCTTAATTGTAGCAGTTATTATTGTTTGGGGCTGAAAGATCAAGAAGCGATGAATTATTTCTTTGTGGGCACGTAATAGAAAAATATATTTGTGATTTAGAGCTTGGTCTGTATTCTATGGGAGTAAGTGGCAATATTCCAGTTGATTTCTGTGGACACAATTTACACTTGTAGCAAAAAATTGGCAGAAATATTTAAGAGGCGATGAAGTCAATATCACGGTGAACAGAGCTTAAGGCACCAATACAATTTGACGGAAGATTTTTTTCCCAACAAGTAATATCTTGGTTGAACCAGATTCAAGATTTCTTGGCTTTTGACTTGGCTGTAGGCTCAGTGAAGTTGATTTTAAAGATGCAGGCCTGAGCTCTAGCTACCAACACTTATGGCTTATGTTTTGTTCTCCCTAATTTCACTTCAGAAGCTAAAAAAGCCCAGAGCCAGGTAGTAAAAGGATGCCAGCTCACTTCTAGTCATCTGGTTACCATGAGTGGTACATAGGGACATGAGTGTTCATTAGCACTGAGTTCCCCAAGGAACCGCAGATAAGCAGTCTCTTAAGTGGCCTTACCGTGGGGGAGGCACAGGGTTCTGGAAAAGAGAGGAAACAAAAAAAATCTGTGTAAGCTTTTTTCCCTTGTTTTACTAAGAGAAATGTAAAGAGCTTAGATTAAGCAGACCTGCCTATGTCAACAGTCGAAGCGCTTTATGTACTCTACAGCACATAACATCATACTTTAATTTGCTGTTTTAAAATCACTGGGGTAAAAAACGTCTACATAAACCATGAATGCAAATAAGTGAGATAAGGTAGGAATGCAGATCTGAGTTCTCTGAGGTTAGTGCTAGCAAGATTGCAGCCTGCTTTTAAAAATATATTCAATAGCAAAATGAAAGATTCTGCTTACCGGGGGTCCATGTATTTTCACTCTTTCTCCTAAAGACAATTGTTAATAATTGTTAATGAGGTGCTGTCCATATGATTCACAAATAAAGGTATAGCTTTATTCTGGTATTGTTGCTACTGTCATTGGCAGCCCAGCCCCATCCTTCCCCCTCCCTGGTTCTACCTCCAGAACTCAGCTCCAAGGTCGTGTTGCTGTCCCCACAGCATTCATCCTAACTATCACATCTGTATCTCCATAACTTTTCCTGCTATTGAATGGGAAGCATTAATTTCTGTGAAGCTAGGGCTGGAAGCTTCAGAGGTTCAGCAGGATGTTGTTACGCGTGGGAATGAAGGCGAGTCACAGCCTAGACCAGAGACCGAGGTCACTGAAGCTGGGACTGAGCGCATGTTTTCTCCTTTAGCTGTTCTGCACATGAGGCCAGTGGGCTCTAAATGAGCCTTATCACACGGGGCGTGGGTTTTGGTTGATGTGTATTCTATTTAGCCGTTTTTAAGGATGGATTCACAGATAGATTCAGATGCAATTTGTAACTCATTCTCAACCATTTGTGCTTCTCTCCATACAAAACACAAGACTAAGTGTACTTAGGTAATTATGGTGATCATAGAAGGGTTGAGAATCTGGCTCTGTAGCCAAGAAAATCTTTTTAATATCACTCTCAAACATTCATTTAATAAGATACATAGCTAGGAATTAGTTAAATTTCAAACAGGAAAAAACAAGTATTTTTGGTTTTTTCAGCTTAAAATATAAAATAAAGGAAATGCAAAAATAGTCATGATACTTGATAAAACAGAGCGAACTTTGGTTTTACCTCTGGCTTTCAGAATGAAACATCTGAGGGTGATATTTATTCAGGTATTGTAAATTTAAATATTGTTCAGAAACTTCTTATATATATGTTTATGAAGTTGTTTGGCATGCATTTTTTGTCCGTTCTGATTTTTGTGTAGAAATTTATAAAAATCTTGAAAAGCAATGAAAATAATTTTTTTTTCAAATTTACCAAAATATGACTGATTATTTAAATGAACATAGGACATCTTCCTAATAAAAAACCCCTATTTTACTCTATTTGCATTAGATTTTGATTTTGAAAATATTTTCATAATTTCTATGTACTGAAATCCTAACTAATGCAATAAGACACGCAATATGTCTTAAGTTCTCCTTCAAGTAAACCGTAACAAATTGCTCTGAATAAAATAATGGTGCCTTAAATGTTTAAGAATTCTAGAAAAGAACTATTGATAAAAATTCTTCTGTGCTGTTCATGCCATCTTGTGGCAAAGCCACTTAATAGCACTGGGCATGAGAATAAATGTTAAAAGATATTTAATAACAGTGTAGTTATTATCTAAAAATTACAGAGTCCTCTATAAGCACTGTTAGCTCAGGATGCACTAAAAAATATGTGTAAGTTGCATTCTCAAACTGCAGAGCTTACCTGCCTGCACTGTTTTTGGTTCATCTTTCTTAATGTCAGCACACATCTCACGGAGGTAGACAAAGATGTAAATCCAACCTCCTAAATCCTGGTAGAATTCAAATTCCTGGTGGGATTTGAAGCTTTATCTAAACTGGCAAACTGCCAGTGGGACCTTTCCAGACAATTTCTGCAGATTTTGAAGCTGGCTTACTGGAATTTCTCTCAATTCAGCTCTTTTACAAGCTACACGAGATTATGCTCACAAGTCAGTCTAACTTTTCATTTTGCAAACTTTATAGTGTTTACTTTCTCATAAGCTGTAGGAATTATTTGGCTCTGTGTTTTGTATTATAGTAAGAACTAAAAGGAAAAAATCAATTTTGCATGGAATTCTTTGCATTATTTTTCTGGTTGATCAAATATAATACAAAGTCTCTGAAATTCAGCTGTTAGAGCAAACTTAGAAAGGATCATATTTTCTGGCTTGGCAATTGCATTCTTTTTGACCATATTTAGCATATAGCTCAAAGAGTTGAAAATGATAAGAGGAAAAAAATCATTCCCTTTCAAGGTTAACCAGATCTTTAACCCTTCAGTAGATGACTTAATGAGATATTGGTACATCTAAAGTATATCAAATATAGAAAATATATAGAAACCTACTTTAAAAATAACCTTATGATTGAGTAAAATCATAAATTAAAGGATTTAATAGTTGGACATCTCATTAGGTTCTTGAAGAATAAGATAGCAGTCTGTCTCCAATTTCACCACAAGAAACAAAACAGAACAAACAAAAATTATAGGTACCTTGGTGACTCAAAATTATAGGATTTTGAAGCAAATTTATGGTTAAAGGCAAAGCAGTGGAGAAAAAAAAATATATGCTAGATGATATACTATATAATTAGCTTATTCTTAGTAGGAGAACATTGTCAGATAGCTTTTGTAAATAGGTACCCTAGGATGCAAATCCTTAGTAGAAATTGGTACAGTTTATATTACTGTTTAAAAATAGTTATTAGATTATGCTTTAAAATATATTCATATAAAATGCCTGAGAAGGATAGGGAGCCTAAAAGCAAGAGAGCATGAAAAGGAGAAGTGTAGCAGGGATCACGCAGTCTTTTGTTGAAACAATACAGGAGATACAGGCTTCCCGCTGCACTTATGTCCTTATAATTGTAGGGAAAAGGAAAACCTGATTTTTAAATTGAACGGCTTTTTTTTCCCCCTCCCCTTGAAGAACAGAGAACTCGTGAGATAAAATACATCTCCTTTTGCGAAATAATTACTTTGATGTTAAATAGTTGAAATGGTATTGCAAATTTTGTAGTATGATTATTTTGGAAAGTGGCTGCTTTTCTGAAACCATGTCTTTTCTGCCATCTGCAGTCTCTACTTGTGTACAAAAGCTAAATATAGAAGCAACAATTTCTATTTTTGATTGCAGAAATGGGTAGATTTTTTAATTATACCTCTAACACTTGGCACGCTCCTCTCCTCCAGAACAGGCGTGTGTTTCTGTTAATAAAACAAAATGAAGATGTGACGTTTGTCATCATCCTTGAAACTATGTCTAGTAGAAATGGCGCTGCTCCTGCCTGGGCTGCCTCTCATGCTTGGTAGATCCCCGGCAGTGAACAAGTGAAAGCAAGCGGCAGGGTCACTGGTACAAAGTGAAACAGGAACGGCTCACAGGAACTTGCACGACCTTGTACAATTGAATGTTATGTGGCTAAGACTTTAAACAGGCTGCACTTAACTTTAAATGGTATTACAGAAAAGGGGAAATCTGTTTGTGAATAGGGTTTAAGATCTTTACTTACAGCTGAATACTGAGGGGGCAGAGATATGTGCTGGTTGTTTGTTGGGGAAGTGGTACCTGAAGGCCTTAAACAACGTTTATCTGTAAAAGAGGAAGAAAAAGCAAGCTTGAGTAATTCAGTAATACTGTTTTAAGAAGAAGAGGTTTTAATGTACAAAATATGTTTTTCAGGTCAGATCTGGCCATTTTTATAGCATTTCAATTTCTTCCATTTCAGAACTTAACTGTTATGTTAGTAGCTGTGTTGAGGACATAAGCATGACCCTAGTAATAGCTTTATGGTTAACCTCCTCACTGTAGTTAAAAAAATAAAAGCCTTGAAGAAACACTTGAAGAAATGCACAAGTTGTACACTAGCATGTGTTTCTGAGACATTAATTTTATATCTTGAGGCACTGTTATTTGTCTAGGAAAGATGGCAAAATGGGATGTTAGCATTGAGTTTTGCCTTTCTGAAATACATTTTCAGATTGTTCCTCACTCTTGTATCCTCCCACATTATAGTTACTGGGCATAACACACTATGGTGGGTTGACCCTGGCTGGATGCCAGGTGCCCACTAAAGCCTCTCCATCACTCCCTCCTCAGCTGGACAGGGGAAGGAAAATGTAATGAAAGGCTTGTGGGCTGAGATAAGGACAGGGAGAGATCACTTACTGATTACTGTCATGAGCAAACTAGACATGGCTTGGGGAGATCAATTTATTACCAGTCAAATCAGAGTAGGATAACGAGAAATAAAACCACATCTTAAAAAAAACACCTTCCCCCCCACCCCTCCCTTCTTCCTGGGCTCAACTTCACTCCCAAATTCTCTACCTCCTCCCCCAGAGTGGCACAGGGGTAAGGAGAATGTGGGTTGCAGTCAGTTCATCACGTGTTGTTTCTGCTGCTTCTCCCTCCTCAGGGGGAGGACTCCTCACACTCTTCCCCTGCTCCAGCTTGGGGCCCCTCCCACGGGAGAGAGTCCTCCATGAACTGCTCCAATGTGGGTCTGTCCTACGGGCTACAATTCTTCACAAACTGCTCCAGCGTGGGTCCCCCACAGGGTCACAAGTCCTGCCAGCAAACCTGCTCCTGCATTAGCTCCAACCTCCATAGGGCCACACATCCTACCAGGAGCCTGCTCCAACGTGGGCTGCCCTCAGGGTCACAGCTTCCTTTGGGCACATCCACCTGCTCTGGTGTGGGGTCCTCCATGGGCTGCAGGTGGATATCTGCTCCACCATTAACCTCCAGGGGCTGCAGGTGGATATCTGCTCCACCATTAACCTCCAGGGGCTGCAGGTGGATATCTGCTCCACCATTAACCTCCAGGGGCTGCAGGTGGATATCTGCTCCTCCATTAACCTCCATGGGCTGCAGGTGGATATCTGCTCCTCCATTAACCTCCATGGGCTGCAGGGGGACAGCCTGTCTCACCATGGTCTTCACCACAGGCTGCAGGGGAATCTCTGCTCCAGTGCCTGGAGCACCTTCCCCCCCCCCCCGCCTTCTTCACCAACCTTGCTGTCCGCAGAGTTGTTTATTTCATATATTATCACTCCTCTCTCTGGCTGCAATTGCTGTTGCAACAGGGTTTTTTTTTTTTACCCTTCTTAAATATATTATCCCAGGGGTGCTACCACCATCAGTGATGGGCTTGGCCTTGGCCAGTGGCACATCCCTCTTGGAGCTGGCTGGCATTGGCTCTATCGGACACAGAGACAGCTTCTTGCAGCTTCTCACAGAAGCCACCCCTCTAGTTCCCCTGCTACCAAAACCTTGCCACGCAAACCCAATACACACACAGGCAAAAAGCAGCTTTTTTGGTTAATGTGTTTTCTCTGAAATCACGAAATAAAACTTGTGTCTTTCTTGCATTTCAGGACAGTCTTACATAAATAACAAAAGATGCTGAGTGAAAGTCTTTCCTACTAACCAAGATAAAAACAGTATTTGAAAATAAATATGCACAAAACAAGTCTTTGGAACATAACGTAGAATATCTGGATGTTCAGACTGGTTGTGATCTGCTCACACACTGATAAATTTACTCACATTAAAAATCATCTATTTGTTTAGACATCAAACTAACACCCAGAAAAATCAGCAGAAAAATCTTTGCTGACTTTGATGTGAACTGGAGCAAGTTTTCATACATATATGGATCCTGTATTGTCAGATATTTTTTAGTTTCTGGTTTCCATTCTTCCTCATGTAGGATTTCCCCCCAGTTTTTTAATGATTTAAAACCTCCACAGAGTGTTTATAATGGCTTCAAGCAAGGGATAGCTAGGATGATATTTCACTTCTGTAAATGGGATATTCATTGGCTATGTATGTTTGGGTATTAGATGTGACTTAGAATGGCTTTAGTAAACCAAAACTTGATTAATGCAGCTATTTTGCAAGGTTCAGAATGCCTGAAAAATGCACTCAGAGTAGTTGTTTATTAAAACCATTGACAGCGACAGAGAACACCTTTAAAAAGAATATTACATTTCTTCGTCTGCAAATTATAATCTGGAGGAAAGCTTCCTGTGTTCTTTAATATGTTTTCCATCTTATAGAATCATAGAATGGTTTGGGTTGGAAGGGACCTTTGGAGGTTGTCTAGTCCAACCCCCCCTGCAGTGAGCAGGGGCATCTTCAACTAGATTGGGTTGCTCAGAGCTCTGTCCTGCCTGACCTTGAATGTTTCTAGGGATGGGGCATCTACCACCTCTCTGGGCAGCCTGTGCCAGTGCTTCAACACCCTCATTGTAAAAAATATTTTCCTTATATCCAGTCTGAATCGATCCTCCTTTAGTTTAAAACCATTACCTCTTATCCTGGCACAGCAGGCCTTGCTAAAAAGATTGCCCCATCTTTCCTATAGTCCCCCTTTAAGTACTGAAAGGCCACATTTCGCTACTGAAAGGCTGCATCTTAAAGGTTTCTAGGGTTAAATAGCAGAGGGCTTTTCTGAAATGATTGTGGGTTTGACCAGTCAGTTTTTTGCACATTCCAGGTGGAATGGGATCATAGTATTTCTCCCATGAGGGTAATATTATAATTACAAAAGCAGCATGTAATTATTAATTTAGCATAATATAATGAAAATAAGGGTAACTGTTGAATATGAAAAAGCAGACAAAGCTCCTCTCTTCTACCTGCCCACCAGTGGTTTATTTTCAGGTTGAACCATTTCATTTAAAAACCCCATAAAAAACATTTGAAAACCCCAAGTCTGTACTGTTTCTATTTACCTCTAGGTTTGGCTCACTTTCCACAGACAGCAAAAGTTACCTGCATATTCAGATTCTTGTATAGGTTTGGCAGGAAGGATTCTCAATGCATGGATGGCCTCCAGAGTGGAAGAATTTACAGTCTCATAATCACCTTCTTCTTCCTCAGATACCCAGAAGGGAGATTGTAAGTCACTCTTGCCCTTCACTGTCAAATCTTTGTTCTGGGTAGAGGAAGAGATACACAGATAATACAAATAAATCTAAGTTCAAGATTAATTTCAGATTTGGAAATATTTGATTAGCAGAACCAGATATTTTGGAGCACAGGAAATTTTCTAATGGAAATTGAAGGGTTAGAAAGTAGTTGAGCAAGGGTTTTGAGGATCTAAATTTTTTATTTAGATTCATAAAATAGCCATTTGGGAGACAGTTTAGGTCTCTCTCTGAATTTGGCCTGTCACCACTCTTGAAAATATAATGAGAGTGTTTAGTTTTATGATCATTGCAGAAATTTGAAACTGTGCCTTTCATTATAATATTATCCATGTGGTATTTGTACTGTACTGATTGTTTACATATGTTACTTGCAAGAATATGTTAACTAGCTCATCACAAATGTCATGCTTTAAAATAAAACATGCACTGTTTTTGAGAATTTGTGCTAGCAAATGTGCAGTCCAAGTGAATGTGATAGCAAGTATGTATTGAACAGTGGAGTCCACAGAAATGTGGTGCTGAGGGTGACTCAGGATGTCTCTGGATGTGTCTATACACTTGTACTAGGTGTGTTCAAGATTATTTTCTGGAGTCCTGCTCCACCCTTCATACTCACTGTTTACATGCTGGAACATAACTGCTGGCTTCTTTCAGGAGACATGCACAAACAGCGCAGAGCTAAGATTACTGCCAAGTGAACTCAGCTGAGGGCAGCCAGTGTCTTTGTAAGTCATATTTTGCTACCAGAGACGGTATAGGTGCATCTACACTCTTGGGTTTTTCCTGATGTTTGTTTTAATCTCTTCTTGAACTCACTAGTAATGGGGAATCAACAGTTTCGTGAGGTCTCTTCTTCCACTAGTTAACTCTCCCTTCAGTTCATGCTTTTTCTCAAGTGCTACAAATTAAACCAATTTGTGTTTTCCCTCCAAGGACACTGAAGAAATTTATTCCTATCCACTTTATCTCAACCTTTATTATGCTTAATGCCTATAATCTTAGTTTTCTCACTAACCAAGTACAATTCTTTAAAGCTTTCCCAAGCTGACAACCAACTTAAAAGATTTTGAACCTAGTATCCCCAGTGTTACTTTCCTGTGAACTCTCTCCAGGTTGTACACATCTTTATTACAACATCAGGCAAACCTCCAAGAGTTGTTCTTGAAAGTACATTTCAGGGTGAGGTTTGCCTTTTCTTAACAGTACATAAAAAAATACCACCACACCCTAGACAGACCCCTACAGGATACCTGGGTTTGCAGGCTCTTCTGCTGCATAACTCTTTCCAGTTAAGTAGCACACTACTGTCAACTAGGCTGAGAGCGGATATTTTTTCAGTCAATTGTGCAAACACTTCACACATTTTCATCTAGGCCAGGTTTCCATGTTTCTACTTGTGGGACTGTCTTCTGGGAAATTTCAAAGACCTAACAAAAATCAAGGTATATCACATCTACTGTTTTTGTTCTCCTCATTATAGTCATATTTCTGCTGAGAGGGAAATTACTTTGGTTTGAGGAGTCAATGACATGTTTTTCATGTTCACATTAGCAATTTTTTACATAATCATCAGACTTGTTATTTCCAAAAGATGCTTTCAGACTGACTTTGTTTAATAGTTTCTCCAGGTATCCAATAAACCCTCAGGATTTGTTTTCTTTCTTTCTTGTAAGAAATTGAGGTTACTACTGTTCTTTTCCATTGCTTTAGGAACTCAAGGCTTCGTGGAGAGTTCCCAAAGATAATCAATTAATGTCTCAGAAATTGCTTCAAATACGTCCTTAAGTGCTTTAGCATAAGTAAATATTCTCCTGGCTGTTCTTTCCCTGTTCCACTCTGCACCGTTTCTGCTTTCTAGTTGATATTAATCCCATACACCATCTGCTTGTAATTAACCTTTATATGAAACCTGAAGCAGCCGAAGTATTGATTGCATCAACCTTCTTTAGTCATCCTTTACTTGTTCAGCTTGCTTATTCAGCAATAGACATGTGCTTTCTTTTCATCTTTCTCTGACTTGTAAGGTATTTGCAGTCTTTTCTTATATGCTGAACTGAAACTCAAAACCAGCTTTCAGATACCAATGGGAAGACATTGACATGTGTACTGGTAGCTTTTCAGCTTTCATTTGCACTGGTTACATATTAAACCTTGAGGTTTATGACTGACTTAGTTGTTCAACTTGACTCCTGTTATTTTCACATGATCTTATGATAAATGATTATTTTAGATTCAGACTATAAATAGGGATTGACTAGTGACTGAGTCACTTCTGCAATATAGCTCCCACTAAAACAAAGTAAAAGTTCCCTTATGTACTTCAAAATTATCATGCTGTTTTGCATTAGCAAACAGTGAAGATCACATTTTCTGTTACCAATGTTGTAGCCAAGACATTAACAAACATCAGGAAGTAAAAGAAAAGTAAAATTTTAGGAAGAACAGTGTGATACTTACAAAATTATAGGTATCAGCCAGCATAGTTCTTCTGTTTTCTGTATGAAATGGAGAAAAGATGCCAGCAGGTGTCATTCTGTAGTATATTATATAATAACTAATAACTTATATAAAGGAATAAAAATCTGCCAAATGCACAGTATTTTACAGATACTGAAACAAAGGAGACGAAGTAAATCCGCCCATGAATTTGTTGACCAATGCAATGGATGAGGAAGTATCTGTGTGGAAATGGGATTCACAACCACTAGCATGTCTAAGCCCGCCCACAGAAAATACCTAGAGAAGGATGTGCTTGAACTCTGCTCTCTCTCTCTTCTGAGTTTGGTTGCTTGGTGCAGAACTGTGAGGGCTCACCCCAGTGAGCTTGGGGATCCTGGTCTGGAAATTCCTTTTCTGAATAGAAACATATCTTGTTTCTTTAGTGGCAGAAGAGAATCTGACCTCCAGCTTTCAAGGTTGAAATGGAAAATGAGTTGTGCTGATGTCTTTTCTGTAGTAACACAGCACTTGCCCAGGAAGTTGGAGTCCTGCTTTCAGCTTGAGAAGCTCCAAATTCACATTTCCCAAAACCAAGAACACTCCAGCTGCCAGGACTATTCTAGGTAGTGGTTGTTTGCCCATGGAAGTTGTCTCATGGTATAGCCAGGCGTTCATGAGTTACAGGGCCAAAGAGCTGGTGAACAGGAGAGTGAGTTCACACTTGATAAGAAACTCCCAAGGTCTGCCTTTAATCTGATTTACACATTTAATCCAGTGACTATTTAATGCAAAACAGCCACGGTATGTCCTTGACCAGTATGTGCTTTTGTTCTGGACTGTTGAAGCAGTCCTTGCTTAGGCTGTCTGTAGCCTCACAAATCTTGCATCTGTGGCTACATAATAGCCTGATTTCAAAAGCAGAGCATGAAAGACCTTCTATTAAGCCTAACATATAGTATATAACTACAGCATGCTCTTATGCTTAGGAGGAAGGGAGAATTGTGGACTAAAATCCTTTTATGACAAGGAGAGAGTTAAAACCAGACCCACTTCTTGCCCAGGTGTTGTACCCTGTGCAAGCGTGTGAAGGATGGGCAGCATCCCACAACCCTCCCTTCCAGCTGTGTTTTGAACAAAGCCAGTCTTTACCTAAACGGCCTCTTTACATTTGTCACTATTGTTCCTTGAAGGTCTGAATGCTGCATGAGTGTGGTGTTGCAGAGTTGTGTATACCCCAGCAGATGGCATTGAATGTTTATGTATTCAATATACATAGTACTTTTATCTCTGCTCAGAGGGTTAGTCATGGGGTGGAGGAAGAGTTAGTCATGCAAACTAGTTGTCTGTTTTTCTGGTTAGTTATGCTGGTGCAAATCAGAAGTAAGCCCAGTTCCTCCCATTGCTGAGGAAAACTGATGCAGATGGGGATAATTAGGTGGTACTGATATAATAATAAAAAAAGGCAGTCAGTGTCTTTAATTGTAGCCTTTTTACTTCCGTTAATAAAAAATGGTTATTCTATCCTCAACAATAAAAATGAATAATGGTGGTGAACATCGAAGCTATTAGCTATGCATTTTATGGCTTAATGCTAAAAGGGGACTCTTTGACACAAGCCTTTGGGGTGATTTATTGCTATCCAACATGAGTTTACAATTTGATGTCCAGGTTAGTTTATAATCTATTCTGTTATGCAGGGATCACCAGAGTTTGGAGGAACTCCAGCCCTCCCTCTCCTTGTCTTCTCACATCTTTGCACAGCGTGAGTGAAGGGAGAGGCAGCGTTGCTGCTCTCCTGCGGGCCTTCCCTTTACATAAGGTGAATGCCCAAATATTTGCTCTGTGCTAGCTGAGGAGTGCAAACCAGCTAGAAACTGGTCCTCCTGTTGTTTAAGGATGACATTTTGGTAGAGAAGATTAATATTTCATTCTGTCAGCTATGCTGAACATATCGGGCCTGTGGAATGAGAAGTGCTGCGTGCCATCCAGGTGGTGGAAGACTGTCAAAGAGGCTCACTGCCTGGGGGGAGACTATTTCTGCTATTTACTATATATATCACCCTTTAACAACCAATTTCCTGGCTTCTGGTGCACTGGCTGTTGTACAGGGATGAAAGAGGACAGAATCTTTGTGCCAGGTGCTTGCAATCGGCTGGACCTTCTGACACCAGTACTTTTCACTGTAAGCTAAAGACCTACGGCTGACAGGAGTCAGAGTCTTCTCAAGCTATAGGGACTGGTCATATTTCATTCAGTCTGAAAAATTTTTGTTGCTTTGCTACATCCTCTGTGAAATTAATAAATGGAGTATATCAGTTATACTATCAGCCTGTATATATATATCAGTATCAGTGAAGGGATTTATTTCTATGGCATATGTGTGGGTGTGTTTTAGCCAGTTGACAGAGAATGCCTGATGCCAAAGGACAAAAGAGAAGAAGTTAATTTCTCTTTAATTTGCAAGGGAGTAAAATTATGTGCATTTTGTGACAACCTTGCCTGCTTTTTGTAGTGACCTAAAAAAAGTCTGTTCAAAAGGGTGACAGGTTAGCAATTTGTAAATGAAAACCCAACCTCAGAAATGTAGCCCTTATTTAGATGAGAAAGCAGAAGGTAAATCTGTTCCCATTGACTTCTGTAAGTCTACGAATGCACAGCGTTTTTTCAGTCACTGTTTGTGGTGTTTTAGCCAGTGACAGAAAGTGATAAAGTGTTGTGGGTTATATTTTAATAAACCTTGTGATCCTGACAGGGTATCTCCTAACCACTTCAACAGAAAAAGTGAGGCTGGAAATGCTGCAAGGAAGAAATCGCATAGCAGTTTTCAGAGTCACTTTTTTTTCTGTCTGGTCCAAAAGTACAGTGTAAAAACTTGTCCTGTTAAGTATATTGGCTTCTTTCTCTAGCCTCTAGAGGGGTTAGGCAAGACATGTAGAAGCTGCCTGAACTGCATAGGTTTGATTCCAAGACCAAGCAAGAGACTAGGCAACAGCTCAAGTTGTGAAATACAGTATCATTTTCCACTGACTTAAGTAGGAGCAGTGTTTTACTTATGAAACCATTGTGATTTAAACACATGCTTACTACTGACTGTAATCTGTCATGGAATCATATTTAGAGATCCTGTGTCATTGTCCCATTATTTTGGAACAGAAAACAGCAAAAAGAGGGGAGTAATTCATGAGTAGCAGCAGAGGAGAAAGTTCCCTTAGTTGCTTTCTAGAAGTCATCAGCCATAATGTTTTCAATCTCCACAGGAGGATGATTTATTGATGGATTTTTGCAGTGTGTAACATCACAAAGCCATCATTTTTGGGGGGCACTCTGGAAGTAAACACCTTTTCCTTTCTTCATTAGTGGATATCCATTTCTTTTCCTTTTTTCCTAACAATTAATTTTAATTTATATGATCTTACAGTGTTCTGATCCTTTATGCCATACATGTTACAAAATACCACTGACTCTGAGTAATAACTAAGGTAAACAGACTTGCTATAGTACTTCCTTTTTCAGTACTGAAAGAATTTTACCTTTTGGATGTGTATCCAGATCCATTGCTGCACATATGTTTGGGCAAGATCTAAAGACAAAAAAAGACCAAACCAATCCATTTTAATATTAGAAATTGCCATTGTTCTATGAAACTTCTCAAAGAGTCTGGCTTAACAGAATGAGTGAAAACTGGAAGGATAATAATTAAATTTGAAAAATTATTTGGCAGATTTGGAAATTCAACAGTCTTCGGTCAAACCTGATGTTTTTGTTCACTTACAGCTCAAAGTTTGGTACAGTTAGAGAGCTCTACTCATTTTGCAAACATTCCTTCTAGCAAAAATATTGTAAAAGTCTTATTGATGCTTTAGCATATTCAGTATATTGTTTGAGGGATGAATTTGCTTAAGCAGATAGGGGCTGAACCTCTCTTTTAGCATGCATCTGTGGCACTGCACATGGCTCCCTTCCCACTCTGCCAGGCAGCAGAACAGGTATAACAATTTCCCCTAGTCCTGATGGGGTATTTTTCCATCCTACTATTACTCTGCCATAGGGAATATATGAGATATATTGAGTGTGGAAGAAATATATAAACAGATCTTGACGTTACTCTGGTGTCCTGGATGAGGGTTCTCTCACCATCACTCTCTCCACCCACTGAACCTTAGCCTGTCCAGCAACATTTATGGATCATTACAGTTGTAGCACTTAGTATTCAGAAACAACAAGAAATATTTTGTGATGAAGATGAGGCCAGGGATGACATTAGGACTGCATTAATGCACACTTATTTTATCTAGTATCTAAGCACCCACCCTTGGAACTGCCCAAAGTTTGTGAAATACCAACACAAATGGTTGAGTTTCAACTGTTCCACTCTTAGAATTACAAGATAATTTAGGTTAGCAGCAACTTTTGAACAAAGAATGAGGCTGAGTGTTTTCCTGTTCAGTGAGCAGCTGTAAACCACACTAATGCCATCTGGTCTTTCACTGTCTGCTGCTTAGGGCATGGACACATCAATAATAAAAGTTTTATTGATATTACTTATCAAAGGTTTAAAAAGTAATATATTTACTTACTTATTTTTTGGCAAAGTTGTCTTCCTGCTCTTTGAATATGCTGGATGATGTACTATTGTTTTCCTGTTAGCTCTGACAAAATTGAACGAAGTTTACTGTTAGTAAGCGCAGTAAGTGGGGAAGAAATGTGAGTGCAAGCAGAATTGAAAAACAAATTTTCAAATCTGGGAAATACATATATGTAAATGATTGCCTTCTCTACCTCAAGCATTTCCATTCTCTGAATATTTTGCTGATTTTCTTGTTGTTTTCAACTATTTGAAAAAAGAACAAGTTTCCTGCTCAGAAAAGCTGGAAACTGAATTCCTGCATCCAGTCTTTTGTTTTCTTTAGAGTAGGGTACATACTAAACTCTTGTACAACTGAATAGGAATTAAAACTCAGGGGCACCTATCCAAGATCGTTATTGGTAGTAAAATACTTGCTAAACACCAGCAATGTAGCTATCAAAGCAACAGAGATAAGTTCTCTTGGCCTCTCTACTTCTGTTGCTCTTGAGCCCCACTTCGAAAGAGAGGTCCTTTTATTACTCTTGTAAAATAATATTGATCTGTAAATCCTTGAAACAAACTCTGAGATCATTTCAACTTTTACCCTTTGACTACCAGAGACTTCACTGTTTGCATCAAAAGAGTTAGGATTATCTCACCAAACCATTCCTACAGCTTGTAAAGATGGTCATGTTCTCTTGTACAATGTCACTTGGACCTAGTCCTGCCCAAATTCCTTTAAATTCATAAATCTTATAATCAGTGTTGTCAAATCAAATTTCAATTTTACTTTAGAAACATGCATCCAAATCCTATTAAAATGAAAACTAAAACAAAACCACCCCATCTCCCCTTTAATCAATACTTGAAAGTGCACATCGATAATTAATTTTTCTGTCAGTATGGAAATGCTAAAGGGCATGCATGCAAAGATGCAAATTTAGAAGAATGAGAAAGTATTATTTTCTTTTCAGCCGTGGAGTTAGTGCAAGAACTTGAACAGTTGCTATAACTACAGAGAATTTTGGTTAAATGGTTAAATCTATACTGCTGAGTTCTCTCTCTGGAACATCAGGAATACAAACAGGTAACTGATTTCTGTCATCTCTATGCTTTTTAACATTCATGTATGATTATTTTGTCCTTTGAAAGACCAATTTCATTCTTTGCAAAACTCTTCCCTCAACTCCCCCTAAGGCAGTGTGTATTATAAATACAAAAATCTATTGCATATGAACATTATACATGCAGTAAACATAATTTTTGTGTGTTTGAATTTACTGCATTCCTCCCTGACCCTTCGGGTGGCAAATTTCCCAACACGCACCTGAATAGTGACCTCTTGCAAGTTCTCCCTTGCCTACAGCAGGGAACTATTTTAGTCCTTTTTGTCTGGTTTTTGTCTGCATGTGAGGTGCAGGATTGAGGTTGAATACCTCTTTTGCTGATTACCTCCCCGAGTCCTTCAGAGCTACATACATATTTCTGGTAACTAGTAGCATAAATGACTCAGAAGTACAGGATTTGTCAGAAATTTATAATGGGTTCAGGCCGTGAGAACATTCACAGAATCACAAATTGGTAGGAACTGGAAGAGACCTCTGGAGAGCATCTTGTTGACACCTTTTGGGTGATCTATGCTAATATCCTCACCCTGCCTAAAAAGATTACAAAAAGCCGTTTTCACCATTTTTGCTTTAAAATACAGCTATGCCATTTTTAAAACCCCCATGTCTAATTGTAGGGCCAAAGCATTTTTCCTTCACAGGGTTTTCTTCATTTTTGTGGTCAATGCTACAGCAACATTGCTCCCTCCTTCTGCAGAAAGGTGGGATTTTATCTATGCAACTTAGCCACTTTCATGTCTTTTAACTTAAGGGGAATGTGGAATTTCATTTAACTGGCTATGTTCTATAACTTTTTCCATTTATGATATTCATTCCAGACTGACCAGATACAAACCACTAAATTCTGAGTCTGTGATAATGCAGTTTAGTGGCACAGACAGAGCAGCAGTACCCATTCAGCTCAAGATTCAAGTTACATTATGTCTGGCCAGAAGATACACTGGGGAGAAGAATCATGGGTAAGCTTCTTTTTAAGTGATGATTAGCTAATATTTAACTGCAGAAAAATTGTAATGGAGCACTTACTCTAATATGGATGACATTTACATTAATGTCAACTGAATTTATCTTTATGGGTTCTGTTGCAATAAATTATGATTAATTTATGATTAATTGGTTGTATAAAAGTTTCTGCTTCAAAAATCTTAAAATTTCCAAGAGTCAGGAAATTATTAGGTAAATTGTAAGACACTCCATTTGAAAGTTTATTTACTTCACAGCATTTAAGGGGATTATTACTAGGACAAATTTTACTTGCCAGGAGTAAAAGGTGGCTAAGTCAATAGCTGAAGTACAGATGGTTAAAAGAGAGAAAAGTCCATTTTGTCTTATCTTTATTCTCTCTTCTTCTGTCTCAATACTGAAACAACAACAATAGAATCATATTAAATAGCTCTCCTGACTGCAATACTTTACATGAAACAGTTCAATATTGTCTGGCGTTTTGTTCAATCAATTACTACTTTCCAAAGGCCCTGCTATACTCATGTGTCAAATCCTTCTTCATGAGAGACTCTAAATGACATAATTTGGCCCAAAATATTCAGGAGCAATTCCCTATTGATTAAACATTATTGCAGCTCTCCGGTTTTGTAGTTACTTATTTTTGCAGTTATTTGCATATTTATTTGGTTTCATGGAAATGTTTAAGAGCTCTTGTCATAGAAGAGATCCTCATTGAGCCAGGTGATTCATGATCATAGAGTCAGTCCCAGTCCAAAGGATGCATAAACCAAGACAAAACAGGTGGATTACACTAACAAGTGGGGGGTGAAAAAACGAGCTGAAGGTAAAAAAAATTTTGCTAGAAGGAAAGGAATAAAACATGGAGCATGCAACTCTGTGCTGACTGTAGACACCTGAAGGGGGTCAGTCTCTAGTTTGAAAATCCAGGCACCCATCAGGCCCATGGAGAGAGAAAAACACCTCTTCTGTATCATCACTACTATTGAATGAGGTCAGTGTTATACTTTATGGACTATTTAACACAGCAAAAGGATCCTACTATTTATGACCCTGATTATGCCAATCCATGGCTTAAACCTGTAATGATGTAAGAGACATCATGAACCTGGTTTGATAGGGCTATCTCACTATTGAAGATAAGCTCGGATTTTGAAGTTGCCTGAACACAGGTGTGTGTTGCCATTTTGGGTGCCTTGGTATATCCTGGCCTCCAGATGCTGCCTGGGAGGGAACTAGGTGTTTTGCAGATTTTGGACTGAACTTCTTTGGCTGGTGCCCGTAGAGCTAGGTATCTCATAGCAGGGTCCACGATCCCAAGCTTGCTGAACAGAACTGCCGTGAGCTAGTGAAGAGCAGCTGCCTGAAATCACAGCCTCACTGGTTGCTCAGTCTGCAGAGGAGGTGCATCCCTGTACTTGCAGTCTGCAGCTGGGAGTCCAAGGTAGACACTTTCTTCCAACGAAAAATGAAGGATAGCTATCCACCATCTTTTGTATGAAATAGTCTACTGATTAGAGGAGATATGTTGCTTAGTACCTCGATCATTACTATGTTCTGCTTATATTTGCTCTCCACTGAAAAGAAAACACAGGTACAGGAAACTGGCATGGGCTCCCACACCCCAGTGAAGCACATGCACCTCAGTTCTTTACTCGTAGCCTGCTCTGCTGCATATGACAAAGGAGGAGTGGTTTTTCTGCATGGTGGCTGGGCAGCGGTCTCACCAAAATACACCACAGTCCTCGTTCTGTGGATACTTTCCAGAAGGGGGGCTTGGATCCCCCAGGGATGTGAGCCTAGATCTTTCTTTTCCCAAATACCATAACAATGTGTAGAAGAGCAGTGGGAGAGTTTCACTACTCCCACCATCCCTCCTATGGGGCAGCAATAAGAGGTGGCTTTGGGACTGATCCTGCTGGTGGATGGGAGGTGCAGATGGGGAGTACATGTCCGAGCAAGGCTGTTCAGGGCCTTTAGCAGGCTGAGATGGAGCCTCCATACCCTGACTTGCCTGTGGTAGGTACATGCTCAGCTTTTAAGCTCTATTGAGGTAGTTCTGGACAGGCACAGAGTCGCCTTTCCATGTATGTGAGATGATTTGCAGTGTGCTGTAGTGGCTTTGGCTGGGATGGAGTTAATTTTCTTCAGCGCAGCCCATATGGTGCTGTGCTTTGGATCTGTGACCAGAGCAGTGTTGGTAACACACCCATGTTTTGGCTGTTGCTGAGCAGTGCTTGCACAGCGTCAAGGCTTTCTCTTTTTCCCATTCTGCTCTCCCAGTGAGCAGGCTGGGGGTGGGAAAGAGGTTGGGAGGGGACACAGCTGGGCCAGCTGAATCCAACTGCCCAAAGGGATAATCTATACCATATGACATCGTGCTCAGCAATAAACAGCAAGGGAGCGTTTTTTTTGGAGGTAGTCATTGTGCAATGATTGCCTTCACACCACTTGTTTTGGTTTTTTTCTTTCTCTTTGCTTTGCTTTGCTTACTAAACTGTCTTTATCTCAACCCACAAATTTTCTCACTTTTGCTCTTCCATCTCTTCCCCGGCCCGTGATGTGGAGGAAGCGAGCAGCTCCACAGGGTTTCGCTGCCAGCTGGGATCAGCCCGCCACATGCACAAGGCTGGTAGAGCAGAAGGGAAGGGAGAGAAGAGTCATTGACCTTTCAGCTGTCACAAGGGTTTCAGGATCACAGTTTTGACGCAGGCATATAAGCATCACCTGGGTCTGAGGCAAAGGCCTAACCACTTTTCTGAAATAAGTCTCAGATACTGCCCTAAAATGGAGCTTGCTTTTTTTTTTTAATTTTTAAAGGTCAGTTTTATGAATCAGTAAAAAGATCATCCATGAAAGCATTGTACTCTGTGTTGTGTCATTATCTGTGTTGTGACATTAGAAAAAACCGCCATAAAACAGATGCTCATATGATTAACATATTTAAACTATTACAGCTGTGGTCCTCCAAGTATGTCATATAGGAGATGACTTGTCCTGGTTTTTCTACCTGAAGTAAATGTTAGGAACATAATAATAAATTTTAGAGGCTATGTTCTTTTATCATAATTATGTAACTGATCACTTGCAAAACTATTTAAAAATTATGACTGGCACAGTTCATTTGAGTTATTTTCTTCAAAAAAGAGTGCCCTGGGTTTCCCTGGAAACCTTTAAAATTATATGTATAAACACACCAACTAATCAGCATATTATCAGCTCAAATAACCCCACAGAAACACAAATACAATGAACATTAATTATTGTACTGATTAAATGCAGATTTTAGAAATGTTGAATAGAAATGCTTCCTTAGTACCAAAGTGCACTACCAAGCTGCAAAATGCCATCTCTTTGCAAGTCCACTTCAAGATATTAAAAGATATTAAAACTAGCTTTACCAGGGAAAGAGGTTCCCTGGTGAATGTGTTATGAATCCCACTTCTCTAGTACTGGTTAACACAGGTATTCAGGCTGACAATTAGGATACACAGAACACGTTTTTGTTTGTATTACAGCCTCAACTTGTTTGGAATTGCTGTAATGAATCCTAGCCAGGTGACTTTACACCAGATGGAAGAGATTAAAAAGAGAAAAAATGATAACCCATAGTGACTGAAGAAAGGGATGGCACTATATGAAGGCATGTTTCAAGCCAAACATTCATGATCGTGTAGGAAAAGCAAATATTTTACTCAACCTTAATTGCAAACACTCAGAGATTGACCCTTTTAAGCCATTACTCTTGCGAAACTGAGATTTGATTTTTGTTGTTGTGCATGATATCACACTGTGCAGAGAAATGCCTGGAAAAGATTTGGTGTTTGGCACAGTTTTCTTCCCACAACTCTTCTATCGGATCAGAAAAAACGTATTCACATAACAACACAGTGTTTTGGGACACTTCAAGCCAAAAGCTGCAAAATAATCTGAACCACATTGCAAAGCTTCCTTGGGGAGGTGTGGAATGAAAATTTTGCCCCTGACTAAAAGAGTATAAACCATGAGCCTGCCTCCTCCCTGCCTTACTCTTCCTGTATGTCTCCTTAATGTCGTGCATTGCACGAGGCAGTACCACGCAGCTTCATTAATAATATGTAATTGTTTAAGCATAGCATCTGCCACCTCAGTCCACACACTTGGGACTAGCAAGCATTTAGTCAGGTTCATATAGTTTGAACCACTAATAAATTGTCAGTCAGTGACTTGCTGGCCGAAAAGATGCTGTCAGGAGAGACAGGGGCCGTGGTTACCTAAAAGGTAACCATAGACACTTGGAAAAATCATAGTGGGAGGCTTTGGTACCCACGGTTACTGTTCATATTACTGTGCATGTTTATGCCAAGCACTTTCTTATCTGCAATAGCAGCCCCACCATGGCACAGTATAGTGCAGGGAGTTTAGACAAACAGTGGATTGAAATAGAAATGCTTATTAAGTGCAAATATAAATAGTCTCTTGGTGACTTTTGCTAAACTCACCTGAAATCATGTGTTCTATAAGAAGTTGAAGAGCATAAATGAACCAAATCTATTGTGGATAGGATTTTCACATTTTTTAGTCCAAGCAGTTGGATATTAAAGTGAGTGGGCATGACTGAGGGGAGACTTTAATGCATGTAAAATGGTTTATAGTAACATAATAATAATAAAAAGACACTCTTGAAGCACTGTGGTTTGTGACTGTAGAAATGGGAGTCAATCAATTACAGTGACTCATCTGAATTTGGTCCTGGGATGATATTAACACTTTATAGAGGTTTAGGGTTGCATCATTGCAACTATTTTCATTTCTACGTTTCTTAGCTTCTGTACAACCCCTTGGGATTTTTCACATGTAAATGGTAGAGGGTTTCTTCTAGAATAAAGAGCAAAAATGTGAATGGAAATGAATGTGTTTTACTTTTTTGTGAGGGTCCTGGTAACACAGACACTCTTGGAGGACACACAAAATTTGAAAACATTCCATCTAAAGATAGTTCTGTCTGCAATATGTCTTTCAGAATGTTTATGTATGTTTTTAAAAAATTATTTTCTCTTTTGCCTCTCTCTCATAAGTGGTATAGATTTCAGATTTGTTATGTGTTGTTACCTACCAGGTTATTTTTACTGGCTTTTAAAGTCCATACATCAGGATACATTGCTTATCTTTGCCCTTGCATCTTGTAATGAAGATTGCAAATCCCTATTCATCCAAGGAAGTCAGAAAGAAAATATTTAACTTCTTAATTCTATCACTAGTGCTTAAAATCTTGGGGTTACCATCTACCAGGCCTTTTGGGTATTGCGTGATCTGAAAGGGGAAGCTAAAGCCTTCTAGCTTTCCGCTTGCCTACAGAATACCTAGGTATCACTCTCAGTAGTCAGAGAAGCTCCTCCTCCTCCATAGATGAGCAACATTCTGGGAGCAGATAAGAAGCCAGGTGGATGATATCTTATCTCAGAGGATGCAGTGCTGGCTAGAGCTACTTGCCAGAGAACGTGGGGAGGTGTTGTGCGACCCAGCACTGCCCAGGGTGTTGTCATTATGCGTATAGCCCTTTCTAGCATACACCAGAGTCTGGCAATCTTCCCCATAGCCCTAGGTGAACCTGCTGTTTCAGCAGGCATCTGACTCAGAGTTCAGTGCCTGAATCAAAATTCCCTCCTTATTCCTGTTATGTTGATGGTTTGCTGCTTCTCTACAACAGCAAATCCTAAAACAACCTGAGCAGACCTCTTGCACATGACAGACAAGTAACAAGATAGAACTCAAATAAAATGCTGTTTCTGTCCTTCATTGTTATCTGCTGTCAGGAAAGACCTAAAAAGTAAGCAGCTTTTAATTTCATTTCACTCTGAGTCAAGGTGGAGCAATCTGTATATGAAAATAATAATGCAAGTGCTTGCTCCCTCCCTCACATAGCATCTAACCTAAAACCTGGATTTTGGTATCCAGGGAGAATAAAATTACCATGTCCAAGGTAGGTGAGAAATATGTATCTAGAGAAAAGAACAGCATATACTGAAGCACTCCAGTTACAGCTACTGCACTGTAAACCTATATCTACACCCTTAGTATCTGTGAACCTGACAGCATTACACTGCAGTTACAGGTTGCTGTCCAAAATCCCCCAAACCCAAAAACCAGGTTGCCATCAAAAAATCCAGTTTATAGGTGGATAAAAATGATTACTCTGAGTGTTCTCACAGGAGTGGTTTCCATGCTGTATTAGAGGTAAGTATAGTAGCCATCCCTCAAAGTAAAAACGAAAGCAAGTACCTTTATAGCTGGTTCTTTCATTTATATCCATATTGTTGGAGTTTTTGAATAATCAGAAAATAAAAACCAGAAAAAATAAATTTGATTATTTTAAAACAAAAAAATTTAAATTATCTCTTTGGATTTTGTTAGAAAAACAGCCATCAACATTTTCTAAACACAAAATTCTCCATGGAGGACAGCAAATAGTAAAACAGTGGTTTTTGTAGAGGTCTGACTGGAAAGTAGTATCTATTAATTACCTGTAAATGTCACAGGATATTTTGGTGTCTTGATTTAGCAACCTGTACTACTCACACTGAAAAATCAAATATAAGAAATGCTACAGTCTGGGAGAAAGAGGAGGGGCTTTTCTGAATAGGATATATTTGCTTACTTAAACATTTGGATCACTCAGATTAGAGTCATGAAATATAAATTACATGTTTGAATTAACTTGCTGTTGACTCAGTATAGGCATTCATGTTTGAAAAGGCTGGCTTATCTCTAGCTCTAGCTAAGTGCTCCTGAAAACTAAAAATCCCCCTCCACTCAAAAGATTTTTAAAATCTCTCTCTCTCTCTTTCAATTATCCAACTTGATGTAAAACCCATGTTCTTGACCAGTCATAGATCACCATCTGTGTCTGTTCCTGCCTAATCCCAGATCAACCCTCTTCTTGCTTTTGACCACTCTCCTACAGTCATACCCCTCTCTGGAGGGTATAATCTCTGCAGAAGTCGTGGCTGGATATCTGCTCAGCACTGCCTACTACCTGATCTTGTGGCTTCCTGGGATTGACAGCTACAGACGTGTATGTAGGTGAAATGTTGGATGTCTACATGAAAAGCTTACTAAAGGAAAGGGACTGGGGTGGAATACAGCATGCTATTTCTGAAGCCTTTGTGAATAAGTGCCTGATTCTTGTAGCTTCTCTCCTTCAAGGAGAGAACAGAAGCAGAAACATCCAGGAACCACAAACAAACAAACAATTCTGTGAATAACTGGGCATTCTGGGTTTTCATAATGGATTGGGAAAAAAGTTAGCTGAAATTTGTCTGTGATGCATGGGGATTTGAAGATGATAAACAGTGCTCAAGTTGTCCATCCTTTCTGCAGTGAAGTGGTTTTGGAATCAGACCAGGTATGGTCATGGCTCCACACTGGGCTAGTTAATTTCTTCCAGTTATGCTCAATGGCTTATTTTTTATTTCTTTATTTATTTCTTGCATGCAGCAACTCTAGTTGCTGTCAGACATTGCTTAGAGAAGGATAGACTAAATGTAGTGTTTTCATACCTTTGCAACAGATGTCTGTAGAGATTCACCATACGGCTGTAACATGACACTTAAAAAAACGGCATCCCAAGTGTCTAACATTCAGATACCGTGCTTAGTGAAATCAGACTCTGACCTCCATGCCTAAATTAAACAACGCACAGTTAAATGTCAAGGAAGCATGTCCAAAATGTCTGTGAATAAAAGTGTACGCTGGGAAAGGCAGTCAAATGAGAACTGGTAGGCTCCACCACAGGGAAAAAGATACTTCAGCAGTATCTTTGGTGAAAGCTGAAGAGCATTCTGCTAGTTTAAAGTAAAGCTTGTTCCATTTACAGCAATTGAAAATTTCATTCAATAACATCTGTAAATCCAAAATGACCATTTTTGGTATTCTTTCCCCCATTAGAATACAGAAGAGAACCTATAGAAAGAGGTTCAGAAGAATCAAAAAGAAAGCCACGTTTATCCTCATGTGTCTTGACCATCACTACAAAACTATCCCACAAACTCCATACCTTGCTCAGTATGTGTATACACTTTTCCAAATTAATTACTTTCTGTTAATAAAAACATCTACTCTGAGGTTGTTTGATTTTGCATCTGTATTTATGTGCATCAATAATTTTTTTCCTTCTTGCTGTCAAGGTGTCAATGATAACCACAGAGGTATTCTCTTTTGACAGCAATAGAAATTTTGTGTTGGAGAGAGAGAGCTGCAAAAGTCTTGTACTTTTTTTCTGAGGATGTCACCAGTAGCATCATCAGGATGCTACTGAAAGGAGAAGGAATGCTTTGGCAGCTTAAAGGCTGCCAAATGTAAGCATGTGCTGGAAGAAAGGGAGATTATTTTATGTTAAAAACTGGTTTATAATAATGGAGTTTTGTGTTATTAATACTATAACATAGTCCTATAATACAGTTGTCTTTAATGCTTGTATATGTGACCTTTTGCTATACCGCTTACTATTTCCTGAATGTAACTTAGCCCTAATTATACTTGAGCGGTACCTGCCATAGACCCAACCATACCGCTGCTGTTAACCCACATCCTAATTCTGTGAGGTTTACCTGACACAGTTTAAAGCTATGTCCTCTATCTAGGTCTTGAGCCTTGATCCCAATTCTGAACCTTAAAGGTAGCTCAGAGACTCCTGTAACTACTCATCATCATCAGCTACTGTCAGGGTCTGAGGGCACAAATAGGCTTTAATAGCCCTGACCAGCCTCACCTGGGGCCTTTCCCCACCCCTGCCCATGGCCCAGGAGCCCCATTTCAGCTCAGCTGGGGGCCACCACACCCTACCCAATGAACAGTGTCATAGACATTTCAGTATCCAGCTCAGCTGCGTCCATGTCCTTGTCTGGCCATGGACCCTGTTTATTCAGTCTCCAACCCATGAAAGGACTTCCCAGCCTGACTTTGAACCTGCCTAGCAACCACTGGGCTGTGTCTGACCCTAATTACCCTCATCAGACATGATAACCCTGACCAGCAAACCGACTTCCCAGCTTGGACTTGGCCCTGTCTCTGGGTCCTAAGATGATGATAAGAGAATAAGATCATAAAATGAATCTTCTCTGAACCCTTGTCTGAACCTGGCTACCATCCCTGAGTGTGCTCTGTTTGTCCCACTGGGGTGGTATGATGGGCCATGGCTGGCAAGGCCCCTGCCCTGGTGGTCCTATCATGCCCCTGCATCCCTTGGGATGGTTCTCATCCTAACTCTACCAGCCTGATCAAATCACTGGCATATTAGGTTCAGTTCACACTTGTCTAATTCCCTTATCTTTGCCCCAGATGTCACTGTGTCTCAACAAACCATATCCGCCTTTAAAGTCATCTTCAATAATACACATTTTCTGACCCTGTGGGTCTCACTGGCATTCAACAACACAACTACCTTTTCAGTTCTTACTCTCTGAGAATCCTACACTAACTCCATTCCTAGTACTAGTTTTAATATAGCCTCAAACAAACATAAGCTCTTTGTCCATAGCAGCTGCAGCCTTCATCTAACCCCTAATGCCTTGCAGACTCCTGTAATAAAGAAGCTCTGGTTACTTCACTGTCAAGCTCCAGTCTTAGATCTGACTGTGTCCCAAATTTAAAAAATGCTCCACAATCCCATCTCTACACCCAACCCATCAGCAACTGGATTCACACTTCTGCTGACTGTTTTCACCTCAGCTGTAGTTCTTTCCATGTAACTACAGTGCCTTGACAGAGACTAGTGGATACTTGGCTGTACTTGAGACATTTGGCCATACCGTTATTATAAAAGAAAATGGTGAGGTCCACCTAGCCCAGTTTATTGCTTTGTTTTCTTCAAGTTATAAGCTCCCTGTTGTGTCCAATTTTATGTTTTTAATAATATGTCCTGAAATATTTTCAGTTTCTAAAAATAGATCTACAGTGATGTTGCATTTAATAAGGGAAGCAGCAAAAGATCAGGAAGTTCCGATTCTGCACTAAAAGCTTAAGGACTGATGCCTGCTAAAGCCTTGCTCTCCCAGCCAGGGTTCCTGTCTTGCTTTCCCAGGGGTCAGAGGTGGCATAAGCACCTTAAATATAAAAACTTTTGTTTAAGTGCTTCCATGTGAATTGAATGGTTAAATTTTAAGCATAAAGTTTTTGAAATATAAATGTTTAGTATGTGAGGGAAAGCAGAGCAGAAGGAAATCATGAGTGTGTTCAGATCAAAACCACAGGAGCATCAGATGTTCCACCAGTTGCTGGAACGTTGGCCTTAATAAAGCTACGACAACTCATAGAAGCTGAGCTCTGTGCCACAGAGCAGGAAGAGCCATAATGGCTTTGAACTGTATGTTTTCCACTCTTCCTTAATGCAGCCTATAGTTAAGTTGGATGTACATAAACTGCTCAGAATGAAGAATTAGAATGAAAAAGAGTATTGCATTGGGAAAAAAATAGGTAATCAGCATTATAAGCATGCCTTTGCTGTGACATGGTAAAATAAAACTAATGTTTAGTATCAATATATTATATTTTTTCCTGCTCCTTCAATCATGTACCATCTAGAAAAGCATTTTCCAACATCTCATAGCAATGCCTTACTTTAAAACTTTCAGCATTAACTGGAAAATCCAACATACTTTAATAATAACAGATGGTTATGAAGTGAATACAGAGCTGTATTTCACTCCTGGGGCTTTGTGGCTATTCAGAAGCCACTTGAGTTACACGCTCATGGTTAATAACATCAGCAGAGCCACTCCAGTTAATTACAGCATTATATTTACTCCATAGCTCCCTATTATACTTTAAGTCACAGTAAGAAAAGGGCAAGTGTATAATCCCTCCAAAGACATTATACTGCCCGTGCTAAAAAGACTGAAAAAGCTTCATAGTTGTAGACAAAATGTATACCCCAGTATGGAACAATAGAAACTCTTTAATGTCTCTTGCACAGAGCAGCTTAATTGACAGTCATTCCAGACTGGCCAGATAACAAACATTGGATTGCTTCTCATCATGGGCTAGTAAAATGGAGTACTGCCTTTTGCCCAGAGGAGGAAGGGAGGAAATGGGAGGTGTAATGAGTATGTGAAAAGGACTCTCAGGAAGCATCGAGCTGTCTCCAGTTTAATTTAGTTTTTCCTCCTGATTTCATCCTATTTTCTACTTTCTTGTCCTTTTTTTCGTTTTATTTCTGCAGGAGAGGAAACATAAATAAAGCCAAATAAACTAGAATGCAAATAATTAAGACAAGGTAAAATAAAGCTACTTCATCAAGGAAATCTTAAGTTTTTTCAGAGACCTTTTTGTCAGCAAGACTGTAAATAATTGACTTAGCTTTTTCATTAAAAATAAAAGGACAATCTCTTAAAAGTACAGCTTCATTTCAGAAGAAATAAAACCCATAACTAAAAAATGAAATTGACAGCCCCCCCCAAAGCCTGTTCTTAAGATACTTTTCCACTCCTTCTGTTGACTTAGTACTCCCTGTAGACAATGGATCAGGAGGGAGTTTGCCTTTTGTGTCCCTTGCCCAGCTCTAGATCCTCTCTTTATATTCCAAACTCAGAAGGAGAAGGAGCATGGCAGAAATACGTATCTGTGGGTCAGGGATAAGATAGAGGGGGTCTGTGGATTAATCAAGGAAACACTATTTTAAAATGTATGACAGGGATTTTTTTTTTAACAATATTATAAAATCTGTGCTTTCCCCCAGCTTCCCCTGAATGCAGACCCTCTGTGGTGAGGAGCTTGTTCTTGCCTGCCTTGCCGCAGTTACAGAGTCACAAAAGCCTCAGTCTTGCTCTTAGCTCTCCCTTCATGTGCCAAACTGTGTGCTTGAAGTGTTTTGGTTATTTCTGAACAAAGTCTGTGGAATAATGCTATCTCTGTATAGCAGCACTGGCCTTTTTTTAGTGAACACTGTACTTAGCTAGGTTGTGAAGTCCTCACTTCAGGGAGGACATCCACACAGGATGATGATATTCATCAGTCATCCAACATTCACACAGGAAGAGATATCCTCAGTACATTGTATAAATATTTCAGAGACCTTGACTGATCATAGGAACGGTTCTACCTGACATGCTAATAAAGGCAAATCTTACTTTCAGCACCTTACAAAACTACAAGAGGTATATTTGTGATCCTTTGGAAAGAAAGGCCTCTGACAAATGTAAATAATTCAGAAATGCTAAAACATCTACTTCATACAAAAAATTTTTTAGAGTGTAGCTATATTTAAAATTGCAAATTAGTGTTATAGCTGGCTTCTAATTCATAAAACTGATGCTGAAAACCTTTGGATCATAAAACCTAGTGTGTGTTGAAGCTGGCATCTTAATTCTAGCTCTAGTTCCAGCTGTGGCATCTATGCCTTTGAAGTACTCACAGCTGGGGTTGAAGCTCTTCTTTGCAGACAAAGAAACCTGCTGTCTTAAAACACTGGCTTTAAATTTGCTGTAGCTTAGTTGGAACTTGACTTGAAGACTTGCTTCTCATTGGAGAGAGACATTTCTGTACCTGCTTCAAAGGCAGGTGATACCACAACATCTTCAGTCTCAGGTGTGGTTAAAAATTCACTCCCATAGAAAAGGTAAGCCATAAGTCTGAAAACACTGGTTAAAATTCAATTTATAGCTCTGTTACAGTTATGTGCAAAGACCTCAGCTTAAATTTGAGCCTCTTCCCCTTGCAAAATGTCATTTAATCAATTGCAATATTTCTAATGTACCTATCACCCTCTTATTTGAATACATCTGCCGGCTGCTCTGCAGGAGTTTTTCCAGAACGAGCAGAAAGTAAGCTCTCCTGGTTCAGGCTCCTTGGTTTAAAACAGCAGGGCTTTCTCTGCTGAGCTGCTCCTACCTGAGAGCACTTCAAAAGAGCAGTTGCAGCAGGGGCCATAGCTGAAACTGAAAGTGGTGTTTTTATCTAGCATGGGAGGTTTCATGAGTCTTCATCCTTGAGGGCAACTTGTTCATTTAAAAAATATTTTTTTAAAGTGATATATTGCATGGCTGTTAGAAGACCTTGAAGAGGATAATAGTAACCAAACGTTCTTTCCCTCTGGTCAGCTTTGTGAGAAAATGAAATAAAAAACAGAAAAGAGGGTGATTGCACTGTTCCAGAAACTCTGTGTTAACCCTTTCTATACTGCACCCACAGAGTGACAGTGTGTGGAAGGGTGAACGACAAAGGTTGTTTGTTCTCTTTGTTGTTGTTTTATGATGTACAAAGACAATACCATCTTAGACATTATTTTCCTTCACAGTCTTGGTTAAAAATATCAGGAATACTGGGTTATGCTTTTCCTTTTTGTGGTAGAGCACTGACTGTGGCAAGGTTTTGCAAGATTTTGGGAATGTCTTTGCTTGAGGATGAAAGAGAATGTTGGCTTAAACTACGTTAAAGCTCATGGATTTAAAGGTATTTAGGTATTTATTTCCCATTGATTTCCAAGTTCAAGGGAATAAATGGCTTTTTCTTATGATAGGATAGAAAAGCATGTGTATCTCATGTGTTTTGTATTATTTTAATGACTATAACTCTGATATGACAAATACTGACTTTATACACATGGGGTTTTTTCACAAAAATTATATTGGCATGCATCTAGCTGCCAGCTGATCTTGGGACTACAGTATCTTCAGTCATTACTGAATTTCTGTATTTACAGAATGCTGTGTGTCATGGTCCAAATTCATACATTATTATAATCTTAGGTTTTTTTTTTAAACACCTTCAAAATTATAGACTCACATTGGATGAGTCCTGCCACTGATCAGTCAGTCTTACAAAGGTAAGCTAGCATGGAGAGCTGGCTGGCTACATATTTGACATCTATAAAAGCTGTAGAAAAATATATATATGATAAACATGGCAAAAAACCTCAGGAATTGTCCTTAATTTTCTAAATCAGATTTGTCACTACTTGTTCCTAAGTCCAGTGCCCTGTAAAAGTCTAACTTCCTAAAACATGCATTGTATTTTTCTGTGATAGCTGAGAAAATGGGTATTTATGAAGTCTTCTCATAAAGCTCTTCTTTAGCTAAGCCTGAGCACTGAGAATTGAAAAAGTCTCCCTTTCCCCAGCTAAAGAAGAAAAAAAAACCTGCAAGTGCAGCATAGGTATAATTTTTCAGAGTGACCTGATACATGCAACTTTTCTTTTACTGTGAAGAGTTGACCAGAGTTACCTGCCAGAACATGAGTTTGTTCTAGGCTATTATGATAGTGTTCCTATACACCCACAAATTCAACCCTCCACCCCATGCATAAAACCTAACTGCATATCTTTTATTTAGTTATTAGGGGGAATTCAGCCCAGTTGAATCCCCTAAAGCTAGTTTTAAATTAAGAGCCACAAGTCTTGCCTGCTCATGGAGGGTAAATACTCCAGTGGATAGTTTTATTGAGCTAACTAGTTTAAGCTAAGTTAGCTATTTAAGCTAAGTAAGCTAAGTTAGCTATTTCTTAACAAGATCTGGTAGCTACAGGGTGTTTCTGCAGTAAGATTTTCTTGGTGTTTGGAGTGCCTAAAAATAACCGCAACAGAAAATGAAGTACAGAATAAGCTTTTCTACGGAAAAAGACTTTTTCACAGATCCTTATCGTTTCTATTGGGGTGGAGCAGAAGCTGCAGGTGCCCTGCTCTTTGTGGAAATGTCATGAGGTGATCCTGACTGATGTATCTGAGCCTGAACAAAGGAGTGCCTTAGCTTAAAAAAACCACGACAATCCCCTGCTCCCCAAACCACAACCTCTTGCTGCTGCTGAAAATAACATCTTCTGAAATATGGCTTCAGTCATAGCCTCTGTGACATGCAAAGCTTGACGGTTTTGCAAGCTTGTAACTAAGAAATTATATGGTCTCCCATATGTTCCCTGTGAATTTCAGCTCTATCCTGAAGCCAACAGATGAAAAAAGTGAAATGTGGTTGTGTCCCTGGGAGAAAATTACCGATTAGCAAAATTCAAAACTTGAAGCAAAATTAGACCCTCAACTATTACTGCCCTCTGGACTGCACAGATCTTACACCAGTCACATGGTGGATTCCTCCATCCAAACACACACACCTGCCCCCACTCTGGGAATGGCAGCACCATTAAAGTATGTATGGGAATGTGATAACATCCCTTCTAACATGCTGTTAGAAGAATGGGAAAAGAATAGGAAAAAAGAGCTGCAGCATAATAGATTTGCATATATGTATATGATTCATCTTCCTAGACAAGCTGCATGTGGGTTAGATAAGCGGGCAGTGAAGAGGATTGAAACCTGGCTGAATAGCCAGGCCTAGATGATTGTGATTAGTGGCACAAAGTCCAGCTGGAGGCCAGTCACTAGTGCTGTACCCCAGGGGTTGATTCTGGGGTCAATGCTATTTAATATCTTCATTAATGATCCCCACAATGTGGCAGAGTGCAGCCTCAGCAGGTTTTCAGAAGGTACAAAACTGGGTTGATACAGCAGTTGAGTGTCCTGCTGTTTGGAGGGACCTTGACAGGTTGGAGAAATGGGCAGAGGGGAGCCTCATGAAGCTCACAAAAGGGAAGTGTGGAGTCCTGCACCTGGGGAGGAACAAATCCATGCATCAGTCCATGCTGGGGCTGGAAAGCAGCTTGGCAGGGAAGGACCTAGGGGTCCTGGTGGACACCAAGTTGAACATGAGCCAGCAATGTGCCGTTGCAACAAGGAAGGCCAACTGCATTAGGAGGAGTGTTGCCAGGAAGGTGACTCCTCAGCACTGGTGAGGCCACACCTTGAGTATGGAACTTCAGCATAAGCAGTAAAAAAAAGACATGAACTTACTGGAGTGAGTTCAGTGACAGGCCACAAAACTGATTAAGGGACTAGAGCATCTTTCAGCCAGAGAGAGCTGGGACTGTTCAGTCTGGAAAGAGAAGGCTTGGAGGGATCTTATCAATGTTTATAAATACCTGAAGGGAAGGAGTACAGAGGAAGCCAGGCTCTTCTCTGTGGTGTTTAGTATCAGGACAAGAGGCAATGGGCACACACCAGAATACAGGAAATTCAATTTAAATACAAGAAAAAAACCTCCTTACTCTGAGGGTCGTCAAACACTGTCGCCATCCTTGGAGATATTCAGAACTCAGTGGGACACAGCCCTGAACAACCTGTTCGAGCTGATCCTCCTTGAGCAGGGGGGCTGGACTAGATGACCTCCAGAGGTCCCTTCCACCCTCAACCATTCTATCATTCGTCCACTTATACATTACAGCAAATGAAAGCTTTCCAACTGTTGAAAATACATGTTCATGTTAGTAGTCAGAGGAGGTCTTAAAGGAATGGAAGTGTCTTTAAAGGAAGGCCCTACATGGTGGCTCCCATCATTCGGGACCACTAGAGGAAACATGGAAAAACTCATGGAAGAGAGGCAATGTGGGAAGAGGGGCAAAGGGCAGAGCAGGAGAAATATAAAAGAAAAAGAAGGTAAAGCTGTGAAAAGTCTGAGACACAAAGATCTAAAACCAAAGACTAATCTGGGGAGTTGTTTTCCATTGCCAATGTTAGTCATTACTCTCAATACCTAAGGCATGTTTTGAAATAAAAAATATATTCCTGGCAGCATTTGAGTTGCTCTGTACCTTATAACTGATTTGGTCTGCAACAAAGGCAATAAATTTCAGTGCTGAATATTTCCTTTCTGTGTGTGCCGTTGCACCCTGATGCAGCACACAGCACTTCCAGGCAGTCAACATGTGGTTAGATGTTCACAACAGAAGAGAAGAGGGTGGGGATTGCTAAGAGTAGTAAATGGATAGTGATTTTGTGATGCTACCCAGAAGAAAAGCCACTCTAAAATGAAGATAAGAGAGATTGCAGTGGTACAATGTTGCAACACCAATATAAGTGGTGTAAGTGAGATAGCCTGAGCGGAAGTTCAAATACTTACTCACAGTAAGATGCAGGATGACTTCTACTAGAAGAAAGATGGTTCACCTTATTAGAGAATTAGATTTCCTTTGGGGAAAATATCTCAACAGCAAACACAAAAGTCCCTTTCAGCCTTTGTCTCTCAGTTCTCTGTTATATTTTTTACAAGAGGCAGATATAAATTTGGAGAAGCATGCAAGGAAAAAACCCACATAAAGAAAGTGAAAAGTTATTGACTCCATCTCCCAGACGAGTTGTTCACTTTGGATGCTTACACAAAAGAAATAATTTTAGGGATAATTTGTGACACAATAATAATTTTAAAGTCTATTTATTACCCATGGAAAAATATATTGGCTCCAGCTCATTTAAAACATATTCCTAAAGCTATCCACTAATCTATTACCCTGGAACCCCTTTGAAAAACCTTATCTTCAAATGTCCTTGTTGAAAAGAAACACAGGAGGCAGTGTTTCTCAGTGAAGGACATCAAAGTGGGGTTTTGAAAGCTTGCATTTTTTTGCTAGGATGTGCTACTGAATCCCTATAGGACCTTGGGTAAGTGACTCTAGCCATGCATTCAGTGTATTTTAGATTGCTTTGAAATCAAGCCCAGACTTAGTTGCCCATCCACACTGTTACTACTAGAGGTTCCTACAAGCTAACTCTAGAGTGCTGCAGCTGTTTTTCCCAGGCATCGGAAGATCCTTAGCCTCCCTTTCCTCTCGAGGTCTCAAGGTTGCATATATGTAATTTGTTCCCAGCTTCACTGCCTCCCTGCACCCCATCAGCACCGGCAGTATCATTGCAGGACTGGTATCAGGCTGATGGCTCTTTGGCCTTCTTTAAAATCTTTAAAATCCCTGAAATGCTCTGCTAGAAAAATAGATGAGGTTTATATACTAAATACTAGAGGTAAGTGGAATTAAGCACACCCTTCAGAAATCATCCTGGAGGGGTGATTTGAGAGCTAGGAGATAAAGCAGCAGAGGGTGGTTTCAGAAAGGACAGAAGTAGAAGGCAATAACAGATCACAGAAGATATGGAAAGACTGTGAGAGTGCCATGTAACCTTTAGCATGAGCAAAGCATAAACTTAACATCAGTAATCAAATGCAATAACAGCTAAGTACAAAGTGCCAAAGAGAGGTTAGCAAACATTCAGGTAAGTATTTACTCCTTGTTCATGATTCCTGACTCATGGAAACGCAAATCTTCAAAAAGGTCTGTGAAGAAAAAGTAAATATATTGTTTATTTAGAGTCTTATATATCTAGACATAAACATTTGTAGTCTTTTTTTCTGAATACTTTCTACTACATTAGAAAATAACTTAATCTGAGGTATCATCTATTCTGAGGAGAAAAAGCTTCAATTTTGACAGGAGTTTATTTGAAGATGTGATGATGACTATGACCAGCATCAGAAAGTGTATAGCATGGTCATGTTTTTAAAGGTGGCCTTTATGATATCTCCATTTCTACATGAACAAGTTTTCATTTATGCGTACGTTGTTCTACTATTACCATCTGTGCAGTCAGTAATGGAATTTGTACATACATATCTGTATTTATGTGAGAATCTGTGAAGTGAGATTTAAGTTTTACAAACCAAGCACAAATTTTGAAAAGGATCTCTGAAAACCAAATCTAAACATTATGGGTCTGTGAAACTCCTTGTTGACAAATGAGAGAATTAAAATATATATGTATACGTATGCACACACACTTTTAAAAAGTTTGACTTTGCATTTTTTTGGAGAAATCTAAAATTCTAAAAGCTGTTTCAGAGTTGTCACCTATTGTATTGCTAAGTCTTTTAAGCTGATGACTCAATTTTCCTATTGTCTGTTTGCCTCTGCCTGATATTTCCTAATAGAAACCTTAGTAGTTGCATAATTTGGACGTAAAAATGGAATTTATAACTTTTCCATTTATTCCTTCTCTATCACTGTCCACTGCCATTACTTTCTCTGAGCTTAATAACTGTAGTGAGAGTAAAAAATAGTCTTACTGTCTTCTGTTCTAATGTGCAGCTACTTGTCAAATGGCAGGGCCTTGCAACCTTATGTATACCAGCTGTTTCTGATCTTTCTGTCCTCACCCTATTTCACATTTTCATTTTAAATTGGCCTTGAATTCACAGACAAAAATTCTTAAGCTTTCTATTGACAGGGGAGTGTGCACATTCAGTTTAGTTTAAAATGCCTTAACCTATTTTAGCTATTGCTAAATGATATCGGTAGTGAACCAAAATGTTTTATTTTTCTACAGTTAATCTTCTCCTGCTGTTTTTCTGTAGTCATTATATTTATTCAGTGTTTGTGGTATTCTTGGTAGATTTCTATGGCAGATTGCTTTTTATCTGAAATCACAATAATGTGTTTGACAGCAGAAATAGCCAACGGTGGCTTACGATTTACAGTAAGCAGTTACAGTAGAAGCAGATGGACATCTGACTGAGAAAAGGGTTCCTTAATTACTTTTAAAATTAAGACAGGATTAAAATTTGGGAAGATGTGCAAGAAACAGTGCTTTTGTCTAAATGACTGCTTCTTAAAAAGTTCACCAGAGAGTGTTGACTTCTCTTACCGCATCACAAGAGAGGAAAAGCCATTTTTCCTGCCTCAAATATTGGACATTATACTTCAGATATCTGAAAAGAGCTTAATATTCTGAAGAAAGCTACCTGAAAATTTGCTATTCAATGTAAGGTATAGGATCAAAAGTTCTTTTATGAAAAAGTTTGGCCCACGTATTCTCTGTTAGGATTTTTGCACTTGTTAAACTTGTTTCAAAATATTCGAAGTTAGCATGAGTCAAATTTAAACTTATAATAATTCCAACAATTACCAATAACTCACAGTATTGAAGATGAGGGGGTTATTAGGAATTTAATAATTAGAGTTATGTAATAATCTCTTTACTGGAATATTTCTAAGCATTTTGGTGTAGAATGGAGCTTAGAAATGCGAGGTCTAAATTAGAGGAAGGACCGAAAGAGAAAACTCACATGAAAAAAATCAAACCTTACAATTTTTCTAAGGCTTGCTTTGAGAGTATTGAAAAATTGAGGTTGTCAGTAGTGGGGATGTAAGATGAAGTAGGCAGAGAACTTCAAAAACATTAACGGATTCAACTGAGAAAGATGCCAGGGAGCTCTAAGTAGAACTTAGCTGATGGATCATCCAAATCCTATTCAACTAATTCACAGAAATACCTCCTTATTTCTTGTGACTAAACCTAGCTGGAAATCACTCACAGCACAGAAGTAACACTAGGCAAAGTTCCCCTATATGACTGTTGTGATAAGCCACTTTTTTGGCAGTCTACACCTACTAAATTTGGGTGGCTGCTTTTACTGTGGGCGTGGGGACCTTTAGAAATAAAATTCTTGGAATAAATACAGTCAGTCAGATTACCAGACGTGTCTGTTATCGATTAAGAAAAAGTTTTGCAGTTGTTTAGACTAGTAAACGCGGTCCAAATGGTAAATGTAGATGTTCCATGGATTAAAATAGAGGCGTGACAATCAACAAACTGTAGCTGTGTGTCTGCTTTTCAGCAGGACCACAAAAATCTTTTGCAGGCAATCAAACTGCTGGGGTCTCAGAATGTGCTTTACGCTGCCGTTCTCCCTCTGTTCATCAAATGCAGGGACAGAGACATGCAGCACAATGTGCAGGAGTCAAGGAGAGTGGTTTTTTTTTTTGCTAAAGCCCTGCAGTGCAGAAGACCCTTACCAAGCAAACTGATGCAGGAGCATATGCCAGTCATGCCCCTGTCCTAAGAGTACCATCTTAGTAAAAATAACCAACAAAATCCACTCTCCCATAAGGTAGGCTTAGGTTGGGTGCTTCCATTCAACTTAAAAAGAAGCAAAGAAAATAAAAGACCCCAAGCCACCAACAGTTTGTAAAAAGCATAAGTAAGTGTGATGTGAAAATGAGAATTAGCTTTCATATGCTGCCTGAAAAAATAACTACAGTCAACATAGGAAGCACGATTGAAAAGCCAGCCAAGTACTATTTGCCGGTAACAATGAAAACTGACCAAAAACTTTCCAATATTGCTACCTGAATGAACTTTCAAAATGAAAGTCAGGGAAAAAACATGAAAAAATGTACCCTTGCTTTTGTTTTAGCTCTGTTGCACAAAACACAGCAGATTTCCCGGGGCTTTTACATTCAGAAGAATGCGCAATGCGAACAGATTGATTCCAGGCCTGCAGGAAACTTCAGGAGTTGTTTGTCCAAACATCAGAATGGAGCAAATCACAGGAACCTGCAGTAAGTATCCTTGGGGTGACCCAGTATCTTAAAATGCTGAGTAGAGATGTTTCATTTTGGAACTGAGAAGGTCACTGTCTGTTCCTGTGGATAGTTACTGCTATTTGTTCTATGAATAACTTGCTAGATAGTACGTCCTAGTTAGTACTTTAAGTTTTTATGCCATTATTGTTTGAATAAATCTACAACTCTTGCAGGATGTATAAATTTTTCTTAAAAGAAACCCAAACCCAATAGAAAATAACCAAAACAAACCCTACATTTTGTTGGTGCAGAAGGAAATGACTTTTTTTCCCTAATCAAAGGTGAGTTATCAGGCACATAATTTCCTTCTGCAAATGGGACATAAGCTTCTAAATCATTGAGACACCTTTGAAAACAGGATTTGAAAATCCAGCTGACAGCATAGCCAGATTCCTTTTCAGGCACCTCTGGAGGAAGAACTGAAAAATGTGGTTTTCAGTTCTGTAAACAATTAACTCAATCTGTGTCTTATATCAATTCCTATAAATAGCTAAAAATGTCTACCAGGAGCCAGATCTTCATGCAGAGACCGCAACACTACAGGGGCATCGTATAAACTTTACACTGGTTATACTTGCTCATTTAGCTGTCTGTATTTTCACAATAAAGTTTAATGGAAACAGGTGAAAATTGCTCTAGACACTACTGCATGCCTGGTTCAGAAAATCAGTTGTAAGATTACAGTTAAGGTTGCAGGAAATGTTGGGAAGCTTAATTTTATGCTGCCACTGGAAATGCTCTTTTCGAAGTGCTTTGCATTACCAGGCCAGTTGTATTTAGTACAAGAGGGAACAGTGGTAAAAACTGAAATGGTTGTTTTACCACCAAGTGTAAAGCAGTTGTCAAATGGCGTTTTCAAGATTATTTTCAAAGTCTGTCTTCACAACAGCAAACAGTCACGTGTAGGAAGAAGTACTTACTTATCTGATTTAAATGAATACAATCTGGTGTCACTAATTTGTTTCTGGCAATAATTATCATGCTGCTCAATTTATTTTAATAGCACATTAATTTGATTCCTTCTTTTGCCAGAAATGCAACCAGAAGCTTCGCAGTAACAAAATGTGTCTTTAACAGGAACTGCCAAAGTCCTCTGTAAAGATAACGCAGTTCCATACACTACTTCTATCTGGAAACATAAATTAACAATGCAGAAAACACGTACAGTGGAATTAGGCAAAAAAGGCCCAGTTGCTCAGTAGAGGTTCTACTGATTTGCTTATGGGAGAAGGGAAGAAAACGGTTTAAAGAGGCAGGCATGAGCTTTTGCTCTATGCTATGAGGCTGCCCAAGGTGGCAGTCTATTTCTAGGACCTGCATCCCATGCAATCCATATTTCGAGTCATAGCAGGCATCTGCTGGAACAAAAGCAGACTGTGAAACACAAGCGAATCCCTTGGTTAAAACTCTTTTCTTCAGCAGAAACCTTTTAAAAGCAGAAGAGCATAGGAAGAAACAAGGGCAACTCACAGACGCTTTCCTTCTGGGCGCGTGGGTTCGGAGCTAGCACACACCAAGATGGTTTCCCTTGTAAAGCAATTTTTGTGCACCCTTGCTAAATGCTTCACAAAGCTATCTGAAGGTCAGTGATAGTGACAGGCTGAAACAATGCAGGTGGAAGAATATTCTGCAGGTTTTTGGTGAGTTTCCTGTGGACAGCTACCACACACCCAGGCACCAATCAGCATCATGAGACCTGACCAGTGGATACCCATTGTTTCCTCTCTATGAATCTGCTTCAAAGTGAGATAAGACATAAAACATACTCTCACTATTTTCTACCTTAACCCATATTCAATAACTGTCTCTGTGGCAACAGCCATTTCAAATGTTAACATGGAGAAAATAAATTTCTTTTGATAGGCTGCTGCTTCACTTTAATGGGGAACAAAATTATTCCTCCTGATTTTAAATTTTCTCATCTTAAACTTTTCAAAGAGCTTATAAATTATTTTAAGATATGTTTAGCTATTTTCATGATCTGTTTCTCAAGAGAAATTAATATTTTGGGAACAATGTGCTTATTCCTACATTATGGTTTCAAGGGATTTCAGTAGATTTTTGTACCTATGTATAGGACTACTGTGTAGAATATGAAGAATGTTTTTCCTTATATGTTAAAACAAAAGACCTACACGTAAATAGAAAAGATGTATGTGATTTCATAGAACATATACTTTAGTAAATCTATTTTTTCTATTAAAGATAATGTTTGGTAAAAAAATAAGTTGCTGTGGGAGAAAGTTGTACATCCTGAAAACATCTGTCCATAGTATACAATGAGTAATGGTGTCCAGCATAAGAGCATGGCAGCATTTGAGAGAGCCCAGAAATTAGCATTCATGGGGCACTCACAGTATAGCCCCAATAAATCTTTGTAATGGAATTTCCAAAACAAATACTTGTGTTGTATGCTGACTCCCCCTACAAGAGCTTTGCTCCAGGCTCATTGTATTTCTCAGGATAAAAGAGGTTTTTATCTGCTAATCTGCTCTTCATGCAAGAAATCAGTTAAAAATGGAATAGGCAATTCCAATTCTCAATTATTTCAGCATATGGCCCACAAACCAACAGATATTTTGGCTGTATTGGAAAGCATATTATGTTTTTATTTGGGATTTTTAATACAAACATTTGAAGCCACACTATTTATGGCACTGTGTTTATAAATAAAATATTATAATTAAAATGTTGCATGGAGCCATCATTATGGCAGATGGACAAATTTATAAGTGTATGCTGCAAAACTATAGTCCTGATTTAGCATAAACTGGAGTCAAGAGGAGTCCTACTGTTCTCTTTAATTGTTATTCTACAGAATGAAGAGGAACCCTATGACTTCCTTTATAAAACAACCTGCAAATTCAGTTTTCTTCTTTCTTTTCTTGCTGTGCTGTAGGCAGTCCTAGCTATCCTGCTGAGGGGAAGTGGCTACAGGAATTCTTAGGAAGATATTCAATGGAGGAACTACAATGGCATGATGGCATTAATACTGCCATTGCAGGATGGACCTTTCTGGCTGCATATTGCGGGAGTGCCTCCACAGCTGCTCATCCTCCCTTCTTGCGTTCTGTTCAGATCAGGGTGTCATCCAACAGAGGCAATGCTAATGTGACTTTGTTCCAGAAGATTTGTTTTAGTTGCTGATAAAAATAGTTTCAGCTGACCCACATCTACTTGCAGACTCAGTTAGCACTGGGTCCCACTAATAGTTCAGCTGAAGAAAAAGTGAAAAAAAATTGTCATTTTGAAACAGCTTATTTGAAACTGTTTAGTTTGAAACAGTTTATGTTGACAAAACCTTAAATCTGTAAGTACTGAGGTCCTATTTCAGTCAGAGGAAGTTGAAAAATCTCACTTCCTCAGAAAATTTCTCAGCATCTTGAGGTGGTTAGCTGCTAAATTCCCTCAGCCTCCTTTCTTCAGAAAAAGTTCTTTTAACATTATAATTGACAGTGCTATTACTTTGCCTTTAGTAAATGGTACATTACTACTTTAATATCCAAGCTGTTCACTGTAAGAAAATGTCTCATTTACAGTGGAGAGACTCAATGGCCATGTCTTTATGCCTCTGAAAGAGCAGCACTGGAGGACAGATGTAAACACAGCATGATTTGCCTCCTGCAAGCTTTCTAACTGCATGGCTGCTTTGGTGCACAGCCTGTAGACTGCCTGCGGGACAGGATTAATGTGCACAAACATGCTGGGCATCCTTGGACCAGCAAGTTGTCATGTACTGTGGAGGATACTCTCCTGTCCCATGTAAAGCTGCTCTTGCAGGCCTACCATATTGAAGAGCTGAGGTTTAATAGGGCCAGTAGAAGTGCCCTTTAATGAACTATAAAGACATAGAGCATTTTTTTTCTGTGAGGCAGAGAGAAGAATGGATTGTACATTGCCTTTTCTGTTTTGGACGACATTGCCTTTTCTGCTTATTCCCTTTAGTTCTTGGATGAAGAACCCTACATTCAGATGTCCATTTCACTTCCCTTTCATTTCTGCACCTTTTATTTTTCTTTTTAGTCAATTATTTCATTAGTCGTGACAATGTGGGGTCATCCTTCACGTTTTGAAATCCTAAAGGTAGCCATTAACACAGGATAAAATGCCAGAATCACCAAATGCAGCTTCTAACAACATAATTATTTTTGTGTGTGAGTACTGATGAATTATGATGGGAAAGTAAATACAAAAAGACAGCTTTTACAACTCGACTTAAAGACATCTAGAGAAAATGGAATGAACAATAAACTCAGCTTTGAGATATACTGAATAAAAACTTTTTGCCTTTCCCATATCAGTGAAAGGGCTAAAAAAAGGGTTAAGAGTATGGATGCTTAGGAGGAATCTTGTCTTACCTGGGTACATCTGAGCTCTGTGCTGAGGAAAGCTGGAATAAGTAAATGGTGGGGCAAGACCTACTATTTATATGTTTTTTTTATGTTTGTGTCCTACAAGTGACATCCTATAGGATAGACGTTGTCTTTGTTTTAGTCAATGAAAAAAATGCCACAATATTTACCCATCCCTTTCTTTTTTCCAGTTAACGTATTGATGATGGATAGTTTTATGGATAAATCCTATTCATAATAATGGAATTACTAGTATATATGGAATGTGTATATTGTGGATTGTTTTCCTGAAGCAATAATAATCTGCCTGCAGCATTACAGAATTATACTTAAAACTTTCCAGGAAGGTAATTTTTCAATTGCTTACAGATTTTTTTTTGCCATTCTTTTGCTTGTAATACTGCTTTGAAAAGCAAAGTATTTCCCTCTATTTACAATGCATTTTGCTGACTTCTTGGTTTTCTTTCTTAAATATTCCTCAGTGTCACTTACAAGGCCAAACTACAGACCAGTAAATGCTCCTGTATGTTATGGTAATATAAATAAGGCTGGCATATCTGGTTGGGAAGTTCTGTGTACAGTGTGCCTCTGCTATTTTTTGAATGGAGACCATCTCCATATTAAAATTTTTATGTGTTATCAAGGTCACAAAGGCTGCATAATATATCAGCTCTGCCAATATAAATGAGGTCAGAACATTTCTTTTTAATATAAATGTGGTGTTCTTCCAAACTAAATTAAAAGATCATAATGTCAGGGAAGCCTTATGGAAGTCTGTGCTTAATTGCTTGTCAGGTGAGGATGCAGCACACTACTGCTACTGTAGTTTTGTGTAGTTTCCTAGGGAAATTATGCCAACAGAGATGGAAAAATGATAAACAAAAATCAACAGGTAAAAACTTGAATCAATTCAGTTCAAAATAAAAGTAACTTACTTCTGGAGAAGTGAAAAAGCAGAAATTTTGGTGCACAATGACGTGTTTAGCTTTGTTTCAGTTGATAACTCTAACCTTTTTCATTTGTACAGTTTAAGCTTTAGGTGCCAAGATTAATGGCTGAAGTAGGAGACTGCTCACTCCATGGTCAGTGGAGGGAGACTGAGTTTTTCTTAACGTTTCGGAGCAGCATCTTTTTTATGCCCTCTGAAGTGCTCTGACTATTTCCATTCTCTGTACAGGGAACCTGGAGGAAATGTAAATTTCCAGTGTAGGTCAGTATGAATCCCTTCTACTCATCCCCCTCACTGTTGGAAAATTTCACTTTTTAAAATTGTCTAAATGATTTGTTTCTTGACAAAATCTTTCCACTTTTGGATCAGGACATCACACTTTGATCAAATTTGTGAATATTTTTGGTCTCCTTTTCATTACAGTCATCCACTTTCCTCCAAGTTGCCTAGAAATGTAGTATTTGCATAAGCAAAAATGTCTGTGAGGTACAAATATTTACTCAAGGAAATGATACAGGTTTTGAGTGGTAGCAAATTAAGTTTTCACTGATATTAAGCTGATTAACTGATTTGTGTGGGTTTGTTTTGTTTTGTTTCCTTTGTGGAAAGCAGGGTGTTTGGGTTAGCCCATGTAAATTGCAATGAACCTCTCTGATCAAGCTTGAGTTCAGGGAAAAGTTCAGTGGCAAGTTTCAAGTAAACCCAGAGTACCTTTGTGAAACACTTTGAAATTGCTGATCAATGTAAGCATGCTTTTGGGAGCAGCATGCACCCTGTCACATGGCTGCCTGGTGTTAATGTGGGATTGCCAGAGGGATCGGCAAAGCGTTACTGATTCCTCTGCCTTTAAAAACATGAAAAAACCTACTTGATTTCTGTCTCTTCCAGTTCAGCTGATATGACAAGATAACTTATTCAGTGTCTCATGTCTAATTGCAGCATGAAGGAACAACTGAGCAATTTGGGGTAGTTGCTTTTCTGTATCTTTTCACTCATCTATGTTTCAGTGTCACTATCACACTCCCCAGGCATTAAAGTAACATGTCATATTCTGTCTTTTAATTTTTTTCCAAAACAAATTCAACCTGGACTCCAAATTCCAGAGATGAGAAGCATGGTTTCTTTTTTTTTTTTCTTCTACCTTTTTTTTATTTTTTTTTTTATTTTTACTTCCTATGCATGCTCTGAAATGGTTTCATATGAAAGGTTTTCAATTAGCCCAATTTCAATTACCATTGTGTACCTCGGTATCGAGTATTGAAGACATAAAGACAATGTTTCATCAATATAGCACTGATTTAACATTGTCCAGCATAGATGCACTGCTCTCATTAGGCATTACACCTGTGCATTCAGAGGATGACTGTGATGGTAGCGGGCTAATGACTTTTTGCCGCCCTGAGGAGCATGGGCTTCTGGCCTGGCACGCAGCTGAAAAAAAAGAGTTAGGTAGAACTTGCTGCCTGTCTAAAAGGCAGTGTCCACCCTCAGCATAACAGCCTTTCAGCTGATGCTAAGCTCAAAGCTCAGCAGGAAGCACAAGTCAGGAAACAAGACAAGCAAGACATTGTTGACCAGGTGATTGCTTATCTTTTCCTTTGTAAAATGTAATGCTTGATGAGATGAGGTGGCCTGTCTGTATGAGAATTCGGTACCTCTCGTCCGGTTCCTGCACACATTCCTAATTCAGGTGTTTTCAATTAGAAGTGGCACTTAGCTGATGTTCTGCTCAGAAAGAATAAGTCAATGGCTGAGGATGAACTCTGAGCACTGCTTTTTTGATGTCTGATTACACCATAATTTTAGAGTTTTTTTCTTAACAAAATTAACATATCCTGTGCTTGAGTCTGACCCAAGATTGAGTACTTTGAAATTTACTGGTAATATATTTAACCAATTCAAATGATGGTTGACCAATTTTAGAAAGAGAGAAGTCAGGAAAGACTCACACTAGTTAAAAAACTTGAAAACCTCTGCATATGCTCATGCTTTTTGTAGGTACTGCTCTTTCAATTTAAACTTTCTGTGGTTGGTTATATTTCCTGGAACAGATTACTAGAGCAGGTTACTAGAATTAAGCTTTCAGTTAATACAACTACGTTCTGAACAAACATTCACTGCAGAGCTTAGCAGCTAGGTTCTCATTTAGGTAAAGTCAGAGATTAGAATACATCACTGGATGTGTGATACATTAAATACTTATATATAGTAAAACACATCTAACTGTGTTTTAATCTCTGAGAGATTATACAGAGATTTAGCATTAGAAGAGCTTTGTGGAGATTGCACAGTCAGCACTCACATGTTAAGAAATGCCACAATTTCCATGTGGGTAAACTTACTGAGATTCCCTTTTGCCCAGTTTAGTTTCCTATATAGATGAAAAAAAAATTCATTAGGATGCCTTGCTAAATACATTCGGTGAGCGGGATTTGCTCAGAAACAGTTTATTTTTTCTTCACTGTTCAGTTCGTGCCTCATCCTTTTACTGCATGTTGTTCGAAACCTACTTTGAAGACAGAGTAATTACTTTTTTGACAGTCTTGACAGATTTTCCTATGGCATCATCACTGTGGTATCTGAGTGCTTCATAAACATTAGCTAATAAATCTTCACAGCACCCTTGGGAGGTGATGGCATGATATTATCCAAATTTGACTGATGAGGAACTGAGGGATTCAGGTAAAAAGCTTCCATTAATTTTGGGACTCCAGTCTAAGGTGACAAAAATCTATTTTTTCAGAGTGCTTATCCTACTATAGCACTCTGTTTATCCAAAGCACAGCTCTCTGACTTCAGTTAACAAACATAGCCACATTTTAATTTTTTTTTTTTAAATCAACCCTGTTACCCTAAATGTTTCCAATTAAACCTCTCATCTTTGAGAAAATATCAGTGAATGCAATGGAAGGTGGACAAAATCTCTCATGCAATTATGGTGTGTTACGTGGTGGTTCTGCAGCTGTGGGAGAGACCCACACTGGATGCCCTGATAAAAGATACCCAGCAGCTCTGAATCTGAAATCCTTGCGTACCTTATTTCCCAAGGGAAACACTGAGTTCTGCAAACACTAGTCTGTTCTGCCTGAGGTCTTCCCAGAGACAAGCAGCCTGGGAGTTCTGGTGACCCAGGCAACCTGCCTGATGTGACTCCAGAGGTACAACCTCTAGACAGCACCATTTAAATAGAGCCTCTCTGACTGAGGAACCCAGGCTTTAGCCACGCAGCTCAACTCTCATCTTCACAAAAGGGAGCCTGGGACCACTGAGAAACTTGGTGTAAGTCACATCTCCCTGTTTCTGCATTCTTTGCTGTGAAGTTGGGACTTAGGACATTGGAGGACTCGAGTCTGCAAGGAGGGAACTTCTTAGAGCCACAGCTGGCAAGATTCCCCTAGAAGCCACTCAGAAATCTTGCATCTCAGTTTATCTAAGCAACTATTGATTTGTGGGACTATTTAATTTACATGACATTTTTAAATATAGGTATTTTTTCACAGTAAAAAAAAAATCTGTAACACAAATGTCATTTCTGTGTCCCAGACTTTCTTTAAAGTCTGGGTGCTGGAATACTAGATTTGTACATAGAATGGTGAAAATTATTTTTACACTGTTAAAAGATGTTTAAAGGTGTTTTCACACAGGGAAAATACTATAATTATTCTTAGTAGCCATCTTAGAAATAACTGCGTCGTTTGGGCCAAGGCAGGACATGACAAAGATGTTTTTCCTGGTTTGGATTCAAAGTTTCTAATTGCAATAGGAAAGTAAAAATGATAAAAAACAGTAGCACATACAGAAACCTGATAATATTTTAGTATTATTTAGTAATATTTAGTATTATTATTATATTAGGAAAAGGAAGGCTATCTTGGTAAAATCACTGTATTTAGGCATATTAATCATATTTACATACATATATATATATGCAGAGAGAGAGATATATATAAATTGCACATTTTGCTTACACTGGCCAGATAGTAAATGCATTTTTTAAAAGTTTTTAAATTACTTTTAATAAACTTAAATTACTTATTTAGGTCAAAGACCAGTAGTTCATTAGAAGATCTTCTTTGATCTTGTTTATATTACAGATCCTCAGACAAGACCAAGTATTTCAGTACTCAGAAAATAAATGTTTACCACATGTAACAATGAAGTGAGTTTTCTACAGTGACAAGGACATGGAGATTACAGAAGTACTCTTTTTGTGAAAAATGAAGGTTTCCTCTGGAGAGGAAATTTATTTCCCTAGACCAAATTAAATTATTTTTATTTATTTATAAAGCATACTAATTGGGAGGCTTGGAGGTTTATAATTCCCCATGTCTTACCCTTCTCCACAGCTAAACTCTATTGCCTCTGAGGGAGGTAAGAACCTCCTTGCCCCTTTGGCATCAAATAAGGTGTTGAGGAAAACCTGTTATTTTCAATTCTTTACAGGCATTTTGACAAATCCCAAAGCATAAAATTTATAATCCTTTTCTTAACGCAGAACTACAGAGCATATGGGGGATGTGCATGCAAGTCTTGGTCTCCCTGGGGCTCAGATATACAAGACTTGACTGATATTAATCCAATGCAAAGACTTCAAACCCAGAAAGATTCTCCAGCCTTACTCTTCCTTTCATACCATGATCACAAGCTAAGGAATTTCTTCCAAAAGAGAAACTAATTCTGTTTGGGAGAAATATATCTAATCTCACTTTACAGGCTCAAGGTGTTAGTAAAGCTAAGTTGTTGAAGTATTTAATCGCTGTCATTTCTCTGAAATTTCATCTTTTGTGAAATTTCAGCTACTTTGAAGTCAAGCTGTCTAATTTCCATTTCTAGTCATTGGATCTTGTTATGTCATTGTCAGCAAGGTTCAAAGGCCTCCCACTATCAAGAAGCTATTTCATGTATTCATGATCAAGCACTTATAAAATAAGTTGAGCTCTTTAAGTCTAATATCACGGAGCTTATTTTTCCTATCCCCAAGTCCATTATTTTGGCCCTCCTTTGAACTGCCTTTGCATTTTCATATCCTTCATCTGTGGACAAGAGAGAAGGTAAAGCATTGCTAGCAGTGGTCTTACTAACACCCAGTGTTTGTCCATAGCTGTTTGTTGACAGAGCTTCTAATTAGTTTGTCACTGTTGGCAGTGTGTCTTATGTACTGTTGGTGTTGGTACATACAACCATTTCCAAGTTAATTTTTCTATAATATTCCTCTTCTAAAATAAAGAGGAAATATCCGTCTAGGGGTCTAGCTGTATACAACGTATTCACTGTTTTGCAAGCAAACCTACAGGTCAGCTTTTATATTTGTTATTGCTTTGTATTTGCTTTACTTATATTTGCTTTATAATTTTAAGTCTGTATTTTGAATCTCCAGATATACTCTATATATGTAAGTCTGTATATTGAGTCTGTACATTATTTTAATCTCCTGTATATAATTACCTCTTGCATACTACAGGAAAGGTCAAAGGTAGTACAAAAGCTAAAAATGCATACCACCATATTAAAAGAGGTCAAAAGCATTTAGCAAAGCAAAGCAGAACAAGTTCTTCAGTATAAACCAGAATAATCAGTGTCTTCTTATGCTGATACCACATTTGTGGTTTTAGCTTTTTATTTTGTTCTTAGGATTTTTTTTATGAGTGTAGTCCTTCAGATACCAAAGGAATACTTATCACTGCTGATCAAGTAAGACTCTACTTCTCTGCAGTTACGACAGCAGTTTTCATCTTGGCCCATGCTTCTCCGTGTATACATGGTCCATCCTACTGACAGGGTGTAATTCAACAGTATCCTCCACCAGAAGCCAACCCTTCTCAAATAAGAAGCAATTTCTGAACCTCACAAGGCTGCTGAGGAGACAAATTTATTGCAAATGTTTTCTAGGACTTTGATGTCTGATACTTTGGGCTGAATGATTGTGTCAGCTAATTGGGCAGTGTGATTATGCATATGTGTGTCAGGGATACACACCAATGAGCAGTAGTGTACTTCAAATTAGTCCACAGAATGATTCCTAAAAGTGCATGGAATGAATCAATGATGGAAAAGAGCAGGTGTTTTAAAAGACCCGTCTCTGTGAAGATTTCTCAGAAATACTAGTCTGCAGAATGAGAACTGACTTAAAGCAAAGAACAGTGCTACTGGAGGAAGGCAGATCACAAGCTAACTTCCAGTAAATACTTCGTTCCACTACTGCTCTGTGTATGCAAGAGACTGATTTGGATAATACCAATGTTTTCAGTATATTTTTCCTGGAAATTATTATTACTTCTGGGCACTCAATCACTTTCTTAAGTGGCTGGAATTTCTAAAACAACAGATACATCTGTTTCAGATAACGTAATATATTTCATTGGGATTTACAAGCAGAACCCAGCTCAAAGCACACTGAAATCACTGAAAAGTGATCCCTTAGCTGTGTGCCACAATAAGGCATCATGGTGCTAAGTACTGTAAGAAACCATCATCAACTTATAGACAAATAGATAGAGTGTGACTCTCAATTTCTTAGAAGTTATGGCTTAGCATTATTATTTTATGGTGTGACTATTTTTTATATTATGAAAAGAAGCATAACAAAGCCTCACAGTTCTTATTAATTTTTACATGATAATGCTGCTGGCTTGAAAAATCTATTGCTACAGCTTACTAAATAATCACTAGAGATACATGACATGAGGAAAATAAAATAAGAAATAATTTTTATCTTGTCTCCAACAGAATTACTTTTATTGAGATTCAGAGAAGCTTTTGCTCTTAAGCAAGTATTATTCGTATTTGTCTACAACTTCCTTCCACATCCTGCTTTACAGGGACTATGCCAACTTAGGCTTGCCTTGTACTCTACGTATAAACAGACTTTTATACGATTGAGACTGATAGAAATATTTGCCACATTTTGTTCTGATTTTATATATTTGACTCCAAATGTTCTGTTATGATGGCTGAAAGACCACCATTGCACTCACTGCTGCCAATTCTCATGGGTGAGTTTTGCAAAATATGTTATTTTTCTCTTACAGGCCATAGCCCCAAAGTCATGTGGTTATGCAAGATTCAGCTTTCCTTTAAAAGGGAATTATGTTTCTAACCCTTAGAGGAAAGCTTGAATATATAAAGCCTATATTATTTAAAAAAAACCCAAACAGCCCCCTAAATAAATAATGATGGTTTTTTAAATTAAAAAATTATGATTTTTCCTTTAAATTTTAAAGGCAATGGAATACAGTTTTAGTGGCAGACATATTTACGGTCATGACTCTAGCAAAAGAGAGAACTTGAAAGAAAAAATTTGAAAAGATTAATTTGCCCAATTATAGAGAAATTTAGAAAATAAACTTACAGTAGAAATAATATTCTTAGAACTTCAACAAACTTTAAGGTTTTCTTAGCTTAGATAGGGTAAAGAAATATGGAACATGGAGCTTGATTTTCTAATACTTCGTATCTATTAAATAATTTCCAGCTATGCAAAAAGGTAGTACAATATTGTATGCAGATGGTTTGAGCAGAGAATCAGGCTAGTGGTTGTTAAAGGGATGGTGTACTAACCTGGAGAGACATGAATTAAAAATCTGTTTAAAAACCCTCAACAAACTATTTTCTCTAAGTGAATTACAAATTACTCCAGCAGCCTTGAATGTTTAGTAATTTTTTTTCCCCATCCGAAATCCTTCCAGATGCTCCAGTTCTTGAATGGCCTCATTTAACAATGTTGCTTTGAATGCCCAGACATGCAGATCAGTGAGGCTACCTACAGATGTACAGACATGTACTGCACACTCCCACACTGGGCTATATAGTTGTCAAGAAAGTGAGGAGTGGCACAGGGGCTAGAGTTTAGTGCTGAAGCCGAGGAGCTGAGGTTAGCATGGGTTTTCTGTTGGTGTTTTTTTAAATAAAAGGGCAGGGATAAGCAGGAATAAAGGTTTGGAGAGGGAAAAAGGAGTTGAAGGGTGGATCTATGCTGAGCTGGAAACCAAAAAACTGGCATTGAAAAGATCAGAAGCTTAAAATTATTCTGTTTTACCCCTACTATAATCAGCCAGCCTTGACATTTTTGTTGCTTTTGCTTTGAATCAGGCTGAGGAAAGCTGTAATCCTGATGTAGTCTTATGCAGAAAAGGTGTATTCTGGAAATGCAGACATGGGCTTTGAGGCAGAAGGATGTGCTTTGTAGTTCTTTTTTCCTCTATTTTTTTTTTCCTCCTGTTTTCCTCTTACTTGAGGCCATGACTGATACAATATTCATAAAGAATTGCCTTCTCATATTTTGGAGTAAAGTTCACAAAGAAAGATTTCAAAATGCAGATAAATTAATGCAATGATCCAGGAGTTAATGTAGTTTGGTTGGAGAGGGCTGAAGTTGGGTAACTTGCATTTACAGCCATTGCTACATATTTAAATGCAACATGTTTCACAGTGTTTTCAAAACAAGTGTACCTATAGACACTTATCTATATGTTTTTGACATAATTTTATTACCTCATTGTCAAAAATAATGGGGTGATGTTAAGCCACAAGAATTAGTCTTGTATTCCTGTGGCTGAGGCTTCCGTATGAAATTCTGCTTGGAATTGTATCTTGTTATATATCATATCTTGTTGGGAAGCTGATTTTAGGGAGTTAGCTAGTAGAAGAGAGGATAGAAAGCAAGGTCATAGAGCTGTAGTCTGAAAGAGCTGATATTTTAAATGTCATGATATACCCTCACCCAAAAAGCTGTCATATTACTCAAGTTTATATGATGTGAATAGTAGGGAAAGAAATAACCTATAACCTGCAATCAGGAGAGACAAAAGCATCTGGGAGGAATATATGGAAACAAATATTTTCAAGTTTAACATTCTTATTAGTTGTACTTGAGTGGGGCTCATGCTGAGCAAAGTTTTTTTTATACATTCAACCTTTGTGAACACCAAGGGAAAATTAACTTCCTCTGAACGTCATTCTGTAATAGATTGAGTCCTGGAGTTTGTGGTCCTAGTCTCAGATCGCTCTAACACAGACATATCTTTGTGCTTGAAAGAAATTCCATTGGTTTTGAGTTACAATACTGTACAATGATTGGAAAGTTTTAGGCATAGTATTTTATCCCCCAAACTGTGGGCTGTATTATAATAATTTATTTTTTCTGATATCCGCTCCTTCAGCAGAACAGCGAAGTACCTGTTTAGTTGCTAATGTGAAGGAGATAACTTGTTGATTTTGAAACAGGGAAGCAGATGTGAAACCGGGCAAAAAAAGGTTTAGTAGGAGATGTCTATTTGTCTTCATCATTTGGAAGAAAAATCTGGAATGTTACTTTACAACAGATTACACGGTCATGGCTAGAAGACTTTAAAAATATTCTCACCTTCCTATGGTAAACAGAGGATAATTATCATTGTGGAGAACCCTCGGTTTCAGCATGGTTTTTTTATCACATTGTCCACAGGATTTACCTTTTCATAACTTTTCCCTGTCATTGTAAACTCTTTGCTAAAGTTTGGCATAAGGTTGATGTGGGTGTGTTTGTGCTGCCATTATTATCTGCTTGCTCTTTGAGTGATCTCAAGTCTGTTTCTCCTTGGAAATTAAAAACTACTACTTTCTCATGAGATGGTTTCCCAACACAGATCCTTAAGTGAGTATTGTTGTAGGTTGGTGGGGAGCAAGAATGATTTCTAGTGCCTTATCTGGAAGTCTATGCACATGAGGTTCATGAAAGGAATTGAAAAGGAGATTAAGGATAAGGGGAATAAGACACATATTTGATGAAAATAAACAGGAACAGCATTGCTTGTATAACACGGTCTGGGAGGGGATTCCCTGCAGTAGGAGGGAAAATAACAGTAAGGGAAGAGTTATTTAAACTAAACAAAATTGTCACAGGAACAAGTGTGTATGAGTATAAACATTTGACTAAACTTAGAAGGTGTCGTGGTTCAGCCTCAGCTGGCAACTGAACACCAGGCAGCCGCTCGCTCACCCCCCCCCACCCCTGTGGGATGGGGAAGAGAATCGGACGAGCAAAAGAACTTGTGGGTTGAGATAAGCACAGTTTAATAACTACAATAGAATGATGATGATAAATGATTATGATAATAATGACAGTAATGTTAATATAATAAAAGGGAAAAGGAAGGAAAGGGAAAACAGGGAAAAAACGCAGAAACACGAACGATACAGCCGCTCACCACCCGCCGACCGACGCTGCCCGTCCCCGAGCCGCGATTGCTCCCTCCCTCCCCCGGCCAGCCCCTCCCAGGTAGCATACTGGGCATGATGTTACATGGTATGGAATATCCCTTTGGTCAGTTTGAATCCGCTCCCTTGGCTGTGCCCCCTCCCCTCCCAGCTTCTTGTGCACCCGGCAGAGCACGGGAGGCTGGAAATGTCCTTGACTAGTATAAGCGCTGCCCAGCAACAGCCTAAACATCTGTGTGTTATCTCAACAGGTTTTTTTCCATGCTAATTTCAAAGCACAGCACTATACCAGCTAGAGTGAAGAAAATTAACTCTATCCCAGCTGAAACCATGACAGAAGGTAATATAAATCAATGAAAAGAATTTGTAAAACACTTTCAGAGGAGGGAGCAGCTGGAGTGAGGAGTGCTCTACTTTTAAGATGGGGAAAAAAAATCGTGTTTCACAAGAATCAGTTAGCTGCTTAAGATGAGGAAAAAAAATCAGCCTAGTGCTATGAAGTATCTAGGAGCTGGGGACACACAGAGGTTGGAGACCCAAATCCATCCTTTAACTCAGAAGATGCAAAGATACATATTGCAATTCCTAGGAGAGAGGCCACCAGCCTTTAGTATTTTTTACTTTCTAAGCTTCCCTAAGGACCACTTGGCAGAAAAGGAATGAAAGAATTTCTCTTTGTCACAGAGGAAGATGAGGTGTTTGTCAGAACTGCAATAAGTATCTCCCAATATAAAAAAATACCTCTGATAAATAACATTTTTTTTATAATAGCAAGTAATTTTGAAATATGAAATTTACCAAGATGGTAAAGGTGCTGAGGTAAAAGAGGTGTTTAAAAATCCTATAACTTAAAGGGAAACATAAAGTGAATAAAAGAATAGCCTATTCTAAAGAACAGAAAATAAATTAGTTACTTATTAGTATAACGCTAATAAAGCTTAGAAAAGCTTACCCAAGTGTGGATATAGCCCTAACCTGAAGTTATGACTGCAGAAACTTAGGAGATAAAATTTTCCAAATAGAAAAAAAGGCATATGTATAATCACTTAAAAGGTTGGAGCTATTTAGGTGGAAATTCTTTTATTTTGTCTATTTGTGCCAGGGAGGTATTTGGAGAGAGGCAGAAGCAAACCAGAGCACAGAGGGAAAACTGAAGATGCCAAAACTTGCTATGACTAAAAAAACACAAGCCTTGAGAGAGTTTGTGGCAGAGTAGTGACTAGAAGTGCCTTGTAGCTGTGAAACACAAAATCATCTCTATTTCTTTATCCCTGAAAGGCTTAGTAAAAAACCAGGATCCCTAATTCAGTTATTGTTGTCAGAATCCAAACTAGTTATTCAAGTAAAAAGGTATAATACTGGATTAAGTGATCCCAAATTTGTTTACTTATACAAATCTTTTTTTTTTTTTTTTTCAATGTTAGTATATGCCCACCTTGGTTACATATTGATGAATTGTTTAGGGTGCTTTTCTTTCAAGAAAGCACTCTGGGATCTGATGCCACCAGAGTGCTGAGTATCACTTTCTTCCCACTGGCTTCCCCTCAGCTGCCCTTGAGGAAGGAGTAACCTTCCCCGTTTTCTGGTTTCTTCAGCTCAGCGTACATGCTGGGCCAAAGAAAATGAAGCAGCTTTTCTGCCTGCTGCCCAGATATAACTTTGTAAAGGACCAAAACCATGTAAACTTGTAGTAATTGTGAATAAACAAAATAAACAATTACACAGCCTGTAACAGAAAGGGTTTGAGATTGGAAAACCTCCTATCCTCCTGAGCCTTATGGCTGGGCAAATGGAGACGTAAAATAGCTGAGTGATTTCCTCAGGGTCTGTCTAGTCTGTGAGTATGAAGTGTCAGTGCTTTGGGAGAAGTCAGTTTTGCAGGGAGATCTGTGTGGCATTTAAAAGCAATAATTTCTTTTCAAAATGTATGAAGATGTTCCCAACAAACATGTTTTGTCCATTTCTTCCCTTTGAAACTTGATATTCTTCCTTTTTTCCTCATTCTGATGTCAAATCAGAATTTAGGCTGACATTATAATCTTGAAACATCTGGAAACTGTAAATCCAGAAGGAAAAACCTTCTCATGTTCTGAATAATTAGAAGATCATAGAATTCCTAAAGGTTGTTTTTTTTACTTTGGCTTTCATATCTGGGAAGAGAAGGATTTTTATGTTTTTTACACCCTAGTGACACAATGTTCTCATGAGGACATCCCTTCCTACCAACAACTTTCTTCAGAAAACACACCTTGTATTAATGGTAGTTGATTCCAATTTATCAGAAGTTATATTTGCTATTTAATCACTGACTTTAGTGTTAGAAGACTGAGTTCTTAGAGTGCACACCCTGACTCTACCTGTGCAGGACACTTCGATCCTGCTGCACCATTTTCAGTGATATTTCAAAAAAACTGATGGACTGGACTTGAAAAGGAAGTAAGGTAGACTTAGATGTAAAATTCTGATTATTTACAGGGAAATATTGCATTGGTATTGGCTATTTTCTATTTCAAAATTTATCTTAAGAAAGTTGCCGATAGGCAGTTCTTTCATGTGCTAAACAACAGACTGGCAAAAAACTTACAGCTTAAATGATTTCCCTTAGAAAGTAGGTGTTAGTGGAAAACAAACAATGGCACAGTAAACACTATAAAAAATCCTGGAGATACCGGTTTTAATGATTGATAAAAATGAACTGGTCTGGATCCAGGCGCAGACACACGCTAGACCTATGTTAGAGGGATAACAGTGGCTGCATAGTCCGAAGATCAGGTTATCATATGGCATTGGACAGTGGGGGTTTTTTTGGGCAAAGGTTTAACTCTCTCCCTGACTCTTTCCATGTCTCATATTCATTGCTGTTAGAATTTCAAAGTCCTGAAGGGTTCATATGTAAAACACCAGTTCATTAGTTATTATCCCCTTCTAAAATGCTTCACCCTTGGAGACTGATCAGGAAGGAATTCCTCCAAGAATCCCCTAACAAATTTCCTAACAGTATTTTCAGACAAGATTTGTAGCAATTCAATGATCTTTTGAAGAGGTTGCAATAAACCAAACTGGAAAATTGAAAGCTATATTTTAAATAAAAAAACCCTGAATTAAAAAATCTGATGGTATCCCATAAAAAGTTCAGTTCTAAGGATGGTTTTCTGACAAGAAAAGGCAATAAAAGATTTGAGCTCTGTCACCTGACACCTTTGATATTCTGGGTTTAGTTACTGTCTAGCATGCCTAAATCTCTCATTTCATCCTCTTCCTTCTGTGTTGCTCAGCCCCATTGCACTGCTGATTTGTCATGGTGCTAGAAATAATTGTAACATCACATTAATTATTTACAAAAGGGGACCTCACTTCTCTACAGTTCTTGGCACTATTTAATTCTATCCAAGAAGCTTCTGGAACAGCTATATGGATAGAACCTGAGACAAGTATGCCTATGGAGGGAACATCATGACTTTCTAAAATGTGTATTTATGTCTTCCTATTTTTGATCATATGCTAATTTTAATTAGTAGTAGGATTTTATTGTGTTGAGTCACTCGGCAGAGAAAAGAATCTGAAATTCAGCTGTTCATGCAGGATTAAAGGTATTTCTGTTTGTTGAGGGATTTCAGAACAATCAGGATAGATGAGTATTTGTAGAGGGAATAAGGAATAGCATTGGCAATGTCTGGAAACTAATGAAAACATTTTCTAGGAAATTTAGTTGATTCAAGTAATGAACTGTGAAAACCCATGTTTTTAATGCATGTCAGGAGCACTTGGGTATTTAAATGTTGTCCCAACTGAATATTCATTAATTCATATCTCCCATTTTAAAAATACTTAAAATTGCCTTTTAGCCATGCAAGAGCACTCTACTCTTCATTTCCACTGGTACGGGATTTGAGCATTTTTGAAAGACTTACCTCTGAGTCAATTGCTATTGTGGACGCATCAGAATGGAACTACCTTTTTAATGGAATTACAGTAAGCTCATTGTTTTATGTTTTGACTCTGCAATACATCAGAATGATAAGCAGGCTATTGATTTAATCAAATTTAATCCATTTCTAGTGACACAAGTTGAGCTAATACAGCAATGGGAACCATGCAAAGATTTTCAGACTTAATTATATAATTATGAAAGTACAGGCACATCTAAATTTTATCTGATTTACTTCTATGTTATAATAGGTTTTCTTTAGACTTTTATGCAAGGATGGATTGGGAAATGTAAATAAAGTATTACTGGAAGTGTTACTTCCATTTTAATCTCAAAGGGAAATGTCATTTAGAATAGACATTTGCTGGCATCAAATAATTGTTGAGCTTTTGAGGTCACGTAGTTTTAAATTTTCCATTCTGACAACTCTGCAAAACTCTGGAAAATTTAAAGGGGTGACAAAATTGTCATGTACTACAAAGCAAATGAATTCTAATTAGTGCTAATGGAAACCTGTGAAATTTGTGCCAATTGTTCCCAAGCAGGACTGAAGAAACAATTAAAACTCTCCCATTCTGAAGTCAGGGCTAAAGAAAGACACATTCACTAGGTTATATAGTTATCATTGCCAAGTTTCCTTTGCAATAAAAACATTCTGTTTTAGGAGTTATCTATAAAAGATTTAGAATTACAGAATTACCCTTTTTCTTCTGTGGAGAACTTATCAAACTAGGTAAGAAGGTGAAGCCCGATCTTCAGCAGCTCTCATTGCTGCAAAAACACACATGTGCGTGAATACACAAATTTCTTAAAATAATAATAATAATACAATAAAGCGATGTTTGCAGGTCAGACTGCTAAGGCCTTTTCAGTCCTAAAATCCATTATGAGGAAGGCAAGCATTCCACCAGTTAAACAAAACCAGAGTACAGACTGAAGTAAGGTATTTTTCTCATCTGCAACACGCTTTAAAGAGGACTGAAAATTATTATTGCTTTGACAAACCTTGTTGATTTTCCCTCAACTGAAACTGGAATTAATATTGCTAATTTTATTGCAGAATCACAACTTTAGCTGAAATGACACTTCATCTTGTGAAAGCATATTTGCTCATGTAGTGCACCTGCTTCATCACTGATGTCAGCTGAGCCCTAGAAAGGGTGATTTATAGATAAATGGTACTGTAGAACCAGCCACAATACTATAAAACTTATGGGCAATTGCTCTGTTTCTATCAGGAGGAAAAAGGGAAAGAAAACTGCAGGCACGAGCTACTGAGACTGTTAGTGCAGCATTTAGCAGTGTTATGGGGGAGATGTTAACCACCCAAAACACCAGTATTAACGTGTTTTAACTGCCTAAGTGGCCCACAGGAAGTAAAAAATCTCTGCACTCTCACGCACCTCACATATGTGTCTCTGACAGCTCCCTGTGAAAGCATCTGGGACCTGACCTAGTTTGCAGGGTTCAGTTAGGAAAATTAAATGTGGTGTGAAAGGCCTTGCAGCGCTCTGTTCATATGCATGATAGGTAAGTCCCCAAACACGTGAATTAGCTAGCAGGAACATGACAGCCCTTCTGAAAGGTTCTAGCAGAACCCTGCACGCAGGGAAAGGCTGGAGCCTTACTCCAAAGACCACTTCTTTCTACTTGGCTAATTCTCAACAATAAGAAAAAGTACAGTCATTTAAACTCAGTGAAATGTCTTTCAGATCTTAGCTAATGAATAATGACCCATATTTACAGAATAGATGTTCCACTGATAATCACAGTATTAATAGATTTATGCTGGAATATATTAAAAAACTAATTATAAAGCATTGGCTTTTGTGTTAAAGTATCGGATACTTTCTTCTTTTATCTGTCCTTCGCCTTTCCAACTCACACTGCTTCTCTTTTATTTTTCCTTATCTAATTCCTTGCCCATGTAGAAGAGTTACTGAGTACTGACAAGTCCTGTGAACATAAAGACAAGTTTGTGATTCCAGGCTACTCAGCTATCTGTAGCAGCCCACATTAAGGTATAAGTTTAAGGAGACTCTTCTAAGCATCTAAATATGTGAATTAGGCTCCCTTAGACTTGCATCTAATTATTATCATTTTTCAAGTGTATATCATTATGCTCCATTCCGCCACACCACCTCCTGGCACAAGCTTTCCCTGCACCAAAGATTATGCTAACACTGTAGCTCCACTTTTTCTGCTGTATTGCTGAGCAGCACCACAGACTGTTTAACAGGACTCAGTGACAATAGTATTACAGAATCATAATTCAGGTGGAAAGGGACCTCCAGAGGCCATCTTAATCCACCCCTCTACTCAGACAGGCTTAGACTGATTGGGTTGCTCTGAGCCACATCCAGTTCAGCCCTGAGCTGCTGCGCACACTGTGAGCACTGACCGCAAAGAGCAGCCTGGCTCCCTGCCCCACCAATGGCCACCCGTTCGCAGGCCCTGGGCCACAGTGCTCCCCTGGAGCAGCCCCTGTCCTCAGCAGCTCCCCCCAGCAAGCAGCCCGCCGCAGCCCCCACCGCGGTGGGTTGGCCAGCACCTGCGCGGTGACCTAAATATGGAAGTAGTCCTGACTAAATCTAGCCTGAGTAAATAAGCATGAGGTAGAAAGGCAGTGGAGCATCATTAGCTAAACCAGTTCAAGCCCAGCCTTCCTCTGTGGTCTGCAGGTGCTACTGATTATGCTCCTGAGAACCACAAACTGTGGCTCGCCAACTGAGAAATAACCTCCTTTTTCTTTGTTCTCAAAGAGGAGTTTAAAGAAGTTATTCTTAAGGTGTCTGCCAAACAGTTCTTTTAACTTGCCTGGTTTTATACTATTTGTTACTGCTGTGTTATTACCTAGGTGGCACCCTGTGTCCTCAAAGCAGAAGGATGTTTCTGATAATTCTGGATTTGATGAATGGAACATATTTGACAGGGTTTTGTTTTGGTGTGAGTTTTGGTCATCAGAAAGATATCCATAGTCCAACTAGTAGTGATATTTATGGTAATATTTGGTATTATTGGGTCAAAAGTATTAGAAGTAGCAAAACTTTGCGCTTTTTTTTTAACATTTGTTGCTAACAACTAATAACTGGGGATAGATTACTTCTCTTTAATTACTCACCAGACCAAGATTAAAGTTTCCTCACCATTCCCTGTTCTGTGTGGTCTTCTACACAAGCATTCTTCTGAAATACTGTTCATCCAAATCCTGTCCATCCAAATCCTGTCCAGCTCCATGGACTGTGCAAGTGCTGCATCAGTTCAGTTGTGCAGAGTCATCTGCTAAAGGCACAACCAAGGTCCAACTCATTCTTCACCTCACCTTTGTATTTGCTCTGTAGAGAAAAAGAGAGATAATTAAGCAGAAAGAACATGGAGTAATTCATGTTCATGTGCCTTTGGATCTAAAGTTACCCTGTGCAAGTTAGAAGGGAGGTTTTTACATCTCCGTATGTCAAAGCAAGAAGCACAGGCCCAGGCAGGGTATGTACTAAACTAAAACTGAAATTTACTGCAGTGAAGAAAAGCAAGCTGCTAAAGTCTTTCTGTTGAACTAAAATAACATTTTTTACTAATTACTTAATGCTAGCTCTCCAGTATGATATTGCCTATAGATTTGTCTTTTAAATAGCCATTAACAGTAAAAAGATAAAATGGAAAAGAGACAGAGAATTAATAAACAGAGGTTTTACATCTCACGGACCACTGTTCAGGCTTTTTAAATAAACTAAAATACTGCATAATTTATGATGTAGGGTTAAAATAATCTATTTCAAAAATGAAACAGAGTTGAAGGGTTAGTAGAAATTTATTAGACTTGGACAGAATATGGCATCTTTGAAGAAATTTTTATTAGGGTAAGTAAGGAATGCTATTGGATTAAAATTAATGAGCAGAGAAAATGTACTCATCTGTATTGTTCCCAGTGATTGCAGGTAACCTGAGAAAAAGAAATGGGTTTCTAGAAGTTCTAGTGATTTTTGCCTAGATTCATCTTACTTTATTTCAGCCATCAAAAAAGATACAGCTCTAATCTAAGGTAGTTATCCAGGCTCACTCTCTACTCAATGGAGAGAAATAGCTATCTCCAGAGAGCTATTCATTCTACCTTAAGATGGATGAGATGAATTACCTTTTTCAGTGTCCATCTCTCTTCATTGACTACAGAGGAGTGTAGGTGGCTGTTTTAGACTAAGAATGGGATTTATTTCCCCAGTCTTTTGTTCTCCAAAATCTAGATGTCTAGTGTAAGGATTGGCCTACAAAAATTCAAGCCTTTTTTACTTTTTGTGAGCCTAGAAGGCAACCCAGTGAGGATTTCATGGTTAGCATCTCTACCGGCACCAAGCTGGCAACCATCAGCAGGTCTTGTCTGGTAATTATATAGCTTCTTTTGTGGCTATTATTCCAAGCAATGCACTGAAAGCACAATCAAATCCTTTCCATTATAAACGTTGGCTGTGTTCTTATAATTTTGAACCTGTATACTCTTTTGGCCTCTTGTGTAGCCTGTACCTGCCATGCCTTCTGATTTGGGCTACAGAACTGGTGACAGAAAGCGCCTATTTGAAAACAAAGAAGGTGAAGAGGGCATGTGGCTACTCCATCTGCTACCTTCTGTTTCCTCCTTTCCCCACAGTACAGGTGCAGATATTTTCCTATAGGATCTCTGTGCAAAGCTTGTTCCAGGTTTTTTGTGTGTACCAAGAAAACAAAGATTATAAATGCTAATCACCAGCATTTATTTCCATTTACCAATAATTTTCTTTTCTTTCCTATAACAGGTTTCACTTCTGGTGATGCATCAACACTTCATCTGTTAGTGCTAATTAGCTTGTGTCATGTTCTCCACAGTAATATCACTTAGGAAGCATGTTGTTTAGGGAGTCGAGTAAAATGCCAGATGTCAAAAGTTCAGATGAAGACCAGTAATCCAAAAATTGACATTCAGCCACTCTTTGATACCTTAATGTTTCTGCTTAAGCATCTGATCTCTAAAGATCAATACTTTAAAAAACCAAAGCTTCACCTTTAACTAAATTGGAATTTCTAAATATCAGTGCCTTAATAATGCTTAAAGAAAATGACAGTGAAGCGTGAATGGACTTTTTAAAATCTGGCATACTATGCTGATAGGGCAAATAGGACAACACACGAGCAAAACAAGACTGAAATAAATCAAGAGATTTCCTGTGCAGAAACATTAAATTCTCCCCCTTCCCCACCCTTTTCCCTTGTGTATGTAAGACTCAAATTCACTACCACACATCAAGATACAAGAAATATTTTTTAAGAAAGGGATGTATTGGAAGGCAGAAGGAGTACTATCAGTGTAAGAAAGTATTATAGTCCTTATTTTGAAAAGATGTCCAACATTATACTTCAGGTCTTAAACTGTTCTGTTAGTATTAGCAATCAGAGACAGCACATGCTGTGAAAAGACATGTTATTTGACCCAGCATGGAAATTCTTACTTTGATTGGGTTGTTGAGTCGTGCAAGTTGAAAACTGAAGTAGAGAAAATTGAGGTAGTGGGAAGGAAGAGGAGAGAGAAGGAAAAGAAATAACATACAAGTTGAGTATAGAGTATGACACTTCCACAGCAAAAGAGAAAGGGAACATAACAAGGTTGGCAGGAAGCTGTTCAGTGATTCTTCACCTAGCCACATACATCTACAAGAGGCAAATTATCCTTTCCATTATAATTTTCCCTCTTTTGCCCTACAAATCCAACTTATAGTTTGCTTTCAACAAGTATGATGACTCTACAATTTTGACATGCCTGTGAGGAAAATTGCCTCAGTAAGAGATGTCAGGCGCAGTCCTCATACTTCTCACATCTCATTTAGATTTAGTGACTTCAAAATTTTACAGCAGTTGAATAGGAAAGCGCTCTGCAGAGATCACTCATGTGTGCTGTTGTCCTCTGGGGTTTCAACAAAGATTCTCTCTGCATTGCACTTTTCCAGAAAATCATCTCCATATCATCCTCTGTTATTAGTTCCTATGCCGAAGCATATAGTTCATATGACACTCAAGCAGAGAACTGACATATCTGAGACTTTTAGGCAAAATTTCTGTTGCCAAAGCTAAATTCCTGGCTTTAACATTAAAGTTTTTCTTGCCTAAGTGGGTTTAAGTGCTAACTAGCGCTGTGTTCATGCTAAGTTGTCGTGGTTCCCAAAGTGTCTTTGGCAGATATCTGAGAAGAAAATATGTGCCAGTGAAGCTGTCTTTCTCTTTATCCATCTAAACAGGGGGAGAAAGTTCCTCCATTTTGGAGCTTCCATTAGTATCTGAGTACAAAAACCCATATACACAAAGCACCTTTGAGGCTGGTCTTTACACTGCCTGTCAAAGTAGAGCTCTTCAGTCTCCACAGCAGCACTTTTAAACACATTCACAGGTGATCCTATTTCCTGACTCTTGACCTTATTTCTGAGGTCTGTCATCAAAGCTTAATTTGATAGTCCAAAATAATCTTAAAAATCTTAAATAAATCCAGGTTAAAGCTTAGGAAAACATATGTAAAATTCACAGATAATACAGCCCCAGTTTGGCTTTAGTTATGTGAATAGGAAATAAGATGACTAGAACCTGTTTTCAGGAAGAAGAATCAGAAATAACAAATGATTCAGGTTTTTCCATGAGCAAAGATTGAAAGGCAGCTTCATCCAAAAGAGACCAATAGTTTTGTTTTTAAACATGAAATAATTTAAAATTTGTAATAGATGTATTTGTCTTATGTAGGTGAGAACCATATGTAATATTCACTTACCTCATGTAGAATAAGGAAGTAATTCTGTATTAGAGACAGGATTATAAGGAAGTGCTATGCATTAAAATGGTATTTGTCTTGCACTAAACTTGCTTTCAGGAACAGGCTTCAGTTTCCATTGGACTCAGTCTCCTGGATCTTTGAAACTGTGTCTCTAAACTGAAGTTCGCTGCCTTTCCAGTGAAACGTCCATTTATTAGTGATATTCAAGTTAATATTTGAAGTTTTGAGTACAAAACATTTCTTTTTCATTTATTATCCAGACACTCAGATTTTATTCTGCTTTTGTATGTAAATTCTCTGTTTTATCTGCAATGCACTCTTCTTTATTTATCGTTGTATTGAGAGTTTATGATTTTAAGTGAAGTTCTTTGTTAGTCTGAGAGCCAGGTTTCTCTGACAGCTGTGGTTTCCCAGCCTATATCAGTATCAACACTTCTGGTTGCAAAAGTCACTTCTGCAATAGAATTGCCATCAAGTTCATGACTTTACTGATAATTTGTATGACCCCAAGAGGCTCTACGTCTCTGCTTTGGAAGCTCCTGGTCTAGCACCTCAGAGTTTTAAGATCTAATGTTAAAGCTGTTTTTTTTTTCTTCTCTTTTTTTCATCCTATACACACGTTTTATTTTATATTCATTTATGTGATTTTATTCACTCCATTTACCCATTTTATTTGTTGTTTGTTTTTTTCTCTCCTGTCAAACTCTTGATGTGCAATACATATGTTAAAAGTAAAAAAAAATGAATCAGTAAGTGATTTTTTTAGGTAGTACTCTGAAAACAAATCTGCTTTAAGCCAGTTTCAGACTAATTCTACCTCTACTTTGGAGATAATATTTAAGGAAGGGTGTAATTTCTTTACATATTCTTGGAGTGGGCAATACATCCTCAACACAAAGCACTAAAACAGAGCCAGAAAAATCTTTAATGTGTGCAATACCTGTTTATTAACATTTACATTTCATGATGTCCACGTAAAATTAAGATGGAGAATATACCCAGTAATTGTAAGTATGTTGCAGTGCCATTTGATTAGGTTGTCCCTTTCTTGGTTTGTATGTCCCTTTCTTGTTTTGCTTATATGCTGTCTAATCTTTAAAACCAATCCACACTTTATATGTTAACCATATGCATTCAAATTACAAATTAAGGACTGTGACAGGATATCATGGTTTTAGCTGGGATAGAGTTAATTTTCTTCACTGCAGCTGGTATAGTGCTGTGTTTTGGATTTAGTATGAGAATAATATTTATAACAAACTAATGTTTTTTTGTTGTTGTTAAGTAGTGCTTATCTTAGTCAAGGGCTTTTCTAGCTTCCCATGCTCTGCCAGGTGCACAAGAAGCTGGGAGGGGAGGTGGCACAGCTAAGAGAGCAGACTCAAACTGGCCAAAGGAATATTCCATATCATATCACAGAATCACAGGTTGGAAGGGACCTCAGGGATCATCTAGTCCAAGCTTTCTAGGAAGAGCACAGTCTAGACAAGATGGCCCAGCACCCTGTCCAGACAACTCTTGAAGGTGTCCAACGTGGCTGAGTCAACCACTTCCCTGGGGAGATCATTCCAACGGTTGACTGTCCTCACTGTGAAAAATTTCCCTCTGGTGTCCAATCGGAATCTCCCCAAGAGCAACTGGTGTCCATTCCCCCTTGTCCTCTCCATGGGACTCCGTGTAAAAAGGGAGTCTCCATCTTCTTTGTAGCTACCCCTTAAGTACTGGTACGTGGTGATGAGATCCCCTCTGAGCCTCCTTTTCTCGAGGCTGAACAAACCCAGTTCTCCCAGCCTATCCTCATATGGCAGCTTCCCAGTCCTTTGATCATCTTGGTGGCCCTTCTCTGGACCCCTTCCAGCCTGTCCACATCCTTTTTGTGTAGAGGGGACCAGAACTGTACACAGTACTCCAGGTGTGGCCTGACAAGTGCTGAGTAGAGCGGGAAGATTACTTCTTTCTCTCTGCTGGTGATGCATTTTTTGATGCAACCCAGCATCCCACTGGCCACAGCAGCACACTGTTCACTTGTGTTGAGCTTCCTGTCCACCAGGACCCCCAGGTCCCTTTCCACAGAGCTGCTCTCCAGCCAGGTGGATCCCAGTCTGTGCTGCACTCCCGGATTATGTTTTCCCAGGTGCGTGACCTTACACGTGTCGTTGTTGAACTTCATAAGGTTCTTGCTGGCCCACTCTTCCAGCCTATCCAGATCTTCCTGCAGAACAGCTCTCCCTTCTGGAGTGTCTACTTCCCCACTCAACTTGGTGTCATTTGCAAACTTCATCAGGCTACACTTGATGCAGTTATCCAGATCACTTATAAAGATGTTGAATAACATTGGGCCCAATATCGATCCCTGGGGGACCCCACTTATGACAGGTTGTCACTTGGAAAAGGAGCTATTTACCACCACCCTTTGGGTGCGGCCTGTCAGCCAGTTCCCCACTCACTGCACAGACCACTTGTCTAGGCCATAACGCATTAATTTCTCCAGGAGGAGGCTTTGGGGACCATATCAAAGGCCTTGGAGAAGTCCAGGTAGACAATGTCCACAGCCCACCCCATGTCAATCAGTCATGTCACTTTGTCATAGAAGGCCACCAGGTTTGTCAAGCACTATCTGCCTTTAGTGAAGCCACGTTGGCTTTTCCCAATCATGTGCCTTATTTGACTTGTGATGGCCCCCAGGAGGATTAATTCCATAACTTTCCTGGGGATTGAAGTAAGGCTGATGGGCCTATAGTTACCCGGATCCTCCCTCGAGCCCTTCTTGTAGATATGGGTAACACTTGCCTTCCTCCAGTCCTCTGGGACATTCCCCGTTCTCCATGACTTCTTGAAGATTATGGAGAGTGGCCTTGTGATGATGTCAGCCAGCTCTCTCAACACTCTTGGGTGGATGGCATCAGGGCCCATTGATTTGTGGGGGTCAAGCTCCTGTAGTAATTCATATACTAACTCTTCCTTCACTGATGGTGGGTCGGCGTTTGGATCAATTGGGAATTTCATTCCCAAAGCCTGGGATCCAACAGTGTCGGTGAAGACAGAGGTGAAGAAGGTGTTGAGGACCTCTGCCTTTTCTGCATCATTGGTGATTGACTCTCCTTTTCTGTTTAACAATGGGCCTATGTTTTTCTTCTTTTTCTGCTTATGGTTGACCTGTCTGAAGGAATCTTTCTTGTTATTTTTCTCGTCTACAGCCAGTTTCAATTCAAATTGGGCTTTTGCTTTTCTATGATGTCATGCCCAGTATATTAGCTGGGGAAGTTGGCCTGGGGAAACAGTGATCGTAGCTTGGAGCTTGGAGACCAGTGGTGTTGGTTGGCAGATGAGGAGGGATTTTTTTCCCCCTCCTGGGGTTTCACCTCTCTATCTTTTTTTCTTTTTCATTATTTTCCTTTTCATGATATTATTATTGTTATTATTACTATTACTGTTTTATTTTAGTTATTAAACTGTTCTTATCTCAACCCATGAGTTTTCTTACTGTGGCTCTGCCGATTCTCTCCTGCATCCCACTGGGGTGCGGGGAGTGAGTGAGCGGCTGCGTGGGGCTTAGTTCTTGACTGGAGCTAAACCACAACACAAGAAAACTACTATTGTGGATAAACCTCCCACATAAGCAAAAGCTGTATTTAAAAGGCTATCTTCTTTTGCAGGGAGGGGAAGAAGACGTAATGGTGACATCTCAGTGTTATGTGAAGAAAGAGTAGAAATAGGAGAAATGCATATAACAGTATCTATTTCCCTAAGAGGATGCAGTGAATGTCAGTGACCGTTTCAAAATGAGGAAAGAAGGGCCTAGATTGTGAACATGGGTAAGGCTTGTATGAGAAATAGGTAACTGAACTATTCAGCCTTGTTTGGACTAAGAATGCATGACACACAAGTTAAGTGAAATTTAGAAGATAAAATGGAGGAACGTATGTGTTTCAGGATTTTCAAAGACTTGTTATCTCTCTGGCACAGTCACTCATGAGGTAAAGTAATAGAATGTAGCAGTGCCCTTTTGCAGTATGGGTATATGCAGTATTTTGGAGCCCTGGAGTTGTTGAAGACTCTGAAATACTCAAGGTCCCAGTGTGAAGAGATACATGTTGGATAAAACATGAGGCTGATGAGTATATAAGAGTGTCATAACATCTAGTTATGAAAATAGGCCCTACTTTGTAAACAAATTAAGTATATCTTCTTTCTTTGCCTTTCCCCGTCTCATGTAGGATTATGACAAGATAAATGCAGACAGGTAAGGAGGAAGAGCAGCATGAGACATTATCTCTGTAACAGTGAGTACATTTCTGCATGGAGTAGGTGTCGTTACACAATGAAAGACGTTACAGCGGCAATCTCTAATCTGTTATGTCAGAAAACACACTATGTGCTCTCTGAATATTTTTAGCTGTCTATCAGAAATGGTGTGAAAAAACGTTGTATCTCTCAGTCCTTCTGCTTCATCAGAAAACAAAGCAAACTTGTTAGTAAATCATTATAGGTAGCAGTATTCAGCCCTGTGATAAGAGCTGACTTTGTGTCCTTCATTTTTCTGATCGGATGGAGAATCTTGCCTCTAGTGGAAGTGCCGTAGGTATGTGCTTTAGGGGTTAAAACAATCCCCTGAATTTCCATGGTGCTCCCACGGGAAATGACAATGAAGAAGAATAGGCTTTTTCTTCTATATTGACACATTGGTTTAGAACAAAATATCTTTTTTTTCTTACTGCACATAAAATTCAAAATTGCATCCAAGTACATGAAACTATACTTCAATGGTACTATTGAAAGTAGTCTGAGTAAGAGATCCAAAAACCAAAGTAAGTTTAAAATCAACCACAGACAGCATAAGAATATCTATATTGTACAAAAGGGTCTTACATTCTCTCTGATGCCTGACTTAAAATATATACTTCTTTTTTTATTATGAAATTAAAAATAAAAACAGGTGCTGTCACCAACTTATTAGCTGCAAGGAGTAAATAGCTACTGGAAACAAACAGAAAAATATTTTCATCTTTTTTTTTACAATAAAGAAAATTATATACCACATAGCTATGCTTTCCTTAGCCTGAGTTAGGAAAATATAACAAATCATTTAAATTACTTCATTCAGTTGTAATGGTCAAGCCTAAGGGCTAGCTAATTCATCTGAGGTCTTGCCTATACATGGAAGTTGTAACATATTACCTGCAGTCATAACACTGAAAAACCTCGTTGGGGATATGGTTAATCTAATATAACACTACCTTGAGTTAACACAGTTCATATGTCTTTCCAGATGGAGATTAAAATGTTTAGATTGGCATAGTTGCATCTGTTTGGTGTTGTATGAGTAAAAATATATGGTAAAATCTCTCCTTCTAAATGAGCTAATTAAACTACAGGATAGTCCCAACTAAACTTTCTACAATTTTTCTACATTAGCAAAGGCTGGATGTACTCAAATCACAAGAATTAGATATTGATAGCATTAACAAAAAGTAAGAAAATCATAATTATGCTGTCTTTGTTGAGGTTCCTTCTTCATATTGTGCCTGGTCCTTCTACTTTAGATCTTAGGTAGAACAGGAAGCCTCAAAGACGTTGAGAGGCATGAATCTGGCAGCAGTGAATGGAGTTCCAGTTAACAGCTGGAAAGTAGAGTGGAGATCAAGTGGGAAGAAGGCAGAGGGGTAGTATGAAAAGAACAGAAGAAACATGGATGTAAGCAACAGATGAGAAATGTGAGCAAAATACCAAAAAAGAACACCCCAAAAAGGTGAGAATTGGGGCAGGATAAAGGCGAGGATAAGAAGAACACCTGATGGAGCAGAAAGTATGGTCTTCTGGGAGTGCTTGTGAAGGAAAAAATAACAAGGAAAAGGAAAGGAGAAAGAGAAGAAGAAACAGTAAAGGGAAGGCTGAAAACCAAAGCTAAGCAAACCTTTAAAACCCCCAAAATGGGTAAAGCAGAAGCTGCTGCAGTATAAAAAATTTTTTTCAGGGATGGAGAGATACGTATTGTAAAGAAGAAAACAAACATCTAAACTAAAAGGGAGTGCAAAGATCAGAAATGAAGAAAGAAGACAGGTGACTCAGAAAGGCTAGATGCTGTGTCAAAGGGTTTTTTTTTTTTAAAAAATCAGTATACATGGATATTCCTGTGCAGACCTAATGTATTCTGTTACATGAGGTCTGCAATACCTACTCAAAACAAACACTGTTTTTCAAAGGTGAATTTCTTTCCTTTCTTTGCCATGCTCTCCCCTCCAAACTGCCATTGGTTTTGTGCTACTCAAAAGTCTTAGGCTACTAGGAGCTGAATGGCTCTTCAGTTCCAGTACCGGACATCAGTATTTGGATTAGAGGAATCCAATTCCTGTCAGTAATGTTGCCTATTTTTGTCAGCCTGGGATCGTCAACTGAGCTGTCATTGTAGCACATGTCATTGTAGCACATGCAAGGTAAAGTGCCAGGCAGAGACCTGCTGTGTACTGAAATCAGAAACCGTGCTGTTAGGTTAAGGCGATGGCATAGCCAGTTACATCCAGTTCCTTCATGTAAAACTTACAGTTTTAGGGAATTGGTAGTGCCATGGATTATCAAATTCAACATCAGTTTTAAAAGGTCACTATTTCAATTACAGAGCACTGAACATTCCATAGAATTTACATCATGTGTCTTCATAATTTCAGTTGTCACTTTACATGGAAGTATTTCAGATTTAAATGAGCATCTGTAGCTGTTTAGACCTTGCACGTTGCAGGACTGTGCTCAAACCATGTTCTTATTCTCTTCTCAAAAAAGACCCATAACCCTGTTTAAAACAACTTATTAAAATACTGGACTGAGTATATTTACATATTTTTAATTGCCATATTAGTCTATAAGAATTTTATATACTTTTATGCAATTACGTGAATGGACTGGGTTTAATTTGGAAGTAGAGTGCTGTGAACTGCAGATTGCTTCCCTGAAACTTCTGGAGCTTTCAGAGTTTGTGACCCCTTTGCGGTGTGTCCATACTACTAATTAAAGGAGGGCCAAGTGTAAATGCTAATGACTAGCTCATGACTGAATATCCTGGGACTTGTCCCCTCTACAGAAGAGCTGTCTTGGAAAGAGCTAGTTGGAGTGAACCAAAGCAGAGCCAATGCTGTCCAAAAGTGATATGGTGCAGATGACAGGGGATCCACTCCCGCTTCCATTTGTGCTTTATTTTTACATTGCTTGTTCAAATTCTAATGAAATAAAAGTTGTTCTTATGAATAAATTATTACTGAGTTTTTACTATTACATCTAATAAAAATAGAACAAAAATATGGTCAAATCAAAGCTGTAATTAAGGTTCACTTACTAGACCAATGATGCTCATTAGTCACATCAGCAAATGGATGTAATGGATAATTGGTTTTGTTTGATTATATGGCTGAAGCTGAAAGATATTCCGTCATTTAAATCCCCTCTTGATGAAATTTGAGGAAGGAATTCCCAATACAGTGCTTTAAATTATGAGGGTGCTGACTTAGTGAAAGTATCTGTAGATCATAAATTTCCACTAGATGATATTTTATTCTTAGAACTTGAACTAAGGGATTAAAGCTTGCTGAATCCTCCAGAATTGAAAGATTGTAAAGGAACTATGGGTCCTCCTAGGTCTCTCAAAGAAATTGGCTTGTAGACTGCGTCTGATAGCTGTTTCCCCTAAAGACAATATAAGATTGTGGCTTGTTTTCATCCCTGATAACAGAGGCCACTTGTTAAAAGGTGTATGAGACTGAATACTTGTCTTCTTAGAAGACTAACCATTGGAAAGACAGACTGTTTTGAAGGATAGAATGTGGGGATTTGAGGAGACTGACTTGTGGAAGGAAAATGAGAACTGTTAGAATTAAAGATTTGAGGGACTGGGAGCCATTGAAAAAGTTGACTTTAGGGACATTCATGATAAAAATCAGTAGTCATAGAGAGCTATGCAAATGGGGTCATTTTAGTCCTTTATTTCTGGCAAAAATCCAATAGTTTTGGAAGATCTGTCTGTAGCAGAGAGGTATTATTTTATCCACAGATTTTCTGAACTACATATCAAACACTTTAACTTCCAGAACATACTAGGTGAGAGAGCAGGCTGTGGAACTTGGGCAGGTGTCTTAAATTTTTGGAGGCTGGCTTTTAGCATCCAAGTTGATGGTGCATAAAGAATCTATATCCATTCACTGCACAGTTTCAGTGTGTTTTGCTGAAAACAGAATCCTGTCATACTGAAAGGTCACAGATTGGGAGTGAAGAGGGAATATAGTGAGAAAGTGTAGAGTAGTTATCATTCGTGACAAGTGATAAGAAGCCAAGGCGATAAAATAACCAAGCCCTTCCTTTCTTCAATCAGTTCATACATATTTACAAAAAAAAGGATAATCTTGAGGCTATTTCCAGTTTCATACATTGTTTTGATTATTGTCAGTTATAATCCTTACAGTTTTATGAAGGTACCTCATGCTGTGTCCCTTATCCCAAATCATCAATGCCATGATTGCTATGAGTTAAGTAACATTAAGATTACATTATCTAATTGGTATCATATGCTAATTCCTTTGCTTTGTAATTTCCTTTAATACATTTTCATTTGGGGCAGATTTTTTAGAAGGAATTGAACTAGTAAGTTGTTTCTGCAGTTATAGCAAGTCTGGATATGTGATATGTTGATTTGAGCTTTTATAAATGTTGATGAGTATTAGGAAAGAACAGCATCACTAACTGGAGCAGGTTTAGTATAAAAATTACAAGGAAGTAAAATAATTACAGGAATTGCTTTCGTCAGTTAAAAGTAGTAAAATGGAAGCTTGGTTACAAATTGCCCTGGTTTCAGCTGGAATAGAATTAATTTTCTTCATACTAGCTAGTATGGGGCTAAGTTTTAGATTTGTAGTTAAAACCAGCGTTGATAATGCCGAGATGTTTCAGTTGTTGCTAAGTAGTGCTTACACTAGTCAAGGACTTTTTCAGCTCCCTGTGCTCTGCCAGGTGCACAAGGAGCTGGGAGGGGACACACCCGGGACAGTGACCCCAACTGACCCAAGGGATATTCCATACCATTGTGATGTCATGCTCAGTATAAAAAGCTGGGGGAGGAAGAAGGAAGGGGGGGACTTTTGGAGTGATGGTGTTTGTCTTCCCAAGTCACTGTTACGCTTGACGGAGCCCTGCTTTCCTGGAGATGGCTGAACACCTGCCTGCCCATGGGAAGCAGTGAATGAATTCCTAGCAGTGAGTGAATTATCCTAACAAACAAGGAAGGGCTGGTTAAGGATGTGAGAGTTGGCGGTAGCCTTGGCTGCAGTTACCATGAGATGGTTGAGTTTAGGATACTCTGAGGTAGAAGCAGGGCTATGAGTCAGATTACAGCCTTGGACCTCAAGAGGGCCAACTTCAGCCTCTTCAAAGACCTGCTAGGAGGAATCCTATGGGCTCGGGCTCTGGAAGGCAGGGGGGTCCAAGAGAGCTGGACAGTATTCAAGGACTACTTCCTCCGAGCTCAAGATCGATGCATCCCCAGGAGGAAGAAGTCAGGCAGAGGAGCCAGGAGACCTGCATGGATGAGCAAAGAGATTCTAGAGAAACTCCAGTGGAAGAGGGAGCTTCACAGTATGTGGGAAAAGGGACTGGCCTCTTGGGAGAAATATAGGAATGTTGTCAGGGTATGCAGAGATGCAATGAGGAAGGCCAAGGCCCACTTGGAATTAAATATGGCAGTGCATGTCAAAGATAACAAGAAGGGCTTCTTTAAATACATCAGCAGTAAAAGGAAAATGGGATACAGTGGGCCCACTGCTGAACAAGGAAGGGGCCTTGGTGACCCAGGATGCAGAGAAGGTGGAGTTACTGAATGCCTTCTTTGCCTTGCTCTTTACTGCTAAGGCTGGCCCTCAGGCACCTCAGCCCCCAGAGAAGAGAGGAAAAATCTGGAGAAAGGAAGACTTACCATCAGTTGAGAAGGATTGGGTCAGAAACCACCTCTGCAAACTGGATCCTTGCAAACCCATGGGCCCTGATGGGATGCACCCATGAGTGCTGAGGGAGCTGGCAGATGTTCTTGCTGAGCCACCCTCCATCATCTCTGAAAGGTCATGGATGACAGGAGAGGTGCCCGAGTACTGGAGGAAAGCAAGCGTCACTCCAATCTTCAAAAAGGACAAGAAGGAGAACCTGGGAAACTAAAGGCCAGTCAGCCTCACCTCCGTCCCTGAAAAGCTAATGGAGCAGTTCATTCTGGAGGTCATCTCCAGGAATGTAGAGGACAAGAAGGTTATCAGGAATAGTCAACATAGGTTCATCAAGGGGAGGTCATGCTTGACCAACCTGATAACCTTCTACGATGGTGTGACTGGCTGGGTCAATGAAGGGAGAGCAGTGTTGTCTATCTTGACTTCAGTAAGTCATTCAACACTGTCTCCCATAACATCCTCACAGGCAAGCTAAGGAAGCGTGGTTTGGATAAGTGGACAGTGAGGTGGATAGAGAACTGGCTCAACAACAGAACTCAGAGGGTCGTGATCAACAGGGCAGAGTCTGGATGGAGGCCTGTCACTAGTGATGTTCCCCAGGGGTCTGTGCTTGATCCAGTCCTGTTCAACGTATTCGTCAGTGACCTGGATGATGGGGCAGAGTGTACCCTCAGCAAGTTCGCTGATGATACCAAGCTGGGAGGAGTGGCTGATACACCAGAAAGCTGTGCTGCCATCCAGTGAGACCTGGACAGGCTGGAGAGCTGGGCCCAGGGGAACCTGATGAAATTCAGCAAGTGCAAGGTCCTGCACCTGGAGAGGAACAACCCCATGAACCGGTACAGGCTGGGGCCTGAACTACTGGAAAGCAGCTCTGCTGAGAAGGACCTGGGAGTGCTGGTGGGCAGCAAGCTGACCCTGAGCCAGCACTGTGCCCTGGTGGCCAAGAAGGCCAACGGTATCCTGGGCTGCATTAAAAGGAGTGTGGCCAGCAGATCGAGAGAGGTTATCCTCCCCCTCTGCTCTGCCCTAGTGAGACCACATCTGGAGTACTGTGTCCAGTTCTGGGCCCCCCAGTTTAAGAAAGACAGGGAACTGCTTGAGCAAGTCCAGCAGAGAGCTACCAAGATGATCATGGGAGTGGAGCATCTCCCTTATCAGGAAAGGCTGAGAGACCTGGGTTTGTTCAGCCTGGAGAAGACTGAGGGGGGATTTCATCAATACTTATATCTGAAGGGTGGGTGTCAGGATGATGGGACTGGACTCTTTTCAATAGTGCCCAATGACAGGCCAAGGGGCAATGGGCACAAGCTGGAACACAGGAAGTTTCACCTAACATGAGAAAAAATGTCTCTCCTGTGCGGGTGCCAGAGCAGTGGCACAGGCTGCCCAGGGAGGCCGTGGGGTCCATTCCCTGGAGACACTAAAACCCCGCCAGGACGCGTTCCTGTGCCCCCTGCTCTGGGTGTGCCTGCTCAAGCAGGGGGGTTAGATGAGATGATCTCCAGAGGTCCCTTCCAACCCCTACCATTCTGTGATTCTGTGGTTTTGTGAATTCCTTCTTTTGCTCTGCTTGCACGCGTGGCTTTTGCTTTACCTATTTAAATTGTCTTTATCTCAACCCGTGAGTTTCCTCACTTTTACTCTTCTCATTCTCACCTCATCCCACCATGGGGAGTGAGTGAGTAGCTGTATGGGAATTGGTTTCTGACTGGTGCTAAACCACAACACAAGTATTTATCATTTTAAGAAGGGATGCGAGAGAGAATATCCAATCCAGTTTAAGGATAACAAGAGGTATGGAGCAAGTAGAATACAATAACCTGTCCAGAATCAGGCTAGGGTACCAGTGATAAAATAATGAAGAAAAATCACACAGTTACTTCAGTGACTGCTAATGATTAGCAGCTCAGTTTTATTGCTAAATGGAAGGTGTAATTGTGGAAGGTGACTGTAACACACGGGATGCACTTGTTTCAGCCTGATGTGCATTTTGTGATAAGTGCTCAATGTGTGTCTAAGCTTGCCCAGGCAAATCTGCTATGATGTATTCCACAAAAGGTTTGTGAAAAATTCTGGAGGCCTTGTGACTGGGAAAGCATGGTACAGCAGTTAAAGACGATCATCTTTGACTGCTTCAGAATTGCTGTTCCAGCTGCTCATAACAGTGGATTGTCTCCTCAGCAGCAGCTTGAGCTGCTGTAAATATTCAGCTTGCCTGCATGGCAGAAAGAAAGGCCTACTTTTCTCAAGAGGAACAGATTAACATGCGAATTCTGCAATGTTTTTAAAAGGCAAGGATGAAGCATACATCTTAGTTTAGCCAGGCTTAGCATGGCTAAGTTTGTGCTCTCCTGTTTTCTACTCTATTCATCTAAAAGAAGGCTTAATAAGGAATCCAGAGAAGCCAAAGATAGTAAAAGGCTATGTGACATTTTGATGGAGTATGCAGATGTGTGTGTGGGCTTAGGCTATCTAGACACTGATTACAGAATCTAAAACAAGTTCACTGAAGAGTTTATAAGCTGAACAAGGACCCCAGTCCCTGGTCAGAGTTTGAGACCATGTTATTGGCCAGTCTGACTAGGAATGCTGATTGAATTCTGTCTATCCTCAGTTGACTGTGAAGCACTTGCTACTCTGAGTGTAGGTTTTTTCATGCCTGAGGCTATGAAGATCAAGGATAGGTCAAGACATCAAACATAGAATGTGTTTTTTTTTCCATTGTGGTTATTTTTTATTCTGTTAAAGGAAATAATTGTATTTAATAACATACAATATGCAGATTTTTTTGATCTTGAAACAGAATTTTCTAATGTGCTTTATTTCACACCCTTTCAACTGAATTGTACAGGGATGTGGAGCATTGTTTGAATCTGAAATCAACTGAGAGAGTTAGTAATAGCAAGAAGGTTCACCCATCTTAATTTACAAGCACACCAGACACAAAAGTGAAATCCTGTCCTTCATATTGGGAAGTGAACATTCTGTAAGTTGTACCCCTTGCTTCACAGTAAAGTGCAGTTGCAATTGGCACCCCACCCTCAAAGGATTTTTTACTCCATTAAACTGGATGTAACAGAAGTTTGCTGGCAGAGACATACAGTTTATTCTGTGGGCTTCAGTGCGTTAATGCATTTGATTCAAACACAGTAGGAAAAGGTTCCAGCTCAGAGATGAAAAGGATTTACCTAAACTCATTTAGCTTTTTAAAGACATGAAAGTGCTGTCTTGGCACAAAATGATGGCCAAGTGCATCCTGAGAATATAATCCGTTACAGTGGAATTGCACCATTGATTTAATTTGGCCTACTTCTTTTTTCCGTAAATTAGTTATTTGTAGTAGAATTGCAAAATTATGCTAATGTTATACAGAAAACATGTTAATTAGAAAATATTACATGGGTAACTGTTTTGCCCACAATTTTTAAACATGGTATTAGAGATCTTATTTTCCCCAAATCAATGTGAACTTGAAGAACAAAGATAGGAAAAATTATACTAAACCACTAACCATTCTAACAATAATTGCTCCCAGTGTGTGTGTCCTTCCTAAAGGTTCAAATGTTAAGTGTGTAGGTGATTTTCAGCATAATCTTAAGAATCATGCTACAAGTAGTTTAGAGTTCCAGAAATTCCTCTTTGCAGAACTTAGGTGACCTGCCCATCAGAACCCACTCATTAATTCAGCTATCACTTCCTTTGAGTTGTGATCACCACTAATGAGCACTGCCATCCACTTGGGACATCTAAAGGCCTTTGCACTGTCCCTGTCCTGTGCATGGTAAACTTCCTTATGGCTGAAATGGTTCTGTGGGCCAGTGATCTGTGTTCAGGTTTCCTAGAGCCACTACTTAATTTTATAGGTTGTGATATTGGAATTTTTAGCATTCAACTTTACAAGTAGTGATGTGTTTATTTATGTTAGTATATGTGACAACAGTGGTGCTTCTTGTGAATGTAAAGAAATGTATCTTAACTGTACCTAAATAATTGGAGGGTCAAGGTCTGTGAGAACAATTGATAGGTTTAACTGTCTTAAAGAAACAACAGACCAGTGGAAAAAGGATTCCCATTTTTGATGTATGGAAATTCATGACTGAGTCAAGGAAGCTAAAATTTCGTTACTCGGTATAAATTTTCTGAACAAATTTTAAAAATATGCTTCTTTGAAATATGGGATTTATGGACCGTATAGCAGTATCTGTAGCACACTCTCAAAAATCTTGTATACTAGATTAGAATGTGCCCTCAAATGTATTTCTATCTTCCTTCTGAAATACAGATTCCCTAAAGGAAAACATCTGAATATATCCTGTATAGTTCAACTTACGAAGCTACAGAATAGTTAATATTTTTCATTATTAAATGAGTTTATCTGCATTCCATGTAAGCATAGTACTTTATATAAATACATAGTGTACAAAACGTTGTAATACAGCAATATTACATATGTGAGATGCTTTGACATTGAAAATATAATTTATTCTTATTTCATTAAGCTGCTAAATCATAATGGCAATATATTCAGATCAAACCAAAGTATGCAGCTCATTACCAATACTATCCAATGATAGTAATAATAATTTAAAAAGCTATGGAATATGTCAAAGGGAAAAGAACAAAATAAATATTTTTCAAGTTTAATTAATGGTCTGCTGTTACCTCATTCCATTTTTGTTCTATTATGGATGTTTGCTTTACTTTGTATATTTCAGTCAACTCTCAGATATTTAATCTGCAGAAGGTAGCTTTTCCCATTTCTAATCTAATGACTATATCTATCACTTGTGCTGTAGCTTCCTATATTATTCTGTTCTTTCTATACTTGAGTTGAATGTTACGTAAAGAAGAAAAAGTTGTCATGGTTGAATATTATCAAAGTTGTTCAACCATTATATAACAACTTGTTTCATCTGGTGAGTCTCTAACTTATGACAGAGGAAATTTGACAGTTACCTCAGCAAGATACCTGAAATTTGACCTAGTACTCAAGCCTTTATTCTTTTTGTCCTTCTTGAGGCTGATGTATTTATTTTATTTTTCATGTCAAATGATGGCTGACTGTTTGCCCCCTGGTATCCATGTCTTTGTTCTCGTGAAGGCCCTAGGAGAAAAGCAGTCACAAAATTTCATTCAGTACATAATATTTTTATTTTCCTGGATTCCTACTGGGACAGAAGACATTGGTTAGAATATAAGAAAAATCATTCTATTTGTTTCCTGGGCAGCTGTATCTATTTGCTGTGTGCTGTACCACTGTCAAGATAAACATACAGCTATATCTCATGCAGTCATTGTAGTCATGACCACTTAACCATATTTCGGCATCGGGCTAGTAAGGCAATTAACAATACTCCAAAATACAGACAGAATGTTTCTCTTAATCAGAAAATGTATGCATTTCAATAGAATTTACACCTTATTCCTGAAACTGTAGTCACCAAAGGCACTAGACTGAATAGGTAGATGTGAATGAGTGAGGGGCCTCACATCCTCACATGTGAGTGAGGGGATTTTTACTTTGGGGAAAACAAATGGGAAAACTTACCACGCTATCATTGTATGGATGTCCTACTGTAACTATTGTGACATTAGCAAGAAAGATCTTGTAAGACTGGGAACTTTCAGGTGACAAAGCTGAAGCAGGTAATATCTCCATTTTCCTCCGTCAGAGAATACATCTCAGAGGGATGCTGTTACAGCTCTACCTTTTACTGAAATTTGGTTGTGTTAGATTTTGCATGGAGCTTATCCAGTCTGTTGATAGTTTGACAGAAATAGTTAATAGTTATTCCATTTGGTAAGAAAGGAAAATCTGAGCATGCTGAAAATACCCAAATACATTAAAACAAATGCTCAGTTTTCACAGAAGTAATTAAATTATCTATCATAAGTTATTGCTTACCAGTGAAGTTGCTGATAATTGCTATACTTCTAGGTGGCAAGTAATAGTTTCTTCCTGAAAAACGATTGGTGGGAACCATTGCATACTGTTTAGCAAATGCACAGCAGAGCAGTCTTCAAAAGCTTAAATTTCATACTGTTTTAAGGTTATTGTACTAGCTTTTAACTTTAGTTTTACTAATGTGTGAAAAATTCAACAATTACCATCTTATTATGATAATTACCATCTTCGCTATTTTGTTTCTATCATTAAATCTCAAAGCAATTTGCAGTGGAGGTCTTCTTTCACAGGAAAAGCAGAAGTGAAATGACTTGTCCAGCACACCCAGAGGCTAAATCAGGAGGGGCCATATAGGTTCATGAACTAAAATTAGGTTCTGTTGTTTAGTGTGACATGCTGTCTTCCATGCACAGTACAGCACAGGGGGAAAAATCCTATTTGTTTAATCTTATTCATGTCATGGGGTAGGTGGTTGCTTAAAAAACCCAAAGGTCTGATTCAACAGCACATACTGCATAGAGAACCACTACAAGTTTGGCATGATTAAGCACTTACCTAGACTATATGTTGGATTTATTTAACAATGCTGTATATCTGATATAATCTGCCTCTATTTTAATGCAGACATGTTAAGAAAGAAACTTTGCTGGTTTTGAATGGGACAGAGTTAATTCTCTTCACTGTAGCTGGTAAAGTGCTGATGGCACATTGATGCTTTAGTTGCTGTTAAGTAGCAGCTCAGTGTCGCTAAGTAGCACCTAGTGTAGTCAGGGAAGTTTCCAGCTTCCCAGGCTCTGCTACATGGGCGAGAGGCCAGGAGGGGCGGGGCCACAGCCAAGGCAGCTGACCCCGACTGGCCAATGGGATGTTCATTCCATACCATGTGATGCCATGACCAGTATATTAACCGGGGCAGTTGGCACATGGGGGAGGCAACTGTGGCTTGGGGACTGGTGGTGTTGGGTTGGTGAGTGGCTGTGTCATGTGCTGTTTGTTTTGGTGGTTCATCCCCCCTTTCCCCTGCCCTGGGTTTTGCCTCTCTTGTTATTTTTCTTTTCATTGCATTGTTGTTGTTGTCATTATTGTTTTATTTTAATTATTAAACAGTTCTTATCTCAACTGGTGAGCTTTACCCTTCTGATTCTCTCCCCCATCCTGCTGGTGGGGGAGTGAGCGAGGGGCTCCGTGGGGCTGAGTTGCTGGCTAAACACCAACAGAATCAAAAACCCATTCTAATTTCCTTAGATCAGGTTCTGATTGTACATTTATGCTTTAGTTAAAAAAACAGCCCAAATAATGATGAAGTTTGTCTTTACTATAGTAGACTTGAGTAAATGGGATCCTCCTTTGAAAATGTTTTTTGAGTTAATCAAGTGAAAGCAAATCCATCCTTGCTTTTGCTTACCATTGATTTTCCTCTTGGTAAAAAATTCAACAGTTCTCTACTAAAGCCACTGAAAGAACACTGTGTCCCCAAGGCACAGACTAGTAAACAAGGCCCACAGAGCTTGGAAGATTGTCAGCTGCTGAGGAAGCAGATGTTTGACTGTGAACCTGTAGATATACACAGCAGGGTGCATAAAATAAGGTAAAAATAATTATGTCATTGTGTCTGCTTGAGGAATTAAAAATTCCTGCAAGTGAGAAAATAAACAAATGTATGAGATGGAAAACTGTAGTAACATCAGGCTAATGTGGTTTGTGGATGAGCTGCTTAAGAGCACAGTTTTCTTCTTTGTATTTTGCAGAGAGGAGCAAAAGAATTGTGTTGTGGACATATGACAGAAAAGAGGAAAAGAATGGGAAGACAAAGTTATAACTGCAAGGATAACTTAAAATAATTGTAGGTGAGGGAGGGAAAGCAGACTTAAGACATTGCTCCTTAATAGGCATGAATCAACACAAAAATCAGTGGATTGATCTATACCATTGACACTAATTTTTGTAGTTATCATTCCTGAACTTTATCCCCAGACAGAAAATAATGACATTAAGTCTATCATAAATTGTGAGAGGAAAAGAAATCCATGAAGAAAAAAATAGTAAAGAAGTCACTTTCATAAAAGTTTTTTGCCTTTTGCATGTCTCGGGTAAGAAGTTGTGCTCCATAGCTTTTGCTTCATACACTGCAGAAGGTGCAAGATTCTCTATGGCAGTGTCTTTGAACCTCTAAAGTTTGTATTAGAGTAAGAGGAGTGGTATTGAGAAGAAGTTGTGGCTGAGATCTCAGCATTCTGTTGTATACTTTCTTACAGAGGTGTGCAGTCAGAAGAGAAAGAGTTTGAGACCTTTGGCTATATAAGTATTACTGATAAAAGCATAATCTCAGGAATGGCTGGTCTTACGGTAGGTTGTCCCCGATGAATGGTGGTCTAAGGACAAGATTTGTGTAAGACCTCTGGGTAGGACTGTCAGCATACTGTGATGGGGTATGAAGGCCAAAATAAAGCAGAGGTACACTGAGGAATAGTGTGATCCAGAAGGCAAAGCAAGTGGATCTAGGCTTGCAGGCATCCTAGGTGCCTGTATCAGCAGAAGAGTATCCAACATAGTCACAGAAAGAGCCAGAGCACATATGGGTAGACTCAATATGTGTGTCTGATCACTTCAATCATTGAAGAAGCCCATAGCAGAACAATGAGAAAATAAATATTATGTGAGGAAACTATAAAATAAGTAGTCAGGCAAGGTCTGAACAGCTTTCTGTTGTAGTTTAATATGGCAGGCAGCTAAACACCAAACAGCCATTTGCTCACTCCCCTTCCCGCCCCAGTGGGATGGGGGAGAGGATCTGGGAAAAAAAAAATTCAGGGGTTGAGATAAACACAATTTAATAGGACAGAAAAGGAAGGGAAAATAACAATAATGATAAAACAATACACAAAGTAAGTGATGCTCAGGGCAATTGCTTGCCACCCACTGATCATTGCCCAGACAGTTCCCAAGCAGTGGTTGCCAGCCCCCGGCCAACTCTTCCCAATTTATATACTGAGCATGACATCATATGGTATGGAATATCCCTTTGGCCAGCCTGAGTTTGCTCTCTTAGCTGTGCCCCCTCCCCTTCCAGCTTCTTGTGCACCTGGTAGAGCACGGGAAGCTGAAAAGTCCTTGAGCTAGTGTAAGCACTACTTAGCAAAAACTAAAACATCAGTTTGTTATCAAACATTATTCTCATCCTAAATCCAAAACACAGAACTATACCAGCTAGAGTGAAGAAAATTAACTCTATTCCAGCTGAAACCAGGACACTTGTTTTTCCTTGTGCATACTCACTCCAGAATACCCATTCAGCATGCTTTGATGAATATTCCCACAGATTTTTGTTGCTGTAAATTGCTTTCTTGATTTCCTCTATTTTACAAGGGAGACCTGGACTATGCATTTTGTTAACTGTCAACTACTGCTCCTGTAGCACTGCCTCACTGCTTTCTTTTGTATCAGGGTGGCCATACATCTGTAGGAAACAAATCAGACATGAACTATGTGAATTACTTGGTTTTCTTTTTCTTCACTGATTTGTCATCTTTTTGCATGTTGCAGAAATTTTCCCTCTGCTTTTGGTGTCTACTAAGTCTACTAAGTCTTTCATTGATCTGAGAATCAAATACAAATATAAAAAAGATCTTGTGTGACATGCAAAATTCTCTTGTAGATTTTTTTCTCGTTTGCAATAGATTTTGTTATTTCTTTTTTATTTTCTACAACATTCTAGAAATCAATGCACAAACTTACTTGGGCTTATTTGGACTAACTGGGATCACCAGTACATGGTGATATGGACTTACTAAAAGTGAGCACAGCAAAGGGCCACAGAGATGATTAAGGGATTGAAACATCTTTTGTATGTGGAGAAGCTGAGACAGCTGTGATTGTTCAACCTGGAGAAGAGAAGGCTTGGGGGGAATCTCATCAGTATGTATTCCCTCCTGATGGGAGGGAATGAAGACAAGGGAGCCAGGCTTTTCTCAGTAGTGCCCTCTGACAAGACAAGAAGCAATGGGCACAAATGAAAAAATATGAAATTCCATCTTAACACAAGAAAGCACTTTTTTACTCTGAGGGTGCCAAGCACTGGTGCAGGTTGCCCAGAGAGTAACTGGACATGGTTCTGGGCAACCAGCTCTAGGTGACCCTGCTTGAGTAGGGGGCTTGAACTTAGATGGATTGGATTAGACAGTAGGTCCCTTCCAACCTCAATTATTCTAGGAATCTGATTTCTTGCAGTTCTTTTCCCTGTGTTTTGTGAATAATGCATGCCTGAAAGACAATCTAAGATTACATCTTTATTCTGTAATTTTTTGTTAGTAAGAAATCTTTTTACCTAATAGTCCTGAAATGTTTGGTCTTTTTCACCCCTCTCCATTACATCATATTTACAGTTCCATGACAATATATTTTTCATAATAATTCCATATCATCTTTGTAAGTTTGTCTTTTATTCAGGGAACTAATGTTAATAACACACATAATCCTCTAAATGTAGAAATCAAATGTCACAAAAATCAAGTGCTTTCTTAATTTCTACTCAGTAAAAGCACTTAGAAATTCTGTGTTAAACTGGCCGTTCTAGTACTTTCTGAAAGAAACAATTGTCAGTAGATGCTTGTCATTTCCATGTTAAGATGATTGAACAGTTAATGCATGTGTGGCCCCTTCCCCTCACAATTCTTGGTCTAGTCTTGTAGTCTTATCTCTGTAACCTCTTTCTTTGCTCTTCAGGATCAATACATAATCAACTGGGAATTCCCACTATTTTTCAGTCCACCTGTTTTACTAAAGGGAGATTGTATATGTTACTATAATAGCAATAATTTACATGGGTGTCTTTTGAGAACTAGATGTATCAAATAGAAGTAGAGTTATACACAGGACAGTGGCTGCCACTTTTAGTTTTCTGAAAGGTGCAGAAAGTTTGCTACTAGATTCATGCATTTATTCAGTAACATTCCATTTTAGAGGAATTTGCTCATCAATATTGCTTATAGATTTAATTCTTAATCACAGGAATATAACTTTCTGAAAAACCTCTTGAAGGCTCAAATAATATTCTTGTTTTCAAATTGTGTATCACAGAAAATCATATACGCTGCCAATCAAGGATTGGTGCAGATTAATGTTTGACAGTATTTCCCAGTACATCAGTTCAATGCCCTTCATAGCATTTCTGGGGGGGTGGATAAGGACCAGTGTTGCACTTTTTTTGATCAAGAACTGAGGATAACTCAGCTTTGTATAGAATTTTAAATGGTATCTCCTGACTTGTAGCAAAGCTGGATGGCTCTGGTGGTTTTTTTGGGTGTACAATTTTATAGTAATTTATTTTTTTACACAGGTCATGAATTTTAAGGAACAATCAAACATATGCTAAAAGAAAAGGAGATACTTATACCATATTTGCTATGTTGTTTCTAATACCAAATTAGCAGTTAATGAGATGAAGTAGTTGAATATTTGAAGTGAAACTGAATTTTTTGAAACTGTTCAGGCTTTTGGAAACGTTAATATCTATACTTCCGTCTTGTCTCTCCAAAGCAGAACAGCATTGACATTAGTTGTTACATTCCTTCATCTCCAAGGCCTATTACCGTATGGCTCTGAAGAACATTTAGGGTGATTCCAGTTATCCCATGACTGAAATGTGAGACACGTCAGGAAGTGTCCTAGCCCTCCTACATATGTGATCACACAAAACAAAACCAAAAATTTTTATTACAAGAATTTTGGTCTTTCTTATAGATATTTAAAAAAAAAAAAAAACAAATGAAAAATCATAATAAAATAACTTTACATGTCAAGTAGAACACCAATGAATCATAGAATCATAAAATTGTTAAGGTTGCAAAAGACCCTTAAGATCGAGTCCAACCGCTAACCTGTCACTGCCAAGTCCACCACTAAACCATATCCTCAAGCACCACGTCTACCCTTCTTTTAAATACCTCCAGGGATGGAGACTCAACCACTTCCCTGGGCAGCCTGTTCCAATGCCTGACAACCCTTTCGGTGAAGACATTTTTTCTAATGTCCAACCTAAACTTCCCCTGGCACAGCTTGAGGCTGTTTCTTCTTGTCCTATCACTTGTTACTAGGGAGAAGAGTCCAACCCCCACCTTGCTACAACCTCCTTTCAGGTAGTTGTAGAGAGCGATAGGGTCTCCCCTCAGCCTCCTCTTCTCCAGGCTAAACAACCCCAGCTCCCTCAGCTGCTCCTCATAAGACTTGTTCTCTAAACCCTTCAGCAACTTTGTTGGCCTTCTTTGGACACGCTTCAGCACCTCAATGTCCTTCTTGTAGTGAGGGGCCCAAAACTGCACACAGTACTCGAGGTGCGGCCTCACCAGTGAGGCAGGACCTCCGTTTCATAAACCCATGCTGGTTGGGCCCGATCCCCTGGTTGTCCTGCATGTGCCGTGTCATGGCGTTCAAGATGGTCTGCTCCATGACCTTTCCTGGCACCGAGGTCAGCTGATAGGTGTGTAGTTCCCTGGATCCTCCTTCCGACCCTTCTTGTGGAGGGATGTCACATTTGCTAGTTTCCAGTCATCTGGGACTTCCCTGGTTGACCAGGACTACTGATAAATGATGGAGAGTGACTTGGCGAGCTCCTCTGCAAGCTCCCTCAGTATCCTTGGGTGGATCCTGTCTGGCCCTATGGACTTGTGAACATCCATATGAAGGAGCAATGAAGAGCTATTTTCATTAGCTTTAAAAACTGTCTACTGTAAGACAAGTTTATGTGTACCATATAAACTTGGGATAAATCTTGTCAGTGTTTTTTTCTATTATTCTTTTCAACAGAAGGACAAAAAAAATCTCTGATAGTACGTGTCAATTAATTACATATATTTGAATTCTTCACTCATGTTCTTGTTGTGACGTGGAAACAAAACTCATAGTATAGGTCACTATCCAGAATGAACAGGCATGAAGGAAATCATTCCTTGATCTGATTATACAAGTACAAGGTGGGACAAGCTAAGTAGAACATCACCAAACTGAACTGCAGTGGTAACCACTGATGGGGACAAGGGAACATGAGAGGTTTAAATAGTATATTAAACAATAAAAAGGAAAAGCAACATATGGCTTTGGGAAAAGCGAGCGAGAAGTTGAGTTGTAGCTTCACTTGGAAAAAAGGTTTTGGAGTCTTTGTGTCTGTTGATTTATTTGAAATAGGTTTCCCACTTGCTCTGAACCATTTAGAAGTCAAGTTTTCACAGTCATCTTAATGTGTAATGTGGTGCAGTAGAACAGATGCTCTACTTCAGTGTCCTAAGGCTCAGCATATGGGACTCCTGGCTTACTGAATTAAGATAACCAATCATCAGCTTGTGGAGTGTTTCTCAGGGCTTTCTGATGAGATCTGGGAAGATATATTCTAACTGAGATAGAGTTCTACTTTTATACTTGGGTGTCTAGATCTAAATAAAAGTAGATCTAATCTAAATAAAGGTATTCTGTATTTCAGAAACATCTAAAGTATCTGTATTTGGAAAAGGAGACTTTGATCTTAATTGAAATGGAAGTTTGTATTAATACTATGACATAATATATGGATTCTATAAAAATAGTAAGTGTATTGGCATAACTTGGAAATGGAAGCTGTTAAGCTTGTTTTTTTCTGTTTTTTTTTTTTTTTTTTTTTTTTTTTTTTGTAATTACTGTCAGTAGCAAATCAGCAAATACAGAATAACCAGAAATTCATGATACAGTTCGATACTAGGTTCAGTTACACAGGACAGGATGCCAAGGCACTCCTGTGTCTTGTAACTGATCATTGAATCAGGTACAGAAGTTAGCAGCAGGTTTCCTTCTGTAACAAGGTTGTCCTCCTGTCCCTCACAATAACCCTCTGCTAATATTCATTCTTTTCTTGCTCTCATTCCTGACTGCCCTTTATTACTGTCCAGAATGCTAGTGCCATGAGAGCAAAATGTCTGAAACTTTGTTTACTCAACAAGCTTTGTCAGAACTGAGCAGCACTGCGGTATATGCCCATAGTAATATATAACATTTGTTATTGCCAATGACTGCTCAGTTATAAATTTATTGAAGAAAAGAGTAAACATTGTCATTGTGCTTTCAGTGTTGTCACAAATTTTTTTAATCTGCTGTCTGAATGTCTTTATTTTTCATTTTTGTTTTCCTACCACAACGAAAGAGAGATTAAATCTTAATCACATTTTAAAAAAGAAATTGATTCAGCAGCAGTTTAAGTGGATGTTTCTTTTTTTAATCACACTGTTTATTTTCGACTCTTCATTTGACACTGAATCTGTATGTCTATTGAACTCTGAGCATTTTGGTTCCTACAGTAGAGACCCTGTGTTCCTCTAAATGTATTATTTTCTGCTTGCAAATACTTCTTTTCTGTTTTGCATTGTCCTGCATTTTATTTTTATTATTAAAGGAAGCCAGGGAATGTGACAGTGCGAATAGAGCACTGAGCTTTGCAGATGAACACTGTGTCAGGACGTGACATCAGCTACAGGGCCTTCCTGTTTCCTGATGGTACTTCTTTAGTCTTACTCTCTCTTTCTTAATGTGGTTTCAGAAGAAATATTTTTTTTGGTGGTGGGTTTTTGTTTGTTTGTTTTTGTGGGTTTTTTTAAATTTCCAAACAAATACAATGTCTACAGAGTCAGGCATCAGCACTGCAGCATCCTGTCTCTCTGCTGCTTTGGCAGTCTCTGTAGTAACCAGAGTAGATTAAAAACAAAATTAGAAAGAAAAACTGATGAAACATTTGGCTGTTGAAACCAAAATGCTCTGTAGAAAAATGATAGTTCTGATCACCAAATTTGGAAAGGTTTTCCAGACTTAGAATACGAAGATGAGAGGCCCCTTCACATTCTCTCTTGGAATGCATGAGGCAAGGCTGTATCTTGTGGTCTGCTTAGTGGGAAAAGGGATTTGAAACTGACTCTGCCACCTTCCCTTGGAGAGAAATGAAAATATGTTTTGGTTTTATACTGATAAAGTCTGAGAAAACTGCCAAAATCTTGCTGTCATTAATGAAACCAAGTTAATATTTTTTCCTGAAGTCCTACAGATAACACTGTGTAAGAGTGATTTTGAAAAATCAGAATGCCCTTCAGTGGTACAATCTCCCAGTTGCTTTCCAGTCTTCCATTTTATGTTTGTCTTCTTGGAGATATGACAAAACCAGTGGCTCTGGGAACAGAGTGACGGGACCATTAGCAATTCTGCACTGGCATCACAGCTTCAGAAAGAGAAAGGGAGTAAGAGATTTTCTAGGGGTTGGAAGAATTTTGTAGGGGGACGAATTCTGTCTGGCAGCTGGCAGGGGAACACAGATGTCTGATGAGGGAGATATAGTCCTAGGATTTCTTTACATTAAGCTAAATGTCAGGGTCACCAGATCACAAAGGTGGGTTACATGAGACCTCCCTCTTTCTTACTGTGTTTGTTCTGTGAGGACATTAAGTATGGAGCCAAAGTTCCCAAGAATCAGATTCTACAGGGTTCTGGAAATATTTATTTATTTCAGTAATATAATTTTGATTTTAGGTACATGACAGTTTAAAAAGAAACTTTCTCCTAATTTAGGTGTGTCTGGTTGCAGTTTGCTCGCCATTGGTTTTATATTGGTGTAAACCACTGTCTCCAATTTCTTTTCAGCCTAAATCTGGTGCGAACAAAACCAACAAGCTGCAAAACAGCAAACATACTGTTGTAAGAACTTGCACTGACTTATATTATTTGTGAGTACTTGGCTTTTTTGTCATTATCCATGTCAATAGCTTGAAGCAGTTGGGTCAGTATTGTCTGTTCAGCTGTTGCCTTTTGAGCTATCTGTGAGAGAATCTACATCAATTGCCTGTAGGTTTGCAGTAGTGACTTCTTTTATCTTACCTCCCACTTCAAGTAGTAAGCTGTTTTAATCAGAGAGCTGGTTTCTTCCCAATGTCTACATCAGGAGTTAATTGTCCTAGTCACCCTTGATAGTCCATATAATCAATATAGTGTTTTTTCAGATGGAAGTAGATCTAAATAAAGTAACATGAAGTGTGTATCCAGCAATGCCTCTTTCTCCTTATTAAGGTAAAGCAAGGTTAGCAAGCTGGCTCGGATGAAGTAAGTTAGAATTAAGTGAGGTGAATCCTACCAGATCTGTCAGGTCATTATTTTGTGTGGTGTTGTACACCTTGGTCCTGCACATTGAACTGCTGGTTCTGACACAGGTTCCTACAAGGGATCAGGCAGAGAGCACTTGTCCCTTTTGTACAAATAAAATCAAATGAAAGGGGCAGAAGGCATGGAAATGACCATGACTTGTGTCCTGAAATGAGGTCAGTAAATTATATTCAGCTGCCATTTAGGGAATCAAATTAAATTGGTTTTGTCTAGAGAAATAACCCATTAATTACATGTTCTACGTCTAATTTAATCCAAGACTTGAAGGATACATCAATCTAAGATCTAAGCATGTGGGATTTGCAAGACACTGACAAAACTGAGTGGTTTTTTTTTCACAGTGGGATTTCCATTGTTGCCCTTTTGTGAGAGCTAAAAGACTTCCTGAGTTGTCAGAGAGATTGTGTTTCAGGCACAGAGGAGTGTCTGCATTCTGGTCCCCATAACAGGCATTGAAACTTTTGCATATGCTGCAGTTACAGTAGGCTTACTTGGCCATGTTTCACATTTGAGTTAGGTACAGATGCTAGTGGGAAGTTGCAGACCCCAGACACTCCCTTGCTGCTAGGGAGGGAGTCTATTAATCTGTGCTGTCCTACTTTGCTTCTAACAAAACAGAGCTTTAAGCAACAAAAAGTAAGATAATATGTCTGTCCAGCATGTGTCATGAAAATGGATAAGAGCCATCATATAACCCATAGTCCTACAAATACTTAGGTGCACGCTTCCCTCTTAAGCACATGAGCCATAACAGTGGTGAAAGTATTGCCTACTGTGTATTGGGAAGATCTAAGCTTCTGTGGCAGAATTTTGAAATATGGAGAAAGCTTATGGTTAAAATGAAAAGCTTTTATGAAGAAGTAATCTTCTTACCAGTTACATCAATGGCAAAAGTCCCTCTGACTTGAAGACTGCCCAATTACAATCAAGAGTCATATCTGAGGCATATGGATAGAGAAAGACCACATGCATCAGTACCTTGAATTAGAACTGAAGTGAGGTGCTAAATATGTTTGTATTTGACACTGCTAACTCTCCTGAAGCAATATTTGTGAAAGCTTTTAAAGAGCATTTTTATCAGGTGGGAAAAGTGATGCCACCTCTTTACGTCACACAAGCACCTGTTGGCTGGTACACACCAACCAACATGTTGGTTATGAATATTCTAACTGACTTGGCAAGCAAACACCTGTTTGTTTCTACAAATACCAGTACTGAGGTTTGCACACACTCCCACAGACACAGAGGGGCCATCTGAAAAGCGAACAAGAGCAAATGAAGACAGCATTAAGTACTGGTCACAGAGTAATCTTCATTGTTCCTTATGGATATGAATGAGTCTGTACTCCATCTTGATTTATAATAATTTCAGTGTGATTACACTGACTTTCAACCTTTTATTTCTCTTTAATGTTATGCTTATTTCTCATCATCACAGACGTTGGTAAGATGCACATGGGCAGAGACGCCACTGTGTGGAAATTGGAGGGTGAACAAGCTAAGAAGCTGATGCTCTGGCTGGAGAGTGCTCTGAAGTCTCTGGCAGCAGGGCATCTAGGTATGGAGCCCTAACAACAAATTAAAACTTTGTGTTCTGGACTGAAGACTCACAAAGGAAGTGGCTACCTCCCTGTCTGGAGTTGGTGAGCTATATCTATATTTTCCTTAAAATTGCAGCAGGAAGCTAGAGTGGAGAGGTGTAAGAAAGGTTATGAGCAAAGACTGTGGGTTGAAGAAGAAAGGCAGCAACTAGCTCTGAAGGGAACACTGGGGGTTTTTAGCTCATAGAGTTCTCGGTTATAAGAAAGTGATTCCTGCTGGTCTTTTTCTTACTGTCATATGACAGGGCTGACTCCCCCAGTGGAGCCATGCTAGCTGGAAAAGGTCAAATCTACATTTCTTTGCCATAGCTTGCTGATTGAATCCCAAAGTGTTAAACAAACAAACAAAAAACCCCAAAAAACATATTTTGGTAAAAGTTTCTAAGTATGTAAAACAAGAATGGTCCCTCATTACTCCTGATTTTTTTGGTGAGCCATTCACTCACTGTCAAGAGTAGCTTCTGAAGTAGATTGGTGCAGTTGGGTCATTGGAAGTAGCTTGTGGCACGTAAATAAGAAAAGAGGAATTATATAAATCCATCAGACCTCATGATTTACTTTCCCACTGAGAACTGTGAATACAATTAGTCCTAGCACTCACAAAATACAGCAGGGAACATCCACACTTCCTATCCCAAAGGAACTGTAGGCTTGAAACCTGTTTTCAGATATATTCATTTATATTCACAGGTAGCAGCAAATCAATGATTCCTGGTGATGCTGTCTGTAACAGGTACTAATGTTGAAAGCAAATTGACCAATAGGGGCCAAATTAATCTGTGTGCAGCTGTCTTCAGTGGTATTACTAATGGCTGCTAGGTCCAAATGGTTATTTTGTTTGGGGAATTTTTCACTCTTCTTGGGCGTTGACCCCCATTTTAATCGCACCTGGCTTTTGCCTGCTTGAGACAACTTTTTAGTGTACAAAAAATGCAGAGATTGACTTCCTCTGATCTGTAGCCTCTTCCAGATATGGTGGGTTATATATTAGGGCTTGGTTCAAGAACTGTAAGTGACTAGGAACTTGTCTCAACATTGTTGGCAGGACAGTTTAACTACCAAAGCCTGATCACCCGGCAACTTAGAGGGGCAGTTTAATCACCAAGGCATGTCAGAGTACATGTCCTCTGCACATGCGCCCAGGCCCAGGGTTGACTGACAACACATGGAGGGGGCTCGGACCCTCTAGACCTTTCGAGCACCCTCTGGTGACGGTGCTGGGCATATGCCACACCCCCGAGTGGGAGATGTGGGTATGCAAAACCATTATTGACTATGCAAGAGGACAATGCTATAAAAAGGGGAAATGAGCGGAGATCATGAATACTGTTCTGGAACATTCTCCCTACTGGATTTGAGAATACATTGGACCGATGGGACACCACAGATCCATGGTGGCTCCTATCGCAACTCTCTCTCTTGTTCCCTTTCTCACTTTTCCTCTCTTTGTCTCCTTTTCTCTCACATATTTGTTGTTGGCCAAATAAAGTGACTTGGCACTTGACTCCGTTTTGAGTCTTAATTCTGTTTCTGAGAATATAAAAGGAACCTAGTCACGATAAAACATTTGAGTTAATCAGAAGTTAAGCCCAGCTGCCCCCAACATCCCAGAATTGTCTGAGGTCAGTTGGAAAGCAAGGGGGTTCAATCTCTGCCAAATTGTTCAACCCAACAGTGGATCGTGACAAGGACTCACGATTGAAACAGTTAGCAGTATAGTGTATTCATTATTGATCAGAATTCATAAACTCTACCCGTGTGTTTTCTTCCAGTTTTCAAGAAACAGGATTTTTTCCTGATTAGGAAATGGATTAAACTATACCGGAATACCAATGTAGTCATGTCATGTAACTCTATTAATATAGGTACTAATACAAAAACTTTTATGGAAAGATCAAACTTCATAAAAATGTAGTAATACTATTGCCAATTTTGTTAAGTGGACTGGATATTAGGCTGTAACAAGAAAGATGCTTCTAGCCACCAGTGATTTTAAGGGATAAGACCAAGGAAGAGAGTGAATTCTTTCCCAGTATCGTTAAGGGTACTGTCATGTCTTAGCAATTGTATTTATTCCTGCTCTAATGGAATCTCCATGCTTTCTTTATTTTCCTTTTCTGTAACTCCTTATAGCCTACTTTCTTCCCCCATGTGGATGACCACAGTGAAAAATAACAAACACTTGTAAAGGATTTAAGAATATTCGATCCTGTAATGTACATATGCATGTCACATTAGATTCTTATAACTCAAATGTGAATCTTCATGGCGTTATTTAAGATTTCTGAATTTTCTCTGAAAAATTGGTAAACTAGATGAATACTGGTAGTTTATATTTATAAATGAAACTATATTAAAATAATCTATTTTTGTAAATAAATTTATACTTCATGTCTCCAGTTCTGGGTTTTACAAGATAAAACAATTTTAGAGACTAGTAGCCAGTTATTTACCTGCCCATGGCAGGGTTTTTGAAACTAGGAGGTCTTTAAAGGTCCTTTCCAACTCAGACCATTCTATGATTCTATGGTGCTGTGTTTTGTGTAATCTTTGCAGATAATTTTTTGTTATGGAACAGAATATTAGTTGTGTTTTATATAACAAATAAAAGCTTCTTGCATAGGCTTTGCTGTCTATCTGCAAATCTAATTTTCTAAAACAGTATGAAGTAGATGATACATCCTTTCATCTTTATCCACAGAGATACTGTCGAGGGGGAAAATTTATAAATAAATGTCATTAATAATGCATTAATTAACATAATTTATGACTTGAAGACACAGTGAAAGTGGATTAAATGGCCATGATGAAGGTGGCAACTGGAGCAGAATTTTGTGCTGCAGGTTTTGCCCTGAGAGTATGCCTGTGTCTCTGCACCAAGCTGCCTTACTGGTTGGAAAGGGATTTCTCATTTGTAGAGATACACAGCTCAATGGATATACACAGGTGCTTGGGTGAATTCTGTTGTAGTTGAGAAACACAAGTATTTAATGGCCATGTAAGCATAGAAACCTCTTTGTAGAAAAGGAAAAGTTTAAGAGGTTTCTACCTTTTTCTTGTTTTCTGTATTTTACCCTGGAAAACAGAAATTCTCAATCTTTCCTGAAAGCAAATTTAATATGTGATAGTGAATGCATGGTTCACTGTAGTGACCTCTTTGCCACTTTTCAGCAGTCACTCTCCCTGCCTCTTCTTCGGCTTTGCTGGCTTCTACTGCCTAATTTGGCATCTTTCATGCAGATGCTGGATCTTAGATGCACTTCTTGACTTTCAGCCACTAATTTGATCTCCTTCCCATCATCCTTAGCTAGTTTTTGAGCCACTAAAACCACCATACTCAAAGCAGGTCATGGCCCAAAAGGTTAAGGGTGCTATTTTGAGACTATTGTGGACAAATGCTTGGCTGGGACAGGATATCTTAGAATCATAGCATCATAGTGTGATTTGGAGTGGAAGGGACCTTAAAGGACATCTATTTCCAGCCCCCCTGCCATGGACAGGGACACCTTACACTAGACCAGGTTGCTCAAAGCCCCATCCATCCTGGCCTTGAACACTTCCAGGGATGGGGCATCCACAACTTCTCTGGGAAACCTGTTCCAGTGCCTCACCACCCCCAGAGTGAAAAAATGTCTTCCTTATATCTAATCTAAATCTACCCTCCTTCAGTTTAAAGCCATTACCCCATGTCCTATCACTACATGCTCTTGTAAAAGTCCATCTCCATCTTTCTTATAGGCCCCCTTCAGGTACTGGAAGGCTGCTGTAAGGTCTCCCCAGAGCCTTCTCTTCTCCAGGCTGAACAACACCAGGTCTCTTATCTTGTCTTCATAGGAGAGGTGCTTCAGAACTCTGTTAGTCTTTGTGGCCCTCCTCTGGACCCGCTCCAACAGGTCCATGTCCTTCTTATGTTGGGGGTCCCAGAGCTGAATGCAGTACTCCAGGTGGCGTCTCATGAGAGTGGAGCAGAGCGGGAGAATCACCTCCCTTGACCTGCTGGACACGCTTCTTTTGATGCAACCCAGGATATGGTTGGCCTTTTGAGCTGTAAGTGCACATTGCCAGGTCGTGTTGAGCTTCCCATCAACCAACACTCAAGTACTTCTCTTAAGGCTGGTCTCAATCCAGTCTCCTTCCAGCCTGTATTTGTGCTTAAGGTTGCCCTGACCCTTGTGCAGTAACTTGCATTTGGCCTTGTTGAACTCCAGTTCACATGGGCCCACCTCTCAAGCCTGTCCAGGTTCCTATGGATGGCATCCATTCCCTCCAGTATGTTGACCGCCCCACACAGCTTGGGATTGTTGGCCAACTTGCTGAGGGTGCACTTGATCCCACTGTCCATGTTGCTGATGAAGATGTTAAACAATCCTGGTCTCAATACCTCTTTGAATGTGACCATCTAGCCAATTTCTTATCCACTGAGTGGTCTATCCACCAAATCCATGTCTCTCCAATTTAGAGACAAGGATGTCATGTGGTCCAGTGTCAAATGCTTTGCACGAGTCCAGGTAGATGATATCAGTTGCTTTTCTCTTATCCACCAATGCTCTAACCCTGTCGTGGAAGGCCACCACATTTGTCAGGCACGATTTGCCCTTAGTGAAGCCATGTTGGCTGTCATCAATCACCTCCTTATTTTCCATGTGCCTTAGCACAGTTTCCAAGAGGTTCTGCTCCATGACCTTGTTGAGTGCAGAGGTGAGACTGACCGGCCTGTCATTCCCTGGGTCTTCCTTTTTTCCCTTTTTAAAAATGGGGGTTATGTTTCCTGTTTTCAAGTCAGTGGGAACTTCACCAGACCTCAATGACTTCTAAAATATGATAGATAATGGCTTAGCAGCTTCATCCACCAGTTCCCTCAGGACCCACAGGTGCATCTCATCAGGTCCCATGGACTTGTGTACCTTCAGAATCCTTAGATGAACTCAAACCTGATCTCCTACAGTGGGTGGTTCTTCATTCTCCCAGTCCTTGCCTTTGCCTTCTGTGACTTGGGTGGTGTGGCTTGAGCACTTTCAAGTGAAGACAGGTAAAAAAGTCTTTGAGTTCCACATCCAGGGTAACAAGGCCTTCTATTTCCTTCTGGAGAGGGCCCACATTTTCCCTAGTCTTCCTTTTATCATCAATATTGTTGCAATGTAAGCAGGTGGTAAAACAATAAGAAAAGCAGAAAAGCTATGAGACTGTCAGTAAGACATGTTTGTTGTGGGATCAGCAAAGAGTCATAGAGAAAGTTGATTCCATAGGAAACAATCAAGGAAACCAGGAAAAGATAACTGCAGTACAGTCCCTTTAGTCACATCTTCCAAATGCATGGGAGGATCTGAAGATGTGCATGAACTCACAAAAGACAAAAAATCAGAGAGCTGAGCTGGGCCAAGCTGGTATAGGTCTGGCAGATCTTGTTTGTACTCCTTGCCATGTTCCACTAGCTGGGCACCACTGTGGTACAGAGCAGAAATAGGAGAAACCAGCTGTGAATAGGAGGGAGAAACGTTTTACGTTATGAGCATTTCTGTCTCCTCCCATCTTTCTTGCTACTTGGTCATGGCTGGCAAAGATAATGATAAGATGTGAAACTCTTATAAAACCAGTAGTAGTTAGAGGGAAGTTGACGAAACAACAGTGAAAGCACTGAATCTTTTGCCTTCCAGTCTTCTGGATATATTTATAAAAGTACGGACACCGATGTTGAAATTAGAGAGATTAGATTTCATTATGCTGAGAAATTTATCCCACGAGGACTACATTTGTCATCATGTATAATGAAAACCTGATTTTGACAATTCCATCTGTAAGTAACACTCCACCATGCAAATGCTAGGCTGTGACTCATCGTGCCACAAAAAACAGGCCTGCAGTTGTAGAGCAACTTTTCCTCTTTATCTTACACACTCAAGTTTGTTTTTTTAATTTCTTTTATTAAGAAAGCTTCTATCCACCATTGTTCAGTAAATAGGATCTCATCAAGTGCATCATCTTGATAGAATTTATTATATACCTAGCAGAGAATGTGCCTGAATGTATAAATAGGATCTGAATTCAAGTAACGTGTAAGTAGGTAATAAACCAATCTCCAGATTTTCCTGGTGAAGTCTCATTATCAGGATCCAACACCTCCTTGATTAGGTTGCTCTCCTGGTATAAAATCCAGCTTATTACTTTTCCTTTTAAATAGCAAATTATTCTATTGGGCTTAGTCAGAGGCATGTAACATTCTGGGAGCTGTTCTAGAGACACTGGAATTGTTTTACTATTCTTGTACTTTTTATGTTGTAGCATGGCATCATGACATGGGAAAAGTGGTAATTTTTTTTAAAAGGTTAGCTTTCCAGGTTTCTGTTATCAGACTATCTTTATACAGCAGACTTTTTCCTGGTATGGCCCATGGGAGTGATGTATTCTTGGCTTTTCACAATGCATTTTGAGTGTTATCAGTTTGAAAGTTTTCTTAAGATATGTTCTCAAGACTATTTTCAAAGCTCCAAAGTTCTTCCAGGTTTCTTTATTATTATAATATATTAGATTTGAGAATACTTTTTAAAAAATACAGAAAGTGGCTGTAGGATGGATGAGAGCTTAAGGGCTAAGAAATGACCATAGCTCAATATTCTGCTTGTATTTGCCCCTCTGCTTTAGTTGTCTTAGGGAGAGCTTTTGCTGCAAAAAAGACTTAGATGCATCATTTCAGTGCATGCAGAATAAATGACTAGGGAATCTATCACATGCTTTGGTATGGACAGCTGTAGAAGCTACAAACTCTCAAGATATATTGTTGGGTTTGGTTTTTTGGTTGATTTTTTTTCCATTTCCCTGATTATTTGGGTTTGTTATGGTTATAGATGAGATGTGGGAACAACGGACCAGAGCCCTGGGGTTATAGAGAGATGCTTGCACTCTTCTGGCTTGTCTAATTTGCTCACCTTTTTAGGTTTGAATGGGTTACTTGAGCTGCAGTCAGGAAAAAAATGTCCTCATCTCTCAGCAGCAGAATCATCTGGCCATATCACCCCAATCTGTTCTATGCCAGCCACATTTATGAGTGATAATTGGTTTTTTTCTCTGTCTGTTTAAAATTAAGTGGAGTAAATTTTGTACAGGAGGTGCTTTGACAGACATGAATCTCTAGAGCTTTAGACTATCTGCAAAACTGCAGTCTGAAACTACAAATAGCGGCCAAAAATTTTTCTGTGTATGATCTAGACAGTCCCAAGGTTAGTTCTGAGTTTTATTAATATCTCAGTTAAAAAGTGTATCTGGATTAAGGTGGAATATCTGGCTGTAGACTAGAAATGAATGTACATGTTCTAATGGTTTCTTCTCTCCTTGCAGTTTAGGAAATAGTATATTGATACTACACTATTTCTACCATTTTTTTGAACTGTAAGGGCCAGAGTTTCAAAAATAGCAGGGTCAGTTTTTATCGTTACATGGCTGATTCAATGTGATTTAAATTGTCATGTATATCAACATATGTATTAAAATATATGCATGATTTATGTTAGTAATTCCTATTTATATATTTGAAAGAGCTTTCCATAGAACTTAAACTTCTGAGTGACTATGTAATTTACAAAGAAAGTCCTAAGTCACTGAGTCACTTTTGAAACATTGCAACAATCTAAAACCAGCCTGCACTCATCCTCTAAAAGCCTGTATATGTGATGAAACAAGAACGTAGTACCTGGAAGTGTGAATTCACTGGATACCTGTAGAAGGATTTATTTCCTGTGTCTTATTTATCCCCCTAAAATAAGGGCAATTTTCTCATGCAGACAGCCTTAGGATTCCACAAGTCAGTTCCTGTTGAAATTTAACCTTTCTGACTCACCTTATATTTTTTTCCCCAAAGAAAACGTTACCCCATCTTTACCCTCAAAAGTGAAAACAGTGTCTTTCAGTGCTTCAGCTGGTGAGAACATTTTGAAGAATAAGCTGCTAACAGTAATACACAGAAGCATTTGAATGCTGTGGTACTATATAGGATCTGTCAAAACCCTTAAAACAGTGATTCTTCCCACCACCACTTGTGCACAGGGGCACCTGGAGTGAATTAATTTAGATTAAAAGGAAGGAATAGATGCTGTCTCTGGCCTTGCATGACAGATGCAGGGGATAATGGTAATTCATTTGGCTCTTTTTTCCTTATAGCTGAAAAGTATAGTGTTTTCTCACATGTGTGACTAAGAACTGTCAGTCCATGGCAAGTATTTTATTTACTTATTTGGTCTTGTAGGTTTCTAGCTGTTAAATTTAAAGGTCCTTGGGGAGCAGCTGTAGAAAGCAGTGGAGAGGAGGGCTCTGGACTAACATTTTGCTGCCCTGTTATGATTTTACTAAATGAGAGATTGCATGCAGTTTAAGACAGATAGCATTTCTTGACATATGATGAATAAAACTAACATTAAGAGGCTTTTTGGGGCTCTGTGTGTGGTCTGTTGTAGTTAGTGTTGTGCAGTACATTAAATTTGTTGCTGTTTTAAGGCTGTAGCTCTAGCTGTCTTGTAAACTGATGGAAATCTGAGGATGTGTTTGTTTTGTTTGCCTAGTAATTTCTGAATCTTTCTAACTGAAGAATTTCGTCTGTCCTTGTTATAGCATTTGATTTTTGACTTTTTTTTTTTTATTTTTTCCATCCAGAATAGTTCAGTTCCTCTGGCAGTTCTGCTAATAATGTAGGAAAAACCAATTTTAAGTAATACTCCTACTTGTAGTATAAATAATCTCTGTAAAAATTCTAGTTGCGAAACACCACTAAAATATTAAAAAGATGAAAATCACAATGATATTAAAGTTTAGCTTACCCCTAATTAATGCTGTGAATACTCCTGGGCTGAGCAGAATTGTCTTCACACTCTGTATATTGCTAACTTCAAACAGAAATCTATTTAGTTTTCAATCTAATATTATCCAGGTGTTGCAATATTTTATTTACTGAGTTGTTTAAAAATATGTCTAAAAGAAAATGAGATGGGCCATTTCAAATAGGATGGAAAGAAAGACCTGAAAAAGGACTGTAAATGGTAAGATGCACTGAAGATTTACTTTTATCAAATTCTGTAAAAAAAGGTCTTTTTTAGTGCTTGCTTGATAAATCTTAACTTCGTTGTTTCAAATGTGGAAGTTTGAGGTTGCAAAAGCCTGTATTTTTATTTATTTAAAATTTATTTCTACTTATTTCTGTTGAAACAATTGGGAAAATTTTTAAAAATTCATTTGTAATTTATAGTCTTAATGAAAAAACATAGTAAAATTGTGCTATCAAAAATTACTGTGGTTTAGCTCATCCCACATTAGCATTAATTTAAGATAAAAGATAGTGGTTAAATGGGCCAGTTATCCCTGAACTGAACATTTAAACCTGGGAAACTTATAGTTAAAATCATGTGAGGAATAGCCTGAAGAAAATCTTAGTGTAGAGGCACATAATTAGCATATGCAAATGCCATTAATTTCTGTACTTTAAACATAGCTTTTGATTAAGATTTTTTTCTGGAGTTCATGGACTTCTTTGAAATTTAAACATAAATCTGGATTCCCAGGATTAACATAACTTGACTATGGGAAAAGTACTCTTTTAATTATGTTCCTCGTATGGTATCAACTTTAATTCCATGTGAATATAATAATTTTCCACCAAAGTATATTTCTTACAAAACAGTGGATTTCATAAATAAACACTAATCCTAAATTAAATCCCAAGGAAATGCTAACAAGAGTTATTTCTAATAAAATAACATCCTTAAAACCTTCTCAAAAGCAAACAAAAGGCCTTTTTTTATTACAAGATTAAATATATCTTCTACAGTCCTTCTTGTGTTCCTGGTGCTGGTGTTTGTTTGAAGTGCATCAGCTGTGTAAGTACAATTACAAGATTGGAACAAGAGCGTTTGTGAAAACAATGGCAGCCCAAAGCCTAGAGTGGCAAATGGGAGATGCAAACTATTGATAAGAACCCTTGACATGTGTCTCCAGTCTCTGCCATATTACTGAACTATCACAACAAACAAACTTGATAAGTCAAACTATGAATAGAAGAAATCTTGTTGAGTGACTGGATCTCCTTTCAGTCTCCTTTTTTTTAAATACAATTGCTGAGCCTGTTCATAGCATCGTAATAAGATGAGCAATAAATTGTTAACAGCTTAGTTAATTATAGTCTGAAGTCATCAGTTAAACCTGAACATAAGATTTCCAATAGAAGTTAAATCTGTGGTTGTTAATAATAACACTAGAGGGAAAGATGAAACTCTGAGAAAGGGCCTTTCCTTAAAATTAGTCAAAAGATACAATTAGTGAATCTCACCAACTCATTCTCATTCTTCAAATGAAAGCTGAATATTTCTGGGACATAGCCTAACAAAAGGGCTGCATCACTGCTTTGAGTAGAGAATATAACTCAGTCATACCAAATGTTACAGTTACTAACTCAATTTTCTTTCATGTGGGTACATGCACATACATAAATATTCCTGGCTCAGGAAAAGGAGAAACAAGAAAAATGATACTAAATTGAAGACAAACACCCCAAAATCAGAAAATGACAGAAGTTGTCTCTTTGGTCCTATTTTATTATATGTAAATGTGACTTCCTGGTTTTTAGGGGTGTATATGCATCATTACAGGACCATATATTATTCCCTGTCATCTGTTTTCATCTTAGTCAGTGCTGTTTACCATATATATCAGGTCTTCTCTTTCCTTAGAACCTTCTATAGCTTCAGTCCCAGTCTCTCACCCAGCATCCTTGTCCCCCAGGTTTTTTTACCCCCCTGATATGCTCTATTTCTTTACAGCTGATGAAGGTAGCTATCTGCTTTTTGATATTGTTTAGACAGAGACGCTGCAAATACTGGACAGATCTTGTTTCTATGTTTTGCTTGGATCTAGAGCGTGCACACAGCATGGTCTAGAGCAGTAAGGAAATGGAAATTCATTCAAAACCCTTTACAGCTGCAGCCACAATTTGTAGATAATTAAGCTATTCAAGTCCAGCAGGATTCTAATGATTATTTGCAAGTTTTTTCTGTCTTTTCTTTCCCCCATTAACTTAGCTACAGAAAGTAGTTGGAGCTTCTGATTCCTTCTGCAGTAGTCTATAACACACTGTGGAGAGGTAAAATGTGGTTAAGAGAGATTCAATTATATCTGATAAAATGCTCTCAGAGCAAGTGAAAAAAAATGCAAAATAAGCTTTGCAACTCTCTGTAATAAAGCACAAGATTTGGACAATTCTTTGGTTTTGGTCCGTTTGCCAGGACAAGCTCTTTTACTCTGATCTTGTTTGGGCTGAAGTTTTCCTCATGTGTATGCTCAAATCACTTGCCATATGCATTTGGAGCACAGAAGATTCCAGCCTACATTACTTCAAAGTTCATGATAGCATGAGCAAGTAAAAAATAGGTCTTTGCCTGGGAAATTTGGACAGCCTTGTTGTCACAAGCTCTAACCCCAAGAACAAGGACAGATGTTTTTCCTTTTCCATTACTAAGACTGTTTTCTTATGCTAATACCATTATCTGAAATATGTTACTTAGGAAAAACAAAAATGTCCATGAAATCAAAAGCTTAATGTTATACAATACACTTCAAATTATCCCTTTTATCTAAGTCTCTAGCAATAAGAGATCAAGTTTCCTCCATTCCAAGAACCTATTCCTTTACAGCTAATCTCTGCTATTGGGTATATGTGATGCTTTCATTGTTTCACAGGGAATGTTTGCACTAGGCTCCAAATTAGAACTTCTTTGTTAAAAACATTTGAAATTAACATAATGAAACTAAGAAGTGCAGATTGGGGTGGGGTGGACCTTGTTTTTGAATAAAAGGCATTGGTAGGCTTTTTGATCTCAGATATCTTTTAGTTACACTGAATTTCCATGCAAATTTTAAGACCATTTAAAGACCCCAGGCAGCTGGCTGAAGTGCAAATTCTCCTATTAGCCAAAAAAAAAAAAAAAAGGAAACAGCCCAAGAAATGGGTGTTCTGCCTACTGATCCTGTTTCAAGGGATTGTGAATATTGGCTGGCAGTCAGAGCTGCTGGGGAGTTTCAGTGGTAAAAGCTGTAGCAGAATACACCTTGCCCCCCCCCACAAAAACTTCAAGGCTATTTAGCTTGTCAGTCCTGTTTTCCTTCTGCAACTGAAATCATCTCCTGTAAAGCATTCATGAAGCATACCACCCCTCAACAAACACACTCATTCCAACAGGACATTCTTTTTCTAACTGCACTTGCAACATAATTTAAGACTAGGGTGTTAATGTGTTACCCCTATCTGAAACCTTAAGTGCTGTTTCTAGCACTGGAGAACTGGATTTTACCTCAGATCAAAAAAGATGCAACTCACCTGCTTATGTTCAAGTTTTTGGTTGTGATGAACTGGGGTTTCTATTGTTGCAGACTGGCTAATCATTTCTATTAAGGAGATTTTCCTGTCTGTTTTTTTCATGTGGTCCAAGAGTTCTTTTTCCATAAATACCTGAACCCTTTCTGGCATGCTGCAGCCTACTGAAAATACTGTGGTTTTTAGAGATAAATTCACTACTTACTTAGAAGTAATTTATGGACTCTCGGTGGTCTGCAAATTGCTGATTGAAGCCCAGTAGCCTCAGGAGTCTTTCTGTGATCTTCAGATCTTGCTGAAACTAGTCTTTTGTGGTACCTCTTCTGAACTTGGGTAAGCCGTGTTTGTTTTGTTCCCCATTCCCTGCCCCCACTCCCCTGGAAGCCACACATACAAAACAGTCTGTTATCATATGGAAAATAGGTACATGGTCTTAAATGATGACTTTTTAAAAAATGTGTGGTGCATATAACTTGTAAAAAGCTGTGAATTGGTGCTATGTCCTTTGTAGTAATCTTTCCTAAATGCATCATCAATACACTGTAGATAAGTCTTTCAGACTGCCTGCTATATTTTTTAAAACTCATTCTTTATTTTAGGAGATATCAGTGTGACTCTAACAGCTGTTACGAATATGTGTTGCATGTACCAATGAGGGAATGTGATCACTTTAAAGTGATAGCAGTGGCACCTCCTGTAAGGAAGCTGTCATTTGATCTGTAAGATAAACTTCTACATACCACCAACTATATTTGCTGGTAAATCACTTCTATAGGTACATAACTTGTTTCCCAGCTTCCTCCACTTGCAGAAGACTTGCACTTTCAATTCTTAATATGGAGTCATAGTTAAGCTAATGTGACATAGCAAGGACAGAGATGATGAAGTGGGAGAATCTAGGTTGAATATTGGGGCAGTGAAGATAGGCAGGGATAGGATTGGGCCCTGGTTTTCAGGAGAAGGAGATGTAAAGAGGATCATGCACTTGCAATAGTCATATTATGGGTAAGGAGTGGTGACACTGCTGTGCAAATAAGGGACAAGAGCACAGCTATACACTGGCACAGAGCTGGGAATCCATGCTGTTGCTGTTGTTGCCTATGGCAGCATCTTCCACCTTCAGAAACTTGGCTTCTGTATTTGTGTTGTGTTTTTTTTAAATTTTGGTTTGATTCTTTTTTACATATTTTGTCACAATTAATTTCATTTGAGATAGTTTCCTTATTTGAAAAAAAAATTAAAAGTTTGCAAAATAATACAGTGGCATTCAGGTTTCATGTTAAGGTTTTTTCCATGAAATGCAGCATCGAGTAACTTTATTCTATAATAAATTGTTCATTAAGTTTTGTAAAACTAAGTAATAACTACAGAGCATGTGTAGCAGAGGGCAGCAGTTTCATTTGTACAAAAAAGAGCAGAAATGTGAGAAGAAAGTACATTTTATCTTCAGCCTAATTACCAAGATAAAAGAATATAATCTTGATTGAATACATGCTGAGTTAAGTCTTTGGTGTAGAAAACTGCCTTTCTTTTTGTGTATTTGTGCAGCTGTGACTCCTTTCAGTTAATTTTCCCATCTTTCTATCAGTAAGTGGAAGCCCATGTGATAGATGAGTTTATGTGCTCATAAAGGCGTCCACCTGATTTGCTTTTTGAAACCAGGAAGCCATACTTGCCCCTTGGTCAACTATTTTCTAATTTTTGTCTAATGTTTTATACAGCTTTTTTCCAGGGTGAAGGACATCCTTCCCCAACCACCATGTCTGTGCACGCATGCATACGTGCTGTTCTTTAGTGCATGGGAGGGAAGGAATAGAATTTGAATTTGGCCTAGTATTTTGGGTCACTAAACCTGTCTTCTCTGAAAGGGATTATGAGCTATGAATAGCTAAGTACACTCCAGCATGTACACAATTAGACTGTTTCCTTCCTTTTTTTTAGTTGAGTGGCACTCAGCAAGCTGGACATACTGGGAGAAAAGAACTTAATTATCTTTTAGACTTATGAAGAAGCAGCTGAGAATGGCTTAAATGTTTTCCTGTGGCTTTAAGTAGGACTGAGGCAAGGATGTGGTTAAGCTGTTTAAAGTTCACACCCATCCCCTCACACCCCCTCCAGCCAAAAACCCAACCTCTGAAAAAAACACACAGCCTTAGCCATGTAACCAATTACTGGAAGTTGTATAGTTAAATTCTCTAGCTTGCTTTCAAAGCCTCAAACAGATGTTTTTGTCTTTGAGACTCTCTAGCTCAATAGCAAAGATTCATGTTCCACCAATATTAAATATCCTGTTTAGTGTAGTTGGTGGAAATGGAATTTTGAACTCCATTATAATACATTCCCTTCAAGCTTAGCTCTCCTGGTGCTCCATGGTGTTTGCTTTTTTCCTTACCATTTCCTTCTGCAGTTATATCCTGAGATGTTCTTTGTCCTGCTCTCAGTCCAGTCACTCTTTACCATTATTAACAATATTAACAATGCTTAATGATGGTATTGCTTTCTTTTAGCTTCACTCCTGGATTTTTTCAAAGTATTAATTTTAATACTCTTTTAAAGTATTAAAATAATGATTCAGAAATTAGATAGATAAGTTATTTTCAATAACTGCAACATAAAACATAAAAATCTTTACTGTAATATTAGAAGTATTCAAATTAGAGTGAGGCAACTGTATCTTAAAATTAAAGACATTTACTTAATGAAGTATCAGGCTTATAAAGTCATATAACTTTGCTAGAGAAAGCAACCAGCAAAACTTCACCAGATATATGCTACCATCTGTTATATATTTCTTTGGACTTTTTAAACCAGCAGGAAACACTCTACAGTCTTAACATTTTGTTTTGAATACAAATGGCTATAAAATATCCAAGAATAATAGAAAAGGGAGGAGAAAATGAAAGAGGCAAGTGAAAGCTAAGTTTATTTAATAAATAATGCATTCTAAATATAAACACATTTTAGCAAAAGCCTGACTGTTGCATATGTTGCAATGATAGAGGGCCGCTTTCTGCCAGAGAGTATTGTATCAGCCATTAGGCACTTCATCATTCTAATTCAGAATCCCTTTCAATGCTTTCAGAAAGTCTCTTTGTTGCCTTTGGATAAATCAATAATTCTTTTGCATTGTCATAAACATAAAATAAAACCAGTACTATTATTTTTAGAAAAACATATCCTTTGGAATAACTTTGATAACTTTAAACCTAGTCTGTTTGACAGAAGTCTCCAAGATGATTTAGGGGACAGTTAGATTTACAGTACTTTAAAGAGAGCGTATACACTCAGAATGGATATAGAAAGACTCAGCCAAATAAACAGCCTAACAGGTAGTAATTTACTTATACAGACCTGTATAAATTTGCCTACCTTACAAAATATATGTATCCAATTTACAGATAATTCCCTCATCTCCTCGAAACTCACTATATAACTGCAAGGTGAAGACAGATAAGAAGGTGTAAACTCTAATGAGCTGGGTGGCAGCTCTGGGTAAGTTCCATATTGATGGGTTGCTATAAAGGAATTGAGGTTCATTACAGGAACAAATTATAAGCCATCAAGTGTCTTTTAAGTAGAGAATTACTTCAATGACAAATGGTAACACACCCAGTACAGTTGTTGTTGTAAACTCTTCAAATCTGCAAAATGCCTAACCTACTAAACAAGAGGCAGAGTAAACCAGTGTTTACAAAAAAATCAAACCAAAAAAACCCAACCAACCAAACCAAACCAAACAAAAAACCCCCCAAAACCCAACCCAACCCAAATCCTAAAGGAAACAACCCCAACCATCTGTATGACAGCTTGTACCTTAACAACGCTAACACCAGGAAAACCAGCAGGGTAATCTTAATTGCTATGTTTAATTTTGTTTTGGGATTATATTTTGCCTTTTGCTGGCCTGCTACATAAAGAGTTTAGTAATGAACAAATTGGTTTTGAGTCCACTGCAAAGATTGTGCTCAGTTAATCCAAAACTGAGGCTGTGTTCTTTCCACTTTCCCCACCTACTGCTCTCTAAGTTTGTTGAAACACATTCCAGCAAACATAACTTTAATTGCCCCATAGAAAACTGGACCCGAAACAGTGAACAAGGCATAGGCAGTGGACAACCGATATTCTTTTTGTCTTATTAAAAGGGAGACATTTTTTACATTGACAGTAGATAAGTCCTTGCTGCAGTGGCTATTTTACTACTTACCCATTTGAGCACTTCAGCCAGCTAATTGGTCTTTATGGTTAAATTAGTAAGCATGAGTGTTCTAAATCTGAGAGGTCCTTTTCAGCAAAGTGAAGACTAGCAGTGCTTAATATCTACAGAAAGCTGAGGGGTTAGGAGAGTATCACTTCATCACAGAAAACATGCATCATATTGTCATGCACAAAAATTTGTACATGGATTTCTCCAGAACTGAATCGGTATAATACATGAGCAAAGGAGTTCATAAATTATCTGAGACAGTTTCATTGACCGCCAAAATGCAAAATTCTTATTAAAAAATCAGGACCTTGTATCAAACAATACCTCATGCATGCAGTACAGCAAATGAATGACACTGAACTTGAGCTGCACAAGAGAGAAAATATAATCAATAGTCCTTACTTCAAGAAACTTTGAGTACACATATTTTTAGGTTATGTGTAACTGTAGGGACTTTCTTCAAATAGAAAGCAAAATATCTGGCTTTTTGCTGAAAAAAAAAAAGTGTTGTAAGTGTGAAAACTCAAAAATTTTCTTTTTAAAGATTTTAAATATATTTGTGGAAAGTACAACCTCTCATTACTAATTAATAGATTCCCAAATTATACCATTATTAATGGGAACCAATTAATTGGGAGTCTGTAATCCAAAAAGCTTCCTTTCTAAATTCTTAAATATATCAGAGAATGGAAACTCTATTATACATGGGAAAGTCAGACCTAATGAAATTGTGACCTAGTGGAAGATTTGATTTCCTTCTGAAACAGTATAGCCCTCTGTTCTGTGATCTTATTTTTATCTGTATAGCTCATTACATATGGGAAAGAAAATAAAATATACATATTGTATTTATTTTGCAAGAACAGTATTCGTTCTTATGTTTCTATGGAGAAGGTTACATTGGTGCATTATGACTATATGATTTTTGCAGGTTGGCAGGGATAAGGGTAAAGATTATGGAAACACTAATGTGTAACAAAAATACTAGTCAAGGCTGCTAGGCAGTTGATATGCTGATCACATGCACAATAGAAATTATCAGAAGTTGGAAAACACCTGATTTTGGACAAAGGGGTAAAGCAAAAGAAAAACACTTTTCTGCAGACAGCTGATACATGTTCACTACCATCTTATAAACCGAGAATTTTGGTTCCTTTTATTAGGAATTCCCAGATCTGAGTGGGGTTGTCTTGTTTAATGTGGCTCCTGGAGATAACAAGAAAGAAGACATTAGGAAGTGAGCACTGATGGCCACCAAATACATCTATTTGAAATGTAGTTACATGTGAGATTTAGACACCTCCTTTTTATTGTGTTGGTCCAGACACAGGTTTTCCTCTTTAGCCCACATTTCTTACCTTGCCTTAGTCATTTTCACAATAAAGGCTTTATTCTTTAACTAGGAAGAACAGGTGGTTGTCTACTTGATACACATCCCTTGTTTATATAAAATACATATTCAGTGCTTTGGTTCACCTTTCAAGATGTCAGAGATTGGAACTGGGACTGGACCTAGTGGTACAAATAAAAAAAGTAATCAGGGTCAAATAGTAGTTAGGCCTTAAGTTCTGACCGGAAGTCTCAAGTGAAAGTCAGTCATGTAAATAGCTGTTACCTAAAGGCCTGTGATTTTTATTCACAGGCAGTGAATTAAGTTGTTTGCAGATAGATTTCCCTCAGCATTTCTCAATTCATCTTTCTTTGCCCCTGGATCCTTGGACAGGCATAGAGAGAGATTGAGAATTCCTGCAAACAGCAGAATGCACAACAGTTAAATCCTTACCTGACACCAGTGCTGCAGGCCCTGTTTTTATAGGCTTGTTATTTTAAATGACATCCTACAGAGCTGAGGCATTTCCTGACTCTGACCGCCTTTACTTTTTGTGACAATCAAAAGTTAAAGGAAAAGGGATAGTAGATTGTTAACACTGGACTATCAGATACTATTGGTACAAGAAATAAACTACAGTAATATTGGAGATTGATTGATGCTAGAGCTTCGTATTTTAATGGCATGAGTGGAAACAACAATTAAGTGTTATATAAATGTCTTCTAGCCTAGAAGTGAGGTCCCAGCTATCCTGAATGGCACAGCCAAAGTTTGGGGTTAAACTTTGTAGTTAAATGCAGAGATGAACTTCACAGGGAATGCCATAGGGAGTTAGTAACTGTCTTTAATAATGTGCAACAAATAAGGCACTGGGAGTGAAAGGCAACAGAATACTGAATAGCTCCTTCCTAAATGAGGGCTAAATAATGCAGGAGTCCTATTTAAAAGAGTAGGTGATCATATGATTGGTCTATATCAGAACATATAAATAGAAAAGGCAGTGAATTAGGTGATATCACTAACTCAATTACAGCATCTGCAAATGTTGAATAATGACTTTACAGTCGTAATGGTGTTCTTTAGCACAGTGGTTTGGGCAATGCTACTATGTATGTGCCATTAATGAAGGCAAGCAATGTGGTGTAGTAGATAAGGCGTTGAGCTCAGCAGGGATGGCTGGAGTATAATCTCTGCTCACCACTAACATTGAGTAAATCTGGTCAGCTGTGAATGCTGCTATTCCTGTAACCCACAGCCTAAGGGTTCAGCTGAATGTGATCCAGACCTAGTTTGGTGCATGACAGCTATGTGATGAAGGTTCAGTCCTAATAAGAAAATTGTTATTAAGAAATAGGATAGTATGTGAACTAAAACTATGCAAGATAAGAAAAGTAAAAACACAGAGAAGTTCCGTAGTTGAGATAGTAGTAGTCAGAAGCTCAAGGATACAAAAGGAAATATACTGATATGAAAAAGTGTAAAACAAGACAAAGCAGAGCATTAGAAGACAGCAACTCGACAACATCAAGAAGCAGTCAATTCCAAGAAGTAAAAGATCCAGCCCTTCCCCATTGGCCTGACAATTGCCTGGCTGGGAGAGGCTCATCAGCTCTATGTGTCCCCACTGGTGGGTTGGTAAGCATGTTAATGCTTATGCTACTTGTTTGTTAGTCCTTGCTGTCTGCTATGTTAGCCAATAAATGATATCTGAGAAATATTAAATTGTGTACTTTATGTGTGGAGGGTAAAAGATGACCAAATAAAAGTGACTCTGTTCAGCAGTTATGCACAGTCCCACCCTTGATTCCTCATTGATACCACTCAGTGGTGCAGTGCTATCGCGAAGCCCAATAAGAGAGGGCCCCTGCTTACAGCTAGGGTTCTGCTTCACTGTGGTTCAGAGAAGAAAATTGATCAAAAATATTAATGTTATTAATTGTTGAGGTATTTTATTGATAACTAGAAAAAATGACCTCTTGCCCTGAACAGGCTAATGCCTTCCTTGGGGATGACAGATGATGTGATCAGAGATCAACAACAAGAATCATCATATATGATAAATGTTTTAAAGAGGAATCTGGAGAAGGAATTAGAGGATGTTTAAAAATAACACGCAGGTGGCACAGACACTTATTTTTAGTACATATTTAATATGGTTGGTAGCCCATGTCCTTTTTAATTGTATTGTTTGGTATATAGTGCAAAAACATGCTCTAGTTAACCATTTTGTGCTGTTGAACAACAACATATCTGTGCTGAGGAAATAAAAAGGACTTGTGAGTCAGACAACTTTGTCTATAATAAATTCAGCACATTAAAACTGGCAGCAGCAGCAGATCACAAGAAGCAGAATTCCCACAGAGATGCAGAAAGATGCTCCATATGAGTTTTTGCTGATCTTCTCACTCAGTGATGAAAAGAAATCACTCAGCTCTATTTTAACCCTGAATATTCTAATTTCCATAACAAAATATTGGCAACTCCTTTATATAATCTTTATCCTGTGATACTGAGATTACTTATCCAAAATGAATGCCTGCCAGGGTGATATGACACTCATAAGATTATGGGCTTTCATGTGATTCATCGTTTTTCACCTTTTATTCTACTTTCTGTAAAAATATTGATTTTTCCTGTATGCTGATATATTCTAAGTATTTACTGAAAATCCATCTGCTGGCATGTTAGTCTTCCTTTTGTATCTCTACAGTGGTTTAAGAGATTTATAATACACTTTAACATATTAAATTTAATTAGTGCAATTTTATCACTTTAAAATAAAATTTAATAGTGAAACAGAAGAGGTTGAAAAGGTCACGAGAAATTAAATTTGAAAATGAGATTTTGACTTACAAAAACGTATCAAAGTTTTGAGTCTGAGGTGCACAAACTCCAAAAACCTGGGCTGGGATATGTTCCCAGCTCAAGCAGTGAAAGTATGCAGCCTCTTGACAAAAGCAAGAAGAATGAAGATATTCTTTTTCCATATCACTATGGAATGGGAATCTACTTGAAGGAATAGATGAGTTCTAAGGGTTATCAGACCTCATCAGGGTACATCACATTTGTTAATGTCAGCTAGTCAGATCTTGGTCCCAGTAGACATAACGAAGATCCAGAGTAGTTTATCTGACCTCAAAAAAGACTAGCGTTCTTTGTCTTCCTTAATGAGTCTGACACTTATGAAAATTTTATGCCTGGAAACTCTTTCAAGGGACTATATACAAAGTATAATCTGGATAATAATCCTGGTTTTACACTCTTCTGCTAAGCATTTGCTTTTTTGCCATTGTTGGAGATGAGATAAATACCTACATACGTGTTTTCATTTTAATGTCTGTTCTTTTGTTTTTATTTAATGGAGGACAATATTCTATGATCACTTAAAACTATGAACACTTTACTGAAAAACTAGTAGAGGTACCAGTTCAATTTTTGCTACCAGTTACCCTATGTAAGCAAGAACCTAGTTGATTCTAATGACATGGATTAAATTAACAATTGGTGCTTGACAACTGCCAAAAAGAAATCCAGTTTTATAAATAACCACTTCTTTTTATGCCAAGTTTTTGGATTGAATACTATTGCTTTTCTGGTAAGGTGGTTCCTAAGGAATATGCTAACATTAATGGCCATGATTTAGGAAAATATTTGCATGACGCTTACGTTGCCTACTCATAATAGGCCTATGTTAAGCAGAACGGAGGATTTAAGATATTAAAGTAGCAGAATCATAATGTGCGTTTGATTACTACACAGTTAAGTACTGTCTTGAAAAACAGTGAAGAGACCTGGGATAAATAGAAGAGTGTATAGATATTTTGCGTAGAAGAGCTTTTGCATATAGATGCTACATGTAACCAAATGCATTCCTTATTTTATTTTTCTCCGATTGTTCTCAGGATGTTCATAGAGGATGAGGCTCCGCCTCAAGAAGTGAATTAGCATCAGAGGAAAGGTTGAACTTTCTCAGAGGGAGAAATTGCCTTTCATTATGTCTTCAATTTGATAGATTTTTTCAAATTGGAGCTCCTGTAATAAAACCGGAAAACCACATCAACTACTGTATTTGGTGGATTACTACACAACTATGATGACATGTAATTGGTCAGGAAGTTTGTGTAGGGGAGCTAATTATTGTAGGCCAAAAAATGTATAATAATTTTATCTGTATACTCTTGTTTCTTCAAGCTGGTTACTAAGGAACATAATAGAGGCAGTGGAAAACAACATTCCATTGACTTGTCTTCAGAATATTTTGGTATACCTGAATGCAACTGTCATCTCATCTCCTGCTAAAAACACATGATATACTGTTCATATGCACAATTTTATGTGTACATATTAGTTTTATTAGAATTTTAAAGAGAACCCTGATTTGTATATATTCATTGACTCTTTTCTTAATAGATATATTTCTCTGTACTAATACTCAAGATCTTACTTTTGTTTTTGATGAAAAATTATGCATATATTAACAATTCAATTTGTGATGTTTGAACTACAAATTGCTGGATACTTAAAAACTATTCTAGTTTATCTACAGCTAGAGAACTATGCAGGAAGCATTTTTCCCCCACATTATTTCTAGACAAAGAGTTAACTGTTGATGATATTCATAAGCAACTGTCATTGTGTACCAAATCAACAAAATCTAAGTGGCTAACGAATCCACAAGATTCCTGTCTTAGTTATACATGTAAAACTGTACAGTAGACTCAGTTTTACCAAATCAAATTCCTAAGTGCCTTCATTTCTTCTTTGCAAGCAAAGAACTGCTACCCTCACAATAGAGTTGTGTGCTTGTTACTTGTCTCTTTCCTACGCCTGTCTGAAATTTACAGCTCAGCCATCTCTGAGCCTAAACTGTTTGAAAGGCCTAAAATTGACAGCTCTGCTTGGAACACATATAATAATGACAGCACAGATTCTGTCAAAAAATTCCTGCTGAGGCTCATGCTTCCCAGCCTTAACAAGATAAAATCAAGAACCTTCCCTTGGATTTAGTGGCTCCCTTGAGGAGGTTCAGACACCTATGTTCTGCAAGGCTGCCCTTCAACCAGCCATTAGGCAAGGACCAACCCATCTCTGGTTCTGCAGTCAGGTTACATAACAAGGGGTTTAGTATTCACAGTCCCTCTTTGTAAGATTATTCCTGCAGTTAACCAATGGCTGTTAATACAGAAAGCAAAAGTAAGGCTGGCAATAGAACTCTGACTATCCCAGTGTTAGAGTCTTAATCAGTGGAATCTCTTGTTCATTGGCTTTCCTTTTTTAGGCCCATTAGAAATAGGTGAGGAAATAAACTACTTGGCAAAGCATATGGTCTCAATATTTTGATAATATAAGGAGATATATATAGGATATGTAAGGATATTTGGTAATATAAGGGTAAGGACTCAAACATTTTAATTCTATCCAGCCACATGAGGCATATTTTCTATACCTATCATTCTTCTTGCTGTTTTGAAAGAAGAAATTATTTTGTTTTACAAGACTTCCTAATCTCTGTACCTAAAAGTATGCCCTGAACTCTGTGAACTCTGAAGAAAAGGAACATCGCTTGAACAAAATACCTGCAAATTGTTACAGAGCCATCTCCACTGGAGGCAGTAGGAATAACCATACAAACATGAAACTGCAGATTTAATCTTGAAGCTGATTAAATAAACATGCACAGATGTCCTGCTTAGTAGAAGGAAGCTGAATGATAAATACCTCTCTCTTTCTGAAAGAATACAAGATTATAAAGGGAGCATGATTTAAAAGAAGAGAGAACAGCAAGGAAAGTGTGAGAGAAGCAAACAAAACACATAATTTTATTTTAAGCCAAGAGCCCACAGTTGCATATAATTTAAACACAATTTGTTCAATTGGCTTTGATTAATGATTTTCATAATTATTTTAGACTCACTCAGAACAGCTGTAAATACTTTTTTCTTCATAAGAATGTGCATACTGCACCTGTTTGAATAAGATTAAACTTTATTAGCCTTCTAATAAACTGCGTTAACCTTATCAATCACTTGAAATATATAGCCAAGTTAATAATTATAGCATCAAATATAATTATATCTCCACACTGAAGCATTAACAAGATCAAAGATATATAGAATTTTGTAAGAGGCTTGGTTTCATGGCACCAGGAAGATCCGCTTTTTAATCCACAGATGACCAAGGCCAGGTTTGTTTTCCCAACTAACATAGCTGAAATCTTTCTCTGGAAAGTTTCTAATTTGTTCCTACAAGAAATATCCACAAAGTGATATGGATTTTTCGTTTTCCAAAAGGCAAATAACAACAGCAAAGAAGTCATATAGTACAGCAACCTGCAATAAGTAGTTCGAATGATGTGATGGCTTAAGTTTTATGGAACAATGATACCTGAACACTTTTAATCTGTAAGACCCCATGGCATATGGCCACACAAATATTGTCTGATTCATCTGAGAAAGATGAATTCTAGAATATACTGAATATTCTCAGAATTTTACAATTATTTAGAATATTTGAACATTTAAGTAATTTGGAATCCAGACTCAAACCCAGCCAAATATCAATTTCAAATTAATTTTAATATACTCTCTAAGGCTCCAGCCTTTCCCACAAATGCCGAAGAATCTGAATTGCTCAATTAAAATGTAAAGAATCCTCTCTACTAATATTGAGCACCTGATTAAGTTCTTTCTAGTTCCTTGTAAAAAGGTCTAGAGCAGAGGTTATATTATACAATTCATGGTTCACATTGCATGCAAACATGTATCACAGAGTTTGGATTTGATTTTTTTTAAGAAGTTGTAGTGTTGGGTAGACAGTGGATATATTTCAGCATGGAACTTGCTTTGTTGAGGATGTGTTACTGTAATCAACAATCCTTTAGCTTTTTCCCCACTTTCTGAGTACTTTTAACCTCTTCAAATGTGCTTATATTCTGCCTTTGTTTCCATAAATATTTTGGCTAGTAAATAGAACTTAAACAGCAAATTTCATTTACTAATTTCCTTGACAAATTTAATCATTAGTGCAGTACAGTAAATAAATTCTTATACTGTGCTTAATTCTGTTATTCTCCTAAGCTATGCTTATGAAATAGGTATTCGGTTCTAAATTTCAATATGCTGCATGCTCTGGTTATGAATGCTCCTTTAAAGCCTATCATGAAAAAAGGTCTGAAGTTGCTCTTATGTGATGTATTTACCTCTTTATTCTTTAATGTCACTATCTAGCATTAACTGGATATGCACCTACTTTCATCTGTCGTCTTTGTTTTTTTCATGTGTGAACGATAACATAACAGTAAGATGATGAAAACAATCCTATTTTCTTTGTAAGGATTTTAGCTTATTGAACCCATGTATTACCCTACTAACTCAGGGCGCCCCTTGTCTTTCAAAAGCTAGGACTTTTTCTCATGGTTCCCATTGTCTTTGGCGAAAGCCTGAGGCTACAATTTGAACTCTGGCCTTCACACTGTGCAAGAACTCCAAATCAACCATAGAATCATAGAATCACAGAGTAGTTTGGGTTGGAAGGGACCTTTAAAGGTCATCTAGTCCAACCCCCCTGCAATGAGCAAGGACAACTTCAACTGAATTAGGTTGCTCAGATGTCAGCTCTATCTTCCATAAAACAGGAACTGGTGAAATCATGTATTAGCATGTGGGTGCCTAGATAGTGCAGAAAGGTCTGCTGCCAGGAGTAGCAAGAGCAGGCTGCTGGCAAGCCGAGTGCAGACATTACCTGCAAACGTGTGTTTACCTGGAGGTAGAAATGACCCACTGAGGCTAAGAAAAGGGATAATGCCAATGTCTGGTGAGATGATCTGTAGTGACACAAGCTTAACTAGGCAACACTTGTTATTATATATACACCAGTGTGGCATTTATTTGGCTTTCACTTTGATGAATCATAGCTCTACAAAATACCTCAATAAATCAGTGATGCCTGCATAAGATAAAGAAATAATATTCCTCTTCATAGTAGAAGAAAAGGTAACATGGCAACCATTTTGGGCAGTTACTGTAGAATCTCTGAAGCAGAAGCACAAATTGTGTATCACACCAAGTGTTATTTGCACGTGGCCTGATGCATTCCCAGCTTTTAATTGCATGCTGAAATGTCAACCTCCACACGGTTAATGATCTGAAAATATTTTAAACCCAGACTTTACAGCAACGTAACTGCATTGAACTTGATAGTCCTAATTTTTAGTTTACGAAGACCAAATTCTGAGTTAATCAATGGTAAAAGAAATACCAAAATGATGATAAGTGCACCAATTTGGGGTACTAACACTGAGTCAATAAAAAGAAGAAAATGGTACTGTACCCCACCTTCCTTCCCAATATTTCCTGAGCATTCAGCCTGTGGAAAAGACATTGTAAATTTGCACACTTACATCTTTGGTTTTGTATCACAAAAGTTTCCCAGTTAGCAGTATTTAAGTGCGTGTTCATTTTAAGAAAACTCAAATATATTCAGTCATAACCAGCTCATAAAAATTGTATTTAATTGATTGTCTAGAGCGAAAGTGAGGGCAATTATAGTTAACTGCTTTTAAAGACTGTCTTGAGGTCAGCCATTGAAAACAATATATAAAATGGTAAAAACGAACAATATCAATATTTTGTTATTATAGTTATTTTTTTTGAGGATGACATAAGTAAATTAAATATTTAGAGTAAGAATATGTTCACAGTAAATTAAAGACAGCTTTATTTTACCACTCAGAGTCCAATTCCAGATGAGTGTCACTGTGAGAGGAGTAGATTAGTTAATGTAGTAGAGGTTAAAAACCCCAGCAGACTGAATCTGTGCAAGGATGACATGGCTGAATGTGACAGGAAAGCTTACTAATATATACAGGTGATTAAATACATTGGAAAGAACCTTCTATTAGTGTTATGGTGTCTCCCGCTATCACAGAAAATAGTTTTTTTTCCTATGATTTATGACTTGTAATTTAACTCATTCTTGTTCACCTGAGTTCCCTGAGTCCTTGTACGGAGAAAGGAATTACGAGGAAAGGTATTACTTGCTATTTTCTGGATATGGCAGAACTGGTCCAATGTTAATGGTTTGCAAAAGGAAAGGAAGTAGTGAAATTTTCTAGCAGGAGAAACAGATGTATCTGACAAAAATGTTTTAGACAGGAATTTTTGTGCGTTGCTAAAACCAAGTGAGTTTTGATGTTTCTAAGTGAGGAAAGGATAAAGTTTCTGTAAGAAAGGCTGAGTTGACATAGGTTACAATGATCGTTCAGAGTTCATGATCTGTTTTTCCTTTACATTTTAAAAAATACGTTTGAGGGATTAAGAAGCTGCTGAATGCAATGTAAATCTGTGAACACAGATAATGTGAATGCAACTGCAAAGTCTGCTACTCTGCTAATTAGAGAACACCTGGAACTGCTTTTTGTAAATTGTGATGGGAAATAGTGTTTTAGCACAAATTCTGTGGTATACTTGCATATCCTGAAAAGCTTTTCTAGTGTGGCTTTTTTATCACTCCAAATACTAAAGACAAGACAGAATAAAGAAAATACTTTTCATTAAGTTTCTGCTGTAGTCTCTGCATCTTTTTGTTGTAAACAGAATTCAAAATAAAGTTTAGATATCTTAAGTAATTTGTATTTTCACTATTACTTTCTTGTACTCGTAAATTAGATCTTAACTCTGGAAAGACTTGTTTATAGTTTTATTCACTGAAGTCAACAAAACTGACAAATATAAAAGTGAGTGTGAGTCTTGGCAAAAATGGGACACTACTCTGTAGATTAATTCTCATTTGGTGTGATTTGCTGCAGTGTTCTGTTGGGGTTTTTAATTGTTCTTTGCAAGGCTTTCCAAACTTTAAAAAAAAATTTATGTTGACCTCCTGTGTCCCCTTTTGAAAGCTGGTAGTCAGATGGGATTTAGCTTCTTTTTTATAACATTAAAAATCAAAATCCTAGGGGAAAAAAATTGATTAGGTAAGTATTTGCACTGGTTTTTTTTGAAGGGCAATAATGTCCTTCTGCTAGGTCAGGGAGGTGGCTTATACACAGCATTTGAAGTATTTTCTTGCTTTATGCACAGTCTAAACAGTCTGTGTGTTAGACTAGAAAGGGAGTTGGATGTCTCCAGAAGATCTATAAGCAGTACTGATTTTTTCCCCAAACATTTTCCAACAGCAATTGCACTATTGAAAAGGTTTTTCTCAGATAACCTTTTATAAGTGTTTTATATTTCAGAACAGTTGGAAAAAGTCTGATTTTTTTTTTCTCACACCATTACCCCTGTTCTTTTATGCTAGAAAGAAAGTGGGAAAATACTTCTGCTTCCTTCGGGAATGTGTTAAAATCTAACTATAAATACACTTTACTTAATATGTGCAGGCAATACAGTATGTTTCAAGGTGAAAGTAAAAGGGAAAGGTTTGAGAATTCTAAACTTTTTCCAGAATAAAACTTAAAGACTATCTTAATATGTACAGAAGTTCAATATTTAAAAGAAATGAGCATCTGGAAAAAAAAAAAAAAGTGGCTTTTTTTTTCTTTTTTTTTTAAATAGTGAGCTGATAAAGCAGCATGCATACTTAAAACAGAGATAGAACAGGGAATGGTTTGGGCCCTGAAATTCAGTGATGAGATTCCTTTTTATGAAGCTGCAAAAGATAATTTTCAATTGTAAAATAGGAATAGATTTCAAAAGGTGGGTAACTCATCAGCTGAAGGTCAATGATACACAGATTCTCCTGTATCTCTTTCTCAAAAACAAGTGTGAGATGTCATTCCAGCTCCACAGATAAATAGGATTTCCCTGATTTTAGCCTTCTAGTATCTGCTTTAAGATCAGAAAGTAATGAACCTATATCAAAGGCAATGTTATTGCATGTATATTATAATTTGGAATATTCCTTTAAAAGAAGCATAATGGAAAAACTTCCCCGTTGATTTGCATATTTCCATTTATTAATAGAACTATGAATATTTTGCATGCAGTATTTCACTCTTACTTTATAGACTTCTTTGGAATTTGAAAAAAGGGATCATATTTGTACTATAAGAATGAAAGGTGACTGACAGGCTCTGAGGGCTGCTGTTTGCCTGCTTCTCCCTTCTTGTTGCTTCTGTCAGCATTAGGACAGTCCAGCTTGGGGACTGTAAGATTTCATCAAATAACTGTATTTTTAGTATGTAGGAGAAGGTCCTATCTTTCAGGTTTTCATTTGTCACATTTAACTTCATTTCTTAACTGTGCTGTGTCAATGGCAGCATTTCTGCCCAAGACTTCCTTTGGTTTTTTTGGGTTTTTTTTTTTTTTTTTTGGCAAAAGTAAGCTGTCTGGGGTTAGATAGAAAAGTAGTAAGTCTAGAGGGAGAAAGACAGACAGTGTCAGGGAACCTGAACGTTTGTGAATCTGGAATCAGCGAGCCTTATCATTTCCTTTTGAAGATAAGTCTCTGAGGAAAATTACGGCAGTGAAATACTTTACTAAATGAACTCAGTTTTTATTTGTTCTCTGTTAGAATGCAAGCAAAAAGATCCTCCCACCTGCTGTAATATGCAGCACAGGATATATATCACATATCTGAAGTGGTCCTAAGAGCGTAAGCATTTTCCAATAACCTAATTGGAATGATGGAGGGGAAAAGAAGAAAGCTATTGGGAGGCATGGGAAGAGATTTTAGGAGAGGTCTGGAGAGGTGGCTTTCTTCCAGAAACATATTATTTTTGAGTATTGCCAGGCTCTGAACTTCTCCAATAGCAATATTAATGGGGTGCTTTGCAGTTCGTCACCTAAGTTGAATGTATTTACTCTTGTATAATTAATAGAAAAAACCTTATGTTCCTTCTTGCAGCAAAATAAACCTGAACTCTGACACTCTCTTTTATCTCCCACTGGTATATACACATCTGGAGCCGCTTTGCAATTCGTTTATCATCTTCCATTAAGATACAAGTTTTGATTCCATCATCATCTCAAATTAATTAAGAGACTTTTAATCATCATATTCATCAAACTCCAGGATCATTATGTTTTTCTTGATTAAATTGCCTTTGTCTTAATTGTCAGGCTGGAATTTCAAAGCAGGGCTGTACAGTTCTTGGTAAAACCCCACCTCTGTTACCTATGAAATAATTTTATGAGCTGCTGGTTCTCCCCATTCTGGTCTAGGTGTGATTTGCTTTAGGACTGGCTTTTAAGGACACTTGCTTTCTTTAAATGATGAGACCACTTTCATTTTTCCCCCAGTCTTTTATAATTTTTCTGCTCATGCAATGCATGAAAGCTTTAATTTCAGTCTCACTTTCTTAGTCTGTCTTTATCTATTTTAATGTGCATGTGCATTTCTGAGATCATTTTGCATCCTGCCTGAGCCATAATATGTTGATCAGAGCATCCAATAAGAGAGCAGAATTAATGGCGGGTGCTGATTTTGATAAGTAGAGAATTGGAAGAGGTTGAAATGGCTGAGAAGATGCTCCAAATTTAGGCATAGTAATGAGAAAGAAAATAGGATCACACGAAAGGATGTCCAGAACAAAGGAAAAACTGGCACATGATGTTCACAGACTATAGGATGTCTGTGGAGGAACATAAATGAATGAAGATGCAATATAGGCAAATTAGGCCTGTGTCTTGATATGCATTGTAAAAAATGTGGCTTTGTTTAAGAGAAAAGCTGAAGAGGATTCTGAGAGCTAGAAGGACTATCAGACTGGAGGGCATTTTCAGGCGTGTTCCTTTCCATAGCATATTAATGATCTTTTATGCGACTTTACTTTAGAGCCTGGTTTTCAACCTAGCATTTATCCATATTGACTGACCCATAAGTCAGAGACATTGCAGATGGAAAAGACCAGTTTTCCTTGTCTGTTGTTACAGTAGGATTACCAAAGTACAGAAATGGGACTTGGAAACTCACCATATTTTTGACACCAATGGGAGAGGATGCAGGACTTTTCCCCTCAATTTAGCTTGCTCCTAGTAGCATCTACTCTGTTTCCCTGTATTAGACTCTTTTCTTATGTTACCCATGCTACTTGTCCTTGGTGTTCAAAAATAATCTGTGCTGGTGTTGAGAGCTAAGAATATTTACTAAGAGTTTGTTCTGCCTACCTATTTTTGTCTAACTGATACTTGTCTCAATCCTTGTCTTTGTATAGAGTGTTATACATGAATGTGATTCTTAATGTATGGGTACCAGGTACAATTGCTTGCTGATCTTGACGTTTGATTACTTAAGATCTAATAAGATCTTGGCTAGTAAGAGAAGGGGAAGAGTCACTGCATGTTTATAACTCTGAACACTACGTGCAGCACAAGTGGTGGAGCATTCAGTAGCTGGTGAGAGATACACTATATTAGTCATCATAGTGATCTCAGAGCTATGTCTGGATGCAACTTGCGGACCTTTGTGTAGCCATACATCTGCTTAGTCTAGAAATTATAAAATCCATATCAATGCATTAATCTTTTAGATTCACATTAAATATATATGACCTACTGATGTTTTTCCTTTCTCCCTGTCCTGTTCCTTTCAACATAATCTGACTCTCACAGGCATATTAACTTCACTGCTGTGCATGTTCCCCTCACTAGACAAAAGCCTCTGTGCAGAAAAGCAGAAGACTGAATGGCAAGTACTTCTTTGAAGTGAATCAGCCTATGTTCATCAGGTAACTTTACCGCTGAAACTTGAATAGCAACAGGTGAATCACTGAGAAGATTGGTGTAACCCATGGGTTAAATACAGCTATCAGTAAATGGAAGTTTTATCAAGGAGTACTGTGAGGTGGGTCTCTTCTCTCTGAGCATGAACTTGAAAGGTCAAAGAGAGTAGTTCTGTAGAACTCTGGTATTGCACTCAAGGAGACTGGTTAACAGTGTCAAATTACCAGGGAAGGACATGCAATGCAGACATAGCTGGTACTTTAGAGCTTTGAGTGGGAAGGCATTGCAACCTGCTAAGCATCTTGATAAAAATTGTTTCAGTGTAATGAAAGGGGCAGCACAATGCCAACCACCATAAAAATAATTTGGAAGAACCTCAGAAAATTATTTAATGTATTGTTATTCTGTTCACAGCTAATGTCAACCACATCTTTATTGTATAAATGTCATAGGCAGGGAGGAACATTTACCATTTGTCAGCAATATCTGTGAGCAAGTACGAAACCGAGGACAGAAGATAGTTAGCATGCATGCATACTGAGTCAGCGAAGTTCTGCATCTACCAGACAGCAGTTCTACTAAGTCAAATCAAGATAAATCTATGGATCTACATAAATCGTTTAAATTCTTCCCTTAAGAGCAAATTGTTATATCAAAAGAAGACTTGATCAGAACTCCATTATGCAATGTTGGCTTTGTTCTAGCAAAACACAGGTTCTTTTTTCACTACGGCAACTGTTCTGTGTTTTGGTCTTTTGTATTTTGCAGGGGGTTTTTTGTGTCTTTTTTTGGCTGGTTAGTTTTTGGTTTTGTTATGGTTGTTTTTTTTGTTTTGTTTTGGTGGTTTTATTTAGCCCCCAGAAGACTGTAGTAGCAAATAACTTTTGCACAATATGTTGCACTCAGCTTGCTGCTCTTCTGAAATGAAACAGCTTTTGAGGATAGGAACTGCTATGCAGCATGAACTTTTAAACAAGGAATGACCTATTTTCTTGCTTCTATGCTCTCTGCTACTTCTTTTTTACTGCCTAAAACCACAAAAAGAGACTTATGGATGGAGGTATTAGGAATCCTTTCCTGAGGCAGAGTAGACACCTTGTCATTTTATTTGTTACTTTTCCTGTTAAGGCACAGGGTGGACACTTCCCTTACTGAAGCCTTGCTTTTACAGCAAGAATCCTCTTTTCATTTTCAGCCACTTAGGTTAAATAGCCATTATTTATTAAGGGAATGAAGATGCAAATGAAATGTGTTAGCTTCCTTGTATGTCAACATTTGGTGGTAGTGTGAACAAGCAGATTTATCTTCTGAGCTATGTTATTTCTGGTCTGTTGTTTGGATAAGGTAGCAGGGAAAGAGAAATGAAACTAACATGTCAGAAATAAGATTGTGGATGTAAAAGGAGTGTTTCATAAGAACAGCAAGCAAGACAGGGTAAAAACTCAAAGGCATACAAATAAATACGTTTATGAGATTGAAAGGATAAAGCACATGTCATAAGATATGACTTGGGGATACGAATACAGATGCTGCAGAGAAATAAGCTTAGGAATTTTGGTAGAAAAAGCCTAGATCAAAGGAAACGTGTTCTGGATCAGGTTCTTGCAGCCAGTCTTTGTCTTTGCACTGCTCCAGAGAAGGAATCTCACACTCACTCAGTTTCCCTTTACAGCTGGGTTGCATTAGCTGTGCAGCACGGAGGAGCCAGGATTTGTGTAGCTCTGGCTCCTTGGCCCTGGAGGGCCAATAATAAGTAAAATGTTGGCACAGGAGAGAAGTATTGTGGGATTATTTTGGATGCTAAAGAACTCACAGTTTCAACATTGTTATGCAACCTATAACAGTTTATAGGTTGCATTTATAGTCTAAATATTAGCTTATATTTGGAGAAATAAAAATTAAAAGAGGGAAACACAATGGACCAATCATTTAATAAGCAACAGAAGTATAGGAAACATTTGTTGATCTTCTGCTACCATCATTTTATGCCACAGCAGGACACAAAGTAATCAAAATTAACAGTTATGCACTGTAATTACCCATAAAACAAGAACACTTATTAAACAAAAGAAAATATTTTTCTGTAGCTACATTTTCAGTTTACCTTTATTGCACTTTGGAGTTCAAGTAAAAAAACCCGAACAGCTCACCCACTCATGCGCACCCCAGGATCCTCCCTTTATCAACATAGATGCCATATTTTTACACTAAATAAATAAATACAAGTCTTTTAAACCAGTATGTTGAAATTCCACACACCTTTTTACTTTACAAAAGCTTAAATCAGTACATTTAAAAGAAATGTATTGTTGATATTTTGCTGGTTTTGTAACTCTATTCTAGCAAAAAAAAATAATATTCTGAGTGGAAATGTCCATACCAGTTTAAGTGATGTCTCAAAAAAACCAAATGCATCCATCTTTATAGATTTAAATGAAAGTGATATATAGAGTTGGAAGTAAACTGAAAGTGATACTAAATTAGTATCAATTGCAAGCAATTATACTTAAGTAAATCAAATTAAACCAATTCACTCTGCAGCAAATGAGCAATGACTAAGATCTTAGGTTACAGATTGCAAATTTAGAGCAAAAGTTTACAGAAATAGTCACCATTTTAATTTTGCACAGCAAAATTCACTTTCCAGTGAGTCACATGCTGCAAATTGTGATCTGAGTCCAGTTCTTAATGGCGGGTATCTATAGTCACATGGCTGTAACCCGCAAAGCATTTTAAAGCATTTATCATAGTTCAGAAAGATGCCAGTGTATGGTTCCCCAAAGTCTCAGAGTATCTTCAGGAGTAAGCACTATGATTGCCACACTCTTTCAGAAATACACAGGAAAATAGTATTGTATTGGGTGTGAGTGGTGGCAAGGTTTTGGTAGTGGGAAGGCTGCAGGGGTGGCCTGTGTGGGAAGAGGTCAGGCATTGCCCCATGCTGGACACAACTGGGTCCACAACAGACCCTCTGTAAGACACAGCTAGCCCCATCTGTGAAGTTGGTGGTACCCCTGGGAAAACATATTTAAGACAGAAAACATCAGACAGAAAGAGAAAGGTGAAGGGGGGCTGGGGGGTAAGAGAGAGAAACAGTGAAGGGAACACCAAGGTCAAAGAAGAAAATTCTAGACCAAGCTCCACAAAGCAAAAGAATGGTCTTGTCCAACATGTAGGAAGTCAAGCAAGTGTGGTAGAAGGCAAGTGTGGATGAATAAAGTACTTCTCACTGAGCTCTTTCCTGGTAAAGGTCTGCTTACAGGTTCCTGTGCCAAGTGGCAGAGCCTGAGGAAGTGAAGTACTGTCCGGTGGAGTAAAACAAAGTTATAGATACCCAAGCAAAAGTATGGGAGAGTTAAATGGTCTCTTAGCTTCCTTTAAGGTGTAGTTAAAGAGAAGATGGATCCACTCTTCTGAGAAGCGCACAATGGGAGGGCAAGATGTAACAGACACAAGTTTCAACAAGAGAAATTCCAATAGAATCTAAGGAAAAAATTCTTCACAATGAGGGTGATGAAAGATCAGACCAGCTTGCACAGAGAAGCTGTGGAATCTCTGTCCTTGGAGATACCTGAACCTCGACTGGATTTGACTCTGAACAACCTGATGTAACTTCAAAGCCAGCCCTGCTTTGAGCAGGATGTTGGATGTGATAACCTCCAGAGATCCCTTCCAAACTAAATTATTCAGTGATACTATGACGCCTGTCAGATGCTCTGGCTCTAGGTGATCACTGAACAGCCTGTTTTCACATAACCAATTCACAAGAGTGTAGGCAGGAATGAGGCAAGGTTTTACACCCTGAGAGGCAGGTACTAGCTGGTTCCTTATCAGCAATACCTGTCAGAGATCGAAGATTGACTACAGGGAGGAAAGTTATGCCTTTTTGAACAAAGAGAGACTTGTCAGAGGTAGAGGAATAGATACTTTTCCTTTGGTTTGTGACCAGGGGGATTAATCTGGGAGTGCTGTCAATCAATACTTCTATAAGTAATTAGCTCACTAAAAGTTTTTTTGTTACTGTTTTTCTTTTAATTGAATCAAAAAGTAGACAAATATGCATTATGAAGGTGAAGTTATTTCTGGACACTTTTTGTGATATAAATTAATTTTTAGTGACACAGATTTACTTATGTTTTTTAAAAAATATTTTACTAATTATTCTTAAATTTTTGTCTTAAATGCTTAAAGAATAAATATAACAAATTTAGGAAATTATATTGTCTAATTCCAATTACATAATTTTAAAGTTACTATTTTCCAGCCCAAATGCTATATTGAGAACAGTGTCATACTGTATTTCAGACAAAAACCACTATATACTACTTAAGCACAGCTCTGTGCAAACTTCACTCGAACAGTCCCTTTATATTATTTTAATACCATTTTAATGAATTAATTAATACTGAAAGCACACATGCTGGAAAATATTCTTAGTTCCAATGAAAATACAAGAACTCACTTTGGAAAATACAAATATAGTTATTCTTCTCTACATAAAATCCCAACATTCATTCTCTGATTTAATTTTTTTTCATAGAATTATAAGATCCCAAGATAATAGGATTAACAAGTGCATTACTCAGGCAGGTATCTAGAATGGATAATACAAATAGTTCTACACTGACTTCTTCAACGTATGCCCAGAGTCACAATTATTGACTTACCCTTTTATTTTTTATCAACTGCTCCCAAACACTAATAGCTAAAAAATAAATAGAAAATTAATTGCTAAAAATGGCTTTCATTCCAACCTTCGGCAGAGAATCACAGAGTAGTATAAGTACTAAGGGACCAAAGGAAATCATGTGGTCCAGCCCCTTCCTCAGAGTAGGCCCAGCTTGGGGCATAGGCTTGCAACTGTACCTTTAATGAGAGGTGGGTAGGTTTATTCTGATCAATAACGCTGTGTCAGATGGCACTGCATCAAAACACAGCATTCTAAATATATCTTCAGAATTAAGAGCATATGTTTGACTAACCTAAAAAAGAGTGTGCATACATCTTGCTGATGTTTTCATGAAGTGATCACCTTTCAGTAATGTGTACAAAAGAAATTTGCTACAGCTTTAACTTAGGAATTCACAGTTTCACTTAAGAACAACTTTGTACACCTTTTATTTGAAATTATGGAGCAAAAGACTACTAAGTGAAATGGATCATGTGGTGCTCAGGTAACTCTGCTGAATCTAGTAAGCAGTGTTACTCCCTTTTCACTTCTTAGAAAACTGGCCGAGAAGGGAATTCTCTGAAGAAAAGTATAAAAGATCCCCCCAGTCCTGCATATGTAAAGTTAATTAATTATGTGCATTTAACCTCAGCTGGTGCAAGTTCTGATCCAAAGAATAAATGGAAGAGAAGGAAGGTAAACAAGGGAGAAAGAAAATAAATATTTACATTCTATTCTATGGTAACAATGCTTCAAACACTATATTATTCAAAAACAGAAGACAATGCAAACTTCCCCCAGTGGTATCTATGTATATAAGCCTGCATTTAAATACGTGTAGTATTTTTTGCAAGACCATTGAATTTGTCAGCTGCCGTAAAAATCCATTTTTCTCCTGTGTAAAGATTTATTTCTACTCTACAAAAAACCTCAAACCGTAATTTTTGGTTCACAAATAACTAGGCTTACGCTCAAATATAATTGCTGCTGCTTACATAATGCCTATTCTCTGAAGTGTTTTCCCTGCAGCTTTATGCATTTCTTGTTCTCTCAGGTGCTTCAAGCTTCTTCCATCTCTCAATATAGAAAACATAAAGCATGTTATAAGAGTACTTTAAAAAAACTCTATAACAGTTCAGCATATTCTGCTTTTCCCATATGACTAACATATTTTACACTAATATGTAGTGTGAAAGTGTCTGTCAATGAAAACTGAAGGGAAAAAATCTAGTTTCTTAATTTTTCACTCATAAAGGGTCCACTTCAGATCTTGTTGAAATCAAAGGATTTTTGGACAGCCATTGGATGTGAAGGGGAAATGGATTGAGGTTTTCGGTAGGACTAAAGTCTTGGTGCAAGGCAGAACTCTCCTACAGTTAAGGTCCATGGCTGAGACTCAGAATAGGACAGAAAAGCATGTGTGAGGAGTGGGGTTTTGTTGTTTTCAGTACTGCCACAGTTTGCTATCTGGTCTTGGGAAATCACCTAGATTTGCTGTCTCATTGAATATAATTATAAGTTGGAATGATGTCCGTACTGTTTGTATGTGCAGTAACTAACCCATGAGGTACCAAACGAACTTGTCTGTGATATTGTGTCCTGTGCTAACTCTCACTGCTCTACCACCAGCCTTCTTCAACTGCAAAAGGTAACCTAAAACAGTGCTCCTAATGCCTTCTCTTTCCTGTAGCTTGTCTTTGTCAGAAGTAGCCCTTTCCATTGAGCCATCTCCTGTTGCTCCCTAGAACTGATCTCTTCTTTGGTTGTCAGCCTGGGTACGAAACATAAATTCAGAAGGAGATTAGGAAGATGAGCATTAACAAATACATCAACAGGCTTGGCTTTTCCCATATTTTGTACCGTCTCTTTAGACTTGTTCTCTAGGATATAAATTGTTGGAATTTTTCTTTTACCACCAACCAGGACATCACTTATAGAAAGGTCTGGGTAGCCTTCAATAGTTTATAAACCTTTTGGTGGTGCTCAAGATATCCTGCATTTTTGATGTTGCCATTAGCCAATCAAATCAGGAGAGTGTGTAAATACATGCACTAAGCCTGCTTGTTCATAGTTAAGAGGCATAGTTACTGCAACCAAGATATACTAGAGGTGTCTTTGTATTACTTTTATTGAATTAAGAGTAAGAGAGACAAAAAGGAGTGTAGGCCTGTGACTGAGTAGAGTGAGAGAGGATAATTTTCTCCTTCTCAGCATTTTGTACACCCACACATAAGGAAGCCACAACCTGCTAAATCCCCTGGGGCAAGGGTCTGTCATTTTAATTTGTTTGAATTATAATAAATGTTTCCCTGGCAAAATTTCATTGTCTTTCACTGCATGTAATAAATCATGTTACTCCATGTGAGCTTTTCAAAGTGACTATTTTTAATTCAAATTTGCTATCAGTTTCCATGGAAAATGATAGAAGTAGTTATTAGTCTGTGAGCATCTGTTAATGCTGCCACACACAAATATAAAATCTGCATTAGCAACTTCCACTTTTTTTTCCTAACATTTCTAACTTCTGAAACATCTGCTTGAGCTATTTTTCTCCTTCCGTCTCAACTGATCCATTGAAGTAGAGAGAGGTAAGCAAGCAGCTTGAGACTTCAGTTTGAAATATATTAAATAGGAAAAGCTCAAAGGGGAAACAGCTGCTGAAGTGAAAATGTGCAGGGATGGAAGGCATGATTTGAAGATTGAGGAATAGGAGAGAGAAGCTTTCAAGTAGTATTTAAAATATTGTCTATCTGATTTTTATAGTTCTTTTAGGTTCAAGTTCAGTACCTGAGTCAGACAGGTACACAATGTTGTCTAGATTCCTTTTCCTGCATTTGTGTCTGTATTACTTCTGATTTGAAAGAAAACTTCATCTAAATTGAATAGCATCCAGTTAGCTTCAGAGCTATCATTCATTTATTGCTGTGGCACATCAGGGAGAAACCATGAGATAATCTCATACAAGAAATCAAGCTGCCTACTGTTCTAATCAAATCTGTTACACTTCAGAGCATCTGTACATCAAGCAGTCCCATAGCATCTTGCCAAGTCATCTACCTGAATCTAAAAAGGGGCTGTGCAAAAAGATGGGAATGCTAGTCTGTGTGAATCCCCACAGTTTGTCAGCAGTAGCAAATGTTCGCTGAACATATACAGAGGGAAAAAACCCACTGTTTCTTCAGACATATGAAACAAGAGGTTACTCTTTTGTATTCAGTGCATGATTGCAATATTTTGGGTCCTTGCAGTATGGGCGGTCTGGAAGAAATTCTATAACAGATTCCAAGGAAAAGTGTTTTTATATATTTTACAGAAAACAAAAGCAAACAAACAAACAAAAACCACAAGCCAAACCAAAACAAAAAACTCCAAACAAAAAAACCACAACAAAACAACCCAACCCTAAAGACCCTGAGGCTGGCCTTAGCCAGATGTTTTCATTTCAGAGGACTGATCTGTGAAAGATATCATTTTCATTTTTTTGTCATTGCCAGTAAGATGACAGCACAGTGACAGCAGTCATCGTCAGAGGACAGAGAGAGTTATAGGATCTGCTGAGAAACAGCATGACAAGAGAACGTTGTGGCTGAAGAGCTAATTCCACTCACTTTTCAGAGGAGGAAACTAGATGAGTGCATGGGTAGTGTCATAAATAAGAAAATAAAGTAGACTATCTTCAATACAATCAAATCATTTACCACATGTCTTAGGGAGTCACTCAAGTGTCTTTCAGCCTGCGGTCCCTGAGCATAGTAAAAAGCAGCCATCTTTTGCAAAAGGGAGGTGGAAAATATTTGGGGTCATCTGTAATATCCTAGATTGCCTTTAACTTGCTTTTTCCACCTTTTCTTTGAGAGTTTGAAATCTCCAGTGATTCTTTCTTGCTTATTTAGAGATAAGATGAGCCAGTCAGGGAGAAGAAACCATGACTGACATAGGTAATGTCAAATTCCATAAGCAGCAGTACCTGCAGTCTGTGGGCTGTGAGGACTTTGCTAGAAATTATCAGAAGCCATTAAAGTAGCTGAGATTGGCAAGAAGAGAGCATATGTTGCCCACCTGTATTTCTTTCGTAGTGTTGTCTGTGTAGGATTGCAGATCACTGATTTTTAGAAATTCATGCTCTTTGCAAAAAAATTAACTGAAAGTCTATTTATAAAAAAAAGCAAAATAAATATGCAGACTACTGTGACACAATACACATACTCAGAAAAAAAAAGAAGATTGATTTACTGAGCATCTGAGTAAAAAATGCATTCCAGAGTTCAAAATTAGTGGACAATTCCAGTGATTTATAATACTTATAATACTAGCAGCCAGCTGGTGCTTGTCTCCTGCAGCATAATTACCCAGACAAGGGGTAGTGACTCTATGGACAAGAGGTGCAGAATGCATGTGAGGCGCTAGGGACTGGGGGGACATAGCAGGAGAATTTTTGGAAGCAGAGCAAGAAACTCAGGGAGGGTATTGCTGGGGCAGGGCGAGGGAGGGGTAGGAAAGTGCAGAGAAAGCCTTGCTTAGGGAGCAAGGCCCAGGAAAGCCTGAAGGAAGACGTTGAGGCAGGGCTGGGAATGGTGCAGAGCTGGACTGAAGGACCTCTACTTGCATTCTTCCCAGTCTTCATGGTCTCACCTCATTGTCCCACAGTTTGAGACATTCCACAGTCCTGAGTGTCAAGGACTCTCAGATTATGGGTGAATGGAGGAGGCAACAAGATCATGAAATGTAACCTGAACAGAAAGTAGGGTATCAACATGGAGAACTACAGATGAACATGGCAGTAGTTTATAGATTCATTGCAGACATGTGATAAGTTTACCTATGGTGAAGGAAAGGTACTCTTTTTGACCCCAATTTTGATTTAGGTTCAGAGTGGTTAAGTTGAAAGGGGAGCTTGAACTGAGGAGAATTATTTCCACCTTGTCAGGCCCAACCTGTAAGGCTTGGAAACTCATTTCTTTGACACTGATTACTCTCATGTTTGATGGTGACAGGATGACGTCTGTTACAAGTGTTCACATACCTTTGCAGCATGAGGAGAGGGTGATATCGTGTCTGTGCCCTTTATTAAATCAGCTTTCTTCCTGCTTTAAGCCTTTCCCAGGGACACAGTGCAGTCAGTTCCAGGGACCTGTTGTGAGGGAAACCTTATTTCTGTGATTGGCCTTACAAGATAATCGGTGAAACTATCTAGAAATGTTTTCAGAGGCTATGACAAGCACTCTGTTTAAAGATATTGGAAATGGTCTCGTTGCTGTGACCGATTCAGTAATGACTAAATCAGAACATTTATGTTGAAGGAACAGAACCCACAAACCCCTTAGTAACTCTGTCTTCTGCTACCAATGTGAAAATGAAACAAAAAAATTAATAGGGCAGCTATGTAGTAGGCCTAGATTTCTCCTAAACTACTCACTGGAAAATGGGCTAACATCTTTGTATGTCCTGTCACTTTTAAAGTGCCCTTCTTTTTAGAGGTATTAAGCTATTATTATTTCAGTAGGTACAATTTACTACCTTAAAATAAGCAGCCTTCCTTCCTTCATGTATGTGTATGCCTTCTCTGTCACCAAAGGATGTGCTAATTTTGAGAAGAGCTTGTTGTTTTGATGATTTAAATTCAGTAATATTTTCATTGCCTGTACAAGTGTTTAGAGTTTCTAGCACTTATTTCAGTTAGATAATGCTACAGTGCCAGAAGCCATCTGTTTAATTTCATTAAATGTTTGGATTAAAATTTAAGCCAAGCTTTTTAAGCTCTTCACAAAAATACAGTTACCACTAGACTTCTAGACTGAGGAAGCAGGCTTCATTTATCCCAATCTCCTAAACATATATGTTAAAAGTATCTATATAGAAAGCAAAACAGAGGAGCTACCTAAAGCTGGGATATTTACAGAACACATTATGATAAAGAATTATTAGCCATAGAAACAACCAAATTAAACTGGTTTTCAAAATTTAGTTATTTTTCTGGGTTAGTACAAGCAGTTTGGTTTTGATTTTAAGAACAGTCGGTGTGATTTCTTTGAGAAAAATAGTGACACAATTGCTTTACATGGGAGTTCTTATTTTGCCTTACCTTTTGAGCCCTTGTGAGGCTCAAGGGATTGATAGAGAAAAAGATTTGGATTCCCCTCCCTTGCTTCCAGTTGAGATAATTTTGAACTCAATTCAGGCATGAAAGAAATACTAATCAGTCTTTTAGACTGGAGAGAAACTCCCAGGAGTATAGTATACATGTAAACTCTCCTATAAATATGAACATCATAACATCTGAGAAAAAAGCTACATGAGGTCGGGAAGTTTTATTTATTTTTCTTTAAATGTGAAGATGAACAAAAGATTTTGCTTGAAATATGGAGATTGCATAAACCTTGGAAAAGTGGTTTTATAATCTCATCTTGAGTTGTTGGTGGGATACATCTATCTATTGCTGGTGTCTGAAAGATTGTCCTAAAACATCTCTGTCCCCTCACAAGGTTTTTCTTTTCATGTAATGGAAGGTTTTTTCTCTGCTTTCACATGAGAGAAGTTTAATCATATAGACCAGAGAGGGGAAGGCAGTAAGAGACAAAGCAAAATGCTCCCCAGAATATTTTAATATGGCATGTGGATAACTTTACTCTTTCCTTCAGATAAGCAGGATTGTTTATTTTTCTAAAGTCAAAGACAATGATATTAACCATAGTAACAGCATATCTTGTGTCTGTCTCCTGTTCATTTTAAACACAAAATCCATGTAGGAAGAGTAGCTGAACAGAGGCAGGGAACAAAGGTCCCTGCTTCACAGCTAGCTGCGGCATCCTGCTCTGCTCACCACCTGCACGTCCTTTGGTAAATGTTGATGCAACTTAAGCAGAAAGGAGTATGCTCTGCTTACACAGGTTTATTTACCTTTTGATTAAGGCAGTCTCCCAGGAGGTGAAAAACACTATTTTAAACATCTGAATCTGAAAAGAAAGTTGTAACTCTGGCTTTTCATGTTCTAGATAAGGCCTGTCTGCCATGCCACTTAACTGGGCAGCACTACAACTGTCACCAGCCAGGCTCCAGAACTGTGCCTGGATCATGCCTCTGAAAGAAAATAATTAAGTGGGAAAATGGAGAGGAGGGTTTTAGTCTATGAATTAGGCTGTGAACAGAGAGAGTCTCTGCACGTGAGCTCTCAGAAGGGATGACTTTTGTTATCCTCCTTTCTAAGATCCCTTATTGGCTAACAGTAGGTCTGTCTTTCCCCTGTGTACTATCTATTTTGGATGCCATTCTGAGATACCCAAGAACATGCCTTGGGAAACTCTATTGCTTTTTCAAGGACATAACTTTGCTGCTGCACTGGTTTTAAACACGTAAGTCCTTTATTTTGTGCAGTTCTAGATACCTGATAATAAAAAAGGAAATACTGAGAAAACCAGAGCATGAAATATCTATTATGAAATTTTCTAACATGTGAGGAGAGAAGCGTTCTTAAATTCCAAATCAAATTATATTTCACCTAATTTGCATTGAGAAAACAGAAGAACTAATGATATACGTGTCAAATTAGTGATGGAAATAGCTGTGCAATTAAATAATATAATGATGGTATATAAATGAAGGTGGTCTACTGATGAATAATGTGGGAAGGAAAGACTGACAAAGTGTTAATTGATATGTCAAACCAGTGATGTCAGTCAGTTGTATGGAGGAAGAGAAATTAGTCAGTGTAAATTAAGTAGTGACCATAAAAACATGCCAAAAGCAATTTCATATTCCTCAAAGAAGTTGGCAGATAAGATATAAGAAAAAATTACTGGAAAAGAAAGTAAATATACCATATCTGATTTACTGCTTGCTCCAAGTAGCCAGTAATGGCTCACCCAATGATGCCTTTTAATGTCTGTTATAAGAAAAAAATATTTGCAGCACCTGTGTATCACAATAATCCTCAATGCAATCTGTGATATTTTCACAGCTTCTCTTTAGAGAAAACCAATAAAATCTACAATGTCTGATCCATATCTGCTGACATTGAATGGCTAGTGAGTAGCTGAAGTGAGATAAAAAAAAGTGTGTCTAAGAATATGAGTTCAACAGAAGCTGGGGACTCCTAGTTCTCTCTTAAAAAAAGATATGGACTTTTAAAATAACCTTACTTTGTATTTTATTATAAAGTATATTACAAAAAATAGATCGTAATTTCCTAAGATGAGTTTTTGCTTAGCTTGCATTTTAAAGGGACTTTTGTGCCTTTATTGACAGAACTCTGAAAAAACCAACCATTACCTTGGGACTAAACAGTCAGATCGGTGCCATGAAATTGCATCGGGATATTCCTGCCAGTAAGAGAGAAAAGAAACCTGTTATGTGGCTTTGGGCACATGGTTTACTCTAGAAGCATTATGAATTATCTTTTTTGGATCATAGCTACCTGAGAAATTATCATATTCTTTCTAAACTTGAAACCATTCTTTTTCACTAGCTTGAAATACATGTACGAATTCTAATTTTTAGATGATAACATAAGAAGTTATATGTTATTTTGTCCACTAGAGGGTACCCAACATATTTCCAATCTTGTAGTAGGAAGCATCAGAAGCTAAGAAAATAATTAAAATCAGGTCAAATTAATGTTACCGTATTTTCAAAAAAATACCAGTGCCTGTTTTATATGTTACTTTCTGAAAATGAAAAGAATTTTAATTTTCTGGAACAAATAACTTCCTCCAGCTATACAAATTCCTAGATGTATTTTACGTGATGGACTATCTCTACACAATTTCGACTCCTTTTAATGTTATCGTGTGAGAGAGGCCATGTTGGACTGAAATATTTACCATTCTTTCTTGTGATGTGGCATTTTTATGCCTTCTGAATGGAGCTGAAAATAAAATCCAGCTTTAGAGTTAATCTCCAAAAATTTATGGTGTATGATTTAACCTAATTTAGATATCCTGGGTCTGAATTTGCAGAGGTTTGTATTTCAATATCTAATTTGTGATGATCCCTAAAAGGAAACAAAAAAAATAAAGTCTCAAAGTGTTACCCAGAAAATACTTTGGATTTTATATTAGTTCTACATGTAAAACTTTTGTTGCTGCATAACTTGGTTTTAAGGTGTTTGCCTTTGTTTTTAAAAGAGGGAATTGAAAAAGCTCTTTCCCTCAAACTCCAGGCATTTAACAGGCCTTTTCTCAATCCAGGATAATTACCAGTGCTGTCTTTCAGCACTACTGAAGCAAAATCTGTCCTTCCTGTGAGACTTAAAAGTGGAAGTTTTGTTTTTGCTAGTTTGAAGCATTTTATGTTGAAATAAGATTAAACAAATTCAAGCAGGAACTGAAGTACATTTTACATTTAACCTTTAACATCTATTTATTTCCTATTACAATCAACCAAGGAAATGTGTAAATTTATCAACACTTGAAGTCTTTACCAAGGTGGAGCTTAAAGAGCTGGATGTGTTTTCTTGCTCAACCAGAAGGTAGCCAGCATGATGCAGAAGTTAGTGAATGGGAGTGGAATTCTTCATTATATGTTATCATTAGGTCTATAATCAGAGTGGTCGCTTGTGGCTGTAGTATATATGTGTTATATGGTAATGAGTACGTGTTCTGCGTTGATCTGGTGTCCTGATTTTGGCTGGGATAGAGTTAATTTTCTTCATAGTAGCTAGTATGGGGCTATGTTTTGGATTTGTGCTGAAAATGGTGTTGATAATTCAAGGATATTTTTGTTACTGTTGAGCAGTGCCTATACAGAGCAAAGGCCTTTTCTGCTCCTCACCCCACCCCACCAGTGAGTGGGCTGGGGATGCACAAGGAGCTGGGAGGGGGCACAGCTGCGACAGCTGACCCCAGCTGACCAAAGGGATGTTTCATACTATATGACATCATGCTCAGCATATAGAGCTGGGGGAAGAAGAAGGAAGCAGGAAGCAGGGGTATGTTTGGAGTGATGGCGTTCATCTTCCCAAGTAACCGTTATGCTTGACAGAGCCCTGCTTTCCTGGGGATGGCTGAACACCTGCCTGCCCATGGGAAGCAGTCAATGAATTCCTGGTTTTGCTTTGCTTACATGCGTGGCTTTTCCTTTTGCTTTACTTATTAAACTGTCTTTATCGCAACCCATGAGTTTTCTCATTTTACTCTTCCTATTCTCTCCCCCATCCCACCTAGTGGGAGATAGCAAGCGGCTGCATGGGGCTTAGTTGCCGGTGGGGGTTAAACCATGACAGCTGGAGCATTTTGGATCCAAAACATGAGGACCCCAGGGAATGCATCATACATTCCACACATTCTGTTTGGAAAAAAATCCAACAAACTCAAACAGGCCTATTTGGAAATAGTTAATTCTTCTCTTTTACATGCAGAAATTCACAGCTGACTCTCCAGTGGAGCTTTGCTCATAGTGTTTACTATAATAAACCAAGTTTAGACATTTATTTCTGATTTGTATGCATTAAAAGTGATTGAATGGACAACCTCCATCAGCTGGCCCTCAGTTCTCCACAGCAGATGCACTTCTAAAATATAGGTTCTGTCAAATTCTTTTTCTTTTTATTTGTCTCTGGGTTTTGCTATCCTTAACAGTATTGTAGAAAACCTGGGTCTTCGGAGTAGGAGCAATAATTAATTTATAGCAAGTTTTCTTTTGATTCTGCTTTCATTAGCTAAGGTTGCTGCATACTGCTTAAAACACAGATACTGAGATAAATTTCCCTACAATAATAAAGAAATTTAAAAAGCCTCAACAGTTAAACTTCATGTGAAACTCCTTCAAAACAACCTCACAATAAATTGCAAGTTTAGCTCAGATGAGGGTGGCAGAAAATTCCTGTTGAGTTTAAGATGCTCAAGTGTTCAAAGTACTTTCTTGCCTAAGAAGTTAATGGAGTCACTACTACTACTTTCAGAGTCCCCTACTACCAAGGAAACAGCAACTGAACAACATCCTGGACACACCTCCCTCTTTTTTAGTCTCACAATGTACTGGATAACGTACATGTATAGAAGGAAAATGTACTCTGCTCTTCTTTCTAAAAAGAAAATTACTTACTTTCTTTGTTCTTAGTGAATGTCATTATATACTTACATTGCTAAATAACTTGTCTGAATTGACCTTCAGTAATTCAGTATACCTCAATACAACACATTAGCACACTGCATTCAGATTATCATCTGAAATACGCATATTAGAAAATTAGTTTGTCATTTGTGTTATCATATAATAGTAATTAGTCTTACAATAAGGGTTTATTTTGAATGTATCATTTGCATCAATGAACAGAGCCTTGTAACCTTTACAAGATGATCGATGACAAAAGATCTAAACCATGGTGACCAGAAGGCAACAAGTAGGTTGTCCTTGGCTTCTGTGAGTATTAGATTAAGCTTTGCAGGTTTTATTGAATAGAGGAAGGCCCTAGAATTGTTAATTCTTGAAATTCACCAGTTCCCTGGCAAACATTGCTGACTTTTATGATTGTGATCCTATAGTCCTTATTTAGGTCTTATATTAATGAAATCAAAGACTGAGTGAAAACCAGATCATATGTTTCATCCCACTTACTGTCATTTCCTTTATGCAGAAACACTTGAGAGACACGATTTTAAAATGGGGTCAATGTTCACTTAATTATAATTTCTAAAACCTTGGTAGTTAAAGGTACAAAATGTTACCTTTGTTGCTTTTTAACCCTCTGTTAAGTCCCTAAAATAAGAAAGATGTTTCTAAAATGCATGAAAATGAGAATAGCTATCAGGTATTGCTGCAGTAAGAGAGAATTGCACAAAGATTTTTGCACATAGGCATTTTATGCCTGTTTTATGCCGACATGCCTATGCACACATTTTGATGTTCTACTTTCTGAGCATAATGAAGACATCTGAGACCCAAATTATTCCCTGTAAATATTTTGCACTCTGTCCCTTCTGGCTACTTGTTAGTGTTCATATTCAGAGAGGATCACATTCCACTGCAACCAAAAATATTAAGAGCTTGGTCCTGAGTAGCACTCATCTAAGCACATTGCTAGTATTTGAGAAATGTAATCTTTTAGTATCTATGTTAGTTGTATTTACTTATTTTTCCAAGATCTGTTAGTCATACTTTAGCAGATAAATGTATTTCCACTACGTAAATGTGCATATATATATTCACAGGAATAGCAGTCAAAAAAATTCCTCTTAACTTGGTTCCCAACAAAAAAATAGTTTCTTTCCTCTCTTCTAAGAGGAAAATTACAACTACTGGGTAACATTCTGTTCTCCCGTCCATTTATTGATTTGCTAGCCAAGTCTCAGTTCTGCTGATCTGATACTCACTTCCTGGAAGGAGCAAATTTGCTTTTAATCTAAGCACTCTGCCCTTTCACGGATATGCCTGGGATTTCTGCTTTATGCTTTGCCAAACTCCACCCAAACTTTTTTTCCTTTCAGGAAGAGTACTGAAGGGTGTATCCTGTAAGTTTTCCTGACACCTGGCATGGAGCCAACGTAATATTGTTTTTCACAAATCCATCTAATTTCACCATCAGCATTTCTTTGTTTTTGCATTAACCTCTTCCTGTTGATGGAAATGTTAAGTACTGTAGCAGTAGGGGGGTGATAGTTCATTCAGGCAGATTTTTCTTCTTGTAGGAAATTAAGTTCCTGCAGTTTAGTATTTTAATGTACATGCACTGGAATGTCAGGCTTTGTTCTATGTTAACCCCTGAATCTTATGTATGGGTATAAATCTTAATATGACTCTTTTTTTGTTACAAAATTCAAGTTTTCTTCCTCACGTTCAATTGCAGTGGGTTAACCTCGGCTGGCTGCCAGGGGCCCACCAAGCTGGTTTTTCACTCCCCCTCCTCAGAAGGATAGGGGGAGAAAATAAGAGGAAAAAAATTGTGGGTTGAGATAAGGATGGGGAGACTGCTCTCCAGTTATCATCATGGGCAAAACAGACTTGTCTTTGGGAAGATTAATTTAATTTACTGCCAATTGAAAATAGAGTAGGATAGTAAGAAACAAAAAACAAACTAAAACCACTTTCCCCCACCCTGTTCTTCTCAAGCTCTTTCTCTCCTTCACTCCCTACTCCTCTACCTCCCCCTCTCCAAGTGGTGCAGGGGGGGTGGGGAATGGGGGTTGCAGTCACTTTGTCTCTGCTGCTCCTTCCTCCTCACACTCTTCCCCTGCTCTGGCGTGGGCTCCCTCCCTTGGGATATAGTCCTTCATGAACTGCTCCAGCATGGGTCCCTTCCATGGGGTACAGTCCTTCAGGAATGGACTTCTGCAGTGTGCATTCCCCATGGGTCACAGGTCCTCCCAGATGATTTGCTCCTGTGTGGACTCCTCTCCACAGGCCACAGCTCCCTTCAGGGCATCTCCACCCACTGTAGCATGAGGTCCTCCATGGGCTGCATGGGGGCAACCTGTGCCGTCATGTTCTTTACCATGGGCTGCAGGGGAATCTCTGCTCCAGTGCCTGGAACGCCTCCGTCTCCTCCTCCTCCTCCTCCAACACCTTGGTGCCTGCAGGGCTGTTTCTCTCACATTTTCCTTACTCCTCTCTTCCACAGCTGCTGCACAGCATTTTTTTGCCCTTTCTTAAATATATTTTCACAGAGGGTCCAACAGTGTTGCTTTGGGCTCATCTTTGGCCAGTGGTGGATCGATTTGGGAGCCATCTGGAACTGGATATGTCCATTATGAGGGCAACCCCTGGTCTCTTCTCACAAAGCCCCCTCCCCCGCAGCACCCCCCCACTACCAAAACCTTGCCATGTAAACACAATGTATAAATTCATACCTTTTTTTACTAATTCACATCATATTCACCTCAAAATATGTATATGTCACATGTATATGCAACTTCAAAATTATATATGGTACTATAATTCTCCAAAATTTTGGGCTTCTTCAGGCAGCTCATGACCCAGGGGATGTTTTAAGCTTTCTAGGTTTTCATAATTGCTATCATTTGGGACATAAATAATCTGAGTATCAGGTAATTTTCTCTATTGTACTTTAATTATTCTTTTCTCATCATTCTTTTCTATGTTTTCCCATGTCATCCCAACCCATTTCATCACATCTTGTCCCATCCCATGCTTGCCCTAAAGGTTTCTGCTGTGCAGACTTATTTTAATCTCAGACACTTTCATTCCTCTTGAGCTTTCTGCCTTTCACTCCTGAACTTCACTTTCGCTGAGTCTCACAAGATCTTTCCTCACAAGATCTCCTTTGCTGTAACCCTGAGTTCCATCTGACCATCCAGTATATTTTTGTAACTAAATATAAGGTGACAGGATAGACATGGTGATTCCTGGATAGCAAACTTCCCTGGGGTTTTTTGTGGTTTATTTTTTGTCCTTTTTTTGTAATTATATCTTGTGAGTATTCCCTCAGTTGGTTTGTTTTGTGTGTTTGTGATTTTTTTTTTTTTAAATTAAATTGCTAGAGAAAGTTTGATTGTTTCTATATGGAGAAAGAGCACTTGACACATTTATGGCCCAAGTCTTATTATGTCTTATGCAAAATAAATGTATTTGACGGTATCAAAAGAGAGGTTCCAATCCATTTGCAACTTTTTCATTGGTGGTGGCTGATGCCAGTCTCTTCTGGTTCTTTATATTTGTGATATTTCTGGGTTTTTTTTTTTGTTTACTATCTTGTTCATTAGGAATGTTTGAGCAGAGCAAAACAAATTCAGTAATATGTGATCTTCCAGATCTGCTATCTTTGCTTTAACAGAACATCCTTCCCAATTAAAAATATCCTGACTGCTGTAAGTCCATTATCCATGAGATAAGTTCATTTCTTAACTGATGTCATACACAAAGTATGTGCAAATAATACTTGCGTGGCTTAATATATTGTTGTTTAGAGTAGGGTAGGGTTTCTCTTGATTTCATGGTGAGGAAAAATGAGTTTGTTTATCTTTCTGATTACAAACAAATAAATAGGGAGTTATCCTCATCACTGTTTTCATGGGACTTCTCTCATATGCTGCACATTAACTCAGAGGCTATATAACAGAACACGGAGATAATTCAGCAAATTAAACTTTTACCAGTGAAATGACTGATCCTTATTTACATTGCATCCATATAAGTGCAGAAAAAGAACTTGTTACCATTAATTATTAAGAGAAGGTCTGAATGTGGAAATGGCTATAGCATAGAAGTAATTGTCAAATGCTTTGGACTGGCTAATCAAAACAAACATTCTGTATTTTTCAGAATACTGTGTAGGTCTGAAGACATGAATTTCACAAAAGGTGTTAAGTGCTGTAAGTACATTGAAATAGTCTAATGGAGACAATGAAAGATTTCTCTGAAATAAATTAAAGAGTATTTAATTTCACTAATATTTGTAATTAATTGGAAAACATCTTTTAAAACATCTGTTACTTAGAGCTGCATCAGCTTTAACTGGATACTCTTTTTAACCCTCTCCCACTCTGCATTTTTCGAATCATTGATTTCACTAGGTATTGATTTCTGGGTGTAGGAACTCAGTAATATATGATATTACTATACATTACTGCATTTTTAGAAATGTGTGTGTGTTTTATCATTCATAGCTTGCAAAGCAAAATCTGTACATGCACATTTGTTTGGGGCAAATGGGTTAGCATAGATGAACTCTCAGAAGTTTGAGTGCTTAACTCCTTACTAGAGGTCATATGAAGGCTGCGTCAGAAGCCTGAGCTCTTTAACAGAATCCCCACTCATTCTGACTCCTAATGGAAACGAGAAAATAATTATTTTCTCTTTTTTCTACCTGGTGTGGGAGGAGATGCAACATGTCCTCACCTCATTTCTTTTACAGTGGCTGGGACAATGTTTTTTTCCTGGTGGCATGTTCATAGGTCTGCTATAAGGAGATCAATGAGCTAGGATTCATGAAGAAGAGTCATCTGTGTCAAGGCAGGAGACCCAAGAGGTCAGTCCCTGAGGAAGACAAAGTAAAGTAAGAAAGATGGTCATAAAATGAGATGGAGGGGATATTTGAAAGGTTCTGTGCATAGTTTCTTATCTTCCCAAAGAGATAATATTACATATCTTTATGTTTTACTAAGGTTGCATTACTAGTAGCTTCTTCTCTGAATTTTGATTTCTTCATCCATTTTTTCCTATCTTGTTCTACGTTCATGAAAATCTGCAGTGTTTATGAATGAATGGGTTGTCCAGGTTTTTATGTTCATGGCCATGTCTATGCCCTGCAGGTTTCATTCAGCTACATTTTGCAAGGGCTCTCTGCTTCTTAATGTTTCACAGTGCAAGCTCTAACTCAACAGATTTATTTTCCCCCTGGCTACATTTCCCCCCCTTCAGTTCTACTTGCCCACCTCTTTTCTTTTTGAAACTACACTCTCTCATCAGTAGCTCTACTGTTAGTAAGGTAGCTGAAATGATGGTGTGAGGTTTTTTTATCTGTCTTGTTTTCCAAATGCCCCTCCACAAAAGATAACGTTTCTGATATACCACCAAAACTACTGTTGCATTTCAGGAGGAGGGCAACATCATCTGATGCAGCTGCTGCCTTCAAGTCTCTTCAGATTAAATCACATTAATTTACTGCAGGATCATTATAAAGCCATTCATGGATGCTTGTATACTCAGAAATCACATTTACCAGCTAACTGAATGGATGAATGAAGAGGAAATTACAACTTTCTTCTCTGAAATCATAGGTCTCTTCCACTTGAACAACAAGAGAATTTCTACTAGCTGAGGGCTATTAGAAGGCATACATTGGAGCTTCACATCATTTCTATAATCACCTCAAACCACGTAAAACACACTGATTTAAAATTTTATTAAAAATCTAATCCTTGGAAGAGATTCCTATGGAAAATTACAAACAGCATCATATTATCACAATGAAGAGAGAGTACAGTGAACACCAGCAACAAACAACAGAGGTTAGAGAGGAAGGATTGAAGGAAGATTAAAAGAGCCAAATATATGCTATTTCAGTAAAGGGGCATTGCAGAAGTGCATGATTGTTTTTTACAGTTATCTGAAGGGCTTCAGGAGTAGAAAATTATTTCTATGTAGTACAGAGGGAGTACATATAGGAACAGTTAGATAAAATTAAAAAAACCCAACACCACCAAAATGCAGTTTAAAAGTTGTGAACCTTTTTCTAGCAGCAAAAGATCCATTACAATGTCTCAAATGAGGAATAGACTTTGCAAAAAAGTTCAGGAAGCGTCTGTTTTCACAACGATTAAGAAGGACTTTGAAAACAAGACTGGATAAAACACCAAAAATAATAGGGATAGATAACATACTGTCAGTGTGCTAAGTTATATGATTTAATACATTTATTGCACTATTGATTTCCACTGGGCTATGATTTCTTCAGGATTTTGAATTGTTCTGTAGTTTTGAAGTCTCATATTCCTTCAGAGGGAAGTTGGCTGAAACTTGCAATTAAGACTTTCACTGGCTTTTTGGCTGTGTCTGGACTCAAATAACAAACCAATGATGAGAAAAGCATGGGACTGCTTGGATAAACTCTGTGAAATACTATGTACATATTTCATATTTCATCCTGCTTTCCCTTCTGGTCAGTCAGAAGAACTGAAGCAATTAGAAGTTGTCCCATTGTTTCAATGCTGTAACTCTCCAGGCCAGGGAATGCTTAACTTTCGAAGGAACACTTTACAGAAGGTTTGAGTTGTCTGCAGGTGTCTTCAGAAACCAGCTACTTGGCAGAAATCTGTTAAATCATCGATAAAATATTATAAATAAAAATATAAGATGGTTACTACAGGTTTTTTTTTTAAGAAATATTTCTTTCATTATCTGTACCTGACCATATACAAAGTATGTGCACTTAAATAGCATTACCATAGAATGATTTGGGTTGGAAGGGACATTTAGAGGTCGTCTAGTCCAACCCCCCTGCAATGAGCAGTGACATCTTCAACTAGATCAGGTTGCTCAGAGCCCCGTCCAACCTGACCTTGAAGGTTTCCAGGGATGGGGCATCTACCACCTCTCTGGGCAGCCTGTGCCAGTGCTTCACTACCCTCATCGTAAAAAATTTCTTCCAAATATCTAGTCTAAATCTACCCTCTTTTAGTTTAAAACCATTACCCCTTGTCCTATTGCTACAGGCCCTGCTAAAGGTTTGTTTCTATCATTCTTATAAACCCCCTTTAAGTTTTGAAAGGCTGCAGTAAGGTCTCCTCAGAGCCTTCTCTAGGCTGAACAACCCCAACTCTCTCAGCCTTTCTTCACAGGAGAGGTGTTCCATCCCTCGGATCATTTTTGTGGCCTCCTCTGGACCTGCTCCAACAGGTCCATGTCTTTGCTGTGCTGAGGGCTCCAGAGCTGGACACAGTGCTCCAGGTGGGGTCTCACAAAGGCAGAGTAGAGGGACAGAATCACCTCCTTCGACCTGCTGGCCACGCTTCTTTTGATGCAGCCCAGGATGTGGTTGGACTTTTGAGCTGTGAGCGCACACTGTTAGCGAATGTCCAACTCTTCATCCATCAGTACCCCCAAGTCCTTCTCAGCAAGGCTTCTCTCTATCCCTTCATCCCCCAGTCTGTACTGATACAAGGGCTTGCCCCAACCCAGATGCAGGACCTCGCACTTGGCCTTGTTGAACTTCATGACGTTCACATAAGCCCACTTCTTGAGCTCATCCAGGTCCTTCTGGATGGCATCCCATCCCTCAGGCATGTCAACCACACCACTCAGCTTGGTGTCATCTGCAAACTTGCTGAGGGTGCACTCGCTCCCACTGTCTATGTCATTGATGAAGTTCAGAATGGACATTAGGAAAAGATTCTTCCCTGAGAGGGTGGTCGGTCACTGGAACAGGCTCCCCAGAGAAATGGTCACAGTACCAAGCCTGTCAGAGTTCAAGGACCATCTGGAGGAGGCTCTTAGTCATATGGTTTAGTGTTGGGTAGTCCTGCAAGGAGCAGGGAAGTTGGACTTAATGATCCTTATCGGTCCCTTCTGTCTTCAGGTGTTCTGATTCCATATTAAACAGGACTGGTGCCACTATGGACCCCTGAGGGACACCACTTGTCACTGATGTCCATCTGGGCATTGAGCCATTGACCACTGCCCTCTGGATGCAACCATTCAACCAATTCCTTACCCACCAAACAGCCCACCCATCAAATCCATAACTCTCCAATTTAGAGAGAAGGATGCTGTGGGGGTCAGTGTCAAAGGCCTTACAGAAGTCCACACAGACGACATCCATGGTTTTTCCTTTGTCCACTGTTGTAGTCACCCCATCATAACTTGTATTGGTGTGGCTGACAGAAGGAGTGGCACTCAAGGATTCGCTATGCAGCCATATCACAAAAATAACCATCTCCTTCCAGGGTATAGAATATAATCTGTTTCCAGGATGCAACCAGTAGAACAAAATACACAGCGCTTTGGGATGCAGAGGAAATTTTAAAAGCAGAAGCTGGCAGAAATGCAGAAGTCACAGGTCAGCATTTGTCTAACTAATACAGGAAAGTGGTAGCTACTGAGAAATAAACTAGTGGCAGCTTGAGAAATTGATGCTGGTCTTCTTCCATGCCAAGAGGATGGAGTGGAAAAGTCATGGAAGTGGTAATAGGAAAAGTGGAAAGCTGACTGAATTTGAAGTAGCTGACAGAGCAAAACTGGGGATAAGAAAAAACATATGCACTCACCCCAATCCAGAAGGGAAAAATAATAAAGCTTAGAATATAGCACTGCAGCACCAGTTGTGGAACAGCAAGGCGATATCTCTTAAGTTAGACATAAAACCCACCAGACATAGAATCACAGAATACCCTGAGCTGGAAGGGACCCACAAGGATCATCAAGTCCAACTCCTGTCCCTGCACAGGACAACCCCAAATTCACACCATATCTCTGAAGGCATTGTCCAAGTGCTTCTTGAATATCATCAGGCTTGGTGCTGTGACTGCCTCCCTGGGGAGCCTGTTCCAGGGCTCCACCACCCTCTGGGGGAAAAACCTTTCCCTAATATCCAGCCTAAACCTCCCCTGGCACATCTTCCTGCCATTCCCTCGGGTCCTATCATTGGTGGCCAGAGAGCAGAGATCAGCGCCTGCCCCTCCTCCTCCCCTTGTGAGGAAGCTGCAGACTGTGATGAGGTCTCCCCTCAGCCTTCTCTTCTCCAGGCTGAACAAACCAAGTGACTTTAGCTGCTCTTCCTATGGTTTCTCCTCTAAACCCTTCACCAGCTTTGTGGCCCTTCTCTGGACACTCTCTAGTAGCTTTATATCTTTACTGTCCTGTGGTGCCCAGAACTGCCCCCAGGACTCGAGGTGAGGCTGCACCATGACAGAGCAGAGTGGGACAATCAAGTCCCTCGACCGGCTAGCAATAGAGTACAGTAGACATAGGTCTATTTCATAGAAATATTGTTAAGGAAGCTACTGAAGAAGTGCATTTCTTTTTTATGTATGAGTAGCTTTATTATAAATCCTGTAGGATTCTTGAGATTCATTAGGAGAGAGGATCTGTAGATCTTTTTAAAGACCATCTGTTTTGGTTCTGAGTTCATCACCTTGTCAGGTTGTGAGGAACACTGTGTTCATTAGAAAATAACAAATACAGTATTAAAATTCGTAGGATGTGTTTTTCTGATTAATAATGCAGATGCCTTACTTTCCTCATTTTAAAATCTGTTTCAGGAAACAATTGAAGCCTTTCATTTCATTTTGAAGATTTTTGTTTCTTTGAAGAATGCTGTCCTGAAATTAGGAATAGTTTTTCTGCAGAACTAAGCTCTGGTTATTTTTTTTTTTTCCAAAACAGGGATCCCCCCCTCCTATTTGCTTTATTATTTGTCTCTTTAGAAATCTGACTTGAACACCTCACAAAACAATGTTTACAGAACTGTCATGACTTTGTGATTTATACAATGTAGGTTATGTGATATGTGCAAAATACATTGACACTATTTGTGGTTTTCTTTCAAACTGCAGAAACATAAAAGACCTTGACGTTATTGCAAAACTTTACTTAAGCAATTATATTTTGTTGCTACTCATTTTTATTAAGGCAGAATAAACATAAAACTTAGAAACATTTCAAGTCAAAATATGCTTTAAATATAACAGTTCGATATTTGAATCATACAAAGAAATCTTGGAGGTGTAGTAGGGGTTCTCAGCTCATGGTTTACATATGGGCAGAACACTTCTCATTAATGTCAATTGGATTTATAAGCCTGCATCAAAGGAAGCATATAGGCTTAGTAGTAACATCCAGTCATGCTCAGATCTCACTCTTCCTGTGGCATTTTGCATATTTTCCTGGAGTTTTTCCCAAACTCTGATTTGAACTAAACATTAGTTTACTGTGGAGCATAATGATGCATATTTTAATCACTTTATCAAAGTCAGCATAACTAGTCTACTCACATAGAGACACCTATTCTTTCCTAACCATATTCTGCACACTCTGATTCACCTGCAGGCACTTGCCTGAATTACATTTTAAAATATAAAGATTTCTGTGCCTTTTCCCCAAAACCATTTTCCCCCTATTTTGATCAGAAGCAATGGAAAATGGATAGGTGGCTTCCTCAGAATCTTGTAGTCCACCATCCTATTCCCTTCACCCTTCTTTCAGTACTGGAGATTGGGAAAAAGATTTCGGTAATTAGTTCTTCTAATGCAATAACAGAGTTCTTCTAACATGTGTCTTCAAACAAATTACATAAAACAGCAATGCATCTGATCGGGAGCATAGTCAAGGCTCCAGTTTATACGCCTCTATCTGTAATTACACAATCACATTATGAGTTTGCAGTAGCCAGGATTGTATGAATATTTATATTGATATTTATATATACTCCTTAGGCAAAGAGAAACCCATTGTTATCCTGATCCCAGGAGGAGAATGAAACAATGGCACTCACTGGTGCTCCCTTTAATTGCCTCGGTTGTACCATGAAAGAGGGGACAAGAATTCTTCACTGGCAACTGCTGACCCACAGCTACAATTATGGTTTTGCAGCATTGGACAGTCCTGAAGGGAAGACTATAGCCCTCATGTGCCCTGCATCCAGTAAGTAAGAGTCTGTTTGCCAGGCAGTCTCCTTACCTATCAAGGCAGTTGTAGAAGTAACTGCACTTCTGCCGATGCAAACAGCAGTTCCAGATGTATTGTGTAGGTAACACATTTTCCACAGCAGTTTAGGATTTAATGCAAAACCAAAAATAAGGCAAAAAAAATCACAATAGAGCTATATGCACTGTTTATAGTTTTTGGATTGCAAACCAATTCTAATTGTAAGCCCTCTTGTCAACACCCGACAGCTTACTAAAACTTCCCTAGTTACAAATAGACTTCATAACATTGTTGAACTTCTATAAAATGGACCTGGACTGTACACTGAACTCTTCTTCAGCAGAGCTCCTTACACCTTCATAAATTTAAAATCACTGAGCAGATTTTTCCTCTCAAAAGGTTCTGGCTGTTTAGATCCTCTGTGCATGACCTCTTACCATTCTGTTGAAATCAGGAAAAACTTTCCCCTCCACAGTGAGTCAATATCATCCCCAGCAAGCAGTCACACCAGTGGTCTATTTGGGGCTTCAAAGGTTTTGTATTTTAAGCAATGAGATACCTTTTGATTTATTTTTCTAAAATACAAACTGATCTTCCAATGTGGTTCTTGAAAAATATTGTCTTTAACTACAGACATTTGTCCAAACAGAGTAAGAAGAGAGTATCGATAAAGCATTGCATTTGTTGTAGAATGCAGCACAATTGTGTAAGCAGACATGTTCAAAATTGTCGCTGCATCATACAGTACTCTGTTCCTATGTTGGTGATTAGCAAAAAGGTCAGACCTTTGTCCTTTCAGCTGTAGAATTAGTTTTGCTTAATTTATGCTCTCAACATGTGTCAATCAACATGTAGTCAGTCAAGGACTAAATACAAAGCCACCATTTATTTGATTCAGCCCATATTCTTTATTTACCATAATCAAATGAATACGTCATACTTCTTTCCAGCAATCCTGCTGCAAATTGCTAAGCACCTTAGCTTCTCCTATTCTGATAACAATTGATCCTTGAATCTTTGATGGCTTTGGGTCTGAGCCTTCATTATTACTTGTACTGTAAGAGCAGAGTTGGTAGGACCACAGATAAAATTCCCTGCTAGGGTTTGGACAGTCTTCTTGGCAAACTTCAGTGTCACTGGAATTAATAATTCTCAAATCTTGCTACATTAAATGTTCAGTTGCCAGAAGAGCTCATATGGAATTTAAATATTTTTTTTCTGCATTGGTGAGACTTTAAATTTTTCTTTGTTTACTTGTCATTCTAGTCCCAAGAATTTTTTTAAAATTTAAATAAGGAAGATCCATGCTAACCTGGCTGTCTGATTCAAAGATACATCTTTTTCCCTTTCCCATACCTCCCTTAGAATTTTATAGACGTTTGGAAATTTTTTCTCTTACATTTAAAAAAGAAGCACAATTTAGAATCTGTGCAAAACACTTTTTGCCATTATGACCAGAAGGTGGGGATGAGGTAGGATAGGACCCTTTATATAAAGGCAAGGCACAATGTTAAACTGAAGATGGCACAGATGTGCACCTCAAGATCAAAAAGAAAAAAATATGATGGAAGGGAAGAGTTGTTGTTTTTATGTCCATGAAGAATTCTTCCCAAGGTGCACTGGTGCATCTGTTGTAGATTTGCCTGTATTTATACTGACAGCTTTGGAGATATTTATGCAGGTGAGCATCTGTAGATAAAAGACCCTAGCAGGCAGCTGTAAGGTAAAACAAGGCATTGAGATGCTCCTATCATAGTCACATATTTAACATAATAAGGAATAATGTAGAAAATGAAAGGAGTTTTTCAGATATTAGGCAGTAGCTCTCCACTCCCTCCACAGGACTTTGCTAACACTTAGTTCCAAAATGCCCCAATTTTTGCAGTAGTCTACAAAACAGCCATTGGCAAGATTCTGTCCATTTGTGCAGAAGATATCTATGGCAAAACGGGTTTTATTTTTTAAGCTTATTATTAATATTATTGGTGAAATGTTGAAAAAATCTAATTCATGAAATATCATCCCAACATTAGATTCAGCCAGACATCATGATGTTTTTATTTTTAGCTGATGTAAGATGAATAATAATGTATCGCTCTCATGATATGATCATCCAGCTTTTCTTGTGGGGAGGGAGAGGGACTCTTTTAAACCACAGAGTGACTGAAGTTCATTCAGCTTCTTTTCTGTTTTTTTAAAGATGACAGAAACTTATACGTAATTTCATCACATACTTCTACAGTCAACAGCACCTTCACTGCTGAAAACTGACCTTCATTTCTCTCACAGAACACCATCGTAAATCCATTTCACTATTTAATATGGTTGGTTGAATTACAAATTATTGCCTTAGCTACAGTCTGATTTCAGGCAACGCTATGGTCAGCCTAGGTACCATCACTGGGCATCTCCGTCTTACAGGTGATTGTCACAGTAAATCCAGAATGATTAAATAGGTTGTTTAAGTTTACTGTCCATTTTATGCCAATGACCTGCCATATAATAAGGTAATAAAACGTAGTACAAGTTGAGCTTTCAGACCTGTATCTGTATCATATTTTTTACTAATATCAAATAAATAATATCAAATGTGAACACACGTAAACACTGTGAGAATGTGACCAATAGGTGTACTTCCACAAAATCTCTCCATGAGTTGGTGCTTTGCTCCTGTCATTGCTGTAATTTCTGGAGCACACATGCTGATTGGGGTGGGAGGAAGGGGCTGACATCACAACATGCCATTCATCAGCAGCCTGTTGCTGATGTCACTAACATGAGGTATGCTTTGACATATTTTAGTCAGTGTGACCAAATCTATTCTCATTTTACATCAGTGCTAATCAGGTTACAGTTGGTTTCTGCACTACTGCACTACTACTAATATTCACTACATGAAAAATATGGTTGCAGGGTATTATCATTGCCATAACAATTACCATTAATTCTATGAGATCTGGAGTCACTATCTAGGGACTCCAGAATTATACTTGTGGTGAAAGAGAAAGGCAAGATTTGCTGAGCTAAAGTATGTTAAATTCTTCCCAATCTGATAGCCATTTGCAAGTTTGAATTTTAGTGCTATCCTGGATTTTTTTTTTCAGAGATTAAAAAGGAATATATTTGTTCAAGACACCTAAGGATTTATTTTTTTCATAGAATCATTAAGGTTGGAAAAGACCTCTAGGATCATCAAGTCCAACTGTTAACCCAACACCACCATGTCTCCTGAATCATGCCCTGAAGTGCCAGGTCTACAAGTCTTTTAAATACCTCCAGGGATGGAGACTCAACCACCTCCCTGGGCAGCCTGTTCCAATGCCTGACCACTCTTTCAGTAAAGAAATTCTTCCTAATATCCAGTCTAAACATCACCTGAAGCATCCTGAAGCCATTTCCTCTTATTCTATCGCTAGTGACCTGGGAGAAGAGACCAACACCCACATCACTACAACCTCCTTTCAGGTAGTTGTAGAGCGCGATAAGGTCTCCCCTCAGACTCCTCTTCTCCAGGCTAAACAACATCTGTTTTCCTGGAATTCAGACTGGAGTGAACAAGTTTCTTCAAACTGAAAGACTCCTGGCTGTTTCATTCTTTGTGCTACAGAAATAAAATAAGCTTACAGCAAACTCTGGTAACTTCAACAAGCCAAATGGAAATTCATACCTCATGTGCATTAGAATGTCAAACCCTGAAACTCCCTTCCATTTCATCACCAGTCAGTGGCATCTTTGAGATGGAGGCTGAACCAGCCTTTGGACACACCAGAGACCTCTGAAGCAGTCTCAGTAGTAATTCATTAGAAGTGAAAATTATCTCCTGCAAAATAAGGATGCAACAGAGACACACTGGATGCTCTGGAGGATGTAGTTTATTCAAGAAGTAAATTCCAGTAACTCTGCCATTTACAATACATAGTGACTGTGGATATTCTGTACCCTATCGTTGGTAAATCTGCTGCTTCTTTCATCTCTGGAAATAACAAAGCTTTGGCAGGAGAAAAATCTTTAAGAAATCAATTTTTGACCAAAATGGCATAGGTTCCAAACTGGTAAGTCATTGGAAGGTGGCATCACATACTGTGCATGTTGCCTATGTATTTGAGAACAGTGATAAGTCACGATCCTGAATGGACTCTTCAGGCGATTCCCTATATCTTGAAAATAACTAGGCTGAGAATCTAATGCATTAAAACAAACTCCTTAATAATGACTGGCCATATCATGTATGTCCAGATTTTGATGTATCTGAATCAATGCCTATCTTTCAGTCTGCCTGCTTTTCAACTGTTTCTGTGGTTTCCTGGATCAGAGGTAATCTGATATAGTAGTCCAGATTTCCCATTCTGTACACTTTAGATACTTGTAGAAAACTTTCCTAGAATATAATCAAGGATGACAAATTATCTTTGGATTTTTAAAAATAATCATCTAAATTTTAAGGGTCTTCTAATATCTTGGGTAGAATTTTATGGCACAATTTCAAAAATAATGGCATAGTTATTACCTTCTACTATATTAGGTAGATTTTTAGAATGATTTCTGAGAAGTCTTTTAGATCCATGAGCTTTCCTCTGTTTTTAATTAATTTTGTGCATCTCTGGTTTCAGTAATGAGAGAAATCTTTCTAGTAGGAGAATCATTTAGCTTGTGACTTTGAAGATCTAAATTCTGCTCCTTGCATCACAATTTTCTGTCGGTATGACTTGGGCAAGTCTGGTTTATTGAGTTCTTTCCCAGGAAAATTAATTATGTCAATATTATTCCATTTCATAGGCCTATTGCCAGTATATACTAATTTTGCTCATTCATTCAGACACCTTGGTATAGAGATGGTGTGATTATTTAAGACTGAAAATGCTTTTCTGTGTCCAAAGTGCAATAACTAACTGCACACATGAAAGCGTTTCCTATAGAGGGACCGTAAGTGCTTACCCAGAGATTGCAGGATGACTTTGGCATGCCAGAAGATACCCTTATTCTTGCTCTTTTTCTTACTAATTCTTAGAGGCATCCAAACTGGAGGACCTCTGTCTGTAGTATTTGCACTGCTTTGGCATGTAGGACTTGAAGAATCAGACCAAAATCCTACTGAAGAAGACAATAAGCACACAGATATTGGAAAAGAATATCCTGAGATTTTTTGGTCCTTATCTTGTGATTATCTAGTACATTTTATAGAGCCCGTCTAAATGCTCGGTTAAAGTCTTTACAATCCTATGATACAGTTACAAAGAAGAGTGGAATGGAGATGTTTTGAACTTTATCAGATTTTTCAGCTGCATGAACCTCGCATTTCACTGGGTCTTTGGTCAGAAGGTCTAAAGACCCTAGTGGCTAGGGATATTAGCATAAAAAACAAGATTCCATGTCCTGACAACCTGCCCCTGTGTGAACAATCCTTTCTTTTTAAGGCCCCTTTAATTGTGCTGAAGATGAAATACCTGACAAACTGCTGCCAGGAAATGCAGAAAGACTTTTGATGGTTATTTGTTTTCATTGCTTTTTCCTTAAATTATTTTTTTGTAATGGCTAATGCATATAATTCTCACTGACTTCTCACAAGAGATTTTTATGCATTCTTAAGAACATAATTGAAGTATCACAATCTTGCTTTTATAATGCTTGGTGGGCACTTTTAAAGCCGGCCATCATACTTACAATACAATTTATATTGATCTTGTAGATAAAAAAAAAACAAGCTTCAAACTTATGAACTAAAATTCTATTCTATTCAACATCTGTTTAATAGTCAAAAAGTTCCTAAAGTTCCTGACTGTGGAACATTTTAAATATGTTCTGTAGATATTTTCCCCAGTTCCATACTAAGTCAAACCCAAGAATGTCTGAGCTTCTTTACTGGATATATGTTACCAGCATACTGCTACCATAACCTGTAGCTGGGGTATAAGAACACAGGTGTAAGTTTTTAGTCTTATCCAATCAGAGCAAGGCCGTGAGCATCAATCTCCCTTTCTAGGTAATGTCTGCTTGTCAGGCTACTGGTCTTTTTTTTTTTTTTATCAGAAATTCATACTAAATTGAAGAAAACTTTCCAAAAGGTTTTAAAAAAAAACAAAACCCAACCTAGTAAATCAGTATTTTGCAGCACTCGGTTTCTGTCAGTTCTAGGATTGAGTATGAGTTATCTCAATATCTTTAGTGAAGCTGAATGCCCACACCATCTGTTAGCTCCTAAAATGCTTTCATCTGTGAAAGATAGAAATTGCACGGGATGTTTCTGAGGGTTGTGCCATGGCCCTCCCTTTTGGGCGGGTGGAAGGTATTTCCTTTGTGATGGAGGTTCTGGTACTGTTTGAAAGAGAGGAGATGAATTAGAGTGCTAGCTTCATAATATCAAAATTACTTAGACTTGTGCCACTATTGACACCAGTTTGTACTCAACCATCTCTAGCAAAAGGACTAGAAAGACACAGAGATATATGGGGATAGATGTCTTCAACTTCCATTACCATGTTTCTCTTTAGGACCCAAGTACAATTTGACCCTTTTAGGGTGATGTAGTGTGTCAAAAACCCTTGAATTCAGAAACATGTACTGAAAATACCATTCTGTACAAGTAAGATGCACTTTTTTACACTCAATCATATGTGGTATCTGACAAATTTAATATCAAAGTATTTAGTATCTTATGATTAAAGAAAAAATTGAATTTGTTACATCTCTACTCTGCACAGCATATTTAAACAGAAGCTGTGCAAAACCTCTCCCTTTTCACTTTCCTGTCTCTCCCCAATAAAAATTCCTCTGTTCCTCAGGAGTTTTGGAAATTGTCCCTGTTTGTTTTTTTATTTTAAATAAACCAGCAGATCTTTGATTAAATAAGCAATGATTTAATGCAAGCAGAAAGAATAAGACTGTTTAAAAACAATAAATCAACCTGCAAAAATGCAAGCATGTTTTATGGATTAATATCTGAGATATGTTAATTGATGTACTCTCTTGTGGATTTCAAGAACATGCAGATTACTCTGTCTAAAATGAAAGCATGTGTCATTATCTCCAAGAGTTCCCAGAAGCCCAGTAACAGTGCTAAATGACAGCACAGTGTGAATGTGAAGCAGCTGTGAATAGCTGTTTAATACTATCACTCTAGGCAAACAACGTAACAGGAACTAGCTCGACTCAGAAAATGTCCATTGCATTTTCTGTTTATTTTTCTGAGTCATTAAAAAATAATAATAGTAATAAAAAACCCCAACCGCTCACCTCTCTTCTTGAATCCTGGCATTGCATTGCTTTTGTCGTGAGCAGTTTTCATGTTGCAGAAATAATTAATCTTGCTCTTTTACGTCTTGCTGACACAAGCATGTATGTGTGCTACATAATTAAACCAGTTGTCTCACCTGACTGGGCTTTAAGACAGAATTCACTTGTAGCCAAGTGAAAAATATTTCACCTCTAAGGGGAAGACCTGTCCACTTGGCTGTGTGCAAAATATGTGCTGGAATACACGCAGCTTCTGAGACTGCCTAGCTGACTTTGTGCTGCTGTGTGATGCTTGTACTGTCTACCAAAGTATTGGATACCTTCCTAAGGTCAAACAAGTGTTGTGGAAAGCAGGAAAGAGTAAGCTTAGCCTTGACAGATGCTTCTTCTGAACTGGCTCTCAAAGACACTGTCTCTCTACGTAAAAGCTATTTTTGTTGGCTGCTTTATGCCCTTTACATGCTGGTGGCAATTGTGCTCAATGCAACATGGTGACAGGAGATGGATGGAGCTCTCCAGGGAACTTAGGAAGGGTCAAGAACATTGCACAGAGCTAAGAATCATCCCTCAGAGTGTATGAAGAGTGGGTGGCTAAGTGAGGGTGGTATCATGTTGCTTAAGACATAAGGGGTACTTACCCTCCATTTCTATAGAGTTATATATTGCTTGAAGTACCAGTGAGAAAACACTAAAAATATTTCAGAGGTAGGTAAATTAATGTTTTTGGAGACATATAAATGAGGGATACAGAAACAGCATTATTCCCTTGACCACCAAATTTTACATCTACTTGTTTGGGAAGGGTCACCCTTTGCCTGCCTGCTGAGTTCCTTCTCTTGAGTTTACTCAGAGGTTTGTATCTGTCTTTACAAGCTGACTTCTGTGTCCTCTTCATTTCACATGGCATAGAACAGCAAAATGAGCAACAAAATCTTTTCTTCCTTCATATTAAGTGCACTAAAAGGAAATGAGGAGACAGACTGTGCATGTTGATTAGTAAATGTTCCTCCAAGACATCTTACTGTAAGATAATGTGGAGGGATAAATGAAGATCCAAGCATGCCTTTTCCCTTGTTTTAATAGAAAGCTGGAGATATATTAATCTAGTAGCACTGACACACAGGTGAGCATTTTCCAACATGTAAGGATGGTTGCTTCTGGTTTTAGATAGCACTGAAAGAACTGTATACCTACCTTTGTTGTTTTGTGGTTGTTGCCTCACTGCTCTGAATGTGGAGTTTAGGAGCTGGTATGGTCCTGCTGTGACCATCTCTGCAGAGGATAGAAAGCCTAAACCACAAGTGGTGGGTCCCTACTTGGTTTTACTTCATCCTGCAACCCATGTGGAGGATAGATTAAGACTCATGCTTTCTCACTGTCATAGTGATAGGATATGGCTACATAGTGAAAAACCTGTTAAATGAAAGGCAAATATTTGGCGCCAAGGTTTGCATGTATGTCAAGATTCATACTGTTCCTGGGACTTAGAATTGGAAAACAGGTCCTTAGGCATACACAGAAATAGGGAAGCTCATCCCCACCCTGCTTTGAATAAAGATATGCTGAAGTTCTGGCTGGTACCAGTGAAGATGCATGTTTGGATCAGTGTGGGACTCAGTTAATTTTGGTTGTGATGAGAAGTGTGTTAGTAAAAAACATGGGGTTTATATGTGTCTCTGCAGCTTTCATGCTGTCATTCATCACAGTAAATTTTTAATAACTGTGTGAAATCACTGCATATGTCTACCTTTATTAGCAAGGCCTAATGCTTCCCCCAATAGCTGGTTTCAGGCCACTCAGACAGTGACCTAGAAGAAAGGCTTAGCCCTGGCCAGAAGACCCCTTTCAAATAGTTCCCAGCTATTCTCTGAGTACCGAATACCACTGTACCACCCAAGCAGGCTGTGATACCACCACACCACTGGTAGCAAGTGAGAACCAAGTTCACTCACAAGCCCCTTTGGAAACTGTTCTTTTAGACAGGCATTGGCATTCCTTACACGTGAGTGAGGTCCTGAGTGGCCCACAGAGTCTCTGGTATTTCTCAGGTTTGGAACAGGATTCCTGGTATTTAGAATTAGTCTTTTTCTTTCCTTTATTAGATTGTTCAATGTGAGATGGAATGTTGCATAGTCTCCAAGAATGGAGATATGTTTAGGGGTTTCTAATCCTCACTGCATTCTCTCTATTTTGATTATTCTGCCTGTATTGATGGGAGGTAAAAGCAAATGTTAGTTCAATGGATCTGTCAGGCATTTATCACATTAATCTAGAAAAAGAAACAAAACAGCTCTACTAATCTGGACAGAAGAGAATTTCTCTACTACTATCCCAAGAGCTTGATTCCATAAACTTTGCTGTGCAGGAACGCTGGCATAAAACTGATGGAAAACTGGTCTTGTAGGAGCTACCCTCCAAGCCAAAGCAAAGTGAAATACATGAAGTCACAGCGTACTTTTTGGCCCTGGAAAGCCCATATCCTGGACTAACACATCAGCGGGAGCTGTATTGATTCTCAAGATAAATTGGAAATTACAGGCTGGGAGTAAGAGCCAAAATATATGATTTTTCACAGTGAGAGAGAAACTAGGGGGAAAACAAAGAAAGAAAGAAATTGCAGTGAGTCACTCACAGATAGGAGAAAATGCCTGGGGAAGGGGCTGAAGTTCATCACGCTTCTTCACCTTTCCTCAATCCTGTCTGTGTCTGTCTTGTCTCCTTTCTTTCTCTGGATCCTAATTCCTCTTTTTTCTTTCCCCTCCCCTTCTTCCACTTCATAACCTATCTTCTAGGGTGCCTTCTGCAGCTATATTTTCTTGCATTCCCAAATGTATCTGTGGAAATCCTGTATGCTCTGCTCAGGGTGTTGGCAGCAAAGAATAAGTTACTCAAATTTTGCTCACTGAAGCACCAGCTCCACACAGCTATCAGAACTGAAGTAAATTTCTATTGTTAACTCCCTCCCACTCTTATGGACAGTGGTCATGCTGTGTAGACCACCAGGACACTGGCTGTACTCTTTGTCAGGGAGCAGGGAGAGTGGGGCTGCTTCAGAAGGGAAGACCAGCCAGGAGTCAAAGCAGGGCGACTTGGCCAGGGACAGCACCATCACCAATCAAGCTGTAGTTCTGCATCTCCAAGCAGGGTGTGCAGGACTGATGGCAGCAGCAGATTTTAAACAACAGTTCAAGGATCACCTAACAAAAGCAAGATGATAAGTCAGTCCTGTCATTATGGAAGCTCAGCAGCAGTAGGAGACATGTCCAGACATAAATCTGACTACAACATATCTTCAGGCAAGGAATAGGTGCCCAGGCCTCAGCATAAATGGTCAAGGCAATTAAAGCTTATTGATGCATATGCTTTTGGTACTGAAGGAGAGGTTAAGCTGCCCAAAACTGGTATGCGACCTTCAGTAGGTACACAGCTCACCAGTTTCACTCCTTCCAATATCTTTTCTTCAGTCTTATTGACTCAGTTTCACGCTATTCTTTGTGTATTTTGACAGTGGGCCCAAAGTCTTTATGTACCCTACATATCCATTTGCTGATTCAGAGCTTTGCATATAGCAGTTAGCTAAATAACAGGGAACATATTCTGAAGTAATAAGCTGATGAAAAATCAGAAACCTTCATTTTCCTAAACATTTGTTTGAATAAATTCAGGTCTTCTTAGGGCCATTTTCATACTATTCAGTCCTCAGAGCAGCCAGGCACCAGTTCAGTCTGCATTGTAAATTAGAACAACTTCACAGCATGTGGTCATTTGGAGGAAACAAACTCCCCACTGACAGCCCTACAGTTTTTTTCTCTTGAGTTATATAATGTTAAATCTGACCTTGGTTAGCATTCTGCAAAATAAAAGGCTACAAACATGAATGGGTTAAAAACTGGGCTCAAAAGCTAGTAGTCAATAGTTTGTACTCTACCTGAAGGCTGGTTACAAGTGAAGTTCCCCAGGGTCTATTCTGGGACCTAGCTCATTTAATGTCTTTATAAATGTCCTGGAAACAGAATGCAGCCCCATCAAGTTTGCAGATGACACCAAAACAGAGGGTGCAGTCATATGCTTGAAGGCATGCTGCCTTTGAGGAGGTTATTGAGAAGACAGATCCAGGATCTTTATGAAGGTGCACAGTAGGGGAACAAGAGACAATGGTCATACATTGAATCAGGAGTTTCAAGCTGGATATAAGGAAAAAATTGCCATAAAAATAATAAAGTATTGGAACAAGTGGCCTGGAAATGCTGTATCTTCAGATACAACATTTCAGGACAAGACTAGACAAAGCCCCAAGCCTGGTCTGAATTCAGTGTTTATCTTGCTTTGAACAGGGCATCCCAGGGTCCTTTCCAGCCTGAATTGTTCTGGGATTCCAATGGCATTTTCCCCAAAGGATGTTGATTATAGCTCTATAAAGGGAAACCAGCAGTGTTGTGAGCTGTTTAGCTCACAGGGTTCTTCACAATTACTGCTGAGGATGATGCAGAATGAGACCTACAACCTGAAAAACTGGAACCTGCTGATTGTGATTTCCTAACAGATTTCCTAAGCAGAATTCTGTGGTGTTAGAAAGGATGTGTAGGGAGCCGAGGGTGCAGTCAGCAGTAGTCCCATGCTGAACTTACAGCTTTGGTAAGTTGCTTTAATTGATTTTTTTATTTTTTAAAATTGTATTACAGTTGGGATTGATTGTGATGAATAGGGGGTTTATGTGAAACAATTTACAAATGCTGACAAATATATGTCTTTAAATTATTGTGTTTGTTAATAAGTGTCAGCAGATTTTTGGCCCCTGACAAAGATGGACAGCATCTCTAAGAACCTTAACAGTTGGTGGCCATTTCTGAATATTTGCTGCAGAACTTAATAATAGAAACCTAAATAATTAATTTGCAAATTATGATACTGTACCATCATTTGGGTAAGCCGTTACTGACAAAAAATGGCAGACCATCTATGTGTTCCCTGTTCTCTACATGTAGTTAGAGTTGAGTGAGAAGCAGAACCATGTTGTTTCAAAGAATATTGATTTCATAATATTCATTGCTATTTTGTGTTGCCAGAATAAGAACAATTGAAAACTCCTTCTGTCCTTACTAGCCTGAATTGTTTAAAAATAATATTGCTTTTCTATAATAATGAGCGTACTTATGTGTGTCTCAAATCCTGTTAGATGCTACTTAGCATATTGAAGAATAACTTGCAATAATTAAGAAGAACACTGATGTGAATCTAAAAGGAAAATAATAGTGAGAGAATAAAGTGTTTATTCAATTTAGGTTACCTACTTGCATAGGAGAGAATTTGTGATATGTGCGTCTAGGGCATGAACTTTTAATAGCTAGGGTACTTAACTAATGGAACAAATTACAAGAGTAGGGAACAAATTGTTATTCCAAAACCTACAAAATAAAAAGATATTCTAAAATGTATTCTGTGGCACAACGAGATCCAAAGGTAGAATGGCTGATGTTCTGTCAGATGTGCTGGGCTGTCTGATCAGATAGACAATATATTGCCTTCCATCCTTTATACTGTGCATCAAAAATACTTACGAAAAACAAAAGTATTACTGCAATGTTCAATAGAAATTAATTGTATGACGAGGTATTTCCCATGGCTGCCTCTAAAGGGAGAACAAGCACACATGGAGTTAACATGAATAAAAAAATATTACTGGAGCACCATAACCCACTCCAAGCTCTTTCCAGATAACAGATGCTATTTTAGCCAGAGAAATACCATGCGTTTTTCAAAAAAGAAGACAGTCTGAACCTTCACAAGATTTTTATAAGCTTAAGCCAAGAATAATTTACGATGTGTTACTTGGCTGGCTAATGTATATTATATAAAGCTATGGTCTGAGCCTATTCCATTGTATCAGTATTCCGATTGCAAAAAATGGTTGTCTTGCACTTGATGAGTGTTCCGGTTAAATTTACATCAGAGTTCTCTAGTACTGGGCCTGTGTTGTACAAGATGCTGATCAAAAATGTTAGTTCAAATTAGGATGTGACTTATCCCTCTTTAACACTGGTTTTCAGTGTGACAGCTGATGGAAATGGTGTACAGATGCTGATGTCAGAAAAATAAAACAGATAATGGTGAGCTCTATGGCAAAATATACTTAGCATAGAGTTGTTTTGAGCCATTGCTTTCTTGTTTACAAGCTCATCCTGCTCCACTACTTTGACAGGGAAAGCATGAAGAGGTGTAGGAAAAAAGAGGTCAGGATGAATTTGATTATGTACACCTTGGAGCTCAGATTTATCACATTTGTGATGTCTCCTGGAGTCTATTGAGGTTATGGAGGATCTCATGGTTTGCTGCGGAGCAGCCCAAGTGTACTTCTAGTCTGAATGCTCTGATTGTTTTCTCATGTGTTTTTTCTAGGTTTGGCTTAGATTTTGGATTAAAAATCTACTTTCTGATTTTTCATACCACTGAGAAGGAGGCCTTGAAATACAAAGTCTCTTCTGAGCTGCATGTCTGGTTTGGGTGGTTTTGTTGTGGGTTTGTTTTGGTTCATTTTGGTCTGGTTTGGTTTTTGTTTTTTTTTCTCCAGTAGAACTGGAAGAGAGAAGATCTTGTGGTTTGGGTGGAACTTCAGTCCAGTATTTTGTATCTGTTTGACTCAGCTGAAGAAACAGTTTAGAACTTGCTAAAAGAGACGTACTTAACAGGCTTAAGTAGAAAAGGACTTTGAACATAATTAAAACAAACAGTTTTAAGACATTATGCGACAAAAACAGAGGTTGTCTGTTCCCATATAGCTATAGGAAAAACATCTACAGGAAGCCAATAAATTGTATATAGACATGTATCAAGGCAGTACTTGACATCATGATATGGGAACTATATGCACTGTGGATGTTTATTATTGTTTTTTCAGTTATGCTCTTTTTTTGGCCTGTATTGCATGCATGTAGGGTCTAATATTGGTTTCTGATATAAAACTATATAGTTGGTGACATTTCACTAAATTTCAGCAGTATTTCAAAGGTCGAAACAGTACCGTTTTTCCCATCTAAAATCTGTCCATTCATAACATATCTAGGTGACTTAAGCTGGCAGCATTAGCTCAGTGTGGACCTAGGAAAACGAGTTTTGCATATAGATGAGTGTACATGCATACAGTGCTGAGACTATAAAAAGGATAGTATGGGAAAATTTTGAATAAATTATTTTTTTCAGTACATTATCTTCTTATTAAAATGACCAAAAATTCAAAGCACAGTTAACAAAAACTTGGCTGGTTTCTGGAAGATGAGACAGTTAATACTAGAGAGGGTACAAATCCCATCATACATTTATGTGAATAATAAATAAAAGGAAATGGCCCATTATCACACATACACTTTGAGAACAAAGAATGGTTTATTAGGTTTACCTTGTTCTGTCATTATAGCTTTCTTTTGTGAGGGTTATTTAAGCGTGTAACCATTGGTGGCTTTATAAAAGATAATAAAGTTTATTAGTATAATAATGGGCAAAGAATAATACTTTAGAAATACCAAATAGGCTGTAAAAAACTGCGATAAGGTCAAAACTGTGTTATCAAAAACTATTGTGGATTCTTTAAAAGAGAATGGGGCACTGTGGTCTAGTCTTTTTTACCTAGCACTGTACTTATTGAGTGGAAAAGGTAAAAAGCGAGATAAATTAAACCAAATTAAAAAAATAAAGAAAGTGACATTTGGATCGTTATCCTGTAGGGTTTTGCTGGTGGGTCTGTCTGTTTCTCTGTTTGATGGCTTTTTCTCATATCCCTGAAAGTAGTCTAGAACTTTCAGTGTTTTATGGGGGCCAGAGAAAGAATATCTTTGACACATTGAAAATGTGTGAGCAGCTTTGTTATACTTGTATGCTTTCCTCTTGAGTGTTTCATATTCTTTCACTTAATTCCTTGTTCATTATGAAGCAAGTCCACTGTACTTAATGAAGAGCACACTGTAAGACTGGATTCTTTCAATTCACTTTTTTCTGTGGTGAGGTGACTTTGAAGTTTGTGTTGCCTCAGTCCAGGGGAGAATTCCATGCTTTTGAAATAACTGTCAGGTCTCACAAAGACTGGATTATCTCTCAAATTTTTTTCTCCTCACATATAGGAACACCTCCGTAGAATAAAAGATCTACACTGGCCAGAGTTAGCAAATGAGTGTAATGGGTGCACATCACATTTATCCATCAGTAGCAGCTTGGGCAGACTAAGGTATGCTTTATTTTTATCAGTTATGAAGTAGTTTTATGTTTGGCTCACATAACACTTTGGGAAATATCTGTGAAATATACTGGGAAAGTAATATACTTTCATGAAGATAGTATTGGCTACCATAGCAACCTCCAAGCCAGATGAGTTACCAAGTAGGGGCCAATGGCCATAGATATGATCAGAGTGATAACTGAAAAGAAAGGGGACGCAAAGAAAGCAGTTTCTAATGCTAATAGCAAGTTCTAATTCTGTTCATTTGAACTGGCTTTCAAAAATAACACCAACCTCCAAGATTTTAAAGAAATACTCTCTCAGTTGATGGAGAGGTAAGTAAGAAACAGGAAATCTCAACATTGGGGTGGGGGGGACAGGGAAGGTAGCAGAAAATATCTTCACTTCTCTATAAGACTCACCTTACTGTCCTGTTTTCAGCAGCTTATCTTGCCTTGTATTATGCTATCATACAACTTGCCAGATTTCACATATGGACTAGCTGCACTTTGTACACTTCCCCTCCTCACCATCGTTTCTTCTGAAAAGTCACACCTTGGGTGCTTATTGCAAAAGGCTAGCTAATGGATTTCTCGCGCCAGTAGGTTTTGCTGTTGTAGTATGGGCTGTCACTTTTCCTGTTGCATACATGGTTCTATTTTAGAGCAGTCAGTTTATAAAAACTTTCTCTCTTACGTAAATAGGAACAGTGCTAATTGAAACTGTGGCAATAGATGAACACCAAAATCATTATGTGGTTAAAACCATAAAAAATATACTACACATTTTGGAAAACAAAGGGGAGAGCATGATAATAGCTCCCAAATTGTCTCTCAGCTCCACTGTGAAATAGCAAGATGGTGTAGTGGGGGTCTCTTGGCTAGTTGCCAATAGCAAGTTCAACCACCTCTGTTGGCTCAGTTCTTCCCACAGTATTCAGGTATATAACAGTTTTATGCCAGATGCTTATGTATCCTTAGGGTAGGAGCCTCTTTCATCCTGTTACCATTGTTCTGTGCAGCGTGTTTAGTTTGAGACCTGTTCTCTGTTTTCTGTTACCTAAGGTAGCAGAGGCAAAGTGAGAATTATGTGGCATTTAGGATGTGTTGCATCCTTTTAGAATGAAGATATTGTAATGTTTTCCAGAACAGTTCAGCTAGCGTAATGGTATTGAGACATGATTGTTCGTGTTGCATGAGGTACTGTATAAAACATCATAGAATCATAGAATCGTTAAGGTTGGAAAAGACCCTTAAGATCATTGAGTCCAACTGCTAACCTATCACTGCCAAGGCCACCACTAAACCATATCCTCAAGCACCACGTCTACCCTTCTTTTAAATACCTCCAGGGACGGCGACTCAACCACTTCCCTGGGTAGCCTGTTCCAATGTTTGACAACCCTTTCGGTGAAGAAGATTTTCCTAATATCCAACCTAAACTTCCCCTGGCACAGCTTGAGGCTGTTTCCTCTTGTCCTGTCACTTGTTACTAGGGAGAAGAGACCGGCCCCCGCCTTGCCACAACCTCCTTTCAGGTAGTTGTAGAGAGCAATAAGGTCTCCCCTCAGCCTCCTCTTCTCCAGGATAAACAAGCCCAGCTCCCTCAGCTGCTCCTCATAAGACTTGTTGTCTAAACCCTTCACCAACTTCGTTGCCCTTTGGACACGCTCCAGCACCTCAATGTCCTTCTTGTGCTGAGGGGCCCAAAACTGAACACAGTACTCGAGGTGCGGCCTCACCAGTGCCAAGTACAGGGGCACGATCACCTCCCTGCTCCTGCTGGCCACACTATTCCTGATACAAGCCAGGATGCTGTTGGCCTTCTTGGCCGCCTGAGCACACTGCTGGCTCATGTTCAGGCAGCTGTCAACCAACACCCTGGGTCCTTTTCCTCCATGCAGCTCTCCAGCCACTCCTCCCCAAGCCTGTAGCGTTGCATGGGGTTGTTGTGACCCAAGTGCAGGACCCGGCACTTGGCCTTGTTAAATCTCATACTGTTGGCTCTGCCCCAACGATCCAGCCTGTCCACGTCCCTCTCTAGGACCTTCCTGTCCTCCAGCAGATCGACACTTCTATCCAGCTTGGTGTCATCTGCAAACTTACTGAGGGTGCCCTCAGTCCCCTCATCCAGATCATCAGTGAAGATATTGAACAGGACCGGCCCCAACACTGAGCCCAGGGGAACACCACTCATGACCGGCCGCTAACTGGATTTGACTCCATTCACCACCACTCTCTGGGCTCGGCCATCCAGCCAGTTTTTAACCCAGCGCAGAGTGCACTTGTCCAGGCCGTGAGCTTGGACAATGTAGACAATTTCAGGGCAATGGTAGAAGAGCTCAATGGCAAAACATTTCTTTTTGATTACTTTTTTTTTTCTGCTAAGTTCCTCAACACTGAAAAATAAGTCTGCACTTCAATTCCAAGCTTATAAAGCAGTATCACGTCTACTCCCCTTAGTGGCCTGTAATATAAATACAGTAGATATCATGAGACACTCAAATACTTTTGTGTGATAAAGAGGTGACTGTCTGGGATGTTTTGGTTTTTGTTTTTTTTTTTCTTGGCAAAACTAGAGGCTGAGAACTTTTTAGCTTCCTGAAGTACCATTCTGCAGTGTCTTGAGTAGAATAACCAGCAGTACAATAAGCTAGCAAGAGAGACAGGTTGACATTTCTCTCTGAAGAACCTGAAAGTTGTGGTGGAATGGAGAGTTGACCTCAATAAAGACATAAATGTCTTAGAAATAATACAATATGTCCTCATGCTGTGAGCTGTATTCAAACGGGAGAAAAAATCAACAAAACCAACAAGTTTGTTGATATATTAAAGCCAAACTAACTTAATCCTACATTTTAATCTCATTTTGATGAATACTTCTATTAAAAAGGCTGTGCTGGATTTTCTACTGGTGCTGTACAAACTTTCATTAAAAATGTATAGAAATGTGTAATGAAAACACAACTAGATTTCAACCTGTTTCATTACCAGCCTTTCATTAGCAGCCCAGCTCTTGGGAACATTGAACCTAGATCTACCTATTAATAGACAAGCTTCATAATGATTCAAGACAAATTTTCAGAAAGGATATTGTTTGCTTTTGCACTGAGGCCTGAGCACCACCTATATCCTACTTAAATTCTGTCTTTACAGACCTCAGCAGTATTTTATTCAACTGCTGGCCTCAAGTTGATTCTTTTATATGGAACTGAATTTGCTTGATATGAAGAAAGTTTTGTTGCTTTTTGTTGTTGTTGTTTTGGTTGGTTTTTTTTCCTTTTCTATTCAATAAAGAAGCATTAAACTTTCCATAGAGTCTACACAGAGTTTCTAATAGATGGGGACTGGGAATGAGAAAAACTTGAACAGATGCTTACAGATTCATGTGAACAAAGCTTTTTTAGTCAAACCATGTTCCAAACTGGAGACAAAAAAATCTGTTGTGTGGATCTGAATGAATAAGAAATGCATGGAGATGAATGGCAAGGCTGTTTATCACCACTGGAGAGATGCTTGTGCTTGGTGGAAATTTACTCCCAGGTAGAAAATGAGGTAGGTAGATGCACTCTAAGTATCTGCAGTACCACTTTGGGAAGTAGTTTTAGATGGTAAACACTTTTGAAACTGCTCATTTAAAATTCTTCTTCTGACTTTCTTGTCTGTGGGAGCAGTACCTTGTCTACATGCAGGCTGACTGACTGGCAGTCAGGTCTAGGTTTGCTAATAAAAATAAATTATAATGAAAAATGTACGGGTAAGTGGCACAAAACATAGACCTGGGGGAGGGCCTCTGTTTTGTGTACTGGCACCAGAGCGCTGCATAATTACTGCAATATCTGCAAGTGGGGAGTAATTTCAGTACTGTCATCTTAAAAAAGTTTTTAATGAGTGCCTATGAAAAACAGTGAGTCCAGAGTTGATGTTTATCTGTCTTTGTGGCTCAAAGACTAGATTCTATTTTGAAGCCAGTTTCATGGCAGTGGGAGTAAAGAATTTCCTAAAAGGAATGAGTTCCAAATCAGGAGTTTTCGAGGGAGGTCTGGGTGTTGGGATATGTACAGTTGGGTTCATTTGCTAGATTCTTGGTTTTAGGAAAAAGGACCTGCTGGTGTTATTATTGGGGCAATTTTATGAACCAGAGAATCCATGCTTTATTTTAGAGGCTATTATGGGGGACAAGCAAGCAGCCTGTATCCCAGATATTTGTGAGTGCAGACAGGGAAAGGAATGAAGATTTAAAGAAAGAAAGATGTCTTGTTCTAAATGAGATTTGGAAATAGCGAGAGAGTTGGTGAGATGGAAAGATATGAAGGCTAGCTTCGAAATGTGGTGTACACGGTAGAGCTCTAATCCCAAAAGGGGCATCAGAGAGTTCTAACAGTCCAAAAAACAGAGAAGACTAATCTTATGTACACATAAGTTAAAACTTATGGAAGAAGAGAACTAAAGATGCAAGTGAATAAGCTAAAGAAAAAAAAAATCAGTTTCAGTGAAACTTCGTAGAAACTTTTCTTTCCATGTGTAAGCCGTATCACAGCTAGCTAGAGGGTCTGCACTGGTTTCAGTTTAGTTTGTAGTTGTATTCCTTGTGTTTTCTGGGGGAAGGTAAAACAAACCCAAAACCTGGATTATCAGCCAAGCCATTTAAGGTACGGGATTGTGCTTTCTTGCTCACTCTCAAAACAGAATACCTGTTCTTATATATAAACAGTCAAGCACACACTAAGAGCTACTTTCTCCCAAGCTCCAGGTCTTCCTTAAGAAAGAACCTGGAAAAATTTGTTTCTTTTCTTACGAATGTAGAATAATTGAATAATTCAGACTGAAGAGGATCCCTGGAAGTCATATAGCTCTGTTGGAAGCAGATTGATCTAGGTCAGACTTCTCAGGCTTTTCCATCCATTTTCTGAGTATCTCCTAGGATGGAGATTATACATCCTCTGTGGGTAACCTGGTCCAGTATTTGATCACACTACTGATGGAAAAGTCCTTCTTTACATGTAAATAGAATTTCCTGTTTTCCAGCCTGTTTCCTTTGTGTCTTTTCCTATCACTGGGTACTTCGAGAAGAATTTGGCTCCATCCTTTTTGTATCCTCCTATTCAGTGTTTGTCAGCAGTTAAGAGCTCCCTTTAGCCTTCTCAAGGCTGAACAAACCCAGTTCTCTCAGCCTCTCCTCATACTTATTGTAGTCTTAGTCCAGGTTCATGGGGTCTGGATAGATAAGGTCTGACAAGGACTGAGTGCACTATGGCTCAAGCTACCATGTCTGTCCTGAGTTCAACTTTTCCTAAGTGTAGCAGAGGTAATTTTCAGCCCAAGCTCAAAAGCAGTAAACAGGAATATGAACAGAAGTATATTCCTCAGCCCTTTTCTTTGCTGTTATGACATTTCCTTGGCACTGTTTAATTTAATAATCTAGACATGCCCGAGGCCTGTTCCCAGAAACACAACTTAAATGTATGTACCGTTATACAGCCAGAACATTCCCTGGCAAGCTTTTGGCCCAGATCAACCTTTATGCTCTCAAATATTTGCCACGAACTAACTGTTCAGAAGTTAGCTTAGGTCAGGGGGCATTATCAAGAGCTAGTTAAGATATCATTACCCAGCTTAAACTAGTGTTTAGCAATAGGAACATGAGCTGTTCTATGTTAGTTGACATCAGTGCTAGCAAATGGTCCCACATACAAATAATTTGTTGGCAGGGATGTAAATCCAGACTTGACTCTGCTACAGAAACTCAAGGTAGCTCTAGTCCAGTGTCAGAAATCTCTGCTGAAACTGCATCAAAGGAGGGACGATCATGTTTGAGTTAAGAGTGAAATTGGATGGGTAAGAACAGAAAAGTATACTTTGAAGATAAACATATAAATATTTCTTTAGGCTTCTTATAATGTCCATTTTTTTTCCACCAGAAGATTCTTTTTAAACTGGGAGGAGGCAAGCAGAGATGGAAACAGTTGGAAATGTAGATTTCATGTTCTAAGGGATTTATAGCTTTCAGCTACAATTTCTTTCCTTGCTATTGGCTTGTTAGCCATTAGGTTACATTGTTTTCATATTTCAACCCAACTTCATGGAAAATCAAGCACATGTCAGGCACAGTAATCTTGATTCACGAAATGCTCAAGAGGAAAACTAAATAAGCCTGATTTGCTTGATTTTCTCTCTACATGCAGGTTATACTTAGATATTGACACTACCTATAATGGAGCATTCCACAACCCAGTCACTGGTTATGGAACCACCTTACATTCCATTTGTAAAGAATTCTGGAAAACACTGTGAGAAATAAGGAAATAACAACCACATATCAGAGCTGATTTGGTATTCAGTATTATGATCTGATCAGATCTGGTCTGATCTGATCTGATCTGATCTGATAGCTGACCCTGCTCTAAGCAGGAAGTTGGAGCGGAGACCTTCTGAGGTCTCTTCCTCCTGAATGATTCTGTGATTATGATAATTATTAGTTGCACCAAAGCTCACACAAATAGTGTAACAAAGGGAAATGACATATCACTCAGGCTAATTTTATGAGCTGTCTTCAAGTGCTAAGTGCTCTTAACTCCTACTGATTTTGACAGGAGCTGAGATAACTCTGCAAGTTGTGGGATAAACATCAAAAAGTTCAATCCAGTAGATATTTAAATCACAAAGTACACTTCCTCTAATTTCAGAGTGGGTCTAAAATTGCATTAATTGTAATGAAGAAGCATCAAACTCTCCACCTAAGGATTTGCCTAAAAGTAGTTCCAGCTGTGGTAAATGGAGAATGTTGTTCAGACTGATTATGGAAAATAAGTTACTGATGCGATGGGCATTTAATTCTGCATGAACCACCAAAATGGGGATGCATTGGATTAGTGGAGACGATATAGCTATACAAAATGTTTATATCATGGGGAGAGACCACTTCATTACCATGGACGAACCTAAGCTTTTCTGTACCTGTTACATCTTGAGACAGAGATTGAGGTAACTGAGAACCAGATTATTTTTTTGTCGTTTCGAGCTGTGTTGATGGAGCAGATAATTTAGGGTACCCGGAAGAAATTTACCTTCAAATATCCAGTGACATTTTGACTCAGAGCTTCACTACCTGAACCACAGGAAACATATGCAAAATGGCCTGGTTAGTATACATGACAGAAATAGTAATTTTAATTAGTAATATATATTCATTGCAGGAATAAAATAAAATACAGAGTTCAGTGGCTGGAGGAACATCATACAAAGTTGTTCTTATAGGGGCTGAAGGTCGACAGCACTTTATTCGGTGGTGTCATGGTCTGCTTGCATTCTTCAGGTTGATTATTTTTGTCACTCTTCCTTCTCCTTTTGCTCCTGCCATTATTTGTGCAGCTGCAGAGTGAACCAGATCAGAGAACTGATCAGATTAAAGCCATTTTCTTTTTGCTGAGTTATTTTTAACCTGGCCAGCTCTCTGAATCACTGATCAGCTGCACAGATACTGGTACAACTGAGTGGGCAGTGCTGAGATAAGGTATGAGCAAGTCATCAGAGGGGAAAAAGGTGAAGTCATTAAAGCTGAGGCACTGTTACAGAGAAAAGCTGGTTGAGCACCAACCTGAAAACGTGGTTCTAGGGCAGTTTAAACCAAACTAAGGCTGAGCTTTTCCTTAACAGCAAGGAAGTGTGACCTAGCTTGTGGCATGAGCTTATACTGGTGGCTCATGGTATAGTCACGCAAGAGAGGAGGAGGAACGCTCTAGACCAAATGTTATTAGGATAAATTCCTGTGGAACCACACCGTTTGTCATTAAAGTGACTTATCTGTCATCAGAAGAAGGAGTTGTTATCAGCCAGGAAGTATTGGAGATACCACCTCTCCTATCCACAGAGTTGACACAGTCCTTATTTAATACAGGGAAATTCAAAATTATCTCCTGTTTAAGTCTGAGGTAAGTGTAACCTTTGATTAGATAGATTCAAATCAGTAAGAGTTATTTAGACTTCTGAAGAAACTGCTCATCTCCTCAGCACATTGGTCCAGTTTGTCCTTGGGAGAAATAAGAATGCATAAAAACTCTATGTGCAGTTTTAAAAACTGTTAGAAAAGTTTGAAGATGTTAGAAAAGAATGAAGTATCTTTCAGTAATCACTAACAGCTAGCACAGCAGAGGTGGCAAACCTGAATATACAGCTCAATAAACCAAGTTACTCATCCCAGAAAAACTGGCACTTAGTTAGGTCCAGCTGCAGACCAAGTAGTCTGGAAAACTTAAAAGCACCATTTTATTCCAGGAAACAAGACAGAGTTGTCTCATTGTTATCACCAAGCAGGAAGTTCTGACTGAATTTGAGGCTACAATTCATTTTGCCATTAAGAAATTGTATAGGTTCGAGGTGGTGATATCAGAACCACATAGGTTCTAATTCTGCAGCCTAGCTGAGGGAAAAGCAGTTTCTGAAAGATTTGACACACCAGATGCATTACTACAGTTGTTCAACTTCAGCAAATTGGCATTCTCCAAAGGAAAATCATTGATTCAGAACATTACCAGCTACCCCTAATCAATAGAACACTCTCCTCAAAGCTAATATTTGCACCTTTAAAGGGCGGTTGACAAATCTGAAAGGGCTTAGAAAAGAGCTATACAAAATAGCCAAGGTCTGAAATATTCTGCTTATCACAGGAGATTAAAACTCCCCTTGTTTTACTTGGGAACAAGGAGATCAAGAGATGTCTTGCTGTAAAAGTACCTACATAAGAAGGAAAAGTCTGATAGCTGATGCTTTTTTTAATATAGCAAAGCAAATTGTTGGACACTGAAGTGAGATAAATTCAAACTACAAATATGAAGTGACTATTTTTTTTTTGACAGTGTGAGTAATAAATCACTGGGCAGATTATTCTGAGTTAGAGAGGTTTCTCTAACCTCTAAGTGATGGAGGTTTCTCTATCACTTGGAGCCTATAAATGCTGCCTCTGTTCCTGATGGATGTTCCTGCACATTCACTAATGCATTAGAAATACCTCCAAGTGAAGGAAGAGCTCTCCCTGCCCTCAGATCCATCACCCTTGCTAGAATGGGCTGTTTGCTATGACAGGCCTTTTTTGTTGGGTCTGCTCACGTCACAGCTGACAGCTCTTGGTTGGGAACTGAACAGAACTGCTGTTGCTTCTCTGGCATGAAAGACCAGGCCTGCCCCTGTGCAGTGCTAGGCTGGCTGTGGTAGCATGCTGTGTAGCATATGCTGTACCAAACTGGAACTCTTCCCAAGTTAATTCACTTTCTAGGATAAAAGTCAAGGAAGAGTGTGGCTTTGTGCTACTTCTTATCGCAAATGGTATAATTGTATACTACGGTTGAGACTTAAAAGCTGCTAGGAAGGGAGAGTATGAAGACATGGGAGAAACAGAGAATAGAATCAGTCTTGACTTCTTAAATCACAAATGACATTTTGGTGTATACAACATTACTAGGTCTTGGGAATGGCCTTATCTGTCCACTTCAGTAAGTTTTGCTAACTTACTGTAGAAGAGGAACTGTCCCTTTTGTTTGTGTGTCTGTTTGCTTCTGTGGTGTGCAATCTCACTAGAAAAAATAATGGAGAAAAGCAGCATGTATGAAAAGTACCTTTACAAATGTCTATCAAGTTAGGTGACAATATTGAATGGCTGAGACATGAGATATCAACAGAAGGAGACCAGTCTTATTTAAGCCTCTATTAAGGTTTTGGGAACTTGAAGGCTCTTAATGAAACATCCAGGGGATAAATTAAAAGTGATAGGAGAAAGAGCACAAAGATGTAGTCCTCTTCCTAGAGTAAGAGTCATCTGGGACACTGCTGCCTGAAACTTCCAGGGGCATAAGGGAATATATTTAGTCAGTGAAAGAAAACTTAAGAAGCATTGATCCTCAACTAACTTGAAAAGGGAATGGATTGCAAATTAGATCCAAATTTTCAAATAGATGAGGATGAAAAGCAAACAATTGAACTGTGTTAATCTACTAGCTAGGTAGAAGTCTACCAGCTTAGTATGTTTTGTGCTTCCAGATTGTCAGATTGAGATATTTTATGTATAATTCTAATACTTCAATTATTTTCTTCCCCCCAGCCTCCACTCTTCATTGTAATTTTGACAAAAGTAGGATATTTCTCAGAAGCTTGAATTTCAGGCAGATTTTTTGCTGGTCATTATCTCTTTCATTTTGTTTTTATTATATTTTCAAGAAGGTAAATCTAAATTTGTAATGTCGCATGTGGTACTCTGTTTGCTGAAGGCAATCATTCTCAAGATGAATTTGTATGTGTGGGATGAAAATATGCACATCAGCTTCATCAAGTATTCCATTAAAATTGGACCACAGACCTCAGCGACACACAGCAAGGTGTGGTGGTGAATTTATGTTGGATTGAACAAATATTTGGGTTTAGATACATGTTGGCAGGCAATCAATTAATTTTATATACTGAAAGCATCTCTGTGCCAAAGAAATAGGAAAGGGTCTCTCCTCTCACTATACTTGGGGGAAAAATGATACAGTGAACCTGCTAAAGTGGAAAAGGTTTTGCAACTAGCCCAAAAAATGCTAGAGGTGGCTACAGGACAACAATGCTGTTTTGTAGGACTTTGTTAGATTTCAAAATTTGGTTTCATTCCATGTTAGAATCAACTCAAAACCTTATAACTGTTTGAGAAGGAAATAGCATTTAATAACCTTCCCTTCCCTTCCCTTCCCTTCCCTTCCCTTCCCTTCCCTTCCCTTCCCTTCCCTTCCCTTCCCTTCCCTTCCCTTCCCTTCCCTTCCCTTCCCTTCCCTTCCCTTCCCTTCCCTTCCCTTCCCTTCCCTTCCCTTCCCTTCCCTTCCCTTCCCTTCCCTTCCCTTCCCTTCCCTTCCCTTCCCTTCCCTTCCCTTCCCTTCCCTTCCCTTCCCTTCCCTTCCCTTCCTTTCCCTTTCCCTTTCCCTTTCCCTTTCCCTTTCCCTTTCCCTTTCCCTTTCCCTTTCCCTTTCCCTTTCCCTTTCCCTTTCCCTTTCCCTTTCCCTTTCCCTTTCCCTTTCCCTTTCCCTTTCCCTTTCCCTTTCCCTTTCCCTTTCCCAACTTTCCCTTTAACATTCCCTTTTTTTTTCTTTCTTTCTTTTTTTTTATTTTTTTAAGAGTAAAGCACGTCAGTTTTTGTCTTGTTCCCTCTTCACAGACCTTGGATCACCAAAACTTACAGCTGACAGCCTTGTTGAAGCAGATTTGTCAGCTTTCCATTTTCTTAAAGTGTTCTAGCAGCTCTGCTATGTAGGTGGTTAGTTATTAAGTGTACCTTTCCTACATGGATACTCCAAGGAGACTTCAAGAATTCACTTAAAAGGAGGGACCTCTCTTCTGCTGTGTCTTCTTCAGATATTTTCAACATGAGAAAAAGGAACTACTACATTTACTAAAAGAGGTAGAAAAGAGATGAGACACAGTGATACCCAAGATACCAAATTCAAAAATTTGGATTCTTCACTTTTAAAAATAATTATAACTTCCCTTCTGTGTTTACCAGTTGGATGCTCAGTTATGGTTGATAGAAATGTAACCATATTGCAATATACAGAACTGTCCTTATTTGCACTGGCTGAAGTTCACTACCCTTCCCCTTGCCTGTGTCCTGGCTGTTTCTGCCTTGTTTCGCCCTTCCTTTCTCTGGGCTCCAATTTTCTTCTTTCCTCTTCCCGCTCCATTTCTTCCCCCTCATAACCCAGCTTTTCGGTTGCCGTTGGCCATCTGTATTTTCTTGCATTCCCAAATGTGGCATTCTCCCTGGAAATCCTGTATGTTCTGCTTTGAGTGCTGGCAGCAAAGAAGAATTTACTCAAATTCTGCTCAGTGAAGCACCAGCTCCACACAGCCATAAGGATTTGAGTAAATTTCACTTTGCTGCCAGCACTCAGAGCAAAAAGCTGCATCAAGAGAAAACAACAAAAGCTATAAGCTCTAAAAGGATTTTCTGAACAAGAATTAGTTAATTTATGTGATGTACCTTACATAATATCAAAAGAAACAACATAGCTGCTGGGTTATTTGGTTCATGATTCTTCTTATTCTTCATCAGTATTGTAGAAGTTACTGCCCTGAATCTACCTCATGCCATTTTATTGGTATGAAAGAATTCAGTTTCTAAGACTAGAGCTTTAAAACCTTTTTCTGCTATGGTCCTTCTGTGAAAAGTTAATTAATGACATTGCTTAATATTTCTCATGTAAATGAACATACATAGTTTTAATACATTGATAACATTGAAAATATGTTTAAAGGTTTTGCTGTACTGGAGAACATGATTGCAGCTGGTATGGATGTGTCATAAGTGGAATAACCAGCTCTGGTTGCAGCAAAAATCTATGGTGGCAGCATAGGTATCATGACCCTGTTTGGAGCCCTGGGAAATATTTGGTGGTGGAAATCTACCTACATAGCTACAGTGTTGTAAGTGCAGGACTGAATTAATGCAAAGCTGACCTACCTGAGTTACAAACAAAAAGTGAGTTTTACACATTCCTTGGACTCCAATGACAAGTGTAAGCTCTAATTCTGCCTTATAAATCAGGAATCTTTATTGGGATTAGTCATATCAGAGAATATTTTTTTGTCTGTCCTGTATCTGAATAACTGCAGCTACTTCTGGCAGAAATACAGACCCTTTTGGGCTAAATAGAATTTTTTTTTTCCCCTCACACTCCTAAGAGCCGTCTCCGATGCAGTGTCCATACAGAATGTTCATAGACAGCAACTGGGGAGCAAACCACAGCCAAAGCAAATTTGTTTCTCAAACCATATGAAAATTCATGTAAATACTTGTGTGACATTTGCTAGTCCTTATCATGTGAATGACTCCCTGACAGATGCAGTCTGCAACAGGAAACTTTGGGAACTTATGTCATATAGGCAGGACAAAAAAGTAATCGGCAGAAAGATTCTCTACAGACTTATGCACAACTTTGGCAGCAGCTGCTTCAATTTGCAGCTCCCTTTTCCATTCATTGCTTCAAAGCAACAGAAGAAATAACCTCTTCTCTTGTGTAATTTCAATGATATAATTCTGTCATGATGATGGAAGAGAAGAAAAATCAGACTGGTCTAACCTAGGAAATGCAATTCCTGAATTTTTTAGTTCCTGAATTCCTGAATTACTTGAATGTGTGGGATGTATGATGAATACGAAAGTAACTTCCTTTTTTTTTTTTTCTTTAACGGTGTGATTCCCAAAAACAATATCTGGAGTTTTGAAACTGAGTCTTTTCAGATTCAGTAGCACACAAATGCAGTCCTGTGTGTGAAGATGATGTGCCTTAAGAACTAGTCGATAGTATAAGTGATTGTTACTGTTCCTAGTGCAACAGCTTTTAGAAGAGCCTTGCTCCATCGTCCAATGGGATACCATTCAATAAGTCACTGCAATGAAGAAAAAAAAGCCTTCTAGTGAAATCTAAAATGCCTAGAAAAATAAGATTTGAAACAAAATAACGACTGTCCTCATTTACTGGTAGGGATAAGAAGCACAAGTCCTGATGTACAGTTTAAGCAGTATTTATATGATGGGTTCAGAACATTGTCCAAAAAAACCCCTTCCTTCATTCCCTGTTCCCTCTACCTAACTCACTGCAGGCATTTAATCTTCTGATGATCTCCACATAGGTTCATAGGGTCTTGGCTGAGCTAAGCATCAAAGTGCCTATGCAACTTCTAAACAGGCTTGAATCCATAAGGAGGTATTCCTAATGTGTGGTCATCAGTTACTAAGAACATTAGGAGCCCAAAAAGAACAAAGAGAATCTCTTGAATAATCACCTTGCAGAAGCATGTGTTTTGAGCCTGCCTCAAACTCAGCATGCCTGAACTGACACTCCAGGCAGTCCTCCAAGCAGCAAGCTTCAGAGGCTGCAGAAGAAGGTTAGGAGGAGCCCAGCTCTAAGCTGTTGAGGAAGTGGGGAACCCTACCATGCTGTGTGACTGGCATCATATAGTATCATTCTCAGCATATTGGGACTTATAAATCAGTGCTTGGCCCTGGCCAAGGAAAGAATCTGTTGTACAAAGGATGTTGAGATAGATTCACTTGCACATAGATTTGGTAGCAGGGTCCATAGCTGATAGCATACATTGACTAAAATGGTGAAAGTAACTTTAGAGAGAAAAAGAAAACAAAAGCAGAAAAGCAAAAGAGGACAAAGAGAGTGTAAAGGTTCCCCTTCAGTGCTAGGCCATCTAGCATAAGACAAAGAGGGAGAGGGAGCTGTTTCTAGATATGTATCTTCTCCTGGGTGTCCTTTGCAGTGCTGCAGGGCCCCCATGTAATACTTTCCCCATAGTAACTATGTAGTTGTCATTATAACACACTGAATTCCTTTTGGTAGTGCCTGCTTGTGATGATGTTAGTATTGATTGAAGCATGCTTTGGTAAGTGTGACTCCTGCATGCTGGTTAAGGGTTGTGCACGCAAAGTCGTGAGTCCTCTGCTGTGAACACAAAGCTATAATCAAAAGGTAAAGAGTAGAGGGGGAAAGAAGAGGTAATTCTCAGCCAGCGGCAACTGGACAAATTATCTTCCTGGCTGAGGGATCTAAACACTAGGCTGCAGCGTTAGACTCCAGCTTGCTGGCTGCGTTGACTCCAGACACCTGCAAAGTTCTGTAGCAGCCAATTTGTCTCGAAGAGTCACTATAACTTAGGCAAAACTGCCATTTAGGGGTTTCTAAAGGCATCATGGTCTTTTGGCCTCATTACACACACACATAATTAATTTATTCCATGCATGCCATGCAAGGCTTCTTTTGCAGAAATAGTACTGAATCCTTTCCAGATGAGTCCAGATAAGCAGCAGGTAGACAAGGCACAGACAACCATGAAATTTTGTCAGGTTTTGGCATGTAGAATTAAATGATGATGAATAATGATAACATAAACAGCAGAAAGTGCTTAAAGCCATGTGAATGCAGAGAAAGACACCTGTATTTATTACCATAAACGTACCTGAAATAGTGATAAATTAGGCAGGAAGTATTTCTTTTCTTTATACATTAATTGTGAAAGCAGTACTTCCAATAGTCTTGATGACATTAAATTTTTACTTAAACTCCCCTTGAGTTTGATCCCTTCCTTCTCAGAATTCCTTTCCTTCTCTTCTCAGAATGGAATTTGTTTAGAACTTCTGGTCACTGACAGTTTTTTTCAATCTTTAAATTTGTTCAATCAGTAAGAAATGTCCTTACTACCATAAAAGCTTCAAAACTGTGGATAGGGGATAGGAGTAAAATAAAAATAATGAATTATTCAGCAGGGAAAGTAGTCTATGGCACCTATTAAAGGCAGTGGAAAACATACAAAGAGAGAATTTTATTCTCTACAAAGTGGTATCTGTGTTTAGCCTAAATATCCAAAGATATTTTTAAAATGTTAAATGGAGTGGGAAAACATTGCATTTTTTTTAAACAGACATGATTGAAAGAAAGACTTATTAAGCCATGTCCAATATTGCCTGTCAAATGCTTAATTTTTAGCATCAGATCCTTTACTCAGTTTCATCAGTAGGAGCACTTTCACCTGTGTAGTTGATTAATGGATCTTAATGTGAGAGAGTTTTCCTTGAGAATCAGCCTAAACTTTCTTTTTACTGTTTCTTCTCTCTCTTCATATCCCCCAAGCCCATCACTTTACACATTTCCTGGGTTATTAAGCTAAATAATTCCTGTTCATCATCATTACTTACTTTTCGTGTTGAAATGCCTTCATTTCCTAGACTGGAAATTGGGATTGGGATTGTGCGATTAAAAAATTGTAATAATGCTATTCTGCTTTCCCCAAAGTCAACAAAACACCAAGAGGGATCAAAAGCACAGAACCAGTGGGTACAACAGCAGAATCTTTCAAAAAGGCCAGCCCAATGTCTGGTATGAACAAGTTGTAATGAGAGACATCTTTTGGAGCCTGCATCTTCCTAACAGAGCCCCTTTCCTGCCCCACGCCAACTGGGGCTCTATGCCTTGACTCTCTCCCAATCCTAGCCCTAATCCTAACCCTAGAGTCATACTGAGCCTGAGACCAATGTTCCCAGCCACATACAGGAAGAAGTTTTCAGGGAAAAGTTGCTTTTGCAGTCCATTGCGTCTTACACTCCTTCCCTGCTCCAACTGCAGTTTTACTCTTTTTCTCTTTCCCAACCTTAGCACGACACATTAACACTATACCTAGGGCACTGCCTTGTCTTATTTTGCACCCATGTCACCAAACCCTGTCTCACTCTAGCTGCTGCCCTAGGTTCTATCTCTATCGCAACTTCTGGGCTGAAGTTAGGGTTGTTTTAGTATTTATTGTTGGGAAAACGAAAAAGCCTAGAGCTATAACCTGAATGGGACTGGATAGGGGCTGCCAAAGTGAGTGCTGGGCTTCAGAGCTCTCTCCTGAGAACCTTTTCATCTTGCCATGGGTACGGCCTTGGGCTGACGCCAAGCCCCAGCCCCCGCTCTAGGTTTAGGTTTAGTGTTCATGCTAATATTATTGTTTGGATTATGATTGGCATTTTGAGAGAAGGAAGGCCCAGAGCAGCACCTGAAGTGACAGTAGGAAGGAGCTTTCAGAGGATAGGCACATGGAGGGATTCAGGAAATGTATGAAAAACAGAGATGGAAATTTTACTGAAATCTTTATAGTTATTTGTACCCCAGGCATTGGGGCTTGCATTTTGGTATAGCATGAATTTTTGTGTAGCTGTATATGCATAGTATTTTGACTGAAAGATATATTTTAAATGTAAGAGGCATGCCTGTTTATGTCTTTGACTGCAAGATATTCCTGACTCACTAGCAGTCTCTTACTGAAACAAACAGGCTTTATATCAATACATATGTTCTTGACAGAAAAATAATCAATGTAATGGAAGCAATTTATATCCCAGAAGAGGTCTTTCTGTCTGAGAGATTCCAGACCGTATTAATGGTCATTTATCATCTTTGCAGAAGCTTTGAAATATTTCTTGTTGCAGTTGCCTTTTTTTTTCCTCTCTATTCATGTCTCCTATTGAATGTGCATCTAATCAGGAAGAGATTTTGCAATATAATGAGCTGCAGTGCCACCAATAATTAATGCCATTCAACTTTGCAGCCATGATTTTCTATTTCCTTTCATCTTTGGTAGTTATTTACCCCTGTGCAAAGTGAGTATAACACTAACAAATCAGATTGCTTCTCAATTTACATATATACAATGTCATTGCTTAGGAAAACAGTACTTACATGAGTAAATGAACAGTTAAACATCTGACTTACCATTTGCATCTGCAATCATAATAATGACTTGCATAAACTAACTCTGCAATTGTGCATGTGTTTTTGTGTATGCACCTGCCTTATGGTTCTCTTCACCTCTGTTACATATATATTTATGAAAATTTAGCATCTAATGTGTTTTGGTCCCCATTTCAGTTTTTTATTTAGAAGTTGGCACCTCTATCAACAGCAAGGTCCCAATTATCTTGGGTCATTTACTCAATCAGTGTATAGTCTGAAATAAAGATACCATTTAACAGTTTATCATGGTTTTCTCGCAGAAAAAAAAAAAAAAAAAGGATTTGTTTGGATTTCTCTCAGTCAGTTACTGAAAAAAATCACTGTAAGACCATACAGTAAAGCATAACTGGCAAAATTGTACAAAAATTGACACAGAACTGTGTTAATGTGAATTAACTCTAAGGACTGATTCTCACTTAGCTATAAATTGTTCCATCATCTGCCAGTTACATCACTAAGCAGTAGTATTCCATGCAGTCATTCTGTGAATTGTATGCATTAGAAGAAAAACTACTCTTTAAGATATTCTGACCAATACCTTAAGTTACAGTTAGTTGTGTGAGTGTGTTACAGATACCATCACAGAAAGAGCCCATGCTTTTGTGACCAGCTGTGGGCCTTCCTCAAGACTGATGAAATCAAAGGAAAGAATCCCAGCACGTTCAGTGTATTTAGGATTTGTTCCTAGTCAACATCACTAGCAGAGTATAGAAACAGACCTCTGATTGTGGAATGATAAAAGCAATCCTATTTCGGTATAACATTAAGTGCTGCTACTCATAAAACTTTTGGAAGGTGAACATTTCAGCAATTAATTTGGTTAAACATTTCACAAAGACACACATTTTTGGCATTACAATTTCTCAACAGTTCTGGAGAAGGCAGATAATTCAGGCATAATGTACCTAGAGTTATTACCTATAGTTATTTAACTATAGTTATTTTTCTCATGTAAGTATTTGATCTTGAAGTACAGAGAAGAGTGAAATCCAGGCAACAGGCTTCAGCAGATACACACCTGCTAGTGGTTGTCCTTTCAGGTGTTACTTTTTTTTACAATAAGGAAAAAGGTTTTTTCACCTATTTTCATTGGTGAGTAAGAGTAGGCACATAATACTACAGGTTTTGCTATGAAGAAGAGATTAATTGCTCCTGGAACAGCAGATTTATTTATTTTTTTTAATTCAACCAAAAACCTTCACAACCCAATATTTTTGAGGGGAAAAAAAAAGATAAAAAAGTGTCACCTGCTTCCTAGAGAAATTTGGCCAAAGGAGACACAGGAAGGGGGTTGTGTCTCAGAAAGAAAGAGACTGAGCAGATAAACAGACCAAAGCTCTGCCTAGGACAGACAGACAACCCTGAGAAGGAGACTGGGATTTGGGAAATCATACCATTGCTGTTACCTCAGAGAGGCAATGGCTAAGAGTCTGTGGTTGTAATGCTGCTGTTTGAGAGGGACTGCAGTTGAACTGTAGCATGTGATGAGACTGAATTGGAACCCAGCAAGAAGACTTAGACTGGTAAAGGTCATACAAAGCTTGTGAGATCTTATTCTGAGTAACGGAGAAGGGACTACTTGTCTTCTAGTATTGTCAAAACTGTCCTTACCCAGTGGAACATAAGCAAAGGATGCATTTTGACCATTGTGTTTACTGTGTTTCTTGTGCCTTTAAAGGATGGGGAGAGAAGCAGGGAGCTGTTGTTTAGATCAGCAAGGTTCTTTGGGGTAAGGAGAGGAGAGCAATAGACAGCAGGTACATTGCTGAACCAACCACAATAATTTGGTCACAAGTAACATCGTAGAAAACTGGGAATGGCTACAACATCTTCTGTGAGGTTACTCATGCAGACTGTGGAGAAGCTCTTTTACTGGAAGAAATTATTAATGAAGGTTGCTTAGTGGAGAGCAGGTGGTTCACTAATCATAAATGCTGGATGCAGTGATTTCCTTGGATTCCTGGGGAAAGGTCTGTTCTTTCAGAAACTAGAAAGAGCCAGTGGGAAGCAACTAGGGTTGATCTTTGATCAACATCTTTGATCCCTGAACTGCTATGCCCTCCCTATAGCCATCTGACAATTTTGATCCCCTGGCATGGAGAGGATTGTAACTTATCCCACACTATTTCTCCCCTTTAAGGAATCTGGTTCTCAGAATTAAGGGAGTGTGTCTCTTTGTTGTCCTACCATGTAACCGTGGGAAGGGTTTTCCTAACACCTCTTCCCTGTATACTGCACAAAACCAATGGACTGTCTAGTCTGGGTTCTGGTTCAGCAGCTGGATCATGAAGTGGCACCAGTTGGATTTTTGTAAGTTAGGATTTCAGGGTCAACATCAGTATTGATGACAAAAGCTCCTCATCAGTGGTTTTAAGCAAATAATTATGGTCTTAAGCACACACATTGTTAACTGTGCAACACACATACATAGCTGACTAAACACTGTCTATTTGAACATAAGAAATAAAATCAGTGGAAAAAATTGACCTTTTTAGGGGCCTTCTGTGTCTCCTGTGGGTCTGCTATGCATTGCAAAACAATTGTTGGGATGAATGTTGTGTGCTTTCCCTCTGAATCTAAGCATGCTTGCTAAGTCAACTCAAAGATATAAATTATTTGTTCCAAAAGCAGTATCCTTGCTTTTGCCTTCCTGACTTAAAAGCAATTGAAATAACACAGCTTTTTGGACTTATGTGGGGATTATACAGTACATTAACTTTGTTCTTATCCTCTGCAGCAAGGTGAATTTAATCCTTTTAGGGTGTATATAAGGTATGATTTTTGATCTACTGTAGGTTGCTTCATTATTGTTGCTAATAATAACACTATCTATAGTAAGTAGGTGGTCATTTTGCATCTTCTGCACTTCATCTCTTTTCCGGTAGAAAAGAAATTCAAAGATCTGTCTCAGATATTTTAATTCCCACAAGAATCAATCAAACTCAGCATATTATAATATTATTGTGATTCCAGCCATACAAGGCAGTTTACTAATTAAGTTTACTTTTCAATAGATCTGGACATAAAGCACAATTCTTCAAAGAGGCATCAAACCTAACACCTGGCAGTCTCCTCTATTCTACACATTTCTGTTCTGATAACTTCTGTCAGTGCTGGTGTCATCATTCACAGTGGCAAAACATAAAACACTCATTAACTTTACCACAAAATTTCCATCACGTGATAGTGGCCTTTTAAGCTACATCTTATTATGTTAACTGTGGTAACAACTTGTTACATTTTTCATAAAAATGTATCAAAACTGAATGCTAATACAATATATTGTCTTTATGCAGATTATACTGAATGTGAACCTTACTCGAATATCATATACTGCATTCATTTACTGAATAGAGAAACTAATTCAATATGGAGTACACTTAACTGCAGATGCCTTCCGACTGAGAAATGAAACATACTGCATTTACAGTTTTGCTGAATGTTCTAGTTTCAAAATAATTATAAAAGGGGACAAAGAAGTCAATCTACAGCAAAAATAGCCCTTTATTATGAAGACTTTCTCCAATGTAGAGGAAGCTCCATTTGAAAGAATAATCACTGGTTCCTTTGGGGATCTAGTAACTCTTGCCAAGATATGTAGCAGCCCTCAAGGAAGCTGACAGGACAAACTGTGAGATGCAGCGACTGCTTATATAAATAGTAAAGTCTTGAGACTCTTAAGGATTATACATATGTTACAGGACTTCATGGAGGCAGGATCGGCCAATCTGCATACACCTTAAAACACAAACTGACCATACCCGGGGTTTGTTGTGTTGGATCTTTTTTTTTTCAAGAAAAGGAAAAGACCAAAAAGCTTGCTATTTTACATAGAAGAATTATACAGTGATACTGGCATGCTCAGAACATACTGCCAGGCAACTGGTAATAGTTTTGGCTAATGGACTGATATTCAGAGATGCCAGGTCTGAGTCCAAGGTAAATTGGTATCTTGTAAAGTCACTTAGCATTGGTGTCTCAGTTTCTCCTGTTTCAAAGAGGGAAATACAAGAACTTCTAAAGTTCTTTGGATCCACTAGAGAGAGCAAGCTATCCTTGTGCTTAGTATTGTTATGGAGTCTTTGTGTGCAGTTTTTAGTTGTTTTTTTTTTTAGTATTAGCAAGCACAACTTGATAAAATGTTCACTCAGTAAGATAGTTCTTTTAAAACAAAGGGATTTCAGCCTCCCTGAGTCCCCAGCCATACAAATTGGTTACTAGTGTTAGACTGAAGACTGTTCTTATTTGGCATCTGATTCTCCAGACAGTTTTTGCAGCTTTTAGCAAGGAAATTCTCTCCTCCTAGGACAGGCTTATTGCTTCCAAACGAGGCTTTTGCAGCTTCTTCACTGTTGGATCTTATGTCCTTTTCTGTCTTGTTGACACACTTGAAAATTGATGCTCTTCAACAATCATTAAACACTTGTACCTTCTTGAAATCCCTCATCTCCACACAGTTAGTTGTAGGGGATAAAATGTTTGGTATGCATCTCTCAGTGTGAAAATGAGAATTCTAGAAGAATGTAAATTAATAAAAATAGTAAGCTAGTTAATATCTTTTTTAATACCAAAAACAGTTCAGAATTTCAGAGGTTGTCTTTTTTTTGGCCCTGTTATGGCAGTGTCTGAGAATACAAGGTTCTCACTGAGGTAAGAAAGTGTTCATTGCCTCTTATCCTTTCACTGTGCAGCACCTTTACAGGGGGACTGTGCCTCCATCTTCTTTATATCCTTGTATTAGGTGGTTGTGCATAGCAATAAGATCTCCCCCCACCTTCTCCTCCTTATGCTGAATAAACACAGCTCTTTCAGCTTCTTCTCATAAACCATATGCTCCAACTCCCTGTCTATCTTAGTGGCTTATCTCCTGAACTTGTTGCAGCATGTCAACATCTGTCTTATCTCAGGGAACCCAAAACTGGATTGCAGTACTGCAGATGCGGTCTCACAAGATGTCAAGAAAATGAGAGTTGTTGATTGCCCCGACCTGTTATCTACACTTTTGATAACACAATTTGGTATGCAGTCAGACTTCTCTGCAAGGGCAAATTTTTGTTCCATTTTCATGTTCATGTTGTGTGCTTGTGCTGGTTTTGGCTGAGAAAGGGTTAATTCTCTTCACTGTAGCATAGAACTGAAGCTTAAAGAGCCAAAGTCCCATAAACTGCACATTTATTTCAGCATAAAGTAAAAAAGAACCCCAAACTGCAACAACAAAAAAAACCCAGCTTTGATAAGCCCTATACTTCAGGGTGGCTACTGCATAGGGATTACATGATTTCTTGCTGTTTGCAGACCATTTGAGATGAGTGGGAAGAGGTGGTGTGTTTTAAAAACATCAGATGAAATTTGATGTAACTGAGAGGCTATGTTTCATGTTTCATGCGTTGGTAATCTCAAGACAAAATGTCATCTGTTTGCTCATGTCAACTACTTAAGAATAGCTGAATCAAAATCTCTGGGTTAGTCAGTCCAACATGTTATTCTATTCCTGACCACAGCACTAACAAGTTCATTTTTGAGATGCAATCTGTAACAGAAAACCTGAGATGCTACAACACCACACAAACATTTTTAGCCCTGTATTTTATAGTACTGCTCAAGCAGTTACGAATTGAAAATGTCAAGTATTAAGTCAAGCCTGAAGTTGAGAGTTGGTCTTGACATAACTAAAGGAATTTGGCAACAGCAATAAATTCAGTGTATAGAATGCCTATCTGAAAGAAACATATTTAAATTCAATATTTTAACAACCTTAGAATTTACTGCTCAACTTCCAGTACAAATAACATTTAGAATAGCTCAATAGCTTTTTATCACAGATGCCTGATTCACATGGCTACTCTAGTCTACTGTTTAAATAACTGTCTTGTGACTTCATTCTTAGCTTCTTTTTGTTTATTATTTAAACTTTGTCCAAGAGACAAGTCCAAGAGACAGTAAAACCCTAATTCCCATTATACTTGTTTGGCAACTTCCCATTCATTTTTCCTAGTAACAAAAAAAATATGTTATTAAAATTATTTGAGTAGCAAGCTGTACATTTTCTCTGAACATTTCTTTATTTCTTATATTTGCAACGTTTACACTGGAATGTATTCATCAGATCAGACCAGAAGTCCATCTCATCAAGTCTCTTTTCTCTAAATAACTACATAATACACTGAGAGGTGTAAAGATCAATTATATTGGATATTGTTCTGGGCAAAATTTTCTCCTAAATCTGGGTAGAAAACAAAAGAAAGTTTTTGTAGTATCAAGGATCATACATTATACCATTAAACTTTGCGGTAATTTGACCCTGAATCCCTATTGTCCTTTTGGCTCCCTTTGTTAAAGCCATCTCATTTTCTTCAGTTTAACTTGTCTAAATCCAATTAATGGAAAGTTTTTTTTTTTCTACAAGCTTTGTTATGTACTCCCTCTTTAGACTATTTGTAAAAAAGCTACATAATTGGATCTTTGCAACACTGTTAACACCTGCTGAGCTAACCACTAACCCTTTCTGCACATAATCTCTCACTACGGTCCCATGGGAAAGCTATATCCATTACTCAAGGCAGTTTAATTTCTTGAATGTCTTCTCCTAGACTTTTCAAAAATCCAAGTAGATATTTCCAATCCTTTTTGGACTTTCAGCTGATAATTTTTCAAAAGTTCTAAATAATTAAGAGGGGCATTAGTTTCCACTAGCAAAGCCATTTTACTTCAGGAGAAATTATCTTATTCTACATATTTAATACTTAGAAACATTATGTCAAATATTTATACAATACTGAAGTAACAGTCACAGTTCTGTAATTCTAGAAATCAGACATGTCAGATGTGAGACAAATGTGACTATACCTATGCTATGGCTCTCTGATGTGGTAACAGATTTTCAAAACACAGCTCGGATATCAGGTTTGTGTGCATCACTTTTAATTCCATTACATTTAGGGTTCTTGTATTCACAGTAACAGTCAGTTGGTTGCCCTCTTGTACCAAGGCATGTTTGTGTACCTACCCTTCTCTTCTGCACTGTACACAAAGATCTGTCTTATTCATATACGTAGCCCAGTAAAAATATTTTTTGCTATTACTAGTTAAAAGCCACAGGCTTTTTATTGGCTTTCTATTTATTTAATGCAGGGCCTTAGAACATGTCTGGTCTTGTATTAGCCTGAGCTGATTTTAGCTTGTTTTAGAAGTGTGTAGATGTAGTTGGTAACAAACATCAGCCTTTTCTATTAATTGGGACAAAGAAAAAAGGTTGCTTTCAAGTCCTTTTGAGTAAGGCTCACCTGCACCCTCACTAAGTTTGCAGACGACACCAAGTTGTACAGGAGTGTCAATCTGCTCGAGGGTAGGAAGGCTCTGTAGAGGGACCTGGACAGGCTGGATCGATGGGCTGAGGACAACTGCATGAGGTTTAACAAAGCCAAGTGCTGGGTCCTGCACTTGGGTCACAACAACCCCATGCAACGCTACAGGCTTGGGGAAGAGTAGCTGGAGAGCTGCCTGGAGGAAAAGGACCCGGGGTGCTGGTTGACAGCTGCCTGAACATGAGCCAGCAGTGTGCTCAGGTGGCCAAGAAGGCCAACAGCATCCTGGCTTGTATCAGGAATAGTGTGGCCAGCAGGAGCAGGGAACTGATCGTGCCCCTGTACTTGGCACTGGTGAGGCCACACCTCGAATACTGTGTTCAGTTTTGGGCCCCTCAGCACAAAAGGGACAATATGTTGTTGAAGCGTGTCCAGAGAAGGGCAACAAAGCTGGTGAAGGGTCTGGAAAGCAGGTCTGATGAGAAGTGGCTGAGGGAGCTGGGCTTGTTTATCCTGGAGAAGAGGAGGCTGAGGGGAGACCTCATCACTCTCTACAACTATCTCAAAGGAGGTTGTAGTGAGGTAGGTATGGTCTCTTCTCCCAGGTCACTAGCGATAGAATGAGAGGAAATGGCTTCAAGCTGCATCAGGTGAGGTTTAGACTGGATATTAGGAAGGATTTCTTTACTGAAAGAGTGGTCAGGCATTGGAACAGGCTGCCCAGAGAGGTGGTTGAGTCTCCATCCCTGGAGGTATTTAAAAGACGTGTAGACATGGCACTTCAGGGTATGATTTAGGAGACATGGTGGTGTTGGGCTGATGGTTGGACTTGATGATCCTAGAGGTCTTTTCCAACCTTAATGATTCTATGATTCTTACAGAAGCCTGGAGCTGTTGGCTTTAGGAACTAAATGAACGTTAAAAGTGCGAGCAGCATTAGAGGAAAGGGGTAGGTACTAGGAAGACATTATTAAGGGGGTTATTCTGTAATACATAATTGAAGATGTATGTGTTGGTATAATTGTACCTGGGAAAAAAATAAGTGAATATTGTATTTGGATTACACACTAAAGTATTAATTGGACTAAGAATAAATTCTTAACTATGTATTTAAGGCATGTTCCCTTTTTTTCTGATAACAAGATTTTAGTGTAAAATATCAACAGGCTTGTCAAAAATTGACATTATATACATGCCAAGGTTTGAAACCCTAAGTAGTTTAAGTAGTTTATTTGATACCAAAAATGAACAGTTCGTGTTCAGTTACACAGGTGCTCAAGTTTGGTTTTCTTTTACTGAGTCTTAAGAGGATCTATCTTCATTCTTGATGCTAACTCTTAATGTAAAATATACCTCTTCTTTTAGCAAGTGCCAAATATTACTGTTCAGAAAGCTGGAGTCTCCCTAATGAGTAGTATCTGAGCTTAATCACTTGATAAATTGCAAGCACTGCTTTTCTTCTAATGGCCTAGCAACTCTATCAATGTTGCTGCCTCTTTTTATCTTTATTTTTTTTATTCTTCTGTCTTTGTTTCAGTTATTATAGTCTCATTTGCAATCCCTCCCCTGACATCCTTTGATATACAATCATTATAAATCATGGGCAGTTTTGTAAAGTTCAGAAGGTTTTTCTTCCATTATACTACAGTTAATACCTCATTACAAATGTTATTTCAGATCCCTTGTGTTTGCAAAGGATGACCTCATTCAATGCTATGGAAATAGTAGGAGCAGAAGGGACTTTTCATCATCAGTCAGTCAGAAAGAAAGAGCCCAAAAGACTTCATGGTATTTTATCAGTAAGCAAAGCTGACTTACTGTTATTATGAGTGTGATTTTTATTTTGCTGTGGTGACTGAACCCTGCTTGAGGATTAAGGCCCATTTACGTGAATTACCACACCAACATACAGCAGATGTTTAGACATCTCATATGACGCACTGTGACAAACAGCAAAACATGTGCACTTCTTCCTCTGAAGTCACGGGGAAGGAAGAGTTGTGAACACCACTTCAGCTTCTTTTTCATTGTTAAGGAGGCATCTTTCGCTATGAAAAGGAATTTCATCAGTGAGTATTTTGCATCCTAAGGATGTTAAAATTTTTACATATGCCCAGTTTCTTCCTTGCTTGCAAACTATTTCCCAGTGAGACTATTTTCCAGACAGATGTAAATAGTCAGAAAAGACAAGCAGGAAATGTGATGATGAAATTGAAGTTAAATTACAAAGACACTGACTACCTGCATATTAGAGTTAGAATTGTTGCAGAGTGAGCATGCTGTGGTTGTTGTGGGGGCCACTTTCTAAGTAAATTGTTGCTATTGTAAGGGAATCCAGTGACTCTGCCAGATATACTGTCTCCTTTTTATCAATATGATGTGCATTTCTTGTTTACACTGTGCACATATATCACATTGAACTTAAAGGAAATAAGGCAACATACATAGCATTGGCTCTAGAAGAGTTCTTGTGAATGCCATTACTTAATTAATCGGGAACAGCTGCTTGTATTATTCAACTTTTTGGTCTCTAGGTGGTCTAGAAAACTCCTACCAGTACTGAAGATTGACTTCCTTTTATGCCCAAGTATATGTCATATGACTCCACAACTCCTGAAAAATGGTGGTTTTTTTTTGTAAATTCTTAATAATTTAAATGAAACAGCCCTTATTTTAGTACTTCAAGTTTTCAAAATGTAGTGAAAAATGTGTGTATGTCTTCAAAATTCTCACCAAAACCAAAATCTCCATGCAACATCATCACCATAGGCAATCCCACGTCTGCCCTTCCACATGGGTGTTAAATCTCTTGTTCCGTTATCATACTGTGGTTCTGTGGTAGTGTGGAAATTGGAAAGATTTCTCTTCTTCTTCAGTGCTTTTGGGTTCATGCAGCTTGCCTAGTTGTTGGTAGGTTTGCTGTGCTCAGCACCTGTTACTGTCACGTGGTTTATTTGCTAATTTCTCCTTACGTGGAGTTACTAGTTTCCAAAAGCCTATGCATTTCAGCAGACTCTTCCTCTGTTTTTTGACAAATCGTTGGTAGAAGACAGCAAATGAGTTAAAATGTCTTTTAAGATGTCACTGATACATTCACCATACACACTTTAGGAACTGTAATTTTTGATCTGAAAGAACTTTCCTTATATGAGGCCCCAAAGGAATCATATGACAGAAGTAAGCTGTGAAAAGTAAGAACCGTCTAAGTATGGTGTTTTTTGTTTATAATGGAAGGCATCAATGGATCAGTTTTTGGACCTATTTAGGTAATGGCAAAGCTTGAGTATCTGTAGGGAAATTGTTTCAGAGCTGGAAATGAAGTTTAAAAGTAAATCAGTGCAGGACATTACATATCTACCCCCAGGACTTTTCTTGTTTTTAATGTTCTTCCTAACTTGAACAGAAAATAAGAAACATGAGATTTACTGTACAGTAGAAGTATTTGAAACATTGTATTTTAGAAAACTACAATGCAGAGCTCTTAAAATATTTCTGACCATTCTCCATCAGCCTGGTTATGAGTCTCTCTGTAAAGTGGCTGGCATGTGCAGGCAGCTCCCACTCAAGACATGGGGAGCCTAGCAGGGAGGCCTGGCAGCCCAGGCAAATGTGCAGGTAAATCAGGAGTTAGGAGAGCTCTGTTTTTTGGTGGGCTGCCAAAGGAACAGGGAAGTAGCATCCTGGCAGTGCAAGTCCCTGAGCTGTCAAGCTAGCTGGACTGATGTGAGATGGAGATTTTCGTAGTGGACCTGGGAGTGCTGGTGGGCAGCAAGCTGACCCTGAGCCAGCACCGTGCCCTTGTGGCCAAGAAGGCCAACGGTATCCTGGGGTGCATTAAAAGGAGCGTGGCCAGCAGATCGAGAGAGGTTATCCTCCCCCTCTGCTCTGCCCTAGTGAGACCACATCTGGAGTGCTGTGTCCAGTTCTGGGTCCCCCAGTTTAAGAAGGATGTGGAACGGCTTGAGCAAGTCCAGCAGAGAGCTATAAAGATGATCATGGGAGTGGAGCATCTCCCTTATGAGGAAAGGCTGAGAGACCTGGGTTTGTTCAGCCTGGAGAAGACTGAGGGGGGATTTCATAAATACCTATAAATATCTAAAGGATAGGTGTCAGGATGACGGGACTGGACTCTTTTCAATAGTGCCCAATGACAGGACAACGGACAATGGGCATGAGCTGGACACAGGAAGTTCCACCTAAACATGAGGAAAAAACGTCTTTCCTGTGCGGGTGCCAGAGCAGTGGAACAGGCTGCCCAGGGAGGTTGTGGTGTCTCCTTCCCTGGAGACATTTAAAACCCGCCTGGACGCGTTCCTGTGCCCCCTGCTCTGGGTGTGCCTGCCCAAGCAGTGAGATTGGACAACATGATCTCCAGAGGTCCCTTCTAACCCCTACCATTCATTGATTCTGTGATTCTGTAATGACCTGAAGATCTGCAACAAACCCTTTCTCTGGGAAAATGACAATTTAATCCAATATCAGTTCTTGAAGGAAGTGTACAATTTTAAGCAACTTCTACCCTCTGACCTCCCCATCCCCTAGAAATATTTTTGTTCTCCAGGATAAAATTTCATATTAAAAAGACAAACACCTGGCCTTCTGTATTCTCAAGTGTGTAATCTACATGCTGAAGTATTTAGTCCAATGTATAATAAATATTTGTTTATATAAAGTAGAAGATCTTCTTGTGGAGGTGATAAGAGATAATCACTTATAACCACCCAGAGAGTTAGAAGGAGACAGTTGTTCCATGCATGAAAGGAGAATAAGCAGATCATGTATACATGTATAATGTACACGCAGACCACGTATCTGGAATTAAATCTTTTCTATCCTGAGTAGGTTCCTTAGCTTTAATGGTCTAAGCAGTTCTAAACAAGTATTGTTCATTTTCAAGAGTTTATTTTATTCAGAGGTTTGGAGTTTTTCTTCTTTTTTCAAGGATTTTTTTTCATGGGTTTGCTCTTCCTAGCCATTCATGGACTGCAGGAGACATAGATATTAATGGGAGAGGTTGATGCTCTGCGTTATGTTCAGTCCCAACACCTTGATCCAGTCCTAGAGCTTTGTCTTTCTTGTACAAAGTTCCCACTGAAACAACAAAGATGAATATATGTATTTACTTCTGCAGGTTAATAATTTGCCTGCTTGCACTTTCTGTGTTTTCTATAGACCTTTATCCAATAAAATATCATTTTTTAAAAGGTATTTTAGGGCCCAGACCAGCAAAGAATTGAAGCCTCGCAGATTCTCAGGATGCCTAATGATATGGTTGGGTGCCCATGTACCGAGGCTCATTGCAATAGGTAATATATATTCAGTAGGAGATTCAGAAGGTTTAAAAAATGTTTCTGCATTTGAAAAAAATAATAACATTTCTGTTAGAAAGCAATGTATGGAACTTTTGTCTGTATGAAAAAATGAAAACACAAAGCATCATTTATATAGTTTTCTCAAAAGCAAGATGTTGATGAACTTCCTTAAGCTCCCTGGACACCACAATGGTGGTGGTTTACATATCCCTGGCCACATCCAGCCAGCACAGCCGTCTTGGCTTCACTTAAGTCCCATGACAAAAAGGTTTCCAACTCCCTGGCAGGGAGCCCTGAAGCCCAAGCACTCTTGGCTTTAGTTGTTACTCTGCAGTTGTCAGAATTCTGGTTATGTTTATCTTGTCTGACACACTGATGGGTGATCTGCCAGTAAAGTGTGCTATCCTCTGTAGGAAACCTACCTGCTTCTGTAAAATGGCTCATCACATCATGTTCTTGTAGAACACTTCTACACTAGCATAATAGTCCAATGGAAAAATTTCTAGCTAACTCTAGCAGGAATGGAAGGTCACTAAAAGCTGTGTTTTGTCAGTGGGATGGGCAGATCTTCAACTCAGCTCACTCTTGCAGTAATTTGCAGATATAGACACTAAGTCAGGGTTTCTCCTTTGGCCTAACCAAAAGGTAAGAAGCAAAACTTCTGGACATAACCCCCCATGCATGGCCACTTTCAGGCTTAAACAGAGTTTAAATCTCTCACATCTGGAGTTTCAAGGTACCAGGACCCACTGTATCAGACACCATGAGTGTCCAGCCAATGGGAGTTAGCTGAGACTTGAGGAATATATTTAAGTGTTGTGCTAAAATCTTAAAGAAAATTTTGTTCCTCCTGAATATATTTGTGTTTCTCAGACATCTAGATGGGACTTGTCCTTCCTCAGTTTGTATATATTTATTGTATGCATGTAAAAGCATTAGTGAGATTGTTAGCAGTGGTATTGCTTTTGCAAGAAGACTGAAGAGCTGTTTCTCATAAAATGGACTTCCTCTAACTGCTCTGCAGTACTTGTTTCATCTTCCACTTTCTGGGCTGCAACAGTCAGAGTTATTTTAAGTTTGTCACAGATTAACAGGGAATTGTGCTCCCCTTGTTAGTATGGAAACTAATGGATCAGTCCAGGTTTTGTGCTAGTGTTAATTGCTCCACTTCAATAGAAGTAAACGGCACTAAATTATTTCCTGATAACAGAGGACTCAACCTTTCATTTTTATTTTGACACACAGGCATTGGTTATGCCGAGTTGGAAATCTCATTTGTGAAGTTTGATAGACTTGGGCTGAGATGTTTTGTACGTTAGCACTAGAGCTCTTATCTTGTATCCTTTTCTGTGGCTTTCACTGTAAAGCATAACCTCCCATTTCTATTCTGGCCTGATACAGTATTTGAAAAAAAATCAGCAAGTCTGTTAGAAAGGAGAGGGTGTCTTTTTCCCTCATCTTTTGTCTCCATCCTTCACATGTAGTTTTCCCCATCACACGTCCATTTCTAGCGTGCAACCTTTTGTACTCCTATTCAAATTTTCCATTTTCTTTATTTTCCTCATTCTCTCATTCTGTTTCAGGAGTCTTAGCAGCAACCACATTCTCTACTTTGCTGCTGTATGATTACAGTTTTATTTCTAGTATTATTTTGCTGTGTGAATCTTTCTGAGAATATCTATCACCTAGAATAGCATCTAGTAATTTATTTCCATTTCTGTCTCCTCCCATCCTCTCTCAATCAGTCTTTGCCATAAAGATTCAGAAAAGCTTGTTGATAAGAATTAAATCTTTCTTCTACTTATGCATATCCAGTTAGAAGTGTTTGCTTTAAATACATCAGGCATTTCACTGATAACTGATTATTGAAGGTATATTTATTTATTATATAGCTGTAAATTAATGAAGAACATATTATTTTGTTTGCTATCTACATGTGGACCCTTACAGCCTTGAAAAATGAGGTTTAATGATGAAATTCCATTTTATCTGCCAAATTCATGTAGTCCTTCGAGACTACTTTAAAGATTGATAGATGGTTAATTATAATAATGATGGTAATATAAGCAGTTTTCTAAAGATAGTGAAGAACAGGATCTCCATAAGGGTTTGGCTAGGACCATCTTCTCTAGCACATAAACTGTCACCTTGTGGCGGTACAGCCCCACAGGCCACTCTGAGATCTCAGGATAAGGCCTTTTGTGCTGTTTTCTTGATCACAAGTGCAGTGACTTGGGCGTCAGGCACCCCCCGGCCACACCTGGGCCATCTGCTGCCTGAACTGGTACCAGAACAACTCAGCACAAATTGTGGCCAGAATGGGAAATACTGACCAAAGCCAGTCATCTCGAGATCCTATAAATAACAATCCAAAAGTGAGACCTTTTGAGCTCTCCGGGACCGCAGCGGGCTGTGACCTTGTGTCTCCCCCTGGGCTGGGACGCCTCTCAGGGTAGATGTCATGAGGATCGAAGGATCGGATCGTGCATCGGTGATTTTGTGAGGACTCAAAGGCCTGACTTCGCAAGGTTCACCGACCATCCATTGATGAATGCTGGCACATAAAACTGAGAAATTCATGAAAGGGGAAATTTTAATCACAGGTTAACCTCTCTGCAAGTGTATGACTGTGCACATACAACTGTTCTTCTGCCTGTTTGTGTGCATCTGTGCAATTTGATTTAGAGCTGTTTGTCAGTCTGTCTGCGTATGTGTGTGATTTGATTTAAACCCCATCTGTGTGTACAACCTGGCTGCACAGTTCAAGTGACCCTTGCCATTCTCGAATCTTTAACTAAGTTACTGTTTTGATTGCATCAAATTTCATTGAATCGTTCTGTTAAATTGGCTGATGATTAAGAATTATACAACCTAATTTTGTGATCTATCTCAAAACTATTAATAAATCCTAAATTGCTGCTAGACCAAAACCATGTAAAAAAATCTTTTTCTGTGACACGCTTTGTGAAAATGTGCTGAATTTAAAACACATGAGAGAAAAAATATTTCCAAAGGGAGATAAAAATTTTAGATCATTTTAGTGATCTAATTCGTAGAAAAGGCCTGGAACCAATTTTATTGGTACATAATGTATGAGAAAAAAGGAGGAGGTCCCTGAAGGGAGAACAAACTGCAGTGCAGAGGTAAGGACAAGAGGTTTAAGTGTCAGGTGGACATAGTCATGGAAATGTCTTAATTTTGCATCACTTTCAACACAGCATGTAAAGATACCGTGAACCTGTAAACATACTCCTAGCATTGCTCTACCCTCTAGAGTACGTGGTGATTGGCATACTCAGGCATTCTGGGTACCTTAGGATACCGTCATGCATATCCAGACTCTATGGCAGCAGTGAGGTCCAAAAGGTGGATCATACCGAGTTCATGAATTTGTTTGAAGGCTGTGCTCAGGAGAAGGCAAGGATCACTGCTCTGGAGGCAGTGAGAGGCACAGAGTAGGTTGCGTAGTAATGATGCTGGAGAGTTGTCTGCTGCAGCAGGATTCCTGTCTTGTCCTGGAAGGGAAAGGGGCAGAACTTCCTACCTACAGAAATAGAGAAATTATTTTAGTGCACATGACAGGATAGAACTTACTGCATAAGTAGCGTATCTGGATTTGTATCTCATATTATGATTCAAGTGCTTGATTTCCAGGATGAAACTAATGAATACCATCATCCGCATCAGAAAGGAAGGAGGTAGCCTTTTCTAGAGTATCCTCTTGTGTCAGAACGCTCACAATTGGTATCATTCCAGCATCTTCCGACTTTCACGTTAAAGCCTTTCAGTTCTATTTGGTGCTTAAGCCTGGGCTGTTGTGTAAGTTTTACTTTTGATGATGTGTTCACTACTGAATGAGGATGAGGACAAAGACAATCAAGTACTTATGGTCTTCCAATACCACTCCATAGTGGACACTGAGAGGGTCAGTTCACTGCAAGAGTTATAGAGTATCTCAGATAATTGAACTGCAAAAAACCTTATATTATAGACTTGTATATGTTCATACTCACATGGTTATGCTCACATAAACATGAACAACTTCAGTGAAATAAATTTCATTTATTGTGGTTTCTCTCATTTTAACAATGTTTAAATAATATCTGAACCAGATGAACTAACCACCAAAAATTATTTCTGCCTTGAAATCAAACCATAAAAATTATCTGTTCACTAAAAACTAGGATTTCTTCAAAGAAATTACTAGGCCAGATAATCTTTCTATTCTCATGTGTCTTCTTAAGATGTACAAAGGATTTGGAAAGAGTGTAGGTGAATGCAGATATGGGGTTTGGAGGCACATGTGAGGGCCTTTGTTACTTGAAAGCCATGGTTACGTGAAAAGGTTAAATGTGACACATTATAGTGAAGAAGTAGCAGAATGCATAAAAGAGAGGTAGTCCTAGTAATGACAGCTTCATCCTTAGGTAAGCATGTCTTCCTGAGGGAAACAAACTTATTTTTCCTCATATTTTAAAATTTATGAATTTATGGCATGCTTGTTTATTTGCAAGTAATACTTGTCATCCAGACTCCTTCAAGCCTCACCTTGTCATTTACGGTCTAATTTTAGAGTAAAACCTATATTCTAACAGAAGATGAAGATTACTTAATTTTTAAAATTCTTTTTTCATAGGTTTTGATCTAAGAAAGCTGCATGTCAATAATATTGGTCACGGGTCCCCAAAAGGAAAAGAAGTGAGTACCTCAAACCTTCCATTTTATAACCCTAGAAAGGAGATGGAGTTGCAAGTATAACAGTGAGTTTTTAGAAGGTGAGTTCTATATATTACACTGTGTTGAGAACAGAACAGTCTTCGATAGAATATTGTGCTTGGGGGAAAAAAAAGCTTACTTTTGAAAAATTTATACTTCTGCCCCACTTAAAAAATTTTTCTTTCTTCATGTGTTTTTTTGTCTTTGAGAGATGGCTAGGCTTCCTCTCCTTTCTTTATTATCTTATTATTCACTCCATTTTCACTGTTATATCCCTCTCTGAAATTCAGTAAATTTAGAGAAGTAGGAAGGGAAGTAGGTCCTAGTGAGGTGACTTTGGTCAATGACTGTGGTATATCATCAATTGTTTAATCAAGCTTAATACAAAAATAATAAAAGGTGGCCAATGTTATACCAAACTTTCAGAAGAAACAGAAAGGATCCTCAGAAACTAAGGCTCAGTGAATCTGGCTTTTATACTAGATATATATGTAGATTCATATAGCAATTTAGGCTACTTAGCTGAGTAACCACCTAAATGCCAATATCTTTTTGTATGTTAAACAAATGTTAAGGATTCTTCCAGACAGAACGTAGGGATATGAAGTTCATAACTTAACCATCTAAATAAACTTTATATTGAGTGATGAGCATCCTATGCACTAGAGTTAGTAGAGAAATGGTTACATGTTATCTGGATGAAGAGTCACTCTGTAGGGGGAACTCCTATTTCACACATCTACTAGGGGTCTTCTAAATTCAACAGCATGTCGGTAGGGACGATCAAACTAATATTATTGAAGAAATTAAGCTGTCACAGGAAAAAAAGTCCCCTCATAGGTCAGCAACTGTTTAAAACATATAGAACAAAGGACAGAGATATATGCTTGGCTGTGACAATAGAAGAAAGAAGTGAAATCCAAGTACTGTGTAGCATATTCAAAAAATCTGCAAAAGGGATGAATAGGGAAATAATAAAGTTTGTAAATTATTAAAAAATATTTAAAACAGACAAATCTGAATATGACTATCAAGAATTGCAGAAAATCCTCGTACTAACTAACTGATAGAGTGACAAAAATACAGTGGAATTCACTGTCATAAATGCAAAGCAATGTAAATGAATAAAAATAGTCCATGATGGTATACAGGTAATTAGGGCTAAAGCCATTACGAACACCCAAGAAAGAGAAAAAGGCCTTAATTTCTCAGAAAAAGCCTAGAAGAGGAAAGAAGTGAAGCACAAAGAACTTCTTATTAAATCTTTCAGTGCTTAAAAGAATCTGAAGTGAAACTTGAGTTTTGACTGCATTTCTCTGAAAAATCTTAAAGAGGAGTATGCAGCATCTTATAGAGATATTGTCAGTTACTTTTCACTGATACAGTCATGAAGCTGGAGAAGAATTTTGCATCTAATAACAGTTCAGCTCCAAGGACAGAGGAGCAGCTTTTCAAAGCTGCATAAGCAGCAGCTGGGATCCAAACCTCACTGGCTTTCAGTACAGATGAAGTGCCATATAAATACATGTGTCTTTATTTACCTCCTCCCCCCAACCACCCACACACAAACTAGCCTAGTTTCTTATCCGCACTGTGTGGGCAGAGAATGGGAAAATAGCTCTTGGGAGCTGCTCCTGCTCTGTCCTTGCAAGAAAGGGGGAAGTCTTGATTGTTCCTAAGGTGCTCTGGCTGCAATTGCTGAGTAGCAAAACAAGACTCTGCCCTGGCAGGAGACTTACACATCCTGCTTCTATCACAAGTGAAAACCTAGGTCAAATGCCTGGATGCCAGCGCAGCCACAAATATCATCCTCTTCTGACAATACTTGTTATCTTCACTTAACTAACGAGCATAGCTGAGGTTTAGCACTTTCCCTCTTCCCACCTCATCCCCACCCCCAGGCCATCAGACTTCAAATCGATTAATTAGCTTCCTCTGGTTAAACAACTTAGAATTTTGAGTTAAGCATTACCAAAACCTTCTTCAAAGTTATTCACTGGCTTTCCATAATATAAAAAGGTGTTTTTACCTATCAAAATATATTTATACCTATCTAAAGCTGATTGAATAATAGTTTTTTTAGTTATCTGGAATAGAAACATTTTGTTTGATCTAAAACAATTATATTAAACACCAAACACTTTATCTTTACTTCAAGTATTTTTCTAAAGGATGAAATATTACCAGTAGGATCAAAGGACATTTCAAACCAAAAAAATGTTTAATGAAAACTAGTGTTTTCATTTTGAAAATATTTTGCACTTTTTTCCAGATATTTTTAGAATGTAAAAATTGAATGACTATCCAATATTATTAAATATTTTGCTGAGGAAAAGAAAGCAGTGGTTGTAAAATCTAATTTTATTTCAAACAGTCTCTCTTATCCTCAGAATCTACCATTAATAATAATTTTTAGAAGCTGAGACTCTATTCCAAGTTTCCACCTTGGGGGACTTTCCTTTTTATCTTGGCATTGCAAACCTTTGAAAAGAAACATTTAGAATGGAAGGCATGACAGATCTTTTAAATGGAATATGCAGCTACTGAGCTCCACACTATAATTACTGTCATACTGAAGAAGGTTAAATATTTATGAAGAATGTGCTTTTTATCATCCAGTCTAATTTTTAAACCTGAATTCTGTAATTGCATCGAAATGCCAATAATCAAGGGGCGTTTCTTTCTTGGCAGCCATAAGATTTTTACCAGTCTAATTTATTTGTGAAGCATGGCCGATGGAGGTATATAAACAAATTCTGTGTAGCTTTTTCATTTTGGACCAAAAATAAATTGAAAACAGTTCTGCCAAATAACTTCTTAGGCAATGTCTAACTGTTTTTTTCCCAGAGATTAGAAATTGGGCTGCCCTCCTTTCTGTATATTGAGTTTTATGTTTGGTCACTTTGAATTTTTTCCTCCCCAATTTGGCTAGGCTACATGAAAGTGAAAATTAATCTTTCATTCTTACTAGCATAGATTGTCATGTTGAAATCATACAGTAAACTTCTGAAGAGTTTCATGCCAAAATTTACTGCATGACCCAAATTTGCCTGATGCTTGCCCTTTAATAGGCTTGTGGAAAACCTGATCCAAATCAAGCTCAACGTTCTCATATGATAATTTTATGTAAATTGAGCTAGAAGAATTATCTGAAGAGATTTACTAGAAAATGTATCCAAAAGGATGTGTAGACGTGATTTATAGTTAACCAGGCTTTTAAAAACTTTTCATCTTTAATTTGAAATATTGGGTTTTTGTTGGGACACATAAAAGGAAATCACAGTCATCTAAAATGGGCTGTAGACACAAATCTGACACCTAAATCTAGATCATGATCCAAATTCTGCTTGCATAATATCTGCTGAAACCAAGAAGCATTTAGATGTTTTCTCATTACTTGATAGCTCTTCAGGTGCAAGTCATAAAGTCCTGTCATTTGTTCAAGCTCAGAATGGAAAAGCTAGTTCCCACCTATGCTAGGAAGTCAGAAGCAAAGCAGAGTAATACCAAAGTCTTTGGTTTGGCACAGGAGGAGGAACTTCTTGCTGAATGTCATTCCAGCACATTGCTACTGAACTGGGTCCCCCTTGGCATTGCTTTCTAGCTATTTTCCTTAAATAACTAGCTGCTGGAGGAGAAGCGATGGCAGCCTGACCATCTCTTCTTTTACAGACTTGGGGTAAATACGCTCACCTGGGAGGTGATACTTACTTAAGAGAAAAGGAGTCTTGGGTTTGATTCTTAATTCTAGGGCTATTTATATATTTGTCTTTAGCAAGGGGGAAAAAGAACAAGAGAAACAAAAGTAAAGCAAATACTTAGTTCAGAGTGTAATACAAACCTACTTTCCCTGGAGTGTTTCAGAGGACTGGCCTGTGCATTTTGTGCTTTTCTACACAACAGCACAGCTTCTGTCAGAGGCATGGGGGCACACAGCCTTCTGATAAGGGCTCTCCATCTGGAGAAGCAATGCATGGCTTTGAAGCCACTCAGGCTAGTGAGGGTCCTCTACTTCTTGACAAAGTATTCTAGTCACCATGAGGGGGCATGGGGTTAGTTTAATTGGACTCTGGGTGCCTACTTCTGAGGTGGAAACTACCTCGACTACCTTAGCAGTAAATGGATAGCACATTCAGGATGTGATTCGTCTTATCCAAGAATAAATTTCTAAAGAATGTCAGGTCAGCCAACCCCTCCAAATGTTACCTTCATGCCATCAGCTGGAAAGGGACCCTGACTTAATTAGCTCAGCCACAGTTATTTAAAGTTGTATGAAATGAATGCTACCCGCTGGTATTTGTAGGAATAACACTATGGTGCAGCTTTGTTCTAAAAGAAAACAAGTCCTCCTCAGTTGTGTGAAAGGTATGCCCTCATCCTCAGGAGGAGATGCTGGACCCTGCTTCCAGGAGAGCTGGCAGGGCCATACCCAGAGTCACAGAAGTGAGCACTCCGTAGTGCAGTGCTTTCTGGTGCGTACCCGAAGTAACTTTCTATTAACAGTGCAGGGTAGCCCTTCTGAGAGATCTAAGTCTTCTTGTGCATTAGACAGGGAACGTAGGGGCCCAAATTCTGATGTGAGTTCCATTCAGGGAAGTGAGGTATTTGCATCCTGAGTAGGCCTGGCTTTTCACAGCTTCCAGAAAACATTTTAAGGGCTATAAGGATCTTATTGGTGTCAATAAATTTGTGCCATGAAATCTTGTATTTAAAATAAATGTTGCTCTGCTTCATTTGATTACAATTTAAGTAACTACTTAGAATTGGAAAAAATATATTAATAGGCATTTACAGAATGCATTTTCTTCTATCTGGGAATATATACTTTGAGAATTTGTTGTGCATCTAGTATTGACTATCTATGCCTCTTTCTCAGTTCAGTTTTGTTCTATTGCCAACCTGAATGCATAAATTGTGGGAAATGGCAACAAGGTTGTTAAAGTGAGCGAGAAGGTAGAACAATGACACAGATAAGGCAGCCTAAGGTATATAACTTCAAAGAATTTTAGATATGAGTGGCTGCTGGGCTACTGAGAGACAAACTGTCTCCTTGTTGGCTGGAATGGGGTACTCCTTCTAGGGCTATGCCTGGGTTCAGCAGAGATCTGAAACTTCAAAGACTTTAGAAAAGGGGAGGGGGCATGAATAGATCAAGAAAGCCTATGAGGGATGAATCAATGGAGAGCTGACAGTCAGACTGCAGGAGACATGGGGAAACATTATGTATAGTGAGCGTGAGCTGAGTGGGGTGTTGGGGTTTTTTGGTTTTGTTTTGCTTTACCTCCAGGAATGAGGTTAGCTCAGTCCAGGGGAAAATCAAAGCTTTCACACGGTTTTGTAGATGTTCCTATCTTTCAGGAATTCATGTGTTGCCTCTTGTTTTGCAGGTGTGATCACTGTGTCATCATATAGCTATAAATCTCCACATATGTTTGAGAAAGCTTGGGAGGTGTTAAGCTATGGAATCCCACCCAAGAGAGATGGAATTAACTTTGATGTATATTCAGGAAGATCCAAAAGAAAGAGAGTTTCAGATATCTATTAGCTGTGGTACTGATGTTCTTAACTGCTTCTGTAGCATTACATTTAAAAAAAAGCATATGTGGATTCTTCTATGGTTCAGACTCAAAAAATGTGGTCTGAGGACTGTCAAGACGAGGATAGATAATTTAGATTGTGTCTGTTTTGTCCAGAGTGACCTTGTCAGAAGCTATCTGTGTTGAGTAACATAGAAAACTAAAACATTATATCATTTAATCTTTGTTATCTTTTCTCCATTAATTTTATTTTTAATCTATTCTTTATTAATATTAATTTTTGTCCATTCTTTATTCAGTAAAAGAGGGTTTCTTGCAAAGCTATTCTTCTGCATCCTTTGCTGCTTTGTATTCACAAGTGCATAAAGGACTAATTTTGAATTCTGTTTACGGTGTGTTAATAGTATTGTATTACATTTATTGCTGATCAGCTTCTAAGAGGCGCAAATGCTTTTAGGTGAACACTTGTGACTTTTTTTGGCTCCCTTTATTTTAAGTAGAACAAGAGTTGAAGGGCAATAAATGCTGAACCAGGTTGCTACAATCAGAAAATTATAGTCAGAATAAAACAGGTTTTATTAACACTACTAAGCCAATATTCGTTTTGCTTAAAATGTGCCACCCTAGTCTCTTTGTTCCTCAAAACAATTTCAGTGTCCTTGAAACTGTAGGCATTATAGGCAAACTGTAGAATATTTCAGGAATTCAGAATAGATATAGCATTAAATATGAGTTTTAGCATTTGAGTGGAGTCCCTTTTATATCTCTAGCAAGCAGCTCATCTGGGCTCTTTAACTCCAGTTACACTGCTTAAAAAATCACTGATTTTAAAGGCATTGGGAGTTGGGGCAAATTGGAGTAGTGATAAATGTTAGAATGATATGACTTAAGGATTATAATTTACAAGATCTGGAGAAAAGCTGTTTGCTTCCCAAAACATCTCCATAAGGATCCTTGGGGGAAATCTTATTATGTCTCCTTTCCAGAAGCCCAGTCATGTACTCATGCAATTCTAAAGAACGATGGTGAGTTACCTGTAGTTTTTTATTCTTTTTTGGAATCTTGCCCGACAACATTAATGCAAGCATGTTCTGAATCACACTTAGCAGAAGGTATAGCACATGAAAATTCAGCATTGTGTGATTGGTTTTGCAAGTAAGGCTGTAAAGATTTTTGTTATACATCATCTGGACATCTGAAATAATGTTGTCAGGGGCTTTCAGACATTGTTTAAATCCTATGCGTGTTTTTTACAGCCAACCAGGGAGAACAGCAATGGTACGTAATTTTTACAAACAGTACTGTAAGAGTTGTGACACATTGCATCGCTTACTTATTGTAAGAAGGCATGAGGTACATCTTGCTAGCAACTGTATAAGCTTTTAAATGATTCGATGCCAGTTTATTTAGTTGAAAAATTAATTTGCATTCTGATACTCACCCACAAAAGTCACGTAGAATAAGACTTTGTTTATTTTATGGGACCATTAACTACAGAATGGCGACTTACATTTCCTATATTTAATCCTCAAAACTGCAAACAATCTACAGCCAGATCCTTTCAATTACTCTCAATGATTTAAAGGAACGTTGTTACCTCCTGCAAATGAAATACCAATACAAGCACTTCAAAAAATATTGAAAAGCTTGATCTTTTCAGCAGTTTATTATTTTATTTACAAACATTTTCTATTGCTATATTTTATGTATCTGTTTGCTTTCTTTGTTGGCTTTATTAGAAAAGAATGTAGTGCTGTCTTTAGCTTAACTTAGCTAAATCTATAAATCTAATACATGTAATCATTGACCTCACTGCTGCAGCACCTTTTTCTTCCTGCACACTGTTTTCTTCTCCCTTTCGTGATTTCTACAGAAGCAGGCAGAAGCAGGACAGTATAGCCCCTTTTGTCCTTATATCAAGGTTCACCTACAGCTACATTTTGCTTTTCTAAATATTTTTTTCCCAGTTGACAATGAAGACAAGTGGCCTTAGCACACACTCAGCAAGAACAGCACCACCAGTGAGACCATATCCCCATAATTTTGAGAGAAAACCTCTGTTCAGGTACGCAGTAAAGAAAGACATTTAATGAAAGGAATGAATTAAAGTGTAATCTTGTTGTGGGATAGTTACTAATGACCAGTTCTGAAGTTTGTGTTAACTTTCACATTTTCCCCTTGAGCTAATCTAAGTTTGATGGTAATGTGGCAGAGAGGAGCCCATTTGAGGACACCTCTTGATCGAGACCAAATTGAAGGAAAATAGTTAGAGATTCCACAGTATTCCTCTGGGGATGTTATAGACAGAGCTGGTTCTTCCATGAACATCTATATGAATTATATAATAAGAAAAAAGAGCAAAGCTGCTTAGCAACTCCACATTTCTATGATCTCTTACCTAAACTACAGCTGGCATCTGAGCATAGTCATGGCCTTGATCTGCAGTTTATTAAAATCTTTCTCTGCTCACTATGTCCATCATGTGAGTGACCTCTCTTATCAGATCAGCATGATCCTTCAGACACGTTTCATTCAATAAAGGGCAGTGGCTGTGGTTGTTCCTGCTTTTCAAACTAGCGTTTTAATCTGGACAGTCAGATTAAAGGTCATTGCTTTTTCTCAGAGATTGCCCATGGAGGCTAAAAAGTTGTTAGGAGATGATTAATAGGTGCCCTTCAAAGGAATGATGGCTGTTCTCATGGTCCGCACCTCATAAACCAATCTGCAGTTTCCTGCTTTCTCTTATTGCTGAATTGCTTGCCTGCATGACCAAATTGGCATTTGCCTCAATAACAAATCCTGCACATTCTTTCTGTTTTGTTTTGAAGTATGAAATGGAGAGAAGGAAACTGGCATTTCCTTTGCATGAGGCATTCACTTAATGTACTAGAAAAGGCAAAAACCCCTGGTAACTTCTTTACTGATAGACAAGCTCCAAGAAAGCCAGAAGAAAAACCTGTTTTCATTCATTAGCTGTCTTTCTCTTATCCTTGAGTTACAGGTGTCAAAATATGGGTAATTTAGTAGACATTTCTGGGGAAATAAAAGAAAAATAACTTGATCCACTGCAAATCTTTAGTTTGGTCTGCAGAACACACTGTCAATGAACTGTAACTGCTGTGACTGTCTGCATCCTTCTGCTGCATTTAACTTCATTGTCTTTTTTGTGATAAACTGTAAAGCAATGTATCAAGTTAGCAGATTATTGACTGTCCTGCTGGAAAATTTGTAGAGCAGGCATGGTTTTAAATGAGCTCTGTAAAAGAGTGAACAAGTCAAATCTGTGCAAGACAAGTTTGCATAGCATGCATTGGATTGACAGGCAGTAACTAAAAACTGAAATGTGCTTATCTGGGTGGAGGGGATTTTATGAACACTTGGAGCCTAGCTAATTTCTACATGATTTCTTGTTCTTTGAAAGATATCTGCCTTGACCCAACTCTGCTGTGGAATTTTAAAGATTTTTTTTCCCTGTCATACAGTTTGGCTAGTTTAAGAAGGATGGCTAAATAACCTTGTTATTCTTTTCTGGGACCAGAGGGAAGACCTTAGTCACATTTTAATAAAGTCCTTTATACAATTTCAAAAGTGCAGAGGGATTATGGAACAACTACAGATAATTTTTGTTTTCTTCAAATCCCATTTCCAGTGATGAGAAGTATATGATAACACAGTGTGTTGGCTTTAATGAACCTGTGTTGATTTAAATTAATTGGGGAGCTTGTTTTACCATCTGGAAAACTTGAGTGTATGTCTAATGTCTGTGTATTTTATTTGATGATTTGGGTTTCTTCCATTATTTCACTTTTTATGATGCTAATTTCGTGTGATGTGATTGCAATTGTTCCATGGAAAGTAGAACTGAGATAGGTCCCCCTTGTCCTCTGGTTGGTTTTCTTTATAACTTTTGCTTGAGGAGAAAGCAAGACTTCAGAAAAGGTTCAGCTAAGCTACAGAGATCTTATCACTTGAGATGGCGTAGACAGAAAAATTATACTCTCTACATTGAAATATCTTCCTTTAAGTGTTCGGTGTCTTTAAAGATTAGATTTTATTTTCATCACTTCATTTTGTAGATATTTAAAATGAAGCATTTTTTTCTCCAGTTGTGGACTCCAGGTTTTTCTTGGTTTGTTTGTTTGTTTTCAGAAGGTACAGCCCATTTCCCTGTGCCAATATTCACAAAGCCTTCAGGGGACAATGAGAGCCACAGTATTCAAGCCCCTACAAAGAATCTGGTACTTACCAAGGTGCTTTTGAAAATCCCAGTGGTTATCTTCCTGCATTTCCAGGTACGTAAGTACCTTTAAAAATACGGCTCTTACCTGCCAACTTCTCAGTAGGTGAATTTACAATGTATCTATTTCTGGCTGAATATACTGTTGAAAGGCATTGATTTAAAATACTTTTTCTTTCTTTTTGGGACCATTGATTCATTCCTCAGCAATTCCATTTTCAGAGCAAGGTACATTGATACTGCATGGTTTACCTTGTAGGGCTCTGGTGGATGTGCTTAAAAATAAACTCCTGTTTTACCTACACATTAAAGTTTTCACTGTCCTTATTATGGCTAGAGGTTTGCATTTGGTTTCCTCAAAAGCATTGACTTGTCTCCTTTTTTGTATGACTTTTAAACACAACTTAAATGTCATTCTCCACTGTAACAGTGGTTGCATTTCAGGGGTCTTATAAAATACTTGGAAGGAATTGCATTATATAAGTATAAATTATTGTCACTGAACTGTAGATATTTCATGGTAGTGATTGTGACACTGTAACATTGAAAGACGTTTAGCCAGTAATGGCATATCTGCCATAGCATTAGAAATTAGTGTACTGTATTGAAAAATCAGATGTGCTGAATGTAGCCATTAACTGAATAATGCATAAAAGCAAATCTGATTCCTTAAAATACTTGAGTGATATATGCCAGTGATGGGACATAGAGGAATTGATTTGAGCACCTAGGTGTTATTCTACAATGGTGACTTCAGTGAGACTGGGAATTTCTGACTTTAACTCTGAATCCACTGACTCTACCAGTTTTGTAGAACTGCCAGTATCACTCTATTTGCAGCAGAAACCAGAGCTGTACAGATACATTTGTCTGTAGAGCTTTTTAGATACATTCCTCACTTGCCAAGTTAAGAACAAGTTTTTAGAAACTGATTTTACAGATAAGAAAAGGAAATTTATCAGGGTTATTAATAGTATTTGAAATATTCTAAGCGGAATTCTCCTTTCAGAGGTACAAAGTAAGCCTGACATTAAATATAGTAGAAACTACATATTCAGCAGCAAGAGGAAAGAGTAGCCTTCCTGCTCTCTCAGTACTTCAGATGATATAATTGCATACTATAGTTTATGTCTATGGCCCTATGGTATTGTCTCTTTCCTCAGATGATTGTATGGAGGGCACTAGGTTTAATCAGCATATCTGAAAGCAGAACGAGGTAACAATCCTGCTTATTAGAAAATAATTTTCCAAATTATTAGAATTCTGGTTAAACATGATCAACAGTTGTATATCCTTTTAGATTAGGAAAGATTTTTTTTTGTCATTCTTTTTCTGGTTGATTGCTTCCATCACATATTCAACTATAAATGTGAAGCTCTGGCACAGATCCATTGTGAAATTGGCTAAGGGTGGTCCTAAAGGTGTCTCCTTCAAAAAAAGGAATTATCTTAGACCCCCTATCCTTTGTTGGCAGACAAGTTAAGGATTGAATGGAAAAGTAAAAGGAACCCATTGAGAGATGAATATTTTGAAAGCTATGGGGAATTCTGTACTGTCACTGTTGCAGTGTCCTCACAGACAGGGTGGGGGGGTCATTTGCCACCCACTCCTCCTCACCTAGAGTGTTTGAGTACTATTATGTCTCACATATGTCAAGAGGTAAAAATGAGCTCTGGGCATTCATTCCACTTAAATGTTTTTACCTAGAGCATTTGTCAGTTCATAGGTTGATCTGAGCTAGGCGATTCAATGGGTGAAGACAGGTCATGCTGCAATGGACATACCAGAGCTGTGGTGTCACAGCATAAAGTATTCAGTGGCAAAATTAGTATTAACCCCCACACTGGCCACAGCATGCCACTTCTTTAGTTGTCTCTGCATGACCAGTGCTTTAAAGCAAATGTATAAAAAAAAATACATTAGCTCACTGATCCAATGCACAGGATAACTGGCCACAAAGTTGTACCAGTCCTAAGGCAGTACAAATAGAGGGCAGGAATACCTCAAGGTGCTGTAAAACTTGAAGACTTCTGTAGTTTAATAGTCTAGTGTAATAGTCAAGTGGCAGTGTTGGAATGAAAGTCTGCCTCACACTTAGGTCTGCTCAGGGTTGCTTCTGTTTGCAGAACAGTGTGATGATCAGAACCAGGGACCTGATGCAGTGGAAAAAAGTTTTTGTTTGGGTTCTTTTTCAGCTGGATCCACTCCTCTTCTGGCACAGCTCTGATCAGCTTTGGCCAGATTAAGCAGTATCTCTGAGCATTCAGCCATGGCTTGTATCTGCTGAAACCACATTCTGAATCACTGGTTTGGGGAAAAAGAAATTTAGGGGCATCATCCCCCAGCAAGTAGTTATTACTAGACAATCAAATACAAGAGATCATGGCTGTCCACCAATGGAATGGCTGCGATTTTAAAGAGCTGAGGTCCTTCAGTTAGTAGGAATAACGCCAAAGCTGTCTCCTGGATAGGGTAATGAATTGTTTAGCAGCAATATCTGTGTAATGTATTCCTGCTGTCTGCAGTGGGCACATTGTCCTCCCAGCTGGTTCAGCATAACTGTCTGTAAGGCGAGCAGTTATGTAGGTGGAGAATAAAGCTGATTCTACTAAGCCACTTTCCACTTTATGTTTAAATTGTTATTTCCAGTACAGTCACAGCTAAACAGACCAATTCAAGGCTAGTAACCGGGAGCACAGGAGAAGAAAAAGCATCTTTTGGTGCCAGATGAGAGGCAGTAAAACTCTCATGCTTGTGATAAAATGGAGGGAACATAACAGAACTCTGCAGGTCCCTACAGAGGCTGTGACACCCATTTTACCCCTGCTTTGAGAACAGGAAAGGCTTTTCCTTTTCACTTTCCTGAGCTGTCAACCCCTGTTCAACTTCATGAACAGTTAATTCACTTGCTAAAATCCATTTTTCATGTCTTGCCCTTTTGTAAGGGATAGTAAATCTTCCTCTTTATTTACCATGTTTGAAATTTAACTTTCTTCCATAAGGCTGCAGAAAAAAGTTCTTGTATGAGTCACAAAAAGAAGCATTTGAGGCAGCTCAACTTTTACATTATTTTCTTTTCAGTTCATGAATGTCTGATCATTAGCTGACTCAAGTTTATTACGTATGAAAAAAGGCACTAGGATTTTAACATCATTTGATGTTAAATAATTAACTTAGAAAACTAATGCCGACATAATAAAACATCATATGCATGATATTCAATATATAGCTATATTCAATAATAAATATCTTATGGAATTTATATAACTGAAGCCCACACAAGAATAAGAAAGCTGCCAAAAGTAGTATCATATCCAGTTGGCTTAGTCAGCAAGAAACCAACTGGTCCACAGATGCTCTTTTTTCTGTGAGAAAATATCCTCTTTTGCAAGTCTCCTGTCTGCAAAATGTTTAATATGAACTCTTCTCCTCCTGCAGGCTGTAAATCACTTATTCATCAAACCCTTTTATTTGTAGCAGATGGAAAACTTAGTACAAATTTAAAAACAAAGAAAGGGGAAGTTTAGAAACTTAGGTGAATAATAAGTCTAATTGCATTATACTGCACTGACTATGAAAAAAAAAAAAGCCTTAAGGCATCAGAATCAACTGATACTCATATGGTGTTGGGTGCCTTTTCTCTGTTTAGGTGGCACAGGCAAGAACTGGACAAGAAGCTGTTTCTCCTAAGGGTGCTTGTTCATCTTCTGTAAGGATGTGAACATAGGGAATGAGGCCATGATAAGATGTTCCCCTGTATCCAGTGTCCCCTTACTATCCACTTCCAGTGTCCTTGTGTATTCATGTGGCTGTCTAGCCCTGGTCCCCGCCAGTGTGACAGTCAAAATGGACTAGGTGCTATGTTTCTGCAGTGTGTCCTTTTTTTCCCTCTGCTACTCCCCTTGCAAAGGAACACACCTGTTCAGGCAAGAAAATGATATGACACTAAAATAAATAAGACATTGTATGGTTCCAACTCCATTTCTTCCTGCACATGCACACTTTGTTACCTTTGGCTTAGCTCCACTTCAGTAAACTTTTGTTATCTGACTATATAACATAACTTGCATTTCTGTTCTTTGTACTTTACATAGTCACAAAAGGAAAAAAGACCCCATTCCTACATGGATCAAGAGAATGGTTCTCCAACTGTTTCCATTACTTCAAAAGAAATACTGCTACCGTTCATAGTATGGGTAAAAGTCTCATAATATGGCCAATAACATAACTGCTACTCTAGCAACAATAAAAATATGTTCCTTTGATTACACATTTCTATTTAGGAAATGCATTAGATAACTGCTCATGTGTGACGATAGTTACTCCTGTAATGCAACGATGCAGACCAAATAAGTTGGATTTTATTCAATTAAAGGTTAAAACATGTCAGAGCAAACATAGATAAAGTATGTTTTGAACCCCATAATGCTGTGATTTCCCATTCATTTGAACAGTATTCTATAAAAATACTATCAGATCATGGACCTATTTTCTTACAGAGTGTTAATATAATAGTTAATTATAAGACACGTGTGATACAGCAACATACAGGAGAGGAAAGAGGAATCTCACAAGATTTAGTAATAGGAGATAGCATGAGAACTGTCTGGTATAAGAAATACTGCAAGAACTCTTCCTTTTGTAACTGAGTGTTATCTGGACTGAACTGTGTTGAGTCCTGGAAGCTGACCCTGGTCATTACTGTTGAAATACTGCTGGCTGGCTGACTGACTGACTGACTGAAAACCAAGGAGGGAGGGCATGTTAGTTGTTCTGCTGTTTTACTATGAATGCACACACACTCCTGTTTCTGTAACCCTCATCCAAATTAAGAATTTTTCCATTCACTTCAAACAGTCCTTTGTTCAAGCCAATGCGCCTTCATAATTGAAGCTATGTGCCTGAGTATTAAAATATTTTTTTATACTAAGGGATCCCTCATGCACCTGCTGTTCGGGGTTTGGCTCTTAAACTGTGTTTTGGCGGAGCATAATGTCAACAGCAAGTAAAAAGATGATGTCATTATGATAGGATTATTGACTTGGAAGTTAATTGAAGACATTGCTTTCATAGACAACACAAAGTGATACCCAAGCCAAAAATTTCACGTCCCTTATCATTAAAAAAAATATGTTCTCAGACCAATGAGATCAGCTGTTCCTATGCACCCAGCTGCTCCCCACCCTGACTTGCATATTTTATATATCCCAGAAGGCATTTAAAATCTTCAGCATCACTGTTGAGTTTATTGCACTATTAACTTAAAAACTACATCAACTCTTGTGTGGTAGTTAAGTAGAAAATTTACTGTGAATGGGTTATTGTTGCAAGAAAATAGAGTACTGCTCTCCTTTGCTAATATTCTAGGAGACAGAAATGCAATTTTATTTATTTTGGTAGGCAAAATATTAATGAAAGTTTTTTTCACTCATAAGATATTTGCATGGCTTCCTTCTGTAACTGGCCTTTCCAACACAATTGCAAAATGAAGGAATTATAATACAATCTTTCCAGCATACTGGGCACTTAGGCAGAGTCATATAAATAAAAGTTATAGGTAAAGAATGAGAAAAGAATGGTAAATCTGTAGGGGCACATACCTGCAACTATTTCAGCTGATATATACCTAGTAGCAAGTTCAACACACTTTGTTGACATATGATAGTTTAATACTTTTGCCTTACTGTACTTTTTATTACTTTATTAGAGTATTTATTACTTATATTAGAGCACACCTACTAATATACTGCAATATTTTACTCAATGTGAGCCAAATTAGGACTTTCGCGTCACAGGCTTTAAAAATGGGAAAGGAGAGGGGATAGTCTTCTGAGTAGTTTTGATACATAGCCTGTAACTTGTGGGGTGCATATGTGAACTTTTTAAAATATCTGGTCAGCCATGCTAGATAAAGCAGAAGACAGATACATGGCAATACGCCTTACCCCATCTTATTTCTCTTTAGACGTTTGAAATCCGTGTGGATGACAACAGGGAATGAGAATCCTGGCTTTCTGCAGAAACTGAGTCTGAAAATGCATGTAGACAAGGAAATATGAAATGATCAGCTTTGAGGCCCAAGGTAATGATGTTATCATCTAATATATTCTATGGTGGTAAGTCTCACACACACATCAATGCGTGTAGCTCTACCATATTCCCAATGCAAATAGGCTCAAACAAGAATAAAAAAGGGATGGATTTTTTTTCTGAGATGTTCCAGAACAATGTCGATTTATTCAAGCACAGTAGATGTTATTTCACCTACAACATCGGGTAAAAGGTACAAGGAACAGCAAAGCACATGTAAAAGGATCATACAGCACCAAGCATAGATGTAGCAATATTCTTGATAAAGTAATAACTTTTGGGTTTTTTTTTTCATGATACTTCTTTTCCTTTCCATGCTCTTTCAGCATTGCTCATGGGATAATCATTGTAGTTTAAACTTTGTCCTCTCCAGGTGCAGTATCTGGGTTTCAAAGACTCACACTGATCTGTCTTGTGAAGCAGAGGGCAAGACTTAGTCCTGCAGTGCCACCCTGATTAATGACTTGATTGGTATTTCTTCTTGTACTCAAGGGGAGTGGTAGGCTTTGAATTGGACATTGAATTCTCATAAAGTGTTCTATTTATTCTTTATTTGCAGGACTGATCACAGACTTGGCTAGCTGCCCTGAGGAAACATGCCTCTGGAGCAACACCCAAGTGGTTGTACTTTAAACCCGAGATGGTAGAGTTTTACAGAAATAAATACCTATATTGCATAACACCTGAAAGGTATTTTCAGGGATTTTTTTTCTTTCATGAATAGATGTGGCATGACCGCAAAGCTCACTATTAGTGTTTCTACAGTCCCAATTGCATTGTGCTTCAGCCTCTTTCCTTCATTCTCTCTTCATTTTCTTCTGTTGGCTTTTGTTGTTTAGCACTTCTTTAGAAATAATCTAGCAAATATATTTAAATACAGTAATGCATGTGTGGAAAGTGACTGTTGCTCTTGTTAAACTGAAAATTCACACTCAGAATCCTAGTTTTAAGTATTGGAACTCTTGAACTTAGGGCACCTATGGCAGGCAAATATTACCATTGTCATTAGCGTGGGTGTGCTTTGTTGTCCATCAACATCATAGCTACCACACAGCTAGCCGTGCAACCTCCAGGATAAGGCATTGTACAATCATGCCATCCCTGAACAAGGTGTACACGTTCAATATGGCAGTCTGTGGGCCCCTTTAAACTTAGGGTCTAGGGCATGAGTTGTGAGCATCTGCTTCAGGGTGTCCCCCTGAAGTGGTCACTTCACCTCCTGATCCTACAGAGAATATGCTATGAGGCCCTATGCTCTACTTCTCCTTCTACAGTGACAAGCCACACTGGGTAGGGGGGAACATGTGCATGTGTTCAGCTTAGTGACAGGCAAGATACTGGTATCAGGTAGCATCATATATCTAAAAGTATTCTCAGTACCAACATCAGGTGTCAATATTGCTCTGGCATTCACAGTTCCAACACTTATGCCTATGCTACCCTGTATGACCTGCTGCAGGTGAATTTGATGCAATCCTGCCTTCTTGTCCTCCTCTGGCTTCTGGTCATATATCCTGGTCGCACTTTTCCTTTCCCAGCAAAAAGTTGGCGAACATGGTGGGCTTAGTCTGGGGCTGTAGAGAGGCACTAATGAAGGTGGAACTATACAGTGGGAAGCCATTCATCTGGGCCAAAATCTCTTAGGTCCAGATTGTTCCTGCAGAGATCACATTAGGAAGGAAATGGGATAATAATGAGTGTAGAAAAAAAATACTGCCCCTCCCCTACACAAAACTCCCTGAATTTCTCTCTTCTAAATCTTCAGTAGGAGCATGATGGTAATATAACCCTGTTATTTTTTGGCATCTTTCTCATGTAAGATGTGCCATTATTGTCACCAAAAAATTTCCCTCCTTGTTGTATATTCTGTGTCAGCAATGGACCATACAAGCACAACCCAGTAGTTGCTTTCCAATCAATCCACTAGGCTACAGCTCAATTCTTAAGTAACATTTAACTGGAACCTAAACTGGAGTTGAATCCTAAATTCTGGTCTTCCAAACTTAGAAACTGATGAAAAAAAGAGAAAGATGCAATTGAGAAAATATTTTATTGAGTACAATACCATTTCATTGTAGGCTTTCATCAAAGGTCTACTTTATAAAACACCACCAACCTCTCTGAGGTTGAATACAGCTTGGGCAGGTGCACAAGGAGCAGGAGAGAGAGGGGCAGCACCTGCAAATTTACATGCAAGCAGCATAATATGGGATATTTGCATCCAGACAGTACCTTGCCATAGAGCCCAAGTTTGCACCGTCTCACCAGAAAAAAATTAATGAATCTACATTAAAATTTTATAAGGGATTGTAACAATCAGTTACAAGTTCAAATTTACAGGGTGTTGCCACTGTACATTCAGCAGCTAAACTCAAGATCATAAAATGAAAATTAGGAGCTCAGAATGAAAGTACTATAGCAAGTCTTGTGTGGAAACAGGATTAACTCTAAGTCCAGAAATTGATGACTAACAAGACATCATAACTACTGTGGTCGAAGAAAGCTGTAATTTTTACCAATGTACTAACATCTAACTTCCAGTTTTAGCAGATGGAAGACCATAAAGTTCCTGGAATTGGGGTTATTCCCACAACTCACAAGTCTAATCAAGACTTGGCATCATGGATCTTCAAAGGAGATTAAATGAACAGTAGTCCATGGGCAATTTTTGGTTTCAGGAAGCACCTGCTCAACTTGTAGAAAACAGCCTTAAATGAGGTACAAGCATGGTAATATTTATGTAAGTGAAGTTGCTGCTTATTAGAATGTAGACCAACTAATTTTTCTAGTGTAATAGTTCATTTTCAGCGGTGGCAAAGCATAAGTGTGCTATAAAGTGTAGGAACAGTCATAAGCAACCTTGAAAATGTCCCTATATTGCTTAAATTCTTCTCTCAATACTCCTTCTTTATGAAGTATATAAACACTCAGAGACTGTAGGAAGTTTTCAGGTTGATCATATTTCTGCAGTTAACTCTGGATTTTATGAGCTGGTCCCCATAGAATCTTTAAAAATCTGCCACGAAACCTGCACTGTACTGCCAAAGAATTTGAGGATCACCTGTTATAACAATAAATATGAAGGTAAGTACAGCAGTTAATATGTCATATTACACAGAGACTTTCATTGTCCCTTGGGTGTGTGTATCCCAACATGTATAAGGACCATCACTTTATCAGGAAATAATTTTATAAAGCAGGATGGAACAATTTGCTAACTACAACAATATTTTCAAATGAGAAAAATTATTAAACCACATTTTAAAGCAAGAAAAATGGAAATGTAAAGTTTAGCATATTCATTAGCAATTAGAGGAGAAAGTTCAGAGTAGTCCAGAAAGGCCAAAGTACTCAAATAATTCTGAAGAGTTCTGTTAAAATTAATTTCTTATTAAAAAGACAACACACTCTCAAGAGAGCATCTTCTGCAGTGAAATAATTTAGTTTCTTCATATAGACACATCATACACAACGTTAACAACCATGAAAAACAATACAAAATGCTTTCAAATTTAACAAGTATAAAAATATAACTAGTATATATGGCAATTGTGAATCTAATACTGTACAGAAGTATTTATGGATTTTACAAATAAATTATAGCTTAAATGCCCTTTTTAAAATTTCTAAATGTACACTGGAACATAGGTTCTGAAGCTTACCACTAACTTGCCACAAATGAGTGCCAGTCAAATGTTCTGCCCACAAGCTCAAAAAATTTCTTGTTGGGTTCATAGAAATATTCATGCAGTTTCTCGAGTAACCGGGTATCAATTTGTGGGTGTGCTCGTCCTTTTGACTCATGTAAACAACGCTCTCTACCACTGTCCCTTAGGCAGTAGAAGCCTTTAGTTTTATTGAAATAAAAGTTTGAAGCATTTATCTGTGGTGATAACTTCAAAAATCTCTCTACCTTCTCTATTTCTGGGAAGGGATCTTTGATTAGTTTATCCCCATCTACAATGTGGATATGATCAAGAGGAAAATACTTCAGCCAGTTTTGCATGTGAATGTAGTATAAGCTTCTGTTTATTGCCTTGTAGTCCACATTGAGTTCACCATCTTTAATCAGGAATTGTTCAATGGATGGATACGGCTTGTGCTTCTGCATGTGATTATAGAACACTTGGGTGTAATCTGATAGTACTCTCTCACTTGGGTCTCTTAAAATAAGGAGTAGTCTCATTGATTGGTTCATGTTATAAACTCTTTCAGGCACTTTAGGTGATGTGAAATATGCTGGAGTTTTTTCCACGGTGATCTGATGGGGATAAGAGAATGGCATTTGATTAATATACCACTGCAATCCATTCCTGTAATGATCTTCCCAGTCAAAGAAGTGAACTTCAGTTTCTGCTGCTGCAATATCTGGATGGAGACTCAACATCTCCAACAAAGCTCTTGTTCCACCTTTTCTTACCCCAATAATGATAGTCTGTGGCAGCTGCCGGCATGATCCATTAGAATGAATGTTTTCCTTGAAGTCATTTTTTTGAGGTGTTTTCTTTAAAAGTTCTCTCTGAACAGACTGAGAAGCCTCAGCCTTCGAATTTATAGCCGGTGTGGAAGGCACTATCTGAGGTTGAACAATAAGCAACACAGCTCCCAGCAGAAAAGCTGCCATGACAGAAGTTCTTAGTCTGGTTTCACTCAAGCAGCTAATGGTGCATAGAGTGATTTCCACCGAGAACAACCTTTAAAAGTTGTTTCTGTTTTGCTGAGTGAACGTGTATTTCTCAAACAGAAACTTTGCTGAAAGAGGGAAAAGACAAAGAAAAGAAGCACATTATTTTATACTCAGACATATCACTACTAAAGCCACACTGCAAGTATGCTTTTCTCAACTGAACAAACTTCTTCAGCTTTCCCAGCTCTAGGCTCATAGATCATTTGGTATAATTACATTCTTTAAAAGACAGACACATACAATAACGTCATGAAAAAATTATTTCCAGTCATCAGGAGACATGAACATTCTGAATCTTTCTCTTGCACCCAACACTCATCCAGAGTATTATTTCTTTTTTTTTTTAAATCTGATTTCATTGGAGTTGAACAACAATCACAAGAGAATTAAGTGCTTTTTTTTATTCTGCAATAATAGGTTTATCTTAGAAATACAACATAAAAAAAGAAAAGGTGTTGACTGGACCAAAAAAGCATTACTAAAAGCTGAGGGTCTCTTAGGAAGCCCAGGAATTACAGCATCCTAAAGGACTATATGACAGCAGCCTTAGAAGTAAAGCCTCCTGGGAAAAAGGCTTACACAATATAGATAGAGCTGCCCAACCATGGGAAGGTAATGTTCTCCTAGAAAGAAGTTAGGAAGAGCTCTGGGTGAGTAGCAGACCAAGGAAAAGTTGAATTTTCATGCATTTTTTTAAGTCAAGTTAACATTTGCTTTGTGCTTATGGTTTCTAAGGATAGAGTCAGGTGGTATGCACTCTGGCCCTGCAAAAAGGTAATATGATAAAACCATATAGTACAACCTCATCAACAAAATGCTAGAAAAGCTGTGGTTCCAGCTATGATACTCAGGAAAGAAAATACACAATGGATACTTCTGAAGGTCATTTTGAAAATCAGCCAGCAAGCTGCTCTGATGTAAACAACTAACTTTACACTTTATCAAAAGACTACTGAAAACCACCACTGAACCACATTTAATGGTCAGGGTGTTTTTAATGCAATGTTTGAAGTGAAATCTTAATGGCCTCACACACAGCATACCTGTTAGATTGTCGTGTTATGAGCAGGCTGTGCATACAAGCTCCCCAAAGTTAGATGCCTTCCAATGACTTTATAACCTCAGTGGAGGGCTGGGGTAAGTATGATTTTGGTATTTTATAACTCCATTGAGAAGTGGAAGCCGTTATGGCAGAGCACCCGACTGCTTTGCCTTAGTAGGCTACTGTAATTATGAATTTAAGCTTGGAACAGTGCACACTGTACCAGCTAACAAGGGCTGAAATATAAAATTACATATGAACAACCTGAGGAAATGCAAGGGCTAGGTTTTGGAAATTCTCCAGAGAATCTGAAAAGAAACTAATGACTTTTCCACAATAAGCTAAGTCCCAGTGTGACATGGACTAATGATGTGTTTCTAAGTGATCTAGAAAGTTCTGGGTGATAGCTTTGCATTTACAGAGGTCACGACTCCACCCTGAATGGAGCAGGTCTGCTTCCTGATGTTTGCTACTGATTATTACTTTTATGCTTTCCCTTTTTCTTATCACTTTTAAAGGGCTACAAGGCAGCAATATTGTTAGGCAGCAGAAATCAAGGCTGGGAGGAGAGGGAAGCAAAGTGTCAAGATAGCTGTGAAGTCAAAAAAGAGTGTGTGCTTCCCTGTATGCCTGCAGGCTTTGAGGTCATGGGCATGCCCTGTCTTGGGCAGAAGGTCATGCCCTGGGCTGTTCTGTGATGTCTGCTGTGAGGCAACTTTGCAGAGGAGTTTGTTATTCTTCCATTTTTGGTCACTGTTAAGTTTTATCTGGCTGAGCGCGCTCCATTTTGGCTGCCATCATTAATCTTCTGCTCCCCTTCCCCATCATCACCACTCCTATTAATCTTTCTCAGCTTAATCTACTTCAGTTTTAACAAGAAATAATCTTTATTATTAGTCCCACACTGAAGATAGTGGGGGGACACTGGGAGACAGACAATTCAATATAGGTAAATTCATGGTGGACGTCCCCACTGAGCTATGCTGCCACCATATTCAGCAGCAATGTGAGCAAATGGTACTGCACCAGCCAAGCCAGATTGGATCAGTGACTGATGGGCAGCTCAGGACATAAGAGCAACAAAACATCAACTCTTGCTGAATTTTAAGGTCACAGATTAAGGGGATAGCCACTTACTTCAGAGTATATTTTAAGAGTCTGTAGCTCCATAAATAGTAAGCCTGAGTTGTTGTCTTAACACCTTACTGGAAAAGCATAATAGGATTCTGGTGAGGAACAGGTTGAACTGTTATTGAAAGGAATTAAGTTAAAGCCTAATGATAGGAACCCATTTTTCTTAGTAGTCAGATTGAAATATGCTATGCTAATAGCCAAGTTCCGCAATAGGCTGTCTCTCTCTGGATAGATGAACTTGTAGCTACTGGTCTCAGATACTAGTGACAACACACTGCTGGGATTTCTTTTTTTTTTTCTTTTTTGTAATGAACTATATATACCAATTCATTGGGACTGTTTTTAATTCATAGTTTTCATACTACTCAGTTGCCAACTTTTTTTTATTTAAGCCTTCCTGTGGCTGAGTAAAACATGGGAATGTTTGGGGGAAATAAAAGACACAGCAAGGTGTCTCTTAACTGTAGCTCCACTCTTGTTTTGGCTGGCATTTCTTTGAAATTTGTGGGATATTACAGGTGTGGTACCAAGGGCTACACCTCAAATAGTGTTTTGAGCCTCAGGAGCTCTGCTTCAGTGTCTTCCCATTCTTAACCGAAATACTTTTAGGGGCATAGCTTTTTCTAAATAAAGAAAAGCAACTGTTTTCTGTTGCAACATGAGACCTCAGAGTAACATGGGAGTATCTTCTGCTTCAGATATACAGAATTTCATTTTTCCTCCAACTATTTGTGCCCATGCACATCTGCCGAACACTGCTACAGTACCTGTAGCATTTTATACACACCCAGTGAACCATGTCAGTAATTATGCCATTCAAAGTACCTATATACAATTGTTTTGCTTGCAAGCAATAAATCTTTGCCTTTTCTTCCTATTCTTTTGTTTCTCTCAAACCATATATGTTTGATATCTGGATCAGCTATTTTGTTGTGTTAGACTAATGCAACGCAATGGACATGAGTGTGCCTCTAAATTCAGCACAAAACATATGTTGTGTGGGCAAAGTGGTGTCCAGGAATAAAATGGCGTATAAATTGGTTGCCATTCAGCTTTCCTCCCTTATGTCCTCTTTAATACTTTTACAGATGTGCAGTTTGGTGGCTAGGATTACAGCAGTTTATATAAAATGATGCAAATGCATATTAGATAGCTTTATAATTTGCGGGTCTGAAAAACTGTTTCAACAATAATAAGCATGCACTAAAGAGTTTATAGCAGCCACTCTGCCAAATTACTTTTCTACTTTAAGATTTCTCTTCACTGCCTCCACAAGTCATGCAGAGCATAGAAGACTTCACTCAATGACTTTGTATTCCAGATTAGTACAAAAATTTAACTGACAGTCATTACTATTGTGTTTGCTACAAGTAAATGAGCAAGTTGGTAAAAGGAACACAGTTCATGTTAAATGGTGCTTTGAAGATTATACCAAGACTTTTCAAAAAGTCTGATTGCTTTTCCTTAATCTTTTCTTCAGCTTTCTCCAATTAATTAGCAAAATGTGCCATACTGTTTATTCAACACAGTTTAATGTGAACATTGCCAGTCAAATCAGCTTTCATGATTTTCATGATTAAAACCTCTTCAAAAGTAACAGTAACTTGGAAATAAATGGAAGCTTTTCTCAGCAACTGTGCTGAGGGTCACAGGTGCCATATTTCATTGACTTTAAGCATATTACTGTGCTCTTTGAAATGTGTCACTCTTTTATGACTTCTAACTATCTCTTACCACATTACCAGGGTATTTAAATGTCTCGGTATGTTTATCCTCATCCAATGGCATGGTCTATGCTACCTAGATTATATATAATTTTTAGTTTAATTAGCATTAACAAATACAGTAGTTTTTGCCTGGACTGATAACTTCATTTTCGATGGGGGTGGGATGGGGCTGGATTTAGCTCTGAACATTCATAAGAACCTTCAGGTTAGCTGCCAAAGCTGGCAGGATGGAACACAAGGAGTGTCTGTAGGGCAGTCAGTAAGCATCAGGTAGAGCCTGCTGACAAATCTGACAGGAATACTTCACAAAAAAGCCCACAGCAACACACTGAGAGGTTTAGCATAGTTAAACACAATTACTACCAGGACAGTGACTGGGAGAGGGAAGACTACATCCTTCCCATGAACAAGCAGATTACTTCACCTTCATTAAAGAGAAGCTTTGTTTTCATGGTTCTCTAGGGACTGAGGTTGAGCAGGCAAAGTTTCAGATGTCCTCACCTTCTCTCCTTGCAGAACTGAAGCCCTTCACCAATGAGATCTTTGCCCAGGCACCTAAAAAAAGTCAGTCTGGCCTGAATGAGAACCATAGATCAGTTGCTGAAGTTTGTCTCTAGAGGGAGATTAGAGCTAAAAATCTAAGGGAGACTTTCTGTTCTTACAAAGTGTATTTAGTTTTGCAGATGTGATAGAACCTCAGGACGGTTTGTGGACTGTATTGTCCTTTGCACATATTTGGGCACTCAATACAGCAAAACGCAGGACTAACACTGCTGGTTAAACTGAGCTGTGCAGTACAACCCACACATCTGCTATGATGGCTTCTTATATTGGGGAAAAAAATTCCATAACTGAGTTAACCAACTCTACAAACAACTTTCTAAACTGATAAATCAGTGATCTGAACATTTGTATTCAGTGATATGTTTAAAAAGTACTGTTAGATCAATTGTAGTGTACTTGAAATTCTTCAAGAACTCGTTGATATAAACAGTATATATTCCTATCCTCTAAGAATAGATGGTGTCTGCCATAGGATATATTCCTTAGTTGCTTATACAAGCTCTTTCAGGTGACAATTTGTACCCAGTTAGCACAAAACTCTCCAGTGCAGCTATCACTTCAAGCTCAGTCAAGAGCAAGATAGAAAGGGGAGCAAGTTTTTTATTTAAATCTAATCTGGTTTATGAAACATTTTTTCCTTTTAGACTTATTCTTTATTTTGTTATTTTTAAGTATTAAACTGCCTCACCATGCCCTCTTCATGAAGAAATGTTTCCCATACTTCCCCCCACCTTGTTTTTTAATCCCATTTAAAAAGTTTTAAACATGTGCCAGTGAAATGCTCAAACTCTAATTTCTAGTAATTAACTACAAGTAATTGCCTACTTTAGTAAGTGCTGCAGAGACAAGTTATTAAATGAAATAGAACTATATACTACTGAAGACACAGATCCCTGGGGGCATAAACTGCTGGTCACCTCATGATATATAGAAAAAGGAATCTGTGCATTAAAAGGGGAGGTGAAAAGATAAGCAACTGTATGAACCTATATTACAGTGCCTAAATGATATTGTCTAGGTACGCTTCCCAAATTGTATTACAAAATGCTGCACAACCAGTAGAGATTAAACCATGGCTTTAATTTTTATAGTCAGCATGTTAAGAAATCTACTCATAATTTCAATGCTGTTAAGATGATATATTGTCTACCAGCTCTAAGACTTCAGAAATATACTTTTTAAATTTTAAATTTTGGTTAGGGGAACTTAAACTGAGAAAGGCTGACTTGGTAGTACGTATTTTTGGCTGAATTCTGCTGCATTTTTGCACCTGCTGTGATAAATACAGTTCATACAAATTAGCTAGGTCACCAGTTCATGACTACTAAAGAAGGAGTTCAGCTCCAGTGTGAGCAATAAAGTAGAAAATTTATAATAGACGGTAGTTATATATATCATGCACTCTTTTTCTTAAGGTCAGAAGGGACCATTGCAATCTGTCATGCCAAGAGATCATAGAAGTTTTCAGAAAAGAGAATACCCTAGATTTCAAACAGCTTCATGCAGGTGAAAATAAAATGGGACATTACAGCAGAATAAAAATAAACTTGAAAAGCTCAGGATGCACAGAAATTTTTGTACTGAATGCTAATATGGAATCCCCCTACCACCTTCTAGCAATTTTTGAAACACTTGTCAGGACTCAATTTTTTTCGTAAAGAAAAAGGGTACACCGTACCACTACCTTCTTTATCCCCCTGTAAACTCAAATGTTCAATTCAAAATCCAGAAATTACTCCCCATCCCACTTCCCAAGCAAAATGGGTCACATTCTAATTAGGAAGCCAAAATCTATCGCACAGTTAATAGAGTTGCTTCCTAATTCATCAAAGCTGTCCCCAAGAAAACAACCTGTGTGGAAGGATGGCTCTGTCCTGTCTTGTTCCCTTTCTGTACAAAGGCTCACCTTAACTGGATGTATTGAAAAAGGTAACACAGCAGATGAAACAATCCCATTCTCATTTTCTCTGCCAAGCAATCTCATACCACTCTGTAGCTGTGGGCCCCATTCCAAATACCAGTATGACATTTAAAACAATAAAAACAAAAACCCCCAAAACCTTCAGATAGTCTTTCAGTTCATATTCCAAGCTGACTTCTGTGTCTTCTACTCTCCTGCCTTCAGAATAATACTGGAGCAGAGTGGGTACTGGTGAGGTCATCACTGTATTAGACTTAGCTAAACCAATCAATTTACTAAGTGAAGCACTACATGGTGACCTGGAGGGAACCCTCATGCTCTGGAGCAAGAGGTGAGATGATGCGTCAGGACCCATTTTGGACTGCCCAGGCATATTTTCAGTTTTTTCTTTTTCTAATTATCAAAACCTTTCATGGAAATCCATCGGCTTTGACATATTTTGGGGATCTGATAGCTTCTTGATTCTGGGTGGCATTTCTAGAAGAGGGAAGGGAGAGATCCCATGCTAGTCAGACTAATAAAAACACTTCTGGTTTCTTCCAATGAAAAGCAAAAGACTTGTGTGTCTATCTATACACACATGCATTCTTGTGTATTGGAAAACTGTTTTCGACCCACTATTTTTCTGTAATGTCTGTGGAAGCATATGACTAATTCAGAATAACCAAGGTAGTATTCTGACAAGGAAGGGACAGAGGCTGCAATCTGGCAATGCTGGGGTCAGAATTTGCTCTGTCAAATTGTTGCCTCTCCACGGCAAAAGCTGGCTTTGCTTCAGATGCTTAATCTTGCTACTGACCTACTGAAGGCATTCATTCGGCTATGTAGTATCAAAAACCTCTGCATTTTTCAAAAAGCAAAAAAAATCAGGGTGGGCGCTGAAGGGGTGGATGTGCAAGATACAGCTGAAGCTGATGTCAGTAACTGCGCTCTTACTGATAGGTGCTCATTTCTGAGCAATGTGGGAAATGCACTTGTTTGAGAGTGCAAGAAATGCCAGCAGACATAAATTGTAATAGTTAATATGTAAATATAAATAAATGTAATATTGATAGCCAGACAACATATGGGCATACACCAATGTTCTACTAAATGTGCCACTTGCCATATATACTGCAGAGGCTCTCAGTGGGAGCAGGCAATGAATGGGTCTCTTGTGCCAGAAAGATGATCCCTGCAGACACTCCATCCCCAAACTATTCAAGCCTGGCATTCATAGGACTTCCCTGATTTTTTTTTTTTGCCTCCCCAGTACCCAGAAAGGTACAGTCTTGGAACAGGGAAAGCCCTCAACCTACTGCACTAACACAGAGCGGAAAGAGAGGTATATACTTAAATTCCCTGTCGACTGAGGTGACTAAATTGCCTGTACTTAGCTGGGTGCCCTTTCCTGATCTTTTGAAGGGCTGGAAGACAAGACCAAACCAGGACTCTTCCAGCTAGGGGCTGCCATCCCTCCCTCCCAGCATCCTTTGGCTCCCACAAGATTTGAACCTCTTATACCGTTATCCCTGGAAAGCACCTTGAGAACTGCAGTAACCTGTACTATTCTAGGGGGCCAGTCATTCAAAACCGACGTGAGCTCGAGTTAAGGCTTCGTGCTCTCCTGCCAGCCCCCAAAGACCGCTTTGCCCTGCAGCGCTACGCAGCTTGCCAGGTTCCAGGTCAGCACGCTGCATCCAGCCAGCTCCAGCACTCAGCGTAGGAACAGATCAAAGATGCTCAGAGGAGCTTTTGCAAGTTGTTCTGCTGTCAGGTAGGAGCCCTGCACTTCGCCGCCCTGCTTCCACACCCCTGCCGTTCTGCCGTTACATGTCCTTGTCATTTCGCCACAGGGAAAGACGGAGGTAAAGAAATAAAGTGCCCAGGGACTAAATCTAGTCCCTGCCTACAATCCAGGTGCTGCCGACCACTTTTTTTGCCTCTCCTTTCTTTTCTTCCCCCCCACCCCTCCGACAGCGACGCCAGAGCCTGCCTCAGTGAGCGAGGAGGGCGCGGGGCAGCTCCCGGCGTCCCTCCCCGGGGCTGGGGACGGCGGGCTCCGCACGGGCGGTCAGGCGCGCTCCGCAGCCCCGCAGCGCCGTGCGGCGCTCGCCTCCCGCGGGAGCGGGGCTCCCACCTGCCGGCAGCAGGTGCCGGGCGGAGGGGAGGCAGCGCAGGGTGCCCGCACCTCCGCGCCCCCGGAGGCGGGGGGCAGACCCCCTCGGCCATCGCCCCGACTCCCGCTGCCACCCGCTCCGCGGCGGCACCCGCCGCCCCCCCGCGGCACCCCCGCATCACTCACCGCCCGGGGCGCGGAGCCGTGCGGCAGCGCCCGCCCCGCTGTCCCATGGGCGCCGGCGGAGCCGGGGGAAGCGCGCGCGGCGGCGGCGGCGGCGGCGCGAGCGGGGAGCGAGCGGGGAGCGCCCGCTGCCGCCCGCCTCGCCCGCCTGGAAGCGGCGCGCCCGGCGCCCGGCGCCGGCTTGTTTGTACGGCCCCGCCCCGCCCCGCCGCGTCACGGCGAGGCCCCGCCCCCTCCCCCCGCCCGCGGGGCGGGCGGCGGCGGGGGGACGTGCGCACATGGGTGCAAACGCGCAGGGGTGCGGGCGCAGACGCCTACGGGCAGATACAATAGTTCGCACAAGTACTATCGCAAGCCTGGGGAAATAGATCGCTATCTGCAGAAACAGCCCGCCCCCCCGGCCCCCCCCCCGCCGTGACTGCCTCCTTCCTGTGCCTGCAAAAATGACACCCATGCGAGGTGGCAGGAATGAGAGACTGATAGCGCTTGCTATCAGTCAGTATTTACTTCTTCCACTTCTTGTTTATGCTTCCTGGACTTTACGAGGAGTCTTTGATTCCCTCCCCCCGCCCCGAAATGCTTTTTGCTCAGCCAGAAGAATGTAAAGCAGGTGGACGTCTAAAATGACAGAAATGCTGCTTCCTAAGATCAGTGGGAAAAGGCTTTCTGGGGATTTATTTTAAGCCATAGGGTTAATTTATTGAAATAGGTCTGTATTTGCCAAGAACTGATCTATGTTTTTTTCAAGATAAAATGCCTTAAAAACAGCATTAATGTACTTCATCCATTATTTCAACAGCCAACCTCTCTTGAAATTTACTCGGGGTAAAAAGCAGGCCCAAGCAACTGGAAAAAAAAAAAAAAGAAGAAGAAAGAAAAGAGGTTGGTGGGGGACCTCATTTCTTGGCTGATTTGGATCAGTTTAGCTTCACTCGTGACTGGGGGGGTTTCTTGAGGACTGGCATATCTGAAGGAGGTGGGGTGTTCCCAGAGAAGGTGGATTAGCGCTGTTTGTACACACGTTGTAATACCATCTGCCTGAAGAGGTAACTTCCTTAATCATAGATCAGCATCCCCCTGACCGGGGCTGGGTGGCAGCCAGGAACCTCTCTGCAGCTGAGGGTTCCTGAATTTTTTCTTATGTTTTCTGTTGCAAACTTTTACTTCTTTTCTGCAGTTTTTCTTCTGTATCTTTGTGTGCAAAGAATAGTTGCTTGCTCCTCCGCTTGCTTTGAGAGCTGCTGTTCTCCAATGGCACGTGATTGTATTGATTTAGGGTTTGCTGTTTAAATTTCCATCCATGCTGGTGGAGCTGTTTGCACAAGCATTGCAGGACCATGTAGTGTACATTTACACTGGCCGGTTTTTTTTCCATCCCTCTACTAGCAACTGTTGATGTGGCTGCTGTGTGGGGACGGGGAGGTTGACATGGGCTGGACCTAAGCATCTGAGAGGGATATCTTTAAATAAGCAGTGAGAAAGGCTTAAATCACCTCTCCAACCTTTGACAGAACACTGGTTAATACTCCTGCTGGAAGTGGACTAATGAGAGTTTTGCAGGATACTATGACCATTGGCTGCGACTCACTCACTGTTCTTTCACTCCTCGAGCACTAGTCTGTGGGACCGTCAGGTCACACTCACTTCCTGCACCAAAAACCAGGTCAGGGCACGAATGCTATGCAAAAATTCCCTTGACGCCTATTTTCTCAAACGCTCTTCCTTCAGCCTTGGCCTGCGGTTATATTATAGCAGGAGCCACAGCAGTTATGGAACTCTTGTTTTCTAATGATGACTTTCTATCGAGGGATGCTGAACAAAGATGCTGGGTTTATTTAAGTATCACCAGCAATTTCACATGGATTACAGGAAGTAGGTGTGTGTGTGGAGTTATTTTATTTACAACCATTTGTCTGCCTCCAGCCTTGAATAGGCATACTTTGGTATGGCTAAATCAATTAGTAAAATAAATATGTAATAGAAAATCTAAGGAATGAAAAACACTCAATTATGTCTTAAAAGCAGTATTTCTAAATAGAATCTTGTCAGAGGTTTTCAAGAAACAAATGCAACTACTTAAGGAAAAATAGGATGGTATAACTACGTATGTCTTTCATTTTATGTTTTTGCCTATTTTGCATTTAAGATGTTTCCTGTATTTAAGTTTACTAAATCATTTCGATGTGATTTCTTTAGCACAAATAGACATGTGCAATACTCTACTTTTAATTTTTTTTTAAGGTAAAAATAGAACATTTCACAAGTGTGTTTACTAAAAAAGTAACATTGATACTGTCTTTTCACTTGTATTTTAATACCTTCCTGTATGTTTTATTATAAACCTGAGAGTCTAGTAGGAAAATACTTTCATTCAAGGCTAGCCTTGCTGTTTAACCCTGCTATTTATGAATGGCAGTTGGTTTTGGTTTTCTTGCTAACAGGTTAAAACCAAAAAGCTTAGAGGGTGTTCAGCTGCTACAGACCCACACAATTTAGTCATAAGGGATCACTGTTTCTTCCATGTGATCTCTGGATCGGATCCTGTAATATCCATTTCATGTTTAATATCCAGTCTTGATATAAAAGAATCGAAAGATAGAAAATTCACCATCTCTTTAGGTAGTTTGTTCCAGTCATGAACCATCTTTGGTGTCAAAATAATAACAGAAGGTGTCTGTACACCTTTTAATCTGAAGGTATCTAACTGTAGCTCGAGGCCATTGCTTTATATTATCACCTTCCCAGGTAGATTAAAGATATATTTTTGCCCAAAACCATACCTTCTTATTCTAATTAAGTCACTTCTCAGTTGTGGGGTTTTGTGGTGGTTTTTTTTGGATAAGCTAAACAAAGTGATCTCTTGTAGTGTCTGACTGAAAGGCATTTTCTCTAGGCTCAAGGAAGTTTAAATTTAATTATTTTTCTTCACTTTTCACAAATTTTCATCAGCAGGTGCAATACTGATGCTTAACATTCACAGTGGAAACATTTTCACAGTGCTTTGTTAATGAATCCCAATTGCCAATAAGGTTTCAAGGTCTATTGGTTACTCAGTTCTTAAGGTATATCAAGGACATTTCATTGACATATAATCCTTACTTTTTAAATTCAAATGTTCTGGCCTACTAAATATGATGCCTTTTGAATGTCTAGGTCTGTTCGGGCTGCATACTTCTTTTTATCAAGCAAATTTGTAATTTCCTCAAAGCAGATTTGTTTGACATGATGGTGGTAGTGTCTCGTCAACTGTGGGAAAACTGGTGAGAAAGAGTGACTCTACCTGTACATGTGCTATATTTTTATTCAGTTAATTGAATAATGACTGATTTAGAAAAAGGAAATGAGAATTCTAAAAGCCAAAAAAATGAGAAAGGAAATTAAAATCATCAGTGCAACGTTGCCAATATTCATTTACATTTCCCTCGTTAGTCTGAAAAGGAGGATGTGAAAAATGGGTGTCTGATTTTACCAAAATTCCAGCATATCCTGGATGACTGGCATGTGTCATACTCTTAAGAGAGGGGTGTTCTGCTCATACAGTAAATTAAATGGGAGCTTGCTCAGAGGAAACAATTCTGCTGGAAGAGGTGCCAACTAATTCAGAGCCAGGGTCAGATAGTTTGGGGACAGGGCCCGTGTTGGAGACAGGAAGGCAGCAGGCTGCCCTGAGCCGAGGTGGGATGCCTGCGTGGCGGGGAGGGAGGAGGTGGTGACTCACTGGAGGCAACGCGGCTCCCAGGAGAGACCACAGCACAGCATGGACGGCACTGAAGGTGGGCTTTGATGCTGGCTCGGCTCTGGAGCCAGATGAAGCCGTTTCCAGCACAGCCTGGAGAGCATTGGTTTCATGCTGCCATAAGCATCAAGGAGGGAACTCCTCCTCAGCAGGATTTGAAAACTTTCCTCCAAACCCTGTACCATGACTCCACTGTTTCTCACAGTAGCTGTTTTGGAAATGCAGAGGTGGAAGATAGCTGAAAGAGCAAAGACATGAAAATTACTTAATTGAGGAAATACTTAGAGATTTCTCTGTATAGTCTATGTCGGAGCTCCCTGTTACACAACAAAGTTTACATTTGTCAGGATGAAGTAATGTGGTTATGACTTAAGCAATTCAGGACAATTCAGGCTCACAGTTTTCTAGATTTGTCACTATGATATCCTGAAGAAAATGGAATTTTCTGCTAAGTAATAACAATGAACCGTGTGAGCTTGGCAAAACAGAATCTAGTGGTCAGAGAAGGGAGCTGATTGGTAGGAAAGCATTTTTTTATGACTATATCCTTGAAGAAGAACTGAGAGACTGATAGAAGGCAACATCCCTCCTCAGAAGACATGGAAAGCTGGGTGATAAAGTCAAGCAGGACAACTAATTGGGATGCTTATGGATGTTGATAAGAACTAAAACTAAGTGTCCTTTAGGTGAACTCTCCTCATTATAATACTAAAAATCACACCCAAAGCCAGAAAACCCCCTACTCAAATGAGCCCCTTACTCTCTGAGCATGCGTGGCAAATTTAAAGGGAGCTGTACCTTTAAGATAAAGTGAGAAAGAAACTAACCAATGATGACCTGGGGGGTGCGAATATTGTCTGACACATTTAACTGTATAAATACCTTGTAGTTTCTTGGTATGGTGTGCTAGCTTTGTGGAGTTACCACCTGGCACCCATCTTTGTGCAAACATGAAATGAATAAAATACCTCCACTCTGTGTGTATTTTGGCGTTTTGCACACCAGGTGAATGAACCCATTTTTTTTTGGAAAACAACTAGGAAATACTAAAGGAAAACAGGGTAGAAGTAGTGTTGTAATCCCGTCAGCTAAGGGAATTCAGGAGTCGAGTTATAAAATACATTTAGTACATATATATTTTAATGCTATTTTAAATTCAGGAAATAATAGATCTAAAATGTAAAGAAGATTGATCTAATTTGGGCCTAGAATGTAAAGACATGAGAAATGCACCATTTTGGTGTGAAAAGCAAAAGAAGTGAAAGGAAAGTATGGAAAGGTGTATGTGATTGGGAGTGGAAGGCTCTAAGCTGGCCTTTGCTCAGGTGAAACACATTTAAAGTTTTCTCCTTTCCTACACATTGTGTTTTTCCTTTATCCCCGAAGGCGAGCCCTTATGAGGTGTTCAGGTTGGAAATGACAGCATGGCCACCAGGCAGTGTGGCTCGTGATAGAAGAAACAGGTCAATATAAATCCAGGGAGCCGCTCTGTAAGCAGTTCGCTCCCACGCTTGCAGAGTAAGGCAGTGCTGCTTGTTGGGCCTTATATCATTGTTGGCAGAGCTGTGGCTTAACAGAAATGGTCCAAAATGAACTCTTGGGTGGTGAAACCTTGTAGTGTACAGGACATGGGAGCTGTTGGATTTGAAAGAAAAGCATGGGATTTTGCAGTCCACAGATGGTTAGATTAGCGTTGGCAGAAGAGGCCATGCATCTCTGGCCTGGGAAAGTTTCTTCTCTGGAAGAGGCGGCTGTCTGGGCTGTTCAGAGAAGAGCTGTCCCTGAGGTGGAAGACAGCAGCTTGGCTGTCCATGGCAGAAGGTACAGCTGAAATAGGGAAACAAACTGTGGGAATGCAGCAGTAATTCCAAATGGGAAACAGATTTGAACAAATATACAAAAGGCTAAACTGTAAACCTTCTCAAAGTTGAGCTTGCTTCTGTCAAGTGTCCAACGCTGCTGATAACGAGCTCTACTATCAAAGCTCCTCAGAAGCAGTGACAGTGCATTTAGTAATGGCAGCATTTAGGAGATGTAATATTATGGTCCAGACTGGGAGCCACCTTTACCATATACTCTCTCTATGGTCCAGCATTTTAAAATTAAATTCACATCTTAGATTAAGCAATAAAACACAGAGAAAACAAACAAAATGTAGCAGATGGAAAGGAACTGTGTGAGGGGGACCAGACTGGTGTAGGAACAATACTGAAGGAGGTGCAAGGAAAATCTAAAAAGACCAATCTCATAAAAATATTTTCAGGAAAGATTTATCTACAGAGAATAAGCGAGGGCTTGCTGTATAGGTGAGCTTATGAAAGCTAGGTGGAAGTGAGGCATGCAGCAGGGAACCTTACGGTGAAATGGGAAGATGAATGATAATTAAGTGGTAATATTGAGCTTTTCCAGAGAAATAAATAAAAGCTTAATCTGATGATTCCTCACAGCCCCACCTCATAACATGGTTTAGATTTTTATTTAAAATGATCTCTGTGAAGCATGCAGTAATGCCATGGCCTTCTAAGTTTTCTTTAGGCAAACATTCTCACATTAGCACTTTAAGCTCTAGGACTCAAGCATTGAGGAGCAGTGAGGTGTATACTGATGTAAGTAAGAGGCCTGTCAAAATCCTGTTGTTCAGTATAAACGTTTAAGACTTTTCCTTTCCCTAACTGTTTGTAAGAAGAAAAGGAGATTATTACTTAGTGATGCAAGACTTGGGATGATGGCTTTTACCTGATCTGAAGAATGTTGGGTTTAACAAAGTAAAGGAAAAAAAAAAAAAAGATTAATAGTAAATCGACTGTGGATGAGATCCAAGTTCCAGAAGATGTATCAGACTCGTTATAGCTTTGCAACTAATTAAGTCTTTTCCTTTGAGAATGTAGAGTACCCCTTTCAGGTAAGGTATTGCTATATAAAGAGAAGGGGATAGGTACAGAGTGATAATTGGTGCAGTGTAAGCTTCCTGAACATCTGTGTGGGTGACAAGAGCTCTGGGTAAGAGGCAGAGGTGAGTCCAGAATAGTTGCTGCTACACAGGCTTTCCCACCTTTCTGTTCAGGGTGACATCCTAAGGCTAGCAGAGCTTTGCAAGGACAGCAGAGCTTGCAGCTGCTGAAAAGGCAGATCTGTCCTTCCTCATCCTCACCTTCCTCACCTTCAGCTGCTGGACTTGTTCATTGGGCAGTTGAGTTTGCTAAAGCAGCAGAAAACCACCTATGCCATCAGCAAAGGGAATAATTTCCTGTTGGTTCTGTGAAAGCTGCCTCACTGAGGCTTTGCCTCAGCACAAGATTGTGTGGCTGACAGCTGGTGAGAAAAGGTTAGCATCCCTATTTTCGGTGGTACCTAGCCACTTGAAATGGGAGGAGAAAATGTTAAATGCTATTATATCCCTTGGAAGTTGCTTGCAGCACACAGACGCTTTCACTCAGGGTAGGTGACAATGATCCCTGCATCTGAGCCCTGCTGTACAGTTTCAAATCCAGAAAAAAACCTGAAAATAGTGAAAGGAGGCAGGGTAAATGACTGACTGGAGTCGCCTTCCCATTCAAGCATTATTATGCTTCCAGACTTGTAATTTCAGACATCTCTCAATGTCAAAAAGTCTCTTGTGTTATTTAGGTTTATTATAGGTTCAGCCTGAGAGCTAGAAGAATTTTTTCCACCCACAGCCATGTACAAATGTAAGGAAATAGCCAGAAGGTCTCAATAAGACAAGTTAGTTCTTTGCTCAGTCTTCTGGCTACTCTAAATTAGGAATGCCTAGCTTCAGATTATTTTAAGAGAAGATATCCATGCTCTTCAGAATGACAGTTTCCATCTCAGTTTTTAGAGAGCATCACTGTGACTGAGAGTACTGTTCTGCATTTGTTCCGCCCCCACCTGGTTTTCCTGTACCTGCCACCTGATGGAATGTATTATACTAGATCTTTTTTTTGTGTACATCATTATTGCTTTTGTTAGAAGCAAATCCCTGTCATGCCAATGCTACATGGTCTGTGAGAACTTAATAGTAATAGGCAAGAATTAATCTTCATACTCTAATTGATGTGTACTCTACTGCCTTTCTTGCTTAAGTGAAGGAAAGACTTTCTCTTGAATTTATTCTCTGCAACTCAAATATGAACCTGCGTGAGGTAATAAATACAGACATGTTTCATCTAATATTGCATTATATTTTTGAGGACTAGACTTTACCCAGCCTTTAGTGTGTGATGTGGGCAGGGGATAGAGAATTGAAATGTGTGGTGTACACAGCACACCCCTAGACAGAGCCTGATGGCATTGCAGTGAGAGGCACTTTGCTCCCAGTTGAATCATCTGGGATGCCTGCTGGCATTAAAGCAATTAAAAGTAGGTAAGGCCATGGCCTACTTTCCTTTCACACACTCAACGAAAGGTGAAACATGCTGTGTGTTTTCAGAAGCACTGGGGAGTGATGGGACACTTTCAAGCCATCGTTCCCTTAAACGGTGTGATGTGTTTACCTGCTCAGAGCCAAGACTGGGACCCACTGTGTGGTCATCTGTCCCCTGGGTTTACACTACAGGAAAAATTTCTTTTGATTGTGGGGTCTTTGCTTAATTCAAACAGAATGTAACATCACTAAATGGACTGGAAGCCTAAAATAAGCTGTGATTGCTCTTAACGCTAAAAAAGTTTTAAGGTGTTTGTGATAGCTACAGTAGGGGTATGGTTACCTTAGATGAAAAGAACATGCCCAGGCACACGGATGCTTTGTAGTCTTTATTAGACACAGTGTTCAAGGTTGAATGCTTTCACCTACTAGGTGATATCCAGCATAACTGTGTTGCTTAAAGGGCACTATTGCTTTTAAAAGCTTTTTTTTTGTTGTTTTGTTTTTTTTTTCTGTGATGGCATCTAACCCTTAAGGCCCAACTCTGCCACTCTGATTCAAAGCATTACCTAAGTTTGCAAGTGATTCCATGGAAATCAACTGACCTTGCAGAAGAAGGTGCATTTAACAGAGGAAAAGAAAGCTTGATCCAGGCTTTCATTAAATACCACTCATGTAACATGGGCTGCTCTGTGTTTGTCTTTGTTGCATGTAACTAGCTACCACTAACATCATTAGGATTTCCAGGCATAGCCCAACAGGCTTATGAAACCTAAGTTCCAGATATAGAGTGAAGTCCAAGGAAATTAGATGACCCATGTTGCAGACAGAATACAAGTTCGGTGTAAAATATTTATTGCTCCAAATTATCGTTGTAAGAGTAATAAAGTGAAGCCATATTTGTAGGCTTCACAGTGATATATTTTTATGATCTTAGAGCTGCTGTTTGTATAAATTCAATAAAGAAGCTGTTTGGACTTGTTTCAAATTTCTTTAGCTACAGGGGAAGAACATTTATTCACTATTTCACTTGTTAGAAAGAATGAAAAGCAAATCTTTTATCTGTTTAGTAGAAAATACAACTTTAACAAAACTCATTACCTTTCTGAGTCTGGCTGTTTGAGTTGTATAGAGACGGAATCAGGTTGCCTAGACATTGAGAGACAGGACTGACACCAGTTCTCTACGGGCCTTTTAAGAAGATACAGATGAAAACTGGTTAGATAGATTCAGCTGAAATACTTACCCAAATCATATAATCAAGTCAGAGTATTTCAGCTGAGAATGGGCTTTCCTGGAGATTGAAGCAAATAAATTTATTCATGAAATCCTGCCAAACCTTCCTCGTTTCTGGGCTTGATTTTTTCCCCCAGTTACTCAGCATCCTGGGGACTGGCTGTGTTTGTGGGGTACCTACATCATCCTGGCTCCCTGGCTGCAAGAGTGTCCATTAGCCAGGAATCTAGCCCTCGGAATTGTTAAATGCTGAACTGTAGTTGGTAGAAACCCCATTTTGAAGTACCAAAATCATCAGAAAAATTGAGTGACCCTTATCTGCCTACCCATGGAGCAGTATGTCTTTCATAGGGCTATGCTGACTGAAAAGCAGCTGCACTGGACTGAGTGAAAGCTTTATTATATCCTTAAGACTAACATTATGGCAGAGTTCCTTTGTGGAGTGGGAGAGGAACCCAAACCCACTGCTGCATCATGCTTGCTCTTAGAGTAACACTTGATCATTCTGGCCTAATTTAGGTCCTGATCTGATTTCCACTGGGACCATTTTCAATGTGGTTTGGATTGTTAGATGTGGTAGTGCCCTAGGGGTGCACACTGGCTGCGTTCCTGGGATCCTCACTGGAGATATCCCTATGCTCCTGGAGAAGCCATATCGTATGAGCTGGTTCAATTCTTTCACTGAAAGAAAAGGAGGTTGATCCCCACTTCATCCTTCAAGAGAAAATGTTACATGTTTGGATTTCCTTTTAATGGAAATAACAAGTTTAAAGTAGTGTCTTATTGATTAAAAAGAAAAATGTAAAAAATATATTTGCATTTAGTAAAATAACCTGCAGCTTTTCTTGAAAACTCTCTTCCTCCCCTGCAGTTGTTGTCCTTGCTTTTCTGGTGGGGAAATGTCTCAATTTGACGATCAGTATAGAAAAAGGGGGAAAATGTATTTTAATTCAAGGCTTTGAGTGGTGGTTTTTTTTGACAAAAGGTTTTTCAAAGGAAAAATGGATTGTTTTATTTCTCCCTCTATCTTTTCTTACTCCCAACTTCTCTCCCTCTATGAAAGAGGGGTAAGATATATTAAGATATATTGCATTTATTATAAGCTAGGCTTCTCAAATAGCTGTGTATATGAACAGTAACTAGTTTGCTCCAAGACACTGTTTCGTAAAAACTGGCAGGTTTAAAATTCAGCCCCCTTTTTAGACTCATGTGTCTCTGTGTAAACACCTTGTAGCCCCTCCTTCCACCCACCATTGCTCCACTACAAATGAGATAGCAGCATCTCAATTCAACGAGTTCAGGAAAATATGAAGTGACCAGTGGCACAGATTGCCTTAGCAGCTACCAGCTACCAGCAGTTAAAGGTATCTATGGATGACTAATACAAATTTTTATATCTCTCAATACAGTTAGAGACCTACAGTTTGAAAAAAAAAATCTGTGTTAGAGTATTTGTTTCATCTGCCTTTTTACTCCAGTTTTGCCGTCCAAAGAAATGCATTTTGTCCCTACATTGCAGCAGAGCCATTGTAAAGGAAGAGTGACAAATGAGGTAAACATACCCAAATGTTGTGAGTTGCTGCTTCTGCTACTATTACCTCTGAAGAGGAGGGGCTGCGTTGCAGACCTGTGGAATGAGCAGGAGGTAGCACAGCTCAGGGGTGCTGGAAGGAGACAGCGCAAGAAGAGTGTGGGCATCAGCGATGCTGAGGGATCAATCCCTTCAGCAGAGATCTGCCTTGCGTTATTCAAATCTTACTACTATTGAGAGTACGAGCTTCTACCTCCTTGTAACTCATCCTCCTAATCACAAAATGGGTTGGTGAAAGAGACTATAAAATAAAGAGAATTACAATTTTATTTAGCAATCCTCTTTTTACAAATGCTTTTTTTTTTTAGGGCACCATCATTAACATGAATTCTAGATCATAGGATATCTAGACCATAGGATAGTTCAGGTTGGGAGGAATATCAGGTCATGTAGTCCAGCCTGGCCAAAGTCAGGGCATGGTCAATGGCCACGTTCCTCCAGTAATTCTTGGATGTTTAGTTGTTTGCATACAATTTCCAGCTATCTAGGCAGTGGAAATCTGTTGGGCAGACTGTACTGTGTCTACCTTAACTTATTTGTCATTTTATCACTGCCTTGTTTTCTGCGATTTCCTCTCCATTGAAATTTTTTCAGCTGTAGTCAGTTCTTAGCCGTGACTTCACATATTACTAGCCTTTATTATAGGATCCTCCTTTCCGATCTTCCTTTATTATAGGAAACATTTCTGTCACATTAATCTGCCATGTTTCTTTCTTAAAACCCTGTTCAGATGTTTTTCAGCAGAAGTGTCTTTTATGCTTAAAATATTCATTATTAGGACTAGTAAATCTTTACCCACAGAGCTAAAACCTACTTCCATTTCACACTCAGAAAGTCTGATGTTTTCTGAAAAATAGATCTCAGTAATTATTTCTGATTTCTAATAAGAATATATTCTAGTATTACATTTTCTAGGTTGGTACTGGTCCATGTGTACTGGTATATACTGGAGTATATTTTATTACTAAAATGTGCCTGGCTAATATACCTATCTATGAATAATTGTACATATAAATATTTATAATTTATGTAAGTAGCTGCATAATGAATAAAATTACTAGAAAGACAAGTTTTTTTGAATTAAAAAGATTAAATCTCATTTGTCTAAAAAGTTGTCATAAAAGAATTCTCCCTCTTTGTGAGCATCAGCTCACACAGCCTTTGTTCTAAATCAAATTAAGAGAAAAGTAAGCAAAAATGAACTGGAGTTAATTAAAGTATATTTTTTAAGCAGTCTCACTATAAAAAGTTATTTAAAAAAGCCTCCATTAATGAGGTGCAGCTTGATTAGGAATTTACTTTAAACCCCTTGCCTGTTTTCAGTTCTATGGGAGAACAGCAGAAAGAATTGTTCCGTTTCATTTTGTAGAACTCATTAATAAAAGAGTGCTAATGCGCGTTGGCTACCCCGGTAAGCTGTGTCTTATGTAAGTCTGATTCAACTAGACAAATGACCTGTTTTTAAAAGGGGATGGAAACATTTGCAATAAAGCTCTGGGCTGTCAGATGTGCAGAGGGGATATAGCTACTACAGAAAAGATGTTTATTCAAATTCTTCAGACACAGAAGGTCAAACAAGCCTAGTTAAAAGTCAAAAAAAGAAAATCAGCATTTGGGACTAAATCCTTGTCTCTGTGCATAGCCTAAATACCCCACCTGTTCTCTTGGTATGCCAGTGGTCTCTGGGCAGCATTGATCAATCACTCCTGGAGTGGAGCAGAAGTAATCTGTGATGATTATATACCTGCGGTGCAGAAGAGGTTGATCCTGTACACTCAGATCTCTACCTTTTCTAGTTCTAGTGGAATTCAGCTCCTTCTGATAGAAATAAGCTCCTTTGCTATGAAATACACACAGGAGAGGAGCAGCACCAGAGAAGATTCTGTATTTTTGTTGGAGGGGTGGAAAGACTCCCAGTGCACTTCTTTCAACCCTGTCACTAATCAAAGAGGGAGAAACCATTACTGATATTGTAGACTTGAAAATGTGCAATTATCCTGCAAATATCATCGGTCGTTTACTCAAGCAATTGCTTTACAAAAAATTTTTTTCAGTTTGGCTATCAGTCTAGCATAATGGAGCAACAACCTACAGCCCAGTTCTGGTCTCTTTTGCCCATGTAGTTCAATGGCTGCAGTGGAATTATTTTGAACTTGCTCCACCAAGCCAAGATTTTCAAATGCAGTCTTAAGAATCATAGTTTTCTTTCTAATTTGTCACGGAATCACAGAATGCTTGAGGTTTGAAGTGACCTGTGGAAGTCATCTAGTCCACTTCCCCTGCTCTAGCAGAGCCACCTACAGCCGGTTGCCCAAGACCATGTCCAGATAGCTTTTGAGTATTTCCAAGGATACTCCATAACCTCTCCGGGCAACCTGTACCAGTGGTGGGTCACCCTCACCATAAAGAAGTGTTTCCTGATGTTCAGAGGGAACCTCCTGTGCTTCAGTTTGTGCCCGTTGCCTCTGGTCAGGATCCTGTCATCACCTGGCACCACTGAAAAGAGCCTGGCTCTATCTTCTTTGCACCCTCCCTTCAGCTATTTATATACCTTGATAAGATCCTCCTGAGCCTTCTCTTCCCAGGTCCCTTTGTCATCTTAGTAGTTCCTCTCTGGACTCTCTAGTTTATCCATGTCTCTCTTGTACTGGGAAGCCCAGAAATGGACACAGCACTCCAAGTGTGGCCTTACCACTGCTGAGTAGAGGGGAAGGATCACTTCCCTTCATCTGCTGGCAGTACTTTGGACTGCTGGCACCCCATAGTGTAAGCACTTCCTTGCTTACTTGTGGGAAGAGGCATAGAAAAAAAATGCTGGTTTCAGTCTTTCTGTACTCAGTTTATGCTCTGCATCTACTGTCTCCCTCATGCTGACATGTTCCTTGCATTTTTCGTCTTTAAACATTGCTCAAGATAGCAGAGTTTCAGGTTTTGTTGAGTCATCCCACATATAAGGAAAAGCAGAGGAAGCATTTTCTTATACCTTTCTAAAGAAGGGGAAAATAATCAAGTAGAATATTGCAATCCCTTTCTTCTACAAATACCTGCCAATGCTCCCATTTTCCCAGTTACATCCACATTGCAGAGAAGAGGCCTAATATGTGATCTTCACATTTATGTGATTGTCCTTCAACTCCAGGCTTATATATACTCATACACTTATGCAAGTTCATGACTATATGAAATCAAACAACTTCATATTCCTGCTTGTGTAGCTACTTGGGATACAGGAGGCCATCCATCCATAGGTTCTGTTAAAGTCAAGGGTCTTATCTGGTGGGGAAGAGATTTGTGTGGTAAAAGCCCTCTGTCATGTTTCCACTCCCTAAAATCATTCTAGAGCAGCTGGGAAAAAACGACCTTACAGATTGGCTAAGAGAAGTCTCACCTAACTTAAGTATTTAAATATTGAATACTTAGTATAAGCCAATACAAAAACAGACACTGCTGAAGGAGCATCTTCTTTCTGCACCATAGGCATGCAGCTGTAAAGAGGAATTGCCCTTTGACTGTAGAAGGAACCTACATAAGGAGTCTGTAGTACTGTCTTACTCTGCCTACTCTTCAGGAATTATGCTTAGATAAACTGGATCCTAAAAGATGATGTTACATTTTTTCCACTCTTAAGATTCCTTGTGCTGGACAAGTTGAGCTGATTACATACCAGAGGATGAAGAGTGCTCCACCCACTTGTGGCTGTAGGCAGGCCACCCAAAAGAATTCAAAGTGGGTTTTACCTGTACCCAAAGTGATCTTCTCAGCTGCCTGCAAGATGCAGGCAATACAGCTTTGGCTGTGCAGTGCAAGAGGCAAAGGAATAGTTCACCCTTTAAGCTTTCCTCTACTTGGCAAGTTTAGCTCATTGCATACAAGAGGACAGAGGTTGCCCAAAGCAGGATAAAATGAACCTGAATCATAATTCAATGATCTGCTTCTTTATCTGTATCTCTTTAGTTAGAATCAAGGAATCACAATGTCCAGCTAACACTTTTGTATTTCTGAACTGATATGATTCATTAGTGAAGAAATATACGTCCTTTTTCAGCTGACTGTATTTGACTTGGAGATCTCCAGCCCTATTTCCCCAGTTCCTGCAGATTACCTTGAATACCATGGAAAAGTGTGCTGCAATTTCTGCTAGTACATGTATGAATGTGTGCTACTGTTGTGTGAATATGAATTTGACCCAAAGGCATGTGTCATTCCTTGTGGCTTTTTAGGAATGCAGCATAGAAATGCAAGTATGTGAAGAGTTGCAGTAGACAGTGCAATTTACTCTACTGAGAGGAGATGCCACAAAATGTTACAAAATCCTCCTAGCCTGGTTTAATCTTTCTCCTGTGTTCTCCCACACAGTGTTCAGAACCAGTTAAGTGACATGAAGAATATTACACATTTTTTATAACAGATGGGGGAACATCACTTTCATGGATTTGAACAATTCATTAAAAGTCAGGTTCTGTTAAGATTCATCATGCTGTGATTTTTCCCACATCTTGTCTAGTCTCCCTAGTCCAGGCTGATCCTAGTCTAAGTAAGGAACTGAGGGAGTCCTCTCACTGGTCCACCACTGATGTCTGGACCACCCTCTCTTCAGTGAAGAAATAAAGCTTTGGAGGAGAACATAAGTTGTACTCCCTCTGTGCCCAATGCTGCTGCTGCTGTGAGAAGGAGGAGACAGGCCACATTTGTTCAGGTGTTCCAGAAATGTGTTTTCATCCTCAACATTCCCCACATTAGCAGACAGATTTGGGCAAAATGTATTGGTACATGTGCTTTTTGGACAATGAGAACTGTCTCTGGAATGACTTACCAGGGCTTAGTCAGGGCTAAGCAGGACTGTCAGGTGGATTATGGGATAGGACACCACAGACCATATGTGCCAAGTCCAAAAAATTTATTCCTGCCTGCCCTCTTCTATGTCACCCTCCCTCTCCAGATACTTGTCATCCTTCCCTGTATAACCAGTCCTTTCCACTATATAACCAGCTGTGTATCCACAGCATGATCAGAATATTATGATGCATACGTGACAAGGCATGTCTTCTGCATGTGTATGTGTGTAAGTTTAGGCAACCCAAGGCTGTTTACATGCCGCATTATAGGAATGGGGACATGTCTGTGTCATGATAGTAGAATATGTGCTTTTGGGGAAAGTGACTGGTACATAAAAGTAGACACCGTTCATGTGACTTTGCATGTACTTGCAAACAGATGTGGATGATGGCAGGCATCTGCAGTGTGATTACAGGATGGGTGCATGTTTGCTTATATGCCAGGGATGAACCATATTGTACAGGAGTCACATACCTTCATGAGAGCTTTATTAACATGAAAAATTGGACACCCCCTGTTCTAGGTCTCTCATGACATCTAATGTGCACATCACAGGCATTTGTATAATGACAATCCCTTTCCTGAAATGTTGTCTGACACTATAGATATAGTTGATGAGGAAGAAGTGTTGTGATTTAAGACCAGACTGGCAGTGCAGCGACTAAATGAATTGGATGCCAAAACACTTTAACACTGATGTAAGCAATTTTACAAATTATATGACTTCCCTGCCCCGTGGGAGAGACCACACAATCTAGAAGTCAGGGGGAGTCAATGTACTGATTCCAGAAGTGTGGTACACAGTCATGGGGCAGGGCTGTGATGACCCTTTCTATTCTTGAGTGACTCTGGATACCGATAGATATAGCACTGGGTAGAGAAAAAACTAGTTTTTGATTGGCTTGTTCAAATTCCCTCAACACCCAACAGCTACCTGGTGCTGCTGCTCACAGTCAGCCCATCTCAAAGGCTTTCCACAAAGACACTTTCACAGCGCTTGACAGATTGTTTACATTTAACGTACTCCTCTGTTTTCAGGACTGAGTTACTCTCTTATCCTGAAGGGTTACGTAAAATTCATATGCTAACAGATCTTGTCAACTAAGTCCATCCCATGCCAACTGCCACAAGAAGCAACTTTTTAGGCTTGACTTACTTTATGCTGAGGTTGGTGAGAGCTATTCCATTGTCTGATCCAAAGAAACAGCATCAAAATCTAATGTCCTATAATACTTGCACTAAAACTCCACCACCGTACATCAAATCCAAATGCTCTGTTTGCAATTTATGTTTCCTAATTTATTAATTTACTAATATATGTGTGTATACATACTTATGTGTATGCATGTGTATACATGCACCACACATATTTGTATCGCTGTAAAAAAATACAGCTGGACAGCTTGATTCAATTTGTTCAATGATTTTATTTTTCTTGGACTTCAATGGCATTTAGTTGTGTCTTTGCTGATCAGCATGGTGTTTAGCTCTGTGCAATATTATATTTTATCTTGGCTCCAAATATCTTCTCAAATTAGCATGATGATACAGATGGATTTTTGTCTCAGAGCAATGTGATTGATTTCATCTCTGATATTCTGCTCCATCAACGTGCAAGGAATTAGTCCTGACATCAAAGGGCAATCTGTTTACATTGGGAGTGCAAAATATCAGCACTAAGCAATGCAAAACAGATTTTAAAAGAGAATGGCACTGTCATTGCTTTTTGAAACAAAAGAAAACACAAAACTTATTAGGAAAGCCATACACTCCCTTCTCTAAAGCAATTATCTTAAATGCTGAGAACATAAGAACATCTTCAATTAGTCAAACCAAAGTTTTGTTTAAACTGCTGTGCATGTACACTGGTGGTCAATTTAGGATGCTAGAGACATGAATGGGGCAAGCAGATGGTGATATACTTCCCCTCTTGCAACCTTTCCAAAACAAATATTCTAGACGATTTCCAGGAAGTGGACCAGCAATAATCATGGTAAATTTAGATGGGTTATAATTTCTCAGCCACTCCGAACAGATTTTGAAAGGTAGTAGCTGTACCACGTAATACAAAGCATTATCAAAATTGCACTACAGCTTGTAAATTAATACAGAGTTAGGATATATATTTTCAAATAAGAGAAAGTCTGACACAAAGACGTTATCTTCCATTTTGTTTTGGAACATAAATAGGGTCTATATATTTTGATTCAGAAGATTGCTTTTGTACTTGTCAATGTAAACCAGACTTAATTCTGACCTTGAGACTTCAAGTTAAAAAGTTTATATTTTTCACTTTTGAGTCAGAAAATATTTTATTTGATGACTAAAGTTACTCTCTTACATTGCTAATTTTACATAGTTTATATTAGTTTCTTTTGATTGATGTGAAGTAATAATAATAGCACCCCTTGAAAAAAAACCCTAAGACTAAAATGGTGACTGTGAACTAGTCTAACAGACAAAAATACAGCAATAGGCTGAGCAATGCATAATTCCTCTGGGTAATATATAGCTCACTCTCGCCCATCACTTATTTTGCATTGAAGAGCTTTCTTTGGTGTTTGCATTCCACACTGATAATGAAATATCTGGGTTAGTCAGCTTTCGGTACTGAACCATTAAAGAAAATTGAGCTTCTGAAGTATAAAATGTTGTAAAGGGAAATAATTGTCTTGTAGAAACAGGTGAAGAAGCTTGACAAACTGCACTTCTTTGCATATACTGGCTCCAACTTCCCTGAGAAGCTAAGCCTCTCTTAAAGGCTTTGAGGAAAGAGAGATTCAGAAATTGGTATTTAGATTAAAAAACAATAATAAAAAACTATTTTTAAAAGGCTCACATTTAAATAAATGGAGAAATAATGGAAATAATATTGCATTTTGTTGGACTTGCACTAGTTGTAGCTAATTTCTGCCAGGATGGATTTCCTCTGAAGGAGGTTTCAGTTTCTATCTTTGATTTGGAGTGAGGATCTGTAAGACTTTGCCCAAAGAAAGCCTGCAATTCTTCCCCAGTATATCATAACTGGATATACACTGTAGGCATGGCGAATGGAGGAATGTGCTGCACAGCTGCAGCGAGGCCAGCAACTCCCCGAAATTTGGCCGGTACCACGTGAGTGCATCCCTTGACATGCAGACACCTCCAAAGGTTTCTTTAGCCTTGCAGCATATGTGCCAAGACTGACACAGGTGCCATGATTCTGTCAGTTCAGCATATGCAGAACTATTCACCTGATGCACCTCCTGTCCAAAGCCTTCTGGAGGCAAAAAGAGTGGGGGATGTCAGTAAGTAGAAGCATTCCCTGAAGCCCCTTTCTGTGTTAAGACTGTCTTGTCTAGGTGGTGGGGACCTGAGCTTCCAAGTGGAGTGAACACAGAATCATAGAATTGTTTTGGTTGGAAAAGACCTTTAAGATCATCGACTCCAACTGTAAATGTAGCACTACCAAGTCCACCACTAAACCATGTCCTCAAGCACCACGTTTACCCTTCTTTTAAATACCTCCAGGGATGGAGACTCAATCACTTCCCTGGGCAGCCTGTTCCAGTGCTTGGCAAACCTTTTCAGTGAAGAAAATTTCCCTAATATCCACTCTAAACCTCCCCTGGCGCAGCTTGAGGCCATTTCCTCTCATCGCTTGTTACTAGGGAGAAGAGACCGGCCCCCACCTTGCTACAACCTCCTTTCAGGTAGTTGTAGAGAGTGATAAGGTCTCCCCTCAGACTCATCCAGGATAAGCAGCCTCAGCTCCCTCAGCCACTCTTCATAAGACTTGTGCTCTAAACCCTTCACCAACTTCGTTGCTCTTCTTCATTGCTCCAGCAACTCAATGTCTTCCTTGTCGTGAGGGTCCCAAAACTGAATGCAGTATTTGAGGTGTGGCCTCACCAGTGCCAAGTACAGGGGCATGATCACCTCCCTGCTTCTGCTGGCCACACTGTTCCTGATACAAGCCAGGATGCCATTGGCCTTCTTGGCCACCTGGGCACACTGCTGGCTCATGTTCAGCCAACTGTCAACTAACACCCCCAGGTCCTTTTCCACCAGGCAGCTCTCCAGCCACTCCTCCCCAAGCCTGTAGCATTGCATGGGGTTGTTGTGACCTGAGTGCAGGACCCGGCACTTGGCCTTTTCGAACCTCACCTAACTGGCCTCAGCCCATCAATCCAGCCTGTCCAGATCCCTCTGCAGAGCCTTCTTACCCTCGAGCAGGTCAACACTCCTGCTCAACTTGGTGTTGTCCGCAAACACACCAGCACTTGATCCCCTCGTCCAGATCATTGATAAAGACGTTAAACAGAGCTGGCACCAATACTGAGCTCTGGGGAACAGCACTTGTGACCGGCCACCAACTGGATTTAGCTGCATTCACCACAACCCACTGGGCTTTGCCATCCAGCCAGTTTTTTTACCCACCAAAGAGTAGGCTGTCCAGGCCATGAGCAGCCAGTGTCCCCAGGATGATGCTGTGTGAAACAGTGTGAAAGGCTTTACAGAAGTCTAGGTAGACAACATCCACAGTCTTTCCTTCACCCACTAAATGGGTCACCTTGTCACAGAAGGAAATTACGTTATTCAGTCAAGCAGGACCTGTGTTTCATAAACCCATGCTGACTGGGCCTGATGACCTGGTTGTTCTGTACGTGACTTGTAGTTCTCCGGATCCTCCTTCTGGCCTTTCTGGTAGATGGTTGTCACATTTGCTAACTTCCAGTCAACTGGGACCCCGTGGTAAGTCAGGACCACTAAGAAAGGTTTGAAAGTGGCTTGGTGAACACTTCCACCAGCTCCCTCAGTCCCCTTGGGTGGGTCCCATCCAGCTCCATAGACTTGTGTGGGCATCTAAGTGGTGTAGCAGGTCACTAACCATTTCCCCTGGCATTATGGGGCTTCATTCTGCTCCCTGTCCCTATCTTGCAGCTCAGGGGGCTGGGTAACCTGAGAACAACTGGTCCTACTATTGAAGAACCAAGGCAAAGAAGGCATTAAGTACCCCAGCCTTTTCCTCATCTTTGTCACGATGTTTCCCCCTGCATCCAAAAAAGGATGGAGATTCTCCTTGGCCCTCTTTTTGTTGTTAAAGCATTTATAGAAACATTTTTTAATTGTCTTTTACCACAGCAGCCAGATTAAGTCCTAGCTGGGCTTTGGCCCTTCTGATTTTCTGCCTGCATAACCTCACAACATCTTTGTAGTCCTCCTGAGTTGCCTGCCCCTTCTTCCAAAGGTCATAAACTCTTTTTCCTGAGTTCCAGCCAAAGCTCCCTATTCAGCCAGGCAGTTCTTCTTCCCCACTGGCTTGTCTCTTGGCACATGGGGACAGCCTGCTCCTGCGCCTTTAAGATTTCCTTCTTGAAGGATGTCCAGCATTCCTGGACCCCTCTCCTTTCAGGACTGCCTCCCAAGGGGCTCTGTCAACCAGGCCCCTAAACAGGCCAAAGTCTGCCCTCTGGAAGTCCAAGGTGGCAGCCTCTGCTGACACCCCTCCTTACTTCTCAGAGAACTAAAATCTCTGTCATTTCATGATTGCTGTGCCCAAGATGGCCTCCAACCATCACATCCCCCACAAGTCCTTCTGTGTTTGCAGTCAACAGGTCCAGTGGGGTGCTTTCCCTAGTTGGCTCGGTCACGAGCTGTGTCAGGAAGTTATCTTCCACACACTCCAGGAGCCTCCTAGACAGATCTTTGCTCTGTCTGCCTGTGACCACAGGCAGGCCACCCAAAGGAATTCAAAGTGTGCCCATGTGAGAGAAGGTGGCGTGGCCTGTGGATGGTTTACTCCTGCTCTGCCACCCTGTGAAATGGACTGACTCCCTTGGTGCTGGCCTTTGTGCTTGTAGACATGACGGTGCTCTTGGTGCCTTCGTGACACTGATGGGGGCTGATGGTGTCTGTCCCTGTGGCGGGATGGGGCCTCTCCATGGCAGGGTCTCTGTCCTCGCTGTGCTGGTGAGAGATCAGTGTTCCCAAAGATGCATTTCCCAGCGGTGATGTGGGGGTGCAGGACGGGAGGTGCCTTGTGCTGCCGGACACTCCGCCCTCCTGCACCTGCACCTGCCCGAGCTGTGCCTCCAGCTCTCAAGCTGCTGCTCTGCATTGGCTCGTGCCCAAGCCTCCCAGCGGCACAGCAAGCAGGACATCCAGAGCCCTGCTCCGCACTCATGGTGCTTGTTCCCTCTGCAGAGGGCTCACCACTTGGAGACCGTGATATCCACCTCCTCAGGGGGTCACCCCAGGGCAAGGCTGTTGGGCTTCCAGGGGTTGGTTTGCCCCAAGTTCGTGTGGTGCAACCCCACTGCTCAAGCACGGCCACCTACAGCAGGCTGCCTGGCACCGTGTCCAGGCGACTTTCAAAGACTGGAGACCCCACAACCTCCCTGGGCTGCCTGTGTGAGTGTTGGAGCAGTCAGGACGTGTGTTCAGGTGGAATTTCCTGTTTTTTCGTTGGTGCCCATTGGTTCTCATCCTGTCAGTGGTGACTACAGAGAAAGGTCTGCCTCCCCTACCCTCCCATCCAGCTATCATGCACAGAGGCATCTTCCCCTGAAAATGGAAGCAGAGCAGAACAGTAGAAAAGAAAGGAAAAAAGGGGTCAGGGGAAGCATTCTGGTTCGGTACTACTTACTTACCACAAAATGCCGCCCTGCTGCTTCTGCACCTGAGCAGGTAGCAACCCGCCGCCTGCCCACGTTCCCCAACAGAGTGTTGCACAGACACTCAGGGGCAGAGGGTTGGTTAAAACAACCCAATTTATTGTCATCTTTGCACCGTGTAAAAGTCCCAGGTGGGATCAACTCTCTCCAACAGGATGGGTGGTCCCGTCCTATTACAGGTGGTAACAGGAGCCTCAGTTGTAGCGGCATCTTCAGCTGGCCCGGTGGGGATTCCCCAGACTCTGCTTAGGCTGAGCTCCTCTTGAGCAGTGTCATCTCTGTGCCTAGTGTGCTCAGATCTGCAGCAGAGACTCCCCAGGCAGTCTCTGGGATGAGCAGGTTCTCTGCCCCAGTGTCCAGAATTGTCCTCTGGGCCCCACCAGTGTGAGAGGAAAGTAGGTCCTCAGGGTCATGGGCACGGGTGCAAAAGCCTGTGACCACCAGAGCTGCAGACCTCTGAGGCGGAAACCGTCGCGCCGGGTGTGCCTCGCCACGAGTCTGAAAAGCGGCACCGCGACGAGAGCGCAGCTCTGCGGCCGTGGTGCGCTGCTGGTAAAGCTGGCCTCTGCCTACTCAAGGCTCAGGTAGGCGCCTGAGCTGCCTTGCTGCACGGCAAAGATCATCTCAGTGCAGATGTTCATCTCGGAGGTGCTTGTCAGCTGGAACCTGCAGGACCGCGAGGAGGGCAGCACCGTTAGCTGGCAGTGGTGCGACTGAGGCAAAAGCAGCCAGGCTGATCTCACCAACACCTGGACCCAGCAGGCGATCTTCTCCACGTCTAAGTAGGAGCACGTGCAGAGGGTGCGTAGGAGGCATGAGCTCTCCTCCCTGGGCAGCTTGTCGTCGGGGTGGTGGAGAAAGCACAGAATATCCCCCAGCAGCTGCTCCCTCGAGCACGTGCAGTCCAGCACCACGTGGATGCTGGAGTGCCTTGCTGGCAGCTGCGCCGTGGTGTCCAGCTCCTGGCTGAAAGAGTGCCCGGGGGGTGGCTGCAGGACCACGAGCAGGCAGTAGGTGATACTGTTCTCGTGGACGCTCCAGCTCTCACAGGTGCTGTCCGTCTCGCTGGCTGGGTGCATCTGTGGCATGAAAGTCCTCTTGCAAAGCAGTCGGCAGACCCCAAGGAGGTCACCCACCAGCTCCTTCAGCACTTTGCACGTGTCAGGCAGGCCCTGCATTGGCGATGGAGTGGACACAGCCAAAGACCTGACACAACTGGGCGCACCACTGAGGTCTTCTGCCTCCTCGTCATCCTCCTCCTCGCAGTGGAAGCTGTTCAGCTCGCTGCAGCTGTCAGAGGCAAGCTCCATTTTCCCGGTAACCCAGCAGACCGCCACAAGCAGGGCCAGGACTCCCGCAATGGTCCAAAACGGCCACTGCTGCAACAGAGAGAGGAGCGTGGCTTCCTCCGCGGCCCTGCTCTGTTCAATCTCCTGCAGCAGCCGAGTCATCTGCTGGTGCAGGTACTCCTCACGCTGCTTCATGTGCTCGACAGTGGCCACATCTATCTGGTGATCGTGCTCCAGCTCGTGCCAGATGGCCAGCACAGCCAGGACGAGCGCGATTGCCGCAGCCATGGCCTGGAGGGGGTGGGAGAAAAGGGGTCTCAGCAGGGCTGTGTGGGAGGGAGCACGAGGCTGGGGGAGTGGGTGAGGAGCCGCCTGGAGCTGGGGGCTGGTGGGAGAGGGGGTGAGGGAGGCGGGAGGGAGCAAGGGCAGGGTTTGTGAGCACTGCGCGCATGGGAGCCACAGGCTGTCCCAGGAAAGCGTTTGGGCACTGGTGTCGACAGGCCTGAAGGGGCCGCGGGCCCTGGCTGCAGGCAGCATGGGGCCCATCCTGCCCAAGCCGCCCTGATGGCCAGCCCCTGGCTGGGCTGTGCCCCATGAAAGGGCAAGGGACACCCGAGCAGAGCGTGCCGAGGCCCCATCCCTGCCACCCAACAGCCTCCCGCGGAGCCACGGGCAGCCGGCACATCCCCCAAGCCTCTCTGGGCACCTGCCACCGCCGGCAGCCCCGAGCAGCTCTGGCCCCAGCCCCGAGGGCGGTACCGTGCCCTGCCCTCAGGGGCTCGGCTCTCGCTCTGGGTTAGAAACCCCCTGGCCATCTGCCCCGTCCCCCAGCCAGCCCAGCCTTCCCCCTGCATGCTGCACTCACCGATCGCCCAAGTCCAACAGCAGTGGGGCTGCCTGGTGACGCCCCTGGGGGCAGCTCCCATTGTGACCTGGCCCCTGGGCTGTCACAGCCACCGGGGCAGCATCACCCAGGCGGCAAGCCCCAGCCTTCGTCCCCACCGCCCGCCTCAGCGGCTCCTGGCCACCACACCAAGTACAAACCCGCCCTGCAGGAGCGAGCTCCCGGGGGCTCTTGACAAAGCGGGCAGACGCGTGCAAAACTGTAACCAAAATGAAACCTGGGACTGGAGGTGGATCCCCCTGACTCACGTAGAATGGTGCAAAGTTTTCTGGGCCAGGTGGTCTGACTGCAAGTTGTCTTGAAAGGAAGAGCTACAAGGCCTTGGGCAGAGACAGAACTCCACCTCCCTCTTCTCCTGTAGGATTCCTTCTGCTGGGGCAGGACTTAGCCCTGCAAACCCTGGCAGTGAAGCCAAATGCAAATCATGTCCCTGGTGCAAGTGGAAAAGGTCCTATGGCTCCTGTCTCCGGCTACCAGCTTGCCCCCTGCAAGGGCAAGCCAGGGGCTGGAGAGGCCATGCTGTGGCCTGCAGCTCTGGGCCACCCTCTCTGTGGGGAAGTTGCTCCATGGCTGGAGCTCAGCCTAACCCAGGAAGGGAAGGACACTGGGAGAAGCACTTGAAGCTTCCTGCCCTGCCCTCTCATGGGACCATGTAGCCAGGGCTTTGCAGGACCAGGGGTTACCCTGCAGGTGGTCTTGGGAGTGACAGGAGAGACCAGGAGGCTCCCCTCTTACCTGGGCCACTTCCTCCCATCTCACCTTTCCCTCTCTGGGGCTGGATCTAGTTCAGCCTTGGGTGAGAGCTCCTTTCGTCACTTTGCTCTTATTGCACTAGAGCTGCCCATGGAGCAGCAAGCGTGTGGCTGGAGGGATTTACCCCAGTCACAGACCAGGTGACATGGGGATTTTGACTGTACCAAGCCTGATCTCAGGTGCCTGTGAGATGCAGGCAGTACAACATTGCAGGGTGTGATGCCAGAGGAAAAGTCATAGTTCTGTGCATATAAGCCATCTCCCAACAGCTGTGAGACCATGTCCTGAGATGGATGCGCTCCAGCTGTGGATGAAAATCTAGTAGTTGGAAATACAGTAACCTCTGTAGGTCTTTGTGTGTTGCTTTACAGGGTGTGTGTCCAAAAAGCAGCTGCTTGTGGGGAAGCAGCCTAGTGCTGGAACTGCTGATTTCAACACTGTTGTGCAAGTACAGAAGGGGCTGAGTGGTCTGTCCAGAAGACCAGAAAAAAGATGGAAGAAATTCTGAGCCTAAATGTAACCGCTACTAATGTACATTCAAGTATGAAGTTAATCTTTTTTATGGAGAAGGGATGGAGTCAATGGAGGATGAAGAGTAGTTCACAAATACTAGCAAATTAACAGAATGAAATAGAGAAACAAGAATATGACTGAGTAGACCCTGCAGAAATGTCCCCAGAAACACTAAGGGAGGCAGATGTTCCCACATTTATAGCTATGTCATCTATGATAATTCTCTCTTTGTCTCATGTGGCAAGCGCAGAGTAGCAGGAGTCTGTACTGTTTAGCTTTGCTTTGTCCCTGTTGGTATGGCTGTATTATCACCCATGAATACCTAAGAAGTAAAAGGTGCAAGATGACCTTTTACTGTGCCATTGCTGGACTAAAAAAAAAAGAGGAAAAGCAAAGAGTAAATGGGGAAGAAAGATGGAAATGACAAGATGGAGAGGAGAGGAGAGGAGAGGAGAGGAGAGGAGAGGAGAGGAGAGGAGAGGAGAGGAGAGGAGAGGAGAGGAGAGGAGAGGAGAGGAGAGGAGAGGAGAGGAGAGGAGAGGAGAGGAGAGGAGAGGAGAGGAGAGGAGAGGAGAGGAGAGGAGAGGAGAGGAGAGGAGGAGAAAAAAGGAAATAAGAAAATTAAAAGGGAGGTGATCCAATTGATAGGCATCTCCACCTGCAGACCAGAGAAACCTTGTTTCTCTCCATGAGGATAGATCTACCTCCATTTCTGCATTTCTGTACCTTCTGGTTTTAAGACTGACTGCAATTAGCAGATCACCAGTAATGTCATATTTGCATATGTAATGTGTGCATGCATGTACATGTTCACGTATGGAAGTAACTTTCTGTCTTTATAAAAATCTGGTTTTGACAGCTGCAAGAAACAAAGGTGAATGACTTTACTGTGGCCATATTTCCTGCAGTAAATTGCTCTTGAACGGACTGTACACCATGACATGCCCCCTTCTCTCTCCCATAAACTGGCAGTTCTTTTAAGTTCACCCAAATGCCCAAGAAAAATCTCAGCTTTATGACACACCAACCTAGAAAGCCAATAGGAGCTCTACTACCTGACTGGGATTGTCCCTTCTTACAGCAGGGTCATGAGCAGAGCTTGCAGCAGAGTTTCAGGAGCTGACGCTGAAAGTGTTTGTGTTTTCCTGAGACACCCTCCATCTGCCATACCTGCAGCTCTTTGCAGCAGAGTGCTTCCTTCCTTCCACATGTGAACACATCTGAACTGTACCTTTAAAGCCCTTGCATTAAAACAAGGCCTCCTACACAGAGAAGCTAGCAGTTCAGATCATAATATGATCAGTCAAACAAATGATTTTTAAAAGCTTTCCTGTATAATGTGACCTAAGGAAGTGCATTAGCCGTGTAAATATATTGTTGATTTGTTTTTCCATTAACTATGAGTGATTTCTCTGTAACTGACCTACAGTACTGCTTTCTGGGAATAAAGCAATATTGATAAAGAGAAGGGAATCTACAATAAATATTTTTGTCTTTTGAGAGAACTTGTACACAAAACCAGGGCACTTGGGTTTCTCTGGTTTTATATCCTTTAGAGTGACATGCCTTTGTTGCTTTGCCTTCCTTTATCTCCAGGTCAAAGGAATCATGCTGTACATTATAACATCAACACTGTTTTCATTTTCTCAACATCTATGCTCAGGATATGCCTTTAAAAAAGACAAATTCATCTTGTGACTATCTGCTCTGTGACATATAATTTGATGTATATTTATTTATATCCTCCATTGCAAAGAATGAAGGTTTTCACCAAAAGAAAACAAGACATTCATTCTCATTTATTTGGAGATCCAAGATGCATCTGAGCAAACAATTTGCCTGCACTGTTTGCTTCAAGGTTGAGAACAGGAAATACAGATCTGGGATGGAGAATAAGACAAAGCATGTCGTACTGGAGCTAATCTTTTATAATCAAGGTTGTCTCATGATAGACTATGCCTGAAATTTTCATGCATTTATGCTTTTCTGATGTGTTAAGAAGTATGTATACATCCACTGTAAATTGAATTTCAGCAGATTTGTTAGTATGCAGACCTTTGCAAAATAATCAAGAGAGGGCTTAGGAAGTATTACAATAATAAATTTCTTAGAGCAGATGTTCCTTAGCAGATTTTATCTGTGTCATTTCAGTGATAAATCTTTCTGACTTCTTAACCTGTAACTACAGTTACACATTTACCTTTGGTTGTGAGAAATAAAAGGAACTGATAAGAATGTTGTGAGTGCGATTTATCTCGAGGTCACTGAGTCTGTGATAATGAAAAGAATTGCCCCTAAAATTTACCATTAGGAGGGAAAAAGGTTAGGAATTGTGCAAAACTCTTAGCAAAATGGTTGCATCTTATATTGTGAATTCTCCAAGTTTCTGTTCTTCTTGTAAAGTATTAAGCCAAAGGTCTAAATCTAACCTTCCTAAGCCCCTGTACACTCTTAATTCAGATATGGATTTAGTCTCACAGATGGATTAAATGTGAGATTCATCTCACATAATTTAAGCCTTGTAAAATTAAGGTATATACACCAAAATAATCATCAAGGCTGCCTTTATAATTAGTAGAGAAAACCTATACTACAGGGAAACTTTATGTACTTTAGATAGCTGTCTTAGTATGGGAAGAGTCATATCTGAAGTTGCTTAAGTGTCATGTTTATTGTGGCTTAGTGGTGGCAGAATTATAAGGTCAGTTTTGGCATTAATCCTAGCCACGGGCTTTGTCCAGAAAAAGAAAATTTGTTCCATTTGCTTGGATTCTAACCTAACCTGAGTTCAAAGCCCTTTCAGCCCATGGATGTCCTTGGTGAATAAAGCTGACCTACCCCACAGAATCACAGAACGGTAGGGGTTGGAAGGCACCTCTGGAGATCATCTCATCCAACTCCCCTGCTTGAGCAGGCACACCCAGAGCAGGGGGCACAGGAACACGTCCAGGCGGGGTTTGAATGTCTCTAGGGAAGGAGACTCCACAGCCTCTCTGGGCAGCCTGTGCCACTGCTCTGTCAACCCCACAGGAAATAAGTTTTGTTTTTCATCTCGATCTTTGAGATCTTTGAGATCGAATGCTGTTGAGAAAGTAAGCATTATTCTCCTTGTGCCTTTGCCAAGTATAGTTTGTAATATTTATTCTCTTCCTCCCAACTTAAGGTGAAACTCAGTAGATTAAGTATTGAGAGACGTTTAGAGACTGTTACTACATTTTTACTAGAAAATTAAACAACGTCAAGGAATATTTTTAGCCTTCATGACAAGTGATATGGTCTGAACATGATCTTAAGGCTAGAGTCTTTCCCTCTTAAACAGAGTGGCAAACTACCTGTTGGAAAAGGTCCTTGGCTTGTGATAATACCCAGCCTTTGCTGAAAAATACTTGAGAGACTGCTAATTGGCCCTGTGTCCTGGTTTCAGCTGGGATAGAGTTAAATTTCTTCGTAGTGCTAGTATGGGGCTATGACCAACAGGCTATCCCATACCATGTGATGTCATGCTCAGTATATAAAGCTGGGGGAAGAAGAAGGAAGGGGGGGACGTTTGAAGTAATGGCGTTTGTCTTCCCAAGTAATTGTTATGCGTGACGGAGCCCTGCTTTCCTTGGGATGGCTGAGCACCTGCCTGCCCATGGGAAGCAGTGAATGAATGCCTTGTTCTGCTTTGCTTCCATGCGCAGCTTTTGCTTTACCTATTAAACTGTCTTATTCTCAACCCATGAGCTGCCTCACTTTTACTCTTTGATTCTGTCCCCCGTCCCACCAGGGGGGGAGTGAGCGAGTGGCTGCGTGGTGCTTGGTTGCTGACTGGGGCTCAACCACAACACCCTGGTCAAAACCATGCTAGAGATGATTCAAATGGCATGGAAAATGGCAGTTTCATGTCAAGAACATTCCCTGCTATTGTTTATTTTACTCATAGAGTTGTTTATGTGATTGAGGACATATAAGTACTTTAATAAGAGGATCTTGTTTATACTTGGCAAAGAGAGCTGTGTGAACCTCTTATTTGCAAAATAAAACTCTGAGGAGCATCATCTAAATGATGAGATATTGATGAAACTCTTTCTTCAGACTTTACTGTGGCACCAGGAGTCATGAAGCATAGCTCGTAGTGCTCCACAGTCTGGCAGATTTTCCACTGTACAATGTGAAGAAACTCTAAAACAGTGGAAAAATAAGCAGAAAGATGTGAGGTGTTACTGCCTCAATCACTCCGGGATAATGATGCACCAATGATGGAGAAAGAAGAAACAGTAGGAAAGCAGGTAGACAATTGTAGTGTTTTCCAGGCTTCTGTCCTGCTTTAGCTTAGAAGATCTTTGGAGTGAACAAGAGCTGGACTACAGCCATTACAGAGTGGTTGCAGTGGTGATGTTAGAAGGATATACAGCTGCCAAGCCATTATTGAAATTATCTAGTCTGTATACTGCACTGAGTTAAGCCAATGTGAAATGTATAACTTTTAGTCTTTGTTCTTTCCCAGTAAATGTATATAACAGGAAACTTCCTGTTTCCTTGGGAAAATTCATTTGAAACTGTGGCGGCTATTTGTTAATGGTGCTGGAAGAAAGGGAAACATGTAAGAAGAAGCACAGTGGAGACAAGTTCATATCTGTCCCTTCCTCAGAAGGTATTTAAGACATGCAAGGCTGATAAGAATATAGACGTCCCTTAAGTTGTGCAGTGGGCCTTTCTGGATTTGCCAGGATTTCACTCTGAATGAACTTGAAATGCAGTCAGAACTTGTTTGCAGTCAAAACCAACAACAAGCCCTGCCAACAGCCTGAGCTGGTTCAAACAAACAGCACCAGTTTATATGTTCATAAATATCAGATGCAGTGCATTGAACAGTCCCAAATGCCATGGTGGCAGCTGAGCAAAGATTAAAAGAGTAATGGTGAAAAAATCCAACTGCTTGTGTTTGTGGGGAAGAATCTCTCAGGCAGCAAAACCAGAAGGCAATGTAAGCATAGTTTGTCTATAGTACATGAAAGAACGATATACCCCACACCTGAATTTCTTTTGTTCTGAGAGAATGAGATGGTTCCCTCATAATAAAGCTCCTTAGAGCTCATGAAGTAGAGGAAGCAGCCAACACATTATGATGTCAATAAGTACTTATCCCAAGAATGAATACATTTTTCACAGGTTCAATGCTTATTTTCAGTCTTGTTAATAACACAAGCAATATGCCTTTCACTGGCTATGCAGCAGAGCTGAAAAAAGAGCAGACTGTACATCAAGGTACAGTTCAAGGTAGGAGGAGTAGAGGAATGGTTGGGTTGTGGCTATTGTTGAATATTGCTTTAGCAGACTATGCTTCTATGACCGCTGATGCTGTCACTTTGTTGTGACCTTCTGACTTGATACTTGAGATAGTAGATTAGGGTATCAGAAGACCAGGAAGAGCCTTCTTTCTCTGCCATGCCCATGCTGAATTACAGTTATCTGTCTACTTCCATATCTAACAGCTTTCACATCACAATTTTTGTAGGTATAAATTTTACAGGCTCATCTAAGAAAAGTTTAGAACCTGGAGGGGATATGTTTTTTTGCTATAAAGTAGCTACAATTTTGTGCAATAAGTTTCACTGGTTTTATTGTCTGTGGTCCAATGTAGTCTACATTCTCAATATAAGTGCATCCCTCTTCAAATAAACACTTTGCTGGTCATATTTAAAATAGAAGAAGAAGGGAAGGGCAGACAATTGTGATAAATAGAAAATGTGAATTCTTTGGGATAAAAAGTTCTTTGGCCTCAGGTTAATTTTATGATGAGTTGTGCATGGGCTTGTAATAGAAGGCTAAAATGAGGTTGGAGTTCAGGATTTGATTGGATTCTGATGGGTTTTCCTGAATAGTTCTCAGTAGATTTTTGTGGGTTTTATTTTTTTGTTTGTTTGGTTTGGTTTGTGGATTTTTTTTTGTTTATTTGTTTTTAAATTTTATTTGCACAGGAATAAGACTTGCCCAAGTTTCATAGCTATGCCAGAACTATGGGATAGACTTTGGATCTTGGCTTTCAGTTGAATTTCTGCTAATCCTGAAATCTAACTAACAGCAGATCTATGGTTTCTACTTACAAATAGTTGTTTCCTTGTGGGTACATATTATCTTAAAATTATATTTAGAAGGCAAGGTGCTGTGCTGGTTTTGTCTGGGACAGAGTTAATTCTCTTCACTGTAGCTGGTAAAGTGCCAATGGCACATTGATGCTTTAGTTGCTGTTAAGTAGCGGCTCAGTGTAGCTAAGTAGTGCCTATAGTAGCCAGGGACCTTTCCAGCTTCCCAGGCTCTGCCACATGGGCAAGAGGCTGGGAGGGGCGGGGCCACAGCCAAGGCAGCTGACCCTGACTGGCCAATGGGATGTTCATTCCATACCATGTGACACCATGACCAGCTGGCATGTGAGGGGGGGCAGTTGTGGCTCGGGGACTGGCAATGTTGGGTCAGTGGGTGGTGAGTGGCTGTGTCACGTGTTTGTTTTGATGGCTCGTTCCCCTTTCCCTGGGTTTCACCTCTTGTTATTCTCCTTTTCATTGCATTGTTATTGTTGTTGTTACTATTTTTTTTTTAATTTTAATTATTAAACTGTTCTTATCTCAACCCATCAGCTTGCTCACTTTTACCCTTGTGATTCTCTCCCCCATTCCACTGGTGGGGGAATGAGTGAGTGGCTGTGTGGGGCTGAGTTGCCAGCTGAGGCTAAACCACAACAGGGGCATATGTTTTTTGTCATTTATGGCGCTCTCATACTTGAGTCATTCAGTTTATTGGGTATCAACACAGTATTCTCACACATTGGGAAACATTGTGAAATTGCTTTACTTTAGAGAGAGTCTGAGAAAAGGTGAGGTAGAAGCCTTGTCCTGTTTTTCAGAGACAGTGGAAGTTGCTCTCTTCAGGCTGGTGAGATTCATGGGTGTCATAAACTGAAGTATGCTGCACTCAGCGTGCCTTCACTGTAGTCTATGGGGCCATTCAGTATGAATAAAGGCAAGTGACTGATTTTGTGTAACTCATAAGCAATTATAGCAGTGAAGGTAAGAGTAGGACTGTAAATAATCAAAGTAAATGAGAAGGCAGAATGCTCTTGCGCTTTTCTTACCTAACAACACAGAAGTGAAGGGCAAGGGTAAAGCAGTTTGTGCTACTTGAGGAAACTTACTAACTTATTCATTGAGAAGCAAAAGCAAGTGAAAGGGCACCTTCCACATCAGTATTTGAAGCAGGTTGTAATAGCATTTTTAATGAGGATGACACCTAGGCAGAAAGAAGGCTTCATCTTTCTTCAGAAATCATCAAGCAGGATTGCATGGCCCATCACATACTGTAAAGACAGTCCTTCAGGCAGGAGGTAAGTTTGCCCATCTAAAGTAGGGCTGCTATTTTGGGAAGCACTTAGGCCCTACCCTGGGTCATGTAGTTGTGTCCTAGTCCAGCCTGCCAGCTCTAATGTGGTCCTGCCAACGTCTTACTGTGTGATCCAAGAGCACTTTGGCATCCTGTTTAAGCTCTGAGCTTCCTGTAAAATGTAGGTAATATAATTTACCCACTGTATTTGTAATCATTCATGTTGTTAAAATATTACCTAACTATTGTTAATGGCAGTATATATAGTAAAAGAATTAGTAAAAATCATCTCACGATAAGTACCAGTTCCCATTCTAGTAGTGGTTTCAAACTTCACTATTGTGAATCTATGTTTAAAAATGTTTGCATTCCTGTGTAAGTCAGATTTGAGCAAGGGTCAGGGTTTGGCTCAGAAGCTCTTTATTGCCACATGTGTGAACAAGAAAGGATGTGAGGAGAAAGGGGAGTGGGACATTGTGAGTTAGGAAGATAATTATCAACATGTCATATCAAATGGGTAGTTCAGAGGTTCCTAAGCTAGGGTGCCTCAGTCATGAGTGGACTTTGAGTCAGTTATAGATATATCAAAAAAAAAACCCTAACCATGTCACTTATAGTGTATTTTCAATAAAATTTGATTTTACAGCCTCACAGTGATCTGTGAGAAACTTGCTATGGTCTGTGCAGAATTCTGACACATGGCAATAGTTTGTTACAGGACTGGCCCCTTATTTGAAACTTCTGGTCTTCTGCAGCCACTCCTTCAAATGATGGACTGGAATATAAAAGAAATACTGGAATGAACATTCTGGAAGTAATGCACTTAAAAAGAAATTACTTCTTTAACAGCAAGCAGTTAAGGTTTTCCCTGAAGTACAAGTATTTTCATCCCTTTGTTGTTTTCTTCTCATCTGATTTAATTGTGGGTGATTTAATTATGTAATCAAATCCCCATTTCTTCAATATTTTGTTAAGACTAGATACCTGACTCTAGTAATACCTTCTGAAGAAGAGCTCAGCTGGCTAATTAAATGCACCGTTAAGAAGTGTCCGAGGAATCTTTTGGATTTGCAAAACGCTTGTCCAGAAATAATCAAACAAAGAATAGGACAAAGTAATGAGCTTGCATTGTATCAGAATTTGGATTTTGCAGCTTAATGTTTTGCTTGTAAGCTGGCTAAAAATATTTCCTATCAAAAGGCATATAGGTGCATATATACATGATTATGTATTTATTTTATATATATATATATGTTTTATGAAACACTGGGGAGATCGCTTATGCCAGTTCACATCTCAGCTATGGAACGAAGTGGGGGACAATGAAGTGATTGCAATCCAGAACATATACAGAGGTGGTCTATGAAGGTAATCTTATGAGAAAGAAGGAACAGACATTGCCTAGTTTGACAGCAAAATTAACAGTGAAAGGGGACATGACAGTAAATATTTCAGGATTAGGAGGGGAGCTAAATGCAGGAAGGGAGGTGGATTACTTAAGTTAAAGGGCCAGTTTTGGCACTAAAATTAATGGGTCTGATTGGTTGTGAATGGCCATTTAGTCTGTAAGTAAGAAAGTTTGTAACCGTCAGAGAAGAAAAAGCCTGGAATAATAGGGACTAAAAACATCTCAGTATTTTTGAAGGTGGGAAGTTATGAGAAAGGTCATAGTGTGGGGGTACTTGGGAACTGAGGGAATGGACTTATGAGGAGCAGAAGTATGAGGAGATCACTTGTGATTGACTGTTACGGTGTGGTTGTTGGTTAGCCCATTTCAGCTTCTTTAAGTGTCTGAGCAGGAAACAGAAGAACAGCTGGAACATCTGGGGCCAATCAACAGATCACCTTTGTTTATACCTTTAAAGCAACTGTTTAAAATGGTGTAACTTTGTGCTACTATGCTAATTCATGCCAGATGAGAATCTGGCCGTGGGCATCACATTGGGTTAATGAAAATAAATAGATTATTGTATTTGGAAACTGACCTGTAAACCTCCCAGTGCACGTTGCTCCCTGGCAATGAAGGAGGTTCTTATAGAGTGCAGTTAACACTGAATGAGGATGCCAGAACTGGGCCAAAATTATTACATCAAAAGTAATGGACGATGCATAAATTTTGTTATAAGAAAAAACACCACTTTCCTTCTTTCTTTTTACTTCAGAAGAAAACCCACTACTAGGAAATCAGTACATATTTACCAAACTTCTACCTGATTTGCATTCATTTGCCGTTATCCCTTCCTGAAGCTGAGGGCTTTCCTTCAAGATAATAGTTTGTGTTCTTGCATTTACTACCAAAAAAAAAAAAAAAAAGAGAAGATTTTCAACTAAGTTGCCTAATGAATAAATACATTGCACAGAAATTCTCTTCTGTCTTTCCACTGCAAGTTCTGTAGAAAAGTAAAAAAGTCTGTTGGTTGTGGTTGTATGGATGTGACCTTGCTGGCTAGTACTAGTGTGTGCTAGCAACATGATGGAAGTTGTTCATGAGTGTTGAAAACCGTTGTACAGACCTGTGACCTTATGGAATACAGTGTCATGAACGTATTTAAACTGTAGTCCCAAAATCACTGAATCAAAGGTTTAATCATGTTCCTTGTCTAATTTTGAAGTTGTTGTTTTGTTTTATTGTAAAACTTTTGCACAGAACTTCTAACACACTCTAAAAAAGTAAAATAATCAGTGTATCCAAAAAGTAATACTTTTTTCTTTTGAGGTGCTGTGTAATAAAACACCTGCTACTACAGCACAGCTTGTTCATTCCTGTTCTATTTCTTTGCCTTTTTTTTACCTGCAGCCAACATTATGCAACAATCAAATATCTAACAAACAAGGTGGCTGCTTCAGGGTACCTGAGTGAATTAAACCCTTTGTGGCCTTACCTTCACATCTGCAATTACTTTAAGCTTTTCACTGGTAGTTCACAGACGTCCCAGGAAGTGATTTGCTCAATCTGCCTTTCATGTAAACTTACAGATACAGTGCACTTCAGGATTCACAGGCTTTTATCATTTCCTGTACACCTTAAGCAAAGATAATGCAACACTGCTAAGGAGTGTTGACTATACAGTGAACTTTCCAGCTTGCGTTGAGTCAGATTAGCCTATACAGTTTCACTAGATTTCAATCTAGGTTTCTTGCATAATGAAAATAATTGCTCAATGAAATAATCCGGTGGTGTATCTGTATATGGATGTCCGTGCCAAAATTAATTTCTGATTTAATTCCACTGACATTGTCAGACTCACGCTATGGATGAATTTGGCTTGTTCAGTGTAAACTGTCATTATTTTCTATGTTAATTTTAACGGAATTGCCATGATATCTTGCTTTGTCTTCTTGCATTATAACTAGGCACTCAAAGAATAAAATCTAGTATTACAGGGATAAAAATCTGTGATTTCTATGTGTATCCAGTGTATGCAAAAAAATGTTGGCATTTCACTGTGAGTGCTTGGGAATAATTTTATAATATATGAGTAGCTGCAGGATTTCATTCTTTAATTGCACTTCTGGGTTTTTTGTATGAAATAACGTAAAAAAACATTTAAAGCTTTACTACAGGAAACACTTAGGTCTACAGATTTGAGCAAGTTTAGAATACAAAAAGGAAAGTCATGTTAATATTTATATTTTAACCACTATTTTTTTCTGAGGAGAAAACATGAAGAGTTGCCAGATTGAGTTCTATTGATTTTTCTCCCTTTGACTTTAAACCAGAGTTTTTTTGCTTTCTCAATGTTAAATATACAGCATTGGCAAAACTCTGTGCCACTCACACTGTGAGCTCTGCAAAGTAGCATTTTTTTATAGATCGCGAGGGCATGGAGAACATAAAACTTCTCAGTGTAGCCTCTCCGGTTTCCCTCAGCTCAGGGGTTAGGGGTGAGCTCTGTGCTCAGCCTTGCCCTTTTTGAATCATTACCCATGCTGACCACATTTTATAGTCTTTGCAGAGGAGTAAATGGAAGGCAATGAATAATCTGGCCAGTTTCCTATAGGCTTTAGATCAATACTGGAGTCAGATGGACTACGAATACCTGTCTCATCGGAATTGCACTTCATGCCTGTAGGACAGAAACAGCTATCACACAACCACCATCTTCATTCACTAGCTGGATAATGACCTCCGCTATTAAAACTGTCCATTTCCTCCTAAACCATCTTTTGAACTTTATTTCCTCAGGTTCACTCCAGGACCACGTAAACTGGTTTAGCTGCAGCAGCTTGCCAGGCGATTAGGGTTGGCTGGCAGTCACTTGATCCTGCTAGTGCTGTCTACTACTAAGTGCTACAAATTACACTGTATTAATTAGATACACTTATTAGCTTTAAGACCTTTTTTAGTACAAATTTTATCTGTTGTTTATTTAATTTTTCTTCTATGGAATTGATAAAAATGCTGGCAAAAGGCCAAGGTAAGGCATGAGCATAGGGAGGCTAATTTCAATTTTTTAATTGAGAAATATGGATGTTTTTATGCAGCCATATGTATTATGCCATCCTCCTTATGAAAATGGTGCAATAGTACGGAATGACTAATCACAGAGAAACCAGTGTGCTGTCATCCTTCTCCCAAGAGGGACCTTACGTGGTTTGTGCAATATAGCATTCAAAACCAAACTATCAGTATTTATTTTCCAGTGTCTCACCTGACAACTGAATGAATAACCATCACATGAACAAAGAGCAATCTGTTTGCTTTACAGACGACGCAGTTTCAGGCACTTATGGAATAATGAAAACTAACACCTGACAGAAATGTTAAATGAGTATGATGAGCTAAGTTTTTGAGCAGTGTGTGAGAAAGAAAAAGTAAACTGTAGATTGCACATCGATTTCTATTGTAAAGTTGAATACTATTTGTTTAGTAGTGATGGTTCATGAGACCCTAGAGTTGTATACACCTGAGATGTGTGATGCTTACACAGAGTTTCTGTACTCCAATTAAACGAGGCATGAGTATTTTTTTTCCTCCCTGATTCTTTTCTCTGCTTCTGTGTCTGGTCTCTTCTCTGTTTGCTTGTAAAGGCAGCTCACACCGTATGTGATCCTGTGGGCTCATGTACTGCATGAAATAACACACAGGCCCCATTTGTATCAAACAACTTTCTTCTCTCTCTTAAAAAAAAATACTTATGTAGCTGCTCCTACCACTTCTGATTTTTTTGTGGAAGGAAGCTTATTACTGACATCTTGTTGACCTTTCAGAGTCCTCCTTTCAGTAAGTCTTGTGCCTTCCTCTCTTTCTCAGGCAGGGTATTACAGTGCACATTCCCTTTTGTTCCTCCAGTGCAACTTCTAAAAATAATCAGCCATAAAAGTAGCTATTCAGCTTTATTGTTACCAGTACAGTGAGATTAATAGTGGTGAATATACTGTACCTCACTAAAAGGGTACCTTAAATTGTTTGACACATCTCCCAGGACAGCCAGGGAGTTCTGAGAAACCCCCGGGTTTCCTGTTACTCCTTCCACAGTAGTATGGGTCTGCATTGATTTTTCCAGTAGCCTGTGCCAAACAGGAACAATTTAGGGAGGTAATAAAATAATCTTTACAAGCATTATAGTAAAGCAGGTCAGAAACTGGATTTTTGTTTGTGGGAGAGAGAGGATCTGGTAGTTTCAGTGAAATTCTAAATTTTAAAAAAGTCTGATTACTGTGATTTGTGACCACTGAAGGATTTAATTTTTGTTTATCACTTGCTTCCATTCCAAGAAGGTGTAATTTATTATTTTAATATGGTTAAAATATTACCGTTCAACCTTTTCCTTTGCTTATCTATGATTTTCAATGGAATGCAACACTGCCTAATATAAAGTAACAATGAAATCATCATGAAATTTTTTTAATATTGTCAAAATGAAATAACTTCCTATTTCTGGAGTGCTTTGAGAAAGTTGAGAGTATTTTTTTCAACTTCTTCCTACTAAACATGTAATTAAAACAAAGCTGTTCTTAGGAAAATTTTCAGAATACTAGTTTTCTTAGTGAAATTAATTTCCAATGGCTGTGATCAATGCTGGAGATTATCCAAGGAATCTAAGTTTTGAAATGTAGCTTTTAGGTCCCAGTCTATACCACTTTTTTCCTCAGGCACAATATTAATAATAAATTAGGTGCACATGCCATCATAATCCTTTTTGCTGTCAAACTTTGCTACAGGAAAATGTATGTAGAAAAGATAGCATGCATGATCTGCTAGGAGCTGGAAGCCATTGTGTGCCAGGGAAACTATGATGTGGTTGCCATCACGGAAACATGGTGGGATGACTTGCACAGCTGGAGCACTGCAATGGATGGCTACAAGCTCTTTAGAAGGCACAGGCGAGGAAGGAGAGGTGGAGGGGTAGCCTTGTATGTTAGAGAGTGTTTTGACTGTCTAGAACTCAACAATGATAATGATAAGGTTGAGTGCTTATGGGTAAGGATCAGGGGGAAAGCCAATAGGGCAGATATCTTGGTGGGAGGCTCTTACAGACCACCCAACCAGGATGAGGAGACAGATGAAGTACTCTATAAGCAGTTGGCTGAAGTCACACAATCTCTAGCCCTTGTACTCGTGGGAGACTTCAACTTACCAGATATCTGCTGGAAATACAACACAGCAGAGAGAAAGCAGTCTCGAACGTTCCTGGAGTGTGTGGGAGATAACTTCCTGATGCAGCTGGTAAGCGAGCCAACCAGGGGAGATGCCCCGCTGGACCTACTGTTTATGTTATGGGTGATGTGGTGGTTGGAAGCTGTCTTGGGCTCAGCGACCGTGACATGATAGAGTTCTCGATTCTTGAAGAAGTAAGGAAGAGGGTCAGCAAAACTGCTACCCTGAACTTCAGAAGGGCAGATTTTGGATTGTTAAGGAGTCTGGTTAACAGAGTCCCATGGGAGGCAGTCCTGAAGGGCAAAGGAGTCCAGGAAGGCTGGATGTTATTAAAGAAGGAAGTCTCAAAGGTGCAGGAGCAGGCCGTCCCCATGTGCTGTAAGTCGAGCAGGTGGGGGAGAAGGCCAGCTTGGCTGAATAGTGAGCTTTGGCTGGAACCCAAGAAAAAAAGGAGAGCTTACCGCCTTTGGAAGAAGGGGCAGGTGACTCAGGAGGACTACAAGGGTGTTGTGAGGTTATGCAGGGAAAAGATTAGGAAGGCGAAGGCCCAGCTGAAACTTAAACTGGCTGCCACAGTTAAAGATAACAAAAAATGTTTTTGTAACTACATCAGTGACAAAAGAAGGGCCAGGGAGAACCTCTCTCCTTTGTTGGATGCAGAAGGTAACCTTGCCACAAAAGGTGAGAAGGCTGAGGTACTTAATGCTTTCTTTGCCTCAGACCTCATTAGTCAGACTGGTCATCCTCAGGGTTGTCAGGCCCCTGTGCTGGGAAATGGAGCTAGTATGCAGAATGAAGTCCCAGTTGCTGAAGAGGTGGCAGTCACTGACCTGCTCCTTCACCTGGATATTCACAAGTCCATGGGGCTGGATGGGATCCACCCAAGGATACTGAGGGAGCTGGCAGAGGAGCTCACCAGGCCACACCCCATGATTTTTCAGCAGTCATGGTCAACCGGTCAGAAGGAGGATCCGGGGAACTACACGCCTGTCAGCCTGACCTCAGTGCTGGGAAAGGTCATGGAGCAGATCATTTTGAATGCCATTACACAGCACATGTGGGACAACCAGGGGATCAGGCTCAGCCAGCATGTGTTTATGAAAGGGAGGTCCTGCCTCACTAACCTGGTCTCCTTCTATGATAAGGTGACCTGCTTAGTGGATGAGGGGAAGGCCATGGACATTGTCTACTTGGACTTTAGTAAGGCCTTTGACACTGTCCCCCACAGCATTCTCCTGGAGAAGCTGGCTGCTCACAGCTTGGGCAAGTGCACTCTGCGCTGGGTTAAAAACTGGCTGGATGGCCGAGCCCAGAGAGTGGTGGTGAATGGAGTCAAATCCAGCTGGCGGCCGGTCACGAGTGGTGTTCCCCTGGGCTCAGTGTTGGGGCCGGTCTTGTTCAGTATCTTCACTGATGATCTGGATGAGGGGATTGAGGGCACCCTCAGTAAGTTTGCAGATGACACCAAGCTGGGTAGAAGTGTCGATCTGCTGGAGGACAGGAAGGCCCTGCAGAGGGACCTGGACAGGCTGGATCGTTGGGGCAGAGCCACCATTATGAGATTCAACAAGGCCAAGTGCCGGGTCCTGCACTTGGGTCACAACAACCCCATGCAACGCTACAGGCTTGGGGAGGAGTGGCTGGAGAGCTGCCTGGAGGAAAAGGACCTGGGGGTGTTGGCTGACAGCTGGCTGAACATGAGCCAGCAGTGTGCTCAGGTGGCCAAGAAGGCCAATGGCATCCTGGCTTGTATCAGGAATAGTGTGGCCAGCAGGAGCAGGGAGGTGATCATGCCCCTGTACTCGGCACTGGTGAGGCTGCACCTCGAGTACTGTGTTCAGTTTTGGGCCCCTCAGTACAAGAGGGACGTTGAGTTGCTGGAGCGTGTCCAGAGAAAGGCAGCAAAGTTGGTGAAGGGTCTAGAGAAAAAATCTTATGAGGAGCGACTGAGGGAACTGGGGTAGTTTAGTGTGAAGAAGAGGAGTCTGAGGGGAGACCCTATCGCTCTCTACAACTACTTGAAAGGAGGTTGTAGCAAGGCGGGGGCCGGTCTCTTCTCCCTACTAACAAGTGATAGGACAAGAAGAAACAGCCTCAAGCTGTGCCAGGGGAAGTTTAGGTTGGACATTAGAAAAATCTTCTTCACCGAAAGGGTTGTCAGGCATTGGAACAGGCTGCCCAGGGAAGTGATTGAGTCTCCATCCCTGGAGGTATTTAAAAGAAGGGTAGACATGGTGCTTGAGGATATGGTTTAGTGGTGGGCTTGGCAGTGATAGGTTAGCAGTTGGACTCGGTGATCTTAAGGGTCTTTTCCAACCTTAATGATTCTCTAATTCTATTATTCTATGATTCTATGATCTAGGCTCATATCGTCAGTGCTCCAGTGGCTATGTGAGTATCTGCTCTGTTTCTTTTTATTGGCTTATTGTTGAGAGGAAAATGCGTCAAAATTTCAACTAAGGGAACAGTTTGTCTTCTGTTGCAGAGCTGCATTTTTTTTTCTCCTATGCTTGTGAAGCATCAGTACTTCTAAAACTAATTGTAGGAAATTTTAAAATGGAGACTGATAAGTGAAAAGTGTTCAGGTGAGCAATTAATTTTCTAAGAAAATATGAACACAGGAACATCTTTGGACATTAACTAATAGGAGCAATAAAACCTTCTGTTTGCTCAAGATAGGGTTTTGGCTAGTTTTACTGACTGTAATAGCAGTGTTATTACAGGATGCAGGTGACCTTGCTCTTCGTGAGCTCCTTGAGTTGTATTCATTCCTCTGCTGTCATAAATATATATTTATATAAGAGAAGACTGCACTGCCTGTGTCAGGGTAATTGTCATGGTGAGATGCAGTGTGACTTTGTGGCCTTGAAAAGGAGCAAGAGAGTCAGTCAACTAGAGAAGTCTCACTGTGAAGAAGGAACACAGCGTTAATCAATTTTCTGAATTTTCTTTTTAATGCCAATAGAACCTACCCTCCTGAATGCCATGCCTAGAAAATTGTGTCAGCCTCCCAAAAGAAAAGTATGTGTAACATAAATACCTTCTCCATATTTTACACCTTATTAAGTCTTTTGAGTGTCCAGTCAGCATGAGACCCAATGCAGCCGCCTTCTGAGATGCTTCAGAGGCTCAAAAGAGTTAAAAAAATAACACAGAGGAATGGGTGTTCTGCACAGAATTTCCCATTAGTTATTGATCTTTGTGTACTTTCTGAGTCATGCGTTCTATGTGTAGCTAATCCTGCTCCACGGGTATTATTTGCCAGTCTCCCTTCGTGGATTTTTAGGCGTTTTGGCTTTTGGGTTTTTTTTTTGTTTGTTTTGTGGGTTTTTTTAAAGCAACTTAGTTTATGGGTCCTCCATTGAAAGGATGCATTAGCTTTGTTATTAAGTTTCATAGCTCTAACCCCAATTACAGCTAGACTTAAAGCTATGGCTCAAAAAGCATACTGTTGTTGTGATATATTAGGAGTCATGTGCTGTTGGAGTGCTGTCATGGTTTAACCCCAGCTAGCAACTAAGCACCACACAGCCGCTCACTCACTCCCCCCAGGTGGGATGGGGGAGAGAATCAGAAGAGTAAAAGTGAGAAAACTCATGGGTTGAGATAAAGACAGTTTAACAGGTAAAGCAAAATCCATGCACGCAAGCAAAGCAAAACCAGGAATTCATTCACTGCTTCCCATGGGCAGGCAGGTGCTCAGCCATCTCCAGGAAAGCAGGGCTCCATCACGCATAACGGTTACTTGGGAAGACAAACACCTTCACTCTGAACATCCCCCCTTCCTTCTTCTTCCCCCAGCTTTACATGCTGAGCATGACGCCATATGGTATGGAATATCCCTTGGGTCACTTTGGGTCATCTGTCCTGGCTGTGTCCCCTCCCAGCTCCTTGTGCACCCAGCAGAGCATGGGGAGCTGAAAAGGTCTTTGACCAGTCTAAGCGCTACTTAGCAACAACTAAAACATCTCCACATTATCAACGCTATTTTTAGCACATATCCAAAACATAGCCGCATGCTAGCTACTGTGAAGAAAATTACCTCAGCCGAAACCAGGACAGGTTCAGTAAATACCTGGACTTTTCAAGTAAATTGAAAAATCTTTCTGATTCTTTTCAGTAATGGAGGCTTTTAAGAGACTTCTGAGGAAAAAGGAGTTATGCTCAAGTAAAATTTTTCCACAGCTAGTTCATGCCCTGCTGAGTTAGGTGGCAGTGATTCATAGGTTGCTGTTGATGTATGACAGTAAAGTCTATTATGCAGCTCAATAGTAAGATAAATGCAAATAATGATGATGACAGAATTTATGGATGGCTTTTTATCAGAGCACCTCTATACATTTTGCAAATGTTACATCAAGCCTCATAATGAATTGGTTGCATGTGAACAAGCTGTGATCATAAAATCATAGAATCATAGAATGTCCTGACTTGGAAGGGACCCACAAGGATCATCAAGTCCAACTCCTGTCCCTGCACAGGACAACCCCAAATTCACACCATATCTCTGAGGGCATTGTCCAAGTGCTTCTTGAACAGCATCAGGCTTGGTGCTGTGACTGCCTCCCTGGGGAGCCTGTTCCAGGGCTCCACCACCCTCTGGGGGAAAAACCTTTCCCTAATATCCAGCCTAAACCTCCCCTGGCACATCTTCCTGCCATTCCCTCAGGTCCTATCATTGGTGGCCAGAGAGCAGAGATCAGTGCCTGTCCCTCCTCCTCCCCTTCTGAGGAAGCTGCAGACTGTGATGAGGTCTCCCCTCAGCCTTCTCTTCTCCAGGCTGAACAAACCAAGTGACTTTAGCTGCTCTTCCTATGGTTTCTCCTCTAAACCCTTCACCAGCTTTGTGGCCCTTCTCTGGACACTCTCTAGTAGCTTTATATCCTTACTGTCCTGTGGTGCCCAGAACTGCCCCCAGCACTCGAGGTGAGGCTGCACCATGACAGAGCAGAGCAGGACAATCACCTCCCTCACCCAGCTGCAATGCAGGGCTTGATGCACCCCAAGGCTCGGTTGGCCCTCTTGGCTGCCAGGGCACACTGTTGGCTCATGTTCAGCTTGCCATTGACCAGAACCCCCAGGTCCCTCTCCACGTGGCTGCTCTCCAGCCTCTCCTTCCCCAGTCTGTCTGTACAGCCAGGGTCGTTGTGCCCCAGCTGTAAAATCCGGCACTTGCCTTTGTTCAGCTTCATACAGTTGGTGATCACCCAGCTGTCCAGTCTGTCCAGATCCCTCTGCAGGGCCTCTCTGCCCTCGAGAGTGTCAAGATCTCCTCCCAGTTTTGTGTCATTGGCAAACTTAATTAGTATTCTTTCAAGTCCTGCATCCAAGTCATTAATAAAGAGATTAAAGAGTACCGGCCCCAAGATGGATCCCTGCAGAACCCCACTAGTGACCAGCCACCAGCCCAATGTAACCCCATTTACTTGACCCTTTGAGCCTGATCTATCAGCCAGTTGCTCACCCACTGCATTATGTGTTTATCCAGCTGTATGCTGGGCATTTTGTTCTGGAGGATACTGTGAGAGGCAGTATCAAAAGCTTTACTAAAATCCAAAAGGATCACATCAACCGGCTTTCCTCAGTCAACTAGGTGGGTGACCTTGTCATAGAAGGAAATCAAGTTTGTTAGGCAGGACTTTCCCCTTGTGAACCCATGCTGGCTGGGACCAATGACTGCATTGTCTTTCACATGTTTTTCAATAACTCCCAGAATAATCTTCTCCATAATTTTACCAGGCACAGAAGTGAGACTGACAGGCCTGTAGTTACCAGGGTCCTCCCTGTTGCCCTTCTTGAAAGCTGGGGGCAATGTTTGCCAGCTTCCAGTCAACTGGGACCTCTCCAGATTCCCAAGAGAGCTGAAAAATCATTGAGTGAGGTCTTGCTATGACATCAGCCAGGTCTTTAAGTACCCTCAGATGAATCCCATCAGGCCCCATCGACTTACAGGGATCCAGCTGGAGCAGCAAGTGCTGCACAGGTTCAGGGTTTATTAGGAGTTTATCATTCCCACAGTCATGGTTCACTAACCCAGGGCTCTGGGGGTCCCTGAGCCCACCAATGGTGTTGAAGACTGAGAGAAGAAAGCATTAAATGTGTCTGCCTTATCTATGTCCCTGCTTGTGACATGACCATTCTCATTAAGCAACAGGCTAATGTTATTTCTAGCCTGCCTTTTGCCATTAATGTGTTTAAAAAAGCCCTTTTTTTTATTTTCCTTCACAGTACTGGCCAGCTTCAACTCTAATTGAGCTTTGGCCGCACATATTTCCTCCCTGCAGTGGCGATAAGAGGGAGGGGAAACCAGAGGTTGGCAGCAGGTGTCACAAGAGCCTTCAGGTGTTTGAACTTTTAGCTGTCAATTCCAAAGTCTCCATCCAGCACTGTGACAGCTGATGGGTAACTTCACATATATTCAGAACTGAGGTAGTACTACTGCCTGACTGCACAAGGTCTGCCCGTAGCCTTATTGCTCAAAGGATGGATGTAAAATAAACCAGTCAATGCTTTTGTAAAATATTTTGATACATTAATACATTTTTTTTTTTTAAAAAAAAAAGGTGTATATATCTGTGTAAGTAATAGTACACATAGCCTAATATTTTGTCATGCAGGGGCTTTTTGGTTTTATTTTAGGGTAATTCATTAATCAACTGAAGATTAATAATTAGTCTGGAGAACAGGCACCTCTTGCAGGAGACCAGTCAAAGTTAGTTCTTCTGATCAACACAGAATTCACAGCAGTCTTTTAGAAGTAATAATAGAAATTTAAAGACAGTAATAGGCATAACAGAAAAATAATAACAGAAACAAAATCCTCTTACTTGAGAACCATTGTCTTATCTAGCAAATACACTGGTGAAATGAGCACTCACTGAGCTTATCAAGCAGCTGCTTCTGAAATAGTTCAGATATTTTATGGGTAATTTTTTTTTTCCCATGTAAAGAAAATTTGACTGATATAAAATGAAATAATTATGGAAATCCACTGAAACACCACCGCTGATATCAGATGGATGTCTTGATGTTCAGGAGAAGGTGTAGATTACTAATAATCCTTTTCTTTCCCAGCCATGGGTAACACTAAACAATCTCCAGTCTGAAACCTCTTTCTGCTCACGTCTCCTCCCATAGCTTTGTCCTGCAATATTTGGCCTGTGATTCTGAAAAGGAGTTTTGTCAGAGGGACTGTTACATGGGAAGTGTGCTTGACTGGTATATTTCTGTATTTCAAATTTAAAAACTCAATTGTATTTCCCAATTGGCAGTAGAATTTGCCTTCTCTTTAATCTAACTAGTTCTTGACGTGCTTAGGAAGTGGCTGCTGATGTGGGGCTGATGGTCCTGAAGGAAAAACAACAGAGCTGTGGGAAGGCTCATGCTGGGCTGCTGCCAGAAACAATATAGCCACATTACTGCCACGCTCTGCATAGGTTAATTAGCTCGGTCAAGAAGCAAGTGTCACACTGAGCTAACATGGCTACCTTTGTTCTGCAGCTTAAACTAGCTCATTTAGACCTGACTTATGTACCTTTACATAAGTGTGGTTTCTCTATTCTTGGAATACGTCAAGGCAAAATGACTCATTCTACAGCACTAATAATTTCTGTCAATTTATGGTCAGTGTTAATCAGTGACATGTAGCAGATGCTCTGTGATGGTATCATCTTGCTCTTACTTGTATCCACCTGTTCAGAGGAAAACAGCTCACCTGTAAAGTCATCTCCCAGCTCTGTCAATGCACATATGGAGCTGCTTATTTCTCAGGTAGAATGTGTCCAACAGCGGTGTAACTCTTTCAGTCTCAGGAGATGTTAGCAAAGAGCAGGCTAAGTGCTAAGCCACTAATTCAAATGGGATCTCCCTGGGCCGGGCCTGCTCTCTTGTTTCTGAGGACGGGAACAGGAATGCTTAGTCTTGTGTATACACTTGTCAACTTGCACAGTATATTGGGAGTATTGGTTCACTTTGTCCTTTCTTGAATTATCCTATGTTGATCTTTCCATTATCAGGAGGACTATTACAGACTTATAAATATTTGGCTTCAGAACAGAACTGGTTTTGGACGCAAGTATTTCTCTGTATTGCTGTACAAGTACCATGTCTGTACATATGATCTTGATATGAGGGCCAAATTTGCAATACTGTGCCAGAAAAGGCCAGTAATATCTATGTAGGGGAGAAAGAGAGAGCATATCACTTGGCAAAGCACACTTAGGCAGTGAATTCTGATGGTAAAATGGTAACTACTCGTTAGATATGAGGTAAATGCCTAAGGGAAGATACCCTCACCAAACGAGTAAGTCGAGAGGCCAATCTTTGTTGGCAGGGAATATCTGAGTATATTAGTACTCATGTAAAACAGCCGTAGGGAAATGAGTCATTCGACTGAAGGTTTTTTGAAAATGTCCTGTCACTGGGTGTGCTACTCTGAGTTCTTGTGCAGCACAGTGAGCTAAATTAATTTCAATTTAATAAAGTAAGAGGAAGTTTTTGAATAATCATCACTATATAATGACCTAGATGACAATGAGAAGGTTAAAAATAAAAAATGAATTTCTGCATTTCAGGGAAATGAGAGTGGCCTTCCTCTGGGAATTAGGGAAAAAATTGAATGTGAGGAAGAGAATTTCCAATTTTAGACCTGATTATCCTCTACTCTTGCAACCTTGTGCAGTCATTAACAGTTTTGCAAAGGGATGTGAAGTGCTATCGTTCAGATTTGGTAAGGCACCACTCATGCGCTGATTTCCCTGGTGTGAGTCCGTGCATGTCAGCATACTAAAGACACTAGTTCTGACGTTTCTGGCTTTAGATTTTCTTTTTAATGTCCCATTTTGGGGGAGAAGATGTAACAGCCAGTGTCAAGAGGACCACAGCTTCACAGGTGACTGTGAATTGTTGCATGATGGAGAACTGGAATCATGGGGTTTCCATAACACTATTTTTGGAGGTTGTTTAAAATATTTGCAAGGAAAACTGCTTATAAATTGGAAATATACATGACAGTTCCCAGGATATTCTGTATTCTCTGTGTCTCAGTGAATGATACTGAAATCCTATACCATTTTCCCAGACAAATGGCATTAGAAAGACTCTGAGAGAAGTGTCTGAGCAGCAGGAATATGTGGAGTTACAGGGGCTGAGGATTTTTCTTCTCATTGCTTCACAACTCTGTGTGCAGCCAGAGAAAGTGAGAGAAACAGAGGGAGCCAGCGGAAGAGGCTCTCTGGGCTCCCTTATTATTCCTATTATCTTGACAGTGCAAACACACTCCCCAGTCTGCAGGCTGAGGAGCTTAGAATGAAAGAGGTGAATTTTCTGCTATCAATTATCTAATTGCTATTGTTGAGAATATTATATTACTAACATTTTCTTGCAGTATTTTTTCATATAAGATTATTTGCATCTAACCTAGTTATCCAAAGCAGCAGGTTGGATTTGTTACTTCCCGGCATTCTGTTCACATGAATGGACATCCCACTGAAATGATGCTGCAGTCTTAAGTACACAGATAAATATTCTTCTGGACATTGGAATAATAGAGAAGTTTTATTCTGTCACTAGCTAAAAGTGATTTTTATTTATTTCACAAGCTGAGACGTGATGGGACAGCTGTGACTCCATCTTTTGTGAAGTCTCCATTTGAGCTGATACCACATAGTCTGGTAAACTTAGGGAAATATTTACTAAAAATAGCAACTGGAAGTGAAAAAGTAATGCTTTTGAAGATTTTGGTGCTTTTCCCCTTTGGCATTGCTTCTGCAGGGTTGAGAGGTACCCACCATGCTGGAAACACCATGCTGGAAAAGGGACCTTTGATTGCTTAGCTGAATAGACTTTGAATAACTGCAGAACACAACAATAATGAAAAATGGAGAACCAACTGGTCCAAAAGGATTTACATCAATGACCCTGAGGAATCTGGCCCAAAGCTTTCAAAATGCTCCCCTAATCAGTAAAAATATTGTTAAAAGTCTTCAAGCTGTGAATGTATACCTCACCTTCTGAGTTATTCCCTCAAATTTCATAGTAAAATAAATAATTCCCCTCTTTGTTTTTTCACTGTGTTTCCATTTTCTGCTTTTTCAAAAGCTGTTCCCTGCCCAGACTTTGTTATTTATGGAGATTAATCATGTTTATCCCTTATACTTAGCTTAATGACATCAGCACACTTAACCTGTGAACCTAGGCTATTTTGGCTGGATGGTAATTCAGCTGAAGTTGTCATTAAGGTGTCAAAGCAGATTGTAGGACAGCTAATTTGTACCATGTTGCCATAACTGCTGAAGGCCAAGGGAGGGTCCTTGTTATACCGTCTGTCACTCGTGGGTGAAATCTGCCACTTGGATACTAAGATGTAGGAAGGGTTGTTCCATGGCTTCCTGTTTCCTCATTCTTTAGTTTTCTGTATGGGAATGTTGATTTTACCCAATAACCATCCCTTAAATTTCAGTTTATGTGGTTGCACCGTGCCTTTGTCCAGACATGTCTAAAGCTTTTGCTCAGGCATACTGTAAACTGGGTAATTCCATGTAATCACTTACTTCCTACAAGCTCATCGTGTGGAACTGTTCCTTAATGACCCTCAGTTAATTTTGAAGTGTCATCCAGAGGAACTGTGTCCTTCAAGAGAAGAATTTAGAATTCACAGTTACCTCAGGAAAACGTCAAGCTCAGCAAGGTTCACATCTGACACCTTCAAGAACCTGCCACATCCCTGCCTGACCATGAGCCTGTGCTGTAATTTATTTGGTTAAAATAACAGAGAGAGAAAGCCATCGAGAGAAAAAACGTTTCTGTTAGCCAGACTGTGAACAGGCTGAACTGAACCTGAAATATTTGACACTACAATAGTTATATGAGTAATTATAATAACCTCAGCCTCGCTGACCTCTATGCACATTTAGTCACTAACTTTAAAGGGGCCAGGTTTTCACCCAATGTCTGCCAAAGACCTTTTAAACTAACATTGCATTTAGTCTGCTTGTCCGATACAGATCCTGGGAAAGGCATACTGTAATAATGTGTCTGCCGTTGATTTCCTTCAGAAAAAACAATTTTCCCTGAATCCAAATGGTTGTTAGCCAAAGGGATTGTTAGTGGAATTACTGTATACAGTGGCTGTGATAACACATGCTACAAGTTGTCATTTGTAATCATCGCTGTTTCAACTGACTGTCTGCTCCTGGCTCATGTGTTGAAAGAGGGTAAGGAAAAAAAATCACGTTGTCTTGCTGTAACTTCAAAAGGGCAGGATGGTGCCATCTAGCAATTACAGGAGTTTGACTTCTTTTCTACCGTAAGCAATTTTTTGCAAGTTCAGAACCTACTAATGTATGAATGAGAAAAGTCCATACAGAATTATAAAACAGCAAAATTATTGAAAACCTGTATCTGTTCAAGAAATGTGAGGTGACATTTATCTACAAATATGTATGTTCCAAAATTAGTATTACAAGTTGAATTTTTAATATATAATAAGAGATTTGTCCTGAATGGAGATTTTGATGTACTGACTTAAGAAAAAGAGGATTATGAGGGGAAAAAATGGTTATCCACTGCTAGCCTTTCCTTTTCATTGAGCAGCTCTTCTTTCATGCTGCTTCATCACAGCCCATCAGTAGACATTCTCTTTAGAAAGAACGAGACACAGTCTACCTGTCACAGTAAGCGTCACCACTCTGAGTAAAGAAATACTGCAATCGTGTCCCTGTCTTTTCCTGGTCGCAGACTAACAGAGGCGAGGGTGGGCTGCAGAACATGGGATGGGGACTGTGTGATGTTGGGTGTCCTCCCAAACAGAAGTTAAGTCAGTCTTTAAATGACACGGGTATGTCTATCCATGTCATAGATGTAAAATAGGCTATTTCGCAAAGTAAAATTATAGGAAGAGATTAGGTACTATATAATAAACATACATTAAAAAAATATCTTTCTTTTCAATGCTGCTTACCAGTTTGTAGATAATCCCAAATCCAATTCATATCTTAGCTCTTTTATATCCTGCAGTGTAAACATATTTATCAAAATAAATGCATTTATGCTGCAAGGCCATGTTTATAGCAGTGTATAACTTTGCTAAATTTAAAGTGTTTGGGCACACATTTGTCATGCTGAATATTTGACTCAGGGAAATTATTTTTTTATGGGTTTGGCCATTTCTAAGAATAAAGTTAAGGAAAAATACTGTTCCTTCTTCGTATCAGGAAAAAAATCTCTGAACTTCTTTGCTGAGAAGTTTGAGTGCTTTCCGTTGATTTAATTATTTGAGATATTTGACATGATAATAGAGAGGTGTGTTTACCATCTATGAAAAATCATCTTGGTTTTTCTAGTTTCCAAGAACCAAAAAATATGTTTGATTTCTTACATGCTGAGCAGAGTCCAAGTCAATGGGACAGTGGGATGATTTGAAGACTCCCCTTGGACTGAGCACATTTGAAACACGTAGAACTCCTGCATAGTGACTGGATAGGATGTGTGACATCCTTAGAGCAGAACAGAACATTTTTTCTTACTATACTTCAAAAGCAAGTCTAAAATAAGGTGAGAAGAGCACAACAAGCTGTAGAGGAAAATAATAATTCTCCATTCAGTGCAGTTAAGAACAGGGCAATACCCACTTAGCCAATGATGAACACCAGAACAGAAGGTCCGTGTTTGCCCGTTGCTGTGCAAGCCAGAATGGGCAAGGAGGAACAAGCCCCTTGAAGAAGCACCAACATTCCCATAGTTGTTGTGTGAAGCAGATCTTCTAGAAGACAGTCTGTGAAACACTCTGTCATAAAGGGTGTGAGTAAATTAGCCAAATGCTCAGATTGCCTTGTGTCACAGTACTTGACTGTACGACCTTACATTTACAGCCTTATATCAGTGATTTAATTTTTTCCCATTATTTCTGTGTGAGTGTAATGTAAATAGTAAAACGTTCTAATTTTTTGATACACTGAAATATTACATGCTACAATGTTTAATTTGCACTACTCATATTTTCTCAGGAAAATCAAAGAATAAATGTTTTTAATGATAACACATATTTATGTATTTCCTTTATATTTAGGTCTTTATCAGTTTCCCAGAATTGAGTTTTCTCTGTAATTCTTTATGGTGTGCAACAAATCCCTTTGTTACATAAGAAGTAAGGAACTTTTTTCAGAGATAAGAATGAATAAATCTTCAGGTTTTTCATGCTGATAAACACTGCACTGGCCACAGTCTAAATAGAAGTACTTTGTAAGCCTTTTCAGCTAAAGGGCACAGTTCAACAAAGCCTCTGCAAAGTGGGTGATGGTAGCTGAGAAGAAATCTCTGCACAGCACTCTCAGAGCCAAACATGCCGACAACTTCCCCGAGTTTGTGCCTCACTTGTATCACTGTAAATGAAAGCAATTGTGGTCTTTCAGCGCTTGGTGAGAGGACTGTCGCTTTCTGTTTTGATCCCAGAGTGCAAAATGTTGACTTGTTTCCACAGGCAGTCCAAACTCTTCCACTGACTTTAGTGGGGTTACTGGGGTTACTCTAGGTTCCTACTAATGTGGTCTGAGGTCTTATTCCCTGCCATTGAAGGCAATGAAAATACACTGACTGCAGCCTGGATGACACACTCAGGACAAACTCCTCTCCTTGTCTTTGCATGAAACTGCAAAAAGATCCAGATCTCTGAGGCTAAACATGAATGTGGCAGCATTGAATGAAAATTTTTCAAAATATTTTTTCATTTTTTAATGATAGCCTTATTTATTTTTTGTATTCTTAGACTGGAGCAGAAAATGGCATTGTTTCTTTTTGTTTAAAGTCAGATTCTGCCTCTGTCTCTCAATCTTGCTGTGAGAAATCTAGGTATAGAAACACTCCACGTTTGCATACTTTATCATTTTAGAGCTTCTTTTCCCCAGTAACACAGGTAATTAAAAGCTAAGTCTGCCACCAGAACTAACCAAAATCTGGCATGAGACTTGGCAAATGTAAGCTTTGTAGCGCTATTGTGGTGGTTTATGTGATACAGATCTGTATGCAGATAAGTAATATACCTTATGTCATACACTTGATCTATGCTAAATGCTATAGCAAAGCAAGCATCTTTTAAGGTGTAGAATTAGTACGGCATGCAGGCCAAGCCATAATAAATAAATAGTACAACTGCAATAATGCCACAGCAATGCCTCAGCAACTCATTGGCATAGACGGACTTAGATGTAGGTAACTATAACAGTTAATTTACAGAGCACTGCACATAGCAAGATTAAATACATGCTTCTGAAATTAGTATGAGGATAAAATTAGTGAAACAGTGTACTTGAGAACAGTTGCAAAGGTGTATTTTAGGAGGGAAAAACCCACAACCCATACTTCCCTGGACGGTGGCTGCTTGATTTCAGATTTCTGAAAAGTTAAAGATGAAATTTGAGGCATGAACAGAAAACTGCAACTGGTCTGCATCTTTGTCTTCTGTCTGCCCGATTGTAGTGGTCATCTTAATAAATGAGTGTTACTACCTCTGTAGGAAAGATTGTGGTGGATCTGTGAGTTTCTGTATCAGTTATCTGAGAGTGAATAATTCAAGAGTAGAACTGTACCATGTTATAATTCACTGAAACCAGCCAAAATTAATCACCCACCAGTATTCTTTGACTATAGCCTGTTCTACCAGCGGGGAGAAAAAAAAAATAAAAGCAGGAAAGGTTACAATTTAACAAATACATTTTCAGCATGTTCAATAACATTTAAAAGAGTGTTCGTTCTCATAGTTGCTCTTCTTACGATACATTTTGCTGCTGGGTTCAGATTTGCACATCAGGAAAGCTTTGGACTGAATGAATTCTCTTAGTTTGTTGACTTCACTGGAGCACAGGAGTTGCACATATTTGGGTTGTGTTTCCCTGACTCTGAGCAGGAAGTGGATAAAACCAAATCTATTGTTCTCTGTGAATAGATCCAGGTAAATAAGTAATACTAGTGGCTTTAATCATGCAGAAAGAATTCAGATGAACAGGGAAGTTATGCCTTGGGAAAAAGTAGAGAAACTTCCAAAGTGCTTTACTGACAAGGGAGATGAATGATTGGAGAAATAAATGTTAACAGCCACATTTGGAAAGTACTGAGAACCACTGTTCAGGGTCAAATTCTGCTGCAATTTTTATTTGTCAGATCAGCAGATTACTGGACTCATGCCAGTACAGTAGGAATATGGCCAACTGAAAGTCACACAGCAATAAGATGTTGACACTTGGCACAAGGAAAAGGCTGTGCTTGGGTGGGATTTACAAGGGAAAGATGCAAATTCCCCTTTCAACTGCATGGAGGGATGCATATATATAAATGTAACACAATTTCTTTTATAGCTATTCTTACTAAGAGAAGGGATCCAGTCATCTAAGTGCTTTGTGAAGGTAGAGCTGAATTACTGTCAGCTCTCAGTAAAATGAGACTTTACAGACTGAGCAGATAATTGTGTAGAACTAGCCATAAAATGACTATATTCTCTGCTCTCGCAGGTAGTAAATTTAGGTTTTGTGTTAATTATGGAGAAAGGTGCTGAACAAAAGACAAATTCTGATTTCTGTTACATTAGAGCAAATCTGGCATAATTTTGTTACTATCTAAAGTGTTTGGCCTAGGAGTGTTCCTAAGGGCTGATTAGGGCATACACATACATCTTGACTTCATTCCAGCCACAAACAGGAAATGTGCAGTGAACCTGTTTCCATGGAAAGGAAATCTATATGCATATGCCAGAAAGGACCATGGTTCACTCTCACTCAGTCCCTAATCTGGAGAGCTCGGGATAAGGATCTCACAGGACCTTGCAACATATACCAATGCTTAGCATCGACAAGGACTCTGGTTTTTTTATTGTCCTCTCTTCCTATTAGAGCAATGTGAGTTCAACAGTTTGCTGAGATCCTTCTAATTAAGAGAATTTAAATAGCAAGACTGCTTTTGATTGCAAGAATTCTCTTGTGAAATTTCCTCTCTGCAAAACCATCTCACTATTCTTTGCTTTAACCACCAGCACCTTAGGTTCAACCTGTAGAGTATGAATTCTGCAGAAAAATGTACCATGTAATAGAGTTGAGATAGAAGGTAAAAAAGAAAAACAAAAAAACCCCCACCTGATCTCAGATTGGTCTAAATAAATCTCAACTGGTCTAAGTAAATGAAAAACCCTGAACAGGGGCCATTTTATACCAGCTGAATATTTGGATTTATGTAGCTTTTTATAATTATAAACTTACATTGCTTTTTCACAAGGATTCTTTCTATGTCCTCCCCCAGATACCTGTTTTTAGCTAGGCTGTTCATTATTTTTAGTTTTTCAGGTTTTGTTTAGTGCATTTTTACTGATCATGGTGTACTGTGCTGCTGTGCCTCCCACTCTGTATTAAACCGATGAATTAGATTGTGTTTCACCTTCTTGTTCTTTTGCTTTTAAGTGGTATCTGTTAAACCTTTCTGGTCTTGGCTGTTGCCTCTGAGACACCCACTTTTGCTATATATTCTTGCTTTTGGCTTAGTTTGCAGCATCTTCACTGGACACTCTTGCTTTACAAGTAGGACAAGCATGACACCTACGACAGGTTACAACACTGTCTTGGCTTTGGTTTTCTGCCTAATTTGGCTATGAGTTGGCTTTGCACCAACATGGATGGATCACACCACCCACTGTCAGTGGGAGCAATGCAGTGCTTGGTTTTTTAGCTCTGTACCTGGCAACTGATCAAGGAGAGTTAAACAAGGTTTTCTCAGTGGCTCTGGTCTTAGTTTGCAATTGTTTATGTCTACAACTCTAATGCCTTAATTAAACTTTCCGCACATTATTCCATGTTTCATGGGCTTGCTGCTTCATTAGCTCAGCTGCTAATTAGCCAGTATTTTACTCATCTTCTGCTTAATACTGTTACATGTACTTTTCCTAGGTTAGTTTCCATCTGCAAGGCTACAATGTCCCTGAGCCTTTGAATTTATTTTGCCTTCCTGACCTCACTGGCTTGGTTTGGGGATTTTTGTTCCTTCTCTTTGACATATATAGTGGTAAAAAACCTCAGTGGATTCTTTCTGATTACTTCATCAGCTCATACTACTATGACAAGTTAAACATTTGTAAGTGTCTAGATCTTATAGCATTTCACAACATATTAATTGGACTGTTTCTAAGTATTTGCTTCTCAATATTTTTAAATCTCTAGGAGGCATGGTTTGGAAGATATTAAGGTATCTTACTACTAGTAAAGATATTTTTTGGGCTTAATAATTACAATAAAACTTTAATCAGTAATGCAATCAGTTAGCTCCCTGGTATTACATCTTCATAGCTTGAATGTAAAAAACATCTGTAATAATAGGTATCTCCTTCTATTTTACCATTTTTCCCCAAAATTCTAAAATAATTTTAGTCAAAACTTCAAAGAAACCCCCAGTAATTGTTTCTAGTAGGAGTCTCCACCTTTTGCCTTCCAGGCTCCTATTGCATTCATCAGAAAACATTGTCCAACTGACTCATTTTTTGAGACAATATCACCTTCTTAGAAATATAAATGTCTACATATATATTCATAAATAATGATATAAAAACTACTCTAAAAGATCATTTGTACAATAAGTAGTTGAACATGAGCAAAATCAAAGGGTGATTTAAAGGAACAGTTGTTAAGTTTATTCAGTTAATGGATTTTCTTCGTTTATTCCATCATATTTATTTCATTCTGATAAATCTGAAAGTTCTCTAAGAATTACATGTGTCCAGTCAGCCAGTGCTCATAAATAGTGTTCCTGTGGTTCAGCTTGGTATTTCTAAGTCACCTGTTGAAGTTGGCTTTTGTAATGTAATCATACCTACTGTAAGTCTTTTTTCTTCTTTCAAAAAACTAACATAAAATTAATTCACTCTGGTTAGTTGAAAGCCTTGCATACACTCATTGATACTTCTTGTGAAGTATTTCAAAACCTATTATAAAGAAGAATTGCAAAATAGCTTTGGATGTTTTTCCCCACTGTTGCATTTTAACTGAAAGGAACTGTCTTGTGATCCGGTGTTTTGTGTGGTCTTTGAGACAGCAAAAATTAGTGAGTTGAATGCTTTCAGTCAGATGAAATAATGTATCTAGCACAGAATTGAAATGGTCTTTCATGTTGTAGCTCATGGATCAAACTATTCTACTGTTGTAGCAAAAGGGGATCTTAATTATTTACTTTGTGTTGTAAGAGAATTTGGTGAGTATGGGTCTGTTTTTTGAAATAAAATATGTAGGTGTCTTCTTTTAACACATACCCCACTCAAGTGAGGGGAGAAGCCTCTGAATGAAAGGTCAAAGAGCAGATAATTTTAAAACATGACTGCTTAGACACAGATGCTTAGCTGGCTGATTCAAAGCATCAGTACATTGGTTGCACTATCATTAGCCACCTTGATGTTGGAGATAGTGACTTTTTTGGGCCTCTTTCTGAGATGTCCACCTTAGGTCATGGACTCTGTTTAGGATGTGACCCTGTAATTTATGGTCTGGATTTCAGTGCTAGGAATGTCTACCTTTCAGGTATGGAAATATTTCTTTGGATCTGGCCTCTAATATTTGGTTTGAACTGGAGATTGCTTAAGTTGGCATTATTCAACATGAATGCCTGGTCAGTTACTTATTGATTCATTGCTGGGACAACTGTAGGAGCTATCAGTGATTTTTGAGCATGCTCTGACTGAAAGAACCAGAAATTAGCAGAGTTACTTAGGTGTTGGAATCGATAAAAGAGAAGGAAGATGGTATGGAACAGGAAAAGAGAAAATTTACATTCAAAAACTTTAAAGAATTAATGTTCAAGTCTGTCATTCATCGAAGGAGTTGTATAATATTAGATTCAGGTTAAAAAGCATCCTTCTTTGCCTCAGGTCAAAACAAAACAAGAACTCCCTAGAATACAAACAATTTTTCTTTATATAACATGAAGTGGTCTAGAAATAGAAAATCCATTAATTCAGTTGTGCTTTCCCTATTTTCACATTATGTTTCTTTAGCTATTCTTTAAAATACCAAATGCCTCAAAAGGAAATCTTTCTGGCTAGTACATATCAGAAATTTCATGTGACTTTATTCTCTCTACAGAATATCTTTGAGAAATAAATACATGTTTTCCTGTCACTTGACATTCTACGTGTCTTATTTTCCAGTTTTTCTAAAGCAAAACTTACATGGACACGTCAGTATTTTGATCAGTGAAAGTCAAAGACCATTTTGAGCTTTCTTAATTGTGACTAGCAGCTGATTGAATATTGCTACTAGCTCAAAGACAAACAATATAGCACTGACTTTCACAATCTCCTACTTTCTTTTTGGGTCTGAGATTATCTTGGGAATACTCTGGCCTTTGTTCAGAAGTTTGTAAGCTTGTGGCAGAGTCCAAATATATTTGGATAGCCTCTCGTGCAGAGAGCTCTGAATCTAAGACTGTAACTTCCTATGTGACTTTTCCAGCAGTAAGAAATTATGCAAGAAATGAGACCCATCTCTGGCTCCTTCAGCCTTGTGTTGACTGCGTCTGGCAGTTAAGTACTGCTGGGCCATGTTAGCCATTCTCAGAACATGCTTCCAGGGCTCGATGCCTGTAGCAATCTAGGTGTGAAGAGACTGTGTGAGTTGCAAACAGCTTTAGTCGCCTACATGTTCATCACCGTCTAGGTGGTGACAACTTTAGTTGAAGTCAGTAGTAAAACTGTAGGTCCACAAAGTTTTCAGCTCGAACCTAGCTCCTTTGTAAGACAGACAGTGTTTCTTTTATTCAAATGCTTAATTCTACCCAAGGTGCAAAGTAACAAAGGTCTATTTTAGACCTCGCTTGGCACCTACTTGACTGCTGATAACTCCATTGGTGTTATAGTCACAGTTGCTGTCACTGCATGTAGCAATGTGAAGATGCCATAGTTAAGCATGGTTTTGAGATGCTCTGGAAAAAACACACCAAAATACAGGGCCCTACTGCTCCTTCTGTTCCTGACTTTGCTCCAAGTCATTTACCTAGGAGTAGAGGAAGAGAAGAAAGTGCTCTTGCACCCAGCTCCAGAATCAGTTTAATTAAAGGATAAGGCTGTAGTTTAGCAGGATTTTGTCTTCAGTGGTGATACTGACCTCTTTGCAGCCAGTCCCCCTGTTCTTTATACTTGGTCTCATCCATATGCCAAAGAGCCCTCCCCTAAGAGGTACTACAAAAACTTCTGTGAATAGGCTGAGTTCTGGCTCGGTAATCCAGTTCTTAGCACAGATGTGCAAACAAGTTGACAGAGTTGAGGGGTCCCATGCTGTCATGACAGGCATGAGGAGAAGACCACCTTGCAGTGGGGCGGTAGGCAGGGCATTTCTTAAGCAGATATTGGTGTGAAGATCACCATGTCAGAACACAGCATCTGACTACAGTCTGAGGTACACTTAGGAAAATCTTTTTGGAGCAGTGCTTTGAGTTGTGCAGTGCAGATTGCCTCCCATGTAAACCGTGTCCCACCCCATGAGGTGCTAGGGACACCAGTATCTCAGCTGGGGACACTGTGGCCCTCAGTTAGGCTTTTCTGAACTTGAGTGGGAGACCACAACATATTTTAAGCACAGAATTCAGTTCTGGGTTCAAAATAGAATGAAAACATAGCATAGGTGATGAGGAACCCACAAGAGAGACAAAGCACTGTTGAACCAAGGTTCTTTTGTCTTCCTGCATCTGCATTTAAAATTGTAGTCAACTTCTATGGGGTGGGATCAAGGCTTGTCTGCTGAGCCGCTTTCCATGTTGAATGTCACATACTTAAAAGGTTATGTGCCTTGCTTTAGAAATAAAGATCTTACTACTGTAAATGGACTTCTGTCAACTAGAGAGGCAGCAACAGTTCCACATCGGACATCTTAAATTTTTAACATTTCAGAGACTGGGGAACATACTCTCATATTCCCATGTTACAAAGCTTTAAAGAGGCTGTGGTTACAAATAGACACCTGCTGTCACCTTGCAACCGTGCTTGGTGTCAGGCCTTCATTCTCTAAGTCTATCCCATCCTCCTGAGTTTATCAGTTCCACCTTCCTCAAACACCGTGCTAATACAAGTAAGTTCACAGGTGCTTTCCTCCACTGTATTGAAAGGAAGGGACTGGTTTTCCTTTTCCTGCTTTCCTTCTTTCCTCTGGTTCTCAGGCCGTGTCAAGCCATTGACTCTCAGCTTGCAGTCCACCACTGGAGCCAGATTTTTTGCTCACTTTTTATATTCTCAAGCATGAACCTACATGTCCTGGACAACCCTCCCCCCTCCCTGAGCATTGACAAAAATACCTCTTTATCTCTGAGATCACTCCTTCAGCACTTTGTGTTCTTCATCAAGGAAAACCGTGATGCTTAAAAGCTGTGAGCAGTTGGCTATGAGTGGACTGCTTATCATGCTGACCACCGTTATATCGCTGTTTCCTGGTACCCAGTCATCAGACCATCTTATCTTCTGTATTCGGCTATGACTGCCAGCCCCTATAAACACATTGTTCTGTTTTTGCACAGGGTAAAAAAGACCTGATATGAGGAGAAATGTTGCCAAACTGGGACTACACTAGATTATGATGATTTAAACCATAAGCACAGGGATGACCTTACTAAATATGGCCCAGCTTTTACACCACTGTCATTGAATGCTAGGTCAAGAGATTTATGGAATCACAGAATCACAGAATCCCAGGCTGGAAGGTACCTCAGGGATCATCTAGTCCAACCTTTCTAGGAAGAGCACAGCCTAGACAAGATGGCCCAGCACCCTGTCCAGCTGAATCTTAAAAGTCTCCAATGTGGCTGAGTCAACCACTTCCCTGGGGACATTATTCCGATGGGTGACTGTCCTCACTGTGAAAAATTTCCCTCTCGTGTCCAATCGGAATCTCCCCAAGAGCAACTTGTGTCCATTCCCCCTTGTCCTCTCCATGGGACTCCTTGTAAAAAGGGAGTCTCCATCTTCTTTGTAGCTACCCCTTAAGTACTGGTACGTGGTGATGAGATCCCCTCTGAGCCTCCTTTTCTCGAGGCTGAACAAACCCATTTCTCCCAGCCTATCCTCGTATGGCAGCTTCCCAGTCCTTCCATTGAGTGATTGGGATTTTTTTTTTTTTCACACATCAGGTATAGCAATGTGCTGGCGAAGCTGACCAATTAATGGGTTTGATGCAAAGTGTGACTTTTCTTCCTGCACTGGTGTGCAGGATAAACCCGTGGCTCTGGTATTTCAAAGTAATTTTCAGCCTTCTGACAGGTCCTCCATTATATACTCGATGATGCAATATGTTCTCACCTTGTGGCATGTACACAAAGGAATGAAACATTTGTGATCCTGACTTTAAAACCATTACTATCTGTTTGCATTGTAGCTGCAAACTTTTGAGACCCCAGCTTGGATTTAGATCCTGAACATACACTAACAAAATCTCCACCTCCTGTAGGATTAACATTCAGTAAAGACAAGGTGACTAAGGGTTATGAGGTGGGCTACTAAAGCTAGGATCTCTTGAAAAATATGTAGCACAGAAGACAACTGCTTGTGAACTTAGCCTCCTGGCTGGTGCTGTAAGCACCACCCATCCCTGTTGTGACCACCATCCAGAGAGAATGGTCTGATGCTTAACAGGAATGTTCTTTCCAACGGTTAAATGCTTTGTTTTCAAAGAGGAATTAGCTAATATCAATTGCTTATCACTAATGTTGAACTATACTGAATATGTGAAATATATTTCCATGACTAGCATAATCAGTGACTTATGTTTTGAGTCAGATATAGTGCTGGATGAACATATTGATTAATTATACAAAAGGCCTGTGCCATTCAACAGGAGATTGCATGTGATAATGTTGACATCTAAACAGGTGTTACTTTTTTATTTTTTGAAGCTCCTGACAAACATGGTTAAGTGTTTGTCATGGGTGAGGGTGTGGACACAACTGTGCTGGTGTGTCTGGAGTGAGAGATGTCACAGGCTGACCATGCTGCAGCCATGCCCTTTTCCTGGAGGGAGCAGCTCCCGCAGCACAGCTGCTGAATGGGGTGGGAAGCAGCTCCTGAACTGCAGCAGTTTGCACCCAGCAGTGCGTACACTGAGACAACTCGGCCATTCCTACATATCCATTTCAGCTGCTCTCTTGCAACAGCTACAGGAAGAGCAGAAGCAGAGAGCAGAGGCTTTGGTGTGCCAGCTGCGCACAACTACACGCGGCTTGACAGCCTCATCGTTGGCTCAGTTGCCTTCTTCGCTCTGCTGCGATAGCTCTGCAGTGGTGAATGTACCTCTGTTTCATTTTAAAGTCTGAATTCAGATTTAGACAGAAACTTCAAGTAACAAGTACCTGAAACAGCCACACATTACCTAATTGGAACAAGGGGATAGTCCTCAGTTTAGTCTTTTGGTTTTTTTCCCTGAGAGCAGAGCAAACCAGAACGTGACAGACTTCTTCCAGATGATTAAATTGTGCTAGATTCAGCTCCTGTGGAGGTCTGGCATACTAACTTCCATCTCAAGATAAGCTTGAGTTCATAATCAGTCTGTCCTGAAATCACATGGCTTTCACGAGTTCTTACAATTCATACAAAAACAATCTGTTGAAAACACCATTTGTGCCCCATGGAGCGCTATTCATTCAAAAAAAAAAAAAAGACCACTTGTCTCATTGTAAATAAGTGTGGTCAATAACAATCGTTTACAACCACAAAAACCAGTGAGATGATGTTTCTTAGCTAAGTTTTCAGCTGGGTGATGGAAGGAGAAAGATACCTGCCAGCTAAGGCCAGCAGAGGGTCTGTTGTGATGTAGCCCCAGCAGCAACCCAGCCCCACACAGCCGCTCACTCACTCCCCCCTGGTGGGATGGAGGAGAGAATCAGAAGAGTAAAAGTGAGAAAACTCATGGGTTGAGATAAAGACAGTTTAATGGGTAAAGCAAAAGCTATGCGTGCAAGCAAAGCAAAACAAGGAATTCATTCATTGCTCCCCATGGGCAGGCAGGTGTTCAGCCATCCCCAGGAAAGCAGGGCTCCATCACGCGTAACGGTTACTTGGGAAGACAAATGCCATCACTCTTCTACTTCCCTCAGCTTTATATACTGAGCATGATGTCCTATGGTATGGAATATCCCATTGGTCAGGTGGGGTCAGCTGTCCTGGCTGTGTCCCCTCCCAGCTCCATGTGCACCCAGCAGAGCATGGGGAGCTGAAATAGTCCTTGACTAGTGTAAGTGCTACTTAGCTAACAACTAAAACATCTCCACATTGTCAACACTGTTTTTAGCACAAATCCAAAATATAGCCTCATGCTAGCTACTGTGAAGAAAATTAACTCTGTCCCAGCTGAAACCAGGACAGGGTCATATATTACGCACAATTTCTTAAAATACATACCAATGTAATATTAATAGGACCATTAGAAATGGGAGTGGAATTTTAATACCACTAATATTAGTCTTTATTTCTTAAACTAAAGAAAGCAAGTATTGCAGCTGAGGTTTTCAGTACAACCGAAAGATGTAGTTACCTAAATTGTATGGAAATCCTTTGGGATTTAAACATTTTAATCACTTTAAGTATCTTTGAAAATGATGGTCTAAGACCTTTTCTTTTGGATTATAATGTTATGTCTGTGACTGTTTTGTTTCTTCCCACAGAGCAGTTAGTAGATAACAAAGGTGATTTGCGTAGTCATTTGTATGAAATGCACTGAGTGCACTGCAAATCTATCATCCCCATGACATTAATTAAGGCCTAAAGACTTTGGCCTGTCACTAAATTCCTCCCCCTCATGAATTTACAACATACAGCAACCTAGCACTCTGACCTAACACACAGGATTACTTGGATTATTTTCTGGGTTTTTTTCTACCCACTGCTTTACTCTTTTCATATAGGATGTCATTAGCAGAATATGCTGTACATTTAAAATTAATTGTCACCAACTATTCATTTATATTGTGGTCTAAATGTGTGAACCTGGTTACAGAATGTTTTCTTAAGTGTGTTCAGAATATGTGTACATACAGACATAGAAACTGCATATGCAAATATATTGGCAAATGAACAGTTTGCAACAGATCTAATGCACCTGTGAGCAGGACTGACTGGGCTCAGTGGCTACACTCAAATCCAGCCAAGTCAGTCTCTATCCAGGCTTAGTAGTAGTTATACACCAGAGAAAAATAACTCAGGAGGCAGTGGGATCAGATATTGGATGGGGTTTCTTCTGCCTTCAGTTTCATGTCTGAACACAGGAGAATTGTCTGTATGGCCAATACTTGTATGGCAGATGCTGCACCAAATCTCCCATTTTCCTATAGTGAACACGGTGGGCAAAGCCTGGGACCAGAGGCCTTGGGGAGAGTATCTTTACATTCAGGTACAGATCTACCACACTCTTCTTCTAGGATCATGAAGAGATTGTACAGATTAAAGTAATCTTGGCATCCCTACACTGAATTGTTTCCGGTCTGAATATAGGACCAAATCTTGGCAGCAATAGTTGTAAAACTGAAAATATCACAAACTTGTGTGATGTAATGGGTGAGGATACATCATGGGCATGTTCATGTACATTAAAGGTAATTTTTTGTTGTTGTTGAGTTTGATTTCCTTGCAAATCTTTCAAAAGATTTGCAAATTAATTGCCAGTATCTGTTTTCACATGGTAAACTTCTGCTTTTCTTTAGGCTAAGCCTTTAAATGGATATTGATTAGTTGTTAACACTAGATGTAGTAAACATTCTTGTTTTAAGTACCAATATTTTATTCTCATCTGTATAAATACATTTTCACATACTTGCAAGTCTAATAGATTTAGTGTTACTAAATGATATATTTAAACAATTAAGGAAAGATTTAAACAACTAGTCCAGGACACCTAAAGAAAGAGAAAGCATCAAGGAAATGTAATTGTTATGCTCTGAACACAATTTCGTGTATGTTTGGTTTAATATGGCCAAAGAGAACTATGTCACTGATGGACAAAAAATTCTTGTTTTAGACCTAATTCCAATTTATATCAAATCAATAAAACAGTATCCTTCAAAATACAAATCTGGCCAAGAAAAATTATATGGAAAAATAGTTGAGAACAGCTGCTTTTAAGTAGTAAATTTCCAAGTAATTCCCAAGTGGAAATTTATGTTATGAATGAGTACCTTGTTTTTCTCAATTCCACAGCCCAAATGTAAAATCAGTGATTTATTTTGGGAAAATAATACAGATAAACTTGGATGAGAATCACAAGCCAGATCCATTTACATTTTTGTGGTAAAAAGAGAAGTTGTTTTTTTTTTTTTCCTAAATGCATATATCAAAATTACACTGTTCTTTAGGAAAACTAGGCCCTTGGATTTCAGTGGACCTGCTTGATGTGAGGTAGAAACAAATTTCAGAGTTAAGAATTTTATGTTTCAGAAGCATATAGGTCTAGGCATTTTTAAGGCTGATTCCCAGGCCAATTACTACTTTTGTCACAAATTCTAATCCATTTCATTTCACGATCTAGTTTAAACTCTGATTACTAGGGTGTTTTAGCTCTTGCTTGCAAAGCTTTTCTACCCCTGTTCAGATAAAATCTTACTCTTCTTCAGAGAAAAAGCAGATGTCCTAGGAGATATCCCCTTATAACTTTGGTTGTATTTTCCACCAGCTCAGCATTTGCTCAGTTCAGATGTATGTTTGTCTTGAGCGTGTGTTTTGATAATTTCAGAGGTTGATATTTTTACTTATTTCCTTTTGTTCTGTTCTTGCAGTCTTCTGCTCAGATCATTATCCATAAAAAGATACCAGCTCATCCTGATATGAATTAATGAGAATTTGCACAGAGACCTTTTTGCTCTTCATTGGTTTTAACAACAAGTAGATTTGCCTCAGTTTTTGCTTTGAGTTTGCTTTAGCTTCCTCAACAGTCTAAATAATCTCACATGCATATTCATACATGTCTTCAAATAGCTAGGAATTCATAACCAAAAATTTGCAATTTATAGTCAGAACTTTACCTGATCCTCTTCTTGTTTGTTTTAGCATAACAGGTCAAAGAAATTGGTTCCATGAACAAGGTGAAATAGTGTCATATTTATGTTACGGATAATAAATTGCTATTAGCTCATTATATATCATTCCAGGCTCACTGCTCTTCTTGCAGAGATCACCAGGAAAAATCATCAGAAAAAATTCTGCATGGAATTTGGAAATAAATCTCATTCAGCTAAAATTTTGGCACCAAACCTTAAATTAGGAAAAAGCTCACCTTACTTTTCTGTTATAGTGCATGAGTCATATAAGTGCTTGCATTATGTGCAAAGTTTTCTTGAAGGGAAAATGTGTTATTTCAAATTTTTCCATTTATTATTAAAAAATAATGCCAGGAAGACATTATTCCTTCCCCCACAGCAAGCAGTTTTCTTAAGAATTAAGAATTTTTCATTGTGCAACCTCCATTTCAGTAGCTAGTGTTGCCTCATTTCACCTTACTTCAGTATAGGACTGTTCCTTAGGGAACCATTCAGTGTGTGGATGGATGCCAGATTCTGGCCCATTTTGATTCAAGGTTTAGATAATGAAATTCATGCTTTTTTCCCCCTCCCAATTGTTTTGCTTCTAGCCAGTGAACTCCTTTCAGTGATACAGTCTTTGCCCTAGAAAATGCTCATTCTGTTCCATCTATATTATTTTAAAACCTAATTCCATTTACTCATCCTGTTTGAAAAGAAAGGAAAGGAACCAGCTTTTTTTCTACAGAGAATGTTATTTCTTTCTGCCTTGTAATTTCTCTTTTAAGAAGAAAATAAAGTAGTAATGTTCAGTGAAACTAATTCCGGGTATCTTGGAGATATAGACTGGACTGAACCTTTAACTGAGAAAAAGGGAGTCTCTCTCTTCCAGCTCCTTGCTCTACCCCACTGTACAAACTGGTGCTCTGACCTTGATCAACACGCTGGTCTCCTCTGTCAGTCATGTGCATTACGAGATCTATTATTCAAAGCAAAAAAAAAGTGGCTGTAGTTTCCAATTCAATTGTAGAGACAGCTTGCTTTTTTTTTAAAAAAAAAATCTTTCCCCCAAATGCAATACAACTGTGTTCTTACTATAGCCCTTTCATGCAGCTCCTCCTGGAAACACTCCTCCCAGGCAAAACTGACACTTGTGCTCTTCCCCTATATAAAGGGCAACTCCTGTGTTCAGGACCTGAGGGTGGATTGGCACTGTGATCCTTCTTCTTTCAGCAGTGCTGGAGGGAAGGCTTTTGTGCTGGGAAATGCCTACCCGTGTGATGGTTCTCCCCTTGTCCCCCTCTGTACTTGATGTTCTCAGGGAGAGTGGTGAGGTGGAGGGACAATGTTTCCTCCCCTGTTCTTCTCTGGTAGTGCAACAAGCATCAGTAGGAGACACCTATTTGTAAATGAGCAGCAGGAGAGCTTATTCCCTACCAACACCACATCAGTCCTAAATTGAATCTTTAGCTAAAAGAATTTAAGGCTTTTTTGTAACTGTCAGCAATTAATAGTGGAAGGAATGTTGTAAATTCCTTCTTTACCTTTATGTGAACTGTTCAGATGGAATTTTATTTTGAACCCCTCCTAAGTTTTCAGCCTGATTACATTTATAGTGTACTTCACCCAGCTTTTTAATCTCATGCTGGAAACCTCTGCAGCATTTTTAATATAACCTAAGATGCCTTATAGTGTCTTAAAAATAAAAAGCTTAAAAATAAAAAGTTAAAATTTATATTTTAAAATGTATTCTAAGGGAATGAGACAGCAATGGGCCATTGTGGTCAAGAAGGCCAACAATACCCTGGGTTGCATTAAAAAGAGTGTGGCCAGCAGACCAAGAGATGTTATCCTCCCCCTCTACTCTGCACTAGTGAGACCACATTTGGAGTGCTGTGTCCAGTTCTGGGCGCCCCAGTTTAAGAAAGACAGGGAACTTCTTGAGCAAGTCCAGCGGAGAGCTACCAAGATAATCAGGGGAGTGGAGCATCTCCCTTATGAGGAAAGGCTGAGAGACCTGGGTTTGTTCAGCCTGGAGAAGAGAAGACTGAGAAGGGATCTTGCCAATGCTTATAAATATCTGAAGGGTAGGTGTCAGGATGATGGGGCTGGACTCTTTTCAGTGGTGCCCAGTGACAGGACAAGGGGCAATGGGCACAAGGTGGAGCACAGGAAGTTCCACTTAAACATGAGAAGAAACTCCTTTCCTGTGCGGGTGCCAGAGCAGGGGCACAGGCTGCCCAGGGAGGCTGTGGAGTCCCTTCCCTGGAGACATTCAAACCCCGCCTGGATGCGTTCCTGTGCCCCCTGCTCTGGGTGTGCCTGCTCAGGCAGGGGAGTTGGACAAAATGATCTCCAGAGGTCCCTTCCAACCCCTACCACTCTGTGATTCTGTGAAATCATGGCAGGTTGTCTTAACTGCATTATTACATTGCAACAGCAATAAAAACACACTATAGTTGGGATGAACACAGAAATGTTTATTTCCTGTTTACACTGACAAATACACCCTTAAATATCCTCTTTTAAGGACTGTTCCCTCTCTCATTGACCTCTGTGCAGTGACTGTATCAATAGGATCAAGTAATTCCACATCTTCTGAATGTGGATTTTCCTAAAATCTTTATCAATATTTTTTCTGAGGAAACATGCATATAAGGGAGAAGGAATGTCAGCATAGGACAGGAACTGACAGTTCTGGAAATGCTGAGGACCCTTCACCCGTGTCAGGGGGTTATTTTGCTCTTTGGAGATATTTAACAGCTTTGGCTTCAATGTCTTGATTTCCCTTTGTCTTCCCCATGTCTGGCTTTTTCCCTTAATTTCTGTGCAGGGTTCCTGAAGTTATTCTCCCCAGCCCCCAAGGCTTTGTTGGTCTGTAATGTAGTGACTTGGGATAATGCAGAGTGAGGATAGTGCCACCCCCAGAGGGCTGGCCATCCCCAGTGATTCTGTCTTCATTAAAGTCTTTGATCCCTATTACGTTGCCTTAAGTTACTAAAGGCTAGTAATGAAAAATGTTGCTGTTTCATTCTCAGACTTACATGCCTGAAATTTCATCTACTCACAGTGTTGTGTCTTGAAATGTATTCTCAATTTGCCTCTGAGTGTGTTGAGCTGTTAAGTCAGAGCAAATGTGAAGCATCGGAGAAAGAAAATACAGCTACTAAAAAACTGCATCAGCAACTGATTTTTAATTGTCCTGAAGTGGCTGTCTCTTATTGCTGAAGAGCTTTTTAAGAGAAATTACAGTGCCAAAATCATAGCTTGCAGAAGAAAGGTAGATATTAACATTATTTTGTTCGAGCCGTTGACCTGAGCTAGGAACTTGATAGGATTCTGTCATTTCCTTATGTCCCCTCCTCACCAACCCCTTTTTTTCTTTTTTCTTTTTTGCTCTAGTCATGTGTGGTGTAGACTGGCATGGTCCTTTAAGAAAGAAAATTGTTATAGCCATGATCTGATGATCTGAAGCTTATCTTTAATACCCCATCCTTTCTTATCCTTTTTCACTGTCTGAATTCACCATAGCATTTCTCTCTGTTTACAGATAATCATCTCTAGCATGTTGCTGTTAGTTCTCTTCATTAGTTATGTTGCTCTAACAGGTCTGGAGACATTCCCAGCTTCCTTTTCCCTTTTTTTTCCTGAGATAAGCATCTAAACCCAGCAATTTCAGAAGACAGTTAATCCTGACTATTTGTCACCATTACTATGAAGTAAGGCTAGATACCTGGTTTTGACTAGACACCTAACTTTTAGATATCTGAGCCATTGTGTATGCCTGAAAGTGAAGGCCTCAAGCTACATTCTTTTAGCTGGTAAAGTGCTTCACCAACAGCTGATATGTATATGTCCTGAAGTGGCTTGCTGTCATTGAAGAGACCTTTTGTTTAAAATTACAGAGCCAAATCCAAAGTAAGCAGCAATCATGTAATGACAACACATCAGTTTGTTGCAGTTGAGGATACAGGCATGGATGAAATGTATAAACTATTCATATAGTTAAAAAAAAATCCATTACCTTTGAGTTAGGCAGATGCAAGTTCACAGAAATCATGTAACATCAAATGCTAAATTAATTAAATGGAATTAAAAAATCAGATTCTTCTGATCCATACTCTTAATATATATTAAAACCAAATCAGAATTTTTCTGCTTTGAATCAGTCTGCTGGGAGAATTAACTCATTGCAGGAAATAAGATTAGAGCAAAAATTAGAAAAAAGGATATAAATACCCTAGCTCTAATTTAGTACTTTAGATTTTGAGTAACTGTACACACCCATGCAAAGTATATGGAAATAAAATCTTTTCACATCAGGTTGAGGAAACATTTTACATCAGCTTTGCATCTGTAAATGACAGTGAAAAGAAGAGAGCAATGGCAGTCCTTCAGCAATTCTGACAGGATGGCTCCTGCATGTCTCCTGGAAGGCAAGTAAGCAGGGTAGGTCACAGGCCAGATTTGACTTCACTGCTAACTAGATTAATAAGGGTAAAATCGATTAAAAGGAGAACATGATCTTCATTATATAATCATGAGAGAAGCTAAATTACTGTATGCTTTCAGAGAACAGCCATGTTTCAAGCTCAAGATGCAGGTAGAAGCCCAGCAACATGCTGGGGGCTCCCTCATCCATTGCACAGGCTAGAGTGGGTATGGAGTGTCTTCCCAGGGGGTAGGTTTTACGTGTGGACATGACGCACAGCCCTCCTGGCCCTGAGAGAACAGGGCTGTTCTCCTGAGCTGAGAGAAGCTGATCAGTTAGAAGAGTCAGAAAGATTCATAAATGAGGCCCACGGGACATCCCTGCTTCCACTCAGCCTCGAGTTGCTGAGGAGGATGCAAGTCTCAGGGCAAGAGGGCTCTCGGGTCAGATCCAGCACCCAGCTGGTGTCATTGTGTCTTCCTGTGCTGAGGGTGCTCCTGCACTGGGGGGTCTTCAGGGTTGGGAGAAGCAGGTGGTGGGAGCAGGATACTTGCTTTATGGGCATGTGGATAGCTGAGTTTGCAGCACTGGAGAGGATCACATAGTATTTTGCCTGTGGGGTGCAAAGGCAGCAGACCTCACATGGTCTTAGTTTACTTTGATTAGGTTGGTTTAAGGAGCAGGGAAAGAGCCACTGGTCTTGATTGGTGTTGGTACCACTGACATGGGAAAGTGCAGGAGGAACAGCCTTCATGGCAAATGCAAGCTGCTGGGCAGGAGACTGGCCTCCATGACCTCTCTGCTCTGAAATACTGCCACTTCCAGTGTAAGGCCCATGAGACGGACAGAAGTCCAGAGCCTCAGGGTGTGGTTGACTCAAAGGTCTAGAAGAGAGGAATCTGTATTAGGAACTGATAAATGTTTTTGGAATGTTGTATCCTAGAAAAATAGGCTTGACTTTAACCAAAAAGTAGCCTGGCTGCTGACACTGAAAATTAAAAAGGTGATAGCAGATTATACTAGAAGCAGAGGGAAAGCTGACAGTCACTGAGGAACACTTGGTTCAGTCTGATGCAATCCTCAGAGAGGATGTGGCTAATGTTCAATGCACCTCCAAAAAGGCCAGGAGGGATGTAAATAAAGAATTGTGATAAACAGAGAGGCAAATCAGATTGCTTATAGTGCCAGTTGAGTAACGTGCAATACAGAGCAAGACAAAAATTATAGGTGCTTCAACAGCAATAACAGAAGCCTAAAAAGTAAGATAGAAAAACTGGAATAGTTGGCACCGGTGGCAAACCTAACAGAAGACACATCACAGTATTGGTTGAAGGGAGGTAAACAAGGTGATTATGATGATAGGGCATCAATTTTATGGAAAGTATAGGTAGGATATTAGGGTGGGGAGAGGCACAGTACAGGAAGGTTAATACAATGTTCAAATACAGTATAATATTGTGGAAAAAGAAGAGCACTGAGGAATCTATGTGGGTGAAATCCATCAATTTAGTAGTAAAAATGTAGCATTAGGATTATATTACCAAGTATCCACCCCAATCATGACAAAAAAAAGTGAAACTGAAGATGCTGCAGTTATGATAGGTAAAACAGTAGTAGATTTTAACTCTCTAGATATAGTTTAGTCCTTCATCAGAATGAGATGTAGGGAAAAAAAATTTTAATGCAATAAAAATCCCCTTTCTATATCAGCTTGTCTCAGAACCTGGGTGAAAATCCGAGACATTATCTGAACTCAGTCTCAAGTGGTGCACAGGACCTAACTCAAGGGTTACTAGTGGGTAAGATGCTCTGTAACAGTGATCACAATATAGTTGAAGTTAATCTTTGTATCATGAGAGAAAAAGACAAATCCAGCAGACAGATATTCAGTTTCAAGAAAGAACACTAGATTAAAAAAAAAAGACAGGTAGTAGAAACACCCCAACCAATAAAAAATTCAAGCAGCCAACAAAAAAAAATCCTGTAAGGAATAGTTCAACAAGCAAGAGCCTGGAGTATGTATTGCAATCCCAGTTAAACTGTGTACTGCAATTCCAGGGGAAAATGAAGTCATCAAATGAAATCTCTTCAAGACTCAAGGGAAAAGCTATCATGGCAAATGATGGGAAATGGAAAAGGTTATGATCTGAGGGAAAAGAATGGCAGTTAAAAAACGGAAGGCCTGTGCAAAGGAGAAGAAAGCAAAGCCTGTAATACATGGCAAGTAGAAAAAATAAACACAAAAATAAGACAAATAAAAGAGAATTTGAAGAGTACGTTATAAAAGTGTGTAGCCTACTGTGCTAGAGAAGTGGTGGTTTAGCAATCCCATCCTCAAAGAAGGGTCTGGATGGGCAGGTCTTGGGACCTACAATCTGGTGAATCTGCCCTCCACCCTGACAAGGCCGTAGAGTCTGTGATAAGTAAAAGGTCCCTGAGTACATGAATACAGATGGCTTATTGGAAAAGTTCCTGTAAGCATAAGTCCTGACTCACTGGTGGGGTTCCCAACGTCCTGGTTTACTGGGTGTGCCAGTGAATGTGTGACTAAAAGGGATCAAGTGGTCTAAGTATGGTCACTTCTGTAGAGGCCAAGAGTTCATAGAGGGGTTACTAATGAATCAGTATTGGGATGAGTTTTATTCAAGATCTTCATCCGTTACCTGGAAAACGGAGTCAATTGTAAAATCGCTGATTTGACAGATGATAGTTATTTTGGGTAGTCAAATACCACGCTGGTGGTGAGGATCATCAAAAGGACCTCAGTGAGTGAGCAGGGAAAGAAAGCAATGGATAAGCTTCAGAGCAGATAAGTGTAAGGCAGAAAAAGTAATCTCAATAATGTTTATAAGATACTGAACTCAGAAATGGAAGGTACAACTCAGGAGAGAGATTTCATCCATCATTGGCAGGTGCCTGCAATTATCTGTTCAACAAGGAATGGCATAATCAGGAAAAGTATTGAGAACAAAACAAAAAGTATTATTTTGCTACTATTTGAAACACTGATATGTTCATATCCTGAATACTGTCTGCATTTCTGGTCTCTGCATCTCAGAAAAGTCAACTGAGTTAGAGATAGTACAGAGAAGGGCAACTAAAATGAGTAAGGAGGTAAAGTGATTGCGTTACAAGGAGACACTAAACAGTCTGGGACTCTTCAGTCTGGAGAGGAGAAAACAGAGTATGACCAATGTTTTCAAAATCTACAGGGTGGTGAATAAGGTACACATGGAACTGTTATTCACCAAGCCTAGTGAATGAGCCTACTAGGTGAGTGAGCAGTAACTGAAGCCAACAGAAGGTAAGTTTAAACGAGACAATAGAAAGAACCTTTTTACACAGTGGGTAGAGGACTTGGTTTGTTGGTGAAACCAACAGAATTCTTGCAAAAGCAGGTTATGGAGACAAATAATATCAGCAGGATCAGAAATGAACCATAAAGAAAGTTATGGAAATCCAGTCTAGAGACAGGCACTAAAAGGAATAGGCAGGGACATGCTCTCTAACTTCACTATTACAGAGATTTTGGATGCTGGAAGCCACTAAGAGGAAGGGACTGATGCTAATCACAGTTACTCTCCCAAAATAACACCTCTTATTACCTCTGTTAGAAACAGACTACTGGCCTGAATGGGCTAATGATCTGACTCAGTATGGCATTTCTTCTGTCCTTACATTTTGTAAATTTACTGCAGTATGAAGTGAATGTTCTTTCAAAAAATATTCTTGATCTTTTAAGTTTTCTTCCCCTTCCTTTCAATAACCACTTCAGACCTTCACTAATAGAACCTGAGCCAACAGCAGAGATTATTTCCACATAATAAAATAAAGAGAACTGAAATTTATTTGAAAAGTGGTGGAATGGAATGGGAGGGAAGGAAGAAAACAAAACCTTCCCACCTATTTCGGGAGCATTAGTCATGCTTTGCTGTTATTTGATCATGCTGTAAATATCTGTGCTACTTAACACAATGTTCTCGACAGGCTCAGTAAAATAGTACCAAGAGTACCTTTACCCGTTAACTGTCTTGACTTCCTGCCAACATGTGGCTGATCAGCATAGATAGGTTTTAGTAGTTCCTCATTCAGTTGCCTCTACAGCAGGAATAACAAAAAACCAATGATCCAAAAATGCAAGTAAGTCCACCACTAGCAAGCTCAAGTATATTTTGAGCCAGGCTCAAAAATATGTCAGAAATAATAAACCAGTTTAAAAGGTCATGAGATTTTTAGTGAAAGTAAATATGCTGGTTCTTACATCTTGCCATTGGGGTTTTTTGAATCTGGTCAGGTTAGGTCTTTAAGCTTTTCCACATCCCTTGCAGCATTGGACACTTCCTTTTCAAGGAAAATGAAGTTTCTTGTTGCTCCAGAAGGTGGAACTATAAAGAACATGACAAAAACCTAGAGATGTGGCAGCAAAGATGGCTGCTACTGATTCCTTAAAAGAGTAAGAGGTGTCTCAGGAACCCTTGCTCTCAGCCAGCCAGAGAGGAACTTTGAGTTTTTAAATATGATTAGCTCTGCTATAACCTATAACTTATCCATAGATCTGCAGGACAGCAGAAGGAACAGAGGCTACACAGCCTGCATTTCTAGTTAGCCTTTCTCAGAGAATGTGTGCTAATATTTTACTGCATGCTTTAATGCAAACCTGCACAGACTTACTCACATCCTGTGCATATTTGCATATGCAAACCTTTAAGCTCTTAGTGGTATTTTTGGTTTCTGTACATGCACACATATGCCCAGCTCCCATGTTTTATACTGCTTCTGTGCACAGTTTTCTTAGATTTTACTAATCATTTGGATTCATACTGTAAAAGAAAAGATCAAGAAATAAGTTCTGAAGTAGGGCAGACTGGTATGACCTTCAGTTGCACAGGTGCAACTTCCACAAATATATTAGCAAATGAAATGTTACAATTTTCCTTTCATTCCACTGGTTTGTAGGATGCCAATGTAATTTATTATTTACATCAATGGAAGACAACAATGACTTTTATTTGCATGAAATAGGTTTTAAACAAAGACAGCCTTATTTCTCAAGCCAACCCCTTCCCACTCTTCCCAGCATGTTTAGACATGCATAAAATTCCCCTAGACAATTATTTACTACCTTTCTTGCCTTTAATCACACACAATATACAGATTAAAGAGAAGAATGTTTTCTGGAAGTGAACCTTATTATTCCATGGTGACTAAGTGCCATTTCTGTGAAATCTGAAGTTCCCATGACAAGTTAAAAACTAACTCCAAAATGAATAGCACTTGCTTCTAACAGTGGGTTCAGGAAGACAAAACAATAACTAGTGTTCATGAAAATTGCTTTCAGGAAACATTGGAAGAAATTAAACTGCATACTATCTGCATAAGTTTTCATTCAAAAGATAAAAAGATGCAAGATGTGATCTTCCTTTGTTTTCTGTTACTTCAACATTGTTGGGTTGTACCACCCTGGAACACCTAGAAGTGGGAGAATTACAGCTTTTGTCTTCACACCCTGTAAAGGGGAAGTTGCAGTTACACTTGACTTTGGTATAAAAACATCCTTTGAATACTCATTGCAAACATAGCCATTTATTAGGTATGATGTATACACAGGACTGACATGCTGAGTCTCAAAAGTCATTGATACTTCTCAGATTTGCTCAAAGATTGTCCCTTATTCTTTTAATATATACACTCTTCTTTCAGTTCTGATTATTATGCATAACTGATAAACTCTTTTAGCTTGTACAACATTACCTCAGTGTTACACTTTCCTCAATCACATTTTCAAAATGAATTCCATTTGTCAGAAATACTGCATTGTCTTGAGAGAAGATATAAACTAGGATAGGAAGGAGGGAAATAAGCATATTTAAGCATATCTCAGCTATCTTGTAATTAGAACTGGAGTCATTTACAGAAAAAAAAATTTTAATACTTTTAAATTACTATCACATAAGATGGCTTCCATTCTGGGCTGCATTCCTGGAAATCTCCCAACTGAAATGCCTGAAAAGTGAATGTAAAAGAAAGCATGTCTATTTAAAGAAAGCATGTATGCCTTTAGGGGAAATCAAGCTGTGTGTGCAAGATGGGTATCATTAACTAACTGCAGCATTTGACAAGGGAGGAGAAAAAGCAGACAGTACTAGTGGGGCAGAAGGTCTGAGCCAAGATAAAAACTACAGCATAATGCAAGAGCCAGTGGCAGGTTCAAAGAGAAGGATAGTATTAAAGGCCAGGCTGGATGGGGCTTTGAACAACCTAATCCAGTGGAAGATGTCTCTGCCCATGGCAGGAGGTTGGAACTAGATGGTGTTTAAAGGTTCCTTCCAATGCAAAGCATTCTGTATGATTCTATGATATTCCAAGTCATATGCCAGGCCTATCCTTCTAAAAATGGTGGGGGTTGATGTGTATGCTCAGGACGCAAGAGAAAAAGAAGTCACAGTAATTAACATGAGAAATGATGACTGGAGTCATCATGTGTCACATAGAGCAACATATGAAAATATTCCAATTGTTTAGCAGAAGGGCTTCCACAGGAGCCAGTAACACCACATTACAGGAGCATCAGCTGTACTATGACCAAATACTATGGGTACTGTAACCGGTTACTGATGTTGTGAGAAAAAGAGATCAGATAGATCTGAAAAATATTCATAGATTCTGAAATTAGCTTTCCAGCTAAGAAACATAAATTTATCCTAAATGTTACAATACCTGCAATGGTCACATTCTTACTTTGATAATTTAGGGAGGACTAAGCTTGCATGTACATTTGTAAGTAAAATCACATCTTTTCAAAGCACAAACTAGGCAAATGTATTATTTCATGTGTATACTTTTTCTCTTGTTTAGATGTAATCACATGTAGTAATTGCATGTGCAGACAAACAGAATTCCATTTTTAACATTTACTGAAGAAATTACTACTCAGTTATGTGAAGTAATCAGAGCTAGTAGCCAGGAATTTGTAATCTCATTTATACTAGGAATGTGTTGGTCTTTGTGCTCCCTTCGAAGGTATTCTACATATGGAATTGATTCTCCTCTTAGATCAGTGTATTCAGGAGAGGCGTCAGAAAGCCCATGGAGTTATGCAGATTTAAATGAGGAGAGGAAGAACAAGCCCAGCTGACTTCATGAGTTGCTAGATTTATGTGGAATAAAAATCTCCAGTACATGGGAAAACTGCAGCGCCTCAACACTTGTTGTCATACTTGTTGTCATAGCAGATTAACATAATCAAAGATCATAGAACTTTTGACCAAAAACTCTTCTGAAAAATCTAATGATTAGTGTGCCAGTACAAACAGCTGCAAGTTGAAAACTTGAGAATCTGGTCCTTCCTTTCATACCCTGATGAGAACCAAGAGTTTTGGAAAAATCTGGCCTACGTTGTCATTCTGAATACTAAAAATACAGCTTTATACGTGCAATTCACGTCACTCCTGTATTTAACAGTACCCAGTGCAGCAATGCCACCATATGGTGTAGTCCTCTTAGTTTTATCAGTATTTAAATGACAACACTAACAGGAGCTCATGGAAATCCAGCAATCATGAATCAGTATGTGGGTAACAGTGCCAGTTACAGACATCCTCAGAGGGAGAGTGGGAAATGCCTTATAGAATTCATTAGTTTCTAACAACCTTCCCCATTAATTTTAAGCCCCTACCTAATTTGTGTCTGTAGGATTCACAAGCGGGTTCATGTCTCCTCTCTTTTGAACACTACAGGATGAAATTTCTGCCCCCCCACCCTGACCTTAGAACAAGACAGGCCACATGTAACTGAGCAGGCAAGAAATGTGTAAGACTGGCTCTAGTTTGCACTGAGCTTTTTCTGCCCAGGCATCCTACCTCCATGGGGAGAGTACTCCATGGTGCGTAGGATCTCTGTGTTGCTGGGATCCTCATCAGAGTGCATCTGAATTTTCTCCCAAATTCCAGTTTTTAAGGAGGATACATGAAACGTACAGCAATTTTCCATCAAACTGAAAGAAAATCCCTAAACCTAAACTTCATACAGAATATTTTCCTTCTTTATTTATGTATCCTATCATTTCTAGAAAGGGTTAAGACCTGCAGTTAGACTTGTTCCATTCTGTTCCTTTAAAAGCTGCTTTGCTCTATTTGCATATGTAACTCTACACAAAAGATGAGCCCAATACCAGATACAAAAATTCCTTAAAATTTTGGGATTCAAAGAGCAGATCAACTGAATTAATTCCATTGTCCTGGACAGCTCCAGTTTGAGTATCCACAATATACTTATTTCCGTCTGCATTTTCTATGGTTCTTGTCAAGTGTCATATGCTTCTAGCATATGTTTGAAGGGTACCTACACTTACAGTTTGTTTGCAATATGCTTTGGGATCCTTTACACTGAAACTTGATCCATTAATGCACTGTAACGGTTATCATGGACTTCTTCCAAAGTACATTAGTGTCAATGGAAGACTCACAATAAACTCAGTGAAATATAGATAAAACCCTGTCTCCTTATTATTACTGTATGGGTGGACACAGATAAATAAGATGTTCGCAGAAATATTCCCTCAACTCTGTTCTCACAGGTGCCACACCACTTGTTTGTGCTGAGAGGTATACATCAAATACCATATTAATAGCATTGGTGCAATGAAACTCTGGAATCTTTCCTCACAGAGAAAAAGGCACTAGTTATATCACTGGGCATTCATTTCTTTTTCTAAGAACATATTGGAACATCAGAGATTCTTAAGTGTGGATGATTAAAGTATTTAATAGAAAAAAATTAAAATCCATTGGTTCCACATTTACATTCTCATCTTGATTTACCTGTTGCCTTCATTTTCAACAGAAAGATCCAAGGATGAAAATTTTCTTTTAATAGCATACCATTCTAACTACATAACATGTGAAAAAGCATTTTTTAATTAAAAAAATATATATCCACATCCAGAGTCTAACAGCCTAACAATTCCGTGGATTGATTCCAGGTCTGTTTCTAGAGAGTTGTACAAAATAACTTCTAATAAGATTTCATCCTTGCTAATCCTAGTATCATTAATAGTGAATATTTTTCAAAAATCCCTTTTGTATATATATCAAGGCCTTAAAAGATTTTGTGGTTTTTGATACATAGCATTCATCAGCAGTTGGAACAAAAATATCATGGAGGGAGAACAGATGCTCTCATGGGCAGTTAATATCTTTCATATACAGAATCTATAATTACTGCCCTGTCTTTGGCCTTCTGTAACAGTCAAACCAAGTATCAGTTTATCCCTGTAACACTGCTATAACATTTATAATATTTTTTTTCAGGTACTGATTAATACAAACAGAATAAAATAAAACTGATCAGTACCATCTAATCCCCATTGTTTTTTCTAAACCTCATCTAAAGCTTCCTAAAGTTAATGGAAAGATGCCTGTTGAGTTCAGGAAGTTGTAGGTTGAATCTTATTAGGATACTTGTTCTTGAACAAGCAAAAAGGGACAATAACAGGAAAACAGTATTATCTTTTGCTGCATTTTAATAATTCTGCTCTCTCAAAAAGGTTTTTGCTTCTGACTGGGCTGACCATTGAGGTTAAGGAATATGAACAAGACCAGAAGCCCACCAAGAGTGCTCCAAGACAGATTTAAATGATCAAAAAACTACTCTAAAAATAAAAGGTACACAAACCAAGAACAGTATAAAAACAAAAGTGAAGCTGTCATTTTAGCAAATGCTGTAATAACCAGGGATTGCATGGGCACATTTGTGCCTTAAAAGGCATCTGAAGGTCTCTGGTTATGCCTGGATCTGTGACGTGCTGGAACACTCAGCAATGTAGAGTTGGATCCAGGCTTCACATTGTTTTGGTATTGTCAGAATCACTAGCTTATGGGATGCATTGTTTATGTTGCCTGTGGAAGAAGTGATGGTACCTATTCCAGTGCAGTGGCAGAGGCAAACTACAGCTGATCCGTCATAAAGCCTACCATTACAAAGCAACCTGTCTGAAGCTTTCAGACAATCTGAAAGTAGGCAGTGAGTTTAAAGTCTTGATGCTAGGTCTTTAGGAAAATTTGTGGTCTTCAGAAGGTGAATTTTGTTAAAAGAAATGAGAGAAAAATATTAATGATGAAAGCTGAATCTTTCAAGGTAATCTAGAAAGGGGAGACATCCAGATTTCTCTTTTGCTAGTTCTTTCAGGGATTTGAAGATGTGAAGAGGACTTGTTTTTCTGGATAATCTGTACCTCATATTGCATACCTGAGAAGCCATAGTTCCTCCATCCTATGGCTGCTTGTCAGGTCCATTTTCTGCTTTAGTCTTTGCTATACTGAATTGGTGTTGTCTGGACACCCTGGAACTGAAGATATTCTGGTTAAAATCTCAGAATCTTATTTTTAAACCTTGCAAATACTAAACACATTCTTTTTAAGGTAACCTTGAGCTGTAAATGTATTTCTGCCATAGTTCAACAATTTTTAAATATCTAGAGTTTAATATTGAATCAAATCTGTTGCCATTCAACATGTCAGTGATAAATACAGTCTGGATGCTCAAATACTTTTAAAAGGTTTTGGGGTTAACTTTGACATGACAGCTTGAACTATAAAAGTTACGACAAAGGCATCAAACTGATACAAACTGTGTATCATGTTCCATGAGTAATGTAAAATAAATGACTCAAATTTCTACTTCTGGGTGGCAAGGTTAGTTCAGAGATGTGGTACTACTGATAATGGAATTATTTTCTAAGGTTCAAGCTAACTTAATAAGTCCAAAGAAGAAAGATTACATGTTGATGATCGTGTATAGAAAGAGCTGCAAGGAAAATTTCAAAATTTACAACCAAGATGCTAAATTGCGGGCCAGCAGTGGTTTTAAGCAGAGCTCCAATTTTGTCTTGTTAAGAAGTGAGGATAAACACAGAATTGCCTGATGTATCCAAGCATGGAGAAATGTGAGAAGGCTGAAACTGCATTGATAAGGGTGCCCTGTGCCAGTGTATTGGCCACATCTCTCAGTAACAAAAACAATATAAGTGTCTCAGTAGTGACAGAAGTGCAAAAGGCATTGCAGCAAGTTTTTGCTAGGCTTTTGAAATTGTGGATAACTGATTATTTCTGTTAGGTTATGAATAACTTGATTCAGATATGTCTGATGCCTTGAGACTCCATTTTTGCAGTAAATAGTGGTTGCTAGAAAGGTCTGATACAGACCACAGAACTGTGAAATAAAACAGGGTGGATCTAGACAGTCTGTGAATGAGAACATTAAAATTCAAATGGCTTTTTCCTGGGAGCAAGAGAGGGTTCAGATAAAGTTTATTTTCTGAATGTCTTAGCTTCCTTAAGATGGCTTAACTGCTAATGTTAAAAGTGGTGACTGAAGGCAGTTAGGCTCAGCTGGTGTCACAGAGCTATGTATAAAACGATTACTTAAAGCTGTGCTTTAGTTCAGATGATTGAACCCAATAATTTATACTGCAATACCCTAGATGCTGCCTAATCATTATGGATAAGCAATTTTCAAAGAGCTCTGAATGTTTGCACCTTGCAGTGATACACCATAGCATCATAGCATCATAGCACAGTCATATCTTGAGACTATCAGTGAGACTATCAAGACTGTCTTGAACCAAGTAATTAGTGATGATCTAGGAAACAGAACTGCCCACTTGTGTCATGTTCCTACATTCAAGGGTTTAATAATATATCAGAAGTGTACTCTGAAGGATTTTAAAAGTATTTGCTCAATTTTATTGCATATTAATAACTTATTAGTTTTGGAAAGATTTTATCCCCAATTTTTTATCTCCTGAGAGTTTACCAATATCATAAACACAATGTTTATTCAACCTTGTCAGCACTGCCTTAGAGGATTATAAAGCTAAATAAACCAAGATTTTATGCCTTTTGTTATTACAGCTTTGAACACAATGAGTTGTTGCTATTGAAAAAAAGGGTATACACTCCGTAGAAAGCTTAAGCAGAGTTTGGGTAAGGCATCTAGTTTGCAGATAGTCCTAAAGTATTGATTTAAAATATTAAACTAATCCTCACAATCAAAAGAAGAAAACATAAAATTTATAGTTTCATGTCTGGAAAGAGATTGGCAAGCTTCAGTTATTTGAGAATAGCTTTTACAACTTCCTAAGCCAAATAAACTTGATTAGCAAAGTAAACAAAGACAGACAGAGAGATGTGACTGTAAACATCAGAAACCGTTAATGTGGAACAACTCTTGTTACAAGGACTTACTCTACAGTCAGGTCGGAGTTGTGGGGCCGCTGCAAGTGATCTCATAGTATAGTGTGGTGTTTGGTGCTTCGTGATACTGAGCACTTGGGCTTGGACCCAACAAAGCTCTAGAGTATATGCTGGTTGTTAAACACATGCATAGTGAACTGATGGACAAGCCTGAAGAGCTAGAATTTTTCAAAGTGACCATCATGAGGTCAGGTACTATTTCTCCAGCTAGAGTAATAGTAGACTTTTGAAATGATGCAACTAGTTTTGTATTGTTACTTTGAAGAAAATACTCTCTGTCATCCATTTAGCCATCCATTACACATTTAGACAGGTAGATGTCGCATATAAAAAATACATATACATAAAATTTGAGTGATATTATGACAGCACTGAAGCTGAACTTAAGATTTATAGATGTTAATGAAAAGCCTTCTACTCCTAAGATAAAAGGCATGCTTTTTATTGCCATGCTGTTAGCAGTGTCATCAACCTCTAAATACAATCTACCTATCATTTTGGAAAGGTAGTGTATGATACTAAATACTTCAAACTTATTCTTCAATCTAAGATTCATAAAACACAAATCCCTGAATACATTGTAATTTGCAAAAATGTTTTGGACCAAATCCAAAGAGCTTTCTTACATGAATACTCCAAGACCACCTTTGACTGCGTGGTTAGTATCACAGAATAAGTGTGGGTTTTGTTCAATGCAAAGCCACTTTAAGATTTTTTTCAATTATTTTTATGTGTAATTTCCCATGAATTTTTCTTTGTTAATATTTTTTTGGCCTTTTTTATGGCAAAAATAGACTGCTTCTTTTTGCTAACTTGTGTGATAGAGTATTTAGGAGTTTTAACACACTACACAGTGAGGAAGCCATTATTAAAATACATGAGATAACAGTGGCATGTTCCAAAATGTACTCTTATTATCATATGTTAAGGGATCAGAAAGCCTAATATTTTCCTTGGAACATTGCTGGTATTATGTACTTTACAACTGTGATAAGGTTCTTTAGCTATTGTACATACTGAAAATTGTTGCAAAAATCACTCTGGGTTGATTTTACAAACATGAAGACAAAGGAAGTAATGATTTTAACTGTACCTTTCATTTTCTTATTGAAATTATGTTGTGCTGTACCTTGGATTACTGACCAGGGCTAAATTATGCACATCTAAAATAATATTGATTATTTCTTGTGGTTGGGGTTTTTGTGGTTGGTTGGTTTTTTTGTTGTTGTTTGGGGGTTTGGTCAGGAAAATTTCTGTGTGCTTCTGAAGTATTTAATATAGAAATAAATTCAGTAGGTTAGTCTGTGAGTAGTCTAATTTTCCTCAGAACAGATACTCTCTACTTACAATGGAAAGACAATCTCCTCATTCCTAAAAGTAAATAAAATAAACATAATGGAGTAAGTCAGTTATAATACCAATCGCATGTGCTGTAGAGCTAATAATAGTTGCTTTGTGCATACAAACATTTCCTTAATCTTCATTAAAAAGTATTATTTCTGATTTTTGAAAGAAAGGAAGAAAAGTGGAAAATTATAATATTTAACTTTAAAAAACCAGGAAAATATGTAGTAATATTTATTAATTTGTTTTTACTGAAGAAAAAAATTCTGAAGATTAAAGAGTCCCAATATTTTTCAAGATTTTTTTAGTTGCTTTAGGAATATATGCATTATGTCAGTTGTAATAAAAGTGTGAAGAAAGATTCAGAGAAGAAGTCTCAGTTTGGAAATAAAGCAAAAGTAAAGAAGAGAAAAGAACTGAGGAGTGACATGTAGCTTTGGTGCAGAGGTGAACTGTATGCAGGAGAGAAAACAAAAAGAGGTTGTAAGCCAGGGCAGGAACTGGCCTCCCTGCTGTGTGGGTATGGTGGCAAAGGGAGCGAGTTCCCTGATTACAGCTCCTTGGTGCTGTGGCAGTTCAGATAACACCGCAAGTACATGGCTGTTGTGGCGTCAGTCTGACAGTACAGACTGAATAACTGAACTTGGTACAAAACCAAAAATATGCCAGGGCAAGGGTTAGGAAGAAGATTAAATAGCTGGAACTGCACGAAAGGGAATTTTATCCTCTTTAGCAACAGAAGCCCTGGTTACATCTCTCTGTCCGCAGCCAAAATGGCTGCCGTTATATTTGCCTGGCACCTCAGCAAAAGGAAGGGAGTAGAGCTGCTGAGGTGGCAGAGGTTGCACACAAATCACAGCCTCCATACTTCCTGTGTAGAATATTTCTGCTTCTGACAGGATGGGTGATCTTTTTAAACACGGTATATGCTAGCTTCCAAATACACTATTTCCTCAGCATCAGATGGGCTGCCTTGTGATATTTCCTCAAGAATAAATACAAACTCTAACCATCTGTGTCTGGAATCTCGTCCCATGACTCCCCACAGTTATTTCTTCTACAACTTCTTTTAGCTTTTTTTTTTTTTTTTCCTTTGTGCGTACATGTATATTAATATATAAGCCATAAAGTTCCTGCTGCAAAAGTTGTCTCTTTTTAAAAACGTCTAATCCAATTCACTCTTAATCACATGAATGTTCAGTTCCACTTTCTGACAGCTGATACTGGTATACTTATATTGTCTGATAGGTTGTAATTATTCACTTCCTTTCTACTGTGTAAAGGTGTTATCACAGTATCTGCATTGTCTAAGCATGCTGGGTGGTGTAAGAGCAACTGCCATTTTATGGCTAAGAAATGCACAGATTTGTTTTTTATAAATATGCCATGAAAATAAGGGAACAAATTTTCTAAGAGCAATAATATTAATTCTGAACTTGATCTTTGATTTATTTAAGAGGTGATCTGTGCTAGACACCTGTTCCTGAAGCCAGTTCTCACCAATTCCTATTAAGGTGGTCTACCTTTGGAGGAAGTTATGCCCAATATTTCAGAATATTCTGAAAAATACTTTGTATTAATTGATAAGCAGCTTCTGAGAAAAACTATTAAATCCATCATAGGTTTGTTTTTTCTTTTTCTGGTGAATTCTGTAGGAAAGGTGGCTGCCAGATTAGTATGAGGAATTTTAGTCTAATGCTCTCACCAGAATCTGCATTAGTCAATAGATCTTCCTGACCCACACAATGTAAATTATTAACTACTGGCTTAAATATTTGACAGCTAACTTACATACTGTGTCTTCCTGTTAATTTCCACAGTAATCACTTTTCACACATGGCAATTCTCTCTTCCATAGAAAGAGAAACAAAAACTGAACAAACCCGTACAGCTTAAGCAAACTGTGTCTCCTGCAGGCTGGATAAAAAGGAAGTGATTGTTATTGGTAACATGATTATTTCTATCTTTATTGTATCAAACATAGATGAGTCACTAAATGCTAATGTATTTGTGAAGGTAAGAGCAACAATTAAATATTCAAGATAGGAGGAAATGAAGGTTCAAATCTGGCTCTGCATATCCTACTTCAAGTCAGTTGACTTAAAATCGCTTAACTTAAAACTGGTTGTACCAGGCACAGGAATGGTGAATTTATCCCAAGATCTTTCTGGAGTGTTTGTGAATAACATGGTGTTAGCCTTTTTTATTTCACACTCCTGCTAGCTTGGAAAAAGGTGGCAATAATGGTGGTGTGATTTGACCCAGATTCATCTTTCAGTCTCAGAATAGAAGAACTTACAAGAAAAGTATATGAGTTACAAAATAGTGCTACAACTTTTTTTTCAGTGTTAGAGGACCATTTTAACATACATATAATCTACAAATATAGGCAGTAATTGATATATATAACATATGTAAGTTTCCTCTGTGTTAATGTTCTCTTAACAGGAGTAAGAGGTTTCAGGCATCCAGGCATTTCTGTATATTAAATATCTGGAGAAGAGGATCATTTAGTTGTCTTGAACATGAATCATGTGGATTTGGTTTAACAGCAAGTCTATTATGTACTTCTGCAATATACGTAGTAAATGATAATGCAGTGCTGTTCACATCTGGAAAATTCTCTGTATGTACAAATGAGGTGGATAAACCCAAATTTTTGTGTAAACTGTATCATCCACAACCTTATTAGAAAATAAGATGACAAACTGAAATAAATTCAATACATTTGATAGTGTGCTAAATTCTATATTTTGATACTCTTAAATCATTTAATTAGGGGAGAAGAACCATTCAGAATTGCTTTTTATTAAAGGTATTAAAACCTACAAAAGAAGGGAAAAACTGCTTACACACAGGTTTCTGTGGATAAATTCAGAAATAAAATATAACAGAATTTTGTATCACAGAACTATTTCATCTTCACTATCTTCCTGTAGTTGCCTGTTATGTACTTACTCTTCAATCTCAAAGAGCTATTCCCACTATTTTTTTTCAGAAAGGTTTGGTAATTACCCTTTTTATTTTGCACAATGGAAGTGCTACAGCCCTGAAGTAGCCATTTTACAGCAAACTTTTACTTTCTGTATCTCTTCAGCTAGTTCATGAGTGTTATTAACATTTGATATTCTTTTTCCTCTGTCTTTTTAAGAAAGGATAGTGGAACATTTATAAGGGCTCACCTTGACTCAGTAATATGATTTTGAATTATGTTGTGATGAGAAAAAAGCTACCTACATCAAACTATTGAATTTTAGTGTAAAGTTCTGAGGAGGTGAGTCTTTTTAATTAAAAATAAGACTTTCTGACAGGAAGCCCTTTTATAAGAATATCTCAAGCCTCTTCAGAACTTTCCTCTTCCTCCTATATGTTTAGGCAACACATTAGTCAGCCTGAAAGACTGAGTGTAGTCATCTTACCTCCTTAATCATAAGCTGCCACTAATGCAGCTATAAAGAGCTCAGACATTTGGGTAGATCAAGGGCTATTCCTCTCCATGGTGTGCTTTATAGTTCTGTATGGGTAGCCAGCTACTGCTGCTGCCAGTCCTGTTGCTATTGCTGTTCAAAGCAACGACCTATTTTATCATGCCTCAAGCTACCCGTGGGAACGGATCATGCCCTCCATTGTGTCTGTACATTGGCTAGTACTGTCTACTCTACTCTATGATAGTAATAATCTCAACTAAGCACTATTTAACCTAGTGAGTGTGACACCCCTCTACAAGAGTGGTCAGAAGAAGGATCCGGGGAACTACACACCTGTCAGCCTGACCTCAGTGCCAGGAAAGGTCATGGAGCAGATCATTTTGAATGCCATTGTGCAGCACATGTGGGACAACCAGGGGATCGGGCTCAGCCAGCATGGGTTTATGAAAGGGAGGTCCTGCCTCACTAACCTGGTCTCCTTCTATGATAAGGTGACCTGCTTAGTGGATGAGGGGAAGGCCGTGGACGTTGTCTACTTGGACTTTAGTAAGGCCTTTGACACTGTCCCCCACAGCATTCTCCTGGAGAAGCTGGCTGCTCATGGCTTGGGCAAGTGCACTCTGCGCTGGGTTAAAAACTGGCTGGATGGCCGAGCCCAGAGAGTGGTGGTGAATGGAGTCAAATCCAGCTGGCGGCCGGTCACGAGTGGTGTTCCCCTGGGCTCAGTGTTGGGGCCGGTCTTGTTCAGTATCTTCACTGATGATCTGGATGAGGGGATTGAGGGCACCCTCAGTAAGTTTGCAGATGACACCAAGCTGGGTAGAAGTGTCGATCTGCTGGAGGACAGGAAGGCCCTGCAGAGGGACCTGGACAGGCTGGATCGTTGGGGCAGAGCCACCATTATGAGATTCAACAAGGCCAAGTGCCGGGTCCTGCACTTGGGTCACAACAACCCCATGCAACGCTACAGGCTTGGGGAGGAGTGGCTGGAGAGCTGCCTGGAGGAAAAGGACCTGGGGGTGTTGGCTGACAGCTGGCTGAACATGAGCCAGCAGTGTGCTCAGGTGGCCAAGAAGGCCAACAGCATCCTGGCTTGTATCAGGAATAGTGTGGCCAGCAGGAGCAGGGAGGTGGTCGTGCCCCTGTACTCAGCACTGGTGAGGCTGCACCTCGAGTACTGTGTTCAGTTTTGGGCCCCTCAGCACAAGAAGGACGTTGAGTTGCTGGAGCATGTCCAGTGAAGGGCAGCAAAGTTGGTGAAGGGTCTAGAGAAAAAATCTTATGAGAAGCGACTGAGGGAGCTGGGGTTGTTTAGTGTGGAGGTGTCTGAGGGGAGACCTTATTGCTCTCTACAACTATCTGAAAGGAGGTTGTAGTGAGGCGGGGGCCGGTCTCTTCTCCCTAGTAACAAGCGATAAGATGAGAAGAAACGGCCTCAAGCCGCGCCAGGGGAAGTTTAGGGTGGACATTAGAAAAATCTTCTTCACCGAAAGGGTTGTCAGGCATTGGAACAGGCTGCCCAGGGAGGTGGTTGAGTCGCCGTCCCTGGAGGTATTTAAAAGAAGGGTAGACGTGGTGCTTGAGGATATGGTTTAGTGGTTGACTTGGCAGTGATAGGTTAGCAGTTGGACTCGATGATCTTAAGGGTCTTTTCCAACCTTAACAATTCTGTGATTCTATGATTCTATGATTCTAAGAAATAAAGGGTAGTGGAGTTCCGGGTAGGAGAGAAGGCCTTCATGTTTGTTTATTAACTGTATCTGCACAGAAACTAAAAAATGGTTATATTATGAAAAATGACCTGTACAATGCTCTTTTGTGTACTTACAGAAAATGTCCTGAGAAGGAAAAAGACCGCTTGCAAAGAAACTCCATAATTAATATTTGGAACAAATATTTTGCAGCCATCTTTTGCAATTTCTCCTCATCTCTAATTACAAACATCATTCGAGAAAAGGAACAACAGAAAAAATACTCAACCTAAAGCCCTCAGAAGCTGAAAAAACCCCACCAACACTGTTATTTGAGAATTATGTTGTCAAGTATTGTCATATGTAAAGCTGTGCAAAATATCTTGTTGAGTATTTTATGTGCCAGTTTTATGTCCTAGTGATAGACAATTTGGATTTATTTGAAAATATGAGGGGAATTATCTTGTATATCTTTGTTTTAATGTGTTTTTTCATAGTCCAGTGTTTAGAACAACCAATAGGAAGCTATAGAGTGAAGTTAAAATCTACTCTTTTCCTAATTCAGTGCAGGTATGTGAGTTAAACTCAGTTCTCAGATGGTTGTTATTATTGTTGTGAGGCTTTATACGTTGATCACTTTTAGACTCCTCAGCTGATGCAATTTCTCACTGAAATAAATGCTTTTCTGTTTCTTGAGTTAAAATAAGTGTGAAAATATGACTGATCAAGAGTCTAGTCATTTGGAGATTCAGTAGAAAGGGAGTAATACTTTGTTTTAAAGCCACATATCAATACTTTATTTTTGATACTGCATAGCTTGGAAGCATCTTACCCTAAAGTATATATAGTATAATTGTCTGACCACTGTCCTGGGGAGCCCTAAGCAAAGAGTAATGAAAGACAAGCCTCACCACATTTCTGCAGGATATGACAACCCTCCAAACTGATACCTTCATGTCCTTCCAAGGTTAAATAGGTGTTTTCTGGTGTTTCTGAACTAAATTTTTTGTGGAAACAGATGTCTTTGAATTGATGAAAATAGAGATTCTTTTTTTTTATTCAGTGAGTGACAATAAACTAACAAGTTAATAAACTTCCTAAATTCAAATGCAATAGAGAGGAAGCAATCAAACTGAGTATCAGAATAGGGCCAGATCTGATATCTTAACTTTGATTTTATTTTAGTCACCATATAAGTGTTTTGTGCTGGCTGGAATTTTTTACATTTGTGATCATTAGTTTCATGTTGCTAAATCTTTGGCTGAAGCAGAAGAAACTTTTTATTGGACAAGAATCCTAAGTATGTGGTAAAAAGGCTCAAAATATTCCCCTTGGGGTCATGAGACTCATGTTCCTGCTTCACTCAACTTCTGAAGTCAAAAGCAATCTATTGAAAACAAATGTCACTAATAGATCAGATGCTCTGTTAAATTTTCATGTAAGGGTCCCATGCTAGAATAGTTAGAAAAGTTGAAGACATCTTGTTTTTATAATTTTACTGCTTAAATTTAGTGACCATGTATCTGGATTTCTTTCGTGGCAGTAACAATATCTGCTCTGAGTTTAAAAAATAAAAAGTCCGAAAAATAACACACCGGTGTTTTCTTTGGACAACTTCAGACTGCTTTTACACATGGATAAATCTTGCTTTGGTATGGCTGAGGTGCCTCTTTTAACAGAACTGTATTGCTGACACTAAAGAGCAAGATTTTACAGCCTGAAGCCAGTGGGAGTTCTGCCTTTGGCCAGAGTCAAAAGCATATCAGAACACAAGTTCTACTCACTCCTGTAAGGCACTGTCAGATCTGAGGTACAGTCCTTGTTTGGGAACCTTTCAGTTCAAATCTTCTTTTGCTTTAACAAAATCAGAGGTCTTTGACTCAGAATGTCTTAAACAATAGGTCACTGAATACTGGCTAGGCATGTGGATCTGATTCACTTGCTGACTTCCAGCTAAATATTGTTTCAAAAATTACACTACAAACCAGTAGCAATACCACAGATCCAAAATGTTGGTGGAGTATCTTTAAGTAAATGGAGACATATGTAAAGAACTATTATGTAATTGTGAACAGGAGAGGAGGTTGTGCTGCAGTTGAGATTAAAAAAAACGTGACTCATAAAAAACTACTAACAAGGGCTGCATTTTAAATTTCTGTGAAACCTGGTTATATTGAATAGTAATAATCCACTATACTGGATGCATACCTTCTACTTCTGAGCCTAATACTTAGTTAAGAACTTTGGGATTTATTTTTTTTTAAACCCATTTCAAGGACATCTTTTTGACCAGAGTGAACGTATCCTCATTTCTGCCACCCCCCCAAAAACAAAGAATCTTTTATTTGGAAAATTATGTTGAGGACTATCAGAGGACTCTCATATTTTTGTGATCTTCACTTCCGTTTCAGTGTTTATGCTGATGGGACTTCGGCATGCAAAATCATGCAGGCTGGAAATACGACAAATACAATTGATGAAGCACTAATTTATGTGCATTTGTCAGCAATTCAAACTCATTTGCACAGTGAAGAGGAAAAAGTAGTTCACCGTACTCATCAGAGAGCACATCTTTCATCCAGTGTTTTCAAAGTACTTCCCAAATTAAGCTTTCTGACCCTTTTTTGAGTTTAAGTATCAGATAGGTGAACTGAACATTTTATTTCAGCACTTCTGTGTGAAACACATGTACACAAAAGTACTGATCTTGCAGAGAGGTGGATGGTGCTCCATAGAATGCATGGAGTTCAGTTCAGGCCTGGGTCCTGCAGACAAATGGGGCTTCTGAAGCAAGTGACAGTAATCACAGCATTGCACATCATATCTCTTGCACTTCTGGATGCTGGTGTCAGGCTCATGCTGCCTGTGGCCACTCAAGAGAATGGTTCTGCTGTTCCCATTGTGCCTCAAGTAACCATGTATGCCTTATCTGCCATTTGATTGCTTTCCTGGCGTCTTAATATTTAAACAAAATTTTGTCCTATATCGTTGTGCTGGTTTTGGCTGAGAAGGGGTGGTGGTCAGGTACCTTTCCAGCTTCCCATGCTCTGCCACATGGGCAGGGGTCTGGGAGGGGCCCACTGGCCAATGGCATGTTCATTCCATACCATGTGACACCATGACCAGTATACTAACTGGGGCGGTTGGCATGCAGTGGGGGCAGTTGTGGCTTGGGGACTGGTTGTGTTGGGTTGGTGGGTGGCTGTATCATGTGTGGGTTCTTTTGGTGATTCATTCCCCTTCCCCCCTCCCCCCCCGGGTTTCACACCTCTCATTGTTTTCCTTTTCATTGCATTTTTTGTTGTTATTATTTTAATTATTAAACTGTTCTTATCTCAACCCACAAGTGTTACCCTTCTGATTCTCCCCCCCATACCACCAGTGGGGGAGTGAGCAAGCGACTGTGTGGGGCTGAGTTGCCGGCTAAACCACAACAATCATTAAGCTTGTTTTTAGATGTTGAACAATGTTATAATATCAGGTATTTGTCCTGCAAATATATACATGTGTTTACATATATATAACACAGGTATGTGTATGTATATATAACTTTACTCTGATACTCTGTTTGCTGTGAAAAGGTATTAGATATCATATTTTAGAAAAATCTTTTGGTTATACCTGGGGAAAGCATGCTGGGTTTTCTCAGATGTGTAGTTAGAGTCAGAGTAATTAAAGCGGTTGGGTTTGCAGGTGCTAGGGGGAGAAAATTTCCTGGTTTATTCTCAAGAAAAATGGAACTGTAAAACTCAACCACATTTTTATCTTGAGGACTTTAGTCAAAGTCTAGGGACATTAGTCAAATAAGAGGAGAAACAGAATTTTTCTTGTTTATCAAGACTGTAGAAAACCTGCTTTCCTTTACAGGAGATTTCTAAAAGGAAAGTTTATTTTTTCGTAGTTCCCAGCTCTCAGCTCAGAAATTCCCTCACAGCTTTTCTCAAGGTCATTTTCCAGTATTTGATCAGACTTGATTTTTTGCTCCTTCCCTCTCAGCATTCCAGTTGTTTGTCATCTTTTTCTTTCTGAGGTGTTAAGTTTTTATCACCATACAATGCTTTCAGTGAATCGCCTCCAAGCCCACATATGAATCTCTGTTCTGGTAAAGGTTACAATCCCTTCATCTCTTTGGCCCTGTAAGGGAGTCTAGTTGCTTTTGTATTCTTGGGCAAGTATAAACAGCCATTTCACAAAAACACTGCAAAAAAAAGTTCAGCCCAAATGATAACACTTGAAATAGTTATGGTAATGTACAATGTGATGTATACTGTGAAGTAAGTCACATAGTGTTGGGATAAACTTTTTATGTACTCTTGTTTAGGATAACTTGTGATTGCCATAGTGAATTAATACAGCTAGATCAAGCTCATGCTGCTAAAACCTTTAACCCAAACTGTACATGTATATATATCTCCTGTCCAGACATTTCCTATAGAAAAGCTCTGGTAAGAGTGATTCACATGGCAGAAGGCGGAGAGTACAAATGGCATGTCGGTTACAATTTCAGTGCTCATTGCAATCCATGAAATATCCCTGGCATACAGCAAAAACAGAATACTAGACCAGATGTCAGGAATGTTAATGTGTTGCATCAAGGTCGTATTTAATTTTCTTTCTTTTTAGAAACAGAGTTTGGTTTCTGGCGTTGTGGGAGGGAATAAGGGGATTTTCATTACCCATTAATAACCAGACTGAATGCAAGAAGCATATTTTAAGGAATTCTCAGTATAGTACCATAGTTGTTGCTGTATCTGCCTCTACACAGCTTCCTCTGTAACAGTTAATCACTATAAACCTTTTAAGAGTATAAACAAGATCAATTTTTCAGTAGTTTGATTCAAGTTTACAAAGGATTAAGTTAGTTAATATCCCCTGTCCTGTTCTTGAATTTTCTAAAGAGAGAAGGCTTTAGAAATATTTTGTAAATAACAGTTGTTCTGTTCACAAGGTATGTAGGGTTCATCCATCCATTTACACTGGTGCAATATTTTAAAATTCATAAAGAATATAAGATATGTCTTGCCAAATAAGGAGTGTTACCTTTTGTTAAACATACATGTTAGATTAAACGCCTCTCTTCATACACTGCTTATCACGTTAGACAGAATTCATTCTGTGGTAACAGCAGATGGCTTGGTTTGATGGAATGTGCTTCATTCAAGAAAGAGGACTGAATAGTTTGACAAAATGCATTTTGTGGATGGATTAAGCACAGGAGAGTGAATTGCGGTGTGTTGTCTATGGATAACACCAATGAATTGATTTTAAGACTTTGAATATAGAATGGATTGGAGTGGTTTAAAACATGCACTTTATTGATCAAACAGATTGAGAGGCCTGACAAAAAGTAAAATGTATCCACAGAACTCATTCTGTCAATAGGGATGTTCTTCATCTACCTGCATCCTCAACAAATTGTATTTTGTTATATGCTTCATGTGCTCTTATCAGCACAATGCCACTTTCTCCCAATTTCTTTTTCCTCTGACAATAAAAAGCGTTTGGTGAAATTTCTTGCTGTGACAGATTTCATAGGCAGTGCATAGCTCAGCTGCTTCTGTTTGGTACGTGCTCCTCAGGCGTAGAGAAGGGTCTGTGGTAGAGCTCAAGCAACTGGACATTAGGGTTCAAACTCCTCTGCTGCAGTTTCATCCATTGAATTGGATGAGAAATGTACAGATAGAAGCCCAGCAAGGCGTGTGTTTTGTGCTGAAATACCTGACTCGGGTGCAGTGCAAGTCACAACCCTAGAACACCTGATGTTAATTAGACACTTAGTAATGGCGTTCACAAAGTCCCAGGTGCTGGGAGAAGAGGAAAGTTAGCTAGAGTGTAATGAGAGCACTTGAGGGCTGAGAAACAGCTTCTGTCCATAAAGCTGTGTTTATTGAAGCTCAGGATAATTTTCCAGCACAGATTCCCATGTCAGGCCAGCCCTTTCCTCTATGGGGAAAGGTAGTCTAACAGCTTAGGTGTTTCATGCTTAGGCTGTAGGAAATTTTTCTTCATCCCCGTAGCATGTGTACCTGCTTTATGAGTGACCTTAAAAAGCTTTGCCCTTCTTCTCTAGAACAAGAACAGAGCTACTCAAGTTTGACTCCTGTAGATGTTGAGGAGGTAATTATAACAAGAGCATAAGGGGCATGGATACATCTGGGTTATCAGAAAAACAAAGAGCTTCCAAAGGTGGAATGGATTGTGCCTGCAACCTCTGTGTGGACCTACTGTAAAAGAAGAATAAATATTCTTTTTTTTCTTTACTCTTTAGCAAGGAGTAGTTTTACAAGGCAAATCCCAACTCAGTTTTAGCAAGAAAAATCCAAGGCCATTAAGTGACATGCAGAAAATTACTTTTTCCAAAATGAACAAAATAACATAATTGAACCATAATCGCAGATTGCATTTTACGATGGGGCTGGTTTAGGTGAATTCAGTAACTCTGAGATGGAATTGTTTCCAGATAGAGAATACTGTCTAGGGTCTGCAGTTAGGCATGACTAGATCCTTGCAGACCCACACAAATAATGTCTATAAGCCTGTTGAAAGTTTAATTTGAGAAAAGTGTGTTTGTGGCATATGCAGAAGCTTTTGAACTAGCAGACAGTCTATGGATTTTTTTGTCCCCTATTTCAAAATTGTTATCATGCCTGTTTTGTATCAAACGCTCTCTTAAGAGTTCGTAATGCTGCATAATAGGGCTAGGTTGAAGTGTTTATAAATTGTTAATGAATAATGTTAACTGACCAAAGTTAATAAAGTTTCATTAAAATTCATAAAATGGTTCATGTATTTTTCATTACAAACATAAAATGAGATACTTTTCCAAACCAGGATATTTCCTGAAACTCAAAATTAGGGATTTTCAGAAGCATTAATTAGTGGAAAGCTGAAGGAAAAGGTTATGATGAATGTACAGTTTGAGCTATTTTGAATAACTTTCTGTATAAATTCATAAATTATTCATTACAAACCACTTATGTAATATTTCTTAAAGGTAAAAGAAGTGTCCTTTCAGGCTTGGTTTCCCTTTTCTTAAAGCAAAATAACTCTGCTACTTTACTGGAACCAAGTAACAGAATGTCCTAGTTTCAGCTGGGAGTTAAATTTCTTCGTAGTAGCTAGTATGGGACTATGTTTTGGATTTTTGCTGGAAACAGTGTTGACAATGTGGAGATGTTTTAGTTGTTGCTAAGTAGCACTTACACTGGTGAAGGACTTTTTCAGTTCCCCATGCTCTGCCGGGGCACAAGAAACAGGGAGAGGGCACAGCTGGGACAGCTGACCCCAACTGACCAATGGGATATTCCATACCATGTGATGTCATGATCAGTATATAAAGCTGGGGGAAAGAAGGAGGAAGTGGGGGAAATGTTTAGGGTGATGGTGGTTGTCTTTTCATGTTACATGTGATGGAGCCCTGCTTTCCTGGAGATGGCTGAACACCTGCCTGCCCATGGGAAGTAGCGAATGAATGCCTTGTTTTGCTTTGCTTCTGTGTACAGCTTTTGCTTTACCTTTATCTCAACCCATGAGTTGCCTCACTTTTACTCTTCTGCTTCTCTCTCCCATCCCACAAGGTGGGAGTGAGCAACTGGCTGTGTGGTGTTTGGTTGCTGACTGGGGCTAAACCATGAGAGATAAATAAATTGATTTTTTACCCCAGGGCAGGCACCTGTTGCTTCCTAAAGTAAAGAAATACTCAAGGAATATATGGTTGAAATGATTTGGCAGGGTACTGTTTTAGAAGAGAGGTATACAAAACCAAAGCAGGAAACAGAAAAGTATCAGATTCAGCCAATAGACTGCCAGGATGTCTTTATCTAAAATTAAGTGAGATTTTGACTAAAGCACTGGCTGAATGAGGCTGGAGGTAGGAGCAATTTGGCTTCTGAACACAGAAGGAAGGCAGGCCTTATTATCTGGGTAACAAAATTTGCTTAGACTTAATCCTGAATAACTGGCCAGCATAGATGGTCTTAGATGTTCAGTTTCATTAAATGAATGCCTTGGGGGTAGGGGGTAAAGGTTACTCACATGAACAAAAATTTCAGAACAGCACATATGAGAACCAGAAAGGCTACTAAAACAGCATGTAAAAGTCAGGGAAAACTAGATATCTGGTTCAGCATTTGAAATCCACAATTAATTTTGAAAGAAAATCACCAACACTAATAAAATGAGGATTTATCTTCTTTAAAAACTGCATGTGATCAGACTACAAAAGTGCTAATTAAAACTTTGTGCATTTTATATAGACTGTAGCCTTCCTGTTTTAGGCTATTTCCAACTACTGTTCATTTTTGAACTGTAGGATTAAGGATGGGGAGAAATCCATAGCCATGTTGCCCAAACAGCTTAATAGAACCTGGGATTCACGGCAAGACTCTACTGGAATGGATTGTCTTGAAAAAAAGAGTGGTTTTTAAAATTATTTTTCTCTGGATCTGTCATGCCAGCTCAGGAGAAATACAGTTTCTGCTCTCATTCAGTTGTACCCTTTGTGGTAAGGGTTATAACATTTGCAATTTCTGCCCTTTTTTAGATGCACTGCCACTTGCCTTTGAATGGAGAAGAGAGAAGCTGAAGAGCTGCTCCTTACTTTGCTTTTTCTTCTCTGTGCACCTTTGTGGACAAATATATTCTGAAACTGGAAGTGATATGCTAAACTTCCATATTCATATGCCAGGCTACTGATGAATGATTATCAGGAAAATAATTATGGGGAAAAAAACTAGACTCCAATGGAATGAAGATGCTATTTCCAAGCAGGTATTAGTGAGGTGTAGTCCATACTGCTTTTCTGCACCCATCTTGCTGCTTAGAAGTATCTGATCTCTTTAATAATGCAAGGAATCCTGTATTTTCAACATGAGGGATATTACTAACAACTTCTGATTGTTATTGCTGAGAGGGCCCCTCCCAAAATGTGCCTTCTTACCCTGTGTGGAATTGGCTGCATCATGACTTGTGTACTTGTTTTCATGCAATACTGAATGTTTGAGTATATCTTCACTGTGGTGAGCTGCAAGGGAAGGGAGCTGGCAGGCACTTGAATGGCTCATATCAGACTGAGTGTCCTCAAGAGAATGGGCGTACTACTTTGAGAGGGGTCAAGATTTCCTGGCAGCTGAGAGCAAAGAAGCTGTCAGTCAAGGGAATCTGTAAGATACATGTGAGGTAAAGGTTTCAGTTAACAGAATAATACTGTGGGTTTTTTAAAAACACTTTTAATCAGCAGTTAATTTCAAAGGTACAAACCCTTTAATTTCAAAGGTACTCAATTTCTTTGTTTTACTGAAGACACAGACACATGAGCTGAAGCCAATGAAATAAAGCAAAACTGAAGCTGGAATTAGAGCATGAGACCCTTAAATCTCAACTGGCACTTTATCTCCTAATCACACCACCTTACTTCATCTCAGGGTAAGCTTAAAGAAGTGTGAGACAATAGGCTGGAACGGTGTCCTGCCTTCCTATGCTGGGTCACCTGCAGCCAGGAATGACTTCAGGTTGTTTTCTTGTGAGTGGTTTGGGGATCTCCTTCCCCAGAGTCATAGTAAATGTTTTCTGTTTTCTTTCTCTGGAGCACACATTTCCTTCCTTATGTTCACATCACAGAATTTCGGCTACCACCTGTTAACAGGTTTTGCTTTTTGTTTGATTATTGTTTCCGTATCTGTACATTAACTGTATTTTTATTAAGATTTTATTCACCTTGCTGATTTACCTTTGTTAACAGTTTTGTTTTGTTTTGTTATTTTCAGAAGGGAAGTATGTGACCTACTCCTGAGATAATTTCCCTTATTTGCATATTGAATGACTTGGCAATGTCTGGATGAAGAACTGGATGTGCTCTGAGATATTTGGACAGATATTTAACATTCTTTCAAGTGCTATGACATTTGGTGTGGTGAGCAAGACTGGACTTAAGGGGATGTTTGGGCTGTAAAGTCCAGTCTAACAGCTGTAACAAGAATCATGTCCTGTAATGATATAAACTGTCAGGGACATCAGCAATGAAAAGAAGGACATAAGAGATTTTATCTGACCTATCCAGACAGCTTTTGCATTTCCTGTATTTCTACTAATATTCATTCCAGTGCAGCAGAGTAAAGCTTGATGTCATTTGTGAGTCTCACCTTTACACAGAGTGATAGAGTGAGTGTAGGACTTACACTTTGAGTTAGGAAGTTCTGCACTTAAGGGTGTAGTTTTGTGTAAATCATCATCTCCTGTTCAGGCTGATAGTATGAGAAACTGTCTATACTGCTACAAAGGTGTCCCCAAAAGCTGTTTTCTAATGCAAAATGGCAGGGCCAGCATAAGAAAGCTCACCTTGCAGATCTGGATGAATGTCTAAGCATTCGGGTTTCATTCTGTTTGAAACAAGCAGGTCATTTCTCAGGTTTTAATTTCACTAGCTAAGACCCACCCCTTATCTGCCTGCTTTGAAGAGAGGCCTCTAGCTACTGAAGACTTAAATTATGATAAGTCTTATCACTATAGAAATTATTTTCTTTAACTGGGAGCTGATCAGCATTCAGAACCACATTCCGGTGATCGCTCCAGGCTCCTGTACTTGTAGGAGCAAGAAAGAGTGAGCAGTAAGGCAGTATTTCCAACTCGTGATTTCTCAAGTCATAATTCTGTGCATCCACTCAAGCTGTCTTCTCATATTACAAATACAGAGCTTGTATCTGCAGCACATCAGAGCTCTCCAGGTGGTTGTAGCGATATATAGAACATCATACTATTTAATGGGAATATCAAGAGTTGAGAGTGGAGAATTCTGCATTTTTCCTATGAAAATTGTAGGAGAGTCAACAAATCTTTGATTTTGCACTGCTTTTCACATGATCAGAAGGAATTGAACAGCTTTGAAAGATGTTGGAAATAAAGCTTAGGTGATCAAGGTAATTAAGAGAGATGTGCATGTATAGGTGAGAGAGAGGTGTAATTTCTTGTTAACTAGTCAAATTCCCTGACATATGACAGAAGTAGAGGCCTGGTTTAGCTTTGGTACAAAACAAGGTAAGAGTAAGTAAGGTGAGTTATAAAGACTGCAGAGGCAGGAGAATAGCAATGAGCTGTAGAGGAAAGATCCTTGGATGCCATCAGCCCAAAGGATCATAAAGTGAGGGAAATGTTGAAGAGGTTCTTACAGGTTTCTTTGTGCTAGGAAGTTGCATACAACAACGTATGAAACCTGTGCAGAGCTGACAATCTGCACCTACCCATGCTTCATGAAAAAAGAGACTATCTACCAGAAGCTTCTGCTTTTAGTATTGACTTGTTGGGAAAAGTGAGTTTGACATGCTGGAAGGTTTCAGGAGAGGGAGTGAGAACAAAATAGTCTAGAGACCTAAATTGCGGGTCTCAAGTTTAACGAAATTCCCCATTATTACATGAGGAAATATACTATGAAAGAAATAGTACTGGAGCCAACTAAGGCACAGGGAAAAATAGTTCATGGCCCAAAGAATTTAAATGTGGTACATTTTGCTGAGTAGTCAGAGGTGCTTAATAAAAACTTTACTGTCATCCCTCATAACCTGAGTGAGCTCATATGCTAGTAGTAGTAGCCAGTATCTAGGTTTTCCAGCAAGAAGGAACTATTAATAGTGGTTTATTACTGTTTTTGAAATAATGTTCCTTCAGATATTATGGAAATTTGGATTAGGTTTCTGCTTTACATAGTTGGTTATGAGAATAGCAGTATATGAACATATCTGCCTGAATGAATGTCTTCTGTACACTCCTCTTTTTGCAGACCTAGAGTCTGGTAGCATTTGAGCCATTTTACGCATATGACAATATAAGACTGAGCACTACTGTTAGCTGTACAGGGAAATAGAAAAAGGATTATTTTTCTCCTAATATTGCCACATCTACAACAAACTGAAAACTTTTGAATCACATCTGAGATTCCTTACATGCTTCATCTTTAGATCTTTTTCAAAGTGTTTTCCATTGTGTTCAGTTTTAGATAATACTTACAACTGCAAAGTTAGCAGTCCTGTTAAGTTCCATTTCTTTTCCTCTGAATGATGTAGGTGTCTCATTTATTCTGAATTCCTAATCTTTAGGAATTTTTAATGTGCCTTCTTTTGCACTGGCTTTTATACGTATCTTCAATTTTGCGTCATTAAAAAAATAATGATTTAAAATACTTATATGTACCATTTAGCCTGAATTAGCTGAAAAAAGGTAGGGTAGGGCTCAGCAGAATAAGTACCTCTCTAACCGCAGTGTAAGCCATTTCTTTCGTTTAAACATTCATTCTCTATGCTTTTCCCATTTTCTAATCTGCTTCAATATTTTTCCCTATAATGCTAAAATAATCCTGTGTAGAAAAGTTTCATAAATCCTAAAAAGAGCCCTTAAAGTGAATCTCTGTTGTCTTTGTCTCACCATTCACTAGTTTGCTATTTTGGTTTAACTCTGCATAGACTGGTCCAGTCTATACTCTCTAAGTCAGAGACATAAACCGTCCTTTGCCAAATAATGCATTTGTAAATGTTATATAGCATTCATGCCACATGAGTACTTTCAGCATCCAGTTGACAGGTGGAATCACACTTATTCTTTTGATCCTTCTTAAACTTTTGAACTATATTAGACATCCACCATTCCTCTTGTGCTTTCTCTGTCTGCAATGAGCTATTGGTAAGATTTGCCAAAGGCTTTCCTACTTCCCCTGCTACTTACTTCATAATGATGGGATATTATTCATCTAGATCTGCTGCCTTGTCATCTTTTATTACATCTAGTTGCCAGACTTTATACCATCTTGTAATCATAAAATCCTAGTGCATTTTACACTTTTCCTCAGCAAACTCTGCTCGTCTCCAGTGTGTGATCTTCTTTCCTTTGTTTTTCATTTTCAACACTAAGACAAAGATGCATTTACAATCAGAGTGATATGTATACGTTGTTTTTTCATATGAATTCCTGACTCACTTTATCCCAAACCTTCATCTCAAGGTTAAGGGTAGTTGAAAATTGGCTAGTGACATTGCTTAAGTGAGAGGTTTTAATTTATTTGTTTACATTTTAGAAAGAATGTGTCTTCATTTGGAGTACTGCTGACATCTTATTGAAAAAATTCCAGGGAACCTCAGTGTTAGAAAATTTTATCTAATAGGGAAGGGACTGTGAAATGGTTTAGAAAGAGGATTCTATCTCAGAAGGAGAGAGGTACAGGTGAACGATGCATGAGTGAAGGTGTGGACTGAGAATCAGATTTATCATTAAAACATTCATATTGTGGACCTGCCTTACTGCAGGACTGGCAGAACAAGTCTATCTTGCCTCCTGTGGGAAGGTTGACTCTGTATTGACTCTAAATACCAAGCGAAAAAAGAAGAAAAAGTGCTGCCAACATCACAGCCATTGCAGCATCACATCTTTTCCTTACCATTTGGAGGACTGCAGATACCTACAGAGAACAGGAAATTTTTAACAGCTGGTTAGCCATCTTGAAGTGGATGAAGGTCACAATGCTGAGATTGAACACACTCTTGTTGATCCTCAGTGAAGATGCAGATATTAAACTAGAAAATATTATCACAGGCAAAATTATGCTAATCTATCTGCAATTTAAAGCAGAAGTTTTCTAGTGCATCCCTAAACTTGTTCATGGACCAATTGCCTTTGAACAACTAAGCTGTTAGTAGTTTTTATTTTGTTACAATGCAAGGAGGAACAAAGATAAATGATACTTAACACTGTTAATGTAGCTTTACATTTCCAAACTCCAACCAAGTTTTTGTTTTTGTTTTGTTTTGTTTTTTCAAAAACCTCTCCCTCCTCCTCCTTTTGTCGTTGACCTTTTTGCAAGATATGAATACTTTATGTCTTAATGGAACAGATGAACCCAAGGTAAAACTTCAAATCTCTACACAAAACTTTTACATCTACACTACACGTGCAGAAACATGCCTGAATGCATTGTGCAGGAAGTAAAACATTCTTAACTGAACTTTTCAAAATATCTTTATGTCCTTTCAGGATGTTTAGACTCACTGTTTTAAATGCTGTTCTTGCTTTCATTGAAGTTCTTCATCCCTTAGGTCTTATTAAAAAGCAAAAGAAAAGGAACAAAATTTTTAGACTGATAAGCCACTAGCAAATGCAGTTGTTAAAAATGGTGTTAGGCAATTCTGGGAAATAACAGATGAAACATGAACTTTTGAATGGGCTAGCTCTGTAATTAAAGTAAGTCCAGATGTGACCTTTAATTTCCTAAGTTGTTGTTGCAGTCCCTGGAAGAACTGAATAATAGTGACTTTCCTACCTGCAAAACCACCTCTTCTAGTGTAGATGGAAACCAACAGGAAAAAGAATTGGGAAAAAATGAAAATGTCTTCAGGTTCTATGACTTTTTTTTTTATCTTGGGAAAGAATGATGGACATTTTCTTTTTAGATATATCTATTTATTATATAAAGGCGCTTGAAAGGCTTTTTCTCCATTTCTTTGGAATTTTTCCTCCCATATGTTTTGCAAGGTTGTATGACTGGTTGCTTGATGAACTTTTAATCCACTCTTTATCAGTCATGGACTGTGTACCCTGTTTGCCATCTTCCTTCTTATTAACTTGTCTTGATTAAACTGTCTTCTTTTGTCTCACCTTTGCACATGTGAAAGTCTGAATCTCTGTAATTAGTGTTTCTCTAAGCTGATGACTAAGCCCCCTCCAATCAGAAAAAATAAGATATACTTGAGTTTAGGAGGTGGCTTAGCTGAATACAGTCTGCTGCTGTTGAAGCATTCAGCCTTCTACTGATTCCTCAGCCCATGCAGCTGGAGTTTCATTCATAGGTGAGTTGACTGAGAAAACTCTTCAGAAACATCTCCTGATTCTTCAGTTATGCAAAAATACCACAAAGCCACTACCTTCAGAAAGGCCTAAGGCATCTAGAACGGGAATTGAATGTCAAATTCCAGCACAGTGATTAAGCAAGCAAACTCTGGCTGGCTGCCCATGTAGTTTTTCTAGCTGTATGACTCCTTATTTGATTGTAAACTCCAGTAGTTACCCAACTTGTTTCACTGAAGACCAACACATTCCTGAAACTCATCAGAGCAGAGAGATCTGATGAATGTGCTCTAAGCATACCTAATATGTTCCAGGAGCTGGTCCCTAACCACCATCACAATGGATGATTTTGGGCCGCTTTCTATTTTTTTTTTTAATGCTTTCAGTCACCATAGAGGCACTGCTCAATTTAGTATATAAAACGGTTTTATATGTATAGGGAAAGGTCTAGAGCTGACATCATCTCAGCCTCATCACTGCTGAAGTCCACAACACCCACCTTTTCAGAGAGTTTTTTCTTCTGAGGCTAGTACTAGAGTGTCAGAAAAGAGAGGGAACCTCCCCTGTCTTTCTGGTGGAGTTGTGTCATTGTGCAGGAAGGAACACCAGATTTGGGAGTTCAGGAGGAGAGTCTGCAAGGTGAAGCTTGGTTGTACCAGAAGTTAGGAAACTCGTTTCAGACAAGCAAGTCTAGACTCTGTTCTCACACCCATATCTGCTTATTCATCACATACAGAAAGTTCACAAAGAGGGAGAAATCTAGGACCCATCTCCTAGGTGAGAACCATAACTACCGTAGTAGAGCTGTGTGCTGCCCTGGGTCTTTCTTCTCTTGGTTCAGTGCATAGTGGCAAAGACTGGTGCTGTTGCAGGACAAAGAGAGGAATAGCTCCATTCTCCAAACTGGTGCTGTTACTGGTTAGAGCTAGGGTTTTTCTACTTCTTGGAGGAGTGTACCAGCTACTAGACAATTAAAAAAAAAAAAAGGAAAACAAAGCAAGAAAGAGAGGGGACAGTCTTTCTTTTCTGCATACATTTTTAAGTGCTACCTGCACTTTACAGGAGGGAAGAAGAAAGCTATCTTCATTTCTGTCAAAGAATAGCTGTTGTTTTCTTAAAAGGCAGATTCTGACCTTTTGGTTGGATGGATGAGGGCAATCAGGCTCTGGAAAGACACAGAAGTTCAGGCTGCATATTCTGTTCTGTGCTGGTGTTGGTTGAGAAAGAGTTAATTATCTTCACTGTAGCGCCTGTAGTAGCCAGGGACCTTTCCAGCTTCCCGTGCTCTGCCACATGGGCAGGAGGCTGGGAGGGGCAGGGCCACAGCTGGGACAGCTGACCCCGACTGGCCAATGGGATGTTCATTCCATACCATGTGACCCCATGACCAGTATATTAACCAGGAGAGCGGCTGTGTGGGGTGTGGCTGTGGCTTGGGGTTGGTGGTGTTGGGAGGTGAGTGGCTGTGGCATGTGCTGTTTGTTTTGATGGTTCATTCCCCTGGCCCAGGTTTTGCCTCTCTCTCATTGTTTTCCTTTTCACTGCATTATTGTTGTTGTTATTGTTTTATTTTAATTATTAAACTGTTCTTATCTCAACCCATGAGCTTCACCCTTCTGATTCTCTCCCCCATCCCACTGGTAGGGGAGTGAGAGAGCAGCTGCGTGGGGCTGAGCTGCCAGCTAAACACCAACATGTTCTCAGCATTTGTTAGTGTTACCTTCTCAGCATGCCATATTTTTTGAAACAGTCTAGAGTGTATGTGGTACTTAGGGAACATAATAAAAGCATTTACATTTTTGTATTTTATGCCTGGCTTTTCCTATTGACTGCTCTAGGCCAAGAATGCACTGTTAGGAATGGCGGGCTCAGGGGTGCAAACCTGTAACTAAGAGCCTATTACTTTACTTCAAAACTTCACGTGGGCCAGGAATCTGGCCTTGTGAACAAAATCCTATGTTCTCAAGTCCTCATTGAATTTCACCTCAAGTATTTTTTCCAGAGGCACAAAGTAAGCCTGAGGAGGAGAAGGGGTCTGAACCCTTTTGTGGACTGTACACCTGATGAATTTGATATCACCATATTTTTTTTTTCTGAAATAATTTCCATTGTGTTCAAGTGAGGCATTATATTGCATTGCTCTACTAATCAATGAGAACTGAATAATTTTTATGAAAAAAAAGCACCTTGTGCTGGTCATAATTATACAGAGAACCTAGAAATAAGACTAAAATATGTCCATTATTTGTCATCATTCTCATTTAACAATGTTATTAAGAAGGTGACTAAAACAAAAACCCCACTAAAGAACCTTGATTTTTCTTGAAGAAGTTGTGCTATTTTTTTGTCACACTACATGTTCCTCTAGGAATTTTATAAGCACTGTTTTTAATTGGCTTTTCCCATCTTCTCCCATGAAAAAGCAAATTTTATGGCCAGCAACATAAAGAGTATCCTAAGGACTTTTCTAAAGACGTTGAACAATACTTATTTGCCCTGTAATGTAGTAGCCAGCTATTCACCTGGTATTCAGTACTATAGAGCTTTCAGTTATCAAAGTGTTTTCAAAGGCTTTTAGTACAATTAGATTGATTCTGAACCCTGTGTATGTAATGATAATTGCAATGGCACTATTATTAGGAGGTTCTTTGGGGTTGATAACTTGGAGATGATTTCAAAATAGAAACTGTTTATCATTACTATATCATTGTATTTTTATGTGAAGTACAAACTGCAAGATAAGACTTGACGTTTGCTCACACTGTGCTTATTTTATTAGTGGAGAAGCGGAGAGTGTGGTTCAAGAAATTAATCTTAACCTCTGCAGGTGACATTTCTAATGGTTCTGCTATTGATTCTGGTTTGACACAACCTTTTATTTTTGTTGCCAGTGCGATACTGGTTTTGTTGCACTCTGTACTTGGTCACTGCACCCTTGCTCAAGAGAGGAAGGATAGCAGGTGAATTTCTGTGGGGTTACACTGGCGTGGGAAGGTGCATCAAGAGAAAAAAAGACTGACAAGGCGATAGGACTTCTCTTTCTTGGACTGTATAGATGCTGTTGTTGTTCAGCCGGGCATTTGTAGAGTCATTCCTTTATCTGACCCTCTTATGGTAATTCAGGGACAAGTGGAAATGCAGTCACTTTGACGCCAGGTGAGCAAAGCAAGTCAGGGTCTTTGGAGCTCCTGAGCACCCATGTCTAAGCACTCTTTAGAAGTTAAAGGAGTGATCCTGGACTACAAGAGAAAGGCCCTTTACAGGAGAGACCAGAAACTCAGAAGTGATGGAAAAGAGAAAAACAGAGAATTAGGAGTAAAATATTGTCCTTTTGTAAGAAAATTTTGGCTACTAAAATTCTTTGCTATGAAAACCAGCAGATAATATTAAAGAGGGAGAAAATTCTACCATTTGATGTAACCCATTAATAAACCAGATAAAACTTGAGATCATATCACTTACTGAGCTATTTCATAAACCCATTATTCTCATCTATTAGGAAGAAAGCCATAAATGTTTTATTGACAAAAATTCCTTGTAAACAAAATTTTTCAGAAGCTGTCTAGACAGTCAGGAAAAGAAGTGGGCAGGTTAATTGTAGCTTGGAATTTAGCACTGGAAAATTTCCCTCATCTTGAACTTGCAAATGGTTATTTTCTGAGTAAGTTTAAGGTTGTGAGTTAAACCATTCAATCTTTCTCTTGGATTTAAGGCAGAGAGAGTTGAAAACTTCTGTGCTAGAACGCAAGATGTTTGGAATAACAATTGCATCCTTGCTTTACAAGGATGATGTAGAGCTCTTTATGAGGTACTTGTTTTTATTGAAAATTGTACCTCCAAAACCAATTTTTTTTTTCTGCAGAAATTTCTGACTGCTGGCTGGAATGGAACCTCAGAATGTTCAGCTGAGCCCTGATAATTTCTCAGTGTCTTGTGGGAAGTGGGGGTTGTGTGCCATGGCTGGCACTGTGACGGCTGGTCTCACTAGGCAGAGATGCACTGTGGTCTCCCTTCTTTTCAAGATACCACAATGCATCCTGAGATGTTTGACCTCTGATGTTTCTTTTATATTTATGCTTCTTCAGCTGTTCATGGCAAGCAAAGGAAGAGACTATATTTTCTTGTGGCTACCAAAGAAAGCCTAGGGGGTTTTTTGGCAGAGTCTCTGGCCAGTTTTACATGTGAATGCAGTCCCTCAGAGAAATGAAAAAAGAAAGGGCAGCTTTAAGCACAGGAAGAGGAGATTGGGAGATGGTGGCTGTAAGCAGATGTATAGAGACATTCAGGATCTTAAAATGAGGAACCTGTCCCAAAGTGGCAATTCTTAGAAAAAGAGCAGATCTTTGACAGCTATGTCAGTCTCCTGAGCCACAAGTGTTGGTGTCTGTGCAAGCGCGAAGAAATATCATATGTTCCCCTCTCTCTTCTAGAGGAAGATCCTAGACATGTGCTTTAGCCAATTTTAGAAGCAGGACTGGGCTGGATGGACCTTTGATCAGAAAGCACAGATTGTGCTGTTCAGTCTGCTCTTTCCTGTATTTCTCTATGA